>NC_064924.1:190995563-192245563 GCF_023897955.1 Schistocerca gregaria
GCAGACAATTTCAGCCTGACTAATCGAAGGTCTGCACACTCGTTATAATACCTCGCGCGTTCATGTATCACTGCGCAAGTGTGATCCGTGAGGAGAAAAGGCTCTACGTTAGCAGCAATCTCATTGGCTGCTTTACATATTAATACGCGGATCGGCAGAAGCAGAATTTGGTCTGTCTCCAAGGCAGCGCCATCTCGTAGTGCGGAGACGGACGAGCGCTGCGCCTGCGCTGTTGTGCTTAGCGGGGCGCGCTCTAGTGGGAAAGTTGTGTACGCGCTGACTACGCATAACTATGTACACAACACTACTAAATGTTCAAGTGAATCTAACTACTCACTGTTCACAATGATTGATTATATAGTATAACAGACAGTAATCCAAATAGATGGTCACAAATCCCATTTCTCTCCCAAGAATATAAATGTATATGGCAATAAGTAAATAAATAAAATGAAAGTACGCACGCACGCACACACACACAAGCTCACACGCTCACACACACACACACACACACACACACACACACACACACACACACACACACACACGCCCTCTCTCTCTCTCTCTCTCTCTCTCTCACACACATACACACACACACACATACACACACACACACACACACGCCCTCTCCCTCTCTCTCTCTCTCCCTCTCACACACACACACACACACACACACACACACATACACACACACACACACACACACACACACACACACACAGAGAGAGAGAGAGAGAGAGAGAGAGAGAGAGATAGAGAGATAGAGAGAGAGAGAGAGAGAGAGAGACAGAGAGAGAGAGAGAAATGGCTCTGAGCACTATGGGACTTAACATCTGTGGTCATCAGTCCTCTAGAACTTAGAACTACTTAAACCTAACTAACCGAAGGACACCTAGCAATCGCGCCGTTCCGGACTGCGCGCCTTTGAACCGCTAGACCACCGCGGCCGGCGAGAGAGAGAAAGAGAGAGAGAGAGAGAGGGGGGGGGGGGAGGAAAAGTGAAAACTTTCAATAAATTTGCCTTACGAGAGGTAGCTCCTACACATAATGAATTAGCCGCTGATCTTTAAGTAATTTACCATTTTACGATAAAAAAAACCTCAACGAACAGCTTCAAATCTACAACCTGTATGTGCAAATTGTGTGATACTTCAAGACGCTCAATGAAGACTTCGTAACTAAGGTGAAACGCGTCTGGGTGCAGAAGATAAATAGAATAAACTTAATATGAGGCATACAAAAGGGGTTTTCCTTTTGAACTTCTGCCATTTCGGTTTGCATTATAGGACTACCACTCAAGTACGGATATGTGGCAGTGTGGATGGATGCTTAAAAACTAGTTTTCAAGTTACTGACTGCCACAGTTTCTAGATTAAATATTTTTTTCCGCAAAACATTAAAAACTATGTCCATACAAGCAGAAAACATGAACGAAATCAAAAATACTGATACAACACATGTCTTCACCTTTTCCTGAATATAGTGAGAAGTCTTACGATGCAAAAAATCTCTGAAGATTACCCAACCGATTTTCGATATGGCTGCTTGTAGGTCAGTCACAAATGTAAGAAGCTCGTCCCCCATGGGAGTGGAACCGAGACATATCACACGGCTTTTGACTTACAGTGTCACCTTGTTACTGCAAACCTCATTGTCCAGGTGGTAACTAAGACAGTATTTACAGCGCAAAAGACGAAATTAACTGAAGCTTTCTGTGGAACGACCACCCTAGATAAAAAAAAGAAAGATTTCCTAACTCAGCGACACATCGTGACTGATTATCATTAAAAATATTTAACTTAAATGCCAAGAAAATATAAAGTGAATAGCAGGATAGACTGTGTCACTCCAGGAAGTAAGTCACAATAACGGAAATGCACACATATTCTCCAAGACTGTCAAGTCTTTAATGTTGTACAAGAAGGAAGAGTACGTTTACACAGCTAATGTGTTTCTTGAGCATACTGGCAATTAAAGAGGGAGGCTTGTGTTTCAGATACGCGGGGGGACCGCCTTCAGAACTTACAGATGGCTTCAATATGACAAGTATGAGCCATCGTGTAAAATCCAAAATGAGCGCCATAAATTAAAAACATGAAAAATTAATTTGTTTCATCTCATCAGTAGCTGTCTTAATTGGATTTGTTTTAGCATCTAGTTTAACAGAGTATTCATATGAGAAGCAACTGCTAGAATGGGCTATCACATTAAGTGTAAGTAGTAACATAACATAGCGTTAATCATGTTGAAGTGCTGAATCACAGCCGGTCCTTAAACACAGAGAAATTTGAAAAATAATTAGCTTGATAGGACATACACACAGCAACCTACGCCAGTATTTCGAACCACGGATGTGACTGAGTACCTAGGACGATGCACTCTTAACATAGACAGGCGACGGAAGTTCCAAATTATTGTTAACAGTGATTTAGAAATGATGCTCCCATACAACGAACTCGTAGCTTGTGAAATTCACTGAAGCTCTAAGAGCTCAATAAGGTGTTGATGAAAATAATTTTTCAACTATGAATAAAAACCTGTTCGGTTTAAATTACTTTTGCACCATCGAGTATGTCATTCCTACTAGTTCATACTAATTGTGTACGTAAAGTGGCGTCTTTTACTAGCGGAGAAACAAGGCGTTGCCCAGGTATTTATTTATAGCTGTGTTTTCATGCCCGTAGCATGCGGCGTATGGACTAGTGCTTAATGTTTATGACATATCTCCTGAATTATGCGTCATGCTATGATAGAATATTGCAGGTATATTCAAGGGCCTATGTGTATACTGTGTGTGAAACTGGCTGCAAATTACATTAGTAGCAAAGAAGTACTAAATTCAAATGTCTTGCATGATGTGGCAGGTTTTCAGGCATCTTATGGTTTATGACGTCATATCTCCTGAACTACGAGTGATGCAGTGATACAATTTTGCTCTTACATTCAGTGGCATATATCAATACTGTGTGAACTGCGTCACGAATATGGTTAGTAGTAAAGATGTAATAAATTATGATGTAAGGCCTCATGCAAAACTTTTACTGCATGAAAGCGGAAAAGTTATATGCGATAGATTTATCAACACTTTGTAAAGGTTTTAAGCAACAACAAAATTCGTGAAAGTTTGAAATTATGTATAAAGTTCGTTGCGGTAACTAGATAAGTGAAGTCAAGCTATTCACTCGTCGCGGGCTACGGTTCTTTGCCCCCCCCCCCCCCTCCCATCACATTAATAGGTGAGTGGTACTTACCCCAAACTGCTGTTCGCCTTAAAGGATGTCATAAGCGTGTCATGTTTGTTTGAAATCGATCCATTAATTTAGTAGGAGATGTGGAACACACCCACACACACATCCACTTGACACTGAGGTGACAAAACTCATGGGGTAGCAATATGCACGTACACAGATGTCGGTAACATCGGGTACAGGAGGTATGAAAGGCTAGTGCATTGGCGATGCTGACATATGTACTCAGGTTGTTCATGCGAAATGAAAGCGCAAAGGAAACCAACAGAGGAGGAATGGTAGCTGGAGTGAAACACATGGGACATTCCATTTCGGAAAGGGTTGGGGAATTCAACATGCAGCGATCCACAATATCAAGAGTGTGCCGACAACACCAAATATCAGACATTACCTATCTCCATGGACAATGCATTGGCCGACGGTCTTCACTTAACGACCGAGAACCGCGGCATTGTTTGGAGTTGTAAGTGCTAACATACAATTAACACTGCGGGATATAACCCCAGAAACCAGTGTGAGACGTACGAGGAAGGTATCCTTCACGACAGTGCGGAGAAAGCTGGCGTTAATGGGCCACGGCAGCAAACGACCAACGCGAATTCCTTGCTCAAAGCAGTACATCGCTAAAGGACCATCCCGGACCTAGGCCAGTTGGAGTCCAGGCGACTGGAAAACCATGTCCTGGTCAAATCAGCTCCGACTTCTGTTTGTAAGAGCTGATGGTAGTGCTCGAGTCTGGCGCAGAGCCCGTGAGGCTATGGACCCAAATTGTCAACAAGGCACCGTGCAAGCTTATGGTGGCTCAGTAAATGTGTGGGTCGCGTTAACGTGGGATGGACTGGGTCCTCCGGATGTTCGGCGACTTGGAGACAATTTACAGTCATTCGTGGACATCATGTTCCCAAACAACAACAACAGAATTGTTAATAATGAAAACGCGCCGTGTCACCAGGCCACAGCTGATTTAAACAACATTCTGGATAGTTCGAGCGAATGGTTTGGCCACGCATGCCACGTTGAGTTGCTGAACTACGGTGGGGAAAAGGAATCCGACACGATATTAGGCGGTATCTCGTGACTCTTATGATCTTACTCACTAATATGTGGAGGTAGTTTAAGTAAGTATACCTTGAGTCTGTCCTATCATATAGATAAAATATGTCGAATGTCTCGTGAAATGTTATTTAGAAACTTATAAGGATCGATTTTCTGGACTGGTCTTCAGTGCTTATGGCTGATCACGTAGAGGTCGGACTGCGAAACGAAAGTCACATAAAGAACACTTCGCAGAGACGTATAGCGACCGTCATTCTTCTCACTTTCCCAAATAAAACAAAAAGTACTCTCTAACACTTTTTTAATGGATCTTTGAGTATGGAAGAAATCGCACCATGGTTCAGGAGTAAGGTGGTAGCAAAGACCATTTGCAGAGGTAAATTAATAATGTAGACATACGTCCTTATCTATTCTCCTCAAGATGAAGCTTTTTGATACAGTATCAGGAGCGATGGAAGATAGGCTAAATTAAGAGTTTACGCGAGGGCAACAAGGGAATTTAGTGACCAAACATTGTTGTTTGCTGCACAAAAATCGGACGTTTTCAGTTAGTTGTTATTGTCTGCGGTAGTAGAATTGTGTGGTGCTCGTGGTAGCGACAGTACTTGATTTTGGTTTTAAATCATTAGAGTGGTTAAAATGGCCTAAACCTGTAATGACGTTATATAAAACGATATCTATTCTGTTGTGTTCGTAAAATTAAGATATTTAAATTCTTACTTTATTAAATATCAGATACATGACTGATCTTAGGTGTCGTGGGAGGCAAGATGAAATATACACTCCTGGAAATTGAAATAAGAACACCGTGAATTCATTGTCCCAGGAAGGGGAAACTTTATTGACACATTCCTGGGGTCAGATACATCACATGATCACACTGACAGAACCATAGGCACATAGACACAGGCAACAGAGCATGCACAATGTCGGCACTAGTACAGTGTATATCCACCTTTCGCAGCAATGCAGGCTTCTATTCTCCCATGGAGACGATCGTAGAGATGCTGGATGTAGTCCTGTGGAACGGCTTGCCATGCCATTTCCACCTGGCGCCTCAGTTGGACCAGCGTTCGTGCTGGATGTGCAGACCGCGTGAGACGACGCTTCATCCAGTCCCAAACATGCGCAATGGGGGACAGATCCGAAGATCGTGCTGGCCAGGGTAGTTGACTTACACCTTCTAGAGCACGTTGGGTGGCACGGGATATATGCGGACGTGCATTGTCCTGTTGGAACAGCAAGTTCCCTTGCCGATCTAGGAATGGTAGAACGATGGGTTCGATGACGGTTTGGATGTACCGTGCACTATTCAGTGTCCCCTCGACGATCACCAGAGGTGTACGGTCAGTGTAGGAGATCGCTCCCCACACCATGATGCCGGGTGTTGGCCCTGTGTGCCTCGGTCGTATGCAGTCCTGATTGTGGCGCTCACCTGCACGGCGCCAAACACGCATACGACCATCACTGGCACCAAGGCAGAAGCGACTCTCATCGCTGAAGACGACACGTCTCCATTCGTCCCTCCATTCACGCCTGTCGTGACACTACTGGAGGCGGGCTGCACGATGTTGGGGCGTGAGCGGAAGACGGCCTAACGGTGTGCGGGACCGTAGCCCAGCTTCATGGAGACGGTTGCGAATGGTCCTCGCCGATACCCCAGGAGCAACAGTGTCCCTAATTTGCTGGGAAGTGGCGGTGCGGTCACCTACGGCACTGCGTAGGATCTTACGGTCTTGGCGTGCATCCGTGCGTCGCTGCGGTCCGGTCCCAGGTCGACGGGCACGTGCACCTTCCGCCGACCACTGGCGACAACATCGATGTACTGTGGAGACCTCACGCCCCACGTGTTGAGCAATTCGGCGGTACGTCCACCCGGCTTCCCGCATGCCCACTATACGCCCTCGCTCAGAGTCCGTCAACTGCACATACGGTTCACGTCCACGCTGTCGCGGCATGCTACCAGTCTTAAAGACTGCGATGGAGCTCCGTATGCTACGGCAAACTGGCTGACACTGACGGCGGCGGTGCGCAAATGCTGCGCAGCTAGCGCCATTCGACGGCCAACACCGCGGTTCCTGGTGTGGCTTTGCCGTGCGCGAGATCATTGCTTGTACAGCCCTCTCGCAGTGTCCTGAGCAAGTATGGTGGGTCTGATACACCGGTGTCAATGTGTTCTTTTTTCCATTTCCAGGAGTGTATTATCCTAGATGGTTACTCTTAGGGAGAAGTAGGAGTGCAGGGAAGTGTGTTGGGGCCCTTGTTATTATTGTCTGTTAGTGACATTGCATCCAATAGTAAGCGCAGCCCTAGAATTTTCATAGATGGTCTACTTGTATATGAGGAACAATTGTCTGAGAAAAGCTGAAGAAATATTCAAGTATATTTGGATAAGATTTCAAAGTGGTGAATAAACAGATAATCTACTTCGACTCTACAAAAAAGTAAAATTTCGCATTGTAGAAAATGAAAAACACCTATAGCGTCTTACGACTGCAGTATGAATGATTGACTCTTATAAATAATCAAACTTACACAAATACCTAGCTACAGCAGTTTGCAAGAATATGATAGGAAATAATATCGCATCGTCTCTGTTGTAGGTAAGGCAGGCGGTAGATTCGGAACATTAAATATTTGTAAGTGGTACAAATAAGAATATTTTAGTTCTCACCTCACTATTTGGGGGCTCAGCAATACAATTTTTCCTTCATTTCCCCAGCCCTGCAAACTGTGCACGAACCCACCTATATTCATTTCATAAAACTGAATATTTCTTACATTCGGAATTCAGCGCACAATTAGCTATACCATTTCTCTATCTTACGAATGAGTTTCTGTGGCGGCTTCCTGTACATTGTAATTGTGTGGCAACTGGCTTCCCTGTGGAATGTCGAACGCATGTTTCGAAAGTCCGACATACATAACGAACATCTCTTCAAATCTAAGATAATTTAAAGAAAGGTTCAAATGGCTCTGAGCACTTAACTTCTGAGGTCATCAGTCCCTTAGGACTTAGAACTACTTAGACCTAACTAACCTAAGGACATCACACATGCCCGAGGCAGGATTCCAACCTGCGACCGTAGCTGTCCCGTGGTTCCAGACTGTAGCACCTAGAACCGCTCTTCCACCCCGGCCGGCTAAGAGAATTCTCTTCGAATATTTATCTATCTCATTTTGCATCGTCATTTTTATTTTCACCATGTCATTTAATTGTTTTCTTAGGTTTACCTTACTTATTCATACTAATTAAATCATTTATCTCCACTTCATTATACTGTTACTGCTAAATGTAACTCGTTTGTGCTCGACTTCCCATAACACCTTTTGTTGAAATACTGCAATACAAAACAATTAAATAATAACACGATAATGAACGTCCAGGTACAATATCGGAAACGTATGACGGTACATTATGGGCTAAGTCGTCATTTTATCTTTGTTAGTCTCCTACAAACGAACGCAACCAGTACAGATTTGTGACTGTCTGTAAACTAAGATTATTGCAGTGATATACGCACTTAAATGAACGATTAAGGCGCCATATACCTTATAACAATTTTCTTTGCAACGTACTCAAAAGTACAACTGAACCAAAGATGTCTTAAAAAATGGCTCTGAGCACTATGGGACTTAACTTGTTAGGTCATCAGTCCCCTAGAACTAAGAACTACTTAAACCTAACTAACCTAAGGACATCACACATGCCCGAGGCAGGATTCGAACCTGTGACCGTAGCGGTCGCGCAGTTCCAGACTTTAGCGCCTAGAACCGCTCGGCCACTCTGGCCGGCTAAAGATGTGTTCAGATGACATGTACAACACATAGAGCATATGGTTGGCATTGTGACTTCAAGACGCACGTAGTTCATACTGACATCACTAATTTTCGGTTGGTGTAAGAGGAACTAATGTTATAGCAGTAGTACGAATTGGAAGCTGGCACAATATAGGCAACCCTTCCCTTTGACATTTCTCAATAGGCAACCAGTATCAATCGAGAGCGTCTGTTTCTGATGTTGTTCTTTGTGCATGTGTATCTGTGTGGGGGTGCAGGTGTGTATGTGTGTGTTTTCGTCACCAGTGGTGTTAAGAGCAAAAAGCGGGAAAAATGTAGCTTCCCAATACCCTGCGGCACTGCGATACGAAATGAACGTATTTATTAGAATTGAATTACCGACAGGACAAAACGTGGGTGATGCCACATGTGCCACAAGTAATAGGATTTTTCCAATCCAGTTTCCGCCATAAATAAAATGCCAGCCAGTCTCCTGGAGTGGGTGTCCGGCACACTGAATGCGACGCAGGTATGGGTCTTGTTGGAGCATCGGTGTGGGCCGTTAGCAAGTTAATTTACAATTTGAATGCGCGCCCTTGACGGCCAAACACTGAACGTGTGGCCTGACATGCGACCAATTAAAGCGTGTTGTTAGTGTCAATTGCACTTGTTAATTAATCAATTTGTATTTATGATGTTGTATTACCAATTGTGCAAACGTTACCCGCAGCCTTGCGCGCGAAGCACATACGTTTTGCATGAGCCTTACAAAATGCTATGCCGTTCGACAGCCTAATTACGACTACAGTTCGCAAGATTTATTTCCAGTCTATCGATACCCAGTTTTACTTTATATGGTTCCTGTTGCGGGACTGTAAATTTAAACAACATATTGAACAGCAATATGCATGGTAATTTTAGTTTAGCTATACCTACAGCAAGAAAGCTGTTAAGTGGACTAATTTGTTATCATACAGCACGCCAAAATTGCCAGATATGGTTACGTTTTGTTCTGTTTACATTAACTGTACCTCCTTCGTTCCCGTTCCTACTGTAGAAAATCTCATAAATTCTGGGCCAGTAAAACGAGCACATCGGTGATCTCCCACTGTCACGTTATTCTACATCCAAGCGGTACTTTCCAGGAAATGGTTTCCTTATCAAAATTTTGCCTCTCGAGTGCCGTCGTCAACCACCAGAAGCATGTAATAGAAATTGTGAAACACCGTGTTCACTGAAGAGAATGGTTAGACAAGTTTTTTTCAGATCTTGGAATGTTACAGTGAGCTGTAATATTTAATAATCTCAGGAGTCGAAAGACAGTTAGAATCCAGTTCAGCCAGAAAACTTTTTTAATTTTTTTTTTTTTTTAAGGAGGGTAGCGGTTATCATTATTCTGACTAGTATGACGATATGACGATACGCACCACTCGTTCCCCTCTTGTGCAGACTTCTTCACCGCAGGTCAGCAGTTGCACTCAACGCACTTACACTCAGTAATTTATTGGATATATTCCAAAATCAGTTTTACCACTTCACTTTCTGCCAGTGACAACTTCCTCAAGTACCATGAAGTTAACTCCTTCGATGTCGTAGGAGATAACATGTGGCTTCTTATTGTCAATGTTTTGCTCACGTATCTCTCATCGCTAATCTGTCCAGCTCATTTCTCACCATCATTCTATTGCTCCAAATTTCCAAATCTACGACTCTCTTCTCTGATAATCCTGCTAGTTTTTAACATGCACTTCGTCATACGCTTCGAAATATGTGCAGTAAAAAGAAAAATATATTATCAGACAAAAGACAGTGAATTACCATACGCCATAGATAGATAATACAGTATGATATCAAAAATACAAAATAACAAAGCGTGTATACACTGTTGAGAATAATTTAATATAATTTTTTTACAAACTTTAAGTCTAAACTGTTTTCTGGAAGCACCCTCTAGCACCAACAAGGCTGTTCACAAGCTATCTCTCAGTCTAGCTCTAGCTGTAAACAGGAACACATCTTCTGGCACTACATTACTATTCTGTAAACTCACTTTAAATTTTTCTTGCGGTAAAATTATGTAACAATGTTATGCGAAAGTGCCTGAGTTCAAACATGTAGACACAACTACTTTGGTGTCTAACGTACTTGATAGCCAGTCAGTTTTGTTATATGTATATTCCAGTTCAGGATTGGCCTGTAAAGTGTATCTTAAATTTTTCAGATCTGACAAGCAAAGATGAAACCACCAGTGACAACAGATCACAACGCCCAACACGGATAGGAAACCCGTTCCAAATACACTACTGGCCATTAAAATTGCTACACCACGAAGATGAAGTGCCACAGACGCGAAATTTAACCGACAGGAAGAAGATGCTGTGATATGTAAATAAATAGCTTTTCAGAAAATTAACATAGGCTTGGCGCCGGGAGCGACACCTACAACGTGCTGACATCAGGAAAGTTTCCAACCGATTTCTCATATACAAACAGCAGTTGACCGGCGTTGTCTGGTGAAACTTTGTTGCGATGCCTCTTTTTAGGAGGAGAAATGCGTGACATCGCGTTTTCGACTTTGATAAATGTCGGATTATAGCCTATCGCAATTGCGGTTTATCGTATCGCGGTATTGCTGCTCGTGTTGGTCGAGATCCAATGACTGTTAGCAGAATATGGAATCGGTGAGTTCAGGAGGGTAATACGGAACGCCGTGCTGGATCCCAACGGCAGTCGAGATGACAGGCATCTTATCCGCATGGCTGTAACGGATCATGCTGCCACGTCTCGATCCCTGAGTCAACAGATGGGGACGTTTGCAAGACAACAACCATGTGCACGAACAATTCGACGACGTTTGCAGCAGCATTGATAACCAGCTCGGAGACCATGGCTGCGGTTACCCTTGACGCGGCATCACAGACAGGAGCGACTGCGATGGTGTACTCAACGACGAAACTGGGTGCACGAATGGCAAAACGTCATTTTTTCGAATGAATCCAGGTTCTGTTTACAGCATTATGATGGTCACATCCGTGTTTGGCGACATCGCGGTGAACACACATTAGAAGCGTGTATTCGTCGTTGCCATACTGGCGTGATGGTCTGGGCTGCCAATGGTTACACGTCTCTGTCACCTCTTGTTCGCACTGACGGCACTTTGAACAGTGGACGTTACATTTCAGATGTGTTACGATACGTGGCTCTACCCTTCATTCGATCCCTTCGAAACCCTACATTTCAGCAGGATAATGAACGACAGCAAGTTGTAGGTCCTGTACGGGTCTTTCTGGATGCAGAAAATGTTCGATTGCTGCCCTAGCTAGCACATTCAGATCTCGCACCAATTGAAAACGTCTGGTGAGTGGTGGCCGAGCAACTGTCTCGTCACAATACGCCAGTCACTACTCTTGATGGACTGTGGTATCGTGTTAGAGCTGCATGGGCAGCTGTACCTGTACAGGCCATCCAAGCTCTGTTTGACTCAATGCCCACGCGTATCAAGGCCGTTATTGCGGCCAGAGGTGGTTGTTCTGGTACTGATTTCTCAGGTTCCATGCACCCAAATTGTGTCAATTGTAGTATAATATATTTGTCCAATGAATACTCGTTTATCATCTGCATTTCTTATTGGTGTAGCAATTTTAATGGCCAGTAGTGTAGCTTCCGCTCATCTGTAAATGGATAATTACAGGCATTGTATGGTTTCCAATGGAATCTTATACCACACTTCCTTCCGGCTCAGGTAATGATACTGGAGATGGACAGCGATCACGAACCCATCTCTTTAAATCAAAGAACAAAAACGCATTAATAGTGAGATCCGCTGATTGCAATGACCAGGAGAAATGCGACAATTTATCCTCGTGCTCGCAAAAAAAAAGACCTACGCGAAGCGAGTCGTGTGAACACGGGTCCTCTCTTCCTTCAAAACAGCATCACCATTGGGGAAAGAACACTGGACCGCGGGATGGACTTGAGCATCCAACATGGTCACGAAATCCTTCGTAGCAATGTGCACTTGCAGAGTAACCAACGGACCAAATCATCACCAAAACACCGCCATGAGTCATTCATGGGGCGTAACTTACCATCTAGAAATTATACTCCTCAATGACATTAATGTGGCCGGTCGGAATGGCTGTAGGGTTCTAGGCACTACAGCCTGGAACCGAGCGACCACTACGGTCGCAGGTTCGAATCCTGCCTCGGGCATGGATGTGTGTGATGTCCTTAAGTTAGTTAGATTTAATTAGTTCTAAGTTCTAGGTGACTGAGCCGGACGAAGTGGCCGTGCGGTTCTAGGCTCTGTAGTCTGGAACCGTGAGACCGCTACGGTCGCAGGTTCGAATCCTGCCTCGGGCATGGATGTATGTGATGTCATTAGGTTAGTTAGGTTTAACTAGTTCTAAGTTCTAGGGGACTAATGACCTCAGAAGTTGAGTCCCATAGTGCTCAGTGCCATTTGAAATATTTTTCTAGGCGACTGATGACCTCAGAAGTTAAGTCGCTTAGTGCTCAGAGCAATTTTGAACATTAATGTGTTTAACGCCTATGGTAGACGTCAATTGTATTGTCAGAAGGTAAGTGGCAGTGGAAGATATATAAAGCGAGTTATCTGACGTATAAAAAAGCATGAGCAGTGGCTTTCGGATGAACGGTGGATGCATTTCTGAAACGGCTAATTTTGTAAACTGTTCTCTTGTCGCCATGATTAAAACATACCGGGCAAGGCAAAACGGCGCTCTCCAAAACCGGCGCAGAGGCAAATGAGGTGCAAAAATGGTTCAAGTGGCTCTAAGCACTATGGGACTTAACATCTATGGTCATCAGTCCCCTAGAACTCAGAACTACTTAAACCTAACTAACCTAAGGACAGCACACAACACCGAGCCATCACGAGACAGAGTGGCCGAGCGCTTCTAGGTGCTAAAGTCTGGATCTACGCGACCACTACGGTCACAAGTTCGAATCCTGCCTCGGGAATGGATGTGTGTGATGTCCTTAAGTTAGTTAGGTTTAAGTAGTTCTAAGTTCTAGGGGACTGATGACCACAGCAGTTAAGTCCCATAGTGCTCAGAGCAATTTTTGAACTATTACCGCCACTGTGAAGATGAAAATCGTTTTTATTTTAAATACACGCTGTAGCGGTCGTGAGCGTTAGTTACCTCTGAGGTTGCACGTTGTTAGTTGATATTAGTGATGAATGTTTTTAAGTCGACAAAGACTTCGTTGTGAACACCTCACTGAGTCAAAACGAGGTCGTGCAATAGTACTACGAGGAATTGGATGTTACTTCTACGAAACTGATGGAAGACTTGTCAGAAATGTAGCCACTGAACGTGATTGCTGACGGCTGTAGTCACGAGAATACACGGACGCAAAAAGAATGGGCCACGTAGCCCAACACAAATGGAAGATCACTGTGTTTGGCGCATCGTACTGCATCCGTAGCAGCAATGGGAGCAGCACTTGGCACCACAGTGACGCAACGAGCCGTTAGAAATCGGCTGCTGTAAGGATAACTCTGAGCCACACGCCCTGTAGCCTGCATTCCACTGATCCCGAGCTACCGCCGTTTGCGAGCCAGAGCTCATTGGAGGATACGGCAGAGGTGAGTTACATTTTCTGATAAAAGACGGTTTTTCCTTTTCACCAGTGGTGGGGTTATGTTGGCTTGAAAGAGGCCAGCTGAGGTAATGCAATCAACCTGACCCACTCGATCTACACCTGAAGCTATGGTATGGGCTGCGATTTCGTATGACAGCTCGAGAACTCTCAAGGTGTTCCCATGCTCCCTGACTGCAAATAAATACGTGCGTCTGCTGATTCGATCCGCTGTGCTGACATTCATGAATAGCATTCCGAGAAGTGTTTTTCAACAGCATAACTCTTGCTCAAAACCGTTGTTGTTGCTCAGTATGTTCTACAGAGTGTCGACATTTTGCCTTGGTGTATTGGATAACCAGATTTGTGAACAATGGAGCACATGCGGGACATCATTGCACGACAATTGCAGCGTTATCCACAGCCGCTTTAACCTTCGCTGTACTCACCGACAGGCATGGAACTCCATTCCACAAACTGACATCCGGCACCTGTTCAACAGAATGCATGCACGTTTGTATGGTTGCATTCAGTATTTTGGCGGCTACACAGGTTATTAATGTACTGGCAGTTGACATTTGCAGTGGCTTATCCCGCTCTTAAATTACTCTGTGATGTTAGTCACTTAAATATGTTACTTAGACAAATGTATTTCTGAAATTTCATTACTCTACATTAATTACTTTTTGTGCTGTGATAACAAAAGCATAACAAAAAGCTACTTCTGGTACACAAGTTGAATGTGGATATATAAATACATGTAAAGAGTGCTAAAATGTCCTGTGTCTCGAAGAATTTATGGAAATTATTTGGGATCCAGTAACTTTGAGTAACAAAAGTAATTTTAATCCTCAGAACTTTTCAAATCTACTTGATTTTTAAGGAAAACAACAGTTGTTAGAAAAAACAATGGAAATATTTTAAATGAAAAGAAACTTCTCTAGGTCAAACAAAGTCTGAATATGCTTTAACCGAAATGAAACGTTTCTAGCAAAAATAATTATTACAATCTCATAAGACGAAGAAAAATACGGAGAAACAGTAAAAATGCCACTGCACAAGAGAGACCTCGGACACAAAAATACAGTGCGTAAAATTAAAATGACAGATCAAATTGTATTTTATTTAGCGTGTGGGGTAGCAAATCATATGTTCATGTAAAAAAAATAGTTTTAAAAAACAGCCGAAAATTTTATTTAAAAGACGAAAATGACGGGAACGTATGATTTTGTCCTGTATTCATTTGATATTCGGTCAGAGTGAGCAAGTCGGATTGCTGAAAAGGATAAGACGATAAAGTATATTCTGCGTAAAGTCGTAGTTGGTTTGCATATTGCCACCAAATAACTGGCTTTCTCCATAAATAAAATCTTAAAACTGCTTTACAAAGTCTGCAAGTAGCGCTGTGATTTCTCTATGTTTATTCTCTTGTTTCTTCACTTTGTTATTGCTTTCAGGTCATTTCATTATACTGTCTCACATTATTTATCATCCATATAGGAGCAGTCCGCCTCAACATATCGTATAACCGTTGTACTTTCATTCATTTCTACTCTCACCCTCCCACGCACAACTGTTTTTTTTATGTTTCAAATTTTGGTTTCTTTTACGTATCTGTGATGGCTTGTACTTTTTGTTAAGGTTCCTCCGTTAATTAATTGCATCTTTCGTCTGTGTGTAACCTCGAGATTCAAGCATGATTTACGTGTTGCTTAGTTTCATCTGCAACACCTTTCTAAGCTTAAAGACCTTGTTACGTATGAAACTGTCTTGGCATTGTGTAATACTGCGTATTTTTTTATGCAACGTAGTTTTTACCTGACACTTTGTAGTATTATGGGGATAAATGATGTGGCAACTCCAATTTAAAAACATGCACGCTAAGAACATTTTAGTGTTAAACGTATCGTACTATTTGTTGAGTACAGTAAATCAGATAGTGGAGGGCATGGCAGGAGGAGAGCGTTTTTTCCCGAATTCTCATTGGAATATCTTCGAAAGTGTAAAGGAGGAAGGAAGGACAATGTTATTCAAAAAAAATTTATACACAGAACTTTTTATATATATTTTTCGATCCCAGAGCGAATAAGTGACAGCATGCTGTTTACCGATACTAATTAATGTCGTAACAACAACCAGTGGTGATCATTTTTCTTGTTGAGGATTTGTAAGCTGACGGTGAGCGGATGGAAATGAGACACCATATAATGAGACGCGTGAATGGCGGCATTCGAGTCAAGCTTACTGCTGGGAACTGCTAACAAGATCGTAACAGATTCTAGATGGACTGGAAACATTACAAAATATTATCCAAATGTAGTCCACAAACTTGGTTGTAATAGGAAACTACAATGTTTTATCGGTCAGTCTTTATTATTTCACAGCATGTTTTAAGACCGATTTCAATAAATTTTGTCATCAATTGGTTCAGCCACTATGACAATTACTTATTCCAGGAATACTGTCTCAAGCGTTTTCACCTACTCAAGTTAAGTCGCTCTCTGATCCGACAGACGGTAGAGAGTGAAGCCCTTTTCTTCAATATGTGTTCCTGTAGCATGAGGAGGAAGTCATGGCCCACGACACGGATTCTTATCCACAGGTGTGCTGCTAATTCCTCTAGATACTTCCTGATTCAATAGTAGTTGTGTCTATCTTTGCAAAGAGACGAATCGTGCTCAGTGCAAGTAAAATCTAGCACCATCACCTGTTAAACGTTACAGTTGCGCGGGATTAGCCGAGCGGTCTGGGCGCTGTTGTCATGAACTAGCCGGCCGCGGTGGTCTCGCGGTTGTAGGCGCTCAGTCCGGAACCGCGCGACTGCTACGGTCGCAGGTTCGAATCCTGCCTCGGGCATGGATGTGTGTGATGTCCTTAGGTTAGTTAGGTTTAATTAGTTCTTGGTTCTAGGCGACTGATGACCACAGATGTTAAGTCGCATGGTGCTCAGAGCCATTTTGTCATGAACTGTGCCGCTGGTCCCGAAGGAGGTTCAAGTCCTCCCTCGGGCATGGATGTGTGTGTTTGTCCTTAAGATAATTTAGATTAGGTAGTGTGTAAGCTGAAGGACTGATGACCTTAGCAGTTAAGTCCAATAAAATTTCACACACATTCGAACATTTTTGAAACCTTACAGGTTTGATGGTGTCTGAGGCTTAACAAAATACGGAAGTATCCAAGAGTATGAAGAAATTTATTATCCTGCCCAATGGATAAGTTGTTTAAGAAACATGTACTGTTTTGAAGTTTGCCTTATCTCAGTCCTCACTCTCTTTCCCCTTTTCCCTCAAAATATCTGTCTCTAGCCACTGACATATTTACAAGGACACATTTCTGACTGCTCCTATGCTGTTAACCATAATTCTATAGCTGCAACTATGTGCAATGCTATGGTCGGCCCGTGGTGTCATGGTTTCTCCTACGTCTGCTAAAAGTTTGTCGCTCAGTCACTGCTTCAAATCATAGCTGCAGGTTACTGGGTATAACATATTGTCCTCGTTGTAGAGGCTAATCTTTTGTAATGTATTACCATCTCCGTTGCCGCTATTTTGTAATTGTCCGAACCTGCGTCAGAATTACTTTAAACCTCTTTGCTTTGTGAGTGGATCCGAATTTTTTTATAATTGTTCTTAATCAACGGAATCCTAATTTATTACGCAGAATGAACTCGATTGCTATGTGCAGTTGCTTACACAGCTGTTACACAAAAATCGCGAAACGCAAGTCACCTTCTGAAAGTGTTATCAAAGGTTGCATCCAAAATCAGCTGCACTAATTACAGACTTTATTGTTCTGTGACCCATTTATTTTCTATGAATAACTGAATAATAATGCTCCTGTTGCACTGAACGCACTGACAGCAAAAAAAGGGTCAGAATTAGTTACGATACAAAACTAATAAAAACAGAACAATAACGACTGCAGTTTACTTCATACCAAATTTATTCATTGGCAGTGGCGCTTCTAGAGACAGAAACTTCATCTTCAGGCAATGGCACTGGTATTCACCTTCACCTGTGTAGCTGACTGTCTATGTCAACATTTTGAAGCGAAATTCACTTCATGCTGGCTTTAGTGAAAGAGACCTGATACTTTTTTGAATCGTTACAGAGCTATACACTGAGTTAATTTAATTTAAAAATTCCTTATTCCTTATGTGGATGTTTGGAATGTTTTACCATTGTACACAGAATAAATGTGTTACAGAAAATCCGGTGTAGAAACTTTAGTATTGAGGACGTGTTTTTCACCATATTTTGCTCGCTAATGATAACAGTCAGTTGTTAAAACATTAATTTACGAGTTTCGGCAATTACCTTATCACTAGATTGTCAGAATGTAATATTAGTGGGTGACTGGAACGCTGTAGCAAGAGTAGAGGCCGAACTAGGAGAGAATTTGTGCCTGGAAGTAGGAAGGAAGATAAATTGAGTTCCGTAGTTCCAGCTGATAATAGAGAAACATTGTTCAAAAATCACAGGAGAAGGGAGACATGGGAGTACTCTAACTGGATTATTGCACGATCAGACAGAGGTTCCGTAATCAGATATTGTATAATGCGGTGTGCCCAGGAGCACATACAAACTCCGATCACAATTTAATAATGATGAAAAGTAGCCTGAAATTCAAGACACACGTCCAGGAAATTTAAGTGCGTGAATCTGTGTCACTAACGTACTGAGAAATGAGGAGATGCGTTTGAAGTTATCTAAGGTCGTGTATACTGTGATGAATAATACCTTAACAAGAAATTCTTTTGAATGGTCATCTCCAAGAAAGGCAATCACAAATTTTCTAGTGTCAAATATAGATACAAAGAAGGTAACTGAGATGAAACCCTAGGTAACAGACATAATTCACTTTATTTACTAAAGAACGAAATCCAAAAATGTACAGGATTAGATGAATATGCATGATTTTAAGTCATATCAGTACTTTAAGTCCTGAAATCAGTATATGCCATGAGGGAAGGTACACGTGGAAAAGACCTGGAGACGATGGACCGCTTCAAATAGATTACGTATGTTAAGTCACGGATTCAGAAATTTTAAACTGAAAAACCCATCTAGATGATCAATTGTCATATTACGTTGCTTACAAACTGCAGTATAAAACTTATGGAATTTCAGAAACGCAGGAATTTAAGGTGACATGAGTAGGTTAAGTTGAAAGAGTCACAGGATTTCAGCGGGAGCATTAGGCAACGATTCACAAAATTGGGTGTAAGGACTGAAACAGGAGATTGTGTAGCCTTGATAGACGAACTAATTAAGGCATCAGATGATCACATGGGCACAAGGGAGAAGAGACGGAAGTTGCAGTAGAAATCCTTGTTGTTGTTGTTGTGGTCTTGAGTCCTGAGACTGGTTTGATGCAGCTCTCCATGCGACTCTATCCTGTGCAAGCAACTGCTACCTACGTCCTTCTCAATCTTCTTAGTGTATTCATCTCTTAGTGTCCCTCTACGATTTTTACCCTCCACGTTGCCCTCCAGTACTAAATTGGTAATCCCTTGATGCCTCAGAACATATCCTACCAACCGATCCCTTCTTCTGGTCAAGTTCTGCCACAAACTTCTCTTCTCCCCAATCCTATTCAATACTTCCTCGTTAGTTATGTGATCTACCCATGTAATCTTCTGCATTCTTCTGTAGCACCGGATTTCAAAAGCTTCTATTCTCTTCTTGTCCAAACTATTTATCGTCCATGTTTCACTTCCATGCATGGCTACACTCCATACAAATACTTTCAGAAATGACTTCCTGACACTTACATCTATACTCGATGTTAACAAATTTCTCTTCTTCAGGAACGCTTTCCTTGCCATTGCCAGTCTACATTTTATATCCTCTCTACCTCGACCATCATCAGTTATTTTGCTCCCCAAATAGCGAAACTCCTTTACTACTTTAAGTGTCTGATTTCCTAATCTAATTCCCTCCGCATTACCCTACTTAATTCGACTACATTCCATTATCCTCGTTTTGCTTTTGTTGATGTTCATGTTATATCCTCCTTTCAAGACACTGATCATTCCATTCAACTGCTCCTCCAATTCCTTTGCTGTCTCTGACAGAATTACAATGTCATCGGCGAACCTCAAAGTTTTTATTTCTTCTCCATGGATTTTAATACCTACTCCGAATTTTTCTTTTCTATCCCTTACTGCTTGCTCAATATACAGATTGAATAACATCGGGGAGAGGCTACAACCCTGTCTTACTCCCTTCCCAACCACTGCTTCCCTTTCATCTCCTTCGAATCTTATAACTGCCATCTGGTTTATGTACAAATTGTAAATAGCCTTTCGCTCCTTGTATTTTACCCCTACCACTTTTAGAATTTGAAAGAGAATATTCCAGTCAACATTGTCAAAAACTTTCTCTAACTCTACAAATGCTAGAAATCCTTGGATAATTAATATAAGTAACAAAAGAAAGTATGTAATGCTGCAGAGGATGAACCAGATAAAAAACAACGGCATCACAAGAACGAGTAAACTAGAAATGCAAGGCTGTGTAAGCAAACATGACTAGATAAAAAATACATTTCCATTACTGTAAACTTCAATCACATTTGTTGAAAAGAAAAGCAACAGTTCGAATGTGAAAACCTCAGATAAAAAGTCAATACAAGGCAAAGAAGAGATATGTAGAAGGAAAATATAGGAAGGATACACAAGAAAACAGCTTATTATGTAAAGAGATGAAGAAGTAAATTGAACTGGTTTGGGAGATTAATTGCTAGAATAACTTCAAGGAGCTCCAAAACAGCGAAGTGGAAACAAGGAGATTCAAGTAGACGGCATCCCCTCAAAGTCACAAAAAAAGTATTAAACCTGTTATGCAAAATGATGAAACACGCATAATATCGTTCGCCTTAAAGAAGACTGTGTTGAAAAAAAGGCAGTTATTTACAGTTGTAAATATAAGTGAACCTCGGTTTAGTAAGCCATGTTAGTAAAATACTGACAGCAATTACCTACAGAAGAATGCAAAAATTCGTACAAGCTGATCTCTGGGAATATCATTTTCGTTTGTGGAGAATTACTGGAGCAAGCGAGATCATACTGACCCAAGAAATCTTAGATGATAGGTTAAAGAAAAACATACCTACGTTTCCAGCAATTTTAAACTTAAAGAAAACTTTTGATAACTTGACTAAAGTACACACTTAGAAATTCCAGGTGTAAAAGGGGCTAAATACAGTGACCAAGACTGGCACAGAAACTTGACTGCAATTGTTATGTGCAGAAAGTCATTAAAGGGAAGCAGCAGGTAGACAGCGAGTTATGGAGGATTTTAATCCCTTTCCAATGTTATTCAGTCTGCAAAATAAGCAAGAAATGAAGGAAACCAATGAGAAATTTGAAAAGGGACAAGAAATGAGAAAATAGAGGTTTTCCGATGACGTAATTTGGCTTGATTTTTTTCCGATTCCGTAATTCGGCCAGAGAGGGTAAGGACTTGGAAGAACCGTTCAACAAAATGGATGAACACCAGCAAGGATAATATAATGTGGCCAAGTTAAGTAAGGCGATTTTCATAGGTCAGGAAATGGGACAGATATAAAATGCAAAGTGGCTCTATGAAGTAAAGTGCATACGATAAAGATAATTTTTCTGACATCGAATAAAGTTATGTGTTACCGTTACCTGAAACTGTCAGTTCTGTAGGAACGATATACAGTTATAAATCTTGTGGGAACAATTTGTTAGCCAAGATTGAAAATATCTTTCCATTGATGAGTAGCTTTAGAAAATTAATTTGCCATCATCAGATCTGAGAAAGTTAAGAAACAGGTTACAGGCCAATCCTGGTCTGGAATATACATATAACAAACCAGACAGTGTAGCAAGAAGGTTGCACACCAACTGGTACAAAGTAGTTGTGTCAACATCGATGTTTGAACTCAGGCACCTTCTCATAAGATTGTTATATAATTTTAACGCAAGAAAAATTTAAAGTGAGTTTACAGAATTGTAATGTAGTGCCAGAAGATGTGTCCCTGTTGACAGCTAGAGCTAGACTGACAGATAGATTGTAAACATCCTTCTTGGTGCTAGAGGATGCTTCCAGATAACAGTTTAGACTTAATGTTTGTAAATTTTTTTATATATAATTTCAACAGTGTATACAGGCTTTGTTATTCTGTGTTTTTCGATATCATACTGTATTATCTATCTATGACGTATGGGAATGCACTGTCTTTTATCTGATAATATATCGTTTTTTGCTGCACGTATTTCGAAGCGTTGGACAAAGTGGATGTTAAAATTTAGCAGGATTATCAGAATAAGAGAGTCGTACTTTTTGAAATGTGGAGCAATAGAAAGATGCTTGTCTCCTGTACATATACGCGTGCAAAAAGACATACTATAAACACTCGCGCGAGTATAGACATACACACACACACACACACACACACACACACACACACACACACACACTGACGGAGAGATGTCAGGGGTAGCAGGGAATGTAAGGGTTTGATACAGAGGAATACAGTGATCAATACAACGTATGCGAGATGAGTGTGGAAATATAAAACACAGAAACGAAAAAAGAATTGGACGTCGCTGCAGTGCAGTGTGCTAAAAATCGAATAACTGTCTGTAGAATAAGAAAATTATGTGGGAGCCCAAAAATGAGAGCAATAGAAGTATTTTTTTAAATACGAGAACTGTTTACGATGTCGTTAATACGATTTACAAGGAAAACCGCAATGTTGCTGTGACCACTAACGACGCATTCAATACAGCGAAAAGCGTTTGAGCCAAATAAGACCTCATTACAGTGGCAGAAAATAACTTCTATATTGCATATTAATTTTTATGTTGTACCATGTTAAAGGTGCTTGGAGATTCCTCTCGTTCCTTCTTCCCAAGATCGCCACTTCACGTCCCGCGTGCCCGACATGTTTGGTTCGATGTTATTGGTGCCATTACAATTCCGTAAGCTGTGACTCAGCGAGTCGAAAGTAAGCTTCCCCAGGACGTCAGCACGAGCGCCCCTGGGGTGATAATGCCTTCGGTATAATGCATTTCGCGAAAGACTTGCAGCCCTTGCTGCCCTGCGGAAGAGAGGGCTGATCGGCTCGAGAGGAAATGGCCCGGCCACGGGGCACGCGGGAGGCGAGAGGATTAGGCCGGAGGCGGAGGCGGCGGCAGTGGCAGGGAGGTTATAAACGGGCGCCCGGCGCCGCTGGACGTCATGTAAGTCAATTGGCAGCGGCCGGCTGTCGGACCCAGATTTACTGGCGGGCGTGCCTGCGTGCGTGTGTGCGCGTGCGCGGGTCTGCGTGCCTGCGTGTGCGAGCAGCTGCCTGTGGCGAACACTCCCGTGTCGTGTGGCTCACGACGCACGCTCTACGAGTATTCCAGCACCTACTTGTACTACCTAAGGTGTACAACTGCCAGTGAGACATTCCATTTGTTGTTAACCCTTTGAGTGCTACAGACGAACTCTTTGCAATCTGTGCTGAGGCTGCTTTTGTTATGGGTGTTGTACTGTTCCCCAGATTATGGTGCCTGCGCTGAGAGACGGCGTTCCGGCTGATATGAAATATTCACCGTCAGATTTTTCGAAAACTGTTGGGTGAAAAAGTATGATATTTGCACATCTTAGAGTCTGATACCTTCACTTCTGAAGGAATTTCGTTTCGTTATTCATCATATTTACTGGGCTACATAAAACTAACTAAAACATTGGACGAAATTTTAAAGAGTTTGCAGATGTAAAAACCCAAAAAATGGCTCTGAGCACTATGGGACTCAACTGCTGTGGTCATCAGTCCCCTAGAACTTAGAACTACTTAAACCTAACTAACCTAAGGACATCACACACATCCATGCCCGAGGCAGGATTCGAACCTGCGACCGTAGCAGTCGCACGGTTCCGCACTGCGCGCCTAGAACCGCGAGACCACCGCGGTGGCGTGTAAAAACACTTTGTGTAAACTTTGAGTAAGTTTGTCTCCTACTCATACATTGCAGTGAATGAGGAGATATCGATTTTTTTCAGGTTGAAAGCAAAAGTGAACCGTGGAATTACTTTCAGAATCTTTTCTTTAAAAAATTACTTTATTTACGAGCGATTCATCATGAACGTTAACACATTTAATCACACTATATGAGCGTAGAAGAAGTTGCCAGTGTGTAACTGATGAAAACATATTTCTTTCAACAAATGGAAATTTTATTCCTAAAAAGCCTTTCCTTCTTTTTAGAAACAGATTTAAAATTATAATCAGAGAACACCCCCTAAATATCAAGTTACAATTTATTCAGAGGCAGAAATAACCATTTTTGTTGTTGACAATATGAGCTTTCGGGCTGAGAACCTTGCCGCTCCCTTTTAACACGGCCGTAGACACGACCGCTCACAACAACCTCTGAAAGACTAGACTGGTGCAAATCTGCAACACACCAGATTACTTTAAACTAAAAATTATAACAACTCAGACGGCCGAGGTGGCCGAGCGGTTCTAGGCGCTAAAGTCTGGAACCGCGCGACCGCTACTGTCGCAGGTTCGAATCCTGCTTCGCGAATGGATGTGTGTGATGTCCTTAGGTTAGTTCGGTTTCAGTAGTTCTTAGTCTAGGGGACTAATGACCTCAGATGTTAAGTCCAAAAGTGATCAGAACAGTTTGAACCGTTTGCACCAGCAAAACGGTGCTCTACAAATCCGGTGCAGAGGCAAATGAGGTGCACCGCTGGCCATAGATGACACTCACATTAGAACAATTACTTGCCACCGAAAGTGCAACTTGTTTTTAAAAGAAAATTCTTACAGTGGAAGACTGGCAACTTTATATACTAAAATGACCTTTTAAATAAAAACCCTTGAAATGCAGTTCTTACATTACGCACATACCGCCTCTCAAGATGATAGGCAAGATAAAAATATATTTCTGGAATTCTGCCTTTACACCTTGTGCAATACATTGTTTAACAGCGAATCCGTCAGACATGACAGAGGCAGCTATTAACGTATGGGAGATTGACAGGGGGACTATTGATCAACCCGAACTGCAGATTGCTCTAACCCGCCCCTACTCCACAAGGGAGAAACGGACCACCCAGTTCATAAATAACCACCTTCCCGCGGGTGTACAAACGGAGAAGAATGGTGGGACGACCACAAAACAAAGCGGCCGGTGTCCTCACCAACAAAACAAGTAGATTTTAACAGGTAAATGAACAACATATCTCCAATCAGTTAACTTCTAATAAACTGCGACTTCTGGCGAAGACCTGGCGCAGCATCGCCAACGCTCTCCCGAACCATCCGCTGCCAGCCGCTTCAACGGCGTCGCAGCTCGCACCGGCCAGCCCGATATCGTGGTTGACTGGTCGTGTCGACCGCGAAGCCACTACCCCTTTTTCTACGGCGCAGCCCTCTGGACTCACATGGGGACATCACATGCGCCGACGCTCAAGGCGAACAAGTCATCTTGTGTCTCAATGCGCGACCGACCAACCGATCGATCCAACCGCCAATGCCAGTTGACCGAGCAACTCGAGCAGACTGGCGGCCTAACGCGCAGATGCAGGAACTCAGCCCCGACCGGGCGACCACTAGCTGAGTTCTGTTACTGGCGGATTGACAAGACTCTCATTATCTGTCTTTAAAGTTTGATCCAAACGACAGACATACTAGCACGCAGACGACACACAGACCCTGACTGCACCACACTGACCCGGCTGACCAACTGACCAGACTCGCCGCCTAGTGAGCTCATAGCGCCCTTAAATGCACGTGAACTGGCTGGCTTTCTTCTTTCACACCTGAGGGAGACATCAACGCCACAACTGGCACGGCCGCGCCACCGCCAGAAATAGAGGGCGACTGCTATACACTGCACGCTGCGGCGCGCTCTTCAAAATAGCAATTTTTTTAAAAAAAATGGCTCTGAGCACTATGGGACTTAACATCTTAGGTCATCAGTCCCCTAGAACTTAGAACTACTTAAACCTAACTAACCTAAGGACATCACACAATACCCAGCCATCACGAGGCAGAGAAAATCCCTGACCCCGCCGGGAATCGAACCCGGGAACCCGGGCGTGGGAAGCGAAAACGCTATCGCACGACCACGGCTCAAAAAGGATATCTCATTTCGTTCTCTAGTTATTCGGTTCTATGTCCTGTTGACAGTAGCTAGCGACTGGCCCATTCACGTTCTTGAGCATCGCAAATTATGTGTTCTTAAAAATCGTCATATCTCATTAATGACTCAAGATACCGAAACTAGGTTTTGGGGAATGAGGAACATTCTTTGTATGGTAATATTGGAAACTTTTTTATTAACCGAGATGCGGAAATAACTCCATTACAATATTTTTAATGATACACATACGTATTGTGTGTGTGAGTTTGTTTGGTGTCTAGTGTAAAGTTTGTGTTTTATGATGCTGAGAGAAGGGAGTATATGGAACCCGGCGCAGGAACATAGCCTACTCTTCGCGAATAGCATCAAGAAAGCCGCTAAGTTTAACGTCCTCATCCGAGGGGCGTATTACTTCATGAGACACTCACTGCGGAGAGGCTTGGTATTTAAACCAGGAAACTGGTGAAAAGTCTGGTGCTCAGGAACTTCACACCTACATCACTCCTCTACCTGTCGACCAAACACTGGCAAAGAAAATTTTTTCCAGCGTCAGAATTAGAACCAGCTAACCGCCACACAACTAAGTCGAGTGCCACCGCGCATGGATGCATCGGTGACTTACTTTTTTCTCATTTTGTTCGTTATTGATAGATGCATTTGTTCGTGGCGGACATCACAACATCCGTTAAAGTTCGTCGTTGATCCTTTCAATCAGTATTATTACTATTATTCTCGACACAGGATTAAACAGTCAACTGAAATCTAGGTTCGCAGGACGGAGCGGATCAGGTTGTGGAAAGGGGCTCAAATCAGTTCCTGCTAGGTGTACAAACGTACTTATTTTATTTGCTAAAAACACTTAAGCACATTTGCTAAAAACACAAGCACACATACCCTTAAAGAATTCAGAAACAATACGGCTGAAGGCCAGAATACAAGTTATTAAAATTGCGTTAAGGAAGAGTTTACACGGCTGAAGGCCTTAATTACAAATAGAACAACTTAAGGCTTAAGGCCTCGATAACAAGAACTCCAGCAAGGAAATTTTAAAAGGTTTTAGATCAAGACCTTTCTAATTTTGATTTAAGTAGACTGAAGTTTCAATTTTAAAAAATTTCATATAAGGTTCGGCTGAAGGCTCTATACTGAACATTAAAACAAACTAAATTAATACACGGCTGAACGCCTCGCACAGTACTTGGGACAAAAGGAAATCACAATCCCAAACAACAGAATAGTGGTGCTCAGAAGTTCCAAGGGTCGGCCTGGAGAGGAAACTCTAAAAACATTTTAGGTGAGACAGGCATCCAAGCGTAAGAGTAAATAATAGGGTGGCAGCACGACCTAGGGACTGCTGAAGAACCAACCAACAACCTAATCCATTCTGGCCTGCCAACACGACGCGAAGACTTCCTCGCAGCTCTGTTGCAACCGACCGACTGACTACTCCAGTACGCAGTCAGCATTCATCTGCTCAGCTGAAATCACTAAAGCTACAAACAGTTCCACGTAAACCCTTGCACCAAGAACTTCGACAATCCTAAATCCTATCACCGTGGAACAAGAAGGTGCGGTCGGCGACCAAATAAACGTCGTCCGATGAGACGACCGACCGAACGACAAACCAAGGTTGTTCCCACTTAAATTATATGTATCGGCAACGGTCGGGCGAGTCTTGCCTGTCCGTTCGTAACTCGTAGACACGGCGATCCGGCCACACAGACTCGGACCCACTCATGCAGAGGTATATCTTGCCTATCGATGACGACATCTCTGCACGAGGAAGGAACCGATCCACGTTCGGCAAGGTGACCAAATGGTGAGGCCCCGAAACGGTCAAAAGACCAACTACACGTCGCCCAATCGGTGGTCGTTCCCGCTCCAATCTCCTTCCGTCGTGGCAGCGGTCGGCAAGTACTGGCTGTCCGCGTCTCCCTGGCGCTCCGTTCCCGACTGGACTCCCGACAGACGACGACCCGGAAACGCTAACTGTCGCTCCAGTGATAGTTCGACAGTGCACTTATCAATAAGCGATGCTGGTGCCACTCACGGGCAACCAAACCAGCAACTTAGTGAGGCCAAAGAATTGAAAAAGAAAAAATGTTCAAATGTGTGTGAAATCTTATGGGACTTAACTGCTAAGGTCATCAGCCCCTAAGCTTGCAGACTACTTAAACTAAATTATCCTAAGGACAAACACACACCCATGCTCGAGGGAGGACTCGAACCTCCTCCGGAACCAGCCGAATTGAATAAGAAAGTATTAACAGAATCATAAAGACAAGATGACTAGCAATAAACGGCATGATGGCGAGCCGCGCACGGCTCACCAACCGGTTGCATATAAACGGTAGGTAGAGTGACCTAAGTTTGGACACATACTGGGGGTGTCTTCAGAAGAATAACGATTCCTACGTCATAAAAATGCATTGCTGAAAAACAGTAGTCAGAATCTGGAGCAGCTATGCTCCTGTCAAAAGTAAAAGCTGCTCGACATTCTGAATATTTCTATTTTAGAGAAGTAATTGCACGCTTCAGCAACATTTATTCTGGTGAAGACACACGTAGCAGGCGCCGAAACGTAGGTCAATGTATCGACCGTGTATGTGTAACCGGCTAGCTGTTTAATCCTACGCTGAGATTAATATAAGGGTTCTTATTAACAGCCATGATCAAAAGTGTATCATTATTTTCGATTATTCCCATTTAAGAGAGCGTTTGAACCTGAATTCCTTTATGATGATTGTTTATGTTTTCTCTGAGCCCAAATTTTCTTCATGTGTTCACTGTGTTGTTTCTTTCGCTCCGCTGTCCATTTGCATCCTGGTCTCTTCTGTGTTGTGGTGTCAAATTTATGTTCCTGAATTCAGTTCTATTTTCTGCATCGTTTACTGTTAAGTGTGCTTGTCTGAGGTCCTCTTCAACTTCTTTTATCCATTTTGTTTTCCCCTGCCTGAGTTGATGACTTTAAGAATTCGCTTTGAAATTCTGTTTTATTATTATTATTATTATTATTATTATTATTATTACAGAGAGCAACCAGCTCTCTGAGTGAACACACTGAGCTACCGTGCCGGCGACTTCTGCCACCGAGGCGAATCCTGAAGATATTTCACGCACCGTAAGATAGGCTACTAAGCTCACATCATCCGCCCCAGCTGTAGTTGTGAAACTACCGCAGCCTGCCGAAGACTACCTTAAGACTGCATTACTTTTCCTAGGAGCTTTGCACACTTAAGATAGCAACCGCGGTACCTGTATGTTAAGTACGCTGCATAACTATTTTGCGTTACCACATTTCGATCGCTTTGTTCGCATATGCGATCAACATCTTACTAGATTCTGCTAGAAATTCGAACACTGAACCGTCTAGAAACTGAGTGAGGATATAATTAAGGGCCGCTTAACTTAAGAAACATTTTTGTTCTACATTATTGTCTTCATGTCTGTTGCTTAAAAATAAAGTACTTATAGCACAACTGAAACTGTGAATATTTAATTGAGGTTTTATTCGAAAATCATTGATTCGTAATGGAAACCAGAGGGATGTTTTAGTAGAAACTCCAAAAAAAATCAGATATATAGCGCTATAAACCCGAATTTCGTAAAAAAAAAAAGAATCGTAAAATTTAAAGAAAAAGCGTGAAACAAGAACACATCAAACAACGCTTCAACACTTCACGAGCTTTCATAAATCATTCTTCTGTTATTGCCAGGCAACATTCGCACTTATCAGTAATGAATGGAAAAGCTTGCCTTTTATCAATAGAAGAACATTCTACTCAGTACAAAATGGCAACAATAATTATACACATTCTTTTTGTGTTTCTGCGTGCTAACTGCACTTGCGTGAAAGGCCATCGCTTTGCTAGCAGAAAAGAAGTTAGATAAGAAGCAAATTTTTTTGTTACTGATGAAATGCAATTTTTATTTTGTAAGGATATCAAATACACAGTGGACTAACACTGACCGATGTACGCTTTTAGTTATGTGAAAAAGGAGCAACCAAACAAACAAGAAACAAACAGATGCCTACGACTCCCAACTTCTCTCTCACACATTCATTTAGTTTCATTCCGCACGAGTGCTACCGATACTACCGGTGATCCTACATTTACTACGTCATTTATCTGTTGTTGTTGATGTTGTTGTTGTTGTGGTCTTCAGTCCTGAGACTGGTTTGATGCAGCTCTCCATGCTACTATATCCTGTGCAAGCTTCTTCATTTCCCAGTACCTACTTCAACCTACATCCTTCTGAATCTGCTTAGTGTATTCATCTCTTGGTCTCCCTCTACGATTTTTACCCTCCGCGCTGCCCTCCAATGCTCAATTTGTGATCACTTGATGCCTCAAAACATGTCTTACCAACCGATCCCTTCTTCCAGTCAAGTTGTGCCACAAACTTCTCTTCTCCCCAATCCTATTCAATACCTCCTCATTAGATACCTGATCTATCCATCTTATCTTCAGCATTTTTCTGTAGCACCACATTTCGAAAGCTTCTATTCTCTTCTTGCCCAAATTTGTTATCGTCCATGTTTCACTTCCATATATGGATACACTCCAAACAAATACTTTCAGAAACGACTTCCTGATACATTATATTCGATGTTAACAAATTTCTCTTCTTCAGAAACGCTTTCCTTGCCATTGCCAGTCTACATTTTATATCCTCTCTACTTCGACCATCATCAGTTATTTTACTTCCTAAATAGCAAAACTCCTTTACTGCTTTAAGTGTCTCATTTCCTAATCTAATTCCCTCAGCATCACCCGATTTAATTTGACTACATTCCATTATCTTCGTTTTGCTTTTATTGATGTTCATCTTATATCCTCCTTTCAAGACACTGTCCATTCCGTTCAACGGCTCTTCCAAGTCCCTTGCCGTCTCTGACAGAATTACAATGTCGTCGGCGAACCTCAAAGTTTTTGCTTCTTCTCCACGAATTTTAATATCTACTCCAAATTTTTCTTTTGTTTCTTTTACTGCTTGCTCAATATACAGATTGAATAACATCGGGGAGAGGCTACAACCCTGTCTCACTCCTTTCCCAACCACTGCTTCCCTTTCATGCCCCTCGACTCTTATGACTGCCATCTGGCTTCTGTACAAATTGTAAATAGCCTTTCGCTCCCTGTGTTTTACCCCTACCACCTTTAGAATTTGAAAGTGAGTATTCCAGTCAACATTGTCAAAAGCTTTCTCTAAGTCTACAAATGCTAGAAACGTAGGTTTGCCTTTTCTTAATCCTTCTTCTAAGATAAGTCGTAAGGTCAGTATTGCCTCACGTGTTCCAACATTTCTACGGAATCCAAACTGATCCTCCCCTAGGTCCGCATGTACCAGTTTTTTCATTCGTCTGTAAAGAATTCGCGTTAGCATTTTGCAGCTGTGACTTATTAAACTGATAGTTCGGTAATTTTCACATGTCAGCACCTGCTTTCTTTGGGATTGGAATTATTATATTCTTCTTGAAGTCTGAGGGTATTTCGCCTGTCTCATACATCTTGCTCACCAGCTGGTAGAGTTTTGTCATGACTGGCGCTCCCAAGGCTGTAAGTAGTTCTAATGGAATGTAGTCAACTCCGGGGGCCTTGTTTCGACTCAGGTCTTTCAGTGCTCTGTCAAACTCTTCATGCAGTATCGTATCTCCCATTACGTCTTCATCTACATCCTCTTCCATTTCCATAATACTGTCCTCAAGTACATTGCCGTTGTATAAACCTTCTATATACTCCTTCCACCTTTCTGCCTTCCCTTCTTTGCTTAGAACTGGGTTGCTATCTGTGCTCTTGATATTCATACACGTGGTTCTCTTCTCTCCAAAGGTCTCTTTAATTTTCCTGTAGGCAGTATCTATCTTACCCCTAGTGAGATAAGCATCTACATCCTTAAATTTGCCCTCTAGCCATCCCTGCTTAGCCATTTTGCACTTCCTTTCGATCTCATTTTTGAGACGTTTGTATTCCGTTTTGCCTGCTTCATTTACAGCATTTTTATATTTTCTCCTTTCATCAATTAAATTCAATATTTCTTCTGTTACCCACCTTTACCTACTTTATCCTCTGCTGCCTTCACTACTTCGTCCCTCAGAGCTACCCATTCTTCTTCTACTGTGTTTCTTTCCCCCATTCCTGTCAATTGTTCCCTTATGCTCTCCTTGAAACTCTGTACAACCTCTGGTTCTTTCAGCTTATCCAGATCCCATGTCCTTAAATTCCCACCTTTTTGCAGTTTCTTCAGTTTTAACCTACAGGTCATAACCAATAGATTGTGGTCAGAGTCCTCATCTGCCCCTGGAAATGTGCTACAATTTCAAACCTGATTCCTAAATCTCTGTCTTACCATTATATAATCTATATGATACCTTTTAGTATCTCCAGGATTCTTCCATGTATACAACCTTCTTTTATGATTCTTGAACCAAGTGTTAGCTATGATTAAGTTATGCTCTGTGCAAAATTCTACCAGACGGCTTCCTCTTTCATTTCTTAGCCCCAATCCATAACCACCTACTATGTTTCCTTCTCTCCCTTTTCCTACTGACGAATTCCAGTCACCCATGACTATTCAATTTTCGTCTCCCTTCACTACTTGAATAATTTATTTTATCTCATCATACATTTCATAAATTTCTTCATCATCTGCAGAGCTAGTTGGCATATAAACTTGTACTACTGTAGTAGGCATGGGCTTTGTGTCTATCTTGGCCACAATAATGCGTTCACTATGCTGTTTGTGGTAGCTTACCAGCACTCCTATTTTTTATTCATTATTAAACCTACTCCTGCATTACCCCTATTTGATTTTGTATTTATAACCCTGTATTCACCTGACCAAAAGTCTTGTTCCTCCTGCCACCGAACTTCACTAATTCCCACTATATCTAACTTTAACATATCCATTTCCCTTTTTAAATTTTCTGACCTACCTCCCCGATTAAGGGATCTGACATTCCACGCTCCGATCCGTAGAACGCCAGTATTCTTTCTTCTGATAACGACGTCCTTCTGAGTAGTCCCCGCCCGGAGATCCGAATGGGGGACTAATTTACCTCCGAAATATTTTACCCAAGATGACGCCATCATCATTTAATCATACAGTAAAAGCTGCATGTCCTCGGGTAAAATTACGGCTGTAGTTTCCCCTTGCTTTCAGCCGTTCGCAGTACCAGGACAGCAAGGCCGTTTTGGTTAATGTTGCAAGGCCAGATCAGTCAATCATCCAGACTGTTGCTCCTGCAACTACTGAAAAGGCTGCTGCCCCTCTTCAGGAACTACATGTTTGTCTGGCCTCTCAACAGATACCCCTCCGTTGCGGTTGCACCTACGGTACAGCCATCTGTATCGCTGAGGCACGCAAGCCTCCCCACCAACGGCAAGGTCCATGGTTCATGGGGGCGTAATAGAACATCGGTCAATGTATTAATGTTTTCGTATAACTACCTATTTTCAGACAGACTATTCTCTTATTATCAATCAGTTGTTTTAAAATAGATAAGTCTAAGCAAGTTATTGACAGTATGTTCGGGCAAAGTGGCTACTTGGCCGCTTTGCCCTGCCAGACGCCTCACCACTTCGCCCGACTGGACGAAATTACGCTGATTGTTGTCTGAAAACGACAATACGTAACTACCAAACACATAAATACATAGTTTCCAAGGTTAAAATATAACGTTTTACCAACTCTATAGCAGTTAAATGTCGCAGTACATACATCGTAAATATACGCAATTGAATAGGTCACTTACTTTCCATCAGACGTACACAAAACACAAAATATATCACCACAGGCAGTGCGCCCGTCTATCTCCAAGAGACTCGCAGGCAATACCAAAGAAGTCTCTTTGAATAGTTTTATGTGTTCTCCACTAGGATGCAGCACTCTCGAATGGAATAAAAGAAAGTGGCTACACTACCCGCTCTGGCAACTATAGTCGCCCATACCCTACCAGCAGCAGTAGAAAGAAGGAAAATGGAATTAGGATTCGTCATAAATAGGAAAGTGGAGCTGAGATTGAACTGCTGTGAGTAGTTCAGAGATAAGGTCTTTCTCATGAGAATCGATAGCAAACCAACACCAACAACAGTAGTTCATTTATACAAGTCGACCTCGAAAGACGAATAAAAAGCGTAATGTGGAATTGAACGGTTATTTCAGTACTTAAAAGGAGATGAAAATCTAATAATATTGGATGAATGGAGTAGGGCTGTAGGAAAATGAGTAGACGTAATGATTATGGGTAAATACGGACTTTTAAGTAGAAACGAGAAAGGAAAAAGACTAATTGAGTTCTGAAATAATTTTCAGTGAGTAATAAAGAATACTCTGTTCGACAATGGCAAGAGGATGAGATGTACTTGGAAGAGACCGGGAGATACAGGAAGATTTCAGTTAGATCACATCATGGTCAGGCAGAGATTAAGAAATCATACGCTGGACTGCAAGATGTACACAACAGCAAATATAGACTCATATCACAATTCAGTAATGATGAACAACAGACTGAAGGTTAAGACAATCTTTCGAATGCTAAAGTACTGAGGAATAACGAGGCACAATTAGAGTTCGCTGTCATCAGTTAAAGGGGAGTGGACATGTCTAGAAACGGCAGTCACCGATGTTTGACAGTATAACTTAGGTACAAGGAAAGTAACTGGTTGACAAAAGGCATACTTCAACTCATCGATGAAACAAGGAAGTACAATAAATTCCAGGACAAAACAGCAATACAGCGCTATAAATTTCCTAGGAATGGAGTAAATTGAAAGTGCTGGGCTACCAAGGCGAAATCGCTGCAATAAAGATTTGAAGAGAATAAAGGAATAATGGTCGTTAGGACTGTCTCAGCGTACTGCCAATTCAAACAAACCCGTTGTGGGATAAGAGCTAGGATGGTAATATTATCAGTGGAATGAGAATTCCACTGTTAAACACAGAGGACAGAGCGGATAGGTGGGAAACGTACTCTGAAGTCACTATGATGGGGAGGACGTGTCCGATGACGTGATAGATTTGGAGTAAATATAGAACACGTAGAGAATCCATTATTGGAGTCGCAATTTAAAACAGCTCTGGAACACTGTAGATAAAATAAGGCAGAAGGGGTAGACAAAATTCCATAGGCATTTTTAAAACGATTGATGGGAGTAGCCACAGTAACTTCTACTGACGTCGGTCTGTGAAATCTAAGAGACTGGCGACGTACCATTATACTTTCGCAAAAATATCATCCATACATTCCAAAGATAGCAACGGCAGATGATTGCGAGAACTATCAACTTTACAGCTCACGCATCCAAGTTGATGACAAGGATAGTACACACTTGGATGGGGAAGGAATTCCAGTCAGTTTGGCTTTAGGAAAGGTAAAGGCACCAATAAGGCAGTTCTGACGCTGCGCTGGTAATGAAAACACATCTGAAGGAAACACAAGAAGGCTTCATACGATAAATCACCCTACAAAAAGCTTTCGCAACGTAAGAACGTGTAAAACGTTTTAATTTCTGAAAGAAAAGCAGTGAAGTGTAGGGAAAGGCCAACATAGAACAAGAAACTGGAAGATCAAGTATGAATTGCTTGAATTACAAACGGTTTAAGGCAGGAATGCTGCTTTCCGCCTCTGCTGTTCAATCCACATCTCGTAGAAGCTATGACGAAAATAGAAGGTGTGTACAATAGCGGGATTACATTCTGGGCGAAAGCACATAAATGATAAGATTCGCTGGTGATACTCCTATCCTCAGTGAAAGTGAAGAGAAATTACAGAATTCACTGAATGGAATCAACACTCTATGAGTACAGAGTATCGACTGGTAAGTAACCGGAAAAAGAGAAAAGGAATGACTGGAAGCAAAAATGAGAATAGCGAGAAAGGTCGAATTTTCTCTCGCCCCTTCTGGTCAATCTGTACGTTGAACAAACAATGACATAAATAAAAGAAAGGTTCTAGAGTGGAAATAAAACTCAAAGTGAAAGGATATCAATGTTAAGATACGCTGATGGCATTGCTGTCTTCATGAAAGTGGAGAAGGATTACAGGACCTGTTGATTGGAATGTACAGCCAAATGTATACGAAATAAAGATTGAGAGAAAACCGAAGAAAGACGAAAATAACGAGAAGTAGCAGAACTGAGAACAACGAGAAACTTAACTTCAGAATTGGTGATCACGAACTAGATGAAGTTAAGGAGTTCTGTTACCTAGGCAGCAAAATAACATATGACGGACGGGTCAAGGACACCAGAAGGAGACTAGCACTTCAAAGAGGACATTCCTGGCCAAGAGACGTTTACTAGTTTTGACTGTAGGCCTTAATTTAAAGAAGAAATTTATGAGAACGTACCATTGGAGCACAGAATTCTGTCTTGGTGAGATATGAACAGTGGGAAAAGCGGAAGAGAAGAGAATCGAAGCACTTGAGATGTGGTGAAGCTGAAGAATGTTGAAAATTACATGGACTGAAGAAATAAGGAATGAGGAGGTTCTCCGCACTATCGAAGGGGAAAGGAGTATATGGAAAATACTCACAAGAAGAACGGACAGGACAACAGGACATCTGTTAAGACATCAGGGAATTACTTCTATGGCACTAGGAGGATAAAAACTGTAGAGGAAGACTGACTGGAATACGTGCAGCAAACAATTGACGAATAGTTTGCAAGTGCTGCTGGGAGATGATGTGGTTAGCACAGGAGAGGAATTCCTGGTAGGCTCCTTCAAACCATTCAGAAAACTAATGACACAAAACAATTAAAAGTACAAACGTTGCTAATGGCTAGAACGTGATCTCTGGGTTCAGCAATGCGACAATGAGTAGCAGTAAAGGAAGTTGTGAAAGGAATCGACAGCCGAGTGGAGTACTTATACTTCGAATAGAATGATTCTGCCGTCGGCCATTAATTATATACTCAATAACAATCCAAGAGTAATGAGAATCTTCCAGGACTGAGATAATTATGAAAGTAAAAATTTCATTGGCCCGCCCGGTTGGCCATGCCGTCTAACGCACGGCTTTCCAAGTGCCTGGTTCCGGGCACGAATCCGTCCGGCGGATTTGTACCGAGGTCTAGTGAACCGGCCAGTCTGTGGATGATTTTTAGGTGGTTTTCCATCTGCCTCGGTGAATGCTGGCTGGTTCCCCTTATTCCGCCTGAGTTACACTATGTCGGCGATTGCTGCGCAAGCAAGCTTTCCATGTACGCGTACACCACCATTACTCTACCACGCAAACATAGGGGTAACACTCGTCTGGTGTGAGACGTTCCCTGGGGGGTCCACCGGGGGCCGAACCGCAGAATTACCACGGTTTCGGTGTGGGACGGTGGAGGGATGAAGTGGACTGCGGTGGCCGTCGTGGGGTTGTGGACCATTGCGGCTGCCGCGGGGACGAAGCCTCTCCGTCGTTTCTAGGTCCCCGGTTAACATACAATACATACAATACAACACAAAAATATCAATTAAGCTTTACACCATAGCTCTGTAGCGAGAATTTTACATTTTGCTTCAATAGCGGATACAATCAAAGGGTATTTCTATTGTTCCCAGTGAAGCTCAATAAACATTATTTATGTGAACTGAGAAGGGATCGAGATAAGGCGGAATTTGAATTGGTGAGTGGAGGACAGAAAGCTCACAAGAGAAAAACAGAATTGGTAACACGTCCAACAAGTAGCCGAGACAGTGGATGTACCTGCTGAGTAGCAGAGATTTGCGCAGCCGACTGAGGTGTGGAGGTTCACATAAAACTATCGGAAGTCGATGACCCAATGATAAATGTTAAATACGAGGGAAACGTAGTCAATAATGAACAGAGTGGTATCACTGTCTCCATCTGTTTAGCTGAGTGGTAACGTGCTTGCCTGCGTTGCAGCGGGTCATGGTTCGATTCTCGGCCGCGATGAACATTTCAACAGTCCGTGGGCTGGGAGCCGTATTGTGCTTATCACCACAGACGCAGCCGACCGCGGTGGTCTCGCGGTTCTAGGCGCGCAGTCCGGAACCGTGCGACTGCTATGGTCGCAGGTTCGAATCCCACCTCGGGCATCGACGTGTGTGATGTCGTTAGGTTAGTTAGGTTTAAGTAGTTCTAAGTTCTAGGGGACTGATGACCACAGCAGTTGAGTCCCATAGTGCTCAGAGCCATTTGAATCACAGACGCGCAAGTCTCTCAAAGTGGTGTCACGTAAAATAAGAATTAAAGCCGGCGGTCGAGCTTCTCCGGTCAGGGTCTGTCGACCACCAATACCTGACGAACATATTATTTCATTTTTGTATTATTGTGGATTGTTTGATGCAACAACAACGAAAATTATGTCACATATAGTTGGAAGCTCCAGAAATAAGCTGTGTACCCTAACATAAGTTTTGCAAGAATTAGAAATGGACACTGCAGGGGTCTCGGGTTCGGTGGCTGTTGAAGACCGAAGGTTGTATATGAAGATGGAAACTTCAAGAAGGAAAACCCAACATAAATCCACAGTGCTTTAATCGAAAATTATGGTGAACTTGCAGTGGACCGTAGCACAGTTTCACTTTGGGTTAATCGTTTTCGCGGTGTCTGTATGAGCATAGACGATAATCCGACATCCTGAAGTGAATGGATGAACGAAGTGTGAAATATGCGGTCGAAGCTCTTGAAGAAGATCGCAGTGCTGCTTGTGAGGAACTCACTAAGCCACGGAAATTCCCCCAACATCAGTTTTCCGTAATCCGACAAATGATTTGAAGAAGAGAAAAACTTATGCGAAATAGTTCCCCCTGTTGGATTACTGACGAGAAGCAGAAATACTTAGTCATTGCAACCTTGCTCAAAGAACGATTCGACCGTTAAGGTCAAGGGATTCTGGTGTGGAATTGTCACTATTGATTAGAGACTTTGAACCGGAATTCAAATCACAGTCCAGTTAGTGGAGAGCTTCAATTTTTCCACGTCCAAAAAAATTTCGATGCGCTGAATCGAAGCTCAAGCCAACGATAAGTTTTGCTTCCTTCCTTTGCAAGGAATCATCATGAGAGATAGAATCCCATGAGGAACAGGTGCCGCAACAATGTGTTATCGTAACTACATTTGAAAAATTCTCGGAACCCGACTTCAGTTGCACGAGGTCAGGCCACTCATTCTCCACGACAATACTCGCCCTCCTATCGGTCATATTGTTCTTCAAAAACTGCCCGAATACGGATAGGAAGGGTTGCCGCATACTTCCGGACATGATTGCAATAGACTTTGGCTTGTTCCCGGAATTGAGGAAACCTGTGCATGGACGTAGATATCTTTCTCTGGAAGAGCTTTCTATCACCGTTACTTGAAACCACTCGACAACTGAACGGAAGTGATAGCCTGAATGGAGTAAAAGAGCTTGCGAGAATATATATACCTGGAGACTGTATGTAGAACATTCAACGGCAAAGAATCAAAGAATAACAATATACATGTCGGAAAACAATCTTGGACTTAGAATTACAAAAACTTAGTACTGGAGACTCGAGAGAGTAAAAACTTTTCTGAAAACATACAGCAGACATTTCTGGAAAAAAATTAGCTACGAACTTCGTTGTCACAAAACAAAACTCCCTTCAAATGTACTAAGGATATCTGCAAGAAAAATTTATCTCAAAGGGTCACAAGAGTTAGACATTACAAAAAAGTAATCAAACTACAGTTTGTTTTTGGGGCTGAAACACTCGCACACATGGAATAAGAGATGTTCAACTAATTAAATATTTAACAGAAAAATTAAAAAAAACTGTTCAAGTGGCTCCGAGCACTATGGGACTTAGCATCTGAGGTCATCAGTCACCTAGAACTTAGAACTAACCTAAGGACGTCACTCACATCCATGCACGAGACAGGATTCGAACCTGCGACCACAGTGTACTGAAGAAAGAACAAACGCCGTAAGAGCAAATAAATAAACTGCAACGTATACTAGTAAAAATTCGCCCAGGCTACAACTTTATGCTTGGTTCAAAAGAATGAACCAACAGAACTATTAGACACGTTACGGAAATCTACGAAAGTCGCAGTAAACCAAAAATACAAACAATTAAATGTGTCGGTGCAGGAAGAGTACACTAAAAAAAAGTAGGATTAATACTGCTGGATACACAGAGTAGAGGAATTCCGTGGCAGAAAAAATCAAAATGACCAAAACAGGTTGGTATTATGAGCGGGAAAGAGTCCATTGAAAGAGAATGAAAGCAATGTAGGCATAAGGGAAAACGGAAAGAAATATCTGAAAATGCCGTAATTACGTCATTCGTCACTTGTTTCAGTAGGGTCCAAATGTGAATGGTAATTATGTATGTATAATAGTCTTAACGGAAATCGTTTCATGCTTGTATTTTGTGCAGCCACTGAAGACCTGACTGTGACGTACGCAAATCAAAGTACCATCATCAAACTGACACCCGCGCTTGTAGTCGATCAATATCTCGTTCTCGAAACGACTTCGAGTCTCAGTCTGGCACACAGTTGTAATCTGCCAGGAAGTTTCATATCAGCTCACACTCCGCTGCAGAGTGAAATACCTCGATCTCGTTCAGGCTGCTTATACACTCCTGGAAATGGAAAAAAGAACACATTGACACCGGTGTGTCAGACCCACCATACTTGCTCCGGACACTGCGAGAGGGCTGTACAAGCAATGATCACACCCACGGCACAGCGGACACACCAGGAACCGCGGTGTTGGCCGTCGAATGGCGCTAGCTGCGCAGCATTTGTGCACCGCCGCCGTCAGTGTCAGCCAGTTTGCCGTGGCATACGGAGCTCCATCGCAGTCTTTAACACTGGTAGCATGCCGCGACAGCGTGGACGTGAACCGTATGTGCAGCTGACGGACTTTGAGCGAGGGCGTATAGTGGGCATGCGGGAGGCCGGGTGGACGTACCGCCGAATTGCTCAACACGTGGGGCGTGAGGTCTCCACAGTACATCGATGTTATCGCCAGTGGTCGGTGGAAGGTGCACGTGCCCGTCGACCTGGGACCGGACCGCAGCGACGCACGGATGCACGCCAATACCGTAGGATCCTACGCAGTGCCGTAGGGGACCGCACCGCCACTTCCCAGCCAATTAGGGACACTGTTGCTCCTGGGGTATCGGCGAGGACCATTCGCAACCGTCTCCATGAAGCTGGGCTACGGTCCCGCACACCGTTAGGCCGTCTTCCGCTCACGCCCCAACATCGTGCAGACCGCCTCCAGTGGTGTCGCGACAGGCGTGAATGGAGGGACGAATGGAGACGTGTCGTCTTCAGCGATGAGAGTCGCTTCTGCCTTGGTGCCAATGATGGTCGTATGCGTGTTTGGCGACGTGCAGGTTAGCGCCACAATCAGGACTGCATACGACCGAGGCACACAGGGCCAACACCCGGCATCATGGTGTGGGGAGCGATCTCCTACACTGGCCGTACACCTCTGGTGATCGTCGAGGGGACGCTGAATAGTGCATGGTACATCCAAACAGTCATCGAACCCATCGTTCTACCATTCCTAGACCGGCAAGGGAACTTGCTGTTCCAACAGAACAATGCACGTCCGCATGTATCCCTTGCCACCCAACGTGCTCTACAAGGTGTAAGTCAACTACCCTGGCCAGCAAGATCTCCGGATCTGTCCCCCATTGAGCATGTTTGGGACTGGATGAAGCGTCGTCTCACGCTGTCTGCACGTCCAGCATGAACGCTGGCCCAACTGAGGCGCCAGGTGGAAATGGCATCGCAAGGCGTTCCATAGGACTACATCCAGCTTCTCTACGATCGTCTCCATGGGAGAATAGCAGCCTGCGTTGCTGCGAAAGGTGGATATACACTGTACTAGTGCCGACATTGTGCATGCTCTGTTGCCTGTGTCTATGTGCCTGTGGTTCTGTCAGTGTGATCATGTGATGTATCTGACCCCAGGAATGTGTCAATGAAGTTTCCCCTTCCTGGGACAATGAATTCACGGTGTTCTTATTTCAATTTTCAGGAGTGTATGTGAGCCTTGAGCCGCCGCTGATGAAGGATCAGTGCCACAGCAGTGCAGTAGCGAGTCGCATATTTAGCTTTCATATTTGTTTTGTAGTTTGATTCTTAATTTCTTTCCGAGTGTTTGTGCGCTTGCATATTTAATTACATAAAATCGTTGCGTATTCTCGTATTTGAGAGGATTAAAATTGCTTATTGATAGCCGTAGAGTATAAATTCGCGGAGTTGTTAGGTGTTAGCAGTGGGATGTACAGGGTGTGTCTGTGCTGTGTGTGGACGCAGGAAGAAATTAGTAGTGTAGCGCTTGACACAGTCATGTCAGTTAAGTATTTAGGCGTCACATTGCAAAGCGACATGAAGTGGGACAGCCATGTAATGGCAGTTGTGCGGAAGGCGGATAGTCGTCTTCGGTTCATTGGTAGAATTTTGGGAAGATGTGGTTCATGTGTAAAGGTCACCGCTTATAAAACACTACCACGACCTCTTCTTGGCTACTGCTCGAGCGTTTGGGATTCCTATCAGGTCGGATTGAGGGAGGGCATAGAAATAATTCAGAGGCGGGCTGCTACATTTGTTACTGGTAAGTTTGATCATCATGCGACTGTTACGGAAATGCTTCAGGAACTCGGGTGGGAGTCTCTAGAGAAAAGGAGACGTTCTTTTCGTGAATCGCTACTGAGGAAATTTAGAGAACCAGCATTTGAGGCTGATTGAAGTACAATTTTATTGCCGCCAACTTACATTTCACGGAAAGACCGCAAAGATAAGATACATTAGGGCTCGTACAGGGGCATATAGGCAATCATCTTTCCCTCGTTCTGTTTGGGAGTGGAACAGGGACAGAAGATGCTAGTTGTGGTACGAGGTACCCTCCGCCACGCACCGTGTGGTGGATTGCGGAGTATGTATGTAGATGTAGATGTAGATGTTTGACTGTTACTCCATTCGCCTGTTCCCCTTCCTTAAATTCCGTACTTGCTTTACTTTGTCGCTGAACCAAGTTTCATTACTGCACCCAAAGCTTATTTCCCCCCTCAGCGGTGCTGTTGAAGCAACAAACTCATAAACTCGTAGTTATAGATCTTTGATATATGTTTATCCACTGTGATTCGTCTGCATTTGCGACTTTCACTTCATGCTTCTCATGAAAAACCGAAGTTACTTCGATATATAGCGGCCTGCATGCATCTGTAGTTTAGGGCAGCTCAGGTTCGCACATTATTCCCTTCTCTTACGAAGAGGCCCAGTTCTGTTACCGTACAGCAGAATCCCAGCATAGCACAAGGCGTCTTTCATCACCGAACGCTCTTCGGCCCTGCGGTGTTGGTTTGCTTCTGTTTTCCTCCAGAAATTATAGCCGGTCCGAAAATAAACACAAAGAAACAAAGCAAAAAAACAAAAAAAAGGAGAAACCACGCCCAGTATTTCACGGCACGGCTGCGCGGCCAGTTCCATTAGCGGCCGACGGCCGCTCCCTCTGTTTCGGAGATTACGCCTCGCCCGTCGAGGTCAGCGTTATCAGAGCCGGCACGCGTTGTGCGTTTACGCAGACGCAAGGATGCGCCCGAGGTGCTTCCAGCCGCCGGGCCGAGGTGGGCCAGCGTCTCCCTCGTGAATTATGGCTTTATTTCCTGCCGTTGCACGCAATCAATTTTCCCTGGCGACGCAGTTATTTTCCTTGCGCGCCGCTCGTTGTATGTTTTATACGGAAAAGAGGATTCCCTCGCGCATGGAGGATTTCCCAAGGATGCGACGCTGCTGCGCGTCGCCTCCCGAGCCACGACAAAGCCACGCTCCAGCAGAGATGTACTGCAGCTAATGCTTCCGCGATACACATCTTTTTTTCAAGTAGAATTCATACAGGGATTATCTTAATAGCAAAAAATGTGACATCGTAGTAGTGTAACGCAGTGAAATAGCCACCGCAGTAACAAAGTTGCGGTAACGTCTCAGAAATTCTGTTTCTTTTAAAATAGTTACGAGGCTATTTTTATTTCAAGGCCCGATCGGTCGCGGAATGGAAACCAATGTAAAAAATCAGAAACATTTTGTTCGCAACGGTTAGCTACATCTCCCAACTTCTTCCTTATATAGTCTCCTCTCTGCATCAGATATTTTTTGTAGTACAGTACCAACTTTACAATACCGTCGTCATACGTAGAGAGCAGAACCCTCCACTTTTTTCCAACTTTCTACTTTTGGTTTGCAGCCCATTGTCAAAAAACTATCTTCACCTGTTTTTATGAGCAAAGAGATAAATATCTGAGGAAGCCAAAAGTAGGTGCGAAGAGTCTTCCCATGGAGAACACTACAAGAACGTGTTCGTTTCAGCTGTAGTGTGCCGCCGAGCATTACCACGAACAAGGACAATACCTGATGACAACATTGCTTGTTACCAATTGCCATTCATAGACAATTTTTCTCGAATCGCTTGATCCATTTGTTGAAGAAGATCTTCGGTTGACACTTTCTTCTGTACATCGCTACATGCATCATGAATATCTATACCTCTTGCTTCAAAGTTTCTGCACCTATGTCACACTTCGCTGCAGAGGCCCTCATGATACACTTGTGAGAGAATTTGAAAACTGTTTCCGCAAGAAAGTAGTTAAATCAAATTATAAGAAACCATGCAAGAAACCTTGGCTTACTAAAGGAATAAAAATATCTTGTAACCACCAATGGGAAATGAATCTAACAACAAGAAATAGTAATGACCCAGAAACAGCCAAATATTATAAAAACTACTGTGCTACATTAAGATAGGTTATTAAAAAGTCCAGAAGTATGTGCATCATGTCTGAGATTAATACCTCTGATAATAAAATCAAAACAATTTGGAATATTATTAAAAGGGAGACTGGGCAACCAAGAGTACAGGATGATGGCATCACTATCAAAGCGAATGGAAACTTGATAAACAACTAGCCGAGAGTCGAAAACATTTTAAATAATCATTTTTTAAATGTTGTAGAGAAAATAGGATTTAAATGTTCATTAGAAGAAGCAAGGCAGTTAATGGAAGAGGCCGTACCCACACCATTTGATACAACTGAAATTCCAGTCACCTCTCCTGCTGAAATTAGGAAGATAATGAACTCTCTCAAGAATAAAAGCTCACATGGAATTGATGGCATTTCCAGCAGGATAATAAAAGATTGTTCCCAAGAAATAAGTCGGATTCTTAGCCACATATGTAATAGCTGTCTGAAGCAGTGTATGTTCCCAGATAGACTGAATGATGCCATTGTTAAACCGCTGCATAAAAAAGGGGATACGTTTGATGTCAACAACTACCGCCCAATCTCTCTTCTGACTGCCTTATCCAAAATTTTTGAAAAAGTTATGTATTGTAGAGTAGCTTCACGCCTTTGTAAAAATAAAGTTTCAACAAAATGTCAGTTTGGTTTCCAAAAGGGTTATCAACGGAAAATGCTCTATATACATTCACTAATGAAATATTAAATGTTCTGAGTAACTGGAAGTCACCCATTGGGTTTTTTTGTGATCTATCAAAGGATTTTGATTGTGTAAATCATGGAATACTTCTAGATAAGCTCAAGTACTGTGGTATGAATGGGACAGTGCTCCAATGATTTAAATCATACCTAACTGGAAGAGTTCAGAAAGTTGAAATAAGCAGTTCAGATAGTATGCAAAAACTGGTGATTTCTCGAACTAGGGAACAATCAAGAATGGGGTGCCGCAAGGTACGGTCTTGGGTCCTCTGCTGTTCTTAATATATATTAATGACTTATCATTCTATATTCACGAAGATGCAAAGGTAGTACTTTTTGCCGATGATGCATGTATAGCTGTCACATCCAACAGACAAGAATTAACTGGTGAAATTGTAAACGATGTTTTCAGAAAATCATTAAGTGGTTCTCTAAAATGGGCTCTCATTAAACTTTGACAAAACACTGTATATACAGTTCCACACAGTAAATGGAATGACACCATTGATAAATATAGACTTCGATCAAAAATCGGTAGCTAAGGTAGAATATTCAAAATTTCTAGGTGTATGCATTGATGTGGGGATGAACTGGAAAAAACACACTGATGATCTGCTGAAACATTTGAGTTCAGCTACTTATGCTATTAGGGTCATTGCAAATTTTGGCGATATACATCTGAGTAAATTAGCTTACCATGCTTGTTTTCGTTCTTTGCTTTCCTATGACATCATATTCTGGGGTAACTCATCATTGAGTAAAAGAGTGTTCATTGCACAAAAGCGCGTAATCAGAATAATTGCTGGAGCTCACCCAAGATCATTCTGCAGACACTTATCTAAAGAGCTAGAGATCTTCACTGTAGCGTCACTATATATATATACTCCTGGAAATCGAAAAAAGAACACATTGACACCAGTGTTATAGGTATTCGGCTGTGCCCTGCAGGGCAAGGAAATAACATTCGCAAATCATATACATAGTTGGTATTTGAGGAATGATGTTGATTTGAGAACTAAAGTGAAAGCTGTTAGCGGTTTCCTGAATCAGCTCCAAGTGCTGCAGCCGTTCAGGAAACTGTAGTTTGATAGCATGGCACGACCTTCTGGCAACGCCACATAGCGTTAAGGGCATCAGGCAGTTACGAGTCACTCTAGAGACAGGAACTACGAAATATTTCCCACCAGCTGGTCTGCTGAGTACGTCGATATTCGTTACTTTCGCGGCCAAATATTAAACGACTTTAAAAATTCAAAAAACTCTCATAAATGATATGGAAAGGCAGTTCAGAAAAATAATAATGGATAAATTCTGAAATGGTTAAGTACTCAATTTTTCAGTTCAAACATTTTCAGTAAATATTCAATGCTGTGCGTCATCTTTGAGACATTTATGCCCATATCTTATTACAAGGTGATTATGTCCTTCTGTATTTTACTGTTGAATCTCGCACATAATTTCATACTATTACTGTGAGCCGTAACAGTATTCTTCTGTGAGTCATGTTAATCACATACACTCCTGGAAATGGAAAAAAGAACACATTAACACCGGTGTGTCAGACCCACCATACTTGCTCCGGACACTGCGAGAGGGCTGTACAAGCAATGATCACACGCACGGCACAGCGGACACACCAGGAACCGCGGTGTTGGCCGTCGAATGGCGCTAGCTGCGCAGCATTTGAGCACCGCCGCCGTCAGTGTCAGCCAGTTTGCCGTGGCATACGGAGCTCCGTCGCAGTCTTTAACACTGGTAGCATGCCGCGTCAGCGTGGACCTGAACCGTATGTGCAGTTGACGGACTTTGAGCGAGGGCGTATAGTGGACATGCGGGTGGCCGGGTGGACGTACCGCCGAATTGCTCAACACGTGGGGCGTGAGGTCTCCACAGTACATCGATGTTGTCGCCAGTGGTCGGCGGAAGGTGCACGTGCCCATCGACCTGGGACCGGACCGCAGCGACTCACGGATGCACGCCAAGACCGTAGGATCCTACGCAGTGCCGTAGGGGACCGCACCGCCACTTCCCAGCCAATTAGGGACACTGTTGCTCCTGGGGTATCGGCGAGGACCATTCGCAACCGTCTCCATGAAGGTGGGCTACGGTCCCGCACACCGTTAGGCCGTCTTCCGCTCACGCCCCAACATCGTGCAGACCGCCTCCAGTGGTGTCGCGACAGGCGTGAATGGAGGGACGAATGGAGACGTGTCGTCTTCAGCGATGAGAGTCGCTTCTGCCTTCGTGTAAATGATGGTCGTATGCGTGTTTGGCGCCGTGCAGGTGAGCGCCACAATCAGGACTGCATACGACCGAGGCACACAGGGCCAACACCCGGCATCATGGTGTGGGGAGCGATCTCCTACAATGGCCGTACACCTCTGGTGATCGTCGAGGGGACACTGAATAGTGCACGGTACATCCAAACCGTCATCGAACCCATCGTTCTGCCATTCCTAGACCGGCAAGGGAACTTGCTGTTCCAACAGGACAATGCACGTCCGCATGTATCCCGTGCCACCCAACGTGCTCTAGAAGGTGTAAGTCAACTACCCTGGCCAGCAAGATCTCCGGATCTGTCCCCCATTGAGCATGTTTGGGACTGGATGAAGCATCGTCTCACGCGGTCTGCACGTCCAGCACGAACGCTGGTCCAACTGAGGCGCCAGGTGGAAATGGCATGGCAAGCCGTTCCACAGGACTACATCCAGCATCTCTACGATCGTCTCCATGGGAGAATAGCTGCCTTCATTGCTGCGAAAGGTGGATATACACTGTACTAGTGCCGACATTGTGCATGCTCTGTTGCCTGTGTCTATGTGCCTGTGGTTCTGTCAGTGTGATCATGTGATGTATATGACCCCAGGAATGTGTCAATAAAGTTACCCCTTCCTGGGAAAATGAATTCACGGTGTTCTTATTTCAATTTCCAGGAGTGTATATATATATTCACTTATGAAATTTGTTATTAACAATCCGAACAAATTCAAAAGTAATAGCAGTGTACATGGCTACAACTCTAGGAGAAAGGGTGATCTTCACTACACAAGGTTAAATCTAACTTTGGCTCAGAAGGGGGTAAATTATGCTGCCACGAAAGTTTTTGGTCACTTACCTAATAGCATCAAACGTCTGACAGATGGCCATATAACATTTAAAAGGAAGTTAAAAGAATTTATCAATGGCAACTCCTTCTACTCATTAGATGAATTATTAGATATATTAAGTGGGTAATTTCCCCAACTCCCGCAGAAAAAAAAGAAAAAAATTACTGTCATGTAATATTTTGTGTAATGTAATATCTTGTATAGACACCTTCTATTAACCTGACACGTTCCACATCATTAAGAAGTGTCGTATTCATGATCTATGGAACAAGTACTAATCTAATCTAATCTCAGCGTACAGAAATGGAATCACAGCAGGCACCTCACAGTTGACAGGAGGCTCTGTTGTTTTAGGCATCTTTAAACGCACACTGTGTCCTCATAACTGAAAAGTGCGGCGGGCACCATCGACGGCTGTATTACGGACATGCAGTACAACACATCTGAGGACAGCTTCATCGAATTTTGCAACTAATCGGACTCTGAAAATAATAGCCCTTGTATTAAAATAGTGAAATGACAATGTTAGCATTCTGTGCTCATTCGGCAATTTTCCAAAATCTATACACCTGGGAAGGAAGACAGCTCCAACAGACAGAAGGGAAGTACAGGTGTCATGTGATGCGTAAGTCGGTGACTGGACTATCGGTCTGACAGCACTAGGAGGTGGAGGGGTTTCGGGATCCTCGCCCCTGCCTTCTACCCCCTGGAAAGATTCCTTATATTCGTTTTAAGAGCAAGCTGAATGGATCCTTGTGGGACTGAAACGAGGAGAAAATCCCACCCCTACCTGGGACATCCAGGTCGGAGGCTAAGGCTCTTCCCATTTGTCCACTGCGGGCATCCAGGAGACATAGACCAAAGTAAATACGGCACCGCAAACAAACTAGCTTTCTACGAGATATGTGAGTAGCTTGTTGGAAGAAATGGATATATCAGGGACGTAATATCGAATTCATTTAATCTTTCCAAGTGATGCTTAATGCTGCAGTAAACAAAAAATATAGACAGTCAATAGACGTAAGTCGTAGCGAAAACTGAAATTAAACTTTTCTGTTACGGCTCATCGAACTGGGCTCAAATGTCACCCATATCCTCCACCGCCTCGATCGATTACGTTACAATGTATCGTACACTCGTACATGTTAAAGGAGATGTTCAAGTGTTGTATTTGCATTTTGATGCAATACTTCACACGTATCACCAGCGAGTAACAATTTTCTCCAAAATTTCTGGAATATAATTGTCACAAGACCCAACGTATTGCTTCTCCAGTTCTTCGTCCCTATTAATGGGGATGCTAGACAATTCACTTTTGGGATGGCTCTTTACATTGAATTCAGAGGACTGGGGTCAGGTGGTATTAGATGCCAATATGCAGGCACTGCTGAACATATCAATCTTCGACCTTATTGGCGATGTAGAAACCGTCTTACATCTACAGAAATATATGTCAGTCTCCTGTTATGCCACTGCCACCTTCCCCAACGACGGATATAGGGTGAAATCTAAGACCGTTACATGAGACTTAACCGAAAAATTTTAATTTCAGATTAATTTATTCTAACACAATATTTCATACCAAAGTCTGTTAATCTGACCCAATAGTTAAGACAAAAAAAGAAGAAACTGAAAGCTCCCTTACTACTCGTACAACGCAGAATGAGTTTTCCCGATTTTATACTATTTATGAGTGATTTCACTCTCTAAAGGTGTTCTTATTGAATACAGTTATGAACAACTATGCTCAATGAAATCTCCTTATCAGTCATCGTATCTGTAAAAGGAAATTGGCGCAAACTCCTCAGTTAATCCTGAAACTTGAGAAGTAAGGTCTGAGTTGTAGGAGAAGTTTCACGAACCATGACCAGAGGCTGATAGATCAGCATTGTGCGAAAGGCAACGACAATGAAATATCATCCTACTCCACCATCTACAACACCACCTACGCCCAAATCGCTTCGGCATAATTGAAGCAATACTTTTCTTCTGAAACTGACATGTTCACTCAATTAAGATTTCATTATCAAAGTTAGAAGCATTCATAAAATTATAGGAATCACTCAACACAACATATATCAACATATTTCGAAATATTCTTCCAAAATTTACTTTGTGTCAGTGAACACTTACGTCGTTCGACTGTGTCAGTGTTTCCAGAATGAATTTTCACTCTGCAGTGGAGTGTGCGCAAGACTATCACTCTTGGAAGAAACGGCATTGCCGGAATATGGCTTAGCCACAGTGTTTCACTGTTTGTGAGGAAATGCCTGACAGTTCGTTGATTCTTCAGATTTGTATATGGTATCTTTAAAACTCATATTTATATTTATGGAAGGAGCAAAGTGATTCAGTGTAGTTATACTTGTAAAGAATTGGAATACCGTAACCTTTATAAGGTTTCATTTTAAGCATTCTACAACTTTAACTCTTCGTACCGTTAAGACGGAGTCGCTATGTATGAAAATAAAGTACCTAAGATATTTTTTAGACAAAGTTTTATAGTCTGTACTGGAATCAATACCTCTTGAAATAGCACCACACAATTGACAGTAGGCTGACAATGGAACGGAATCTGGCCTCAGATAATCCAGACACTATCATGTGCACTGTATGATTGCCGAATAATTTCGTAACTTTCTAAGCATGTTAACTAAGCCTTCTATCCTGTTTAATAGCACATTTGTCAGAGCTCCTTAAGCTTCTGACTCTCCATGGTTCCCCTACATGTACCAAATGGAAAACCATTCTTTCTTTTATAACGTCAGCAGACTATTCTTTCCATATATTTCTCTCTATGCTGCGTTTAAGAGTGGAATTCCGTTTGCATTTTAATGTTGCCACCAATGCTTTTAATTTCTCTAAAGTTACTTTTTCTTTTGTTTATCCTGTATCAGATGCTTAGATTTCGATTTCTTCAGTTTTATCCTACAGAATACAGAATTGTAAATATTGTTCTTTCATTAGTCAGTATCTTCTATCAACGAAAGTTCATCTGCAGTTACCTTCCCTCTACTACACATTCATTATAATGCTTTTTAGGTACGTCCATTCTTCATCGACGTAACTCTGTACTGTGTTATTCATCATCACGGTACTAACTTAGACAAATACCGAGCGAGGTGGCGCAGTGGTTAGAACACTGGGCTTGCATTCGGGAGGACGACGGTTCAATCCCGCGTCCGGCCATCCTGACTTAGGTTTTCCGTGATTTCCCTAAATCTCTCCAGGCAAATGCCGGGATGGTTCCTTCGAAAGGGCACGGCCGACTTCCTTCCCCGTCTTTCCGTAATCCGCTGAGACCGATGACCTCGCAGTTTGGTCTCTTCCCCCAAAAAACAACCAACCAACAACAACAACCAACTTGGACAAATAAACATCAATATTCTTCAGTACTTCATAAATAAACTTCCTTACACAGACATTACTCCTGACAATTCTTAAGGATTTCAGACAAATGTGATCTTAGTCTGTGTCATCTCCTGGATACGGACTAAAATCCATTGTTTGATTTCTGGATCTTGGTGCCCGCTTGATGACATCCAACTAGCAATTACTTGTGTCTCTAGATCTTCTCCAATTACACCTTCTTCTCTTCTCTAGTGTATTTCTTTTTACTACTAAAATTTTTGTAGCACATCTCAAGAGAACTGTCTCCTCTTCTTTTGTCGTAGGATCTGTTGATAGAGTTATTACAACGTAAAATGTAACTTTCGATTCTTTTAGAGACAGATCCGACACACTTGCTGTTCTCCATCTCTCGTGGAGCATTTATATCATGACGTAAATAGCACGTGAAATTTTAACAGTGTAACAACAAACACTCCTAAACGCGAAACATTATAATGAATGTTGCAGTGTCTACGCGCATTCTTTTTTGATGCATGTGTCAACAAACAAAATTAATGTTCACTAACGTAACATTGTTTACAATTTACCACAAACAATTAAAGTGGAAATTAAATTGTAGAAGACGTTAATGGAGAATTTTGATATGTGAAACTAAGGGTAGTAAATACTTAGTTTTTATTTACAATTACAAAAATATTAAAAAGAACATAAACAGTCTCAGGCGCTAGAAACCCTTATTTTTATGGTTACTGGTTTCTGTCAGTTACTGACCATCTTGAGACCTCGTACCATGTTGCTAGGCGGTGGCGGTGAACGAAGCAGGCATTACGAACTCCTCGAACGTCAACTGCATGAGCTGCATGCACTTCAGCTCATGGCAGCTGCTGAAAGTGACGAACCCCATGCGCAAAGCTTTCGTTGTAAATTGGTTTAAAATGTTGCCTCATTTCTATAAAGACATCTACATACGTGAATTGTACAAGGCAGCATGCGGAAGGATTCACCATCGCATCCATTGTGCGCATTTTACTTTTTCTTTTAGATGGAATCATTTATCTCGATGCAAAATACATTGGTAGTCCACATACTAAGGTCCACGTACAGTATCAAACGATATCAATGATAAGATTCCCTGATGAAATTGGTGTCAACACTGGAAGTGAGGAAGGCTTGCAGAATATCTTCTGTCGAATATACAGTCTAATGACCGGGAATACGGATTGAGAGAAAACCGAAGAAAGGCCAAAGTACAGAGTAGCAGCATTAATTAAATCACATATCAATTCAATATCGAAATTGTTGACACGATGCAGAGGAACAGAAGGAACTGTGTTGTCTTGGATGCAAGTTAACAAATGACTGAAGGAGCAGGATCATTTAAGAGCAGACTATCGCAGCCAAATAAGGTGTTCCTCGAAAAAAAGCAGTTTTCTAGTATAAAATATCGGTGTTAATTTGCAAAATAAGTTTCTGAAAATGTACGTTTGGAGCAGTACATGATGAGATGCGAGGAAATCGTAAAAGAGGAAAAGCAAATTGCTTTAGACGTGATGCGGTACAAGGATGTTGAAAATTTGGTGGACTAATAAGAAATTATGACATTTTTCAGAGAATCGGCAAGGTTAGCGACGTGTGGAAAATATGTACAGAAAGGAGGGCAGGATGATAGAATATGTATTATAACATATGTGTTGTTTCACACACACGATTCTAGACACAGCCGGACACACAGAGAGCACCACACGGCTACACAAGCCTCTAAAGGGGCGCAACGTAGTTCTGCTCAGACGCCAAAGAGGACGTGTACAATACGTCCAATGTTATTTTTCCGGTATACGTCTTCCAAATAGGTTCCCGAGTGGAATTCCATGCATCAGACTGGGATATATGCGAAGCATGGAATGAATCAGACACTGTATATTTATAGATAGGAACAGAATAAACACTCTGCTCAAGACACTATTAGGATTTCGCTATTTGTTACGTTAGTCATCATTCATGGGATTTAGGACTAGACCAGTCTTCAAAGTTCGATCAGTGCAAGTGAACTTTTCCTAACATTTCCACATATTATCTTCACACTCAAGATATACAGTGTATACTATCTCTTGATAAATTATTGTAAATTGTGGTGTTGTCTTCAGTTCTGACTTCGTTTGCCAAAACCAATGTATCCCAGTGACTGCATGGAAGCAAGAACCTTTTAACGATACAATGTATATTTGATAAATCATTCGTTAAACTTTATTTTAAGCAAACACTTCGAAAATCGATACGTCAGGGATCAATTGTATCGAGATGGAGTATTTGTTTATTGAACTAAGAGTGAAATTGTAAATGTTTATTATGAATGTCCAGATACACTGACCCATTCACTGTTTGTTCCGCAAAGAAGAACTGTCCCACGATCCTGTCGTGCATTTTCGCACGCTAGACATTTAGCTTCGGGCTCTCATGAACATGTTCAGTGACAAAGTACGGATTTTGCGAACCCCGAATCCGAACATTATGCCTATTAATCTTTCCTCATCCGAGAACAAACATCTTTCCAGGTATCTGGCATCCATAACAATACGCTGCAGCATATCTACAGCAAATTGTTGTCGGCGTCGGTTGTCGTTCGGCGTCAGATGACGCTGAATTTGCACTTTGTAAGCACACCTACGAAGACGCTGGTGAAATACAAGATGCGATGTTGATAGAGTTTCGTCATGTTGCCTATATGCTTGATGAACAATTAAACCTGGGCTTGTGAGAAACGTTTGTCTGATGTTCTCCACTGTCTCTTCTGAAACTTCGTAACTTACAGCGCCAGATTGTTTCAGAACACTTCCTGTTGCCAGAAACTTCTTATAACTGTCGTTAATTGTTTTCACATCATGTGGATCACATTCACACACACGGCGATGATTTCTTTGCACAGTAATCGACGATTTTGTTTCTGCAAACCACACAACTGCTTGCGCGCGCTGCTGTGGAGTCCCCATTTTCACTTCATGCGACCGTGTTCCACTCTGGCCACGTTGCTAGGCGCTTCTGACGCAGGAATATAAATTCGTTGAGATGCTCTACAATGTGGTGCATTTTTCAATGTCGTAGCTACTGTGTTTTATCTCCCCTGGTTCCTTGAAATCAGGGAGGTTTGAGTGGGACACCCTGTATATAAGTTTCATGTTACTGGAGACATGACGAGGCAAAATATTTCTCATACTGCAATCTACAACTATAGCACTACCACCGCTATTTCCACCGAGGCAAGAACTATTCCTTGAATCTAAGTGGATACGATTACGACTGAATATTACAGTCAGTTTCTCACGAGGTTGCTCTCTGAATAGCGACAAGATGTAACTTCAGTGAAAGTCAGAGAATCCAATAAAAACAGCTGCGAGTTATAAGAGTAATAAACAAAAACAAAAGAAAAACAAAAAATGCCGCTTTTATAAAGTATTTGGTAAGTTCCCTTCAGATTAATTTCACTTATTTCTTGTTGATAGTCATATTTCAAGATGGTAGCCGTTGTGCTCCATCATAATCTCACAGCTTGCTTTCATCTTGGTTCTAAGTAAGAAAATCAGAACCCATATTAATAAAGTAAATTCGTCACGTACTGAAGTAAAATAGTTTCAGAAACAGTAAATTTTAATTGCTCCTTCAAAGCTGGGGACCACAGATCTTTATACGAATAATGTTTTCTACAGAGGGACTGTCATAGGGGAAGATAAGAGCCAGTCTACAACAATGCTCAGGTGTAGATACAACTATCAAGTAGGCAGTGAAGAGGTTGTACAGCGTGTTTAACTTCGCTGTGTGTCGAAATAAGCGCGAATCGGATCCTGTTATCCACATATCGCTTTGGAGAGAGGTACATAACAAATTAGCTGCCTGAAAATTAAATTTAGATTCTTTTAGTTTACGCTTGGTCACAAATAATTAAACATCCTTTAAGTCAATATGAAATAGACAGTTTTGAACTGCAGAGTAAATGCCAATGCTCAACTCACTGACAAATGCTTTCCGTTTCAGTGCGAGAAGGGAGCCGTTGTTTGCTCGTGTGGCAGAGGACACTGCAAATCGGATTGCTAGCTGATCATTTTCCCCAGAAAGCACCCAGCGCCAGAAATCCTTCGATCGCCGTGTCGTCGAGTAAAGTTTACTCCAGTGACATAAACTACTATTCTGCATGTATCAACAGTTTCGAGAACGGACGTAGCTTTGATGTCAGTAAAAAATTGCTAGTTTCGTAATCAAAAGAAATGCTTTTTTCCTACGAAAAATTTCAAAAATTTCGATTAGACACGATTCCGATATTTTAATAATTTATGTGAAATGGTCAAACGCTGCAGTCGTTAGGTTTGGCTACAATATCAATAACAGTAGATCCTTTGTAAAACACGTAATTTTCTCCCTATAACATTGGGCGTCAATAATCTTTGGTGAACACAGCAGAATAACGTACATAGAACTAGAAGGATCTGAAGAAGGAAAATACTATAGGGGACGACAGGGATTAAAATACACTCAACAATTAAATCACCACGTAGGGTACAAATGCTACACGAAGAGGTTGGTACAGAAGCAGAGTTTATGGTGGTCCACATCGAACTAGTTCAAAGGCTGTTTATCACTCAACTGTCTAAAAGTTATCGATGTTGGAAAATTTAGTTTGCTGGTTGATTTGGGGATGGGGGAGCAAAAAAAAAGGGGTGGTCGGTTACATAGGATTAGGGAAGGATGGGGAACGAATTTGGCAGTTTAGTACGGAAGATATTATAATCTAACAGGATCCTAATTTATCTTAAAATACAATTAGGTTTTAGTAAATATTTTATCTGCTGTTTCCTGTATAAACTTTTACAGCACATTTGATAACGAGCTTACTCCTAGGAACTCAAGAGTAAAGAAAGATTTCAGCCAAGACTGTTTTTCCATCAGGCATTTCTTGTAGCATAGTAAAGAAGCAAGGAATGTGTGTCTACAAAACTTTTAAATTTTAACTTGTGCTGTATAATGAATTGTTCACTGTGTTCCAGCTGAAAATGATAAAAGCCATAACTCCAATAGAGGATGTCGAATATAAACAACTTTAAACAGTCGAGAACGACCATCATGTCTTTTGCAAAGTTTCATTCCACTGTCTACGACCAGTTAAGAAAAATGAATCATTGGCTTGCTAAGTTACAAACATGGTGCCATGCCAGAATATCAGTGCATAAGTATTAAAGTGCTAAAGACAACGGAGTATTTATAATATTTGAAATATGCTAATGTAAAAAAGTAAGAAATCTCACCTATGTTCAGTCTGAAAGAGGATAAAGGCCAAATTACAATAGCGCTTTTTGAAAATAAGTAACTGATAGCAGGGAAGCGTGACTATGATGTCTTTTAAAACAATGATTATGGTTTGCGTCCCACCTACAGATAGGTCACTTGAGGCGGAGTCCAAGCTCAGGAAAGACTGAACATGAAAGTGAACGTCTCTTTGCCGTGGGAGGCATCCGAATACTTGCCTTATGCTGTTAAACCAGAAATCTAAGTGGCAGGATGGGGATCTGAGCTGCCGTCATCCATAATGACAGAATCATAGGACCAAGGCGATCATAGTAAACAGAACTGGCTTCGTCGTTGCCAGTAAACAGAACACATACGGCACAATGAGGAGGTATTCTGCAGCGGATTGTATGCTGATTTGAAGCTTTCTGGCAGATTAAAACTGTGTTGTTGACCGCGACTCGAGTCAAGGATCTTTGTCACTAACGGGCAGCTGCTTCTCCAACAGAGCTGTAAAATCACTACTCTGGACACGTCTACACTTTCGCCATTACCACTGCCCTTACCTTCCAGACTACACAAAAATTCTGCTTCCTAGCTTGTATTACAAGCATTTCTGGAAGAAATCATATTACAGAGAAGTGGCTTAGCCACAATATAGGGGATTGTATACAGAATAAACTGTCGCTCTGCAGTGGAGTGAGCATTTATTTGAAATGTTCTGGTAGATTAAAGATGCGTGCCGAACTCGGACTTGAACAAGGGTATGGAGAACGTCTGAAAAGATTGAAAGTTATAGAGAGAGGTAGTAGTGGAACTTAATCTATGGTGGCAAATGTGTAGTACTTAAGTAGCTCAGGTGCTGCAGTATGCACCCATGGATGGTAAGGATCCCAGGTTCGAGACCCGCTCCTACATGTAGCCTTTGTCTGCCAGAAGCTTCAGCACACAAGTGCCCTGAAGTGTCGATCTCGTCAACATGAATTGTTCATCCACGCGTAACTGCATGATAACCTTAGCGAAACGGACGTTTTCGTTTTTGAAAGCTATATTCGTGAGAACGGCTGCCATTTGTATGACGTAAGTAAGCGACATTCTGCATAACTTCTAAAATGTTTACGTTTGATGTTGCGTAGATAAAATACAATTAATGGAATTTGGAAAACTGAAGTCTTCCCATTGGATAGACTACATACACTGACAAGAGTGATGACGTATCTCCTGATATCGTGTCGGACCTGCTTTTTCCGCCCTAGTGCGGCGAGTGGATGTGGCACGAACTCAACAAGTGGTTCGAAACCCCTGCAGCGATATTGAGCCATGCTGTGTCTGTAGCCGTTCATAATTGCGAGTGTCACTGGTGAGAGATCTTTAGTATGAACCGACCTCTCGGTTATGTCCCATAAATGTTCGATGGGATTCATTTCCGCTGATCTGCGTGGGCAAACCATTCGCTCGAAATATCCAAACCGTTCTTCAAATCAATCGCTAATAATTGTGGTCCAGTGGCATAGGACATTGTCGTCCATAAAAGTTCCATCATTTTGTTGGGAACTTGAATGCAAACAAAAGGTCTCCAAGTCTCCGAACATAACCATTTCCAGTCAATGATCCAAGAAAACACAGCCCAAACAGATATGGAGCCATAATGGCTTATTCACAATTTGGGTCCATGGCTTTGTGGGCTCTGCGCCATACTCGAACCGTACGACCTGCTATTACCAACAGAAATCGGGACTCATGTGAGACCAGGTCACTGTTTTCTTGTCGTAAAACCGATATGGTCATGAGCCCAGGAGGGGCACTGGAGGGCTTGTCGTGCTTCTAGCAAAGGTACTCGCGTCGGGAGTCTGCTGCCATAGCCCATTAACGCAAAATTTTGCCTCACTGTTATGAGGATACGTTCGGTGTACGTTGCACATTTATTTCTGCGTTTATTTTACGCAGTTGTGTTTGTCTGCTAGCACTGCCAGCTCTATGCAAACACCGCTGCTCCCGGAACTTAAGTGAATGTAATTAGAATTGTATTAATACCTGACGCCACTAACGCCATAGAGAAGTTACACGACATTGGACAAAGAACTGGTCAGCAAATCTCGGATGAGAAAAGCCAGTACATAGAGTGCCACAAGACAAATTGCCTATTGTGACAACCCATGGGAAAATCGTACAAGTACCTCATTTTAAGTACAAGGTAGAAATCATCCAGCCACCAGGGATCAACCTAAAGGCCAATGAGGAAACAATAAAAAAACTACAGAAAGCATAATAAAGTCACATAGAACTATTATAACAAAAAGTCCATATCCATTAACGCAAAACTGAGGCACTACAACACTGTCGTACTTCGGGAGGCACTGTATGCATCTGAAACAACACAAATAGGTGGGCAAACTAAAATGAAAGATATAGAGAAACAAGGAACGAAAATTCTCAGGAAAATGTTTGCCCCGATATAAGAGCAAGGAATCTGGAAGAAGAGACGAAGATCAGAATTATATAAATACGCAGACAAGGTTACGGATGCAATAAGGAAACGAAGAATGCAGTTCTGCGGACGTATCCACAGGATTAATGAAAACAGAATTTCAAAGCGAATTCTTAAAGTAATCAACTCAGGCAGGGGATAAACAAAATCGATAAAAGAAGCTGAAGAGGACCTCAGACAAGCACACGTAACAGTAAACGATGCCTAAAACAGAACTGAATTCAGGAACATCATAAAAACATAAATTTGACACCACAACACAGAAGAGACCTGGATGCAAATGGACAGAAACAACGTAGTGAACACATGAAGAAAATTTGGGATCAGAAAAGACATAAACAATCATCATCAAGGAATTTGAGTTCAAACGCTCTCTTTAAATTCGAATAATCGAAAATAATAATACCTTCAGCTGCTAACGGGCGTTGATATATATCAACGGGGACAGGTGAAAATGTGTGCCCCGACAGGTGAAAATGTGTGCTTACATGGCAGACGCTCTATCCATTTTTTTAAATTTTCATTTTGTTTGTTGTTGATCGTTGTGTTTTGGTAGTTGCGGACGTCACCTGACATCTAATCAAGTTCCTTTATTGATCCTTCCACTCATTTTTTTTATTACAGGGGCCAACCAGCTCTCTGACCGAACAAGCTGAGCCACCGTGCCGGCACTTATCTTAGCCACCGAGGGCACAGAGGATACCGCGATTGCAGGGAATCTGTCGCGCATGCCTCCCGCGAAACCCACATTCTCACCTGTTATGTCCACACTCTACATGTCCGAAAGAACATGTACATAGTTCTGGCAATACCGGTCATTACCTTCTTCTCCCATACGGATGCACACATACTCCCCAGACTCTTACGGGACTTGGTAAGAATGTCTTCCATGAACAATGTGTGTGCTAGAGTGGGACACTACGACTGTAGTGTATGGACATACGAGGTGAGAATGTGGGTCTCGCGGGAGGCGTGCGCGAGAGAGTCCCTGCAGTCGCGCTATCCTCTGTGCCCTCGGTGACTCAGATGGACAGCGTGTCTGCCATGTAAGCAGGAGCTCCTAGGTTCGAGTGCCGGTCGGGGCACCCATTTTCACCCGTCCCCGTTGATATATATCAACGCCCCTCAGCAGCTGAAGGTATAAATGTATAATTCTAATTTCGTTCTAAAGAACTGCAAGTCATCAGTGGCGTCTGCTGTTTCAGACATGTTCGAAAGGACAGGCACTATATACATATAAGTATTAAGGGAATGTTGTAGGCCACCTCTTTGTCCATAGTGAGAGGTTATGTCTGAAATTTGGAATTCTCGCCATATTCTAGACAGTGTGGATCTCGGAATATTTAATTAGTTGATGAAATCGGAAACGGAATGTCACACGCGTCTAGCTCCAACTACAATTCCGCGTTCAAAGTCTGACATAATGATGTCGATAATATTTTCACATGAATCACCTGAATACAAATGACAGCTCTTGCCAATGCACTGCCCTTTCATACCATGTGTAAAAAATGGTTCAAATGGCTCTGAGCACTATGCGAATTAACTTCTGAAGTCATCAGTCGCCTAGTACAACTAATTAAACCTAACTAACCTAAGGACATCACACACATCCATGCCCGAGGCAGGATTCGAAACTGCGACCGTAGCGGTCGCTAGGTTCCAGACTGTAGCGCCTAGAACCGCACGGCCACTCCGGCCGGCCATGTGTAAGAGATACGTATATGCGCATATCGCTACCCCATGACGTTTAACTTATTAATGACACGTGCATTCAAGGAAAAATCTTCAATTAGTTGCAATAGCCAGCCACCGTGGTCGAGCGGTTCTAGGCGCTTCAGTCAGGAAGCGTGCGACCGATGCGGTCGCAGGGTCGAATCTTGCCTTGGGCATGTATGTATGTGATGTCCTTAGATTAGTTAGGTTTAAGTAGTTCTAAGTTCTGGGGACTGATGACCTCAGATGTGCTCAGAGCAATTTGAACCATTTTTTGATTTCAAATAGCTGCGAAAGTGATTCAGATTTAAGTAATTGTCTGGTGATGAGACCTTACTAAGGCAACAGCTGAATCTCTCTCTCTCTCTCTTTCTCTGTCTCTCTCTCTGTTCCCCCTCAGCTGCGAGTAATTCTTGTCAGTGTCCAATGAACACGTTAGAGGGAAAGGGCGTAAGCGCGAGCTAAACACGCTAATCAGTGACGGCTAACTTAGGTGAGAGGATTTACGGCGCCGGCGTCGCGTAGCAGCATTTCACGCGGCGCTGCCAGATTGCGCTGCTGACGCATTGCCGCGCCTGCTTCCGGTGTTAATTTTGATATAAATCACAGAGCGGCGCCCGTACTGCCTTGCTTCCTCCCCCTTCCACAACACCCCGCGGGCATCGCGCCAACGAGACCCACTTCGCAATTCGCCTGTCCACCGCACATCTCAAATAGCCTCAGTGGCGGCGACTGACCGCCATGTTGCGACTGCGTCAGCAATGAAGCCGGCAGTGAATGGTAGACGGCCAGTGGTGGGGTTGCGCCAAATATTTGCTCGGCAAATAGACTGATCCCAGGAATTAATACGTTCGGATCCGTAGCGTTTCCGGCGCGTGGTCGGCTCGCTTGCCGTCAGTACGTGTCAGCCGGCGGGGCCACACTCAGGCGTGCGTGTACTGGCGGGGCGCCGCACGAGCGCGGCCATAAATTACCGTAATCTGCGACTCGTTCATGCGGCGCTAGCACCGTCGACTGCCGCTGCTAGCACGGCGATAAAACTCGGGCTTACGCGCAATATCACAAACACACAGTAGCCGCATTGCCGGCCAGTTTAGACTGTCGGTCGTTTTTGGCCGGCTACACACGTGCGTGGAACACAGTGACCGATGAGCCGACATCATTGGTGTATCTGACTGTCCATCTAGCTCCCTAACCCCCCCCCCCCCCCAACCGCCACTCCCTCCCCACCCTCATCCCCAACTCCTCTCATTCTCTGTCTCTGTCTCTCTCTCTCTCTCCCCTTTTCTCTCTTTTTCTGACCCACTCACACTTGCACACAAGCCCACGCTCCACCCTTTTTTTTTTCCTGCGTCCGACGCCCGCTTGTACAAAGCTGCGCTCTGTGTTGCTCTCCCTGTCCCGGTGACGATGTCCGCTGTAGAGCTCTTTGCCTTTTCATGTTAATGGTGCCTACGCGTCACTGAGATACTTTTTCCTGCCATAGCTGCTGAAGGTTTACAAAAAAGATACATGGACCGAAATGTGTAGTTTAACGGTGCCTCAGTAGCTTTTCTATGAGTCTGTTGAGTGTCACCACCACCTATCTTTTAGGCAACTGGTTGAGTATGGGACGGGTGTTGTGTTATATGACAAGTTGAGATGTTGTTGTTGTTGTGGTCTTCAGTCTCTAACAACCCTACCACAACAAAAGTAAAAAATTAATTATGATTGTAGTGTTGCTCACGCTACTAAACATTACATTTTCGGGCGACAACAAAGTTTTATTATGTGGCAGGTGTCATGAGTTCACAGTTAATAAAGTCATTTCATGAAATAATGGATAAACTAGACACTCATCTTTTCGTGTTTCCCAAGCTGGTCTCGTTGTGAACTCATGGCTCAGTCATCGAAAATCTAGGTAGTGATGATTCGAAGCTCGGATGCAAAAAGGCCTAGGTGTTATTCTGCGATATTCAAAAGCTTTTTAGATATGTTTCATAAACCATTTTTGAAGATTAAACTCTTGCAAGTTAGGACAATGGTGATGTAAAAAAGTAATCAGCACTCCGAATTTTAGTTACACTTTTTTTATTACTTTTGTTGCAAGATCACTTCACAATATAAAACATACTTGACAATATCTTCATCACTGTTGAAGTTCACATTTCAGATACTGACTACAATTTGCTTCTTTTCAACATGACGCCCAAGACTTGACTCCCCATTAACCGCTTACTTGCCTAAAAATCAGAGTTACAAGTACGACAAATATCATAGTGGTAAAAGAAAGAATAGACATAAGAATAATATCATTGCAATATGAACATATCGATGTATCAAAGTACCTCTACATTAATGAAATCAAATCTGAATGTTGTCACAGAAATATGTTAACAATTGTACAGAAACACAGTAGAATATTGCTGGTATCGAGAGGTTGAGGTGAGGTGCCGTAAAGGTTACGTAATTCAAGTACCATTACAAGTAGGAATACCGATTTTACACAAACTTCCACGTTAGTCTATACAATGCATCTCTCTTCACCTTCTGATTGTTACTGCAATAATACATCTATTCGGATATGCTTACTTATTCATTTCTTTGTCTCCCTCTTAAATGATTAATCCTCACACACTCCCCCTACACTAAACTGATGCCTAAGATTACGTTCTATCAACTCTCTCTCTCTTAGATAAGTTGTCCAGTAATTTATTTTGTGCCGTATTCGGTTCAGTACCTCCTCATTAGTTACAAGATCTACTCATGTAAGCCCGCCGGTGAGGCTGAGTGGTTCTAGGGGCTTGAGTCTGGAACCTCGCGACCGCTACGGTCGCAGGTTCGAATCCTACCTAGGGAATGTGAAGTCCTTAGGATAGTGAGGTTTAAGTAGTTCTAAGTTCTAGGGGACTGATGATCTCATATGTTAGTCCCATAGTGCTCAGAGCCATTTTTTTCTGCTCGTGTAATCCTTAGCATTCCTCTGTAGCGGCAGACTTCGAAAACGTTGTTTTCCTTTGTCGTGAGAATAGCTTACCGTCCACGTTTCACATCCATGCAAGGCTACTCTCCGGACAGATAGATTCAGAAACAGGTTTTGATTTTCTAGCACATACATTTATATTCGATATTAATAAATTCTCTTTTTCAGAAACGTTTTCCTTGCTATTGCGTTTCACATCCTCTCTGCTTTCATGATTATTAGCTATTTATCTGCTCAAATACAAGAACTCGTCAGGTAGTTTTAGTGTTCTATTTCTAAATCTCGTTCACTGAGCATTGCCTGATTTAATTTGACTGCATTCTACTGGACTCCTTTCATACCTTTTATATATGCTCATATAATAAGCTCTTGTCGAGACGCTATCCATTCTGGATAACAGCTCAGCCGAAGCCTTTGCTGTCTCTGATAGAATTAAAATTTCTTCTTCTACCATATATCAAACTTTTTCTTCTTCACCCTGAATTTTAGTTCCTTCTCCAAATTTTTCATTGCTATCCTTTACTGGTTGCTCAATGTACAAAGTGTTTTGAAATCAGTGATATTGTAAAACCTGGTTTTCCTCAACTACTGCTCCTTTCCTCGTCCTTTCACTCTTATAATTGCTGTCTGGTTTCTGTACGAGGCATATACAACTTTTTGATCCCTGTATTTTATCTTCAAACTTTTATAATTTAACTAGTATATTGCAGCAACACAGTTAAATGCTTTGTCCATGTTTAAAAACACTATAAACGTCCGTTGCCTTGCTTTAACATATCTTCTAAGATACCGTGTTGGGTTAGTAGTTGATCACGTCTTCCCATATTTCGTTGGAACCCACACTGACTTTCCCTGAGGATGACGTCTACCAGTTTTTCCAAAATCCAAGAAATTTTTGACGGTATTTTGCAAGTATGAATTGGTAAATCGATAGTTCGTTAATATTCATGGCTGTCACTCTCCATTTTCTTTTTACGAGTAAATTACGTGATTACATTCTCCTTGATGTCTGTGAAATTTCATCTGTCTTGAATATATGGGGCACCAAGTAGAAAAGTTGTGTTATGGCTGGTTCTCTCAGGGATCTGAGTAATTCTGGGAGTCTTATTTGGATTCAGACCTTTTAGTACTTCGTCAAATTCTTCGTGCACTATCATACCTCTAATCTTCATCTACTTCCTCTTCCGTTTTTACAATCTTCTCTTGAAGTTTATTTCCCTTGTAGAAGGTACCTATTTATTCCTTCTACCTTTCATCTTTCACTTGTTTGCTTTGTCGTGAGATCACACCTGGCTCTTGACATTAATACAGGTGATTCTCATTTCACCAAATATATTGAATCTTCCTATTCGAGGGAAGTATCCATTCTCGCTTTGCCATTTTGCACTTTCTGCCAATTTTCAGAGTATGTAATCCCTTCTGTCGGCTTCAGTGCTAATTTTTAATACTTTTTCGATTCATCAATCAAATTCTATATCTCTTGCACTATCCAGAGGTCTCTACTGGGCAGTATATATTTTCCTGACTGTCCGTTGCATTCTCTATTTCATCTGTCAAAGCTACCCATTCTTTTGTTGCTGTATTCCCTTCCTGTGTTTCATTCAGATGCTTCCTAATTCTCCCTCGGACACCCTTAATAATAATTTGGTTCTTACATCTTACCCGATTTCTATTTATCTAGAATTTCTTAAGTGTTACTTTACAATGACACCCAATAAATGATGATCATAGTGAACATTTTCGCCTGGAGATGTCTCACAGCATAAATTTCATTTCGAAATCTCTGCCTTAACATCGTACTATCAGTATGAAGCATTCCTGAGTCTGTATCTCTTTTTCCAGGTATACAGACTTCTTGTATGCTACTTGAATCAAGTGTTAGCAGTGACAGAATTATACTTCGTGAAAAATTCTACTAGGTGGGTTCCTTCTTTGGTACCTTTCTCCCTGGCCATGCTATCCGACTATTTTTCTTCCAGTATTCATCCATGATTAAATTTACATCTCCCTAAACTGACTAAGTTCCTTTTTACCACTATACATTCTTTAAATCTCTCTATTGGAAGTGAAGCTATTTGACATATAAAATTATATTACTCCGGTGGGTGTTGACAACATCTTTATTTTGTTTATGATAATATGTTCATTTTGCTTTTCACTGTAGCTTCCCCTCATTTCTATTTTCTTACTTATTAATAGACGTAATCCTGCTTTAGACTATGTGAATTTTCAGTATTCCCTTCAAGTTTACCGAAGCGTGTCGGAATAGTCATGAAAACGTCCTGGGTTCAGGATTTGTCAATAAAAGTCATATGTAAGCGCGGCAGAAGACTTAAAACATAAAAAGTCGCCATTATTCTACCAACAGCTTTGTCAGAGACGGTAGAGAACCTTGTCACTCTCTTGCTCTTGGAGTAGGAAAGTGATCCTAGAAGGCAGAAGAGTCTGCTTATGAAGAATAGATTTATTTGCTTGAATAATAAGACTATGATTAGTCTTAGTAGTGAATTAATAGTAAAATATAGTTGTCAGATGTTTTCTCTGACTGCTAGAGATCTAATTATTCACCCTAAATGCCTAATTGAAGAGTATGCTAGAAATTGGCGTACACATGTTTGATTTAAACCTCCTATTGCCCCAATAATAATTCTTAAAATGATAATTGTTCAAATAAAGGTTCTCAGTTGAATACAATATGATAGTACTATTATTGGGGCTACTTGTTGTCATGTTATTACTGTGAAACAGATAATTCATCTTGAAGCGCCTATGACTTCAAGAAATCAGAAATGAAAAGGTGCAACTCCAATCTTTAATAATAATCTAGATCTAATTATTGTTGAGGGGATAAATTCTGTTTCCCATCCTATTGGATACTTTATTTGAACTAACAAAATTGAAAGTAATAGTATTGTCGGTGGACAATAAAATATTTAATTGATGATTCATTTATTATTATATTTTTATTTCTTGTTAGAAGCGGAATATATGAAAGTAAGTTGATCTCAAGGCGTATGCAAACTCCAAATCAGGAATTTGATGAACTGGACAGGATCGTTCCTATCATTAATGTTGATAGCAAGAGAAGTTCTGTAGAGTTGTTGGTCATCAAAAAGGAGAGGATTGATACCTCTATAAATGGGGTATGAACCCATTAGCTTGATTGGATTACCTGTTTACATTAACGTGTATGATGCACGTTAGTTTTTGATACTAAAGGAGGTAGTTTAATTCTATCTTATGTAATTAACTTAATGAAGGTAAATTTTATTTACTTAATGTACCCTATCAAGGTAACCCTTTAATCAAGCAATTCAATTATTTAATATACACTCCTGGAAATTGAAATAAGAACACCGTGAATTCATTGTCCCAGGAAGGGGAAACTTTATTGACACATTCCTGGGGTCAGATACATCACATGATCACAATGACACAACCACAGGCACATAGACACAGGCAACAGAGCATGCACAATGTCGGCACTAGTACAATGTATATCCACCTTTCGCAGCAATGAAGGCTGCTATTCTCCCATGGAGACGATCGTAGAGATGCTGGATGTAGTCCTGTGGAACGGCTTGCCATGCCATTTCCACCTGGCGCCTCAGTTGGACCAGCGTTCGTGCTGGACGTGCAGACCGCGTGAGACGACGCTTCATCCAGTCCCAAACATGCTCAATGGGGGACAGATCCGGAGATCTTGCTGGCCAGGGTAGTTGACTTACACCTTCTAGAGCACGTTGGGTGGCACGGGATACATGCGGACGTGCATTGTCCTGTTGGAACAGCAAGTTCCCTTGCCGGTCTAGGAATGGTAGAACGATGGGTTCGATGACGGTTTGGATGTACCGTGCACTATTCAGTGTCCCCTTGACGATCGCCAGAGGTGTACGGCCAGTGTAGGAGATCGCTCCCCACACCATGATGCCGGGTGTTGGCCCTGTGTGCCTCGGTCGTATGCAGTCATGATTGTGGCTCTCACCTGCACGGCGTCAAACACGTATACGACCATCATTGGCACCAAGGCAGAAGCGACTCTCATCGCTGAAGACGACACGTCTCCATTCGTCCCTCCATTCACGCCTGTCGCGACACCACTGGAGGCGGGCTGCACGATGTTGGGGCGTGAGCGGAAGACGGCGTAACGGTGTGCGGGACCGTAGCCCAGCTTCATGGAGACGGTTGCGAATGGTCCTCGCCGATACCCCAGGAGCAACAGTGTCCCTAATATGCTGGGAAGTGGCAGTGCGGTCACGTACGGCACTGCGTAGGATCCTACGGTCTTGGCGTGCATCTGAGCGTCGCTGCGGTCCGGTCCCAGGTCGACGGGCACGTGCACCTTCCGCCGACCACTGGCGACAACATCGATGTACTGTGGAGATCTCACGCCCCACGTGTTGAGCAATTCGGCGGTACGTCCACCCGGCCTCCCGCATGCCCACTATACGCCCTCGCTCAAAGTCCGTCAACTGCACATACGGTTCACGTCCACGCTGTCGCGGCATACTACCAGTGTTAAAGACTGCGATGGAGCTCCGTATGCCACGGCAAACTGGCTGACACTGACGGCGGCGGTGCACAAATGCTGCGCAGTTAGCGCCATTCGACGGCCAAGACAGCGGTTCCTGGTGTGTCCGCTGTGCCGTGCGTGTGATCATTGCTTGTACAGCCCTCTCGCAGTGTCCGGAGCAAGTATGGTGGGTCTGACACACCGGTGTCAATGTGTTCTTTTTTCCGTTTCCAGGAGTGTATGTTGTTTTCTATTAATGATTGTATTACAACCCATTTTGGTAGGAATCCAAGAAATGGTGGTAACCCACATAGAGATAGAAGGGATAAGAATATTATAAATTTTAATTTTATTGAGGATGGATCAATTTAAATGATCGATGGAGGAATGGCTACAATCGCCAATGACGTTGATTTCTTCGTTGATTTAGGAGAGGGGATCAAACAGCTAGGTCAGCGGTCCCATCGCATTAGGGAAGGATAGGGAAGGAAGTCAGCTGTGGTATTTCAAAGGAACCATCCCGATATTTGCCTGAAGTGATTTAGGGAAATGACGGAAAACCTGAATCAGGATGGGCATACGGGGGTATGATCCGTCGTCTTTCCGAATAAGAGACCAGTGTACTAACCACTGCCCCACCGCGCTTGCTTTATGTCAGAAATATGGACTACAGGAGCTGAATGATTGTGTACAGTGAAGACAACAAGCCGATATTGTTGAACTGTGTAGACCTTATCCATGAACTAAACCAATTGAGTGGTGATGATTACCACAGTGACTTTTGAAATTCACAGTTAAAGAAAGGGAAGGCCAATGAATGGAATATCAAAGAAAAGAAAAACTACATCGTACTTGAAAACTTGTGAGATGTGTTATTGGGGAGATATTGGTTACACAGCCACAGAACTACATCCAGCAGTCAACGGTTTCGTCAGTGACGCAGGTTTTGAGCCCATTCTGAACAGTAGTAGCCAATGTTTGGAAAATTCAGATGACGCATTTCAATGTTGCGTACAAGGGAACATATGGCTCATGTTAAATTTACGTAAAGCGAAAGTAAAATGTGTGTAACAAGACAGATGCTTGTAAATAATCGAAGGGTGGTAACACCACATTTCAAAGAGCCATCACCGAACTACTAACATATAACATAATGGTGAATGAGATATTTGATGGAATAAATGCTAATAAGCAGTAAGGGGGAGATAATTGTTGTAAATATCACTAGAGGTGTAAGTATAAAAGCAAGCCTTATAATGGCATAATAATTATGTGTAGATTAAATAAGTCGATCGCAGGGCAAGACTAACATTAAAACTTCTCTGATTCAAAGTGACATAATAATACAAACATAGTGTTGTAATGAGAATTCTATGAAATGTGTTGTATGATAAGGAATCGTTGAATAGTCCTATGGTGTCAGTTAAGTAAATATTGGTATCAGGAGTAATATGCAGATGGTAGCTGGTGAGGACAATTTGGACGAAGAGTACGATGGCACGAGTGCACGAGGGAGGCACGAGAAATCGCAGAGGTGGACTGCGTGGTAGATCACCGCCTAACACCAATTGAATGACCGCTGGACGAGCTCTCAAGGCGGGGGAACGACGGCAGATGGCCATGCTATTGTTTTGCTGCCAGATTGAAAGCATCAGCTGTGCCCTCACCACAATATGGACACAGAATCGCTCCCTTAGGGCATGCGTTCAAAAAAATGGTTCAGAAGGCTCTAAGCACTATGGTACTTAACATCTGAGGTCATCAGGCCCCTAGACGTAGAACTACTTAAACCTAACTAACCTAAGGACATCACACACATCCTTGCCCAAGGCAGGATTCGAATCTGCTACCGTAGCAGCAGCGTGGTTAGGAACTGGAGCGCTTAGAACCGCTCTGCTACAGCAGCCGGCTGGACATGTGTGGGATGCAGCAATACGAGCTGTCCAGCTGCGTAAGGCAATCGCAGCATCACACGTCCAGGCATGCATCACACGTCCTCCCAACCTGGGAGGTAGGTATTAGGCTGCGGCCTGGTCACCATACAGTGGGAAACCCGCCAGGGAGAGAGTGAAACCATTCCTCTGTTGTGGACATCCGTGCATGGAGTCTTCAGGCATCATCCATCATTTGTGCACCATAAGACACCTACTTAAAACCCAGTACAGCGTGTAGAGGTATTCCACACCCAGATACAATACACAGTGGTGGTACTTATACTGTGGGACTCCAAACTCACGTGCTCCTTAGGCTTACATATATACTACTTGGACCTATGGTTGCCGGTATAAGAGATCCAACATCTAGACAGACTGTTGCTGTGAAGTAAGAATGACTGCCACCATGTCCACAAAGGGAGAGTATCTACATTCAAAGAGCAGCACTCCAACCAAACCATATGCCTAGATACATTTCACGTGCCAGTGGTGTATGACCTTTTTTCTTGTGAGTAGTAATGCGTATTCCAGCCACCATGTGATGGACGCTTGTATTACACTGATATTACGCCAGTATTACTTAAGTGTAGTCAGAATTTTCTGCTCTGCAGTGAATAATATTTGCGTGTTTTTTTCTTTTCAAGTGGTCTGATGACTTAGATATTATCAAATATGAAACCTGTACTTGTAAAATAGACATGTAAGAACGAAATGCATTAGTGTACTTATTTATGCTGATACTTATTCTGCTTGATGTTTCATTTGAAGATGCAAAGCACACATTGATGTAATCATACAGATGTACTGTACCTGGATAAAGGTAGTAGTGTTCAAGTAAGACAATATTCGAATGTCCATCTGTCACTGGCTGAATTTTGTTTGTTGAGGTGCATGGTACTCCACATACAGCAATGCCCGTACTTCCTCTGGAGGATTACTAATTTATAAGGACACGGAATTGTGATTTTAATGTTGACATGTCGTATTTGTTATACGTATGATCACACATTGTTAGCGTAAAATTTCGGGAGCTATTATTACCTACCAGCAGAAATTATCACAAACTGGGTTGTCTGCCTTGCGGCAGGTTTTGACTGCATAGCCCTCCACGCTTCTCTGTCTTCTGCGTTCCTCTTCATTCTTTGGTACCCTCCTTGTGTCCTGCTGTCATCCAGAATCTGGAACCTTCTTCTGCTCTTCCCTCTCTTTACCGCAATGAAACCGTCAGTTGCCTCTACTAGAAGGCGATCTCTTCTTAGATTGTGGTCTATCTAGTCTAGTTCCCCGTTCTTCACCGTCAGTAGCCTCCTCCGTTCTTCTCCAACTCCCCTCAGTATTTATTCATTCCAGACTTTATCTCTCCAAATAATCTTCTCATTCGACGCCACCGAGCAAGGTGGCGCAGTGGTTAGCACACTGGACTCGCATTCAGGAGGACGACGATTCAATCCCGTCTCTGGCCATCCTGATTTAGGTTTTCCGTGATTTCCCTAAATCGCTTCAAGGAAATGCCGGGATGGTTCCTTTGAAAGGGCACGGCCGATTTCCTTCCCCATCCTTCCCTCGCCCGAGCTTGCGCTCCGTCTCTAATGACCTCGTTGTCGACGGGACGTTAACACTAATCTCCTCCTCCTCCTCCTCAATCGACGCCATATCCATATTTCACAAGCTTCAATTGTCTTCTCATCCTGCTTTCTCAAAGTCCACCTTTCTGCTCCATACAAGGCCATACAAAGCACTTAAGCAGTCGCATCCTTAATTCCTTGTTTAAACAACTAGTTAGGAGTCTTTTCTGCCTTTGAAATTCATATTTCGTCAGAGCCATTCTCAGTTTCATATGTTGTTGGCAATCCATGTCTTCTTTAATCCAACTTCCCCAATACTAGAATGCTCTTACCCGTGCTGTCGTTTCTGACCCCAACTTAATTTTCATATTTCTTTTCTTTAAGCCAATGGTCATGCTTTTCTTCCTTCCTATTAATAATCATACCACATACTGCACAGGCTACATTCAGGGCATTTAGCATTTGAGTCAAAGTCTCTTGCTTTTTTGCGAGGATCGCCGTGTCATCTGCAAATCGTATACATTCAATTTTCCGCCCACCTATCCTGAAGCCTCCTGCCCCATCCAAACAGCTTTCCAGTACTTCCTCCTCATAGATGTTAATTAGGATCGGCGACAGACAACAGCCCTAACACCTCTCCCAATCTTTCTGTCTTCAGAGATCTCATTACCTATTTGTACTCCAGCTTTCTGATTCAGTTACTGATTTGTTATCAGTCTTCTCTCTTTCATCTTTACTCCCTTAGTTTTCAAGATATCTAATAGATTATCCCACTGCACTCTATCAAAGGCATTTTCGAGGTATATGAAGGTCTTGCCCTTTTCATTGTATCTTTCGCCGATGGTCCTTAGAAGTTCAATGGTATTTCGTGTTTCCTTTCCCATTATCAAATCATACTGTTCTCCACCAAGTGTTTCCTCCAGCGTTCCATATAGCCTCGTATTCAGAATTTGATTAACTACTTTTGCTGACTGCGATGTTAGGCTGATTGTCCTGTGGTCTTCACACTTTTTGGGATTATTATTCTTTGGGATTGGGACTATCATAGTTACGATAAAGTCTTCTTGCCATTCCCCTTTGTCATACATGTAGTTACAACGAGAGGTCAACTGACTTTTCTCTGTTCCTTTGAAACTCTTTAAGATTTCTGAGTAGAAATAAGAATATGTAAGTCACTTGAAATAAGACAGTTTCGGTTGCAAATTATTTAATATATATTTATTGGCAATGACGAATTTCGTGCTTCTGGGGCTTCCGCAAATTAAAGCAAGAAGTAATGTGGTGATCCAACATCCGTTCCCTAGTGGCAGCATATGGCACTGAGATAAAAATTGTGCCGGTCGCTGTGCCGAGCGTCTCTAGGCGCTTCAATCTGGAACCGCTCGACCGCTACGGTTGCAGATTCGAATCCTGCCTCGGGCGTGGATGTGTGTGATGTCCTTAGGTTAGTTAGGTTTAAGTAGTTCAAAGTTATTGGGGACTTATGAAATCAAATGTTAATTCCCATAGTGCTCAGAGTTTTCTGAACCATTAATTTGATAAAAATAGCTTCCTAAATCACATAAAGGCATGTAAGTAGGCTGTTTAGGTTTTCTTAAGAGCAGAGGCAGCTGGATGCTAACAGCGCGTAGCATTGCGCAGTTGGAGGTGAGCCGCCAGTAGTGGCGGACGTGGGTAGAGAGATGGCGGAGTTTTGAAATTTGTAAGAATTGGTGTCACGAACTGATATATATATATATATTATGACTATTAAGGTAAATACATTGTTTGTTCTCTATTAAAATCTTTCATTTGCTAACTATGCCTGTCAGTAGTTAGTGCCTTCAGTAGTTTGAATATTTTATTTAGCTGGCAGTAGTGGCGCTCGCTGTATTGAAGTAGCTTGAGTAACGAAGATTTTTGTGAGGTAAGTGATTTGTGAAACGTATAGGTTAATGCTAGTCAGGGCCATTCTTTCGTAGGGATTTTTGGAAGTCAGATTGCGTTGCGCTAAAGATATTGTGTGTCAGTTTAAGCACAGTCGTGTATAATTGTTCAAAGAGGACGTTTCACATAGACCAGTCTTGTATAAATTGTTCTAAGGGGACGTTTCAGGCATAGTGACAGTAAGAGGATATTTACCTGTAATTTTGATCTTAATGTCACGTGCTGGAATTAAAGACGGATGTTGGCACACACTAATTACTTGTATCATTAACATGAACATGCCCTAAAAGGGCGAAACGCGACATTGTCAGTAAATAGGTAAATAAAATTTACCATCGAGACTGGCTTGTTTCAAGAAATTCATAAACGGTTGCTGTACCAGGAGCTCAGCATGGTGTGGAATCCATTTTATATTTAAAACATTTACAACTGATTCAGCGCGAATAACTGACAGATGATAAATATGATAAAGAGATTTATTACTCGACGAGAAATGCCAATTACCTAAATATGGTTTGCATTTCTTGGTTCATGTATGTAAATGTTTGAGAATTACTGACGAAAGTTTAAGTTTTATGCAGGGTGACAATTATTGAAATACATGAAAAAACCTACTGCATGCACACACTTTAGTCAACATCACAACAGATTTTCAGAGTTAGCTTATGACATGTTCGATATGAATGCCATCATTGTCCATGATGTGACTCACACGAATTCTACATTACCCGCTAAAGTGTCGGAAAGTAGATGTTGTCCATGACAACCTGAATTGCTGTTTTCAGCTGAGCAATGGTTTTGGATGTACTCTGTACTCCTTGTCTTTAATATAGTCCCACAAAAAGGAGTCGCATGTGTTCCGAACATGTGAAAGTGGCGGACAATCGAAACCAATGACAGAATGCGGCCCTCAAAGCGCAACTCCAGGATACGAAAGAATCTCGTCCTTTGATGAGGTCGAGCTCCGTCTTCCATGACCCACATCTTATCGAAATCAGGGTCACTTCGGATAATGGGGACGAATTCATCTTATAAAACCTTCACATACAGTTCGGTAGTCAGTGTGCCATCAAGGCATATCGCAGCGATTATTCCCTGACTGGACATTGCACACCACATAGTCACCGGTTGAGGGTGAAGAGACTTCTTGATGGCGAAATGCGGGTCAGCCCCCAAACGCTCCAGTTTTGCTTATTGACGAACCAATCCAAATGATAGCAGGATTCGTCGTTAAACCAAACCATACATGAGCATACTAATTCCCATCATCCTTCGTAGCCAACCTGACGGAAACCGTTCAGAAGATATGATGATTGTATTTCATACAATTAAGTAATTGTCACGGCCTTGCCGCAGTAGATATACCAGTTCCCGTGAGATCACCGAGGTCAAGCGCTGTTTGGCGTGGCCGGCACTTTGATGGGTGACTATCCAGCAGGTATGCGTTGTTGCCATTTTTCGGGGTGCACTCAGCCTCGTGATGCCAATTGAGGAGCTTCTCGACCGAATAGTAGCGGATTTGGTCAAGAATACCGTCATAGCCGCCGGGAAAGCGGTGTGCTGACCCCAAGCCTGTTCTATCCTCATCCTCCACTGAGGATGACATGGCGGTCGGATGGTCCCTGTAGGCCACTCGTGGGCTGAAGACGGGGTGCTCTTTTGAATAAATGTGACTGTGTGTGTATCGACAGACGAGGAAAGCACATTGACTTTCTTGTAGAATTTGTTATTATACATTTCATTGTTGTTGTTGTTGTTGTCTTCAGCCCTGAGACTGGTTTGATGCAGCTCTCCATGCTACTCTATCCTGTGCAAGCTGCTTCATCTCCCAGTACCTACTGCAACCTACATCCTTCTGAATCTGCTTAGTGTACTCATCTCTCGGTCTCCCTCTACGATTTTTACCCTCCACGCTGCCCTCCAATGCTAAATTTGTGATCCCTTGATGCCTCAAAACATGTCCTACCAACCGATCCCTTCTTCTAGTCAAGTTGTGCCACAAACTTCTCTTCTCCCCAATCCTATTCAATACCTCCTCATTAGTTACGTGATCTATCCACCTTATCTTCAGTATTCTTCTGTAGCACCACATTTCGAAAGCTTCTATTCTCTTCTTGTCCAAACTAGTTATCGTCCATGTTTCACTTCCATACATTGCTACACTCCAAACAAATACTTTCAGAAACGACTTCCTGATACATAAATCTATAATCGATGTTAACAAATTTCTCTTCTTCAGAAACGCTTTCCTTGCCATTGCCAGTCTACATTTTATATCCTCTCTACTTCGACCATCATCAGTTATTTTACTTCCTAAATAGCAAAACTCCTTTACTACTTTAAGTGTCTCATTTCTTAATCTAATTCCCTCAGCATCACCCGATTTAATTTGACTACATTCCATTATCCTCGTTTTGCTTTTGTTAATGTTCATCTTATATCCTCCTTTCAAGACACTGTCCATTCCGTTCAACTGCTCTTCCAAGTCCTTTGCCGTCTCTGACAGAATTACAATGCCATCGGCGAACCTCAAAGTTTTTACTTCGTCTCCATGAATTTTAATACCTACTCCAAATTTTTCTTTTGTTTCCTTTACTGCTTGCTCAATATACAGATTGAATAACATCGGGGAGAGGCTACAACCCTGTCTCACTCCTTTCCCAACCACTGCTTCCCTTTCATGCCCCTCGACTCTTATGACTGCCATCTGGTTTCTGTACAAATTATAAATAGCCTTTCGCTCCCTGTATTTTACCCCTACCCCCTTTAGCATTTGAAAAAGAGTATTCCAGTCAACATTGTCAAAAGCTTTCTCTAAGTCTACAAATGCTAGAAACGTAGGTTTGCCTTTTCTTAATCTTTCTTCTAAGATAAGTCGTAAGGTCAGTATTGCCTCACGTGTTCCAACATTTCGACGGAATCCAAACTGATCCTCCCCGAGGTCTGCATCTACCAGTTTTTCCATTCGTCTGTAAAGAATTCGCGTTAGTATTTTGCAGCTGTGCCTTATTAAACTGATAGTTCGGTAATATTCACATCTGTCAGCACCTGCTTTCTATGGGATTGGAATTATTATATTCTTCTTGAAGTCTGAGGGTATTTCGCCTGTCTCATACATCTTGCTCACCAGCTGGTAGAGTTTTCTCAGGACTGGTTGTCCCAAGGCCGTCAGTAGTTCTAATGGAATGTTGTCTACTCCGGGGGCCTTGTTTCGACTCAGGTCTTTCAGTGCTCTGTCAAACTCTTCACGCAGTATCGTATCTCCCATTTCGTCTTCATCTACATCCTCTTCCATTTCCATAATATTGTCCTCAAGTACATCGCCCTTGTATAAACCTTCTATATACTCCTTCCACCTTTCTGCCTTCCCTTCTTTGCTTAGAACTGGGCTGCCATCTGAGCTCTTGATATTCATACACTTGGTTCTCTTCTCTCCAAAGGTCTCTTTAATTTTCCTGTAGGCAGTATCTATCTTACCCCTAGTGAGATAAGCTTCTACATCCTTACATTTGTCCTCTAGCCATCCCTGTTTAGCCATTTTGCACTTCCAGTCGATCTCATTTTTGAGACGTTTGTATTCCTTTTTGCCTGCTTCATTTACTGCATTTTTATATTTTCTCCTTTCATCAATTAAATTCAATATTTCTTCTGTTACCCAAGGATTTCTAGCAGCCCTCGTCTTTGTACCTACTTTATCCTCTGCTGCCTTCACTACTACATCCCTCAGAGCTACCCATTCTTCTTCTACTGTATTTCTTTCCCCTATTCCTGTCAATTGTTCCCTTATGCTCTCCCTGAAACTCTGTACAACCTCTGGTTCTTTCAGTTTATCCAGGTCCCATCTCCTTAATTTCCCACATTTTTGCAGTTTCTTCAGTTTTAATCTACAGGTCATAACCAATGGATTGTGGTCAGAGTCCACATCTGCCCCTGGAAATGTCTTACAACTTAAAACCTGGTTCCTAAATCTCTGTCTTACCATTATATAATCTATCTGATACCTTTTAGTATCTCCAGGGTTCTTCCACGTATACAACCTTCTTTCATGATTCTTAAACCAAGTGTTAGCTATGATTAAGTTGTGCTCTGTGCAAAATTCTACTAGGCGGCTTCCTCTTTCATTTCTTAGCGCCAATCCATATTCACCTACTGTGTTTCCTTCTCTCCCTTTTCCTACACTCGAATTCCAGTCACCCATTACTATTAAATTTTCGTCTCCCTTCACTATCTGAATAATTTCTTTTATTTCATCGTACATTTCTTCAATTTCTTCATCATCTGCAGAGCTAGTTGGCATATAAACTTGTACTACTGTAGTAGGTGTGGGCTTCGTATCTATCTTGGCCACAATAATGCGTTCACTATGCTGTTTGTAGTAGCTTACCCGCATTCCTATTTTCCTATTCATTATTAAACCTACTCCTGCATTACCCCTATTTGATTTTGTGTTTATAACCCTGTAGTCACCTGACCAGAAGTCTTGTTCCTCCTGCCACCGAACTTCACTAATTCCCCCTCTACTGGTGTATTTAAGCCAGATTTGCACTTGAAGCAGGATATGCATGTTCTGCGTGTAGAAAAGTTGTAGCTGTAGTTTGCAAGTGTACACTAAACAGTCAGTATTTATGAACTAATAAGTCGAGATTTCCTACTCACGCATCACCGCTGCTGTAGGGGTCATCTGGTACACGTGTAGCTTATCAGCACAAGTAGATCATCTCAGGATGAGTTGGTAATTAATGGACATCGGCATACGTGTAACAAATTTGTCACCTAAAGCTCAAATGTATACTTAGAAAAAAAAAGTAATAAAAAGTAATAAATTTCAGACCTAAGTGATCCTTAAGAGAGCAAAACGAAGTGCCTGTAATGGTTCAAATGGCTCTGAGCAGTATGGGACTTAACGTCTGACGTCATCAGTCCCCTAGAACTTACAACTACTTAAACCGGACTAACCTAAGGACATCACACACATCCATGTCCGAGGCAGGATTCGAACCTGCGGCCGGCCGGTGTGGCCGTGGGGTTCTAGGCGCTACACTCTGGAACCGAGCGGCCGCTACCGTGTCCCGTTCGAATCCTGCCTCGGGCTTGGATGTGTGTGATGTCCTTAGGTTAGTTAGGTTTAATTAGTTCTAAGTTCTAGGTGACGGATGACCTCAGAAGTCAGTCGCATAGTGCTCAGAGCCATTTGAACGATTCTTCGAACCTGCGACCTTAGCGGTCGCTCGGTTCCAGACTGAATCGCCTAGAACCGGTCGGCCACACTGGCCGGAGTCTGTAATGTCGAGCGAAGTACAGCAGTAAGGGCGCTTGCCAGCTCTCAGCAGGCGAGCACGCGCCTCTCGCGGCACGCGATGGCCGGATAAACGTAAATATTGTGAAATATTTAATTTCATCGCATAACAGCGGCGCTGGGTGAAATATTAAAAGCTTTGGCGCGCGGGCGAGTGCCGTGCGACCCAGGGACGCAATAGCGCGCCGATGGCAGGCACGCCGCTAGCGCTGGCCGGTCGCGGCGGACGTGACGGGAATGAGGTCAGGCGGGCGAAGCAAGCCGCGCCGGACGCAGCCGAGCCGGCGACACAGTGGAACAGGTGCACGGCGCCGGCGACGCCCGGCGTTCGGCGGGCTAGCCGGCCAGTCCAGGCGCGTCCTGCTGCCACTTTATCCGGCTGCCGAGTGGAGACGGGCGGATCAGGCCCTCTGGCATTTGAGCCACCTAGTCGGACGGGCTCTTTCACTTACGGCAGGCATACGTGACAGTTTTTCGCGATACCATTCTTCGTCCGTATTCTTTCCTAATAGCGAGCACGGGCATGAAATTCGAAGCGCTACAAATGGCAGTCACTTTGAACAGCCCACGTCGACTATTTAGTGAAGCCCTTTTTTATGTAAATGTAGTTGTGTTCTGGGTTCAGGAGCGAGGGACAGACGCTGCCCGATAAAATGTAGTAATTCTATAACAACAGCTGTTATATTGGTATTGTTCTATTAGGGCCCAAGTTTGAGCTTTTCCACCGCGTCATCTGTAGACCTGTAACATGAATGACACCAACTACCACTCGTGCAAGTACAAGACGAGGCATCAATACACGTAGCTAGTTCCACAGATATCTGAACTTCATAAGCATATTTCAGCTCGTGGTCTCGTGGCTAGCGTTGCTGCTTCTGGATCACGGTGATCCAGGTTCGATTCCCGGAAGGGTTGGGTACTTTTTCTGTCCGGCGACTGGATGTTTGTGTTGTCGTCATCATTTCATCATTATCATCATCATCGTCATTCTTGACAGTAGCTAGATTGGACTGTGTAACAATTGGGACTTCTTACGGGCACAGAAGACGGCGCAGTTGAGCGCCCCACATGGTCATGAAGTTCGGATATGTTCGGAACCAGGTGCGACTGGGGCCTTGTCTTACATATACAAGAGTAGTACTTGGTGCCATTTATGCGACAGGCCAGAAGATGACATAATTGAAACGTCGAAAGTGGTTACCTAATAAAACAGTATCAGTATAATGGCAGAGGCGTAATATTATTACATTTCTTTTTTTTTTCATCATCACTCCTCAAACTGATCTGATGCGGAGCACCAGGAATTCCTCTCTCTTGCCAAACGTTTCATCTCGGAGCATCACTTGCAAGCTACGTCCTCAATTACTTGTTGGAGGTATCACAGTCTGTTTTCTTCTACAGTATTTACCCTCTACAGAGGTCTCTAGTACCATGGAAATTATCCCTGATGTCTTAAAAAGATATCCTATCATGCTGTCTCTTCTTCTTGTGTTTTGCATGTAGTCCTTTCCTCGCCGATTCTACGAAGGACCTCCTCATCTTTTACGTAAATAGTCAACCTAATTTGCTACACTATTCCGTAGTACCACACCTCAAACGCTTTATTCTCCTCTGTTACGATTTGCCCACAGTCCATATCTCATTACCAAACAGTACTGTGCTCCTAACGTATATTCTGACTAATTTCTTCCTCAAATTAAGACCTGTATTTGATACTAGTAGATTTCTCTACGTCATAAATGCTCCTTTTGCTTGTACCAGTATGCTCCTCATGTCATCCTTACTCCGCTCGTTACAAGTTGTTTTGCAACTTAGGTAGCATAATTCCTTAAATTCGTCAGTTTCGTCATCGCCAATCCTACTGTTGGGTTTTCGCTGTTCTCATTTCTGCTATTTCTTATTATTTTTGTCTGTCTTCGGTTCACTCTCAGTCCTTATCCTGTACTGATTAGGCCATTCCATTCATCAGATCCTGTAAGCCTTCTTCAGTATCACTGAGGACAGAAATGTCACCAGGGAATCTTAACAATGGTATCTTTTCATCTTGAGCTTGAGTCCCACTCATGAATCTTTCTTTTATTTCCGTCATTGCTTCTTCGGCGTATAGATTGAACAGGAGGGCCGAATGACTAATCCCTGTCTTACACCATTTTTAGTCCAAGAACTTTTTTGGTCTTCCACGCTTACTTATCTCTCTTGGTTCTTCCACAAATTATATATTACTAGTTATTCGCTATAGCTTACCCCTATTTGTCTCACGATTTCGAACATATTGCTCCACTTCACATTGTCGAACGCTTTTTTCAGTCGACGAACCCTCTGAATGTGTCTTGATTTTTCTTCATGTTCGTTAATGGGCATTGTCGCCCGAATGCTAGTTTAATTATAGTTGTTTTCTTTGCTTTCCATTCGTTTCTTTTTGGGTCTTAGTTGCAGTAACAATCTGGGATAACGGTAAGCTTTCGAAAGTAGCCGTTCATTGTTGAACCATTTGTCAGAGTTGCATAATTGTTGTTTGATTAAACAGACCAGAACCACACGGGTAATAGTTTGATAATGGCCTACACATTCAAAACTATTCATCATTAAACCAAATTTTCTGTGGAACTGAGACAGAAAAATAGATAGATAAATATATAGAATATAGTGGCGAATTGTTCTGGTAGCTGAGAGTTGTAAATCGACAAATATTTGCTTTCCAGTTTATTCAATCCGTCAGTGATGCTAGCATAGAATCCCTAGTCATCAGCTCCAAGCTACTGGAGTTACTTTGAAATTATATTTAGTTTCTGGCCCGTTGGTTTCTAGTGTAAATGACGCACGGATAGAATCTCTAGATATTACATTGTAGAAGTAGGAGTTGTTAAATCATTCTGTCATTAACCACACGGGTTGTTGCATTAGACAGTGATCATTATGCTACAACTGAATGTAATTCTCCATCAGAGTGACAGTAAAATACCGTCGATAGACCGTTTTTCCACAGATTCTCAGAGTTCCATGTGCTTGTGCATCTGACGTGATACTGTGCAACGACGTTCATTTAATGTGATACCTATGGAAGGATTTAGCGGAAGCACATAAAAGTCTACATTTTTTTAAAATAAAAAGGCAGTCATCATGAAAGATTTGAAAAATTAATTTCTTCTGTAATATTTAGTTTTAATTAAAATTGTATGATTAAAATTGTGTCTGTAGCGTTAGGACTAACTGAATACAGTTACGCTAAAATAAGATTTGTGCAAAAGGAAAACAGATTCCCAGGACATTATCATTATTTAAATATAACATCATAGGCTGTGTGCCTCATAGTTCCAAAGTGAAACTATAAAATTCCAGATCCATTAAAAGTCTCATAGAACTTACTCTGAAAATTTGTCTTTAATGCCCTTTGCCTTATTTGCTTTACACTCTATGTAAAAGTCTTAAAGTGCGTGTAAGAATGATAGTTCAAGCTTTCCTAAACTAAAGTATGTTTTCTCACTCAGTAGGGTACATTTTACCATGATCGTCGTCACGAGATATTACAACGTACTATGTAAGCCTCGCCAGGACACTGAGAATATGGTTCTTCCAGCTGATAAAAGTAATGCCACTGTTTTAGTGTCTCATGACGATTATCATGATAAAATATGCAGTTTGCTGGATTATAGTGTATACCGTAATATCAATAAAGACTATCAGATAGTAAGGAAAGCTGTTTTGTATCTCGACGCCTCTCACATTTGACTAGAACATGGAAGGTTGAAACCCAGTGGTGCGGTTTCCTCGAAGCTTTGTGGACTTCCAAAGATCAGCTAGGAAGATGTTCATACGTGTCCGACAGTGAGTAACACTGAATCTCCAACCTATGACTGTGCCGAACACTACGCTTCGTTAATAAGGCCTACTGTCGGAAAATGTGTCTATCAATGGCAGACTAAAATCATTGAAACTGAACGTATTAGTCAGTTTCCGTGTAATGTTGTTACAAACATTCTCCTTTCAGAAGCATTATCAATTATTGATGAAACTTCTGATAAAGAGATCTCAGCTTCGTTTGAACAGGTCATGACGTCGCCATACGTTTCAATTAATAACGATATTTTTTGAACACAATAACGGTGTCGCCATTGGTGTCCCTTGTCGCACTTGGTGGCCATTTTATTTATGGAGGTCTTCATGGAAAGGTCGGTGGACTTTTGCAAGCTTGAAGCACACAGTATTTTGGAGGTATGTTGATGACACGTTTGTACTGCGGCCTGATAGTGAAAAAAATTACTTTTAATCCATCTGACAGATCGATTTTACAATGGAAGTCAGTAAAGGGGTATACCTTCCATTTCTGGATGTTTTGGTGCGACCCGAAAGTGATGCCACTATGGGACATGCAATATATCCACAAGAGATGAATACGGATTATTATTTACTTGCAAATAGCTGCCACCATCTTTCCCAGACCATGACGGTTTTCATAATACAATTACAATGAGCACACATCATTCCTGGAGAACGAGCTGCTACACTTAAGGAGAGTTTTTGAAGCTAACTGGTATTCTCCACTGCAGATATGTAAGGGACTGCGAATGAAACGAGCGATGTGCAAAAGAAATGCGGAAGAAGATACGTAAAGTTTTAAATCCATGGCTTTAGTGCCTTTTGTGGGGAACCTATCGTCAAAAACGGAAAGGATATTCAGCAAACAACATCTTTAACTTCTCTCCTCATTAAACTAAAGTTAAATAATTATGACTGAATACTATCTAGTTATTTGAATGGAAACTTTGTGGTGAGAGAAGTCGCTTTGAGCCGGCAGCGATGGTCTAGCGGTTCTAGGCGCGCAGTCCGGAACCGCGGGGCTGCTATGGTCGCAGGTTAGAATCCTGCCTCGGGCATGGATGTGTGTGATGTCCTTAAGTTAGTTAGGTTTAAGTAGTTCTAAGTTATAGGTGACTGATGACCACAGATGTTAAGTCCCATAGTGCTCAGAGCCATTTTGAAGTCGCTTTCCCAATATTTTACCGCAAATACCTCCCACACTGTCAGGTCTACAATTAATTCCTATTCGAGTTCTCATGTCTATAAAAAAATTTGAATAGACAGCTGCAGTAGATAATCAGAACGTGTGTGCCTCTCGATATCGAAATCAGCACCTGGGATATAAATTTTGTGGCTCTGTAGAATTCCGGCGATCGTCGACTCTGAAAATTCTTAAAATAGTCAGAGGCTCAATCGAACGCCGTGGGTTGTTCGGAGCCACAGTCGAGGGAAAAATTAATACAACCAAACAATTAAACCCATCTTTTCATCCACGAATTTATATTTTTCCAAAAGATATCTCCATAACTAAATTTCAGGGTACATCATCCTATATTATGAGATGAAATGTTATCCTAGTTAATTAAATTACATTCCGTATTCAAAACTGAAGCTTTCAACAATACTGCTAATTACATTTCCGCTGCAGCCCTACTCCCCGAAATTGCTAAATCAGAAGTAAATAAGTCCATTGTACACGTAATGTTCCACATTATAGCCACCAAGTTTTATACGTCACGAGCCAGAGATAATCTCCTTCTCCAACGCTGTCGTAATGAGCATTTGATCCGTATAGTTCACTTGCGCAGTTACGCATAAACATTTGCGCTAGTTGAGAGTAAATGGCAGAAAAAGGGTGATACTAAGCATCAAATACTGACGCACTCCTGCCGTGTTCCATTAAAGATTATTTGGATCTTAGGAAGCCTGTGATTCCCCTGTGTATGTGCCCTTTGATTCATCCGACAGACGATACTACAGTCTAAGACAGATGCACAAATCATCGCAGGTACAGCCGGCTCTTGCAACCTAATGAATCTGCGCTGGCAGAGCAGTGAATTGAGGCAGGGCAATCTACGACAAAGGTAAAGGACTAAATTTTAGCTCCTACTTTATCTTTCTAGGACTCAGAAGAGGAAGAAGCAACCGGAACTCGTTTGGCGACGAATTTAGTTAATAGAGATAGCAGCTTCAGCTTGAATAAATTATGGAATCCGGCGATATCTGTAATAAACTTACGAAGTACAGCTCACTCTGATAAATTGCTGCGTGGATCGACCGCGCAACCACACCTCTAATTTATGCATATATTGCAGCTCTTGGCCGCCGATCAATGTCTCTGTATCCTAGTTGTATGTGTGGTCGCACGTGCAGTGACGCGCTCCGAGAGTTTAAAAGGGTTGAGCGATCGGTGGAGCATCTGTAATTCGGTCACACCGAAAATGGCTGAATGATACACAGCCGAAATAAAGGAAGAAGAAGTGGAACTTATGTGGCTACACACCCGAAGTTTAATGGAGCATGTCTTCTCATGTTTCCCACATTCACGCGGCTGTTATTTTCGACATATTTGTCGAGGTTGAAGAATACTTTTAAATATGTCCGTGGGTGTCGATTGTGTCAGGTTATGAACAACGAAGCTGCGGCTCGCGTAAGTCATCAGCATGCAATGTTCTGGTGGCTACTTTCCCTGGGCTGTCGGCTTGCTTATCAATAACGCAGAAAGTTTTGTGGCTGAGAGGGAAACTGTGTGTAGGCTCTGGCTACTGATACATTATTTCGAATGACACTTCAGACCTACAAGTGTAACATTACTGTTGTGAGCCGGAGGCATTTCATGTATTTACCTTATGTTTTCATCATAACTTAAAAAAAGCTGTCCACATTCCTCAATTGCAAATGAGTTACTTGAGTTTCTTAATTTTTTGCAAATTATGTCTGTAAATTGCTAAAGTGATAAAACTGATACGATATAAAAGCAGTAACTACTTTACAGAACATGTATTCTATGTTCTTCAGCCAGGGTGCTACCAAGGAAAACTCTTGATGAGCTTCCTGTGCACGTATAATCCGAGAGACATCTACTCCACAACAGAATTAGTGGCGCCGCAGTCCAGTGATTCTAAGATATGTATGGATTTGGGAACTATAATAAGAGTCTGCATTTACCTTCAAAGATATTTCAGCAGTAACACAGTGGCAGTCTGCATTCGCCAAACCAATTTTGCCAATACAACAAACAAATTATTACCTCGCATTTCTGTCACTACTTCTCTTAATAACTGCATCCATTCCACCAGCTGAGCTACGCCCAAGGAGACTATTTTTTGGGACCCATAGGTTCAGAAAGGGTGGAAACGACTTAATAAGTTGCAGATACATTACATAAAAGAGGTGTATTAAAAAAAATTCAAAGCTCAGCAAATTACAGTTCTATGTTCCACTGAACAACTGCCTTTCCCTATCAAACATCTGATAAGAACAAGCTGTGATGCTGAAACATGATAATTATTGAAGCCAGCAGTAGCTCTGGATTATCAATCTGTTCTTAAAACAATTACTGATCCGACAGCAAAGAAGTTTACTGAATTAAAAACCAACTTATGGCAAAAGACCAACAAGTAAGTTCTCTGAACTAAATTTACCCAACAAATGGCAGAATAATCCTTGGGTAACGTAATTGTACAGCTGATAATCGTCCTAACATTGCAATTTTAAAAGGAAACACCATAAACGTAAGCAATGATGTAGGGTGACAATTATTGAACTACATGACAAAGAGCGTAAAGTAGTTACAAACTAAAGCGTCTGCACACTTTATCCAGCATGTAAACGTCACTACAGATATTCGGATTTAGGTTATGGTGTGTTCTATAATCCTGCCATCATTGGCGATGATCTGAAGCAGACTAATAGCGAAATTCTCCTGGCACGCTGAACTGTCGGAATATCGATGTTGCCGATGACCTCCTGAATGGCTGTTTTCAGCTCATCAATGGTGTTGCGGTTACAGCTGTACACCTCGCCTTTGATATAGTCCCACAAGAAGGAGTTTCATGAGTTCAGATCTGGAGGAAATTGTGGCCAATCGAGAACTAAGACAGTGGCCTCTTGGAAACCCACAGCAAGAATGCTGTCCCCGAAGTGCTACTCCAGGAAATCAAACACCTTTCTGCTTCAATGCGGTCGAGATCCGTCTTGCATGAACCACATCTCATCAGATTCAGGGTAAGTAATGATAACGGGGATGAAATCATTTTCCAAAACCTTCACGTACAGTTCGTCGCACAGATTATTCCGGGACTGGACACTGCAGACCACACAGTCACCTGTTGAAGGTGAAGAGACTTCTCGTTCACGAAATGTGGATTGTCAGTCCCCCAAATGTGCCTGTTTTGTTTATTGACGGACCCATCCAAATAGAAGTAGCTTCGTCACTAAAACAAACAACAATGCGCTTACTAATTCTCATCGTTTCACAAAGCCATGCGAGCAGTTTGAACGTCTTAACGCAAACCGTTCAGAAGTTATGACGATTTTATTTCATATAGTTCAATAACTGTCACCCTGTACCACAAAATAGACCTTACCACACATTTTGTTGCTTGATCATCATTAACCGTTTTATTTCCCTTTTCATATTCAATTTTGTTTATTATTTGCTATCGTAACATTACTGTCTTCTGGATAAATCGATGGTTCTTTGGATGTATTAAAACGAGCCCAGAGTATCTAACACCTCGATCATCGAGTACCTAGGCAAGAAGATACTATAAACACTGGTGTCCAAAACTAAAGCAACAATTGGAAATTTTGCAATGTTGAGTTTATTTTGCCACAAACCGGTATAAACAGGTGATAGTAAAGTAGAAAAATGTGAAGAATATATAATGTAATCCACTACAATGTGCGTAACGGTAGACAAAAGTTTCTTCGTTTTTTTTTTCAATCTTAACGGATTTGCACATATATTCTGACAACTGGTTAATGTGCTCGGTACAGTGTGTGACAAGCTCTGGTTCCAAGAGGCCTCAACACGCTGTGAATGATGTTATTAATTCCACGTTGAGGCAAAAATGCCCATTCTTCTTGACGCTCACAAGTCGTGGAGAGTGGTTGTTGGATGCTGACGTGATGCAACCCAGATATGCTCTATGGGATTGAGATTGGGAGAGCCAGCAGACGACGCCATGCGTGTAATATCTTCCATTTCCTAAAACATCAACCACCCGAGCTCTATGCGGTTGAGAATTATCGTGTGGGCCACAGCACTTCGCAACAACCGCGTGTGTGATTCCAAGATCTCACGGTACCTGATAGCAGTTAAATGTAGTTGATTCACTTGTACACTTTCATGAAGAGGTGTTCGGGTGGTCAACGTAATTCCTGCCTACACTATTAGGGAACCTCCTCAATGTCGGTCACTTTGCTCAATTGTTTGATTCCTCCAGATGTTAATCCGTCGAGAATCACTCTCCACATTAAATTTGGACTCACCTGTGAAAATAACGTAGGCCCAACAGTGCAGGTAGCATGTTGACGGCTCCACTCTAGACGTTCCCTTCTGTGACGGCACGCCAAGGTAAACAGACAGCAGATATCCAACAATAAACGCTACTCTGCTGATGTCTTCTGTACTAAGTTTGCCTCTATGCAATTCGCCTAGGGAATGCTGCGAGATCAGATGTCAGTTGCAGAGTAATACCCAGGCGGTACCGTCGTCCCTTACAGCCAATGAACGGTCCACTCTTTCTAATGTCTCACGCGTTCTGCCATGTCCTGTTTTCCGAGATACAGTTTCGGTCTCTGTAGACTGTCGGCTCATCCGAGAAAAGATGCACATTACGCCATCGGGCTACACTAGTTCGCGACCCTCCTGCTTCCATTCTTCCTATTTCACTCCACAGCACAGTCTGTAGGCGTCTTCTCTGTGTCATACTGCACCATCGACTGTGTACACAGGGACTGTGGTTTTGGTACAACCCTCGAGACACTATCCCGCTTGATAAGTGCGCTGACGCATTGCTGGCATGGTTGTCTGTTGATCGGAATGCCATCTTCCGTACAGAACACGATCGTAATTATATCTGTTGACAGTTTGTATGATTATATCGTGAATCAGACACAGAACAAGGAAATAGCAGTTTGGTGCTTTAATTTTGGGCACCAGTGTATGTGATTTTCCTGCCGTTGCACCACTGGGCACATAACCTTGACACTTTACGGGTTTGCTTCTCACAATGAACTTAATCCGATGTCATTCAATAATATATTGTACTTATGGCGCTTTTCTTCACTCGCTCCGCTGTTCATCAGCTGAAACACATCCAGAGCTGTTACGAATAGCATTTTTAGAAGATCATTTATTTCCTGAAGACACAATCGTTGTCTTTTATTCCAGGCGTCGAATGTAATTAAATGATTGTCTTGGTCATACATTTCATCTTACTGCCGTAAATAACGACTTTGGATTTCATTATACTTCTCAGATGGGAAGAAACACCTGTCATTCGTTCTTATTTTGTATACTACAAATTGTGGTTTAATGCACAACGTCTGATACACTATAGCTGCCGACACATCACTTCCTCCACTGATTTTCAGTGCAGTACAGCTGCTGACATTGGGCCGGATTCGACCCTCCTCAAGCAAACGTTGGTTGCACTGAGGGAACAGTCTTAAGGAAAGCTGAAGGGGAGCCGGAATGGAATTAATGTTGAACTAAATGGAGCAGTGGAATGATAGTAAAATAAATAAAGTGTATGATTATAAGAAAATGGCCAACGACCTTGCCGCAGTGGTAACACCGGTTCCCGTCAGATCACAGAAGTTAAGCGCTGTTGGGCTAGCTAGCTCTTGGATGGCTGACCATCCAGTCTGCCGAGTGTTGTTGGCAAGCGAGATGCACTCAGTCCTTGTTGGGCAAACTGAGGAGCTACTCGACTGAGAAGTAGCGGCTCCGGTCTCGCACAGTGACATGCGGCCGGGAAGGTGGTGTGCTGACCACATGCTCCTCCACATCCACATGTAGTAACGGCTCTGCTGAGGATGACACGGCGGCCGGCCGGTGACGTTGAGCCTTCATGGCCTGTTCGGGAGGAGTTACAAGAAAATAATTTTGGCTAGTTTCGTAGTTAACATGGAATATTTTATCTGATTTATCTTTTTGATTTATTGTACCTAGCTGGGTGTTTCTAAAACCATGCACTTTATACTTGGATGCCTATCTCACCTAGTCTTACGTTAGAGTACCTCCTCAGGCCGATCCTGGGAACACTTCTGAGCACCATTGTTCTGTTGTTTTAGATTGTGATTTTGGTCTCAAATACTGTGCGTGGCCATCAGCCAGCCGTTAATTTAAATTGTTTTAATTTTAAAATAAGGCCTTCAGGCGTCTTAAGTTAAAGCTCTGAAGATTGTTGTTTGAACTAAATTTTTTTAAATGAAAAAAAGGGGAAGGTTGCTCTATTGCAAGATCTTGTTATCCAGGCCTTAAGCCGTGAGTCTTCTATGTTCAGTATGTGGCCTTCAGCCGAGCTTTTATGTCAAATATTTTTAAGATAAGGCTTTCAGCTGTCTTAGAGTAAAATTTCAAAACTTACTTGTTTAGAGCCATTTTCAATTTTCTTCTCTATTGGACATTCTTGTTTTCCAAGCCGTACGGTTCAGTTCTTCTGTGTCCAGTGTGTGGCCTTCAGCCGAGTATTTACGTAAGACTTTTTTTTTTTTTTAATAGAGGTTGTCAGGACCAGATCTTTAGGTTACGGCAAATAATGGAGAAGTGTTATGAGTGGAACAGGGAATTGTATCTATGCTTTATAGATCTAGAAAAGGCATATGACCTGGTTCCTAGGAGGAAGTTATTGTCTGTTCTACGAGGTAATGGAATAGGAGGCAAACTTTTGCAAGTAAATAAAGGTCTTTACATGGATAGTGAGGCAGCAGTTAGAGTTGACGGTAAATTGAGTTCATGGTTCAGAATAGTTTCAGGGGTAAGACCAGGTTGCAACCTGTCTCCACTGTTGTTCATATTATTTATGGATCATATGTTGAAAACAATAGACTGGCTGGGTGAGATTAAGATATGTGAACACAAAATAAGCAGTCTTGCATATGCAGATGACTTAGTTGTGATGGCAGATTCGATTGAAAGTTTGCAAAGTAATATTTAAGAGCTAGATCAGAAATGTAAGGACTATGGTATGAAGATTAGCATCTCCAAAACGAAAGTAATGTCTGTGGGAACGGAATATAAACGGATTGAGAGCCAAATAGGAGGAACAAAGTCAGAACAGGTGGACGGTTTCAAGTACTTAGGATGCATATTCTCACAGGATGGCAACATAGTGAAAGAACTGGAAGCGAGGTGTAGCAAAGCTAATGCAGTGAGCGCTCAGCTACGATCTACTCTCTTCTGCAAGAAGGAAGTCAGTACCAAGACTAAATTATTTGTGCGCCTTTCAATCTTTCGACCAACTTTGTTATATGAGAGCGAAAGCTGGGTGGATTCAGCTTCACCTTATCAACACGGTTGAGGTTACGAATATGAAAGTAGCTAGGATGATTGCAGGTACTAGTAGATGGGAACAATGGCAGGAGGGTGTCCACAATGAGAAAATCAAAGAAAAACTGGGAATGAACTCTATAGACGTAGCAGTCAGGGCGAACAGGCTTAGATGGTGGGCTCATGTTACACGCATGGGAGAAGCAAGATTACCCAAGATACTCATGGATTCAGCAATAAAGGGTATGAGAAGTCGGGGCAGACCAAGGAGAAGGTACCTGGATTCGGTTCAGAATGATTTTGAAGTAATATGTTTAACATCAGAAGAGGCACCAATGTTAGCACTGAATAGGGGATCATGGAGGAATTTTGTAAGGGGGCTATGTTCCAGACTGAACGCGGAAAGGCATAATCAGTCTTAAATGTTCTTAAATGATGATGATGATGAAGAAGAAGTAAGGCCTTCAACAGCGTGTATTTTTTTAAGGCAATTTTAATTTGTGATCCGGCAATCAGCCGTATTATTTTTGAATGCTATTAAGGGCATGTGTGATTAAGTGTTTTAGGAAAATTAAGTTTGAATGTTTTGTGCAACGAACAGTAACTGATTTTGGGCCCTTTCCACAACTATAACTTGAGTCACTCTGTTCTGGGAAACCAGTGCTAAATCCTGATCGCTCCCTCGTCAAATAATCAGACGGACAGAGCTGACGCTACGTCACTCGTTGATTGTTATTTTAAGTGACAATAACATCTGATGTCGGCTGTCTCTGGATTGTAATGGCGCTAGTATTTATAGCGTGTGTGTGTGTGTGTGTGTGTGTGAGAGAGAGAGAGAGAGAGAGAGAGAGAGAGGAGAGAGAGAGAGAGAGAGAGAGAGAGAGAGAGAGAAGAGAAAGGAGAGAGAGGCAGAGAGAGAGAGAGAGAGAGAGAGAGAGAGAGAGAGAGAGAGTGTTCTACCATTTAGGAGTTGCACAGTGCTCATTTGCTGTAGTTTTGCCTTGAAAATGGCAGTATTACTCCTGTCGTAATTCGGCTGTTGTCGACGACGTCACCAGGAATTTTGTTATTTCGGCGATAGCTATTTACTATTTATAAGAGACGATTAAAAAGTTTACGTTCGAACGCTATAGTGTTCAGAATGGGTATGGCAGTCACGCAGAATCGCCGTGGACATTGAGACAATCATCCCAGCGACGCACCAGCTTTAAAATACCCGTTTGGTAAAACACCGTATCCTGCTGCATGAAGACATCCCCAACTGCCTGCTTAATCCTCGTCCGATGAAAGTCATCGACATTTCAAGTTTCTTTTTGAAGGGAAAGGAGGCCAGACAATGGAGTGGGTGAGACATGCAGACTATGGATCGGGTGCTCGAGTGTTTCTCATTGGAGCTGGCATAATTTCTGCATTACGACATTTGCACGATGATTACCTGCACTAATAAAAAACACCAGGACATATTGTAAATATTTTCCCACACGTTTCGCCTTAGTTGCAAACACATTTTTCAGTCTCCGATTGATGTTTACCGGAGTTTATCCTTCGTAAGTCAAGACATGAATAACATCATGTTGTTCGTCTTTGGACTCATTTAGTAATAACGTCGTCGTCGTATTTCATGTTTTCCTGTTTACCGCACGCACGCTGGGAAAACACGAATGTCATTTGCCTACATGTCGGTTCGTACAGACCACCATCGGAGTCGCGCTACGTCGCATATACGCTGCAGCAAAGCCCACAAATGGAAACTTTTTGATCGCCGCTTATACTTCGTTGAAGTTAATTTCTAAAGAGCAGTTTTATCGATAGAATCCTTACTATTTTCAAGATGCAGCTTGATTATTTTACGTTGCTTAAAGCCGTGATATACTCAAATAAGCACAGGGTGATAATTATTGAACTATATGAAATAAAATTGTCGTAACTTCTGAACGGTTTTGCGTTATGACATCTAAACTGCACGGTTGGCCACGGGGCATGATGGGAATTAGTTCAAATGGCTCTGAGCAGTATGGGACTTAACCTCTAGCGTCATCAGTCCCCTAAAACTTAGAACTACTTAAACCTAACTAACCTAAGGATATCACACGCATCCAAGCTCGAGGCAGGATTCGAACCGACGACTGTAGCAGCCTCGCGGATCCAGACTGTAGCGCCTAGAACCGATCGGCCACCCTGGCCGGCTCGGAATTAGTATGTATGTTGTCGTTCGGTTTAGTGACGAAGCCACTTTCATTAGGATGGGTTCGTCAGTAAGCAAAATTGGCGCATTTGGGCGACTGAGTTTCCGCATTTCACCATCGAGAAGTCTCTTAACCATCAACGTGTGACTGTGTGGTGTGCAATGTCCGGTCACGGAAAAATCGGTGCGATAATCCTTGGAAGCACGGTGACCACCAAACGGTAATTGTAGCTTTTGTAAGATGATTTGATCCCCACTATCCAAAGTGACTCTGATTTCGGCAAGATTCGGCTATGCATGACGGAGCCAGTTTATGACCCCATCGAAGTAAGAGAGAGTTCGGTGTCCTGGAGGAGCACTTTGGATTCCGAATTCTGGCTCAGAGGTACCAAGAGGCCACTGACATGGGTCTCGTTTGGCGCCATGTTTTCTGAATTCAAACCACATGTGACCCTTTTCGTACACGAAACCATTGCTGAGCCGAAAATAGTCACACAGGAGGTTATTGACAGCATCAATGTTACGGAATTTCAGCAGGCCATGTAGAATTTCGCTATTGGTCTGGGACACATGATCGCCAGTGATGGCAGGCATATCGAATATGTCATAACGGAAACCTAATTTCCTTTTTTTTTAGCATGTTTCATTCCTTCTCATGCTGGGAGAGGGCGGGCTGTTTTAAGGCTTATCGCAGTACCCTTACATCTTTATTTTATTTTTTGTACACAACTTATATTTTTCAGTACATGCTACACATAATATTGTTTCTTTGGTTCATTAACATGTAAATAAGTGAATTTTTGGTTCATTAACATGTAAATAAGTGATTGGTAACATTATAAATTGAAATAATAGATACATAAGTAAAAATGGATAAGTGATGTATCATTGGGTAAAGGTTTATTTTTTTTTTTTTTTTCCTGATATCTTTTGCAAGAGTGTTATGTGTTGTGGTGTTCGTACTTTTGTGTTTTCGCTTACTTCTACGTTACAGGTTCTCCTTTCCTGTTACTACAGTACTCGGAGTTGGGTATTGCAATATTTTTCTTAGCCTATGATTGTTCTCTTTTTTCATGTTTTGTGTGTGCTGATGTTGTATTTTTCTGTGTGATACTTGTGTGTTTTGTGCAGAGTGGAGCCGTTGCGGTGTTTTGGACATGGGTTTTGGTCCGTTATACTTTATGTCGTGGGATTTTGTTATGGTCTTTCGTCTAGGTGAGGTGGGGTTGTTTCAGGATGCGTCAGTTGTGTCATTGTTGGTACTAGGTCGGGGAATATTTTGTAGGTGATTTGAGCTATTGTACGCGCTGGATAGATGTATTTAAACCTTGGTCGTCGTGTCTTTGGTGGTTTGTTTGTCAGTATGTCTTCCATGTCTGGTCTTTTGTGGAGGATATGGGATCCGTATCTTGCTCTGAGTTTGGCGAGCCTTGTCTAAAGTGGTGTCATGTCTGTGATCTGGTATACTTCGTTGCTTGGGGTGCGAGGTGGTAGTTTTGAGATGCTGCGCAATAGTCGTCGCTCTGTTGCGTATAGTTTTTTTGCTATAGTCTTCGGTATACCGCCTAGTGGCGCTGAGGCGTATTCGTAAATAAGTCTGATGTATGTTTTGTACGTGTGTATGGTTGTGCTGGTGGAACATACATACAGTCGACCTCGGACTTGTCTGATGAGGTTTTGTCTTCGTCTTGTTTTGTTTAGTAGGTGCTGAAGATTCTTGTAGTTAAATGTTTACCAAGGAATACCCCGAGATATCTTGCGGATTCTGTGAGTTGTAGGGGTTGGTTCCAGAGTCTGGTGCGTTTTTGTTGTCGTTTTCGAGTCGGGTTTCGGTGCTCGAATAGCACTGTTTGTGTTTTTGTGAGGTTTGGTCTTATCCTCCATTTTGTCATCCAGTGTTCGAGTTTGGTCAAGTATCTTGTGGCCTCTCGTTGTATGAGTTCTGTCCGGAGGCCTGTGCACCAGTAGGCGGTGTCGTCCGCATATAGCGCCAAGTTTTCTTTGGCGTCTCTTGGCGTCAGTACGTCATGCGTGTACAGCTCGTGCTGTAGCGGAGATAGTATAGCTCCCTGTGGGACGACTGCCTCTGGGGTGAATGGTTCTGTGGGTGCGTCGTTTACATGGACTCTGGAGATGCTTGCGGCGATCTGGATGCGCAAGAGGCGCACTAGTTTGCGTGGGTTGCCTAGTTTAATTAGCTTGTAAAGCACTCCGTTGTGCCATAATCGGTCGAAGGAGCGTTATATGTCTAAAAATATGGCTAGTGTGCAATAGGATCTGTTGAATCCTTTGGTGATGTCGCTTGTAAGTTTGAGGAGAGGGTCGGAGGTGGAGTGGTGCTTTCGAAATCCGGATTGTAGGAGTGGGAGTAGTTGCTTTCTGTCTGCGTATTTTGTAGTATGTCGTTGAGGACGCGTTCATATGTCTTCCCTATGACCTCTAGTAGTGATATTGGTCTGTAGGAGAGGGGGTTAGTTGTTGGTTTGTCAGTTTTATGTATCACTATGGTTTTACTTGACTTCATGTCTTGGAGATTGCTTCGTTTGTCAGGCAGTAGTTGAATATTAGTCATAGGACTGGGACTATGGTGGGGAATGGGTAGTTTTGGATATATATGTGTTTCATGTTGTTCAGTCCAGGGGCAGAGTTTCGTCCTCTCATTATAGCGTTTATAATTTCTGTGTCCGTGATTGGTTTTGTCAGATCGGCGGTGTCTTCTGTTTCTACTGTTGGGCTGTTGAGAAGGTCGGGGAGTTGGTCTTCGACGAATCGACAGAATTCGTTGTCGAATTTGTCATCGATTGGGAGGGAATGTATGGACTGGAGGATGTTTTGGTAGGCGTCTGCTTGTTTTTTGGGGTCTGTGGTTGGTTCGTTGTCTAAAAGGAGTATATGGTTCGAGGGTTTCTTTTGGTCTGTTAACGTTTGAAACTTATTCCAAAATTTGCGGCCTTCTTTGTAGTTTAGCTGTCGACATGTGTCATCCCATACTTTTTGTTTGTGGTGGGAGACAAGTCGTTTTGCCTGAGCGTTGAGGCGGTTCCATTGCCTTTTGAGATCAGGGTTTCGGGCGGGTTCTCGTCATTTCACGCTATAGTCTTTTTTTTTTTGGATCATTGCTAGCACCTCTGCCGGTATGGTGGGGCGGCAGTTGTTGATTCTTTTTTCGGAACTGCTTCGTCTTTGGCCTTCTTGATGGCGTTTTCTAGTTGGTTGTTTATGTAGTCTAGATCGTCATTGTCTGTTAGAGTTACGGGTGCTGCCAGTTCGTATTGTATGGTTGTTTTGTACTTGGCCCAGTCTGCCTTGGAGTATAGCCGGATAGTGCGTTGTGTAGGGTGAGAGTTGGGGGCGCTAATTGCTGGAAAGGATGGGAGGTGTTCACTGGTTATGGGGTCTCCTCGCCGGGGTTGTGTGAGGGCGTCGGATAGGATGGGACTATGGAGGATGTGGTCTGGTGTAGAGGTGCCCTGGTGTCCTATGAAGGTTGGTTGGTCTAGTGCTAGTCTCGTAATGGGATCGGTGGTTAGGATGTCAAAAAGGACGCGGCCGTTGGCGTTTGTCGTAGTGTCCCCGCGTTGGGTGTGTCTTGCGCTTATGTCTGTCAGTAGGAGGAACTTGTTGTGTGTCATTGGGTATTGTAGGAAGACGTATGGGATTGGGTGTCCTGTTGGGTTATACAGGCAGGCGACTGTTAGTCGGCATTGTCGTTGCATCCGGATTTGCACCACAACGGCTTCTGTGTCGTCGAGGTGTTGTGGAAGGGGTATCTGTACTGTGGGTATGTTGGTGTCTGTGTAGATTGGCACCCCTCCTCTGGCATCGTGTCTGTTCTTGGAGTAGCAGTTGTATCTGCTTAGCCTGCAGCTTTCATTGGGTTTCATCCATCTTGATGTTACTCCAAGAATGTGTATGTTTTCTGTGCATAGGGTGTGCGTGAGTATGTGTTTTTTGATCTTGAGCCACTGGGCATTAACGAACATCACGTTCGTTTTGTCGTTTCTAGTCTCTTGGCCTGCCATCGCGAAGCTGGACGGGGTTTGGGTCTTTGTGGGGATGTCTGTGACTGTGATGTGGACCCTGTCCATGATTTGGGTGATTTCGAGGTCTTTTCCCAGCAGTTGTCTGGTGGTTTGCTTAATTACCGTTTTTATTTCATGCTTCCTGTCCTGGAATACGTTCAGCAGGACGGTTGTTATAGTTCGGATGAAGTCCTCCTTGATTACCACTTACGTCACAAGTTGGTGTGTTGTTTCTGGGATGGGGGCAGGTACATCTAATGTTTTAATCTCTGCCTGTGCTTAGGAGTTTAGGGCTTCTATCGGTCGCTTCTTGTAATTGAGGGAGAAAGCGGAGTGGTTTTCTGAGCAGTTTGCGCATTTAAGGTATTTGGGGGGGGGGGGGGGGGCAGTGCACCTTGAGAGAGTGTGTTCACCAATGTGTGTGTGCCTTGTGGTCATATGCTAAGCACTTGCCACATTGGGCCACATGGTGGGTTCCTCACTGACGCGTGATATGATGCGCCATGATTTGTGAACATCCAGCCCATGTTCCACAGTTTTTCTTTCACCTCTTCGTCGGTCACCTCTTTTTCTATGCCTTTGATGACGGCACTGAGTGAGGGCTTCGTCTGAGTTGCCGTTTCTGACGTTGACGGTCAGAGTCTTCCGTCTCATGTCAGAGGTGGCAAATTGTTTGAATGACTGGGCCAGAAGTCTTGTCTCTCTAGGTAGGTGTGCCACCTCGTATGCGAAGGGTCGAGACTTTTTAGACTGTGTGCTGCTGTAGCTGTTGGCGCTGCTTGGTCTCCTTGGATGTGCTTCCTGGAATTCGGCGTACGGTGACTGGCTGCGTGGATGGCGTCGGGCACGTAGGATGCTGTCGGGTGATGCAGGGCTGTGATGTTGTTGGGCGGAGGGAATGCTGTCTGGAGATGCAGGGCTATCATCCGGTGAGCTCGGCGGCTCGTCTGCGGGTTCGTCAGGCATCGTAGTTGGGTCTTCTTGCAGGTAATGGTCTGGTTTCCTAGTCCTCAGGTGGTTGAAGTCGTACTTTGGCATGTGTGTGGCCGCAAAAAGGGCGCTGAGATTCTGGTACTACATATCTGTAGTGACGTTTATATGTTGAATAAAGTGTGTTTACGCCGTAGTTTGTTAATAATTTATGGTTTTTTTAAATATAGTTCAACAATTGTCACCCTGTGTGTTTTAACTTACGTTATAGTTCAATTCGTTTATCTTGGCGGCTCGCGCATACCCACCGAGACGCGGGAAATTGCTGCGTTGCCAGTTGCACACGATTCACGCGCCAAGAGAAGCAGCGCCATAGTATAGTATGGTGCGCAAACTTATGTTTAGGGGGTAGCGCGCAGTTCATGAAGTAGAGCCACCACGGCCGCATTAAACCTTTAACCCATTATCCCTTTGGCTTTAAAATAAAGCCAAACGCGCCCGGTGTAAATAAAACTTTTATTACAGTTGTGAAAGACGGAATATTTCACAATATTACATACGACATCTATCTGGTACTTAAATTAAATGAGATATTGTTATACAGTACATTTTATATGAAATTTAGTTATCTTCTCCACATTTCATTCTCAACATTGTGATAACTAAAAGTGACCATACAGAAAGCATACGCAATGGACTTTTACCTCTGTAAGCTCTTCAAAATTTCGTGCAATGGTTTACTACATTTAATGCTGCACAATAACTGCGTTGAACGACGAAACAAAATTAAGTCATATATGGGGGGATGGTCTCAGTCAAAATGATGTGTAAAAATCAAATTTTTGGGCCAAATAGTTTTAGTTAAATCGAATGATAAGTGTGTCAAAGCATTCGGAACAAAATGTGTCTGCACAGGCGAGCAGTGAGGTGATGAGAAAATCGCGCACGGCGCTGAAAGCGGGGAGCACGTCTCTGTAGCAGCGGAAGGGTTAATGAAGAGATAAAGCACTAGAAATTTCAAAAAAAAGTACATTCAAGCGAATAAAATTCATGAAGTAAGACACTTCGATATTGTTTTCAAATAAAGAAAGTATTAGGTACCGATCAAGGTTTGAAATCCAAACCTTTCGCTAAGCACGCCAACAACTTAACCATTACGCTAACGCAGCTCGTCAGTTAATAACACTCCTTGAGGACTCTAAAACATCACGCAAAATACCGACAATCACTTCGGGTATGACCATGAATTACTCCCGCTTCATCGAAGTACAATAGGAAATAAACAATTACCGCTGTTCTGTATTGCGTAATTGCGGTTCGTGAGATTGATAGAAACACCTTTTCTTGCTATCGCCTGAATTAGGAGGCTTATTGCTTGTTTGATTTAATTAATTAATAGAATATGAAGAAATTGGTATAAGGAATATTTTTTCCAAACTTTCTATAAAAGAAAATTTGTTATCAAGACATTGCTTTTGTTCTATTACGTTATTTATGACTGAACGTTTCTAAAACTGAAGAAACTCGTCTGTGCTCTGCACTGCAGTCGAGTTCTGGCAACGTCGTTTTCTGTTCATTGGCTGACTGTGTTTTGTGACGTCAGATGCGCAGAACGAACCTAAACTCGGCCGCCGTCATAAATGACAGGCACTACAATATAACAGAGTGATTTAAAATTACATCCTACTACGTTCATTACATCGTCTTCAACCACTTTTTCCTGACCTTACCTCGTATCTTCATGACGTTTAATAGCTAATCTGGATTTGGCCGTGTTAATGCTGGAGTGAAGGCCAAGGCCCTTTCGTAACGGGTTCTGTGTACGGCATATGTCTCCGTGTTGTGTTGTCCCTTGTTAAAGTCTGAGAACGTTTCCTAAATGTCTACGAGTCGCGTAATTCTTACGTGAGTCTGTCCGGTATTCACATGGTGGGGTGTGGGAAACCGCCTAAAAGGAACACCCAGGATGACTGGCACACCGGACCTCCTCGTTAATTCGCCTGGCGTATTCGACTCAGGGCCATCGAAACACCTCGAATCCCGAAAGCAGCGTCCTAACGAGCGCAGCTACCCTGGCGGGTAGTAGATAATATCTTATTACCTTAATTTCTATGAAGTTACTCATCTGTGGAGTAAACCATTTGGCAACACACTCTTAAAGTACGTGATAATTCTCGCAGTACATTTAGTGTATTTATCCCGTCTGTTGAAAACCCGTGTAATTATCAAATTATTTGATGCCCTTCTACCCTTGTGAATCTTCTTGAGCTGTTTCTGGACGTAGAAATGTCCGGCTCTAGGTCTGAACCATCGTCCTCCCTACAATCACAGCACCATTCACTCAGTTTCTGTTATTCTAAAGAAACTCTCACACATTGCACCAAGAGGTGAACAATGAGTGGAGGTGACTGCCAAGGTCAACTTATTTTTCTCGAGGACCGTTCGAGAAACTACGTTTTTAGACCGCTGGTAAACGGAGGAAATGGAAGTGGTATTAGAAATTTTAAAAATAAAAGCAGTTAACGGTAGTGCGTAGTTACAGCACCACTATGGAAGAGAAATGTAATCAAATCTATTGATGGCAATAGCAAAAAGAATAGATATTTCTTGCTGCGGCATAGTGAATGTCAAGGCCAGAACGATAATGGTGACTAGCGTGCCGTAGTGCGTCGGCAGTCAGCCGCTACCGTTGGCGGAACAAAATCGAAATTTCAGAACACAGAGTGTGGTGTGTGACACGCAAGCCGGCGTGTGGAACGAGGTGGACTCAGGCAGAAAGAGTACAAAGAGAACAGCGACGCGCACACACGCACACACACACACACAATGCACACGTGTTGTCGGTTTGCTCCATTATATTTGCGTAAACACGCAGCACTCGCTGGCCAGTAGTTGCGCTGCCCGCTGATTCACCACCCCTAGCGTTCTGTGACCACAGGCGCTCTCACTACTTCTCCCATTGTGCACATTTATACCGCTAGATAATAGTTACGACTGGTGAATTACAAAAAGAATATTGTATAGCTTCATCAGGTTGTACTAGCTCATAAATGTCGCAGTAATTGAAATTTTGTGGCCGCAGTGTACACATCTACACCTACATGACTACTCTGCAATTGACCAGTTTGTGGCAGACAGCTGAAAAAAAGCGCTTTCAGAGTATTTTCCACCGTTCAACACTCTAATACGAGGCAGATGACAAAAATGGACAGTTAAATCTTTCGGGACGAGCACTGGTGTGAGTAAACGAAAAAAAAACAATCTTGGCATTTAGTTGACAAAGGTAGTCACAGTTCACGCATGGTGAAAGACATGTTTAGCCAGAATGGAACGAAAAATTATGGTGTATTAATTACCCAATCTTATTGGTTGTATAGGTACATATAAAGTGCGGGAACACTTTCAATTATTTGTAGCACAAGAACCAAGCATTGTACAGATGTCATACATATTGCATTTTGAAGAGAAACTGTGAAAGTTTTTCTGACAAACATTCGATATGCGAAGCCTGTGTTACTCAGAAGAAGTCAATACGGTAATCCAATTCTTGCCATACCTGTTCCAGCTGAGGCAGTCGCTTCCCGTATTCTCTCCCAGAGCTCTGTTACATCACGTGGTAGAAGCGGTACACAACAGATCTTTATTGTGTCCTCACAGAAAACAATCGCACGGAGTGAGATCTGGTGCTCGGCGAGACCATTTCATGAAACAGCAGTCTCCTTGTGCAGCACGGCACCAAAACTCGCCATGTTTGCGACTTCGGCTGACTATTGGCAAATTACGAAACTACACTGTGGCAGTATACACGAAATAAAAACTCTCATGTTCTCTCTTCAAAATGACGTATGTAAGATATTTGTACAATATTTAGTTTTTTTGTAATAAATAATTGAAAGTGTTTCCCGACTATACGTACACCCTTAAACTTGCTTTAGAAAGTACAGTATCTCCGTGTTAACTACGAAATTGGTCAATGCTATTTCCTTGTAATTTTAAATATTAATCGTTTTTACGATCAAATACGAGTAATTTTCACTCCTCCAACAAGTTTAATGCATTCCTGCTACCCTTAAGCTCTTCTTAGGACTACACCTCCAGCGCAACCTACGTTAACTAACTACTGTCTGCAGCTATACTGGACTGGAAACCAGTGGACAAATCGTGTTGTCTTCAGGCATGGTGTATCACACGCAGTTCATTAAACTACGATTTTTCATACAGGAAACAAGAAAATATTATTATCACTGCCCTGTTACATATGCAGCACCTGTTTTAATATCTTAACTATATCTGGTGAAGGTCTTTCAGCTGTTAAATAATTTAAGTATCATTGATCCAAGTACCGAGATATTTATATTCTGATAACCTTTCAGTGGGTACGGTGTTATTAGCAACACGTGATGAAATACTTGGCGTATTTGCAATGATAATGATTTGGTACAATTCATTTTAAAGCCATAATAGTGCTGACTATATTAACATTTCCAAATATGGTCAGCATTTCTTTTTCCTTTTAGCCCCCTCTTTATTTACTACCAAGTATCAGAACTTCGTCTACCACCTGATTCACAATTATGATGCTCAGTTTGTCGAGAATCTCATTTACTGTATCCCTGGGCTCTTTGCCCTCTGATATTGCAACCATTCACACAACAACATGTAATGGGTGGCCTACATAGAACGCCACTGGGGCCACCTCAGCAATAGGAGAGCTTCAAATTGCTGCCTGCCCGGAATGGTAACACGAAGAGAGCCACAAGAGGTCGCTGGCCTTGCGGACCCACTTGCTTCCGCGGATCACGTGGCCGAAAACAGTTCTGATGACGCCTCCATAGTATTTAGCTTGGCGCCCGAGTAGAGAGACAGGCCGTTTCAGTCCCAGGGAGCTCTCTGGGTCAGGCGCCGACGGTAGCGGTTCATCAGTCACTCAGGAACAATGGAGCCTTCCGTTACTTGGACGCCCGTCATCTTGTCGGAAGCCGCCGCTACTTGGAGCAGCCACTGCCTCCGTCGAAATGTGGCCTCTTCTGCGCGGATTCATGTGGACATTGGTATTCTCCCATCGCTGTGTTAACTCTCTGTTCATTTCTGAATCCAGATCTTTACTAGATATTCAGTTTGGCCTTCAGCCCTTCAAAGCGATGTTGTGACTTTCTGTGAAAACCAGACTCAACGAAGCACCGTCATTTCTCTTTACATGTGTCGCTCCTAGAAGGCGATTTTAGTTAATGTGTTTACTAATAATTAGGCAGAACTTCTTGGGTGCCTCCATAGGTGCAGCACATATAATCATTTCTGCTGTTGGTCATCAGACGCAAAAGTGTCTCTTCACCCTCCTGGCTACGACTGACTGCTGTACGTGGCTGCCTTTATTCCTCCTTAGGATGCTACGAATTTGGTTCAAATGGCTCTGAGCACTATGGCACTTAACTGCTGTGGTCATCAGTCCCCGTGAACGTAGAACTACTTAAACCTAACTAACGTAAGGACATCACACACATTCATACCCGAGGCAGGATTCGAACCTGCGACCTTAGGCGGTCACGCGGCTACAGACTGTAGCGCCTAGAGCCGCACTGCCACTCTGGCCGGCCCTGCTACGAATCTTCTGCTTTCAGTCACCCGTATCCGTCACTGAATTTTCTCGTGGTGGGTATCATACTCTCTTACTTCTCAGTGTTTGAGTTGCGAATATTCGTCTGTGATACAGTAACTAAGTCCAAAACCACCAATTTGTCTGGAAGCCAAGTACGTATACAAAAAACATAAAAAGCTGAAAATGAATGTTATAGGAGGGTCCTCCAAAATTTCTCCAAGTCCCTAAAGCTATTACTGCTCTTAAGAGGAAAAAATGAACTGTTACACCAAATAACTGACCACCCGGCAGGGAATACCGAAACTCATTTGCAGCCACGCTTGACGGAGCAATACAATAATCGTTGTTTTATACGCAATGTAAAGCCAGTTTCCGACTATGTCCCCTGGCGACACACGCGGGTAGAGTACCATTAACAAAATCGAAGTCCACGGACCCGTTACAAAAGAATTTTAGCAGCCAACGTATCCAGGTCACCGGAAGCGAAGCAGAAAGAGTGAGCAAACAAAAGGAGTGGGTGGATATGTGGGATAATAGCAGACAGAGAATGAAAGAGAGAGAGAGAAACGTACGGACAAAAAGAGAGAGAGAGAGAAAGAGAGAGAGAAACAAAGACGGAGAGAAAGAGAGAGACTGATATGAAATAAGAGAAATAACGGAAAGAGAACAAAAGAGGCACAAAAATCATTAACCTACGGCCGACACGATGACTATGATGGCAACGTCGGCCGTTAATAGCGAATCATAAATCGTTCCAACAAAATGGATGTCAGAGCACGCGACTCGCGGCGATGACTGATGCTCGCCGAAAGCCGCGGAGGCTGGCTCGGATGTTTGTGGCCGAAGAGCATTTGTCACGTGGTAATCAGCCCAGGGCATGGTCCTCTCCCGGTCCCACCCCTCTCTCCCACTACCACCCCCCTCGGCGGTCCTATCTGTACGGTCAACCGCGCGCTGTGTTAATATTTCAATGCGGCGTCATAACGCTATCAATGAGGCCTAAACCTCTGCCGAGGGGTATAATAGAATTCAAATGGCAAATTTTAGCCGGCCCCCAAGAGGCTTATAAATCACTGTCACGCGTGAAATCGTACTTCACGCCCGCGTGGGCTTCAGATGTTGGCAATGCAGCCACATACACAGACCTCTTTGTCTATACGTGTTTCCGCTCGCTCCCGCTCCCACCCCTTTTTCCGGCAATTCCCTTATGGCACATATCACGTGACGCAGGAATTCCCTATTTACCATACGGCCGGCCGTTCTGCTTCGGCCCGTACCAGAATATTGGTTCTCCGGATTTTAATATGAGGAATCGCGGGTACGCTACGGGAAGCTTAAGGCGGACTCCAATATTTTTGCTCCCTTAATTTCCCTGGCCTTAGTCATTAGCCCCCTGAGAACAGTAATGTATGTTACAGATATTATCATCTCTTTCCTTACTTCTTTTCCCTTTTATCCTTCATTACGGCCGAGGCTTAGCTTAGAACTGATTGCTTGCTCAAGCACCGGCAGATAAAAATAATTTAGCGGCACTGCAGATCTACTTTAGTAGGTTTGGATACTTAAGCTTGTTACAATGGTTACTGGGTTTTACAAACGATAGTGTTTACCGCCTTTGCTTATAAGAAACGCACCAAAATACGATAATGCAAATATCTCCCACGCTCGAGTATCATTTACTATATAAATTGTAACAGATTATTAATCAGTCCGTTTTAACTACTCGAAATGCACCGTACTATCAATGATTTAACAGTACATCCGCGTGCGGTAGAATGGAATGCACGATGAAAACGTCAGCTATACATATCAACTAGTTTATCGTGATATAGATAGCCCCGAAAGTTGGACACTACAGAATACGCAGGCAAATGAGCTTTATAGGTTTTCCGGCGAATTCTCGTCTACATCGACATACGGCACCATCGACGAGAATGAGAGAGCTGTTAAAATGTGTAGTCCTAAAATCTAGGCAAAAGGTCGTTAGTAACCGGCTTTTGTGTCAAACTACAGAACACCTACTTATTTCGAAAACTATTATTTAAGGTGTGCGCATAAGTTGCGACATCTGGATTCACATAGACAGCCGTAATAAAAACCGGCATGAACGTGGTAAGAGGTTAGTTACATCAACGCACGGATGTGGAATATTGTATAAACGCTATGGCCATATGACGAGGGTATAGATGAGAATTTAGGTGTACATTAGAGATAACGCTGTTTCTATGATTTGCAAAGCAGTAAAACCAAATGCTATGGTATACCGGGCCTCTATGAGGGCACAGACCATCGTGAAATCAGACATCGTTCAAATCCAGCTTAACAGTTTATTCGTAACAGGGTGAAATCTTCTTTTAATTGGCGTGGATTAGAACACGGCTCTATTCATCAGTTTAATTTCTATGCAATAAGACCACGATAGTAGTCTTTACAAACCTAAGGAATATCCTACAGAGTCTGTCTACATGCATGTAATTCACAGAGTTTTCCTCTATCATGATTCTCTAATCTTACAAAACTGTAAGGTCAATGCTACACTGAACCCAGAAGTGCCGGGAAAACTCTTGCATAAACACACCTTGTCATCAGTTTTACGTTTATGACACCTTCAACATGAAAACACAGCAGCGAATTCGAAGATTTATCAGATTACTCTTTGTAGTGTAATGGATTATAGTAGGTACAGCACGTGGCACTAGTTAGCCAGATTTAAAGAACTAATCTCGGGAGGCTTCACTGTAAACAGTAACTTATCATCTAAAAATAAAATTTAAGGTGGCAGTGATGAAATGAGAGAAGATAATAAAGACGAACGTAAACCCATGTTGACTAGCTGTGACAGTTCTAATAAAAACTAGTCAGTCATAAATGGTTCAAATGGCTCTGAGCACTATGGGACTTAACTTGTGAGGTCATCAGTCCCCTAGAACTTAGAACTACTTAAACCTAACGAACCTAAGGACATCACACTCACCCATGCCCGAGCCAGGATTCAAACCTGCGACCGTAGTAGTCGCGCGTTTCCATACCGTAACGCCTAGAACCGCTCGGCCACCCCGGTCGGCAATAGTCACTCACTTACAGCCTCACAGCTATGTGTCGATGATGGTCACGTGTACAATCATTTACTAAAAATTTGGTCTTAATTTTCTTATCTATTCATCCGGATTACTCAAAACAACTCCATTGTTAACTTAGCTAACGGGAAAAGGTGAATGACCTACCGTCACAGTACCTGAATTACCTCATCGACAGGATAACGGCGGGATGCCTGACTTGTGTAAATGCTGTTACTGTATCTCTTTCCCACAACTACTGCCATGCGTGCCTTTTTAATTAAACAGATTTATGTACCGTGTTGTAGGTGCTCACAAGGTACATCACAAAAAGAGGAACAAACACCTAGTCCGATATGAGGTAATTAACACGATCTGCTTCTCAGGTAGGTGATGGGTTGCAGGAATATGTTTCATATACGTGTCGAAGTCGGATAGTTGTAAACGCTGTAACAAAAATGAAGTATTGGTAAAATACAGAGTAGACAAAACCATATTTACGTGCGAAATATGGAGATAAAAGCATTATTGGAAAATACTGGAAAATGTAAGGAAAAGGAGAGAATAATGGAACCTGTCGGGTTCTTGTTCATGTGTTCAGCAGGCACAAGCAAAAACACAGTAGGATATAAGGCAAGACTAGTGTTACATACCACCTAGAGTAAAACTACCCTATTTCAAGTAAATGTGTACACTTAACAGAATTAAATCCTCATCTGTCTGTTAACATGAGCAGTGAAGCTATTCATTAGGTTACTTGTCTAATACAGGATATATAAAACTACTTAGGTAAAAAGTCGTACCTACTAGTAGTTGCAGCGAAGGGAGTCAGTAAGTGGCAGTTAGCTTCTTCATACCTGCCTTTACCCTGTCAATTCGGTAAGTCTGACACTGTAGTCGTGGGCCCGTCACCATTTCATGTCCGTTATTCAAAAACAATGTTACTGATTTGAGTAGTATGGAAGGGTGAATAATGATTGAAGAATATATCCTCTGAAATTAAGTGTACACATCATTGCGAAGCTGAGACCTCTAGTGTAGTATAACGATATGTTTCTTGCTTAGGGACACCCTCAGACCAGTTTTATAAAAACTATGCAAAAATTAATACTTCCTAAACACATGAAAAGAAGTACTAGGATTGTGGATGTTTATAAGGACGGTAATGGGAAAAATATTATACTACATTTGTCGTATCTAAACTGGAAACTGTAATGAATCTTTGGATATTACTTCCATAGGAACCAATAATGCTCTCAGCTAGAGAGAGAAAATTCATGCCCACCATTGCAGCAATAGTTAATATATTAGCTGACGTAACTAAGGTATTCAATGTGCAAAGAAAGGTGTAACTAAACTTTTTTGGTATGAAGGATACAGTACGTAGCATCATAATGTTATCTTTGAAAAACAGAAAGCGCTATTTGGAGGTAAAGCATGAAATGAGTGGTGGTATATTATATTTTCCACTTCGTAAAGAATGCTGTACGCAGATGAAAATGTAATAATGCATGCAGTTTATACCTCCCTTATTGCAAAAACTGACAGAATCACGAAAAATAGTGCTATATGATCTAGTCGACACTCATTTCTCACAGTTTATCATAGCGTGGAGAAGAGCAGAAAACGTTGGTACACACGTATGGAAGAAGTTTCAAAGGAAGGTCGTGAGATGCAGTGGCAATTTGATGGAAAGACAGTTTCTTCTCTGCCTCTTCTTTCTTTCCTTCAGTACCCCTCAGTCTATCCTGAGGTTGACGCTTAATTTTTTCCTTGGAGGGCCATTTTTTTACCAGCTTGTAACTTATTTCTTAAGATTTTCTAATCTTCCGTTCATCCATCCTGCCTTATGGGCCCATTCATTAATGGTATTTTGCAGCCGCGACTTATTAAACTAATACGCAACTTTCACACTCACAGCACCTGCTTTCTTTAAAATTGGGATTATTATATTCTTCTTTAAGTCCGTGGGTATTTCGGCTGCCTCATAAACCTCACTCACAAGATAAAAAGTTTTGTCATGGCTATCATTAGCTCCAACTCTCGAGGCCTTGTTACGACTGAAGTCTATCATGCTTTATCAGATTGTTCACCCGGTATCATACAGCTTGTCCCTGCTTACCCTACTCTACGTCCTCTTCCATTTCCATAACATTTCCCGCAAATACATCTCCATTGTATAGCCCTTCCATATACTCCTTCCATCTTTCTGCTTTCCTTTCTTTGTTTAGGACAGGTTTTCCATCAGAGCTATTGATATTTATACCTTTGGTCATTTTTCTCCAAAGGTCTCTTTAATTTTCCTGTATGCAATATCTTACCCCTAGTAATATAATCTTCTACGTCCTTACATTTGTTATCTAGCCATTCTTAAGTAGCTATTTTGCACTTATTATCGATCTCAGTTTTTAGACATTTGTATTCGTTGTCGCGTGCATCATTTATTGCATTTCTACACTTTCTCATTTCCCCGATTAAATTCAGTATCTCTTATGTTATCCAAGGATTTCTGCTAGCTCTCTTCTGTTTACGTACTTGATCGTTTGCTGCCTTCACTATTTCATTTCTCAAAGCTATCCATTCTTCTTCTATCCTATTCCTTTCCACTGTTCTTTTCAATCGTTACCTAAAGCTCCCTCTGAAACCCTCTATAACCTCTGGTTCTTTCAGTTTATCCAGGTTCCGTTTCCTTAAATTCCTCCTTTTTTGCAGGTTCTTCCATTTAATCTGGAGATCATAACCAATAAATTGTGGTCAGAGCTCACATCTGCCCCTAGAATTGTCTTACCGTTTAAAATCTGTTTCATAAATCTCTGTCTAACCATTACATAATCAATCTTAAACCTTTCAGTGTCTCAGGGTCTCTTCCACGTATACAACGTTTGCTATTTGGGAACCAAAATAACTGATTTTGGCAGAAGCAGGGAGGATGTAAAATGTAGAATTTCAATGGCCGGAAAAGCTTTTCTGAAGAAGGAAAATTTGTTAACATAGGTTATTTATTTCAGTGTCATGAAGTCCTTCCTGAAAGTATTTGTATGGAGTGTAGCCATGCATAGAAATGAAACATGGACGATAAACAGTTTAATCTAGAAGGGAAAAGAAGCTTTCGAAATGAGGAGCTACAAAAGAATGCTGAAGGTTAGATGGGTAGATCGCGTACTAATGAGGAGGCATTGAACAGAAATGGAGGGAAGAGATATTTGTGGTACAACGTGAAGAAGGGAAAGGTTGGTATGACATATTTTGAAGCATCAAGGGATCCCCAATTTAGTGTTGGAGGGAAGCGTGGGGGGTAAAAATCGTAGTGGGAGACCAAGAGATGAGTACAGTAAACAGATTCAGAGACATGCAGGCTGCAGTAGTTACTCGGAGACGAGGAGGATTGTACAGGGTAGAGAGCTGCATCAAACCAGTTCTTGGACGGAAGACGACAGCACACAACAACAGGGGGTATAGACTATATGGTCACATGGCCCACGAAGGAACATCAGAAAAAAGTTACACCTGTCGACCCACTCGTGTGTACATATTGCGATTGTGCTGGACCCGAAGTTCTGCTGTGGCACGTGCAATAGGACCATCACGTTCTGTAAGTGAAACGGCGCAGCAGCTTCAGGAGTTCTCCGAAGATGAAGTACCCAGGACAGTATGATTCTTGCGGAGGAAACATTTAAATTACACTAAGATTCACCGTGAAATTTCTTCTGTATGCGAAGCACAGGCTACGTCGCTTCCAGTAGCAGTGAAATGCAGTCATTAATTTAAACTACTCTGCACAGGTGAGGATGATACTGATGGAGAAGTCCAGGTCTTGCACCCTGGGAAATACATCACTTTAGTAAGGTGAAAGAATATATGGGGGAAGACATTTTCCAATGATAAAGACGTTCGCCAGCGGTTCTCTAATGAATCTATGACCGAGAAGCGAACTCCTATCATAGACGAACTGAATCATTTTTAGAACATTCCGTTGGTTGCTTGCAGAGATTTGGACACTATGTTGGAATACACATATCAAAAAAAGTTTGCTTCAACCCTGTTCCCAGATCTCCTGAAGAAAGACGTTCGCTGTGGACATTGTATCACAGACACAGTCAGTTTGAATATTCAGACATGCCACAAAACCCGCCCAAAGCTGTAAACAATCTTCCACGAGCAGCACCTATTACACGGATTGGGTCCGACAGCCGATCAGTTCCAGTCATTCTATCAGGAAGGAGGTACACGGCTAGTGCTGTCTGTCGTTCAACCATGCATAGATGGCAATACTACGGTTCTATCGCGTCCGCATTGTTACTTTGTGCCAGAAAGGCCTCTCAACAAGGGAAGTGTCCAGGCGTCTTGGAATGAAACAAAGCGATGTTGTTCGTACATGGACCAGATACACAGAGAGACAGGAATTTGGACGACGAACCTCGTTCATATGCGAGTGCAGGCTTTCTAGGCGAATTTCATATAAGAAGTCTTCACGGGTTGTCAAACTGGCATCGCTCAGTCTGCCCAAGGGCCACTACTGCAATGGAAGGAGGAGTCCTGACAGCAACGCCACCATGTTGAACAATGCTTTCCGTGCGGCCACAGGACGTCGTGTCACCACCCAAACTGTGCGCAATAGGCTGCATGATGCGTAACTTCACTCCTGACCTGGCGAGATCCATCTTTGCAACCACGACACCATGCAGCGCAGTCGTGATGGGCCCAACAACATGCCAAAAGGCATCGATGAGTGTTGCACATGCCTTCAACCAGACAATCGTCGGATACGTGTTTGGAGGCAACCGGTCAGACTGAACGCCTTAGACACACTGTCCAGCGAGTGCAACAAGGTGGAGGTTCCCTGCTGTTTTGGGGTGTGATTGTGTGGGGCTGACGTTCGCCGCTGGTGGACATGCAAGAGGCTGTAACGGCTATACGATACGTGAGTGCCACCGTCCGACCGATAGTGCAACCATAGCGGCAGCATATTGGCGAGGCATTCGTCTTCATGGACGACAATTCGCGCCCCCATCGAGCACATCTTGTGAATGACTTCTTTCAGGATAAGGACATAGCTCGACTAGAATGACCAGCAGGTTTCGAAACTCTCGGAACAGAGGTGATGCATAACTTTTTTTGATGTATGTATAACGACATGTATCTGTGTCTCCTTGAGGTACAGTGCAGCATACAGCATGTTCTCCAGAAATGAACCCTATCGGACATGCCTGGGATAGATTGAAATGGGCCGTTTATGGACGGCGTGACCCACCAACCACTCTGAGGTATCTACGCTGAATTGCTGTTAAAGAGTGGGACCAATCTGGTCCAACAGTGCCTTGAATAACTTGTGGATAGTATGCCATAGACATGTATCAATGCAAGAGGACCTGCTGCTGGGTATTAGAGGTACCAGTGATCACAGCAATCTGGACCACCACCTCTGAATGTCTTGCTGTATGGTGGTACAACATGCAATGGTTTTTTTTTTTTTTTTTTGATGAGCAATAACGGTTCTATCCCGCGTCCGGCCATCCTGATTTAGGTTTTCCGTGATTTCCCTAAATCACTCCAGGCAAATGCCGGGATGGTTCCTTTGAAAGGGCACGGCCGACTTCCTTCACCGTCCTAAACTAATCAGATAAGACCGATGACCACGCTGTTTGGTCTCTTCCCCCAAACAACCCAACCCATGAGCAATAAAAAGGGCGGAAATGATGAGTATGTTGGTATCTACTCCAATTGTCTGTACAAGTTCCGGAACTCTCGGAACAGAGGTGATGCATAACTTTTTTTGATGTGTATATAACGACATGTATCTGTGTCAACTTGAGGTATAGTGCAGCATTCAGTAAATGTTACTGGACCTGATTCTATTAGGACTAAATTACTCTTCCAAGTCATGGCAGTGAAGTGATTTCATTTGAATGAAATCCGAGTAGTAACAGGAGAGAGTTGAGTATATGACACTGGGAGCGTATCATAAGATTTTCGTAAAAATATCATTCACGCAATTCCGTATACAACAAGGGCAGACAGATGCGAATCCTGCTGAACAATCTTCTTCACTTCTCATGCACCAAAGCAGCTGACATAAGTACTTTGCAGAGGAACGGAATCAAAAACTGGACATCTCAGAGATAACTATCAGTTTGGCTTCAAGAAAGGTAAAGGAAGCAGAGAGGTAGCGTTGATCATGCACTTGATACTGGAAGCAAGATCTTAGAAATTTCAAAATACGCTCATATTTCGCCCATGAACCATGGACCTTGCCGTTGGTGGGGAGGCTTGCGTGCCTCAGCGATACAGATGGCCGTACCGTAGGTGCAACCACAACGGAGGGGCATCTGTTGAGAGGCCAGACAAACATGTGGTTCCTGAAGAGGGGCAGCAGCCTTTTCAGTAGTTGCAGGGGCAACAGTCTGGATGATTGACTGATCTGGCCTTGCAACATTAACCAAAACGGCCTTGCTGTGCTGGTACTGCGAACGTCTGAAAGCAAGGGGAAACTAAAGCCGTAATTTTTCGAGGACATGCAGCTTTTACTGTATGATTAAATGATGATGGCGTCCTCTTGGGTAAAATATTCCGGAGGTAAAATAGTCCCCCATTCGGATCTCCGGGCGGGGACTACTCAAGAGGATTTCGTTATCAGGAGAAAGGAAACTGGCGTTCTACGTATCGGAGCGTGGAATGTCAGATCCCTTAATCGGGCAGGTAGGTTAGAAAATTTAAAAAGGCAAATGGATAGGTTAAAGTTAGATATAGTGGGAATTAGTGAAGTTCGGTGGCAGGAGGAACAAGACTTCTGGTCAGGTGACTACAGGGTTATAAACACAAAAACAAATAGGGGTAATGCAGGAGTAGGTTTAATAATGAATAGGAAAATAGGAATGCGGGTAAGCTACTACAAACAGCATAGTGAACGCATTATTGTGGCCAAGATAGATACGAAGCCCATGCCTACTACAGTAGTACAAGTTTATATGCCAACTAGCTCTGCAGATGACGAAGAAATTGAAGAAATGTACGATGAAATAAAAGAAGTTATTCAGATAGTGAAGGGAGACGAAAATTTAATAGTAATGGGTGACTGGAATTCGAGTGTAGAAAAAGGGAGAGAAGGAAACATAGTAGGTGAATATGGATTGGGGCTAAGAAATGAAAGAGGAAGCCGCCTAGTAGAATTTTGCACAGAGCACAACTTAATCATAGCTAACACTTGGTTTAAGAATCATGAAAGAAGGTTGTATACATGGAAGAACCCTGGAGATACTAAAAGGTATCAGATAGATTATATAATGGTAAGACAAAGATTTAGGAACCAGGTTTTAAGTTGTAAGACATTTCCAGGGGCAGATGTGGACTCTGACCACAATCTATTGGTTATGACCTGTAGATTAAAACTGAAGAAACTGCAAAAGTGTGGGAAATTAAGGAGATGGGACCTGGATAAACTGAAAGAACCAGAGGTTGTACAGAGTTTCAGGGAGAGCATAAGGGAACAATTGACAGGAATACGGTTGAAGAAGAATGGGTAGCTCTGAGGGATGAAGTAGTGAAGGCAGCAGAGGATAAAGTAGGTAAAAAGACGAGGGCTGCTAGAAATCCTTGGGTAACAGAAGAAATATTGAATTTAATTGATGAAAGGAGAAAATATAAAAATGCAGTAAATGAAGCAGGCAAAAAGGAATACAAACGTCTCAAAAATGAGATCGACAGGAAGTGCAAAATGGCTAAACAGGGATGGATAGAGGACAAATGTAAGGATGTAGAAGCTTATCTCACTAGGGGTAAGATAGATACTGCCTAGAGGAAAATTAAAGAGACCTTTGGAGAGAAGAGAACCACGTGTATGAATATCAAGAGCTCAGATGGCAACCCAGTTCTAAGCAAAGAAGTGAAGGCAGAAAGGTGGAAGGAGTATATAGAAGGTTTATACAAGGGCGATGTACTTGAGGACAATATTATGGAAATGGAAGAGGATGTAGATGAAGACGAAATGGGAGATAAGATACTGCGTGAAGAGTTTAACAAAGCACTGAAAGACCTGAGTCGAAACAAGGCCCCCGGAGTAGACAACATTCCATTAGAACTACTGACGGCCTTGGGAGAGCCAGTCATGACAAAACTCTACCAGCTGGTGAGCAAGATGTATGAGACAGGCGAAATACCCTCAGACTTCAAGAAGAATATAATAATTCCAATCCCAAAGAAAGCAGGTGCTGACAGATGTGTAAATTACCGAACTATCAGTTTAATAAGTCACAGCTGCAAAATACTAACGCGAATTCTTTACAGACGAATGGAAAAACTGGTAGATGCGGACCTCGGGGAGCATCAGTTTGGATTCCGTAGAAATACTGGAACACGTGAGGCAATACTGACCTTACGACTTATCTTAGAAGAAAGATTAAGGAAAGGTAAACCTACGTTTCCAGCATTTGTACACTTAGAGGAAGCTTTTGACAATGATGACTGGAATACTCTTTTTCAGATTCTAAAGGTGGCAGGGGTAAAATACAGGGAGCGAAAGGCTATTTAGAATTTGTACAGAAACCAGATGGTAGTCATAAGAGTCGAGGGGCATGAAAGGAAAGCAGTGGTTGGGAAAGGAGTGAGACAGGGTTGTAGTCTCTCCCCGATGTTATTCAATTTGTATATTGAGCAAGCAGTAAAGGAAACAAAAGAAAAATTCGAAGTAGGTATTAAAATTCATGGAGAAGAAGTAAAAACTTTGAGGTTCGCCGATGACATTGTAATTCTGTCAGAGACGGCAAAGGACTTGGAAGAGCAGTTGAACGGAATGGACAGTGTCTTGAAACGAAGATATAAGATGAACATCAACAAAAGCAAAACGAGGATAATGGAATGTAGTCAAATTAAATCGGGTGATGCTGAGGGAATTAGATTAGTAAATGAGACACTTAAATTAGTAAAGGAGTTTTGCTATTTAGGAAGTAAAATAAGTGGTGATGGTCGAAGTAGATAGGATATAAAATGTAGACTGGCAATGGCGAGGAAAGCGTTTCTAAAGAAGAGAAATTTGTTAACATCGAATATAGATTTATGTATCAGGAAGTCGTTTCTGAAAGTATTTGTTTGGAGTGTAGCCATGTATGGAAGTGAAACATGGACGATAACTAGTTTGGACAAGAAGAGAATAGAAGCTTTCGAAATGTGGTGCTACAGAAAAATACTGAAGATAAGGTGGATAGATCACGTAACTAATGAGGAGGTATTGAAAAGGATTGGGGCGAAGAGAAGTTTGTGGCACAACTTGACTAGAAGAAGGGATCGGTTGGTAGGACATGTTTTGAGGCATCAAGGGATCACAAATTTAGCACTGGAGGGCAGCGTGGAGGGTAAAAATCGTAGAGGGAGACCGAGAGATGAGTACACTAAGCAGATTCAGAAGGATGTAGGTTGCAGTAGGTACTGGGAGCTGAAGCAGCCTGTACAGGATAGAGTAGCATGGAGAGCTGCATCAAACCAGTCTCAGGACTGAAGACAACATCAACAACACGTTCATATTATGTGTCGACCAACAGCAAGCGTTCTACAGTGTAAACTGATGCTGGATCTTCGAAATTCTGAGAAGATAAAGTTAAGGTACACTCCCACTCCCATTTTCCACCGTGTTCTTCCATAATTTTGGGGAGTCTCTGCCCATGTATCCTTGTAACTTGCCCATCCCATCTTAACCTCTTTTTTTCAATTTCTTCTCTCATACTTTCTTGTTTAAGGTCCTTTCTAATTCTAAATTCCCTTAACTGCTCTGAGAAATTTCATTTCCCCTGCTTGCAGTCTGCTCCAGTCCCTTTCTGTCATGGTACATGTTTCTCTACCATAGGTGACAATAGGGAAGTAATAATTCTTATACATAAGGCGTTTTGCTTTTTCTTAAACTTCCGTACTCCAAATCAGGTGTTTTATTTTTTGGTAGAAATTGCCTCCCTCTTGTACATTTTTTACCATATCATCTGCAAAAATCATCTTTTTGTCTTTTTCTTTTACTATATCTTTAAGTACCCTTTTCATTCCCTCCATCACAACATTAAAAAAGTGCAGGAGATAGAATACTTCTTTGCTGAAGTCCTTGCCTTATTTCGAAGCATTCAGAGTTCCCCAGTGGTGTTCTAATTCTACAATTGTGTCATCTGTACATTGTCTGTATTACATTAATGTAACCATCTTCTATATCTATCTTCTTCGTTTCTTCCCAGAGTCTTTCCCTGTTAACTGAGTCATATGTCTTTTCTATGTATATAAAAACAATTATCACCCTTTTATTATACACCCCACTTTTTCCATCACTTGACGGATAAAAAATATCAGGTCGATCGTGCTTCTTCATTTCCTAAACTCATGTTGTTCTTCACTCAGCTCCTTTTCTATCTTTTCACTTACTCGATTTAGAAAAATTCTTTCGAAAATCTTGGCTGTATGACTCATAAGGGTTATTCATCTGTAGTTTTTACAAAGTCTTGTATTGCCTTTCTTGAAGATGGGAACTATGTCTCCTATTCTCCAATCGTCAGGTATTGTACTATTTCTCCACACACTTGATAGTACTTTATACAGCCACTGCATTCCCACTGGACCTGCTGCTCTTATCATGTCCACTGATATTTCATCAGGTCCTGGGGCTTTCTCCCCATTCCTCTTCTTCACGGCGTTTTCAATTCTCTCTCTACTGTTCGATCTATATACCGAAGAAACAATGAATGAAATTAAAGGTAAGGTTGAAGAATGGGAAGGAAATTCATGATGTTAAGTTATCAATATTGTGATTCGCTGTTGACGTTGTTATCCTCAGTGATAGTGAAGAAGAGTTACACCATCTGTTCAGTGAATTATCAGTCTGATGAGAAAAGAAGTTGGACTGTGAGTAAATGGAGAATGTTAAAAGTAATGATAAGTTGGAGAAATGAGAACAACAAGAAACTTAACATTGTTGTTCAATAAATAAACTATGTTTAGGAATTCTGCTACCTGGGAAGAAAACAACTTGTTAACCACGAAGCAAGAAGGACCAAAAACAGTAGACTGCCACAGGAAAAGAGGGCATTCTAAGCAAGGAGAATTTACTGGTGTGAAGCCTTGGCCTTATTTTGAGGAAGAAATTTATCATCTTGTACGTTTGGAGCAAATCATTGTATGGTAGTAGATAATAGGCGGTTGGAAAACAGGACCGGATGAGAATCGAAGCATTTGAGAGGTGGTGCTGCACAGAAATGTTGAAAATCGGGTGGTCTGATAGGATACAGAGGATGAGGATCTCCCCGGGTTCGGTAAAGGGAGGAACATACGGAAAACCCTGACAAGAAGAAGTGACAAGATGAAACGACTTTGTAAAGGGTCAGGGATTAACCTCCACGGTCCTAGAAGGGTCTGTAGAGGGTCAAAAGGTCGGAATACATCCAGCAAATTACTGAGGACTTCACTCCGAAGGTCTTTATGTTTCGGGTTGTTTTGCGCATCATGATGTGGGCCCATTCTTTGAGGTCACCGTGACACATGAAACGGGGCTTTTAAGGTCCACATTGTTCCTTCTCCTATTTCGTAGTAACTATGCTTGGAAACGCTCGTCCTCCAAGGTGACAGCCGCAGTGTTCACAGGGGTGCACGCATTCGAACAGTAAGGAAACCTGTGAAATCTCGACTAGACCGCTATATCTGTAGATCTGAATACCAAGGAAAGTAAGATACAAAGGAATTACTGACAACGGCTGCGTGTGGGCCCTGATATAAGTCAATGGGGGAAGCTGGAAGCTTACTAGGCAGGTGCGCTGACCACTAAGCCACAGTGGTCACCCCGTCTGCATGCAGTATCCCAGCATGTCTCCTGTCAGCCGCTAATTTATCCACACGCTACTGATTAGTACCCAATACCCGTGATCCTCATTACTCGCGGCATTTCCCCGATCTCGATACGAGTAAGAACCTGTTGGGCATCCGCTGTCAGGGGATCACTGGCTGCCTTCTACGTTCGTCGTTCGGATGTATACGCTTGCGTATTCAAATACAGAGACACGCAAACAGGCAGAATACGGCGCTGTGATCGGCAGCGTCTACAATAAGACAAAGAGTATCTGTTGCATTTGTTAGATCGGTTACTGCTGCTTCAGTTGCAGGTTATCAAGATTTAAGTGAGTCTGAACGTTGTGTTATAGTTGGCGCATGAGCGATGGGATACAGCATCTCCGAGGTAGCGATGAAGGTGGGATTTTCCCTTACGATCGTTTCAGGAATGTACCGTGAATGTCAGCAATCTGGCAAAACATCAAATCTCCGACATCGCTGCGGCCAGAAAAAGATCCTGCAAGAACGGTACGGTATCAACGACAACTGACAAAAGTGGAACACTTCCGCAAATTGATGCAGATTTCAGTGGTGGACCGTAAACATATTTCAGCTTGCGAACCATTCAACGAAACATGACACAAAGCTTTACGCCTCCCCTGGGTTCGTCAACACCGACATTGGACTGTTGATGAATGGAAACATGTTGCCTGGTCCGACAAGTCTCGTTTCATATTGTATCGAGGGGATAGACGTGTAAGGGTTTGGAGACAAACTCATGAATCCATGGACCATGCATGTCAGCATGGTACTGTGCAAGCTGGTGGCGGATCTGTAATGGTGTGCGTCGTGTGCGGGTTTAATGACATGGGACACCTGATACGCCTAGACACGACTCTGACACGTGACACGTACCTAAGCATACTGTCTGATCACCTGCATCCGTTCATGACCATTGTGCCTTACGACAGACTTGGGCAGTTCCAGCAGGACAGTCCTACAACCCACGGGCAGAGAATTGCTACACAGTGGCCCCATTAACACTCTTCTGAGTTTAAACACTTCCGCTGGCGAACAAACTCCTCAGACATGAACGTTATTGAGCACCTCTAGGACGCCTTGCAACATGCTGTTGAGATCTCTACCCCATCGTACTCTTACGGATTTACGGAGAGCCCTGGAGGATTCATGGTGTCAATTCCCTCCAGCACTGCTTCAGACATTAGTCCAGTCCATGCCATGTCCTGTTGCGGGGTGTCCTACACGATATCAGGCAGGTATACCAGTTTCTTTTTTGTTCTGCAGTGTATATTTAGGCGAGGATTGCCAATGATCTCTACAGTACGGATGTACAACAGGCTGTAACTGTTACGGAAATGGGCGAAATCCTGCGAGTAATGAGGGCAATGGACAAGGAGCACTACGTTAGCAATGTGAGGATAAGTGAGAATTTGGTTCCGACAGGAGGCACGCAAAAATAGTTCGTGCAATTGCGATGAAAACTTTGTTCATATGGCTTATTGGTCAAAGCATCTGCTTAGTAAGCAGGAGACATGAGTCGAGTCCTGCTCAGACACAATTTTTCAGCTTTCCCCATTGATTTAAATCTATGCTCATTAGGAGCTTATGTCGGCAATTCCTTTGTGTCGTAATTCATAGTGGCTGCTTTATCAAGATGGTATGCGTGAGTTCGGACACGCCCGAAAGGACATCATATATGTACCACTGAAAATATATGGGACTGTTTGGAATAGCAGTGAAAATCTATCCATAAACTTCCTGGCAATTTGCTAGCCTTAAATAATTAACATGAATGAGGAATAACTGGTTTCAGCTGGATATCACATATTTCTAATAATTTGTGGAGCATCTTTGTTGCCGAACTGTGGCCGTTATCTGCATGCAGCTTTTTCCTTTGCCCAAGTCTACAAATACATTAGATGGTAGCGTAGTGGGATATTACGTATAGCACGAGAACTGGGAATCTTGGCTGACAGTTCGATTTTGGTGAGGTTCCTGACTGTTCCGATGCTGGAGCTGAATTATTAACTTCTTAGTAACACATTAGGGGTCTCACTGATATAATGTCCATCACTATGCTACGATTCAGAATTCTTAACAAAAATGTAAATGATGACAAAATACCGCTACATAGTTCAAAAGTACTTTTTGAACGTACACAATGAATTGCGACGTTTTTGGAAACTGATGAGCTCTTCTATAAAAATCAACATAGATTCCAGAAACAGAGATCCTGCGAAAGTCATCTCGTTCTATTCCTCCATGAGATCCACAGATCAGTCGACAACTGCGGTCAGGATGATGCCGCGTTGTCTGATTTCAGTAAGGCATTAGATACGATCCCGCATTGCCGTTTAATGGAAAAAAAAATACGAGCTTACGGAATATCGGAGCAGAACTGCGATTGGATGCAGGACTTCCTTGCAGATAGACGTATTGCAACTGATTGGCTGTCTTATTCGCCTACTCTTCTGTAACCGTTGCTGAAGTGTAGGCATGTTCAGAATATAATCATATCAAATACTTGCAGTTGATTCATTTATGACAGCATCAAGTTAACTACAAAGCTAGTTACTGCTATGTCGCAAAACTGACAAAAACGTTATGTTATGAATGTTTCAGTTTTTCAACGAGTTGTTCCATAAATGTATCTATCATTTAGCTGTAATGACACACGCCAGACGGTGTGACCGAGAGGTTCTAGGCATTTCAGTCCGGAACCGCGCGATCGCTACGGTCGCAGGTTCGAATCCTGCCTCGGACATGGATGTGCGTGATGTCCTTAGGTTGGTTAGGTTTAAGTAGTTCTAAGTTCTAGGGGAATGATGACCTCAGAAGTTAAGTCACATAGTGCTCAGAGCCGTTTGACCCATTTTTTTTTTAATGACACACGATCTGTACGCACTTGTGTCACTAACGATAAAACTGGTTAGAATTGCGGGCTGGCTAATTCTAATAGTGTAAGAAGTAGCTCCACGGTAATGTTCTTCCTTTTCGTAGGGAAGGATTCGGTTCCTGATCGTCAAAGCCAACGCACTCTTTTCTTCTATTTGTAATGACTACATCTTCTGGGCATCGCAGAGAGAGAGAAAAAAAAGGAATGTTGAAGGTATTGAAAGAATCTGTATCAGTATGTGAGAGTTGTGATTCCGTCACACTTTAATATTTTTGCTTTTCAACGAAAATTTATTTCGTTTGCGCTGTATTATCTACCGGTATTTTTGAGTAAATGGTCCCTAATGGTTTATTAACATCCGTCGGGTTATCTTCCCAATTTGGAACGTATTTTTTTCCGCTCTGTATAGCTTCAAAGAGTTTAAATGATGTTGCTTCATAAAATTATTTCTAAAGTACCTAGGACACCTTTGTAAGCGTGCGTCATGAAGTACCTTTATCAGTTGAGCCAGAAATATTAACGTATCCCTCGCTACACGCTCGACGATGGTGTCGGTAAGCTAGTTACCGACACCAAATTTGGTGTATAAACTACTGAAGTTCCTTCCCAGCTATTTTCTTTCAAGACGACAGCAGCCTGCAGTTTCCTATTTCGCTAAGCAGCAGACAGGCATTTCAGGCAGCCTGACACGGGAAATCACTTAAGGCAGTTAATGGTCATGTTTCGCAGAAACATAGATATGCGCTCACACAGATGAAGTACTTCGATGCCCGTTTCCTCCCATATCCGGTACCACCGTTTGGTGAGCAGTTCTAGCAAAGATCAACGAATAAGAATGAACAAGATAAGAAAGTGTACGTAATCTCATTTTTTATGACAGAACCTAACATGTCTCGAATATACTCTGAATGTAAGTACGCGGAATTTATGTTTCCTTTCTTGTCTAAACGTGCAGATATTAAGGCCTGGAAAAGGGGCAAAAGGAGGAAAGCGATGCCATGGAACGTAGGGCTTTATGCAACAATAGTCATCCGAGGCGAATACTTTAAAAGTGTATTTTGATCTCCTTCTTTACTTGTGCATGTAAGGGACCAATTTCTCCACTGTACTTAACCCATCTCTTTCTGCAGCTAAATACCGAATCGGAATCTACAAGGAAATGAAGAGGGTAAAATATTTAACACGAATTGTACGTCTTGTTAAGGAACCATTTGATTAGCGTCTCAGAAAAAGCTGTAATAAACGACAATGCGGAAAAAGACACGTTTCTATACGGAAATTTTATTTAAGAGGTCATATTACAGCAAATTCGCCTGATGAATATGTCAGAACCTGAGAGGTGGTCGTTACTGCATTATGGAACGTAGAAAGTGTAACAGATGGTAGGGTTAGTTAGGGAAGTCACGCTAGCGATATTGAACGTAAAACACTCATTGACCTAGTGGCAAGGTTGTTTAGAATAACACTGTTTAATTTAAACCAAAAGATAGAGAAGAACCCGTTAGCCAATAATTACCGTCTCGGTATATTCCCACACCCTCAGGTTACACATATGCAAATAATAGTCTTGGGAAATAGCCGTTACATTTCACAAAAATAGCTACTTTCTAGATACGTTTTTCATATTTTGCATCAGCCGTTAAAAACCACATTAATTTGCTGACGTAAAGACATTATGGTCATAGATAAAACAAGGTAATTCCTTGCAGAGAAAGCAAACTAAACCCCCAACGAGGATTGCGCTTGGTCAGTATGCAATAAAGTGATATTTAAATTAAATAAACAAGTGCCATGAATTTCAGCTCTCAGTAAGAAAACAGCGCTGTCAATTTAAATGTAGATGGCACCTCTGTAGACTGCGTAACAAACATAAAATATCTGGGAATGAATACTTATTCTCACCTGAAGTGGCGTGAACACAAAAGGATAGCTGCAAATAGAATGTCATCTGCATGTAATGCAGTTCTGTCATCACTATATAACAGCCAGTTTCTTTAAGTTGTATGCTATTTACATGTACACCCACTTCTCCGCTATGGAACTACTTTCTGGGGACCAAATGTGCAAAATATGTAAACGGTTCTCAAAGTACGCAATAGCGTAATAATTCCTAAAAATAGTTGTCGAGCTCATTCTAAAGATCAGACGACTTTAACTACACCACGAGCGTACATTTACCATTTAGCTATACACGTCATCAGTAGTATTGATAAGTACTGCAGAAACAATTCTGTACATGAACATGGAACGGTAGGAAGTCTGAGCATACATTTATCAAAAACGAATGAAGGTAAAACTAAAAACAGCATTTTCTGTCAAGTAATAAAACTGTAGGGCCTACAATAAACTGACAAAGTAGCATAAAGCGTTTACTAAAACAAACTTATTTTTAAAAAGCAGTTGCGCTGTACCTATTAAGCACCACATTCTGTGTTCTCAAGGATTACACACATTACACAGAGTATGTGTTTGGTAAAAAAAAACACATGCATGTAATATGACTGATAAAGAACAAATAATTTCACATAACACGTTCAAACCATTCTTTTCTTAATTTTTCACGGAATAACTTACTACCAGAGCTATACAGTGTGTAGTAGTGAAATGTTATCCTCTTTCTCATCCATAGAGTGATGCTAAGTCAGTTTTTAAGGGTAGGTCGATGAGATGCTGCAGAAGACAGACATCGTAGCTACGGTCTTCGACATCAACTGGCAGTCTGTGTTTGTATTGTAAAACTATTTGTGTGTATATTGTATAATGTGTCGCCGTGACTTGGAGTGAGAAATGAATGAACAGCATAGAATTAGCCTTTTCCTTGTAAAACAACACTAGGAGGAGGAGGCAAGGGTGATACCCGGTGAGGTAGCACTATTTTAAACAGTGTGGCGTTATGTTCTAGAGGGTACAGACTGTAATCTTTATATGGTCATGCTGATTTAGATCTTCAATGGTTTCCGTAAGGCTGCGACCAACTACCTGGGCCACTTTTGTCAAACTAGACCTTTCAGTATGTAAATGCCCTATATTTACATGCACATGGTGTAACAGGTAGGATTGCATATATTTTTATACGTGTGTATTAATATGTACACACATCACGGTAGTGGTTGTTTCTTTTCCGGGTTTAACATTCTTTCAACAAATTTTACGACCTGATATTTTCTGCACCGCCATAACAGCACCATAGACTCAACGTTCTGCGTCCAAGTGTCTACAGTTCAGCACCCGATCTATTGCCCGGGAAAAATTATAATCAATGGCTTACTCTTGCCGCTTACAGATACTAAAACACACTCCTAACAGCTAGTATTACTCCTAACAGCTAGTATTATTAGTCTGCAAAAGAGCTAAATAATGACCTAATATTATTCAGTACACCATCCCCAGTCACCTACAGACATATCTGCATCAATACCCAGTACACCAAATATATGTATGCATTTTCTGTTCTAAAACTGTAATGCTAAGATATCTCGAATATCCTTGTAGAAGATATCTCTGGACGAACAAACTACTACTCCTACTTCAACTATTTCTTTTTATCTCTGTCCTCCGCACTTCCTACATTTTTCTCGTTGTTCTCTGATTTCCTCAGTCCTTGCTTTTCTTTGGAAAGGTACCCATCTTCAATCTTTCGAAACAATTACAGTATATTTTGTAAGTCTCTTACAGTACATTCTTGAAATATGATTGTAAAAAGGAATTCTCCTATACCTATCCACATCTGCAATTGCTTTTTTTCGTAATGTGCGCAAAGTTTAAAATTAAGGCGCCTCACGTTTCGTTCTCTATCTTTAAATGGGTGCAGTAGTTTTCCTAAATATCGTCAGTTCAATTACACATTTTATTGTTTATAAACAAGCATTCTGCAGCATTAAATAATACCATGACGATCACCATCGCTTATCACTGATCAGGCACGTTATCACTGGCAGTTTTCATGGACAACGGCCATGATCATTGCTACGCTCATTTAATATAACACGTCCGTCTGGAAAAGTAAAATAAAATCTAAGTATTATCAGAACTATATGTAAAGATTTTCAACAGGTATTGAAATGAAACATTTTGTACTGGGAATTACTGTAATACGTATATGTTGTTCAGTTTAATATGATGTGGAACAAGATATACAAGACACTATGAACCATTCATACTAACTACATTCCAACCACAATGGAATTGTTTGGATGTACCTCATTAGCTAGAATAACTTCAATCAAAAAAAGAGAATCTACTCGCGTAAAACACACATATACAAACTAGAAAGACTACTCCAATAAACAATTTTAGGAGTGAAGATATTATCAAGAGTCATTTCCATGGCCACTAGGGTGGCGTGGTTTGTATCAGAGCTCGTGTTTCTTGTAAAACACCGCCATGTACACTGCTTGAAAGACTATGACGTAGTGACACGCAGAACTTCTCATTTTAACCGATGCAAAATTTTGAAAATACGCAATGATTGCATTACAGACAGCCCTAGGATTAGAAATGCTTAATCCTAATTAACCGAAGGACATCACACACATCTGTGCCCGAGGCAGGATTCGAACCTGCGACCGTTGCAGCCGTGTGGTTCCGGACTGAAGCGTCTAGTACTGTTCAGCCAAAGCGGCCGGCCTGAGGAATCTACGCCGAATCGCCGTTGAGGAATGGGAAATTTGTGTCCACAGTGCCTTGATGACCTTGTGGATAGTATGCCAGGACGAACACAGGCATGCATCAATGCAAGAGGACGTGCTACTGGGTAGTATAGGTAGCGGTGTGTACAGGAGTGTGGACCACCAACTCTGAAGGTCTCGCTGTGTGGTGGTGCAACATGCAATGTGTAGTTTTCATGAGCAATAAAAAGGGCGAAAATGATGTTTATGTTTATCTCTATTTCAATTTCCTGTACATGTTCCGGAACTCTTGGAACCGAGGTGATGTAAAACTTTTTTTGATGTGTGTAGTAACTCGTTGCATGTAGTAAAAACAAGTGCTGCGCTTAAAACTAATGTGTGCACTATGGTGATAATACTTAACTTAGTGACAAATACACATCTTCTATATAGCGCAGTGGTGTGCACAGTTATATGATTATGTTAATCTCAAAATAAGTAAATTAAACAAAATACACAGAAAAAGACTGAGGAAAGATTAACTGGGTGTACTAAATGAATTCCACAACTGACAACCGCAAATTACGAAGTAATTTAACAAATAAAATGCGATGTACAATGGGACATACAGCAAACGTTCTCCGCCGGTATGTTCATTGCAACCAGCGGGGGTCGCTTTCTTTTGGTGCGCTCTAAATTCTTGTCTTCAGTCGCTGACGTGTTGCGGACGAATGTAGATGGGAAACAACGATATGGGTTTGCTGCCTCTTTGAACACACCCGATGCGGTAAGCGTAAGAATTGCTATTCTTTCCGTATATTAACGAACTAAATTCAACACACGCCGTCAAAATGTCAGATAAATAAAGCAGCTTCTCGAATCTGTTAAAATATTCTGACTAACCTCACAGTTTTCATTTGGACTTTGTTCCGTAAAGCAGCTTATGCTGTTAAAACGTTAAATTTCCTCCAGCACAACTAGTAATCTTCCCTTCGATTTCATTTTCTGTCCGTGGTTTCCTATTAAGTGCTTAGTTCCATCAACATGTGTACCGTAGAGCGTTTTATTTTGGAAATATGTATGCTCTTAAAACCGTGTTTTAACTATTTAAAACTGGTCCCAGTTACTGTATTTTATCTTATACGCTCCTCAGTTCAGTACACTTGTAGTAGGGTTGTATGTATTGGCGCAGGACTACTGTAGATAGTTAATCCACATTATACACCGTAAGTACAGAGATGTTCCACTTGCGTCGTTATGTAAACACTGATGTAACTTGGCCACGCAACTTATGTACACAAACCATGTACGTGTGCTCTTAAGTTATGTTTATGCAATTGAAATTTTTGAGAATACTTTAAATAAATTGTGCACCAATATTTTTCTGTTTATTTGTATAAGTCTCATATGTTTACCCATCTTAGGTCCTTCAACTTGCTGCCTCCCTTCAATAATGCCTCCCAGTCTACACCACTCATCTATGTCAACTGGATGACGTACAAGTATCAGGTTGGTCTGAATTATCATAATTAATTTGATATCTGACGTAAGAATTACATCAGGCCTGTTCCTTTGACAGTAAGTTAGATATGGAAAATTTAAATGAGTATTAACCTACAGCCGCAATTACTGTTATTACTATAAATTATAACACGTGAAATGAAGTCAGGCACTTTGACAGTTACTGGATGTGGGAAATCATATTTTACTGGTTAAATTACTGTAACTTAATCATGATATAGCTGTGAAATGTAATTTCCTGCGACTTATAACAATCTTCCACTTTTATTGGCACTTTCGGTGCAATTTATTGCGATCTGGAGGCTATTTGGTTCAGTTTTGCCGATTTAATTCCCATATTCAATTATCCACTTTCCAAGATAATTATCCAAAGATAAGTAAGAGATTTCCAATGTTTCAACAATTGCCACAGGGCAATATTTAAACGAATACACGTTCAGTATGTACCAAGTCTATTTCCTCTGTATGGAATCTGTTCCTGTATAATTTTTGTATTAAAAATCATAGCGGACTTGGCCGGCCGCTCTGACCGAGCAGTTCTAGGTGCTTCAGTCCGGAACCGCGCTGCTGCTATGGTCTCAGGTTCGAATCCTGCCTCGCGCATGTGTGTGAGTAATGTCCTTAGCTTATTTAGTTTTAAGTAGTTTTAAGTCTGGGGGACTTAGAGCCATTTGAACGTATTTTGATGGCCGACATACAATGATGTCACTATGTGGCTGCCAAAGGAGAGTCCTAGATTGTAAGATTATACTAGACTTGTGCAAAACACTGTAACTAAAAAAAACAAGCAAGAATATTTCTAGAGCCATGTGTACGTACAATGAAAGTCACAAACAAGACATCTCCCATTTACGTGCTTAAATCATCTGCCACATTGATGTATTCTCAACCTCAAATCACTGTCGTTTTCTGTCAGACTGAAAGGGGAAACGTGCGAACTCCATTCAAAACAGGCAAAAATATAAGAGGTTATCTTCCATTGTCAGCTTCGTCCGCACTGTGACTATGCCAGCCAACCTCTGCACTGCTCGTGGCCTTTGCCTGCCTGTGTCAGCTATAACTGTGGTGCAAAGATGCGATGGGACTGCTACTGCTTGTACGCAGATTAACGTCTGTCCAAGTAGCTGCCGTAGAAGAGACACACTTCCTTTGATTCATTACATGCCAGCCTCATCATCTGCAGTGGCCACAGAGTTTGGTGGAGAAAGTGGCCACTATTCTTAAACACACTAGAGGAATTCAATACAGTCTCTCTTCATCTCAGAGTAGCACTTGCAACGTACGTCCTCAATTATTTGCTTGACGTATTCCAATCTCTGTCTTCCTCTACAGTGTTTGCCCTCAACAGCTCCCTCTAGTACCATGGAAGTCATTCCCTCATGTCTTAGCAGATGTCCTATCATCCTGTCCCTTCTCCTTATCAGTATTTTCCACATATTCCTTTCCTCTCCGATTCTGCGTAGAACCTCCTCATTCCTCACCTTATCAGTCCACCTGTAAGGTGTCAGGCAAAACCAACACCTTCCATGAAAACCCTGACATGATAAGCAAATCCAGTAGTATGTCACATAGCTCCGAATAAATCGTGACATTAAATTTACCAAAGTAATACGAGTAACGAGTGAGTAAATGGAATACCACAGACTAACAAAAGAATGCCTAAATGCATGTCGCACCTTCCCACCGTGAGACCGACGCAGTTCCGAGGAGAGAAACGAGAACAGAAGCCGAGAGCGGAAGCGTGTTAAGCTAGAAGGCCCTATGATAAGGAACGGACTGGACACCCACGTCGCCAGCCTTCCTCTAAGACTACCACCCGCACGTTTTAGCGTGAGTCTGTTTCGCATCTCTGTTACGTCAAGGACCACCCCCAGCCCTTGTTAAAAGCTAGAGCCCTCCAGAACAACAGTATAGATCTTACGATAACACAAAAAGGGCCACTACCACCCGCAAGTTTTAGCATGAGCCTTTTCGCGTGTCTGTTACATTAGGAACACTCCCCAGCCCATGTTAAAAGGTAGAGCCCTCCTGAAGAACAGTATAGATCTTACGATAAAGCTAAAAGGACCACACCAGCTGCAGTTTTTAGCGTGAGACTTTTTCGCGTCTCTGTTACGTTGCAATCTTTAAAAAACATTGCCCCATCACGAAAAGTATAACGCTTCTTATTGGATAGGCAGAATTTTTGTAGGCGGAGCTTAAGGTTAACATTGAGATCCTGATTGGACTGATGAAAACATAGCCAGATAGTTTTTTTTAAACCAACTTCGGTAAATTGTAGTAAGGAGAAGTTAGAAGAGTTGCTTCCGAGATGGCGCGGTGAGCGGAGCTGTGCTGCCCGCCGCAGCCCTGACGCTGCCTAAACACCGACAAGGTAATGAACGCACGCGATGCCGCAATTTTGAGCGCATAAGGCTTCACTCAGAACTGCAGAAGTCTCATCTGTTACACCCCCTTTTTGCATAATACTAGTGTCAATAGTTAATTAAAACTCATGGTGTTCACATTTGCCACTTGAAGAACAGATATGAAACGCGATGATTTTTCTTTTATATAGTTATTGAGAAACCACATCAGCCACTGTAATTTACGACAAGTTAGATAAGTAATTAATTATAATTGAGGGTCACTGTAGACCATTTTGATAGTTTTCTCTTTTGTGAAAGTTAAATTTAACCTAGATTATAGATGTGATATGGCATAGGTCATCCTTCGATCGATTGTAGAACTTGGAAACCCATTCAGGGAATATTCGTTCACATTTTTGTTGAACGCAGTTGGTTTTTACCATCCTGCATTAAAACATTTCCTTTTGTCAATAGTGCAATTTATAAATGATGTTTTGTGAGTAGAATAAAATTTCCAATGGTAAACTTAACTGCTTTTTCGACGTTATTTTACCAGCTAACTAAAAATAGGAAAGCCTTGAACCCCTTCCACTAAATTTAGATAGTATTAAGATTCTTTTACAGGGAGTGCAGTGGAGCTGACGCTGAGGTCATTAAGTATTTGGTTATATCATCACTAGTCTCACTGAACTCTTTTGAATTCTACATGTCATGTGCGGTCTGGCGTCTCCTTACCAGCAACAGGTCCCAGGTTCAAACTAGTTAATTCCCTAAAAAACACGCTCAGAATATCGTTGGGCGAAAGTGGTAGAGAGACACGATATAGAACAAACAGACATCACCATGAATGTTTAGACACATAATTTTCAACATTCGTCTATAGCACCACATCTCAAATGCTTCTATTCTCTTCTGTTCCGGTATTCCCACAGTCCATGTTTCACTACCATACAATGCTGTACTCCAGACGTACATCCTCAGAAATTTATTCCTCAAATTAAGGCCGGTATTTGATATTAGTAGACTTCTCTTGGCCAGAAATGCCATTGCGAGTCTGCTTTTGATGTCCTCCTTGCTCCGTCCGCCATTGGTTATTTTACTGCCTATGTAGCAGAATTCATTAACTTCATTGACTTCGTGACCATCAATCCTGATGTTAAGTTTCTCGCTGTTCTCATTTCTACTACTTCTCATTACCTTCGTCTTTCTCCGATTTTCTCACAAACCATACTGTGTACTCATTAGACTGTTTATTCCGTTCAGCAGATCATTTAATTCTTCTTCACTTTCACTCAGGATAGCAATGTCATCAGCGAGTCGTATCATTGATATCCTTTCACCTTGTATTTTAATTCCACTCCTGAATTTTTCTTTTATTTTCATCATTGCTTCCTAGATGTACAGATTGAAGAGTAGGGGCGAAAGGCTACAGCCTTGTCTTACTCCCTTCCTAATACGAGCACTTCGTTCTTGATCGTCCACTCTTATTATTCCCTCTTGGTTGTTGTACCTATTGTATATGACCCGTCTCTCCCTATAGCTTACCCCTACTTTTTTCAGTATCTCGAACAGCTTGCACATTTTATATTGTCGAACGCTTTTTCCAGGTCGACACATCCTATGAATGTGTCTTGATTTTTCTTTAGCCTTGCTTCCATTATTAGCCGTAACGTCAGAATTGCCTCTCTCGTGCCTTTACTTTTCCTAAAGCCAAACTGATTGTCATCTAGCACATTCTCAATTTTCTTTTCCATTCTTCTGTATATTATTATTGTAAGCAGCTTCGATGCATAAGCTGTTAAGCTGATTGTGCGATAATTCTTGCACTTGTCAGCTCTTGCCGTCTTCGGAACTGTGTGGATGATGCTTTTTCGAAAGTGAGATGGTATGTCGCCAGACTCATATATTCTACACACCTACGTGAATAGTCGTTTTGTTGCCACTTCCCCTAATGATTTTAGAAATTCTGATGGAATGTTATCTATCCCTTCTGCCTTATTTGACCGTAAGTCCTCCAAAGCTCTTGTAAATTCCGATTCTAATACTGGATCCCCTATCTCTTCTAAATCGACTACTGTTTCTTCTTCTATCACATCAGACAAATCTTCACCCTCATAGAGGCTTTCAATGTATTCTTTCCACCTATCTGCTCTCTCCTCTGCATTTAACAGTGGAATTGCCGTTGCACTCTTAACGGTACCACCGTTGCTTTTAATGTCACCAAAGGTTGTTTTGACTTTCCTGTATGCTGAGTCTGTCCTCCCGACAATCATATCTTTTTCGATGTCTTCACATTTTACCTGCAGCCATTTCGTCTTAGCTTCCCTGCACTTCCTATTTATTTCATTCCTCAGCGACTTGTGTTTCTGTATTCCTGATTTTCTCGGAACATGTTTGTACTTCCTCCTTTCATCAATCAACTGAAGTATTTCTTCTGTTACCCATGGTTTCTTCGCAGCTACCTTCTTTGTACCTATGTTTTCCTTCCCAAATTCTGTGATGGCCCTTTTTAGAGATATCCGTTCCTCTTCTACTGTGCTGCCTACTGCGCTATTCCTTATTGCTGTATCTATAGCGTTAGAGAACTTCAAACGGATCTCGTCATTCCTTAGAACTTCTTTATCCCACTCCTTAGGGTATTGATTCTTCCTGACTAATGTCTTGAACTTCAACCTACTCTTCATCACTACTATATTGTGATCTGAGTCTATATCTGCTCCTGGGTACCCCTTACAATCCAGTATCTGATTTCGGAATCTCTGTCTGACCATGATGTAATCTAATTGCAATCTTCCCGTATCTCCCGGCCTTTTCGAAGTATACCTCCTCCTCTTGTGATTCTTGAATAGGGTATTCGCTATTACTAGCTGAAACTTGTTACAGAACTCAATTAGTCTTTCTCCTCTTTCATTCCTTGTCCCAAGCCCATATTCTCCTGTAACGTTTTCTTATACTCCTTCGCCTACAACTGCATTCCACTTCACTTCACTGACCCCTACTATATCTAGATTGCGCCTTGGCATATCCCTTTTCAGATTTTCTATTTTCCCTACCACGTTCAAGCTTCTGACATTCCACGCCCCGACTCTTAGAACATTATCCTTTCGTTGATTGTTCAATCTTTTTCTCATGGAAACCTCCCCCTTGGCAGTCCCCTCCCGGAGATCCGAACGGGGGACTATTCCGGAATCTTTTGCCAATGGAGAGATCATCATGACACTTCTTCAACTAGAGGCCACATGTCCTGTGGATACACGTTACGTGTCTTTAATGCAGTGGTTTCCATTGCCTTCTGCATCCTCATATCGTTGATCATTGCTGATTCTTCCGCCTTTAGGGGCAATTTCCCACCCCTAGGACAAGAGAGTGCCCTGAACCTCTGTCCGCTCCTCCGCCTCCTTTGACAAGGCCGTTGGCAGAATGAGGCTGACTTCTTATGCTGGAAGTCTTCGGCCGCCAATGCTGATTATTAATCAAAATTTAGGCAGTGGCGAGGATCGAACCCGAGACCGAAGACGTTTTGATTACGAATCAAAGACGCTTCCCCTAGACCACGGATGAGACGTTACCTACCCTAATATTCATCCTCTGTAGCTAGACCTACATGCTTACAGCATCTGTACTATATCTGAAAGACTAATGATGGCTAAGCAAATTTCGCAGTGGTACTGCACCACTGTGCCAAACTCTGTCCACCATACCTGTCACTTGGTTACACAATTATGCTGGCTTGAACTTATGGTCCTCTGTTTCGATTACATCTCCACCCTAGCCAACAGCTCACAAGAGAAACAGTGGAGGAGGAAATGGCTTGAACACACTGTGGAGATGTATCAGCCACCATTCTTAATTACATACTAATTTTTTAATTTTTCCAAGAACGAGATGCTATCTGTTGTGTTGGCGGAAGTGCCAACACCGTGTTACTATTGGAGGTCGAAAGGCACGATTTTAGCTCACGCAGGCTGGCGTGAGGAGGAAAAACTATACTGACGTGAGGTGTGGGACATGACAAGAAATTAGAATTCAGAAAGCGGACGTAATTGCTTTGATACTTAACTTTAATCCATTAGTGATGAACGTCGCTCTTGACGGTACATGATTCACAATATTATCTGTTCAGAATACATTCTTGAAGAATATGGCGCCTTGCTAGGTCGTAGCAAATGACGTAGCTGAAGGCTATGCTAAACTGTCGTCCCTGAAATTGAGAGCATATGTAGTCAGTGAACCATCGCTAGCAAAGTCGGCTGTACAACTGGGGCGAGTCTCTGTAGACCTTCCGTGTGGCTGCGCTCGGTCTGCAATCACTGATAGTGGCGACACGCGGGTCCGACGTATACTAACGGACCGCGGCCGATTTAAAGGCTACCACCTAGCAAGTGTGGTGTCTGGCGGTGACACCTCAGTATCATTTTCTGTTACCTTGGCATACGATCTCACTTAACTTTTCGCGGTATGGAGTTCCACATACACACATTTTGATTGTGAACTTTTTTAAAGAAATTAACGTCTGTAGAGTTACAACACAGCGGAACCCAGTGAAAACTGCAAAGGTCATGCCCGCAGCGGTATAAAAAAGTAAAAAAAAATATTTTATAAACGTGTCCTATTTAATTCGCGAATGACATGTGGGAATAATGTCTGTCAGTAAACTTCTGTATTTGCTACACTTTCTTGTTGCAGTCATGTTGAGATATGTATACAGAGGGTCGTAACATCGTAACATGTTGCCAGGATTTTTTTTTCCAACTGCAAAGGTCTCATGCATGCACAACTTTTCTCTTGTAGGGTCTACGACTGGAGTTCCTTTAGCACCGACAAAAAGATCCCTTGACAAAATGCATTACTCTACCTACGATCTTGTTTATACCTTCCATCAATCCGACGTGATACAGATCCTGGAATGACATGATATACGTAAATATTTGCCAGACAATTGTTTTGTAAGCCATTTCCTTCCCGGATGGAATACTCGTACATTCCCCTAGATTCCTCTAAAGGACCTCAGCGTTGCATCATCTTTTCCTACCACTTGTTACGTGCAATCATCTCACTTCAGATTGCTCTGGATGGTTACTTCCAAATGTTTTACGACTGCTATTATTTCCTGTGATTTTTCGTCAGTAGTGTAACAGAACAGTAATGGACACCTTCCCCTGTTTATATGCTGTACATTACATTTATTTACGTTGAGCTATAACCTCCATTTTATCAGTTTTAGTAGATTTCATTAAGAAATCTCCCAGCCGGGCTTCTTCTGTTGCTTCATGTAGAAATTTTATTTCAGGTCTCTCCAGAAGGTCACTTCTAAATATTTTATGGTAATTACTGTTTCCACTAGCAGTGTAATACAATAGTACAGTATTTCTTTTCCTGTGTCTGCACAATATGTTAGGGCTCTCATTTATTTACGTCCTGTGCCTGTACCGGTTCAAATGGTTCAGATGGCTCTAAGGACTATGGGACTTAACATCTGAGGTCATCAGTCCCCTAGGACTTAGAACTACTTAAACCTAACTAATCTAAGGACATCACACACATCCAAGCCCGAGGTAGGATTCGAACCTCCGACCGTAGCGGTTGCGCGGTTCCAGACTGAAGCGCCTAGAACCGCTTGGCCACAACGGCCGGCCCTGTACCAGTAACCAAGTAGTGTTATTAGTGTTATGGAAACCACTTCTATCACGGATGAATGACATTTCCGTAAGATTTCTCTCAGCCTGTCTTCTTCTTTTGCTCCATGTTGTCCTTCAACTTATGGCGCTCCTGCAGTATCTGTGGGAACAGTGAAACTTTAGGGTGCTTCTTTGTTAAGACCTGTCAAATGGTAATATGTACAATGTCCTGTCCACCGGATACACTCTTTTTCCTGTGGCAATATGTTCTTTCTTTATGCTGACAACTTTCGCCATATTCTCCAGTTTTCGTTTTCCCCTACATTTCAATTTTTATTTTGCGTATACGTACCACTTTAACTGCACTTAAGGAGCAGTTTCCTTAATTGGGAACCGTTTAAGCCATTTAAGGCCATTTGACACAATGGTTATTTTTCCTAAGACCTGGGGCACAACACAGTACATGGGAAACCAATCATAATTGGTAATATGTATATATGAAAATAATGTGGAGAAAAATCTCCTATAACAACACATACTGCAAACCACCACTCTATTTACGACGTTTTTGGGATTGTGATACGCAGTTGGTGACCTTAATCACAAACGTGTATTATGCTAATTAACCTGCGTCTATTTTGAATCCACGCTACCACTCTGTATTTCCAAAACACATAATTAGAGAGGAATCTTTGCGTCATGTATTTATTAAAGTCACAGCCTCGGTGTCTTTTTAATGTGAGAAGATAGTTCGTACGAACAATACGTGTGACACAGGCATCTATTAATGTCTCCAACACCTCACCCTTATTAGTATATGGTGTTTGGAATGTGCTTTTAGGACGACACACTCGTAGGTAAACTCAGAGGTGACCAGCTGTCTGTTCGAGCTTTCCTAATTCGACCCTCTTGTACAATATTTCACTTCACACGTTATGTGCAATTGTGATATAGTTACCCGGACGTAATGGGTGCAAGGGTGCTGTGTGAGGTATTCGGATCACAGATCCTTTTTCCGTACAATCTGTGGCACATTTAGAACGAATATACGCTGCAGAATACCTTTTCTATATTATTTCTCAGAAGGGGATTGAGCTTTTCCTCACTTCATGAATTACAGAACAGTGACTAAATTATTTTATTTTAAATCATGCATTTACCACTGTGCTGTTCTCTCCCTACAACATACAGTGGTGCAAATTTGCAATCGGTTTTTTATTCCACTAGATACACCTAAGGTTTCCGAGTGAAGAATTTACTGACAGCAGAGTTATTTGTCACAATTTTGCTGTTACAGCGAGAAGTTCACAATAAATTCTCCTGATTCTCTTTGCTCACCAAATATCGACTTTGGCGGAAAAATTCTAGATAAGATTTTAGCATTGTGTATTTATTACAGTATAGATACGAACATGGCCTGGGGTAGGTGTAAAAAAATAACGATTATTGGTCAAAACATGTTTAGCACCACCACGGAGTAATGATTGGCAGCTATGTCCATCATAGGATTTGTGACTTTGTATCTCTGTACAATGTTAACCATTCAGTATAAAAGAGAATTTTCTACTTGTATGACACGGAACAACAGATATTTTAGGAACAGTAGCAGAATGTGGAGCTTTTTTCTTAAGACCCATGGAGTAACAAGATGCTCAACATCAAGTCCTCCAAATACTGGTACAATATAACCATACTTTTCAACCAGATACCAAGGGGGTGAATATTTACAAGCAAGTCCTTCGCATTTCACATAATGTATTCGTAAACGGCACAGGGCGTGTCGTCCTCAGCATGCCCACCAACATGTCATTACCCTCCATCTGCACTTTCAGTAAATATAGATATCTCGTATACTCATTTGTTTCCATGTATTACTCTGTTTAAAGTAATATGTAAGCCTTGATTAGGCATCTGCAACAGCTGGTTATTGTTCGAGTAACAGACTGTTGTTGTTATTTGCCCTGGAGGTTTCCACATTTTTCTCTTAAAAGGATAATTTCCTTAAAACCTGTTTGATGCACTGCTACTTTTTCTTTAGATTTGTGAGATAACAATGTACACACTGTCCAGTCCACCTCGCGTTGATACAATATAACCACACTTTTCATAGGCATATTCAATTGGGGTTGGAGGTTTACTAGCACATTTTCTGTATAATCACTAATTAAGTAAAAAACTTGAATCCATCATTTTTAAGAAAGTACATCAATATATGAACTTTTTTACATAGATTAAATACAGATATCCTGTATTCCCCTTAATTAATCTCTGTGTAAACTCGCAAGAAAAATTATAAATAAGTGTTCATATTGGTGTCCCTAGCAGAAATAGACACCTTTGTTAACAATCCGTGAGATAGCTCCCCACAGGGAAAGATTAGCTGCAATGCACTTGCCGAAACACTTCCTCTTATTCGTCGAAATTTATATCCAGAAAGACTTCTCTAAACACACACACACACACACATACACACACAGACGCACAGAATGTTAACTGCAAAAGCCACTTCCTACATACACTGAAAAATACAGATGATGGTGGAGGACATTACAGTGTTAGTTACCGTCTTAAATGCAGCTTTATACTTACAGACCCTTCAAATCTAATAACCCAAGATACATCTTATGAAAACTGTGTTTGACTGCCCATCATTAGCCAACTACGAACACTTGTCCCAACTGTGTTACTTATATTGTACAAGCGGTGGTTAGCTGTGACAGCTCCCCTGACTCTATCCTGAACCAAATTCTGGTGTGTCCATTTCTCATTTTCTGAGCCATACATGGATCTAAATCCAGTGGATCAACCTCCAAACACTATCCTGAATCAAATGCTGAAGGATTGACCTAAAATAAACAATATTCCAGAATTAAGATGTGCGGATCCACCCCCAAACTGACCCCAGAGCAAAGCTGCCGGACCCATTTTCGGGACACTGCATCAGACCTAATGCCGGTGGATCAACCTCCAAATACTGTGCCAAATGTAACGAGGGTGGATCCACATCGAAACACTATACTGGATTTAATGCGATGGGATCTGCCTTTGGATGCTACCCTTAACCTATACCGCCAGTCTGGGAGCCTCCATGATCAACCTGCAGTTATACAAAACAGTACCATTTGGCTAGGTATTTACAATGAGATAAGAATTTCTCAAACGTTATTCCCATTGGTTACATATATCATGGATCCTTAGAAAACATACAGATGTTTGATACGTGCAGCTGAACAATATTCTGTGTTCCCAGAATGAGATTTTCACTCTGCAGCGGAGTTGGCGCTCATATGAAACTTCCTGGCAGATTAAAACTGTGTGCCCGACAGAGACTCGAACTCGGGACCTTTGCCTTTCGCGGGAAAGTGCTCTACCATCAGAGCTACCGAAGCACGACTCACGGCCGGTACTCACAGCTTTACTTCTGCCAGTATCTGGTAGAGCACTTGCCCGCGAAAGGCAAAGGTGCCGAATTCGAGTCTCTGTCGGGCACACAGTTTTAATCTGCCAGGAAGTTTCAATATTCTGTGTTATTGGCACAGGAGAATTTGAGATTGTCTATTTTGTAAGGCACATATGGAGCGACATTTTGCAAGCACCATTATGCATAAAGCCCTATATAAGATAACACACCATGTTTCTTATTGTGAATAAGAGATGGCTTTCTTAGATACCATTTTCATTGTGTGTGTTTATGGAAGTTTTCTGGATAATTTAGAAGAAGAGGAGGAGGTGCTCATGCAATCACGTCGTGGATACTCTGCCAGGATGGGAAACTGTAGCACAGCTGAATGTTACAGAAGGTAGGAAAAGCAATAAGAACACCGATTTTATTGTACAAAAATTCTTATTAAGTGGTATATACATTTACACGCAGAACATCAAACAAAGTGTGGGTGTGGAAGAGAAATACAGGATATCTTTATTTACTGTAAACATTAATGGAAAGTGATCACACTTTGGCACTCTTGCAGAAATGATGCACACTCTGGATAAACAAAGAACATGCAAAATACGAATATGAACAAGAATAAAAGATACCTGTATTTCCTGTAAATGTTAATGAAGGTGACACTTTGATTGACTGATGGAAAATGATGGGTTTGATGGCATTTACTGTTACATTACAATATATATCAAATCCTATATACAAGCCTCCATTCTCACTTAGACTTGCTCAAAAACATCAGACACATATAACCACAAGTCCTTAGCAAAAAATGTACCATGCTTACATCAGCCCAAATGATATAGCTGTTTTTAGTTTAAGTAGTATTCCATATACAACTATTCCATATCAAGACAGATTATGCCTAGACAGGTCAACTCTTCGTATTATGGCTATGATTATGCCTTGATCTTAATACTTTCTTCGAAAAAACTGTCCAGCATTAAAAAACTCTGATTTTTTGTCAAAATGTGGAATAGGCTGTGTACATGTTCTAAACGGCTAAAAATAACCATTTTTTCCTTGTAGAGTTCTATGGTTAGAGTCTGTACTCTTCCATATCATCTGGTAACGCGTGTTCTGTTTGTCAGAGGCTCTTTCTATAATGTAACCTTGTAGCCTACTAATGTCGTGAGGCTGCTGTATGAAATATATCATGTGAAATTTCCTATCTGTTACATAACAATTATAATTTGTTCTCATGCCTGTAAGCAGCTAAGGGTGTTCATTTCATTGTAATTTCAAATAAACTTTAACAACTCTCATTAAAAATAATAGCTCCTTTAAGTGCAGTTAAAGTGTTTTGCATACGCAAAATAAAGAAAAAGAAGACTGGAAATGGAGTTAGATGTAAAACTGAAATATATTGATGATACAACTATGGAAATTAAATTATGTAAAATGCTTCTAAAATAAAAACAATCGTGCAGATGTCTCTTAACATCTAATGGTGTTGGAGAGTTTGTGGTGGACTGGACATTGTATATCTTATTCCAGCATAAGTCGTTACAAAAGAGCCCTATAAGTTCTTACTACTAGCTTAAATATGTTTATTCCACAGGTCTTACCGTACTGTGATCACATGGGAGATGAAACCCATACTATTGTATTATGCTATTACTAATAAAATAATTACTGTAAGAGACTTGGACTTAACCATCCAGAGCTGACTATAGTGTAATTTCTACTTAAAGCAAATAATAAGCAAATAAGATGCCACGATGAGGTTAATTCGAGAAATGTTAAGAAAATCTAATCCATCCGTGAAGGACGTGGCTTACAAAACACTAGTTCGACCGATTTTTATTGTCGCTCATCAGACCGTACATCTTACATCATATTAGTAGACGTAGACAAGATTCAACGAAGCGTGATGCATTCTGTCAAGTGATCATTTAGTGGGCGCAACAAGCTAAGCGGTAACCAGTTGCAGGGAATATAAGAGAGGAACTGTGCATCAAGCACTGACGCCTTACTTAGCTTACATTTATCGTGAATCTCTCACCCAGCAGGAATTCCCAAGTTACTGGAAAGGATTGCTGGTGACTCCTTTAGATATGCACGGTAAAATAATGGATCTGCAGTATTACAGATCAATATCCTCGATATCAGTTTGCTACTGACGTCTTTAACACATTCACAGTTAGATATAATAAATTTCCTTAAGATGGTAAGGCTTCTGCCCACAAATCAGCACGGTTTTATAAAGCATCACTCGTATGAAACTCTGCTTTCCTACTTCCCATATGATATCCTGCAAAACATGGATGTCAGGCAACAGGCAGATTCCATGTTTTGCTATGGCCGAAAAGCGTCTGATATGGTTCACCACTACAGGCGCCGGCCGCGGTGGTCTCGCGGTTCTTGGCACGCAGTCCGGAACCGCGCGGCTGCTACGGTCGCAGGTTCGAATCCTGCCTCGGGCATGGATGTGTGTGACGTCCTTAGGTTAGTTAGGTTTAAGTAGTTCTAAGTTCTAGGGGACTGATGACCACAGCTGTTAAGTCCCATAGTGCTCAGAGCCATTTTTGAACCACTACAGGCTGTTAACGAAGGTCCAAGCATAAAGAATAGGTTACTAGATACTTGAGTTGCTCCAAGATTTCTTAAACAATATAGTCCAGTTCCTTATTCTCATTGGCGGGTGTTCATCAGAGAGTTACCCAGCCAACTGTGATAGGACCGCTGCTATTCTCTGTATGCATAAATCATCTGACTGTCAGCGTGATGAGCAATCCGTTTCTGCTTCCTACTGATTATGAGGTGTTCGGGAATGTGTCGTCGTTGAGTGACTGTAAGAGGATACGAGATGCCTTTGACAAAATTTCTAGCTGGTCTGATGAGTGGTAGCTAGTCTAAGTGTACAACGACGTAAGTTATGGCAGGCGAGTAAGTAAAACGTTCCCGTAATTTTCGTAATCAGCTTTACTAGTGTGGTGCCTGACACAAACAAGTTGTTTATATATCTATGCGTAATATTGCCAAATGATATGAAATGGAACGAGGATTGTACAAGGGAAGGCGACTGGTCGATTTCGGTTTATTAGGAGAATTTTAGGAAAGTTTGGTTCACCTTTAAGGGAGATTGAATAGAGAATGCTGGTACATATCATTCTTTGTTTACTGCTCGAGTGTTTGGGATCCCTACCGGATCTACTTAAAGGAAGAGATTGAAGCTATTCAGAAGTGGGCTGCTAGATTTTGTACCCGTAGGTATGATCATCACGTAAATATTATGGCAATGCTTTGCGAACTCAAATGAGAGTTCCTATGGGGAAGGCAGTGTTCGTTTTGAGAAAAACAACTATTCTACTGCTGCCATTGCATGTTATGCGAAAGGCCGTAGAAGATAAATCAGATGATTTAGTCATCTTATGGAGGCGTAATTTTTCGGTTGCTCTATTTGCAGATAGAATGGGAAAGGAAAGGAATAGTACAGATACAAGAACCCTCCACTACCCACCATATATGTCTGGCGGAATACTTTTGTAGATGTAGATGCAGCTGTAGGTGTTAAATGATGCTAGCAGCAAAAGGTCTGTCTTGAGAACGAAACATAAGTACTGGATTCTTTTATGAAATAGCTATATTCCAACACTGCGGTGGTCGATGTATGTGTGTAAGTATAAGTGTGTGTGTGTGTGTGTGTGTGTGTGCGTGTGTGAGCGGTGGGAGGTTCGAAATGATATTTTTAATCACTGAGCGAGTGTTTCTATTGGCGACCCTTGGCTTGAACGAGAGTTGTTGCAGCCTATATGTCATTATTGTACAGGAGTTTCAGCATATTTTTAATTTTGGCTCCGGAAATGTGCATTTATGGAGATCTGCACTGAAGAATATCACTGGGTTAAATATGAGTCTCATAGAATGTTACTGATGTCTAATCATGGAAATATGTATTACACTTATAATATCTGAGCGAATTTCAGAGTGGAAACAGGCATTGTCTACGTAGAGTGATCAAGCCTCAGACTGTCTCGCTTCTCTTGTCGTGGGTTACTGCGTGGGACGGGGTTTAATAAGAAACACAGGGCTATCTGTCCAACCCATCATAGTTGTATATCTGTGTCTGGCACAATGGATAGAGTGCGGCATATTCTGTAGTAGCAGAGTGACTTTAGCATAGCCTTCATCTCTTGGTTAAATATATTACAGCTGTTTTAAGAATAGTTACTGCACAGCTCTTGCTACAGAGAAAAAGTATCAGGTTAATGCAGTGTTAATAACGTTTACTTTTAGGAAATATCCCTAAGGGCTAACAGAGAAGTTGAATAAAACTTTTAAAGTGTATTGAAGAGTTGTGGCCACCACTTCCTTTTTGCAGGCTTACTAAGGTGGGTGACAGGAAAGAGAGATGGCAACTTAATCAAAGATTATATCTTCCTCAAGCGCTAGGTATGCTGGAGTGGCCGGTAGTGTTACTCTGCATGCATGCAACAACAGTCGCAATGCCTCTCTGCACGACAGCAGAAGCTGACCAGTGGTTGGCGGTATCTGAAAAAAAATTTAAAGGTTTTTAGGTTGTTCATATTGTGAACATACCAGAAAATAAAAGATAATCTCTTGCATTTTCGGTTCTGTTAAGTGAAGTGCATACACTCACATCCAAATTCAATTACAAACGACAGTGATCAGTGTCTGATGCTGCAACAATTGTAGAACTTACTTAAACGTGGTTATTAGCTACATCTTGTGTGACTACAATATACACTACTGGCCATTAAAATTCCTACACCACGAAGATGACGTGCCACAGACGTAAAATTTAACCGACAGGAAGACGATGCTGTGATATGAAAATGATTAGCTTTTCAGAGCATTCACACAATGTTGGCGCAGGTGGGGACACCTACAACGTGCTGACGTGAGGAAAGTTTCCAACCGGTTTTCTGATACACAAACAGCGGTTGACCGGCGTTGCCTGGTAAAACGTTGTAGTGATGCCTCGTGTAAGGAGGAGAAATGCGTATCATCACGTATCCGACTTTGATAAAGGTCGGATTGTAGTCTATCGCGATTGCGGTTTATCGTCTCGCGACATTGCTGCTCGCGTTGGTCGAGATTCAATGACTGTTAGCAGAATATGGAATCGGTGGTTTCAGGAGGGTTATACGGAACTCCGTGCTGGATCCCCAACGGCCTCGTATCACTAGCAGTCGAGATGACAGGCATCTTATTCGCATGGCTGTAACGGATCGTGCAGCCACGTCTCGATCCCTGAGTCAACAGATGGGGACGTTAGCAAGACACCAACTATCTACATCTACATTTATACTCCGCAAGCCACCCAACGGTGTGTAGCGGGAGGCACTTTACGTGCCACTGTCACTACCTCCCTTTTCTGTTCCAGTCGCGTATGGTTCGAGGGAAGAACGACTGTCGGAAAGCCTCCGTGCGCGCTCGAATCTCTCTAATTTTACATTCTACATCTACATCTACATCCACACTCACAGAAAGCAGGCTCAGCTCATGGAGCCCCTTACGCACCAGACTTCCTTTGACCTCTACATCTACATCCACACTCCGCAAGCCACCTGACGGTGTGTGGCGGAGGGTACCCTGAGTACCTCTATCGGTTCTCCCATCTATTCCAGTCTCGTATTGTACGTGGAAAGAAGGATTGTCGGTATGCTTCTGTGTGGGCTCTAATCTCTCTGATTTTATCCTCATGGTCTCTTCGCGAGATATACGTAGGAGGGAGCAATATACTGCTTGACTCTTCGGTGAAGCTATGTTCTCGAAACTTTAACAAAAGACCGTACCGAGCTACTGAGCGTCTCTCCAGCAGATTCTTCCACTGGAGTTTATCTATCACCTCCGTAACGCTTTCGCGATTACTAAATGATCTTGTAACGAAGCGCGCTGCTCTCCGCTGGATCTTCTCTATCTCTTCTATCAACCCTATGTGGTGCGGATCCCACACTGCTGAACAGTATTCAAGCAGTGGGAGAACAAGAGTACTGTAACCTACTCTCCTTGGAAGGTATAAGTAGTGGGAAGCAATATATTCGATACCTCATCCAGAAACGCACCCTCTCGAAACCTGGCGAACAAGCTACACCGCGATGCAGGTCTATAGTTTTGCGCATCTGCTGGAAGACTCTTCTTGAAGACTGGAACTACCTGTGCTCTTTTCCAATCATTTGGAACCTTCCGTTCCTCTAGAGATTTGCGGTACAAGGCTGTTAGAAGGGGGGGGGGGGCAAGTTCTTTCGCGTACTTTGTGTAGAATCGAATTGGTATCCCGTTAGGTCCAGTGAACATTTCTCTGTTGAGGTATTCCAGTTGCTTTTCTATTCCTTGGACAGTTATTTCGATGTCATCTATTTTTTCGTTTGTGCGAGGATTTAGAGAAGGAACTGCAGTGCGGTCTTCCTCTGCGAAACAGCTTTGGAAAAAGGTGTTTAGTATTTCAGCTTTACGCGTGTCATCCTCCGTTTCAATGTCATCATCATCCCGGAGTGTCTGGATATGCTGTTTCGAGCCACTTCCTGATTTAACGTAAGACCAGAACTTTCTAGGATTTTCTGTTAAGTCGGTACATAGAATTTTACTTTCGAATTCACTGAACGCTTCACGCATAGCCCTTTTTACGCTAACTTTTACATCGTTTAGCTTCTGTTTGTCTGAGAGGTTTTGGCTGCGTGTAAACTTGGAGTGAAGCTCTCGTTGCTTTCGCAGTAGTTTCCTAACTTTGTTGTTGAACCACGGTGGGTTTTTCCCGTCCGTCACAGTTTTACTCGGCACGTACCTGTCTAAAACGCATTTTGCGATTGCCTTGAACTTTTTCCATAAACACTCAACATTGTCAGTGTCGGAACAGAAATTTTCGTTTTCATCTGTTAGGTAGTCTTAAATCTGCCTTCTATTACTCTTGCTAAACATTTACACCTTCCTCCCTTTTTTTATATTTCTATTGACTTCCTTATTCAGGGATGCTGCAACGGCCTTATGATCACTGATTTCCTGTTCTGCACTTACAGAGTCGAAACGTTCGGGTCTGTTTGTTATCAGTAGGCCCAATATGTTATCTCCACGAGTCGGTTCTCTGTTCAATTGCTCGAGGTAAATTTCGGATAGTGCACTCAGTATAATGTCACTCGATGCTCTGTCCCTACCACCCGTCCTAAACATCTGAGTGTCCCAGTCTATATTTGGTAAATTGAAATCTCCACCCAAGACTATAACATGCTGAGAAAATGTGAAATGTATTTCAAATTTTCTCTACTTTGTTCTGCCACTAATGCTGCTGAGTCAGGAGGTCGGTAAAAGGAGCGAATTATTAACCTAGCTCGGTTGTTGAGTGTAGCCTCCACCCATAATAATTCACAGGAACTTTCCACTTCTACTTCACTACAGGATAAAGTACTACTAACAGCGACAAACACGCCACCACCGTTTGCATGCAATCTATCCTTTCTAAACACCGTCTGTGCCTTTGTAAAAATTTCGGCAGAATTTACCTCTGGCTTCAGCCAGCTTTCTGTACCTATAACGATTTCAGCTTCGGTGCTTTCTATCAGAGCTTGATGTTCCGGTATTTTACCAATGCAGCTTCGACAGTTTACAATTACAATACCGACTGCTGCTTGGTCACTGCATGTCCTGACTTTGCCCCGCACCCTTTGAGGGTGCTGCTCTTTCTGTACTTGCCCGAGGCCATCTATCCTAAAAAACCACCGAGCCTACGCCACACAACCCCTGCTACCCGTGTATCCGCTTGCTGCGTGTCGTGGACTCCTGACCTATCCAGCGGAACCCGAAACCCCTCCACCCTATGGCGCAAGTCGAGGAATCTGCAGCCCACACGGTCGCAGAACCGTCTCAGCCTTTGGTTCAGACCCTCCACTCAGCTCTGTACCAAAGGTCCGCGGTCAGTCCTGTCGACGATGCTGCAGATGGTAAGCTCTGCTTTCATCCCGCTAGCGACACTGGCAGTCTTCACCAAATCAGATGGCCGCCGGAAGCCAGAGAGGATTTCCTCCGATCCATAGCGACACACATCATTGATGCCGACATGAGCGACTGCCTGCAGATGGGTGCACCCTGTACCCTTCATGACATCCGGAAGGACCATTTCCGCATCTGGAATGACTCCCCCCCCCCGGTATGCACACGGAGTGCACATTGGTTTTTTTCTCCTCTCTTGCTGCCATCTGCACGTTCAACTACGTTTGCAGCAGCATGGACTATCAGCTCTGAGACCATGACTGCGGTTACTCTTGACGCCTGCGATGGTGTACTCAACGACGAACCTGGATGGACGAACGGCAAAACTTCATTTTTTCGGATGAATACATGTTCTGTTTACAGCATCATGATGGTCGCATGCGTGTTGTGCGACATAGCGGCGAACGCACGTTGGAAGGGTGTATTCGTCATCACCATACTGACGTATTACCCGGCGTGATGGGGTATAGGGTACCAGTGGTTACACGTCTCGGTCACCTCTTGTTCGCATTGTCGGCACTTTGAACAGTGGACGTTCATTACATTTCAGATGTGTTACGACCCGTGGCTCTACCATTCATTCAATCCCTGCGAACCCGTACATTTCTGCAGGATAATGCACGACCACATGTTGCAAGTCCTGTACGGGCCTTCCTGGATACAGCAAATGTTTGACTGGTGCACTGGCAAGCACATTCTCCATATTTCTCACCAACTGAAATTGACTGGTCAATGGTGGCCGAGCAACTGGCTCGTCACAATACGCCAGTCGCTACTCTTGATGAACTGTGGTACCGTGTTGAAGCCGCATGCGTAGCTGTAACTGTACACGCCATCCAATCTCTGTTTGATTCAATGCCCAAGCGTATCTAGTCCGTTATTACGACCAAAGATGGTTGTTCTGGGTCTGATTTCTCAGCATATATGCACCAAAAAGCGTGAAAACGTAATCACATGTCAGTTAGAGTATAATATATTTGTCCAATGAATACCTGTTTATCATATGCATTTCTTCTTCGTGTAGAAATTTTAATGGTCAGTAGTGTATGTAAATGGATGTACGTGAAACTTTCCTAACAGATTTTTTTAAAATTTATCTGCGTTTTTCGAAAATCTGTTGTAATCTTATGTTATCAGATTCTTATAAGTCAGTGTGATAATGAAATCATAGTGCACAGGCCATTTTTTTCAACACACTAGTAATACTATGACAAGTTCAATACGGTGAAACACAGACTTCGTATGTGTCAAGGGTTTGTTTATATAATAATGCACTGTGGTAACTGTAGAAACATATAATGTCTATGATGTCTCGTATTTACTTCTGTCATTGTATGATGATCTGGGAAGATGAGTATTAGCTACAGTGGGAGATAGTCAACAACACTGTACTAAACAGCTCCCAAACTGCAACAATCATCCCGAAAACAGTAACTAGAAATGGATGTGTTGCACAAAACATCATTGAGAATACATAAAGTGAGTAAATTATAGTACTTCAGCCAACAGGATAACGTCTCGACGTTTCTCACACATCCATTGTAATGTCACATTTTCTGACGTCATAATTTGTCAAGAATTATAGTAATTCTACCGAAAGCATAGTGCTCAATAGAATTTCCGTATCCATTGTACTGTCGAATTCTCTAACGTCGCTTTTTGGATCATAGATCATAGGAATTAAGAGAATTCAACACAACCTGATATTTGTACGTCTCGCAGTTGACCTAGAGGAGTTTGGAAGTGGTAGAGAAAAGGAGCGGGAGGGAGGGGTGGCACCTTGAAAGAGGTATCATGGTTAAACATCTGGCAATTAAACATGAAAACAATAAGAGTGCAGGTGCACAGTTCGGTTATATTATTTCCATAAATTACACATGCGTAGGCATAACTTAAGAGCGCACATGTTTTGCTTATTTACATAAGAGGAAAGACCAAGTGATATCACTGTTTCATAAACAGAACACTAGGCCCGTTGTCCTGAAACTGGATTTGGTACGCAGTAGTCTGAATTTGCAACGATTACATACTTAGTGATATTTAACAACGCGTATTGCCTCTTTGCCTTACTCCTGTGCTCATGCCTTATAGCTCCATTACTGTCGAATTTAAGTTAAATTTGGAACTGTTTGTTTGAAAACTAGCTGTAATTTTTGGTTTTTCGGAACATTACTCATCTGTTTGTGCTAGTTAACCTTTATACATCACAGTAATATACTAATATACTAAGGAAACCTCTGTTAACCTTGTGAAATCTTATAAAAATATGGTAATTAATTATTGAAGTAACTAAAAAGTAGAAAGCACAAGAACAAAATCTGCATAATTTTTACCACAATGTCCCCCCCCCCCCCCCCCATATATAGTTATTCTTGTCGTCCTTCAGCTTTCCACATTGCGATGAAAGTCAGTCGAGATTGAGACATTAGAAATACTGCATGTTGCATCAAATCTCTTACCTTGAATACCGTCACAACCAAATTATTAACCCTAGCATTACGGGTAGAGGGGGGGGGGGGGGCTTCGTAGGTCTACTGGCTCAATATTTATCTGTTGTATCCATTTCGTTTGATATATGAACCTGAAATGCAAGCGAATTGTTCATTAACGCATTAAGAACTGAGTGATTATAGAATTTGTTAACTAAAATTCGTTACAATTCATTTAATTCATTTATATGATTTTATTTTCCATGACCCCTAGAAGCTCCCCCCCCCCCCCTCTTCCCACTGGTAATACTAAAGAAAGGTTTCATATGGATAAGGCTTTTCTTTTTAAGCATTCAAAAAAGAAACGAACTTTGAAATTGTTCAGACATATATTTTATGAAGTCCATCGTTTTTATTTTCATTATTTCTGCTGCTGTTGAACAAGTAACAAGGACAGAAAACGTTTACGTGATACTATTTTGAAAGAGTGTTTGAAGAAGTCTTGAACGAATCAGATTTAGATGAAAGTGAAGTGGACGATGATGTTGAAGAAAGCGAAACTGACTGCGAATGAAGATGAGATTTAGCCAGAACCACCTGATGTTAATGATATCAACTCTGATAAATTCATTGCCAAGAGTGGACGTGAGTACGTTATTGAGACATCTCGAGAGTTTCGGAGCTTTGTACCAAATACAGTACGTGAAAGAACGAGTCTAAGACAAAAAGGGAAACCTGACTTTGCGAAAAGGCCATAGAGCTCTTTTTTACTCATGAATCAAATAAAAGTACACTCAAATGGGGTGGCCTCTCGACTAGGTATTCAATACGCCGATGATGATGAGTTCCGACAGGTGTACAATGGACCAATGAGTTAGACACGATTTTTTGAACTGACTAAAATATTGACATTTACTGATAGGAATACAAAAGAAATTCGTCGCCAGACAGACAAGTTTGCAGCAATGAGGGAAGTTCTAGAAGGCTTTAATTCTCCATTCCAACTGCAGTTCATCCCTGAAATACACACCACAGTGGATGACAAATTGTCTTTGTTCTGTGGTCGCTGCATATTTAAGATGTTTCTAGAAGAAAAACCTTGAAAACACTGCATTCTAACTAGAATTCCGTCTGACTCTGAGACGAAATACACTCCTGGAAATGGAAAAAAGAACACATTGACACCGGTGTGTCAGACCCACCATACTTGCTCCGGACACTGCGAGAGGGCTGTACAAGCACTGATCACACGCACGGCACAGCGGACACACCAGAAACCGCGGTGTTGGCCGTCGAATGGCGCTAGCTGCGCAGCATTTGTGCACCGCCGCCGTTAGTGTCAGCCAGTTTGCCGTGGCATACGGGGCTCCATCGCAGTCTTTAACACTGGTAGCATGCCGCGACAGCGTGGACGTGAACCGTATGTGCAGTTGACGGACTTTGAGCGAGGGCGTATAGTGGGCCTGCGGGAGGCCGGGTGGACGTACCGCCGAGGTGCTCAACACGTGGGGCGTGAGGTCTCCACAGTACATCGATGTTGTCGTCAGTGGTTGGCGGAAGGTGCACGTGCCCGTCAACCTGGGACCGGACCGCAGCGAAGCACGGATGCACGCCAAGACCGTAGGATCCTACGCAGTGCCGTAGGGGACCGCACCGCCACTTCCCAGCAAATTAGGGACACTGTTGCTCCTGGGGTATCGGCGAGGACCATTCGCAACCGTCTCCATGAAGCTGGGCTACGGTCCCGCACACCGTTAGGCCGTCTTCCGCTCACACCCCAACACCGTGCAGCCCGCCTCCAGTGGTGTCGCGACAGGCGTGAATGGAGGGACGAATGGAGACGTGTCGTCTTCAGCGATGAGAGTCGCTTCTGCCTTGGTGCCAATGATGGTCGTATGCGTGTTTGGCGCCGTGCAGGTGAGCGCCACAATCAGGACTGCTTACGACCGAGGCACACAGGGCCAACACCCGGCATCATGGTGTGGGGAGCGATCTCCTACACTGGCCGTACACCTCTGGTGATCGTCGAGGTGACACTGCATAGTGCACGGTACATCCAAATCGTCATCGAACCCATCATTCTACCATTCCTAGACCGGCAAGTGAACTTGCTGTTCCAAAAGGACAATGCACGTCCGCATGTATCCCGTGCCACCCAACGTGCTGTAGATGGTGTAAGTCAACTACCCTGGCCAGCAAGATCTCCGGATCTGTCCCCCATTGAGCATGTTTGGGACTGGATGAAGCGTCGTCTCACGCGGTCTGCACGTCCAGCACGAACGCTGGTCCAACTGAGGCGCCAGGTGGAAATGGCATGGCAAGCCGTTCCACAGGACTACATCCAGCATCTCTACGATCGTCTCCATGGGAGAGTAGCAGCCTGCATTGCTGCGAAAGGTGGATATACACTGTACTAGTGCCGACATTGTGCATGCTCTGTTGCCTGTGTCTATGTGTCTGTGGTTCTGTCAGTGGGATCATGTGATGTATCTGACCCCAGGAATGTGTCAATAAAGTTTCCTCTTCCTGGGACAATGAATTCACGGTGTTATTATTTCAATTTCCAGGAGTGTATATGCTCAGCATGGACGTCTGTACAGGAAAGTCTACAAATACACAGGGTGTAAAGGGACCAATGGATACTCTAAAAAGACTAAAAGACGACATTGAGAAATCAGGCAGCAGTGTTACCACAGATAGGTGCTACACCTCAGAGGAGCTGGCTGCGACTATGTGGAATGATTTTCACCTCACACTTGTTGGCACTCTGCGGTTGATCAGACGGCGCATACCTAAGAGCTGAAGACTGGCCGCAGTGCACACTCATCCATCTTTGCATCTACTGACCCTCATACACAGACGCCACCACCATTTACTCTCGCATCAACACTAGTCTGTGAGAATCTAAGCGATTGCTCTTGATGCTTTCATCACTCACAAGGTGTGACTAGTGAAGACTCAAGAAAGACTAACGTAAATCTTTTTTATAATTCTACACAGGTGCGGGGGAAGGTGTGAACACCATACAAACGATGGCAGGATATTACAGCACGAAGAGAGGAACAAAAATATGGCCTACGTCACTCTTGTACACACAAATTAATGTAACAGCAAGAAATACATATTCAGTCTTCCTTCTCTGCTTTCCAAACTGGAAAAAGAATTTGCTAAAACGCAGAAGGGTTTTTCTCACCAGCTTAGTACTTGAACTAATGAAGCCTCATGTAGATAAATCGGCCCCACAACCTTACGGGCTTCAGACACCAGTAATAATGGCAATGGAAAGCATCACACAAAGGAAGCTTAACTGCATTATGGAACGTTCACCATCAACAGCTGAGCCAGGAACACGTGGAGATTGCCACCTACGCTCCCAAGAAGGTAAATCTAAATAGATAATGTAAAACAGTTTGGTAAAACCAACTGTTGCCTACTCTCGGTACCGCAAACAGTCTGTGGAAGAAACAGCAAGAAGGCTGTGCTGTATGACAAATGTTTCACAATGAGACAGCAATTCTTATTGTTTCATGTACTGGACTGAAATTAAATGGTTTTTTTGTTATAGGTTCACACAGTTACTAACGTTACTGCAAAAATTATAAGAAGTGAATTTTATGATTTGTTGACTTTGTTCCTATCACAATTAATCTATTACCCAATATATAAAAGTAACGTCAAAGGGTTGTCAGTCGCAACAGAGATAAATGAACATTCATTATGATGAACTAAATTGCCGCTTTCTTTCTGGGCCCGCTGGTTTTCCATCTGCCTCGGCGAATGCGTGCTGGTTCACCTTCTTCCGCCTCAGTTACACTATGTCGGCGATTGCTGCGCAAACAGTGCCTCCACGTACACATACACAATAAATACTCTACAACGCAAACATTCGGGGTTACACTCACCTGGTGCCGGCCGGGATGGGCGATCGGTTCAAGGCGCTACAGTTTGGAACCACGCGACCGCTACGGTCGCTGGTTCGAATCCTGCTTCGGGCATGGATGTGTGTGATGTCCTTAGGTTAGTTAGGTGTAAGTAGTTCTAAGTTCTAGGGGACTGATGACCTTAGAATTTAAGTCCCATAGTGCTCAGAGCCATTTGAACCAAACTCGTCTGGTATAAGACGTTACCCGGGGAGGGGGGCGGGGGGTTCTACTGGGGACCGAACCGCACAATAAACCTGTGTTCGGTATGGGATGGCAGAGGGTGGGTGGACTGTTTTGGCCTGTAGTGGGGTTGTCGACAACTGAGGGCTACGGCGGGACAAAGCCTCTCCGTCGTTTCTACGTCCCCGGTTCAGTACAATACAATACAAAGACCTTACTTGCTCAGCGGCGGACTGCTTGTGTGACAATGAGCATACACAGTATATAAGGAGGCCTAAAATTTTCCAACTAGGTTTTCTCGAAAACGGTTGAGAGTTGCTCTTATTGTTTACATACGTTGAAGTTCCAGTGAAGTCCTTCATATCCTGTCAACATGAATCACATGGTTGAAGATAAGTTCATACGACCCCTTGGTAAGCAGTTAAACTACGCTCCGTAGCCTCTTGCTGTGCTCACCATTTTATACCCCCAGGCCCGCTCCCTGTCGCAGAAAATATTGCGGTTGCGTGGTAGACACTATGTGGATGTCGAATGCTGTATGCCGGACGAAGTGGCCAAGCGGTTCTAGGCGCTGCAGTCTGGAACCGCACGACCGCTACGGTCGCAGGTTCGAATCCTGCCTCGGGCATGGATGTGTGTGATTGTCCTCAGGTTGGATAGGTTTAAGTAGTAGTAAGTTTTAGATGACTGATGACCTCAGAAGTTAAGTTCCGTAATGCTCAGAGCCATGTGAACCATTTTCTCGAATGCTGTTGACATAATTGGCCTTCTACGACCTTGTACTCAAGGTGTTCCTTGTAACAAGTCTGCCATTCTCGCTATTTTCTGCACTTAAATAATACAGATAGACGCATGAGAAGTTATTAAGAGTTCTTTATGGCATATGGCCACATTCTTTGAAGATATAACCATTAAGAAAAGTACTCAACTAGAAAGCGGATTTTTAAGAGTGTACCAAGGAAAGTGAAGACGTAGCATTAATTCCTGTCAATGAATCGATTTATATTCGCTCAGATGACGCTGATTCTCAAAATAACAGATCGCGTAAGAGCTACTTGAGTCACAGTGCGACATACCTATCACTCATATATTTTTTTTCAAAATCTAAAAATGTTTCAAATTTCTCTAGGCACTATGGGACTTAACAACTGAGCTCATCAGTCACCTAGAACTTAGAACTACTTAAACCTAACTAACCTAAGGACATCACCCACATCCACGCAGGATTCGAACCTACGACCGTAGCGGTCGCGCGGTTCCAGACTGTAGAGCCTGGAACTTCTCGGTCAGAGCGGCCAGCAAAATCTAAAATGCTGTATAAAATTTCAAATAAAAGTCTGCCAGAAATCCGTAAATCCAAATATCCAAAGGTGGGTCACAAAGACTGGTTTTGAGGAAATCTCTTGTGAAAGGGATTGTGGAAGAAGGAAAACAAATGTAATGAAAGGTGATAACCTGATTTGTATTTTATGTTGTTTTTTTTGCATTTACGTCTATTAAAACCATCGACATAGCAAAAACATTGAGTTGGAGTAAATTTTAGGTGCCGTACTGTTGTTTGCAAATGGTGTGCCGTTATCGGCTTTCGTGATACGGTGCACTCATTCTGACCGTCAATTATCCGAAGAACCTATCTTCGTGGCATTAGCTGCAGTGTCACGCAGGCGGTACCGAACGCTGTAGTGCGTAGTTTTCCCGCGTCGGAAATATAAACAATACTGACAAGCTGTTTTATTTTTCCTCTGGCCTGCTGAGAGAGGCCAGAGACACACGCATAGTTGGGCGTTTATTTGATCGTTTCTGCTGGGAGGAAGTACGTGCTGCGATAATTATGCGTTCACTGGAGCATTTTCTAATCTGGCTGTCTATCGCCATTTAGTTGGTAATGTATCATTAACGTAATTGGCCTGTTTCGCAGCTAGCGACACGCAAAAGGAGGGTGTACAGTCAGAAAGAGGAAGTGTGCATGAGTGCGTAGGTGTTTGCGCGCGAGTGTGTGTGTGTGTGTGTGTGTGTGTGTGTGTGTGTGTTTGAACGGACGACTTATTATGTATAAGTAGGCGGCAGTAAAACTGTACTGCAGTCAGCCTCAAATGCTGGTTCTCTAAATTTCCTCAGTAGCGATTCACGAAAAGAGGGCCTCCCTTTCTCTAGAGACTCCCACCCGAGTTCTTGAAGCATATCCGTAACACCCGCGTGATGATCAAACCTACCAGTAACAAATCTAGCAACCCCCCTCTGACTTGCTTCTATGTCCTCCCTCAATCAGACCTGATAGGGATCCCAAACGCTCGAGTAGTACTCAAGAATAGGTCGTATTAGTGTTTTATAAGCGGTCTCCTTTACAGATGAACCACATCTTTCCAAAATTCTACCAATGAACCAGATGAAGATGGGCTCCGAAGTTGGTTCGACAAGTTCTTCATCTCATCTACATCTATTAGATTACTCTGATATTCACTATAAAATCCCTGGTAGAGGGTTCAATGAACCACCTTCTAGCCGTATCTCTACCGTTCCACTCTCGAATGGCCCACCAGCAGAACGAACACTTAAATTTTTCTGTGCTTTCCCTAATTTCTCTTATTTCATGGTGATGATCATTTCTTCCAGTGTAGGTGGGTGCCAACACAATGTTTTCGCAGTCGGAGGAGAAAACTGGTGATTGAAATTTCACGTGAAGATCCCGTTGTAACGAAAAACGCCTTTGTATCAATGACTGTCACTCCAACCCACGTATTATTTCTGTAGCACTACCTCCCCTATTTTGCGATAATACAAAACAAGCTGGCCTTCTTTGTACTTTTCCGATGTCATCCATCAGTGCCACCTGATGCGGATCCCACACCGCACAGTATTACTCCAGAATAGGGTGCACAAGCCTGGTGTAAGCAGTCTCTTTAGTAGACCTGTAGCACCTTTTAAGCGTTCTGCCAATGGATCGCAGTCTTTGGTTTGCTCTACCAGTAACACTATCTATGTGATCGTTTCAATTTAGGTCATTTGTAATTGTAATCCCTAAGCATACAGTTGAATTTATAGCCTTCAGATTTGTGTGACTTAACGCGCAATCGAAATTTAGCGGATTTCATTTAGTACTCATGTGAACAACTTCACACTTTTCTTTATTCAGGGTCAGCTACCACTTTTCACACCATACAGATATCTTATCTAAATTACTTTGCCATTCGTTTTGGTCATCAGATGACTTGATAAGACGGTAAAAGACAGCAACTTACTCGATGACTTTCCGTCTATTACTGCTAACTGTGACCTTACTGACAGGAAATCACGAATTCAGTCACACAACTGAGGCGATTTTCAAGAGGCAAGCAGTTTGGTTAGAAGACGCTTGAGAGGACGGTGTCGAAATCCTTGTGGAAATCTAAAAATATGGAATCAATTTAACATCCAATGTCGATAGCACATATTAGATCATGAGCTAGTTGTGTTTCAAAAGGACAATGTTTTCTTGATCCGTGCTTATTCCGTGTCAATAAATCGCTTTCTTCGAGGTGTTTTATAATGTTTGAATATAGTATTATGTTCCAAAACCCTACTACAAATCGACGTTAGTGAAATGAACCAGTAATTAGCGAATTACCCCTGTTTCCATTTTTGGATACTGGTGAGCGAGTATATAATTGCTAAATGTGGAGCTATTGCATGATCATACATTGAGAGGAACCTGACTGGTATGCATCTGTACCGGAGGCCTTGTCTTTATTAAGCGATTTAAGCTGCTTTGTTACACTGAAGATATCTACTTTTATGTTTCTCATTTTGGCAGTTGTTCTTAATTGCAATTCAAGAATATTTATTTATTCTTGTTTGGTAAAGGAGTTCCGGAAAACCGTGTTTAATAACTCTGCTTTAGCGCCACTGTCATCAGTAATTTCACCGTTGTTATCGCCCAGTGAAGGTATTGATTGCGTCTTGCCACTTGTGTGTTTCATGTATGATCAAAATGTTTGGGTTTTCTGTCAGATTTGGAGACAAAATGTCGTTGTGGAAATTATTAAAAGCATCACGCATTGAAGTATGCGCTATATTTCGAGATTCTGCAAAACTTTGCCAGTTTTGGGGATTTTGAGTTCTTTTAAATTTGCTGTGCTTTTCTCGCCGCTTCTTCAATAGCGATCTGACCCGTTTCATGTACCATGGGGGATCAGTGTCATGAATTGTTAATTCGTGTGGTACATATATCTCAATTGCTGTCGATACTATCTCTATGAAATCATTCCACAACTTTTCTACGCTTACGTGATTAGATCGGAAGGAGTGAAGACTGTCTTTCAAAAAGCCGTTAATAACATTTTCATCAGCTCTTTTAAATAGTTGTACTTTGCATTTCTTTTTGATGGCTGTAGGTGTTACGGTATTGAGCCTAGCAGCAATGTGGTCGCTAGTCCCTGTTCTTGTCAGGATACTCACTATTTGTCGAGCATTATTTGTTTCTAAGAGATCAAATACGCTTTCGCAAACATTTATGCTTCAAGTGGGCTCATGAACTAATTGTTCAAAACAATTTTCTGAGAAAGCATTCAGTACAATTTCTCTTGACGTTTTATGCCTGCCGCCGGCCATAGACTTATAATTTTTCCAGCACGTCAAAGGTAGGTTGAAGTCGCCACCGACAATAATTGTGTGAGTGGGGTACCTATTTGAAATGAGACTCAAGTTCTCTTTCAACTGTTGAGCAAGTACATCTTCTGAGTCCGGGGGTCGGTAAAAAGATTAAATTAATAGTTTTGTCCTATTGTCACGTATAACGTCTACCCATACTATTTCGCATTAACTATCTGCTTCTTTTTCACAAAAAATTTCCGCTGAACTTATTTCCGGCTTTAGCAAGCTTTCGGAACCAATGTTTCAGCTTCAGTGCTTTCTATTAGAGCTTGGAGCTCAGGTTCTTTCCCAACACAGCTACGACAATTTACAACTACAATACTGGTCGTTCTACAACTACTTTACTGTGTTTTACCTGCCTCCTTTTAGACGGTCGCACTTTCTCTGGTTCCCTGAGACCAACTTACCTAAAACAAAAAAAAAAAACAAAAAAAAAAAACGCGCAGTCTCTTCCACACAGCCCCACTTTCCTTGTATCGGGCTCCTATGTGTAGTGGACTCCTGACCTAATAAGCGGAGCCCGGTAACCCACCACCCAATGGCACAAGTCATGGAATCTGCAGCCTAAACTGTCACAGCACTGCCTGAGCCTCTGATTCAGACCCTCCACTAGGTTCTGCACCAAAGGACCACAGTCCTGCAGATGGTGGGCTCCACCTTAATCTCAGAAGCAAGACTGGCACTCTTTACCATTTTCGCTAGTCGGCCGAAACCATAGAAAATCTCCTCCAATCCAAAGCGACAAACGTCATTGGTACCGACATGAGTCACCACCTGTAGCTAGCTGCACCCTGTATTCATGGAATCCAGAAGCACCGTTTCCACATCCGGTATGACTCCCCCCAATATGTACACGGGGTGCACACTGGCTTCCTTCCCCTCCTTGGCAGCCATGTTCCTAAGGGGCTCCACTATGCACTTAACGTCGGAGTTCCCAACTACCAACAAACCCACCCTCTGTGAATTCCCAGACCTTGCGGTGTGAGAAGCTTCCTCTGGAACAGGGTGAACGACTACATCCAACTTAGAGACATCGTCAGCCAGAGATAACGCCCGAAACCTGTTCGTCTAATGAACCGGGGAGGCCCTACGATCGGCTATTCGGAAAATTTTTGCTGCCTACTATACTGTGGAATGATCTCCAGGTCGACGACGGGTGAGAGGTCAACCTCAGTGCAACCTGGGGCGACCACAGCAGTGGACCAGTCGGGGGACCAGTGGGACATGCTCCATGTCCATCGCATCCCTGCGCCTGACCCTCCTCAGTGGTGCCCCTTGGCAGCACCCTCAAGCTGTGTGACAGAAGCCAACGCAGCCTGGAGCTGTGAGCGAAGGATCGACAACTCTGTTCCCATCTGTACACAGCATTCACAGTTCCTATCCATTACGGATGTCACTCTTGTTCGATGCTCGTAAAATATGTAAAAAAGCAGCAGAAATTCGAAGTGCTCTCTCGCTGACAGTCTATCGTCACTGAGCTACGGTAACCAGAACAATCTAAATCTTATACGATAGAAGGGTCAATAACAAAGACGGTACAGTAAGCTACCTTCTTATTAAAATTAAAATAAGAGGTTGTGCACTCGAACACACAAGAAATTAGAAAAATAATTTAGTAACCACACAGGTATAAGTAAATAAGTCGCTCTTGTTGGAATCTCGTAAAACATATAACAAACGAACAGTCAACTCCCTTATTAGCAACACGAACACGACTTCTTCTCTCAGTGATGCACTAACCGACACTGAGCTATACTACGTGAGTTCTTCAGTCACAGAATCGAGAAGTGCCTCCAGCTTTGCAGAGTGTTGTAAATAGTGTAGCAGACTGTTGGGTTGGGTTGTTTTTGGGAAGGAGACCAGACAGCGAGGTCATCGGTCTCATCGGATGAGGGAAGGAAGTCGTCGGTGCCCTTGGAAAGGAACCATCCCGGCATTTTCCTGGAGTGATTTAGGTAAGTCACGGAAAACCTTAATCAGAATGGCCGGACGCGGGATTGAACCTTCGTCCTCCCGAATGCGAGTCCAGTCTCTAACCAGTGCGCCACCTCGCTCGGTGTGTAGCAGACTGTATTATTTATGACTAAAGTTTCTGTTATGCGTATCTGCTTAGTTTATTAAATTTATGGAAAAGCGCTAGGAACACAATGTTTATTTTGTTTCCTTTAATATTTATGGCTGCTCTAAAATGCACCCAATACATTATGTTTCTAATATGAGGTTTCTATAGCTCTGTTTTATATTAAGGGGGAAAAAAACAGAATACCTATCAACCATGAGGTAGAGACATTTAGCATCCAAAGCAGTATCATAATTAAATATCTGGCGTGAGGTTGAAAACCATCTTGAAAAATAATAACCACGTAGGATTGATGCTATGCAAGGCGCATGGTCGATTTAGGTTTAATGGAGAGACATTTAGCATCCAAAGCAGTACCATAATTAAATAACTGGTCGTGAGGTTAAAAACCATCTTGAAAATTAATAACCACGTAGGATTGATGCTATGTAAGACAGCATGGTCGATTTATGTTTATTGGAGAGTTCCAAGAAAGTACAGTTTATCTGTAAAGAGTACCACATTCAGAAAACATATGCGACAAAAAGGTTGGTACTGCTCGAGTGTTCATCGGACTAATGTAGGAGATCAGAACAGTTCAGAGGCTCTTTCCTAGATCTACTACCGGTCGCTTCCATCATTAAGCATTACTGAAACAGACAGTGCCAAAACGCTTAGAAGATGCTACTAATCCACAGAAAAGAATGCCTGTAATACGCTTGTTCGTCCTCTAGTACTGTACTGTAGTGCTCTTTGACGAAGGACATGGAAAAAGTTCAAAGATGGACATATTGTGTTTTATTATCGCGTAACATGTAGGGTAACAGAAGAAATACTTCAGTTTATTGAAAGGAGGAAGTACAAACATGTTCCGGGAAAATCAGGAATACACAAATACAAGTCGCTGAGGAATGAAATAAACAGGAAGCGCAGGAAAGCTAAGACGAAATGGCTGCAGGAAAAATGTGAAGTCATTGAAAAAGATATGATTATCGGAAGGACAGACTCAGCATACAGGAAAGTCAAAACAACCTTTGGTGACATTAAAAGCAACGGTGGTAACATTAAGAGTGCAACGGGAATTCCACTGTTAAATGCAGAGGAGAGAGCAGATAGGTGGAAAGAATACATTGAAAGCCTCTATGAGGGTGAAGATTTGTCTGATGTGATAGAAGAAGAAACAGGAGTCGATTTAGAAGTGATAGGGGATCCAGTATTAGAATCGGAATTTAAAAGAGCTTTGGAGGACTTACGGTCAAATAAGGCAGAAGGGATAGATAACATTCCATCAGAATTTCTAAAATCATGAGGGGAAGTGGCAATAAAACGACTATTCACGTTGGTGTGTAGAATATATGAGTCTGGCGTCATACCATCTGACTTTCGGAAAAGCATCATCCACACAATTCTGAAGACGGCAAGAGCTGACAAGTGCGAGAGTTATCGCACAATCAGCTTAACAGCTCATGCATCGAAGCTGCTTACAAGAATAATATACAGAAGAATGGAAAAGAAATTTGAGAATGCGCTAGGTGACGATCAGTTTGGCTTTAGGAAAAGTAAAGGCACGAGAGAGGCAATTGTGACGTTACGGCTAATAATGGAAGCAAGTCTAAAGAAAAAGTCGAGACATCTTCATTGGATTTGTCGACCTGGAAAAAGCGTTCGACAATATAAAATGGTGCAAGCTGTTGCAGATTTTGAAAAAAGTAGGGGTAAGCTGTAGGGAGAGACGGGTCATATACAATATGTACAACAACCAAGAGGGAATAATAAGAGTGGATGATCAAGAACGAAGTGCTCGTATTAAGAAGGGAGTAAGACAAGGCTAGGGGTAAAATACAGGGAGCGAAAGGCTATTTACAATTTGTACAGAAACGAGATGGCAGTTATGAGAGTCGAGAAACATGAAAGGGAGGCACTGGTTGGGAAGGGAGTGAGACAGGGTTGTAACCTCTCCCCGATGTTATTCCATCTGTATATTGAGCAAGCAGTATAGGAAACAAAAGAAAATTTCGGAGTAGGTATCAAAGTCCATGGAGAAGAAATAAAAACTTTGAGGTTCGCCGATGACATTGTAATTCTGTCAGAGACAGCAAAGGACTTGGAAGAGCAGTTGAATGGAATGGACAGTGTCCTGAAAGGAGGATATAAGATGAACATTAACAAAAGCAAAACGATGATAATAGAATGTAGTCGAATTAAGTCGGGTGATGCTGAGGGAATTAGATTAGGAAATGAGACACTTAAAGTAGTAAAGGAGTTTTGCTATTTGGGGAGCAAAATAACTGTTGATGGTCGAAGTAGAGAGGATATAAAATGTAGACTGGCAACGGGAAGGAAAGCGTTTCTGAAGAAGAGAAATTTGTTAACATCGAGTATAGATTTAAGTGTCAGGAAGTCATTTCTGAAAGTATTTGTATGGAGTGTAGCCACGTATGGAAGTGAAACATGGACGATAAATAGTTTGGACAAGAAGAGAATAGAAGCTTTCGAGATGTGGTGCTACAGAAGAATGCTGAAGATTAGATGGGTAGATCACATAACTAATGAGGAGGTATTGAATAGGATTGGGGAGAAGAGGAGCTTGTGTCACAACTTGACCAGAAGAAGGGATCGGTTGGTAGGACATGTTCTGAGGCATCAAGGGATCACCAATTTAGCATTGGAGGGCAGTGTGGAGGGTAAAAATCGTAGAGGGAGACCAAGAGATGACTACACTAAGCAGATTCAGAAGGAGGTAGGTTGCAGTAGGTACTGGGGGATGAAGAAGCTTGCACAGGATTGAGTAGCATGGAGAGCTGCATCAAACCAGTCTCAGGACTGAAGACCACAACAACAACAACAACAAGACAAGGCTGTAGCCTTTCGTCCCTACTCTTCAAACTGTACATCGAGGAAGCAATGATGGAAATAAGTGAAAAGTTCAGGAGTGGGATTAAAATACAAGGTGAAATTATATCAATGATACGATTCGCTGATGACATTGCTATTCTTAACGAAAGTGAAGAAGAATTAAATGATCTGCTGAACGGAATGAACAGTCTAATGAGTACACAGTATGGTTTGAGAGTAAATCGGAGAAAGACAAAGGTAATGAGGAGTAGTAGAAATGAGAACAGCGAGAAACTTAACATCAGGACTGATGCTCACGAAGTCAATGAAGTTAAGGAATTCTGCTACCTAGGCAGTAAAAAAACCAATGACGTACGGAGCAAGGAGGACATCAAAAGCAGACTCTGTATGGCAAAATAGGCATTTCTGGCCAAGAGAAGTCTACTAATATCAAATACCTGCCTTAATTTGAGGAAGAAATTTCTGAGGATGTACGTCTGGAGTACAGCATTGTATGGTAGTGAAACATGAACTGTGGGAAAACCGGAACAGAAGAGAATCTAAGCATTTGAGATGTGGTGCTATAGACGAATGTTGAAAATTAGGTGGACTGATAAGGTAAGGAATGAGGAGGTTCTACGCAGAATCGGAGAGGAAAGGAGTATATGGAAAACACTGATAAGGAGAAGGTACAGGATGATAGGACATCTGCTAAGACTTGAGGGAATGACTTCCAAGGTACTAGAGGGAGCTGTAGAGGGCAAAAACTGTAGAGGAAGACAGAGATTGGAATACGTCAAGCAAATAATTGAGGACGTAGGTTGCAAGTGCTACTCTGAGATGAAGAGGTTAGCACAGGAAAGGAATTCGTGGCGGGCCGCATCAAACCAGTCAGTAGACTGATGACCAAAGAAAAAAAAAACATGTAGGGGAGTACCTTGGATATGACACATGAGCTGGGATGGAAACCTTTAAAACAAAGGTATTTTCACTGTGGCGAGATCATTTAATGAAATTTACATATTGGTCTTTCTCCTCTGAATGCAAAAATAGTATGTTGATGCCAATCTACGTAGGGGGTAATGATCATTGTAATAAAATAAGGAAAATCAGAGTTCGCATGGAAATATCTCTGTGTTCATGTATCGCGCGCTGTTCGAAAGAGGAACGGTATTAAAGCAGGACTACTCAGAGAAGAAAGGAAGAAGACATTATTGAGAACTGGAATTTGTCTCCCGGTACGAAACGACGCCACTGCTATCAACGTACATTTCGCTTCTGATGTATGAAAAGTCGTCGAAACTGTTACTCGAACATCTTTCTACTACTATTTACTAGGCATGAGCTATAGTAGGGTCTGATTCAGTTTCTCTGTGATTATGTGGATCTGTATTAAACCCTATAAATTATAAAAGTTTTCTACGTTGAGTCAGTTACTTCAGTTACGTCTTTTGCACATAAAATGACTTTCCCTTTCCACCAATCTTGGTGGAAACGATTTTGAAATCTGTTTAAACTGGAGAAACGATTTAACTGCGCTATCAGTCTTTGCACAAATTATGGTAAGTCATACAGTTCCGCATATATAATTCTCTTCCTTTTATTACAGGATACTCGTATCGGGGCAGGAACCTAAGTGTTCCATGATTGTTCGAACTCTGAGAAAATGCTACGATGCCCCTACATCTAACAATCATGACCGCTAAGTTTTGGTATAAACACTTTTCTGGCACAGTGGGTACAAAGTTTTGTAGAGTATATTTCAAACTGCCTCGACAATAAATGGGCTGCTCATTTAGAGAACGTCCGAGACTGAGCCGCTTGTGGCGTAAACTATTTTAAAGTATCCGGACAGCCTGGGAGTATTGTTTTGTCAGTGGAGAAGCAGTAACAACAGAGTGGGTGGAATAGAAGACCTCAGTGATTTCGAACGTGGACTAGACATCGTGTAGTGGAAACACAATCACTCCTAGAACAAGACCAAGCAGGCCACATTCAATGACGCACAGGGACCGTCGAACATTGCAGAGGTTGGTTGCAAAATAGCACCATATTTGGAATAATGAATCACACTCTACCATGTATGAAACTAATGGATGGGTTGGGTTGGTGAATGCCGTCATGTGCCTTACCAGTACTGAAGTACGGAGGAGGTGATGTTACGGTACGAGAATATCTTTCTTTGTTAGGTTATAGTCCCACTATTACGCTCCAGAATACGCAAATACGGAGGGATACCAATTCATGTTACAACACTGTGTACTGCGTACAGCTGAGGAACGGTTTTGAAACAATAACTGTATTAGCATGACTTTGCCATGACTTTGCATACTGTCACAATCCTGCGTCCGTGAGGCAATGGTTTGCGGACAATAAAACTTCGCCTGAGGACAAAAGTAGTCCTTTGGGATGAATCAGAATGTCGACTTTGCTTCAGAACCCAGCGTCTAATACCTGCCTTCTCTGGATTCGACACTTGAGGAAGAATGGTCTGCCATTCGTCCACGGATACAGACACTTACTTGAGAAGCAGAGTTTATGCCGTCTAAAAGATGAAGGGTGGACACACCCTAAATTAATGTCCACTAATACAAGTCCGGGTACTTGATCAGGTAGTGTATTCCGTAAACGATTATTTCTCTCGTCAGATTTTGCGTTCTCGATTATTAGATGACTGCAGCTACACGAGGTGTTGACTTCACGTACATTTTGTTCGGTAGCTGTGTTTGTTCATCTTTCGTGCAATAAGTTGAGTAGACGTGAACGTTGCTGAGCAGTCTTATTTCCTCTATGAAGAAGACTACTGATAATTTGGCAAGTACGTTTCTCGGAAATTTCGTCTGAAAGACCCTCATGCATTTAGACGCCGTTATTTTTCACGCGTAGTTTCTCAGTGTAGCCTAGGATTTGAGTACTGGTTCAAATGGCTTTGAGCACTATGGGACTTAACATCTGTGGTCATCAGTCTCCTAGACTTCGAACTACTTAAGCCTCATTGACCTAAGGATAGCAATCACATCACTGCCCGAGTCAGGATTCGAACCTGCGACCGTAGCAGTAGCGCGATTTATGTACTCCCACATTTCTGTATGCCTTTGCTCAAATACCGAGATATTTTCTTCAACGACTTTTGTTTACCTTCCGAAGCTGTAGCTTTTTACCTTGTTCAATTTCTTGCAGACGAGTTACTTTCACATGGGCTGTAACACACTTATACTCCACCATTGCAAAAAACAGTATGTGAAAGGTAATAAAAATGAAACTAAAATTGGTGTAAGAAAGCTGAAACAACATAGGAAAAGGATCTGCAAATAGAAAAAAGAAAATAATACGCCTCATCTAAAATTTACCAATTCTATTTTTTGTCCTGTTATTTGTTACATAGTAAACATCAAGTTAAACTTAATGGAGTACTGGCTGCTTGTTATAAGCCTACTTTACATCAATTCTCTTACAATATGCAGATGGTTCCTGGAGTTTATTCCCTAATCACGTCGTAAAATTTTATGCCACTAGAGTCCTGTTTCTGAAGAAGACTAATTACCCAGTCAACTCTACCAAGCCGTTGTTATTAATTTGTAGTAACTTCTGACGAAAGTTCTTTGTCGTCTCTAAACCATACCATTTCTGTTTATTTCTCTTTGCACTTTAGTTCCTTTTTCACTGTCTTCGTACTTTCCTCGATATTCTAATTAAAGAAAACTGTGATACTTTAGCCACTTCCCTTACAATCTTCTTACTACCAAATTGAGTCCCTTGGTATTCACTCTTATTACATGTAAATTCTGTAGATTACTCGTCGGCGGCAGTACTCTATGCTCAATTGATCGAGACATCGGTATTTCACATAACGGAAGCGTTTCGTACATCCATTAAAAGAGTAAAGATTTTTGGTTATTTACTTGACCTTATTTCCATTAGAAAGAAGTCTACGAGGTTCTCGAGTTTTCCAACTAGTCTTACTTAAGAATTTTCAGTAATTTTAGTCAAGAAAATCGTAATTTTTTGCCTTTTTTTTAGCTTAAAATTTGAGTAGTAGTTTGAAGCCTCCAGATAACAGTCTGATCGCTAATTTTCACTTTTATACTCTCGTTACTTCTTCGGTATAACAGTGTTTTGTTTGCAAGTCTCTGTTGTCCTAATTCTGAATTCTAGGTAACTTACAAGAACCTAGAGCTTTGACGGATTTTAGCTGCATTCAGTGTATTTAAGCGTGCGATCCTGACGTGCTTGTGCAATACAGGCTCTGATCAACTGTTTATCTCTGCAATAACTCGCTTCTTCTGTTACATTTACTTTTGGAGTAGGAATTCACTATAGCAATGACGTTCTAGGCAAATCTGCTATATATTAATCTTACTTTTAGCTCCACTAAAGCCACATTATCATGTAGCTCTTGCTAATTTCAATTGAAAAATTCTGTTCGAATTTCTTTACATGTACTTCGCATTAATTTTCATACTTTTTCGCAGACAAGGATCTTACATTCTTTTCTCCTATGGATGAATTGGAGTTTATCTTAATTATCTGCGGTTTTCAGCCGCTGCTTTTGCATGATCTATGGTTACAAATCTGCCTTTAGTGGCCTGCCGCTTTAATGTAAGGGAGCTTTATTTACGAGTATTTGTTTACCTCTTCCACTGAACCGTTCTTAATCCATTTACTCAGATCAGAGTCAACAACTTGAGGGAGTTTTACTTCCTCTCATGATTTCTTAAGGTGTTAATTTTCCACTTCATAGTATTGTCTCTTTCGTTTAATATTTCGAATTCAGCATCTTGTTCTGCATTACTAGGCTACATTATGAATTTTAAATCTTCTTCTATCAGTGCTGTATTACCTGTTAAGTTGACGAAGATGGCTGGGGTTGTAAAATATTGATGGAGAGGAAACAGAGATTGCAGCAAAAGTAGTCAGCTGAAGCGGAACGTGGTTGGTCTGAATAAGGAAGCGTTACTTACGAAACTCGCAATGTACACAATTAGGCTCAGGCAGTAAAAACCTCATCTGGCAGCTTCTTTAAAACTCATTTTGGAAGTAATAATTATGAGCCGCAACAGACAAATTTTCTATTATTTTGTACTAACGATAAATTAAAGAACATTGAGAGGGACAATATTGCTTTTTGGCCCTTTTATCGATAGTTGACTTACGGTTTCTGCTCCAACAGCAGTGCACGGTGTAATTTTTAACAGCAGACACATAAATTAAATTTCCTGTTATTTTACTGCTCACGCGTGTAAACCTCCAGTGCTTTTGTTAGTCACATACATCAGTTGAGAGCATGGACTCCATTCTGCCAAGATATTAGAACCTTTTTCTTTTACTGCTCGTATTTAGTGGCAACTTTACGGCGGTTGGCGCCTTCCGTTGCCCCCAGACAGCCTCCGTCGGGCGCAGAGCACATACATGTTCCACGCCCATCAAATATTCAGCGGCCATTTTATTGGCGGCTCTTCAGCTATGCACGAACGGCCGTGACGTGATACCGTATGACGCGCTGCAGGCCGGCGTCCCTCTTTGCGCTGCCCACAGCGGTGGCTGCTAGCACACCGCTCATTCTGTAGCCTGCGGTCTGTTCTCTGATCACCATTATAGCGATCTACATCTACATGTACATGGATACTCTGAAAATCACATTTAAGTGACTGGCAGAGGGTTCATCGAACCATCTTCACAATTCTCTTTTATTACAATCTCGCTTAGTGCGCGGATAGAATGAACACCTATATCTTTCCGTACGAGCTCTGATTTCCCTTAGTTTATCGTGGTGAGCGTTCCGCACTATGTAGGTCGGTGTCAACAAAATATTTTAGCATTCGGAGGAGAACGTTGGTGATTGGAATTTCGTGAGAAGATTCCGTCGGCACGAAAAACGCATTTCCAGGGCAAATCCTGTATCATTTCTGTGACACTCTCTCCCATATTTTGCGATAATACAAAACGTGCTGCCTTTCTTTGAACTTTTTCGATGTACTTCGTCAGTCCTACCTTGTAAGGATCCCACAGCGCACAGCAGTATTTTAAAAGAGGACGGACAAGCGTAGTAGGTCTGTTACATTTTCTAAGTGTCCTGCCAATAAAACGCAGCCTTTGGTTAGCCTTCCCCACAACATTTGCTATGTAGTCTCTCCAATTTCAGTTGCTTGTGATTGTAATACCTAGGTATTCAGTTGAATTTACGGCTTTTAGATTAGAATTATTTATCGTGTAACTGAAGTCTAACGAGTTCCTTTTAGCACTCATGTGTGATGACCTCACACTTTTCGTTATTTAGCGTCAACTGCCACTTTTCGCACCATTCAGATATTTTTTATAAATCGTTTTCCAGTTTGTTTTGATCTTCTGATGACTTTATTAGTCGATAAACGACAGCGTCATCTGCAAACAACCGAAGACGGCTGCTCAGATTGTCACCCAAATCGTATATATAGCAAAGGGCCTGTAACACTATCTTGGTGAAAGCCTGAAACCACTTCGGTTTTACTCCATGACTTTCCGTCAATTACTACAACTGTGACCTCTCTGACAGGAATTCGCAAATCCAGTCACACAACTGAGACGATATTCCATAAGCACGCAATGTCACAATAAGCCGCTTGTGTGGTACAGTGTCAAAAGCCTTTCGGAAATCCACGAATATGGAATCGATCTGAAATCCTTTGTCAACAGCACTCAGCACTTCATGTGAATAAAGAGCTTGTTGTCTTTCACAGGAACAATATTTTCTAAACCCACGTTGACTGTGTGTCAATAGACCGGTCACTTAAATAATACTCATGTCGAACAATATGTCTCCTTGTATATGTCCACGTAGTTTTGCTATCTACAAAACAAAAGCATTTCAATAAATAAATGCCGATGAAAAAGACCACTTTCAAAAATTGTCGAAACAGTGATATCATATCAGATAGGGCGAGGCGCTTGCATACCTGGAAACTTTTTATTGAAGAGGACAAGAGTTCTGGGACCCTACTCTTGCAATAAAAATGTTTTTTCTGCATATAGCTACAAAGATGCACAAGAAACTACACTTAACACGGTTTTCAATCTAAAGGTTCCTTGGTGGAATAAAACATATTTAAGAGGACAATTTTGAGTTAAGAGTTTCATCTACAATGGTTCCTTATTATTACTATTATTATTATGATTTTAATTTGCTGGCAGATGTGGTCCACCTCGAAAGTCCTTATCTTTCCCTGTAGCTAAAAATAAATGTGCATATATCTGGATTTTTCATGAAGAGCTCTTGTCAGTACATCGTTGCACCTAGTCCGGATTGGATAGGGCGTCATACAACCACTGTGTCCTATCCTGAGGAGATGCAGGATACACTGAATCCTTGAGTCTAGACAGAAAATCGTTCTAGTGGATAGAAATCAGGAACAGACAAATATCTCATATGGCAAGCTGATTGTTGGAGTCTAATACCTGCATCCGAGCATATGGGAAAAGGAAAGACGGCCAGCCTCGGATCAGAAAACATTGAACAAAAAGTGCGAAATCCGGCATGCAAACGGTCAATACGCATTATACAATGTAACACACGGATGTCTATAGGGAACCGCCACTACATAAAATAAATTTGTGTAAAACCAATCTAACAGAAATCAAACGGTCAGTACGCATCATATCATGGAACGCAGGGATGTCTATCGGGAATCTCTAGTAAATCAAATAAATGAGAGTATTACCGTTCTAACAGAAATCGGAATGGAAGGAAACGCACGGAGTAAACGCTGTATAAATGTACGTACATTCAGGAATAAGTAAACAAGAAAGAGCTCGTAGTAGAGTATCAACAGTGATCAAAAGTAAGTACACTACTGGCCATTAAAATTGCTACACCACGAAGATGACGTGCTACAGACGCGAAATTTAACAGACAAGAATAAGATGCTGTGATATGAAAACGATTAGCTTTTCAGAGCACTGACACAAGGTTAGCACCGGTGGCGGCACCTACAACGTGCTGACATGAAGGAAGTTTCCAACCGATTTCACATACAGAAACAGCAGTTGACCAGCCTTGCCTGGTGAAACGTCATTGTGATGCCTCGTGTAAGGAGGAGAAATGCGTAGCATCACGATTCCGACTTTGATAAAGATCAGATTGTAGCCTATCGCGATTACGGTTTATCGTGTCGCGACATTGCTGCTCGCGTTGGTCGAGATCCAATGACTGTTAGCAGAATATGGAATCGGTGGGTTCAGGAGGGTAATACGGAACTCCGTGCTCGATCCCAACGGCCTCGTATCACTAGCAGTCTAGATGACAGGCATCTTATCCGCATGGCTGTAACGGATCGTACAACGACTTCTCGATCCCTGAGTCAACAGATGGAGACGTTTGCAATACAACAACCATCTGCACGAACAGTTCGACGACGTTTGCAGCAGCATGGACTATCAGCTGGAAGTCCATGGCGGCGGTTACCCTTGACGCCGCATCACAGACAGGAGCACCTGATATGGTGTACGCAACGACGAACCCGGGTGCACGAATGGCAAAATATCATTTTTTCGGATGAATCCAGGTTCTGTTTACAGCATCATGATGGTCGCGTCTGCGTTTGGCGACATAGCGGCGAACGCAAGTTGGAAGGATGTATTCGTCAACGCCATACTGGCGTATCGCCCGGCATGATGGTACGTGGTGCCATTGGTTACACGTCTCGGTCACCTCTTGTTCGCAATGACGTTACTTTGAACAGTGGACGTTACATTTCAGATGTGTTACGACCCTTGACTCTACCCTTCAGTCGATCCCTGCGAAACCCTACATTTCAGCAGGATAAAGCACGACCGCATGTTGCACGTCCTGTACGGGCATTTCTGGACACAGAAAATGTTCGACTGCTACCCTGACCAGAACATTCTCCAGATCTCTCACAGTCTGGTCAATGGTGGCCGAGCAACTGGCTTGTCACAATACGCCAGTCCCTACTCTTGATGAACTGTGGTGTGGTGTTGAAGCTGAGTGGGCAGCTGTACCCGTACACGCAATCCAAACTCTTTTTGACTCAGCGCCCAGGCGTAGCAAAGCCGTTATTATGGTCTGAGGTGGTTGTTCAAAATGTTTCAAATGGCTCTGAGCACTATGGGACTCAACTGCTGTGGTCATTAGTCCCCTAGGACTTAGAACTACTTAAACCGAACTAAACTAAGGACCGGAGGCAGGATTCGAACCTGCGAGCGTAGCAGTCGCACGGCGCCTAGAACCGCGAAACCACCGCGGCCGACTGAGGTGGTTGTTCTGGATACTCATTTCTCAGAATCTATGCACCCAAATTGCGTGAAAATGTAATCACATGTCAGTTCTAGTATAATATATTTGTCCAATGAATCTCGTTTACCATCTGCATTTATTATTGGTGTACTAATTTTAGTAGCCAGTACTGTATAACCATCTCATAAAATATGGGAATTATTGAATACTTCAGGCGCAGATGAAAAAAATTGCTGGTCATCATATTGTTGTATTTATTTGGTATATGATCCCAACGACCATATGTTAGGAAATAATTTATTTTATAACGAGTAGAAAAAGGCTGTAGTAGCTACATCGTAAGAACATTATAATAATTGGTGAATTAATGCTAACACAGTCTCCAACATAAATAATCGTATTGTTGGATGGTTTTGTTATTTCACGACAATGGGAACAGGTTAATTCAAATACGGCGGCAACATAGTGTCAAAACAGGAAGCGGATGGTTCAACCAAAAGAACATCCATAAACATATACAAATACAACCATTGTGTGTGATAAAATCTAAAATCTATAACTGATCGTTGCCATATATTAAGGGATAGTTATACAGTGAAGAGTGAGAGAGTTGTAAGAGGTACAGATTGCGGATCGGATCGTTATCTTCTGGTGTCGAAAGTTATTCTTCCATTTAGCAAAAGAAGATCAAAGAGTGTCTCAGATCGGCGAAGGAGGAAAGAGACCCACTTGCAATGTCGGGAATATACCGTATACCATGCACATGCGGAAAAGTTTACGTCGGAATAACTGGACGATCAATTAACACCAGGATCAAAGAGCATAAGCGACATTGCAGGTTGGGGCAGGTGGGGAAATCGGCCGTGGCAGAGCACGCACTCAATGAGACCGACCACGTAATAAAATTCGCAGACACGGAAGTTCTGGCTGTAGAGAAGCACTATGACACGCGCTTGTTCAGAGAAGCTGTAGAAATACAAAAACACGCAAACAGTTTCAACAAGCCCTCGTCTTAAGGTAAACGGATCCTGGCTTCCCGTACTGCAGCGAACGACCGTCGCAGGTAGCAAGAGGAGAACTGCACCGGAAATGACCGCGGAGAAGGCCTCGGACGTCGGCGCGCCAGGTACATATGGTCTGCGGCCGCGAGCTCGGCTCCAATTCACCACCGGCAATGGAGGGTGAAGCTTTGACAATACCAGCCACTCGTGCTGGCGAAACGTCAAAGAATCATTAGATGAACGTCAATCGAAGAACCCGAGACAGGAGCCAATACGCAGTTTGTCAGTAGTCGGTTGCCATCACACGCGGCTGTTGAAAGACAGCCTAGTTCATAACTGTAAATTTTTTGAATGCTTTCGAATCTTGTAACTGAGCCGCATTAGCCTACAAGCCCTGTATTCACATATTAATATAATGGAATGTGGGAAATCACCTAAAAACCACATTCAGGCTGACTGTCACCTCCGCCCTCGTTATCAGTTCGGGGGAGTATTCGCTATGGGATCGGTACAACATTTGATTCCGATAGATGAGATTTAACACTCACAGGTAACAGGCTGGGTAAATAAAATTAATTAAACAAATGCCATAAATTTAACCCAAAATTTTCAATTTACAGTTTAGGATACACTCTAAACACTTTCGTGGATTACTGAAGACAACAAAGCGAAAATGAACATAGTGTAACTCTTTGAATAATTTTGGAAGTAGTTGACCTGTATAGAACGGCCCGAAGCGTGCTCCATGTACGGTTTATCCATCCAACCTGTTGCATCTTGTCGATAACTGTGTCAGAACGATGAACAATGCTGTGTATGATGCACTTTGTCATTTGTTACCTGTTGCAACTTGTCGATATGAGATCATGACGGCAGCAAACACACAAGATCATTAATTTTGATTCTTGTCACATCGTTTTGTGTAGGCTGAAAGAAATACTGAGTATTTCCCTGTGATGTCTATGTATTACCTATCTGAACATTAAGCTAATAGAGCCTCGTCTTTCCAGAATTTTCTACGAACATCAGTCTCTCACTTCATCTAATTTAACTCGTGTTTTCATAAAGGAACACATATTCCATATGATATGAGAATTTTTATGAAATTTAGCAAAATATATCTGTAAACCAGCTAGACTCAGGCTGTTCACTTTAGTAGCTGACAGACCTTCCACAAATATTTCGCTAAGTATGATAACGTTAGCGTGAGTTTTCTTACAGATTCAGCAACAATTTTTCCTGGAATCAGAGAAACTGTCTTGGCAAAAGTCAAAACAATTTTATATTTTCCTACGATATAATTATGCTGTAAAATGTTTGTTTGAAACGTTGGTTTCCTTCTTTCCACCTTATCAGAAATTTAGTTAATGAACTAAGCACCACATTTTGCAAACTATAATGTCGATTACAAATATTTGAGATGATAGGATTCTAACATCTTTTAAGATAATTCCTCATGTACATACCGTGTAGATCAATAATTGACTAACCGTTCCGTATTAAATAAGACCATAAAGTATTTTCTGTATGATAATGAAACTGAGGAATGTTAGCTTCTGTAAATCCTGTTTCTTAATCCGCGTTATTATACAAGTTGAAGGTAAGCGAGGGCTTTTCTTAATACTTTCTCAATTGCAATAAAATACGTAGGGTATGCACTATGCGTGACCTGAACAATTGTCAGCAAGGCAAATCAAATATTCTGCAAATGAATATGAATCTATAAATTTTATTTACGTCCTTATACAATGTCGTACAGTATTAAAATTATATAAAAAGTTTACTTTAATTTACGTCTATGGTCACAAACTTTTTGTTAACAGATTACCGGTTTCGATCTTTAATGACCATCATCAGATCTGTTTCATTAAAACAATGTACTGCATCCAGGACTTTGTTAACAAAACGTTTGTGACCGAAGACGTAAATTAAAGGAAACGTATTGAAAAGTATTTAAACTGACAAACTCTGGGAGGTTGTAGGGGACATCAAAACAAATATTTTTCCTTAATGTCATTTTTTTCCTATGAGGAGTACTCAAACGGATAGAGGAAGATTACTCTGGCGGCAAATTAATTAAACCAACAAACACTTTTCCATTTTTTATGACCAAGAGACAACACATTAACACAACCCAGTTTCAATTACAGTAGATTTTCAGAAATACTTCCATTGACACGTAAACAAAGGTTACACCGTCGGATCATGTTCTGTCTGACACGGGCAAAAGCCCCAGGAGTATCCTGAATTCTTCCTGCTGCTGCTACTGTCCGGGAAACCAGATCCTCTTCTCATGCAGCAGGAGTTGCGTAAATAAGGTTGCGCATCTCTCCCCACAAAAAAACGTCCAGAGGGGACACATCTGGGGATCTAGCAGGCCATGGTATAGGACCACCTCTACCAATCCACGTTTCTGGGAACCGTCGGTCCAGGAATCGACGCACACGACGACTGAAATGTGCCGGCGCCCCGTCATTTTGAAACCACATGCGTTGTCTTGTAGGGAACGGGACGTCTTCCAGCAATTCTGGCAATGCTCTGGCGAGAAAATTGTAATGGCCTAGGTAGTGGATTCGGCCCAATTAAACAGTCCCCAACAACACCGACCCACACATTGACTGTGTAAATCATGGAATTCTTTTAGATAAGCTAAATCATTATGGTTTGAGGGGGACAGTGCACAAATGGTTTAATTCATACTTAACTGGAAGAATGCAGAAAGTTGAAATAAATGGTTCATGTAATGTTAATACAACAGCTGATTCCTCAAACTGGGGGGGGGGCTATCAAGTACGGGGTCCCACAGGATTCGGTCTTCGGTCCTTTACTGTTCTTGGTATACATTAATGACTTACCATTCCATATTGATGAAGATGAAAAGTTAGTTCTTTTTGCTGATGATACAAGTATAGTAATAACATCCAAAAACCAAGAACTAAGTGATGTAATTGTAAATGATGTTTTTCACAAAATTATTAAGTGGTTCTGAGCAAACGGACTCTCTTTAAATTTTGATAAAATACAGTATATACAGTTCTGTACAGTAAATGACACAACTCCAGTAATAAATATAGACTTTGAACAGAAGTCTGTAGCTAAGGTAGAATTTTCAAAATTTTTAGGTGTGTCCATTGATGAAAGGTTAAACTGGAAGCAACACATTGATGGTCTGCTGAAACGTCTGAGATCGGCTACGTATGCTATTAGGATTATTGCAAATTTTGGTGATAAGAATCTAAGTAAATTAGCTTACTATGCCTACTTTCATTCACTGCGGTAATTCATCGTGCGGTAATTCTGCGGTAATTCATCGTTGAGTAGAAAAGTATTCATTGCTGAAAAACGTATAATCAGAATAATTGCTGGAGCCCACCCACGGTCATCTTGCAGACATCTATTTAAGGATCTAGGGATCCTCACAGTAACCTCACAATATATATATTCACTTATGAAATTTGTTGTTAATAATCCAGCCCAGTTCAAAAGTAATAGCAGTGTGCATAGCTATAACACCAGGAGAAAGGATTATCTTCACTATGCAGGGTTAAATCTGACTTTGGCACAGAAGGGGGTAAATTATGCTGCCACAAAAGTCTTTGGTCACCTACCAAACAGCATCAAAAGCCTGGCAGATAGTCAACCAACATTTAAAAATAAATTAAAAGAATTTCTAGATGACAACTCCTTCTACTCATTGGCTGAATTTTTAGATATAAATTAAGGGAGGGGAAAAAAACTAACTTAAGCATTAGTGTCATGCAATATTTTGGATATTGTAATATCTTGTACAGACATCTTTCATTAACCTGACACGTTGCACATCATTACGAAGTGTCGTATTCATGATCTATGGAACAAGTATTAATGTAATGTAATCTAATCTGATCTAAGAACCGCACTTGATGAGCGATAGTAACTGTGGCATGTGGGTTATCCTCACTCCAAAAATGCGAATTGTGCATGTTGAAGACTTCATTACGCCCGAACGTTGCTTCATCGGTAAACAACACAGAGGATGGAAATGTAGGATGCACTTCACACTGTTTCAGGTACCACTGCGAAAACTGTGCTCTGGGTGGATAATCAACTGGTTCCAGGTTGTGGACACTCTGTAAGTGAAATGGACGTAACAATTGCTCTCGAAGGACTGTTCATACATTCGTCGGATTAGTCTCCATGTTACGTGCAAATGCGCGAGTGCTGATTGAATGATCCCACTCCACATGCTGCAAGACAGCTTCCTCAATTTGCAGCGTTCTTACTGTGTGACGGCGTCCCTGTTCAGGTAATCTGCTAAATGACCCAGTCTCACGCAGACGTTGGTAGACAGCAGCAAAGGTAGTATGATGCGGGATACGGCCATTAGGATATTGTTGTTGATAAACACGCTGTGCAGCTCGCCCGTTGTGGCGCGCTGCGTAGTTCGCTCCAACCATATCAGTGTACTCACTCCAGGTGTATCGCTCCATTAGTAAACAGAGACAATGCACTACTACACTGGTGGACAGCAGTTGTCTACAACTGAAGAGCGTAATACGCCCTCCAACAACAGAAGAGCGTAATACGGCCTCCAGCGGTTTAAATAATCCTCGTAGGAAAAAATGACACAAGGGAAAAATATATGTTTTGATGTCCCCTACAACCGCCCAGAGTTTGTCGGTTTAAATACTTTTCACCCTATATGTATAATATGCTTCCAGAGTCTGTTGGTTTAAATACTTTTCATCCTGTATACGGGTCACTGTTTTATCGCCACAATGTCGCAGCTTGTGAAACCGGTATTAAAAGTTGCTCCGAAAATGCGTGGGATCTCATAAGCATCCGATTAACAAACAAATGCTGCAGGATATAAAATGTGTATATCGTTTTCCACTTGTCTATTGTGTAATTTTTGACCTACAAATATAACGCTTTCATCAAGTAGCTGAATGGCAGTTTAAATCACAAAGGCCATAATAAACCTTTGGTAGCGAAGTAAATATACAAAGCAATTACCGAGATGTAGCATTTAGACTTCAGTATGCACAGCACCAAAGTTCGTTACAAAGAGCTTTAAATTCTCTTTGGAAAGTAGTTCAACGAGTGTTATTCTGTACAATGTCTTTTTGGGGAAAGGTCAAACACTCATATTGAAGCATTACATGAATAATCACGTACTCGTACTGTATCTCGAAAACGAGTTAAATTTCGACCACTTCAATGTAGAGTGGCGGTGACTGCATGAGGTTTAAGTCATTCGGGAGTATTAGGGTTACAAAATTATATTTACTGATAGCCACCTCAATGATTGCGGGAACAACATACATATCATTATTAATAGTAAAGTACAGTCTAATATTCAATTATAAATCATTTTCTCATGCACATGCCAACGATTACTAAACACGGAATTAGAAACTTGATGGTTTAAGATCCTAAACAGCTGAATTACACTGACTTTCATTACATGTCTCAGTACTGAGACAATCGACGTCGCCAGAGAGAAATCAGAAGATGCTGTCGGAACCATCCACGATTGAACTCATTTAGGCTGAACGTCCCACATAACCAGAATTTGATTAATGTGGAGGACCAGCCATGATATGTGTACACTACATCAACGGCGCAAAAAACCTAATGTCATTGGATTCTTCACTCAGGATACTCATGCTCGTTATTTTTGGCAAAGCTCCGTCCCGTATTTTAACGTTCATAGAATAGTACTTCTAAATCCGCACCCCAGAATTTTCAAAAAAACTAACTCCCGTGCATAAAACAGTTTCATACGTCTGAGTACTTTATAATTGAGTTAATTTCTTAAATATTTGATGTTAGGCACGTAATCAAGAAAATGTTTGGGAAAGGTTCGAAATTACATTACATGCGTTGAAAGTGACTGACTACATTCATCAACGAAATGAAGATATAATATTCTGAAATATGCTGCGTAACAGTTTCAGACGAAACCTGCTACGTAACACCTACATTAGCAGATACATCCCATTCCCACACATATTTAGCAATTCTAAGCATTTCCAGGCTAGTTAATAACACACGTCTGAGACATAAAAATTGTTTCAAATTTATTAAGCGATTTGTATAGTGTTTTCAATGCTGATTTGGGGAAAAAATGAAAAAATTACATCACATACAGTTATTTAAAAAAATAGTTTGTCTAATTTTAGCTTTTTTTGGATATTTCAGAACTCTAGTGAGTTTGAAGTTTGGCTTTTAGGATCTCCATAAACTGTTATTTAGCCGTTTTTATACTGGATATACGTAAAATATAGAGTAATTACGAGAAATCAGCAGTATTTTCATGTAATTGCCTGTGTGTCATGCAGCCCCTTCCCCCGCCATCACCAAGCAGTGAGCTTCTGCTGTTGTCCTTTAGTTCACATTACCTCTTCGTTCTGTGCTGTTCACGTGTTGTTATTACTAGTGCTTTAAAGTAGCGGCTGTTTTCTTGTGTTGTGAAGTAGTTTTATGGACAATGGACTAGGGCTACCAGAGGATGTATAAACTCGCCAGATTGCTTCTGCCACATTTGTGGTAACTACACCGTTAAAAAGCAACAAAGAAACATGTATAAAGTTAGGCGATTAAGGAAAGCCTTCGCCCCACACAAAGTTTGGTTGAAGAACTGAGACAATGGTTTCAACGTATAAAGCAGTCCTTACGTTAGGAATACCAGTTGTCTGGAGGGAGCCCAAAAAACATAGGGATGACATTTTTGTTCTTACAACGTACGAGATTTCAATTTGAAAATCAAAAACCATATTTCGTACCCTAACATTCAATCATCCATTTGCCCTCTTCCTCATGGGCCTGGAGTACTAATACCCTCTCCTCCAGATTCTTTGGATTATACAGATGATCACGAGCCATTGGCTCAGCAAGGTGATAGTGAAGAAGACAGAGATTGCTACGATCCTAGCACAACCGATCCCATTCCATTCTCACAGTCTCAACTCAACGATTTCGTTAGACATCTAGGTATTTCTAAAGAATCGTCAGATGTTTTAGGATCTAGATTGAAAGATAAACATATGTTGTCTCTGGGTACATCCTTTTCTTGGTATGGATCGAGCGAAAAGGAGTTTGCATCTTTCTTCTCACAAGAAGTTGACCTGGTATATTGCAGTGATGTTCCTGGACTCATGGAGCGTTTCAATATAGACTATGCTCCTGATGTGTGGAGACTTTTTATTGATTTTTCAAAAAGAAGCCTTAAAGCAGTACTTCTACACAATGGCGATAAGTATGCTTCTACACCAGTTGGGCATTCGGTTCACTTAAAAGAATGTTATGGATACCTTGCGCTGGTTTTAAGCAAACTCTGCTACTCAGACTACAAATGGACACTATGTGTTGATTTAAAAGTGATTTCAATGCTGCTTGGTCAAGAAAGTGGCTTTACAAATTTCCATTGCTTTCTCTGTGAATGGGACAGTAGAGACAGAAAGCAACACTACATAGAAAAACCTTGGCCCTTGAGAAAAACATTACAGGTAGCTGTTGGAAATGTTGAGAGGAGAAGCGTTGTGGATCCCAAAAAGGTGTTATACTTCCACCACTGCACATTAAGTTAGGGCTGATGGAATAAGTTTTAAGGCATTGCCAAAAGGAGGGGAGTAGTTTAAACATATTTGTAGACAGTTTCCTGGTTTATCCGAAGCAAAGCTAAAGGAAGGAAACTTTGTCGGACCAGATACTAGAAAACTAATGACAGACCCCAACTTCGTGGAGAAAATGAAAACCAAAGAAAAGGCAGCATGGACATATTTTAAATTAGTTTTTACCCGTTTCCTAGGAAACAAAAGAGATCCAATCTACAAGACAATCGTCGCAGACATGCTCGACAACCTTAAGAAGTTGTAACATGAGCATTAAAGTTGATTTTCTTCACTCTCATCTTGACTACTTCCCTGCAAACCTTGGTGATGTAAGTGAAGACCAGGGCGATAGATTTCACCAAGACATCAAAGAAATGGAAAGAAGATATCAAGGAAGATGGAACGTCAACATGATAGCGGACTACTGCTGGATGATGAAAAGAGATGATCCTCACCGTATCCACACAGTTATAATTGTATAAAATATCGCAACGTAGAATTTGCTTGCCCAGGAAGCAGTTAGATATGGATACAGCAATTACGATGATGCGCCATGCACAAGGTCAGCTATTTAATAATACAGATACACCATTTACTAATAAACGTACCAGAATAGCTATTTACTTTGCAGCATGTACCTATTAATCGTACAGACAGTGAAACAAATACGGATCTAACCCCATGAAAATTTGCTATCCATTTTAGTCAATCATTCGAATACGCTTGGAGGACCGACAAAGATGTTACACTTGCTATTAGCAATTTATCAAACGTAAATAGCAGAGCTGCGTCCTTAAAATGAAGCTGTACTGTTACGGTATCGGATATGTCGAATGTTTCCGTCTGTAAAGTTTTCAGTAATATTGTGGTTATTTATTTAAATAATTTCTCTGCTTTCTTCGAGTTCCGAAACCGACCATCTAGAATTCTGGTGCAAATCTTGATGATCGATTGTAACCGATGTCTTCTTGTTAGAAAAAGTTCTACGGTAGACAAGTCTCCAGCCAGACGACACTACCAGTAAGAAATGCACACAATTCAAAGTTTCGCGTGTTTAATTTTGTCGCATCAAGAAGGTACATTCTAGCAGCGATGGGATTTGAACAGTAGTTTGAATACGAAATTAATCTCATTCAAATGCACCTGTCTGAATCTGAGAAACATGAGTGATATCGCAAACAGTTCTCTTCGTCATATTACAAAAATATTCTCCTTTTGAGGTTTTTGTTTGTTTGCTGTCATTGTTGAGAGACCCTTCACCTCGAGAGTCTAATACAATCCTTGTACTGGAATAATGAAGGAATTTTGATAATAGGACTTCCATGTTTACGAAAATAGGTCCTTTTCTATTAAGAGAGTAGTCAACGAATGAACACAAACCATACTCAAATCGTTTGGTCAATGGACGATCAGGCTACAGCCTTTTGATATACAGTCTCAGTGGACAGAAGTAACACATTTAACTCAGAAACTATTATTTCAAGTAAGGTATGTCATCTGATCGTAAGAAGAGAGACACAGTTGAGTAATTAGTTCTCGGGTTACTATTTCATAAGCGAGAGTATAACAATTGCCTCTGGAATTATATGACAGAGAAAGCTGACTAAGTGACAAATGAAGATGAATTTTCACAAATCGAGATAATTTGCGTATGTCTAGCCTCTCAGGGTTTTACATTGATATATATACATTCATAGTTAAATATCTTACTTTATTGCATCGTAAACAAAAAGAAAGTGTGTCAAATTTTAACTGCCGGCCGGAGTGAGCGAGCGGTTCTAGGCGCTATAGTCTGGAACCGCTCGACCGCTACGATCGCAGGTTCGAATCCTGCCTCGGGCATGGGTGTGTGTGATGTCCTTAGGTTAGTTAGGTTTAAGTAGTTCTAAGTTCTTGGCGACTGATGGCCTCAGAAGTTAAGTCCCATAGTGCTCAGAGACATTTGAACCATCTGAACCAAATTTTAACTTGCGCTTTAAACAGAAACGTTATTACTGCTTTTTGAGTATGCAAGATCTAAAAATTTTGATTAAAAGTTTGCATGAAAATTAGTACACAAAGATGTCTGTTGCGCTAATCGAGGAAGCGGAAATGGTGCTCGGGAGGCGGGCAGGGGCCTCGGTGAAGACAAATTCCGACGGGGAAGACGTTCACTAAGAGGTTGTCGAATGGGTCTGAGAAAAAGGAATTGACTTACGTTGTCGATAAATTGAACGACTGACAGAAAGTTCCGACCCTTCGGTTACAAATATAATAACGCATAACTAACTTTTTAAGTCCACCCGTACGTAAAATTGGCGCAGTGGCTTATTCATTTTCACTGCATCGCAGCTCGCTCTCTGCCGATTTTGTTGAGTTTAGCGACCTCTGTAAAGTGTTGTTCCGTTTGAGCGGCGTACATAGCAGTGATATTGTGTGCACGCTCTCTGTCAAATTGCGAGCCTGAAGCAGTTCAATTAATATTTATACGATGCTCAAACTACAATATATTGTAACCATCAGATGCTCAGTTTCCCACAGAAGTGCAAATTATTAACTGCCAGTGATGTCCCACAAGGGTACAGTTTCAACATCAGTTACGTCAATGCAAGGCCCAGCATCATAGTTGATGTTGTATCACGCCTATAGGAAGGCCTAGAAGAGGAAGTCATCTCTGAAAAACAATCAAGTTACTTTCCCTTTCTGCTGACGAGGGATCAAGTACACCCCAAAGATATTATCTCGAGCTATTCAGAAATATGTCTCGACGGCAGCTGTTACAACAGAGGTCGTATCTAATTCGACAACAGCTGCTACGCCCAAACAAACAGAGAGTACAGATGTACTGCAAAATAGTGAACAATGAGTTATTTCATCACAGGACTGAACAATTTCATAATTGGTGTGTTCGTATCTCAGTTTAAGCCTAATCTGATACTTTATAATACTGTGCATGGGGGTATTCTGTGACTGTAAAATGTGTGAATAAGTTAAGAAACTATTGCTGCTTCCATAATCTACGAGTGCAACACACCGTTCAATATGTGGTTGAGAACTGGTACACTGGAGCTGTCTTCATTCGATATAGCTTCAGATCTTAAAAAAGTCGAAAATACTATTACATATTTCCAAACACCACAGGGACTCAACAACAGACCATAGACTTTGGCGCAGAAAATTGCCAAAGGCTTGACAGTTAAGATAAACGATGTGGGTCCTTTGCTACCACAGTTGTTTGACTTAGATTTTTGACAAATGTGCAACTCTTCAATAGTTGTTTTTCAGAGATGATTTCCTATTCTAGGCCTTCCTATAGGCGTGATACAACATCAACTATGATGCTGTGCCTTGTATTGACGTAACTGATGTTGAAACTGTACCCTTGTGGGACATCACTGGCATTTAATAATTTGCACTTCTGTAGGAAACTGAGCATCTGATGGTCACAATATATTGTAGTTTGAGCATCGTATAAATATTAATTGAATTCTCGAAATCGCTTCCGGTTCTGCAGCAGTGTCTGACTGTTCACAGTCCACAAGAATCGGGCATCAAATGTTATAGCGTAGACAGTCTGTATTCCATTTTTTAGTCTGGGAAAGACAAACACTTAACCCCACTCTCGTGGCATCGATCCTTATGCCATACTGCAGTGCATAGCAGATTGTACAAAATCGTTCAAGTCACCAGTGCTCACTTAACATCATTGAACGCTCGTTGACAGTCAACGTTCACAGCTAAGGCGCATTTTTGCAAATTATCGTAAAGGGAACTCCTCATTAATGGACTGTTCAGCGACAAAATAGCGGAAAAATGAAGTTAATCCTAACAATCACTTTCGCTATCACTTGGCTCAGGAAACTGGAAAATTTTTGATAGCTTTAATTATCTCCACTTGCGGCTAAATCCGTTTAGAATCGATTATGTGTTTGAGGATCTTGATTTTTCCAGGTCAAAATATTATTTTTTGCAAGTATGCTCTTACTCTTACATTCTGAAATGTTTTTAATACTCAGAAGAGTACCATAATACATTCATTTCTTGAAGTAGTTCAATTAACAATCCACCAACAAACGAATCATGCTGGCATCTTACTTTAAGTCCGAGAACAAAGTCTAATGCTGGGATGAATACTATGGAACTGATGTTAGGGTCTGAGGGGAGGACTGTAGAATGATATCTGCGGCCAGATAAATGAAAGCTGTATATTTCTTGAATCTTAGCCGAGAGACACTTGCCCACATGAATGCCAAAAATCGATGATGTTTAGGTGAAGGTCTCCACAGAATTTTTAAATCAGCTAGTCAGTGTTCTTGTGGTAACTTTGAATCACCTGAGTAGCCAAAACACGTTGTACATTCCCTCATGGTTTGGAGAACACAAGGAGCAGACTGCGATAGGGGCTAGTTGATGGTTCAGTGAGGTCCCATTTCAAGGATCCTCTATTTCTTCATTTACTGCTTTTCACTTTTGCCACGGAATGGAACAGAAGCTTTACAAAGGGTTTATAAAGTAAAACATTTATTGAGAGAGTTTCTCCCTGAGATTTATTCCGTCACTGTAATGGAAGATAAAGGCTTTGGTTTATAGCCTCTGTTCCAACTGTAGACCGCTCGTACAAATGGTTCAAATGGCTCTGAGGACTATGGAACTTAACATCTGAGGTAATCAGTCCCCTAGATTTAGAACTAGTTGAACCTAACTAACCTGAGGACATCACACACATCCATGCCCGAGGCAAGATTTGACCTGTGAGCATAGCAGCAGCGCGGTTCCGGATCGGAGCTCCTAGAACCGCTCGGTCACAGCGGCCAGCGGGTACTGTAGAGTCAGGCTAAGTTTGACTGATGCTGATCGTTGGAATGGACTGGACTGTCTACCGCTTTCGTAATTATCGGTTGTTGCGTTTGCCGGTTGGAAATTGTTGGACGATGTTGCTCCCCCCTACGGGAAGTCCGTTGCCAGTTGGTCTTTTACTTCTTTCAGATTTCGTTTCAGCTGACCTTCTGCTGACAAATTATCGGAAGACAGATTTTCCGTTGCATCATGAACGCTTTCCTCGACATGCTGGACAACCTGTTGTTCCTCTAGCCTTAGCCCATGGAACTGATTTGGCTGCGAAGAGTGTTTTATGCTAATTGAACTTCTGTTCAATTAACTTTTCACTACATGTAAACAAACTCGTTACAATTTCTGCTATATGCCCTACGCATGTTTCAAATGTATTTTGTCTTGTTCACATTTCCCGTGCTTCCGTGGTGACCTCTTGTGGGATTTGGTCTTGAGCCCTACAAAATTCAGCTATCTCATTTGAAATCCTGTAAGGTGTCAGGCAAATCCAACACCTTCCATGAAAACCCTGACATGATAAGCGAATCCAGTAGTATGTCATATAGCTCCGAATAAATCGTGACATTAAATTAACCAAAGTAATACGAGTAATGAGTGAGCAAATGGAATACCACAGACTAACTCAAGAATGCCTAAATGCATGTTGTACCTTCCCACCGTGAGACCGACACAGTTCCGAGGGGAGAAACGAGAACAGAAGCCGAGTGCAGAACCGTGTTAAGCTAGAAGGCCCTACGATAAGGGACGAACTGGACACCCACGTCGGCAGCCTACTGCTAAGACTACCACCTGCTCGTTTTAGCGTGAGGCTTTTTCGCGTCTCTGTTACGTCAAGGACCACCCCCCAGCCCATGTTAAAAGATAGTGCCCTCCAGAAAAACAGTATAGATCTTACGATAACACAAAAAGGGCCACAACCACCCGCAAGTTTTAGCGTGAGACTTTTTGCGCGTCTGTTACATTAGGACCACTCCCCAGCCCATGTTAAAAGACAGAGCCCTCCAGAAGAACAGTATAGATCTTACGATAACGCTAAAAGGACCACAACAGCTGCAGGTTTTAGCGTGAGACTTTTTAGCGTCTCTGTTACGTTGCAAACTTTAAAAACATTGCCCCACCACGAAAAGTATAACGTTTCTCATTGGACAGACAGAATTTTTGTAGGCGGAGCTTAAGGTTAACATTGAGACCCTGATTGGTCAGATGAAAACACAGCCAGACAGTTTTTTTAAACCAACTTCGGTAAATTGTAGTAAGGAGAAGTTAGGAGAGAGTTGCTTCCGAGATGGCGAGGTGAACGGAGCTGTGCTGCCCGCCGCTGCCCTGACGCTGCCTAAACACCGACAAGGTAATGAACGCACGCGATGCCGCATTTTTGAGCGCATAAGGCTTCACTCAGAACTGCAGAAGTCTCATCTGTTACACCCCCTTTCTTTTGCGTAATACTAGTGTCAATCGTTAATTAAAACTCATGGTGTTCACATTTGCCACTTGAAGAACAGATATGAAACGCGATAATTTTTCTTTTATATAGTTATTGAGAAGCCACATCAGCCACTGTAATTTACGACAAGTTAGATAAGTAATTAAAGATAATTGAGGTTCACTGTACATCATTTTCATAGTTTTCTCTTTTGTGAAACTTAAATTTAACTTCGATTATAGATGTGATATAGCATAGGTCATCCTTCGATCGATCGTAGAACTTGGAAACCCATTCAGGGAATATCCGTTCACATTTTTGTTGAACGCAGTTGGTTTTTACCATCCTTCATTAAAACATTTCCTTTTATGAATAGTGCATTTTATAAACGATGTTTTGTGAGTAGAATAAAATATCCAATGGTAAACTTAATTGATTTTACGACGTTATTTTACCAGCTAACTAAAAATACCCCCCATGAACCATGGACCTTGCCGTTGGTGGGGAGGCTTGCGTGCCTCAGCGATACAGATGGCCGTACCGTAGGTGCAACCACAACGGAGGGGTATCTGTTGAGAGGCCAGACAAACGTGTGGTTCCTGAAAAGGGGCAGCAGCCTTTTCAGTAGTTGCAGGGGCAACAGTCTGGATGATCGACTGATCTGGCCTTGCAACATTAACCAAAACGGCCTTGCTGTGCTGGTACTGCGAACGGCTGAAAGCAAGGGGAAACTACAGCCGTAATTTTTCCCGAGGACATGCAGCTTTACTGTATGATTAAATGATGATGGCATCCTCTTGGGTAAAATATTCCGGAGGTAAAATAGTCCCCCATTCGGATCTCCGGGCGGGGACTACTCAGGAGGATGTCGTTATCAGGAGAAAGAAAACTGGCGTTCTACGGATCGGAGCGTGGAATGTCAGATCCCTTAATCGGGCAGGTAGGTTAGAAAATTTAAAAAGGGAAATGGATAGGTTAAAGTTAGATATAGTGGGAATTAGTGAAGTTCGGTGGCAGGAGGAACAAGACTTCTGGTCAGGTGACTACAGGGTTATGAACACAAAATCAAATAGGGGTAATGCAGGAGTAGGTTTAATAATGAATAGGAAAATAGGAATGAGGGTAAGCTACTACACACAGCATAGTGAACGCATTATTGTGGCCAAGATAGATACGAAGCCCACACCTACTACAGTAGTACAAGTTTATATGCCAACTAGCTCTGCACATGATGAAGAAATTGAAGAAATGTACGATGAAATAAAAGAAATTATTCAGATAGTGAAGGGAGACGAAAATTTAATAGTAATGGGTGACTGGAATTCGAGTGTAGGAAAAGGGAGAGAAGGAAACATAGTAGGTAAATATGGATTGGGGCTAAGAAATGAAAGAGGAAGCCGCCTAGTAGAATTTTGCACAGAGCACAACTTAATCATAGCTAACACTTGGTTTAAGAATCATGAAAGAAGGTTGTATACGTGGAAGAACCCTGGAGATACTAAAAGGTATCAGATAGATTATATAATGGTAAGACAGAGATTTAGGAACCAGGTTTTAAGTTGTAAGACATTTCCAGGGGCAGATGTGGACTCTGACCACAATCTATTGGTTATGACCTGTAGATTAAAACTGAAGAAACTGCAAAAATGTGGGAAATTAAGGAGATGGGACCTGGATAAACTGAAAGAACCAGAGGTTGTACAGAGTTTCAGGGAGAGCATAAGGGAACAATTGACAGGAATAGGGGAAAGAAATACAGTAGAAGAAGAATGGGTAGCTCTGAGGGATGTAGTAGTGAAGGCAGCAGAGGATAAAGTAGGTACAAAGACGTGGGCTGCTAGAAATCCTTGGGTAACAGAAGAAATATTGAATTTAATTGATGAAAGGAGAAAATATAAAAATGCAGTAAATGAAGCAGGCAAAAAGGAATACAAACGTCTCAAAAATGAGATCGACAGGAAGTGCAAAATGGCTAAACAGGGATGGCTAGAGGACAAATGTAAGGATATAGAAGCTTATCTCACTAGGGGTAAGATAGATACTGCCTACAGGAAAATTAAAGAGACCTTTGGAGAGAAGATTACCAAGTGTATGAATATCAAGAGCTCAGATGGCAGCCCAGTTCTAAGCAAAGAAGGGAAGGCAGAAAGGTGGAAGGAGTATATAGAAGGTTTATACAAGGGCGATGTACTTGAGGACAATATTATGGAAATGGAAGAGGATGTAGATGAAGACGAAATGGGAGATACGATACTGCGTGAAGAGTTTGACAGAGCACTGAAAGACCTGAGTCGAAACAAGGCCCCCGGAGTAGACAACATTCCATTAGAACTACTGACGGCCTTGGGACAACCAGTCCTGAGAAAACTCTACCAGCTGGTGAGCAAGATGTATGAGACAGGCGAAATACCCTCAGACTTCAAGAAGAATATAATAATTCCAATCCCAAAGAAAGCAGGTGCTGACAGATGTGAAAATTACCGAACTATCAGTTTAATAAGCCACGGCTGCAAAATACTAACGCGAATTCTTTACAGACGAATGGAAAAACTGGTAGATGCAGACCTCGGGGAGGATCAGTTTGGATTCCGTCGAAATGTTGGAACACGTGAGGCAATACTGACCTTACGACTTATCTTAGAAGAAAGATTAAGAAAAGGCAAACCTACGTTCCTAGCATTTGTAGACTTAGAGAAAGCTTTTGACAATGTTGACTGGAATACTCTTTTTCAAATTCTAAAGGGGGCAGGGGTAAAATACAGGGAGCGAAAGGCTATTTATAATTTGTACAGAAACCAGATGGCAGTCATAAGAGTCGAGGGGCATGAAAGGGAAGCAGTGGTTGGGAAAGGAGTGAGACAGGGTTGTAGCCTCTCCCCGATGTTATTCAATCTGTATATTGAGCAAGCAGTAAAGGAAACAAAAGAAAAATTTGGAGTAGGTATTAAAATTCATGGAGACGAAGTAAAAACTTTGAGGTTCGCCGATGACATTGTAATTCTGTCAGAGACGGCAAAGGACTTGGAAGAGCAGTTGAACGGAATGGACAGTGTCTTGAAAGGAGGATATAAGATGAACATCAACAAAAGCAAAACGAGGAAAATGGAATGTAGTCAAATTAAATCGGGTGATGCTGAGGGAATTAGATTAGGAAATGAGACACTTAAAGTAGTAAAGGAGTTTTGCTATTTAGGAAGTAAAATAACTGATGATGGTCGAAGTAGAGAGGATATAAAATGTAGACTGGCAATGGCAAGGAAAGCGTTTCTGAAGAAGAGAAATTTGTTAACATCGAATATAGATTTATGTATCAGGAAGTTGTTTCTGAAAGTATTTGTTTGGAGTGTAGCCATGTATGGAAGTGAAACATGGACGATAACTAGTTTGGACAAGAAGAGAATAGAAGCTTTCGAAATGTGGTGCTACAGAAGAATACTGAAGATAATGTGGATAGATCACGTAACTAATGAGGAGGTATTGAATAGGATTGGGGAGAAGAGAAGTTTGTGGCACAACTTGACTAGAAGAAGGGATCGGTTGGTAGGACATGTTTTGAGGCATCAAGGGATTTAGCATTGGAGGGCAGCGTGGAGGGTAAAAATCGTAGAGGGAGACCTAGAGATGAGTACACTAAGCAGATTCAGAAGGATGTAGGTTGCAGTAGATACTGGGAGATGAAGCAGCTTGCACAGGATAGAGTAGCATGGAGAGCTGCATCAAACCAGTCTCAGGACTGAAGACAACAACAACAACAACTAAAAATAGGAAAGCCTTGAACCCTTTCCACTAAATTTAGTTACTATTAAGATTCTTTTACAGGGAGTGCAATGGAGCTGACGCTGAGATCATTAAGTATTTGGTTATATCATCGCTAGTCTCACTGAACTGTTCTGAATTCTACATGTCATGTGTGGTCTGGCGTCTCCTTACCAGCAACAGGTCCCTGGTTCAAACTAGTTAATTCCCTAAAAAACACGCTCAGAGCGTCGTTGCGCGAAAGTGGTAGGGAGAAAAAATATAGTACAAACAGACACCACCATGAATGTTTAGAATCCCTTTAGGCTTCTGAAATAACTGAGTGAACTGTTTTGTGAACTACACTCCTGGAAATTGAAATAAGAACACCGTGAATTCATTGTCCCAGGAAGGGGAAACTTTATTGACACATTCCTGGGGTCAGATACATCACATGATCACACTGACAGAACCACAGGCACATAGACACAGGCAACAGAGCATGCACAATGTCGGCATTAGTACAGTGTATATCCACCTTTCGCAGCAATGCAGGCTGCAATTCTCCCATGGAGACGATCGTAGAGATGCTGGATGTAGTCCTGTGGAACGGCTTGCCATGCCATTTCCACCTGGCGCCCCAGTTGGACCAGCGTTCGTGCTGGACGTGCAGACCGCGTGAGACGACGCTTCATCCAGTCCCAAACATGCTCAATGGGGGACAGATCGGGAGATCTTGCTGGCCAAGGTAGTTGACTTACACCTTCTAGAGCACGTTGGGTGGCACGGGATACATGCGGACTTGCTTTGTCCTGTTGGAACAGCAAGTTCACTTGCCGGTCTAGGAATGGTAGAACGATGGGTTCGATGACGGTTTGGATGTACCGTGCACTGTTCAGTGTCCCCTCGACGATCACCAGAGGTGTACGGCCAGTGTAGGAGATCGCTCCCCACACCATGATGCCGGGTGTTGGCCCTGTGTGCCTCGGTCATATGCAGTCCTGATTGTGGCGCCCACCTGCACGGCGCCAAACACGCATCATTGGCACCAAGGCAGCAGCGACTCTCATCGCTGAAGACGAAACGTCTCCATTCGTCCCTCCATTCACGACTGTCGCGACACCACTGGAGGCGGGCTGCACGATGTTGGAGCGTGAGCGGAAGACGGCCTAACGTTGTGCGGGACCGTAGCCCAACTTCATGGAGACGGTTGCGAATGGTCCTCGCCGATACCCCAGGAGCAACAGTGCCCCTAATTTGGTGGGAAGTGGCGGTGCGGTCCCCTACGGCACTGCGTAGGATCCTACGGTCTTGGCGTGCATCCGTGCTTCGCTGCGTTCCGGTCCCAGGTCGACGGGCACGTGCACCTTCCGCCGACCACTGGCGACAGCATCGATGTACTGTGGAGACCTCACGCCCCACGTGTTGAGCATTTCGGCGGTACGTCCACCCGGTCTCCCGCATGCCTACTATACGCCCTCGCTCAAAGTCCGTCAGCTGCGCATACGGTTCACGTCCACGCTGTCGCGGCATGCTACTGGTGTTAAAGACTGCGATGGAGCTCCGTATGCCACGGCAAACTGGCTGACACTGACGGCGGCGGTGCACAAATGCTGCGCAGCTAGCTCCATTCGACGGCCAACACCGCGGTTCCTGGTGTGTCCGCTGTGCCGCGCGTGTGATCATTGTTTGTACAGCCCTCTCGCAGTGTCCGTAGAAAGTATGGTGGGTCTGACACACCGGTGTCAATGTGTTCTTTTTTCCATTTCCAGGAGTGTAGAAAAAATTCTCTACATAAGATAGAAGTCTCAATTTTTGCAGGATCTCCGCTAAAAGAATTGCTACTATATCAACCTCTGCTGCTAGTTCCTGCACTTGCTCTAATTCTTGAACTACCTCAACATTAATTTGCAGTTCATATTTCATTTAGAATTGGGCCCAAGTCCTCACTATAACAGAAAAGTACACTTAGTAAACGACTATTCCACCTTAATGGGGAAACATTCTTACAAGTATCACACGGCTTACTCTAAACAGAATGAAGTAAGAAAATCTTGGAAAGAATACACATACATTACACCGTAACACTAGTTCTGAAGATAGTACAAAGAAGAGAGCTACAGATGGAAAGCACTATCGGTTTAAAGTACCGAACATACAGATTGTATTACACACACATTCTCAGGAGGAAACTAACAGACTGTTGTGGTACAGGTGAGCAAGTTATAGGATTCTTGCACGTGCTTGCCTGTTCGCTGTGTTGCAACGGTGCGAGATTCATATGTCACGGATCTGGGCTGCTCTGCTGCTGACGGCTGGACTCCACCATAAGTTGCACATGAAACAAAGAGCAATACATGGGTTAAAATACATTACACGACAATACACAATACTATAAAGTCCTGTGACCCAGAGCACCATCGTAACATGACCCTACTGCCCTTTTATCAGTTATCGTCAATAATAACCGTAATCCAAAAAGAAGTACTGTGAACTGTCTGGTTAACTGATCTCCTTTGATTGAAAACTATAGTGACTAAGGGAAAAATATTATCTTTAATACCTACTGATTTTAGAGGCTTTTTTAGTGAGGAAATTACAGCCATTCAGCGGTATAATGCTCTTCCTTCACAATTCACGAGAAACAGAACTTGATGCTCGGTGGATCGCGAGTTTAACTTTTCTGACAAAGTCTCGTTGTTCGCCTGGACACTTCTGCAACCTTGGTTAGAAAATGTGGGTCTGCTGGTCCTAGAAGCTTCATGAAACCATTACTTTCACCTTCACAGACAGTCCGGAGCTCACTTGCATTCTAAGAAAGCATTGCCGGTGGGAAATGGACGACAAGCGTCGTACTACCATAAAAAAATAAATTCCTAGATATAAAATTGTTTACAAATTTAAATAAGACCGAGTGTGCACGTTCTAGCTACCGATCTTTTTGTCAGGGTTCCGCAGTATCTATGTATCGCCGAGATATCTGGGACACATACAGTTCGATTCACAAACAGAGAATTCCGATGTACCTTCAGGAATAAATAAAAACTATATTCTGGAAGAAATAGTTCCTGTTTTCTCTCCATATTCGAATCACTTTCCTTCATAATTAACTCATAGTATTACACGAAGTGGAGTTAATATCGAAATTCAAGGTGCTCTGTCATTTTTCACAGGTGAATCGAATGTCTTTATCTCATTACTAGTGTGCACAACTTACGCGAACTCGTTATAATACCGTTTAAATTCCTCACAGGGGAAGAAATTAACGGTTCCCAATTAGACCGCAGTACACGATAAATTACATGCCCAAACTCCAACGTTAGCTGGGACGGTATCCTGACTAATCCGACATCGCTGTTGTAACTAATAAGACTTCGACGTTACTGCGTAACATCTGTTAATGTATCTAATCGTCTACCAACGGATGTTTTGCCGCTTAGATAGCAAGTACGTGTCTTTTGTCGCTTTGGGAAAATTGGAAAGACGACTGCAGCATAACATGCTCTACAGTGTACTCAGAAATAATATTTCATGAAATTATTTCTCAAGACCAACAACGCATGCTCTCTTGTATAGAGATATAGCTAAATTTAGAAATACCATAATAATTTTAGGTGAAAGATAGAGTTAAATAAAATATTGCCCACAGTGCATTAACTCCCTCATGAAACTTGTTGTTGACAGTCATAAATAGTTAGAAAATTACAATAATTTTCATAAATATGTAACTATCTGGAAGTGTCAGGCCTGGGCGGATAGCTGACTGATCATAGTTTTAAAACCTTCATCTAACAATATGGGAGAGATTGTATATTACAACCTATCTTTAAACTAGATACAAGATCAGTGGGTTAAAGTCCAGTAAAATTGGCTGAATGACATCAAACAATCAGCAGTAGAAACATTAAAATTTATTACAGTTGAAACCCAGGTAGCGGGCCTCAAAGATACTAAGCATAATATCAGAAACAAATAACGTAATTACATTACAAGGAGGAAAACCTACGGAATGAGAAAAGATTCAAACCACACATGGATACAAAAATGAATTAATGGCAACAGGAGTAGAGCACCCAAGACAATTTATTTACAATAGTGAGAATGTAAATATGGAAGTTTGCTCTGAGTAATTATAGCCATGGTCTCTGCTAAATAATACAGTGACATGAAGCCAACAGTATAGACAGGCGTAAGAAGTTTAGTTGCAGTCCAAAATTACAACAGGGTGAGACGACGTTGCCAAATAGTTTGAAAAAAACCTTTAGGGCTTGTACTCAAAACTTGAGCTGCAGCGACTGAAGTAACAATAAGAGCAAGAGTTATAACTGACTCATTGTGAAAGGAACCAGAGCAGTTACAGCAAAACTATATCGAAGACACCAAAATATGTCAAAGGTTTTCTTTACTTATATCACCTAGCAAATATGCGCGATAACGTAAGCCGGCGATTCACTGACTACTGTTGTACAGCGGGCCAAAGTGCTTGTAATCAGTAGTAATCTTTTACTAAATGCTTGATAGGCATGTGATAGTAAATAATTACTATTACACAGACTCAGAAGCTATGTACGAACCAGTAATTGCGTCTGCTATTTCCTCTAAATATTGCACTAACTGTATAAGGGAGAGAGTTAGTAACAACTGGCACTAGAAATGAGGGAAATCCTCTATGACAACACACTCATAAATTTCCATTTACGTCACCCTAATTGTAGCTTTTAAGCAAAAGGGCGACCTGTGGCAAAGATTACAATGTGTGCTGTACCTCCATTACTCGAACAACACACTCCTTTTATCGGCCGCCAACTACCCAAGAGTGTAGTCAAATCAGTCCTGTTCACCGGCTTACTCGTACTCCAGGATTCTCTCTCATGTGACTCACTCTGTCGAACTCTCGGTCTTACCAGGTGTCCAGATGGCCTTGCGCACTGAATCACGCCATCGTTGGTGTCGTGCTGAGCTTGCTGACAGCGCCCTCATTAGGCACGACGCAGCAGCTGCAAACTCTGTTCACACAAATATTCAAACTATACTGGCTAAATAACGTCTCATAAAGTCGCAAAAACGAAGCTAGATGGAGAAATGATTTACACTATCCCTCGCTCTTCCTTTGCATGACAGAAGTAGGAGTGAAGTATTCAGACATCTGCCTACTAAAGTAAATAATTAAATGGATTAGTACATTAACACACAAAGCAGAATTCTCTGCGATCTTGGGGCACTTGAGCAGATGCCACATTCTTCCTCTCCTAAATTTCTTGTCTGTTCCGATTCACTCTGTACCCGGCAGACAAAATTGTCCAGGATGCCCTCCTCCGACTACAGCGACTGGGGAAGGTTGTAGCTTTCTGCTGGGTTCCGGGGCATGTCGGCATTGCTGGGAATGAAAGGGCAGATCTGGCAGCCAAGGAGGCGTGTCTCGCCCCACAAGTATCTCAGTGTGCTATCTCCTTGCACGCACTCACCTCGCTGTTTAGCTCACGGGTCATGCGTCGGTGGGAGGGTGAGTGGCTGGAGGTGACTGACTATAAGTTCCGTATAGTCAAGCCCACAACGCGTGTGTGTTGTACTTTCAGCCCCATCGACGGGACAAGGTTCTCCTCACACGGCTTCGAATAGGCCACAGCCCTATGACGCATGGCTTCCTGCTCCGGCGAGAGGACCCACACATGTGTGGTGCTTGCGGCGTCCAGGTCACTGTGCGCCACGTTTTATTGGATTGCGTTTTATTTCCTGACCAGCGGGCCGCGGCTGACTTGCCAGCGGACCTGTCATCTCTTTTAGGCAAGACTCGGACGAATGTGGCTAAAGTTCTAAAGTTCTGTGCCATGTCAAATTTTTTTACAAAGATTTTACGGAGAGGGTCTTAATTTTCTCACTGTGTGACAAGCACGCCCATATTTTATGTAAGTGGCCAGACAATGGCACTTTCTTGTGGCGTTCTAGCTGCTACGTTTTCGCTTTCCTTACGTTTTACTTTCTTATGTAGCATTTCCCTTCTTTTCCTGCTTTCATTGAGTGTGTGCTTTAGTTTTATTAGGACTGTCCACATTCGTTCCTTTTAATGTGTGTCAGCGCGCTGATGACCTTGATGTTGAGCGCCCATAAGCCCCAACATCCCACCACCACCACGACCATATCTGATTGCTAACCATGGAAGAATGTGTAAAAGAATATAAATGTAACTTCGGAAGTTGCGTGGTTCATCAGCATGTTGGCATATTTTGCGATGAGAAGTTGTCCAGCCACATTAATGTGACCACCTGCCGAAAGCCAGAAAACACATCTCACAGCGCAGACCTCTGCAAGACGTGCAGGAAGACAGGCAGTCACTTTCTAGAAACTGCCGACAGGGATGTGAGGCCATGCCGACTCTACTGCCGATTGAAACTCCATGCCGCGAACAGCCCGATAGAGGTGATTCCAAAGATTCTCGATTGGCTTTAGATCCGGGATATTTGGTGGGCAGTGACTCTCCTTCCTGGTGCTTTTGGAACAACGCATATTCGCTGCGAGCTGTGTGACACGTTGCATTGTCCTGCTGATAGATGTGAAAGTGCTGAAGGGAAACGAACTGCATTTAGGGGTGGACATGGTCCCTAAGGATAGATGCCTATTTGTGTTGATCCATTGTGCCTTCCAGAATGGTGAAATTACCCACGGAACATTCCTCGGATCATAACGCTCCCTCCTCCGGCCTGACCATTCCGACGATTACTACAGGGTGTTTGCTTTCACACGTTGCACGCCATTCATGCCAACGGCCATCTATCATCAAAACAGACCAACACTCAGTGGACGCCCAATATCAGTGTTGGAGTAAAATTTCCAGGCTTCGTCGGCGAAGAAGAACAGCCAGCAAGAATGCACGAACAAGGCACTTGCAGTGGAGGTCCATTAGCAGCAACGTTGTTTGAACAGCTATCGAGGAGAAACTGTTGGTAGATCCTTGGTTCATCAGGGTGATCAACTACTCAACTGTTGCCCATCTATTCACCCGTAAAGCCTCTGGAACCGTCGTTCACCCCTACCATCGATGTTCTGTGGTGCGAAATGTTGCTTCGGCGCCTGTTTTGGATTCACCATCCTGCGAAACGTCGTATACTTTAACCACTGCGGCGTGTGAAGTTTAAAAACTTGGCAGACTTGGAGTTTCTTCCACCTTTGGACTGGAAGCCTATGATCATGCCGTTTTGGACGTCCGATAAATAGATACGTTTCCGCTTTGCGACAACGGGTGCACTGTTTTCCGCATCCCCACCTCCACTGCTAAAGCTGCCATCTGTCGTCTGCATTTGGTTTTTAAATGTGGACGTGGAACATAGGCGGTGGTCAAGTTAATGTGATGGACGGTGTATAATTTTGAAATGCTAATTCCATATCATACTGAGAGGTCGCAATTATGTCACACGGAACATGTAAATAACAGGAGCTGGTAGACAACCAGTACAACTCGGTGGCTTTCTCTCAACTGGAGATTATTATTATCACAACATTTAATGTTTGCTAAATGCTGATCGCTACATTAAAATTTTACGAGTTCACAAGATACTGTGACCCTGCTTTTAATGTCCTGAACCATTCCTCTTTAAAGGAAATCCGACCCATAAAGAGAAGAAGCGTGGCGACGCATGTCTTGTTGCACAAAGGGACACCTCCCGCTTCCACCTGCTACCGTGAACACGCTTTCCTTTCCTTTAGATGTACTGAACCATTTAGTACAGCAATTTACATTGTGATGTCGATACACTGAAGCGACATCATCCACTAACTTGTTGAACTGAACGCTTTCAGCGTTGCGTTTGTAAAACTTTGCATTACGCTGTTTGCAGATTTATTCACGCGAAGCTGTTTAGAATTGCATTTCATGTGAGGCAGTTGAGCTTCTTTATCGAATCTAACTACTTGTTTTGGACACCCGGGAGTCTCCAAGTACACTCATACTCATAAATTAAGGATAATTGCAGAATGTGGTGCCACACAACTTGACACCGCACAAAACTGGTGCTAATAGCATAGGCACATAGGGAACGCAAACGACACTGATCTGTAATCCACGGTATTGGTGATAAGCTGAGGAAACCTGAAGTGTCGTAGGGATTTGAAAACGTGCAGCGATACGTCGACCGAGAGTATCCCAGACGTGCTCGATGTGGTTTAGGTCTGGAGAACAGGCAGGCCACTCTATTCGCCTGATATCTTCTGTTTCAACGTACTCCTCCACGATGACAGCTCTGTGGGGCCGTGCGTTATCATCCATCAGATGGGAGGTGGGACCCACTGTACCCCTGAAAAGGCGGACATACTGGTGCAAAATGACATCCCGATACACCTGACCTGTTACAGTTTCTCTGTCAAAGACATGCAGGGGTGTACGTACACCAATCATAATCCCACTCCACACCATCAAACCACGACCTCCATATAGGTCCCTTTCAAGGACATTAAGGTGTTGGCATCTTGTTCCTGGTGCATGCCAGATGAGAACCCGTCGAGAATCACTGTTCAGACTATACCTGGACTCATTCGTGAACATAACCCGGGACCTCTGTTCCAATGACCATGTACTGATCAAATGCCTCTAAGCACTAAGGGACTTAACCTCTGAGGTCATCAGTCCCCTACAACTTAGAACTACTTAAACCTAACTAACCTAAGGGCATCACACACATCCATGCCCGAGGCAGGATCCGAATCTGCGGCCGTAACGGTCTCGCGTTTCCAGGCTGATGAGCCTAGAACTGCTCCGTCACCCCGGCCGGCGACTATGTACTGCGTTCTTGACACCACGCTTTTTGACAGGGCGACATTGAAGCATCTCAGCAACATGCTGTTAGACGTCTTACCCTTACATTCGACGAATATGCGATCAACATGTTTCTCCAAATCAAATGTGATATGCTAGAGGGAAGATGAAGTTGTTTTCGCCAGACAGTTTTGAGAAAGTTTCGAGAAGAAGTATTTGCAGGTGAATGTAGAACGTTTCTACTGCCGTCAACGTACATTTCAGGTAAGGACTGTGAATGTATGATGAGAGAAATTAGGACTCGTACGGAGGCATGTAGATAGTCGTTTTTATCTCTCTTCATTTGTGAGTGGAGGAGGAAAGGAAATGTATAGCAGCGGTACCTTCCACCACTCACAACACGCAAGTGTACAGAGTATGTATGTAAATATAGATGTATATGTACTACGAATTTAGGATTGTTATTCCGGTTTTTCTAAATAGATGATGTTAATTCAGGTGTTATGTGGGAATTCATCGGGCTTTGCAGTATTTTTCTGCATAATATATTAATGCCTGCTCTATTTTCACCTAACTCGCAACTCTTACCAAATAATTTTCTGCTCTCGTTTTGTTTTTAAATCCTCATGTTGCCCCCTGAAGAACCTCGTTCACGAGAGAATTAAGTTCATTATCATTTTAAGTCGCGAAGAAAATGAAGGAATGGCCTTGTTTCTATGGCTGCTAACAACGTAAAAGTGGGTCGCAATGTAACTTCAAGGAACATACGAGGGCTGTCCAGAAAGTAAGTTTCGATCGGTCGCGAAACGGAAACCACAGTGAAAACCAGAACCATTTTATTTGCAACAATTAGGTATACCTTCCACCAACTTCTCTACATAGTCGCTGCTCCAACTTCGAGTTTTGTCGTAGTGTTGTATCAATTTTCCAATATCGTCGTCATAGAAAGCAGCCGCCTGTGCTTTCGGCCAGGTCTGCAGCTCGTTGTCTGTCGAAAAATTTTGCCTTCATGGCCAGCGGTTTTTGTGAGCAGAAATGAGACTCAGGGGGAGCCAATTTCGGACTGTATTGTGGGTGATCAAACACATTTCGTCGGAAATGCTGCAGGAGCGTCTTCATTGCCCCTGCACTGTGCGGCCAAGAATTGGATTAAAGAAGGAACTGATCGACAGTTGTGTTATGTGGGCTGCATGACACAGGCGAAATCTCTAACCGGGCTCTCATGCTTGGTGGGAGACGCTATTCCCTACGCATCTTTACGTGCTCACTGTTCACTCGAAATTGAAAAGAGCGTCGCGACACGATTAACGGGCATACGAGACACACTGACCAACACATCTGTGCGAAACTTTACCGGATTTTCCCAGTGGTTTCCATTTCGCGGCTGTTCGCAACTTACTTTATGGACAGCCCTCGTGTATGTGGTGACTAAAACATCGATATTTAGCTGCCATACCATCTCTTTCCAGAATACTAGGTGATGTTCGAAGCTACGCAAGAGTTACACCTACGACGTAATTGTTGTAAAGCTTATGGTTTCAAGCAGTCTTCATTTAGCGTATGTTAAATCTCCTTTCATTATTATGTTGCTGTGTAAGAAAAATCCTGGCTCCTACAGCACACATAGTAGTCAGTTTTGCTCTTGTTCACTTATGGATCAAATTTCATTTAACACATTACGCACCCCGTCAATGAACTCTTTGTTTCGGCGACATCAGTCCTTTCGTACAGACAATGTACTTTTCGTTTGTACAAAATCCATCCGTGAGTACTGGCAGTGTACTTTCCGATTGGACGACATCCGTGCATAGGAACGGCAATAACAAGGATAAAAAAATTTAATTTTAATGAAGTCATTTATAACATTGAGTTCACATGTGGGATTTTAGATTTGGACGTCCTACAAAAGGTAACGACTTGTGAAGTTAATATTCTAGCTGCATTGCTCCCGAGTGTTTTTGTGTCTGTTTTGTAACATTCAGAACAATATCTTTGCAATTTTTGCAGCTTGTGTCCGTTTTGTAACATTCAGAACAATATATATGCAATTTTTGCAGCTTTTGATTTTCACTGTGGTTTCCATTTCGTGACCTATCATTCCTTACTTTCCGAATAGCCCTTGTATGTGAGTACTGACTGGAGTATGTTCACGTAAATCCCGTGTGAGCGCATCTGCCAACTGTTTCTTGAATATCGTGAGTGATTGTCTCCGTCCCGTCACATGTAACGCATTTAAAGCATTCACAGCAGCGGTGTTCAAAAAGTTAATTTTAGATACTATTTTCGTGTAATTATCAGAGTACTGCCATATGCGCTCATTTGATCGTAAAGGGGAATAGCGGTTTCTCTCTTATATGCAGTGACAATTTTGGTTTTCGGTAGACCACTTTTCTAGTTATCAAGTTTCCTATTTCACTCGAATACACACGACGGGTAGTCGCCGGAACACGAGACAGCCGCCTCAATTGAAAGCATAGTAAAACGTGCTCCGTGCTCAACTTGTTAAAGGGGAATATTTCCGGGCATTAAATCGGGGTCAAGTTAAAGTCTAAATGTTGTGACCAGCTTTTAACAAGTGCTACAGTAGATCATGTGTGGATAATTGCATTATTTTCAAAGCAGAATTTAAAAGTTATTGGATCATTTCCGTGGATAAGTAGAGCATATAGGGTGGACATCAACAAAACAAATAATCTGCAAGGACATATCCCTGACTGGAAATGGACGAAACAAGTTCCTGTGAACTTGTGTCCGGAAATGCAGCGTTGCCGCGGTACATGGCATTGACGAAAGACATTTCCTCTCACCATGTGCTATGCGTTCCTTGTGTGTTGCAGTCTGAGTGACTGAAGCAGCATACTTTTTGCAGCAGAATTGTCCATTATTCATGTCGGGATGATGCGGATATAGTGTTTGTGTAAGGACAAACAGATGGAGTTGATCGAGAGGCAGCACGGCCGTACCAAAACGAGTGAATTCACAGATACCAACCACATCACATCCATTTTGCCATTTGTGTGACCATGGGTCCTTGCAGACAGACGAACGTGCAGGAATACGGTGGACTGTGAGTACACCAGATATCGAGGACGAGTTCTACGGGTACTGAGACGAACCCAGTACAAGCTCCAGACAAGTATCCCACCGACAAGGTGTGAGCCAAAATAGGATGATGTGTATCCTGCGTGACAGCCGCTGCTGTTCCCCTATGTGCTGCAATTCCATGAAGGCCACTTTGAACATTGTTGTGTCGTACCGGTCGTAGTGGCTGTGCGGTTCTAGGCGCTACAGTCTGGAACCGAGCGACCGCTACGGTCGCTGGTTCGAATCCTGCCTCGGACATGGATGTGTGTGATGTTCTTAGGTTAGTTAGGTTTAATTACACTCCTGGAAATTGAAATAAGAACACCGTGAATTCATTGTCCCAGGAAGGGGAAACTTTATTGACACATTCCTGGGGTCAGATACATCACATGATCACACTGACAGAACCACAGGCACATAGACACAGGCAACAGAGCATGCACAATGTCGGCACTAGTACAGTGTATATCCACCTTTCGCAGCAATGCAGGCTGCTATTCTCCCATGGAGACGATCGTAGAGATGCTGGATGTAGTCCTGTGGAACGGCTTGCCATGCCATTTCCACCTGGCGCCTCAGTTGGACCAGCGTTCGTGCTGGACGTGCAGACTGCGTGAGACGACGCTTCATCCACTCCCAAACATGCTCAATGGGGGACAGATCCGGAGATCTTGCTGGCCAGGGTAGTTGACTTACACCTTCTAGATCACGTTGGGTGGCAGAGGATACATTCACACCTGTCGCGACACTACTGGAGGCGGGCTGCACGATGTTGGGGCGTGTCCTCTGTGCCGTGCGTGTGATTATTGCTTGTACAGCCCTCTTGTAGTGTCCAGAGCAAGTATGGTGGGTCTGACACACCGGTGTCAATGTGTTCCTTTTTCCATTTCCAGGAGTGTAGTTCTAAGTTCTAGGTGACTGATGAACTCACAAATTAAGTCGCATAGTGCTCAGAGCCATTTTAACCATTTTTTTGCTGTGACGTGGATGCGATGCAGCTCTCTAATGTGTTCCGGGACGTTCGTTGCCGTTGCACGCACATGTCCATTTCCTAACACATATTCAGAGAACCTTTCTTCTACGACTTACACTCAGGAATCCGTCCCTGTAGTTTACCGGTTTCATGGATGTTTACCCTGCTTAATGAGACTAACGTGATCCAGAGACGTCAGATATCTCATTCCAGTACAAAATGTCCGTGAGGACACCTCGTGGTCAGTAAGCGTACTGTGCAGGTCATTACTGTGCCGGCGCTCCGGCTGCGCAAGGTCACTTGAATACTGCAAGCGCCACGCCACCTCACGCCACCCCAGGGTCAACGCCTGGAGGCGCCGGGGGCGGGCAGCCCCTGCAGCGGCGTCGCAGGCGACGTTAATGCGGCCGTAACTTGTTCCTGGGGAAGGCGGCGGCCCTCAGACATCTTTACACTTCCTCCGGGCTCTTACGAGGGTGGCGCTGTAAGGGCCGCTCGAGTGGCGAGTCACGGGTAATCTGGCACCCCTGAGGACACGCGGTCGCTTGCCTACGGCGGCGGCTTTGTCGCAGATTTGAAGAAAAAAGGCGGGAGGCGCGCTGCCCGTTTTTCAGGTGTCTCTACTCACCGGCCTATCAAAAACTATGAGAATGGACGTCCTTTGAAGACTTTGCGTTCCCTGTCCATCACTTCCTTCCCCATCACACTGTGCATTTTCTCCTCTCCCCATCTTTGGACATCCCATCCACATTCTGTGACTATTTCCTCCTCCCCACCTTCTTCCTCAAGTTATTACCGTCATACCAATGGCAGGCTAGTGGTACGTAACCCCACAGTATTTCTTTCAGACAGTAGGGAATATGAAACTTCCTGGCAGATTAAAACTCTGTGCCCGACCGAGACTCGAACTCGGGGGACCATTTCATTCCAGTAAGAATCATGAGTATCAAGTCTGGAGGACATCGATCCAGGACCCGTTTAACCCACAGCTTTTTCAGATTACACACGTGTAACTAATATGTCAAATGTAGTTAACATATTTCACACATAGTTTGGAACGTACACTCCTGGAAAAGGAAAAAAGAACACATTGACACCGGTGTGTCAGACCCACCATACTTGCTCCGGACACTGCGAGAGGGCTGTACAAGCAATGATCACACGCACGGCACCGCGGACACACCAGGAACCGCGGTGTTGGCCGTCGAATGGCGCTAGCTGCGTAGCATTTGTGCACCGCCGCCGTCAGTGTCAGCCAGTTTGCCGTGGCATACGGAGCTCCATCGCAGTCTTTAACAATGGTAGCATGCCGCGACAGCGTGGACGTGAACCGTATGTGCAGTTGACGGACTTTGAGCGAGGGCGTATAGTGGGCATGCGGGAGGCCGGGTGGACGTACCGCCGAAGTGCTCAACACGTGGGGCGTGAGGTCTCCACAGTACATCGAAGTTGTCGCCAGTGGTCGGCGGAAGGTGCACGTGCCCGTCGACTTGGGACCGGACCGCAGCGACTCACGGATGCACGCCAAGACCGTAGGATCCTACGCAGTGCTGTAGGGGACCGCACCGCCACTTCCCAGCAAATTAGATACACTGTTGCTCCTGGGGTATCGGTGAGGACCATTCGCAACCGTCTCCATGAAGCTGGGCTACGGTCCCGCACACCGTTAGGCCGTCTTCCGCTCACGCCCCAACATCGCACATCCCGCCTCCAGTGGTCTCGCGACAGGCGTGAATGGAGGGACGAATGGAGACGTGTCGTCTTCAGCGATGAGAGTCGCTTCTGCCTTGGTGCCAATGATGGTCGTATGCGTGTTTGGCGCCGTGCAGGTGAGCGCGACAATCAAGACTGCATACGACCGAGGCACACAGGGCCAACACCCGGCATCATGGTGTGGGGAGCGATCTCCTACACTGGCCGTACACCTCTGGTGATCATCGAGGGGACACTGAATAGTGCATGGTACATCCAAACCGTCATCGAACCCATCGTTCTACCATTCCCAGACCGGCAAGGGAACTTGCTGTTCCAACAGGACAATGCTCGTCCGCATGTATCCCGTGCCACCCAACGTGCTCTAGAAGGTGTAAGTCAACTACCCTGGCCAGCAAGATCTCCGGATCTGTCCCCCATTGAGCATGTTTGGGACTGGATGAAGCGTCGTCTCACGCGGTCTGCACGTCCAGCACGAACGCTGGTCCAACTGAGGCGCCAGGTGGAAATGGCATGGCAAGCCTTTCCACAGGACTACATCCAGCATCTCTACGATCGTCTCCATGGGAGAATAGCAGCCTGCATTGCTGCGAAAGGTGGATATACACTGTACTAGTGCCGACATTGTGCATGCTGTGTTGCCTGTGTCTATGTGCCTGTGGTTCTGTCAGTGTGATCATGTGATGTATCTGACCCCAGGAATATGTTAATAAAGTGTCTTCTTCCTGGGACAATGAATTCACGGTGTTCTTATTTCAATTTCCAGGGGTGTATTTCACTTGTACATGAAGCGAACTTTGCTCTGCAACTTTATTTTCACTTTACTAATCTGTAGGAGGTCTTGATTCCACAACAGTGTACTGTACAGTGACATAATTCGGCAGGTACATACAGCGGTGTCTTAGAATACCCTCAGCGAAATGTGTTACGAGCAGAATTAGTGATAGAGACATAACAAATTAAAACGTGATGAATTATGCAGTTATTTGTCACGCATATTCTTCAACGTGACGTCATATGTTCAGAACTATGCGTCGTAAAATGATATCATTTTGTAATAATGTGATAAATGTGAATACAGTTATACTTTTTTCTGTCAATGTTCATGTAAAACATTGACATGGTTTGTATGCTGTTACGCAAGATACTGTTTTGTCTGCCTGAAACTAGTCGTCAATTAAATAAAAAGCGAATCTTGCAACTTTGGCTGTTTCTGTATAGAACTAGTGAGTAATTTGTATACAAGATTTGGTTGAAGACGGACCACTGATTTAGGAAGAGATGGGCAGGTACATATTACTATATATGGCACTTGCAGACTAATAATTGCAGATTACAAGTGATATGTTTTTAGTTTGGGTAATACCTCCATGTACGCAGGGCACAAGCAAGTCAGTGATGCTTATTTTCCCCTGGGCGGTAGGTCAGTTGTTGAAGTTTGAACGCGTGGACACAAAACAGTTACTCAGTACCGACAGGCGTTGTCCAGGTAGAAAAGCATTTGCGACTTGGCAGTAAACATCAGGTGTGAAGTTTGTAACCTGTTATGTGGGAAGACTGACACAGAGAAAAAACAACCAACACAATGGTGTCAACCAGCACACCTATTTGTGTAGGTATTAAAGTAACACAAATAAAAATGTCAGCGCTTATGACCGTTACACCATATATTCAAGTGTATAAATTTTTTTCAATATGTATGGATATGGATTGGGCAGCCGATTTTTGAGCAGTAGCGTGGCGCACATCTGTAGTTCGCAGCCGGCCGCAGTGCCCGAGCGGTTCTAGGCGCTTCAATCTGGAACCGCGCGACCTATACGTTCGCAGGTTCTAATCCTGCCTTGGGCATGAATGTGTGTGATGTCCTCAGTTCAGGTAGGTTTAAGTAGTTCTAAGTTCTAGGGGACTGATGACCGCAGAAGTTAAGTCCCATTGTTCTCAGAGCCATTGTAGCATTTAGCATTTGCTTTTGACAATGGTAATGAGGCTTAACAAATACAGAATTACTCATAGCCATTTTTGTAATTTGCTTTTGCTTTTGACAATGATAATCAGGCTTAACAAATACAGACTCCTCTTGCATTTCTTCTCGTTGTTCTACATCATTAATGAGAGTAAAACTTAAAATGAGAACAGTTTCAGAATTCAGAGTCAATGGCCTTTGGAACAATAAAAAAAGAACAAGTTAATTTTGCCTGTTTGTTCGATGTCACACAGATGTCTCAGTATGACAATTCCGCTTTTCTATCTAGGTAGCGATCTACACGAGATATGTAATTATAGATCTTCTCTGAACATAAATCCTATTTGCTGGTCCAATTTCTTCTGATCACATAATTTGATAGTAGATATACTAGGTCTGTTCGACAATCTCTATATGGCCTTTACAAGCATACACCAGGTAATAAGAATTTTAAATTATTAAATTACATCCAGTGAATTTTGATCTGTTTTGATAATATTTGTTATCTATACTTTTAAAATCTTGCTTTCAAAATCTCTACGGTTTCGGAAATACACAGCAGGAAAAAAAAACCTGCCACTGAGAATATTTCATGCAACTTCATATAGGCAACAAAATCTACGTTTTCTTCATTTGAGGCAGATGGTGTACGCTGGGCAGCATATCTTACGGTGCATGAAATACTTTCTGTTGGCCAGTTATATTTTGCCTTCGTTTCCCCCTCCCTCACCCCCCCTCAAACAACCTTCCCTCCTTCCCCCCTCCCCTCCACTCCATATAACCTCTGAACGGATGTCAATCATTGCCACAATACTTGCAAACTTTATCGCTTATTTATCGTACATATCAATCGTATCCTATGAAATCATTTCTCCGACTGCTCTGTGCCAACGTGAAAATTCACCTCGCAATCCAAATACACGCTATCATTCCGCACTGCGACAATGTCTTGACTCCTTTTAGCTGTACATCATATAAGGATAACCAACGTCGGAAGGAAAGGGACATCACCCCGGCTAAGCGGAGAACCCGAACACCCATTTTAAACGTGCACAGTAATTAACCTACAAAATCTTCACTGCATTTGAAAAAACCCTTCGTTGCCAAGCTTTTAATACTTCTTTTTTATCAAGTTTCAGTTTTGAGTAGCGTAGACCAAATTAACTACTCGTTTTATCACGTTTACTGTCGTCAGTTCTAAACCAACTGACTATTATCGTTTGCATGACATATAGTGGTACATATAATTTCATCAGAACTAGTTGTGTAGGGTCAGGAGCCTACATCCTATACATCTTTATCCGCCCCTGCACAAAGCCTCTGTCTCAATGGACGATGTTTTGAAACACAACTTGCGATAAGAATTATTCGTAAAGCGCCTTCGGCGTTTTCTGTTTCGCCTGAAAACGGCGTGTCGTCCACCCAGTGAACCCTACTTCATGAAATCTCCGCAGTATGACAAACTTTCCGGTATCGTGGAATATAAGTATTTCTAACCATTGGAGTCCAAGTTCTGGAATGATCTACTGTACATTGGCTTTTGTATTGAACTCAGTCTGTAACATATTGTGCTGTCAACATGTAGTGTTTATTATATAATAAGTTGTCGTCGTTCCATCAGTCAACATAGAGCCATTTGTTCTCCAAACTAATCGTCCAAAATACGAAAGCAGTTCTGTGCACAAATGTAAATATAGAGTGTAAATTGTGAGTGAAAGCAGGTAAGGGTACAGCTAAAAACATACAGTTAGAGAGGGGTGTACTCCACGAGAGATCGTGTTGGGTGTGGAGAGGAGTAGATATTGTTCCAGTATAACTGTCTCACTGGAGGACTGAATGAGCATATGCTAACCTATAACCAAAATCACTTAAATTTTTACTATAGAAGTAATTACGCGCAACATGGCAAAATGAACAACGTTTCTCGTATCGTCTAGAATTAAATCGTTTAAAAATATCAGGAACGAGTTTTTACGTTTGCTAAACATTATTCATGTACCGTCTGAAATCTCTAAGCATTATTCATGTACCGTGTGAAATCTCAATAGAAATAACGGCCGTTGACTGCGATGCAACGAGTCGAATGTGCTTGTTTCCAAACGGTGGGAAAATGCAGACGATCTGACTACAGAATATAAAAGCCACAATGAACAAGCCTTTTGCAAAGCCACCACAACTGGTTGCGAGGAACTGACGAAGACCTGTATGAGCAACGACCATAGCGTAGTACTGAAATGACTACGAGCTATATTTACAGGTATCACAATAACTGTCAAACAAATTTCAAAAAACATAGGTGCTAAGTGATTTGTTTGGCTCTAGCTCGGCGAAACTGGAGTGTATCGGACACACAGTAAGATGACTTAGCACCACATTAATCTTAATTTATCTTCGCAACGTAGCATGGAAAACCCCAGTTACAATGAGAGGTATTTGTGCTCTGTTTTGCTACTGAATTAAAATAGCGTATGCTTCCTCAGGAGTGCCTACGTGAACCTGGTACCAGCAATTGTAGCCCTAGCAGTTCTGAGATTACTCTTCCTCCTGAGATGAAATAGTAATGAATATGCAGTAGAATGGCATCGCAGCTCTTCACTAGGCCGCAGAAAGAATGTGACCCATATTACATGTCGACAAACATTTATCTATAAGAAATCTTCTGAATTCCTAATGGAGAATTATGTAGAGCTTCAGTTATTTGTTTATTATGTAGAAGAATTCATCAGTTGTATTGTATTTTGACTGTAAACTAGCAATTGCAGCTCAATAAATTAATTACAAATTTTTCCACATGGTTACAGTGTCATGACCTTATCCTTTGTCATAAGTGAAGTCAAGTAATACTGCAACTCTTTAATCAAAATTGTGGCTTCTACAATTGTTACATAGTTGCCCTGCAGGCATTAGCTGGACTAGATACTGGCGAAAACATCACACAACGCCCGATGGCCAATACTTTGAATACGAGTACGGGCAGGCACCGTTTCTCTAACAAAAGCCTTTTTTTTACCGTAGTCTCTACGATGCGCACAGTATAACAAAATATTTTCCTTCCTTTTAAACACTTTACACCATAAACCTCCTTACATGTGAAGCATACTACATCCAACAAACTATGACGAATAATTAAGCACAGGTGCTATAATTAACTAGGTATATAATCTTTTCCTTTCATATTAAATACAGAGAAACACATGAATCAACTCTTAATCTCAGTGATTACATCCGTTAAAAAAATATACAGTATATATCTTTTCATTTCGTGGTGGTCAAGCGCTGTTGTGCACCGTGCTGCCCTTCAGAATCACATGCGGCACGGGAAAGATTTTTCACGATGGACAAAACGTTAACTTGCATACTAGGATTATGCATCGATGTGCATGCGGCTCGCAAATCTTAAAAGGGGCGGTGCAGTAGATGAGGTACTACTGAATACTTCGAATATACCATACTGCCCCAAACAGCAGTACTGTGGGTTAAATAAGAGACAAATCAGCAACTGTTGCAAAGTAACCTCAGGAAGGCAATAAGAATATGTTGGGTCTTTAAATTCTTGAGAGGGCCACACCAAAACACTCAGTGATGTCCCAAACTAAATTATGAAAATACTATCGGCGACTTCGCCACGACAAGTAGAACCCTAAAATACAATAAGAAGTGAACTGCAATTAAAACGATTCATAAGCGTCCGACAGAAAAGTTCCACAGTCAATCTTTCCCGTACTATAAACGGTGAACATTACCTACAAAGTTCTCTCGTGGACACTACCAGAGTGTCAATTACTCGATATACACTCCTGGAAATGGAAAAAAAAACACATTGACACCGGTGTGTCATACCAACCATACTTGCTCCGGACACTGCGAGAGGGCTGTACAAGCAATGATCACACGAATGCCACAGCGGACACACCAGGAACCGCGGTGTTGGCCGTCGAATGCTGCGCAGCATTTGTGCACCGTCGCCGTCAGTGTCAGCCAGTTTGCCGTGGAATACGGAGCTCCATCGCATTCTTTAACACTGGTAGCATGCCGCGACAGCGTGGACGTGAACCGTATGTGCAGTTGACGGACTTTGAGCGAGGGCGTATAGTGGGCATGCGGGACGCCGGGTGGACGTACCGCCGAATTGCTCAACACGTGGGGCGTGAGGTCTCCACAGTACATCGATGTTGTCGCCAGTGGTCGGCGGAAGGTGCACGTGCCCGTCGACCTGGGACCGGACCGCAGCGACGCACGGATGCACGCGAAGACCGTAGAACCCAACGCAGTGCCGTAGGGGACCGCACGGCCACTTCCCAGCAAATGCTCCTGGGGTATCGGTGAGGACCATTCGCAACCGTCTCCATGAAGATGGGCTACGGTCGCGCACACCGTTAGGCCGTCTTCCGCTCACGCCCCAACATCGTGCAGCCCGCCTCCAGTGGTGTCGCGACAGGCGTGAATGGAGGGACGAATGGAGACGTGTCGTCTTCAGCGATGAGAGTCGCTTCTGCCTTGGTGCCAATGATGGTCGTATGCGTGTTTGGCGACGTGCAGGTGAGCGCCACAATCAGGACTGCATACGACCGAGGCAAACAGGGCCAACACCAGGCATCCTGGTGTGGGGAGCGATCTCCTACACTGGCCGTACACCTCTGGTGATCGCGAGGGGACACTGAATAGTGCACGGTACATCCAAACCGTCATCGAACCCATCGTTCTACCATTCCTAGACCGGCAAGGGAACTTGCTGTTCCAACAGGACAATGCACGTCCGCATGTATCCCGTGCCACCCAACGTGTGTAACTGAACTACCCTGGCCAACAAGATCTCCGGATCTGTCCCCCATTGAGCATGTTTGGGACTGGATGAAGCGTCGTCTCACGCGGTCTGCACGTCCAGCACGAACGCTGGTCCAACTGAGGCGCCAGGTGGAAATGGCATGGCAAGCCGTTCCACAGGACTACATCCAGCATCTCTACGATCGTCTCCATGGGAGAATAGCAGCCTGCATTGCTGCGAAAGGTGGATATACACTGTACTAGTGCCGACATTGTGCATGCTCTGTTGCCTGTGTCTATGTGCCTGTGGTTCTGTCAGTGTGATCATGTGATTTATCTGACCCCAGGAATGTGTCAATCAAGTTTCCTCTTCCTGGGACAATGAATTCACGGTGTTCTTATTTCAATTTCCAGGAGTGTAGCTGTACACACTGGGGTTCGGATTAGGTTACTTAATAAGACAAGCAATGATTCGCTCCTTCACTAGGAGCCACCTTCGATCCAAAACAGTTATTTACTTTAAAGCAGCTAAAAAGATGACAATGTTAATATCAACGCTCTCCTCCTAAGCAGCGCTCTAACTGGAGACTGCAGTACCGAAGCGAAGCTTACACCACTCACAAGTCTGATATATATATGCCCCACCGACGTGATCCTTTTTAGTATTCTTATGTTCACCTCATGCACCACACTTGCCGTAATTCTTCGTCGGAATCCAAGGGCAGAACCAAGAAATCCCTTTACAGTCCTTGAATGGCCACACGATGCTAGCCATCGGGACGAAACCGGGCCTCCACGCTAGGATCTTCGAGCCCACGGCATTCCGTCCCCAACCGACTGCTTCTGTGGAGCCCATCGGCATAGCGGCCTTGCACTCAGACACAGACTCCAGAGATGACTCCCAGCAAGCACCTTCTTCCTTCTTCCCTTCATCTCGCAGCGCGCTAGAAACCAACTCGCGACAGATATGCGGCGACTAGAGTCTCCACTTCGACCTCGATACTGACATCACGGCAAGTACTGAGGAGGCGGGTGGTTTCAATAAACAAAAAAAAAATTAAATAACGAGCCGTACCAGCTCAAAGCTCTCTTGTGGGAAGTGAGTATCTGTTGTCGACATGTAATAAATTCAGTACATGTTAATACATTAGTTTTCTTTGTTGTAGTAGAATGTTACGCGACAATTTTTCTGGAAACAACTATGTAATGTGTGCAAATTCGTACTGAAGACCCATTTGATTGAAATATTTAACTGACGCCGAAGTATATGATTACAAGCAGTAAAAGTGATATTCGGTAACTAAGGAAACCTATTTTATTACACTTGATTCGATTTTGTGTGCCTTGTAGTAGGCTGGGAAGGGCGAAAGCATTCTGAATGGTGAAAAAAAGGACGAATTTTGACTCAATGTAAGAACCGTCGTCATTGGCTCATGGAAGCAAACTACGCCTCGCAGATAGAGAGAAACGGGACGGTGACGATGGGAAACCCCCTCACTGGTCACAGAGAGACGTAGAAAGAGAGAGAGAGAGAGAGAGAGAGAGAGAGAGAGAGAGAGACAGGCAGACTGAGAGACGCAATGAGAGATGCGATATTTTTCTGTGAAAGAGAGTTGGGTGAACGATATTAAGCTACTGTAGGATATGGAAGAGTGTTTTCTAACGAGCAATTTTAATGGGTAGCGCTTTGAAAGTCCGGAGTCCAACCACTCTGAATTTAACCAGAGACGCAACATGCTGCAGTGCATGGTTTCCTTTTAATTAACATCCGATCAGAAATCACTCGAACTTCGGGAGCCTCCACACTTCCATGCTGAGAACGGTTGCCTGAGCCGATCAATTCAGGTCTTTGAAGCTGATCAGCACTTGGCTTGGATGGTCGGTTCAACCAATGCCACCTCCGACTGCACCTGCAACACTATGGTGAGATACGGTAGAGACCATACATAGGATTGTATGTAGGAGCATTAAAGTCATTTTATAATACTTGGTTACCTCAGGCTTTTTATTTTGAGGTCAACGAACAGGTTGCATTCAGCTCCGACCGCAGGGGTGAGGTATTAACTTTTGTGATACTATCCGTTACCATTTAACATCAAGACCACTAGCCACTTCCCGATTACAATACACTGAAGCTCTAAAGAAACTGGTACAGACATGGGTATTCAAATACAGAGATATGTAAACATGCAGAATACGGCGCTGCGGTCGGCAACGCCTGCATAAGACAACAAGCGTCTGACGCAGCTGTTAGATCGGTTGCTACTGCTACAATGGCAGGTAATCAAGATTTAAATGTGTTTGTCCATCATGTTATAGTTAGCGCACGAGCGATGGGCGCATATCTCAGATGCAGCGATGACATGGGGATCTTCCAGCACGACCATTTCACTAGTGTATTATGAATATCAGGATTCAGGTAAAACATCAGATACCGACATCGCTGAGGCCGGAAAAAGATCATGCAAGAATGGGACCAATGAAGACTGAAGAGAATCATTCGACGTGACAGAAGTACAGTCCTTCCGCAAATTGCTGCAGATTTCAATGCTGGGTCATCAGCCAGTGTCATCGTGCGAACCATTCAGCGAGATATAATCGACGTGGGCTTTTGGAGCTCCAGGCCTACTCGTGTACCCTTGGTGAATGCCCGACGCTACGTTTTACACCTCGCTTTGGCTCGTCAACACCGACATTGGACTGCTGAGGACTGGAAACATATTTCTTGGTCCCAGAAGTCTCGTTTCAAATTATATCGAGTGGATCGACGTGTACAGGTATGGAGACAACCTCATGAATCCATGGACCCTGAATGTCAGCAGCGTACTGTTGAAGCTGATGGAGGCTCTGTAATGGCGTTGTGCGCATGCAGCTGTACTGATATGGGGACTCCTCATACGTCTAGGTACGACAGGTGACACGTACCTAAGCATCCTGTCTGATTACCCGCGGACTTCGGTAATTCAAGCATGACAATGCGACATCCCACACATCCAAAATTTGTACCTAGTGGCTCCAGGAACAGTCTTCTGAGTTTAAACACTTGCGATGGCCACCAGACTCCCCAGATATGAACATTATTGAGCATATCTGGCCTTCCTTGCAATGTGCTGTTCAGAAGAGATCTCCACCCCATCGTAGTCTTACGGATTTATGGACGGCCCTGAACGATTCAAGGTGTCAATTCTCTCTGGTACTACTTCAGACATTAGTGGAGTCCATGTCACGTCGTGTTGCGACACTTCTTGGTGCTCGCGAGGGCGCAACGCTATATAAGGCAGATGTACCAGTTTGTTTGGCTCTGCAGATTGGTAGCCTCTTCCAACCTGACACCTCTATAAGTTATGCCAAGGCTGTATTATATTAATGTGACATTGTTTGTCATTTGCTTTGTCAATAATTTTGTGGGAATAAAAGTAATTTTGTCTGATTTAGTAGCCACGAGATTCCTCAGTTATTATTTTTAGGGCACCCTAGTATTATTGCGATTTCTGCTTGGTCTATCTTGCAGTTTTGAAACCAAGCCACCTTGCAAAAATTGTTCTTTATGAAGGGAAGGCTGCCGGTGCTTTAGCTGTCTTTTCATACATTTCGATATGTAGCCTGGCGTTCTGTGATTGTGGTACGGAGACAGTGGCAGAGTATGCCTGGGGCGCATGTTCCTTTGCACCCAACGATCTTCAGCTTCAGCATACAAGACTAATTACTACGGAATTGTGGGATGACGTAGGTATCCACGTAAGAGATAAGGGTTCGATTGGTCCCTGAAACTTTTACCGAAAGTCCCAACAATGCAACACTCCAGACAGCCCAAGAAAGTAGTCTACAGCGTATATGATGCGAAATGTTACAAAGGAGCTGACTTCCTCCGTAGATGTCGCATTAATGGCGCGAACGGTGTGCGAATGACAGTAGCTGTGTACATCTCCGCAAACGATATGTGTGCCAAGAAGCTGCCGTCATACGTCTCTTTCTCTGTGCCATTCGCAAATGGTGCGTGGGAGAAACGAGTCGATAGACTTTCGTATGAGCTGCCGTTTATGTGACTTCTTCGTCTTACTCATTTCGCGAAACTTATGTGCGAAAAAGTAATATGTTGCCAATCTCTTATTCGAATGTACACTGTCAGAATTTCGGCAGTGACTTCCTCCGTAGTACAGAACGTCTCTTTTATGGCGACTGTTGCAAGAGGTTGTTGAGCATCTCCGCGCCTACTAAGAGATCCCGTGACGTAACATGCCTCTCTTCGTTGGATGTCTATCTCTTCTTCCCACTTGGTGAGGCTCCTAGACTGATGAATAATAAAGAATCAGTCGAGCAAGACTTATGACTTATTTTGTAAGTCATTTCTTTCCTGGGTGAATGGGGAGGGGCCCTCCTCTGAAGCTCAGCCCGTAATCAGCTTTCTCTACAGATTGCTTCTAGTCATTTTACAACTGTTAGTCTTTCCACTGACTTATCATCAGTACTCTAATGTATCAGTAATGGACCTCTTCGCCTATGTGCACGCAGTATTTTATGTTTAATTGCGTTCATGGTCAATGTCCAGATCCTGCAGCAAATCACGGATCGCCACAGGTCTTCCTGCATTTCCATGCAGCCTTCAGGTGTTGTTGCCTAACATTGGACAGCAGCATCGCCTGCATGAAGTACCACAGAGCCTCTGACTATATCCACTACATTATTTATATACGCTGAACGGAAAAAGTAGCAACACCTAGAAAGAGTCGTGCGACATAAGCGAAAGTTCCTAAGCCTGTTTCTACATCTGAAAGATGAATGCTGTCAAAATCCTGCAATAGTTGCGTATCAGTCGCGTAGTACTGTGAGAAGGAAAATCAGGTTTACTGTAAATACACACTGTAACGGTCAAGAGCGTTAATGATCTTTGGGACCGGACGTCGTGAGTTCATGTTAGGCAAGAATGCCATATGGCTACAAGGTCGCAATTATCAACATCTCACTTAGTTTGAATGAGGTCAGGCGGCCGGGGTGGCCGAGCGGTTCTACGCGCTACAGGCTGGAACCGCGCGATCGCTACAGCCGCAGGTTCGAATCCTGTCACGGGCATGGATGTGTGTGATGTCCTTAGTTTCATCTACATCTACATGACTACTCTGCAATTCAAATTTAAGTGCTTGGCAGAGGGTTCATCGAACCATAATCATATTATCTCTCTACCATTCCACTCCCTAACAGCGCGCGGGAAAAACGAACACCTAAACCTTTCTGTTCGACATCTGATTTCTCTTATTTTATTTTGATGATCATTCCTACCTATGTAGGTTGGGCTCAACAAAATATTTTCTCATTCGGAAGAGAAAGTTGATGACTGAAATTTCGTAAAAAGATCTCGCCGCGACGAAAAACGTCTTTGCTGTAATGACTTCCATCCCAATTCGCGTATCATATCTGCCACACTCTCCCCCCTATTACGTGATAATGCCAAACGAGCTGCCATTTTTTGCACCCTTTCGATGGCCTCCGTCAATCCCACCTGGTAAGGATCCCACACCGCGCAGCAATATTCTAACAGAGGACGAACGAGTGTAGTGTAAGCTGTCTCGGACTTGTTGCATCTTCTAAGTGTCCTGCCAATGAAACGTAACCTTTGGCTCGCCTTCCCCACTATATTATCTATGTGGTCTTTCCAACTGAAGTTGTTCGTAATTTTGACACCCAGGTACTTAGTTGAATTGACAGCCTTGAGAATTGTACTATTTATCGAGTAGTCGTATTCCAACGGATTTCTTTTGGAACTCATGTGGATCACCTCACACTTTTCGTTATTTAGCATCAACTGCCACCTGCCACACCATACAACAATCTTTTCTAAATCGCTTTGCAACTGATACTGGTCTTCGGATGACCTTACTAGACGGTAAATTACAGCATCATCTGCGAACAACCTAAGAGAAGAGCTCAGATTGTCACCCAGGTCATTTATAAAGATCAGGAACAACAGAGGACCCAGGACGCTTCCCTGGGGAACACCTGATATCACTTCAGTTTTACTCGATGATTTGCCGTCTATTACTACGAACTGCGACCTTCCCGACAGGAAATCATGAATCCAGTCGCACAACTGAGACGATACCCCATACGCCCGCAGCTTGATTAGAAGTCGCTTGTGAGGAACGGTGTCAAAAGCTTTCCGGAAATCTAGAAATACGGAATCAACTTAGTTAGGTTTAAGTAGTTCTAAGTTCTAGGGGACTGATGACATCAGAAGTTAAGTCCCATAGTGCTCAGAGCCATTTGAACCATTTTGAATGAGGTCATGTAAGAAGCTGCACGTTCCTTTTGCGGTAACGCAGAAAGACATGACATGTATTTAGTCATTGTGCATGACTGCTGGCAGCAAAGACCATTGTGTTCGGTGTATGGCCTTGGCACATCATACCGCACCTCCAGCAGCAATAAGTGTATTTGGCACCACAGCGACACAACGGACTGCTACAAATCGGTTACCGTAAGGACAACTCCGAGACAGATGCCCTGTAGCGTGCATTCCACTGACCCCAAACCACCACCGTTTGCGACTTCCCTGGTGTCAAGCGTGAGCACTTTTGGAGGGTGGAGATCTGCCGTGTATTGTGATGAAATGTGGTGCTGCCTCGGTGCCAGAGATGGCCGTCTGTTGACTGGAAGGACGCCAGATGAAGACCTTCAACCAACCTATCTGCATGGTATACACAATGCACCTACATTTGGACTTATGATGTGGAGTGTGGTTTCATATGACAGCAGCAGCACTCTCGTGGTCATCAAACGGAACCCAGATTGCATAATTTTACGTAAGTCTGGCGATTAGACGTGTCATGCTGCCATTTATGAACAGCTTTCCAGGAGGTGTTTTCCAACAGGATAACGCTCTACCACATACCGCTGTTGTTACGCAATACGCTATGTATTGTGTAGATATGTTGTTTTGGCGTGCTGGATCACTAGATCTGTCTCCATATGTGGGACACTATCAGACGACAACTCGAGCGTCGTCACAAAAGGCATTAACCGTCCCTCTGTTGACCGACCAAGAGCAACAGGGATGGAATTCCATCCCGAAAACTGACATCCGGCACCGGTACAACACATACAACGTATCCTCGGTTGCACGTCCACATTCAACATTCTGACGGTTACACCGATTGCTAATGTACCAGAATTTTGCATTTGCAATGGATTATGTCGCTTTTACAGTAACGTATAACATGCGACAACGTTACGTCCGACAGAAGTCAGATGTCATCGATAGTTGAGGTTTGGTCAAATACGCCTCAAACGCGAAGAAATTTCGCTAGAAGTTGAGGAAAGAAGGCATCCACCTCTGGACGGAAAGGGACAATACACATTAGAACCTCTCACGCTTCGCCCCGTGCGTGCATTTACAACCATTCGGCCCGCTCTGTCTCACTATCTCTGTCTAAGCCGAAAGAGGCACATTTAGTTCCGCGTAAGCCATCTCTGTGAGAAAACGTTATAGATGTAAACATGTTTGCAGAAGGCTCTTCTCCTTCGTAATTATTATGTGTTTATCTACTTGATCTTATTTAAAATAAAATAAAAACATATAAATTATGAAAATGGATGTGTGCGTTTGTGGGTGTTTATGTTTGTGTGTTCGACGTCTTCTGCTAGAGCACTCGACCAATTTCAACCAAACGTGGTTCTCATACCCTTACTGTTGGAATAAGAACCACCTGCCTACCATAGTTCAGGAGATATGACGTTATAAACACTCAGATGAGTGAAAAACTGCCGCATTATACATGAAGTCTTATTACATTTATTCTTTACTACTACGACTATTGAACTAACGTCAGCCGGCCGCTGTGGTCTCGCTGTTCTAGGCGCCCAGTTCGGAACCGCGCCACTGCTACGGTCGCAGGTTCGAATCCTGCCTCGCGCACGGATGTGTGTGATGTCCTTAGGTTAGTTAGGTTTAAGTAGTTCTAAGTTCTAGGGGACTGATGACCACCGATTTTAAGTCCCATAGTGCTCAGAGCCATTTGAACCGTTTTTTTGAACTAACGTCAGCTGATGGAGATCCCTGACATCTGACCGCTTTCTATTGCGATTGGCTAACAGCTGTAATTGAAAACTGTCTATAGTGCTATTAAAAAGCCTTGCCGCAGTTACGTATACAAAATCACTTTGCAGACACGCGAAGCAGCTACACACAGTGTACAGAAAGTATTCGGGATCCTGTTTCTTAATTTAGATACTGAACTAATATCTGTACATTATGGATACTTCAAAGGTGTTTTCGCGAAAACAGGCAAATGAAATTTTTTTGATACTCCACTACAAACAAAGTTAATTTTTTGTTTTCGTTTCTGACAGAAAATTGGCAAAATGAATACCCGGGAAATGCCGTGTACGTAAACTAGCAAATAAAATAAAATTATGAAAATAAAACAAATGTAGAGAAATGTAAACGTAAAACTTGAAACTGCTCTTCCTCATCTTCTTTTGTTTTCACTCCGAAGAATCGTCGGCAGGTACTCCAGTTCTCCATGTTTCGCTGTCCTCTGCAATCCTGTTCAGTTGATAGAATCACGCCAATTTCAGATGTTTCCGTATCTGCCTAATGCACCGATGTCTTGCTATTTCATTCTTCGATACCATAATTCCTTGTATAAACTTCGTAATGAGGTGTTTGTATAGGAGTACAGCCCACCAGTCGATCTGTTACCTGATTGCCATCCACGGCGAACTTCCCTCTCCTCTGCCAGGTTCTTTGTGTGATTTGCAGAGTAGTCATGTAGGTTTAGATACGTTATTGAATTTCATTGGTAGTTCTTTCTGTCCTTGTAATCTTGAGGGCACTCCTCCAACATCGTGCCTAGAAACTCTCTAGTCGTTTTCTTTCTGCCTCCACCTCTATTAATGTCTCTGAGTCTTATACGCCGACACTGTTAAGAGAAGGTTTTAAATACTGTATTCTGATGTTGAAATTAATCTTTCTGATGTTAGCAGCTTCTTCTTCATTTTGAGTGCTGGTCTAGATTGTGGTATTATGCACCTCATCCCCTGGTTCGATCCACCATTCACGATCTGACCATATGGTCAGACTGGATAAGCTGTAACTAAATAAAATCAATAAGTCTGTTATTCTGACATTAACGTACTTTAAGATGGTGATTAGAGTAAGATTCTCTCTCTATTGAGACTTTCGTTTGCTGCACAAAGATGTCGCGTTTATTCTTATTTATCCTCATACCCCAATTCTCAGAAAATACTTCCGTCATGCCAGCAATGGCCTTTTCAGTTCGACTAGCACTGCTACAAAACCTGCATTTTGTTTGTTGCACCTATAGTTATAATTTTGGAATACTTATTTTTGCAATCATTTACTGAATCCTCAACGAATATATTAAAGAGAAATGTAGAAAGTTCCCATACCTATCGATTACCTGCTCTTGCAAATGTAGCGTTACTATCTTTTATTTAAAATAAAATGTTTTCTGATTCCTGTAAGGCTTGTGGATTGTGTTGTCATCATGACCCATCATAAAGCGTATTAAAATTTCCGTTATTTTAAACCAGTCTGCATCCCCGAAAACCTTTTCTAAATCAATAAATTTCACTTACAGAAGAGAAAAATCACCTGATCGTGGAACCTACAAAACAATTCTGTTAAAAACATGCGACTACCGTACGTCGGAATGTTACATATGTAGCATACGAAGGAAGAACTTGCTTTACACGATGGATCGAACTCTCAACCGTAGGAACGACTTCCGACTCTTGCCATAACAGACCTCCGCAATGACTCCCCCAATTGCAGGTAAGTGTGGGAAAGCGGAATTCCGATCCAGGTGCTTCAAAGCAGAGGCAGAACTTTGTATGTCTCGCCCGACACACGGTGGCAAATTATGTATGAGGGAGCCACATCGCTTCTCTTCGCCTGGATTACCGTGTAGAGGACGAGTCGTTTCGTAACAAACTTCGACCATTACCAGTCGGCTGTACTCGGGATATTACAGCTCTCCACGACCGTGGCTGTGTCCAGCAAGAAGCATTTCACTCGACTCTAGGCTCTCCAATTAAATTTGGTAACTTCCTGGATAAGTACCGGTTACGCTGAAAAAGTGTGACAGTTCCCTCAAATCGGCCGCAATCTCTGTGGCTGCGTGAGCCGTGTCAGGGAAATATTTAGAGCCGCAACTGACGTGTACAACCAACGACACAGGATTTTTTTGTGTTACGTGACAATTTCCATTCGCAGCTGTGATAGTGGAACTGCTCCGCACACGCTAAGCAGGTGGAAATAGCAGCGGACGCAGATACGCAGATAGGCACGTCGTTACCGCCAATGTCATCGCTAAACGAGAAGGCTGATAAAAACCAACGTGGCATTTCCTAGTCAAGTTGTGGGAACAGAATGTCATCACTCTTCCGTCATACCATTCACACATATTGCCATTAGTAGTAGATTATAAATAAATTTGTTTTGAGAATCGGAGTAACGTATTCACCATTATTGATAAAATGAAGTGTCCCACGTGTAGGATACCGCACTGTAACACTTTTTCCTGGCCTGCTTTGAGGAGTTTGTGCAAAATTCTATTGTAATATGCGTTACTTTTGATTTGGCATACACACGTATTTTCTCTATACACGAAAAACTGAAGTTTAATGAAAATTAGTGTTAGCCCTTTTTTGTGTAACTTTTCACATAAACACAGGCATTGCCGAGAAAAAGATAGCAGAGCCGATGAAACTTCTTTATTTAAATGTGTGAATCTGTACGTAAATTGCTGAGTGACTGAGAAAGTGAAACTCCCAAGTTATTTGATTCTGAAACAGCTGAGTAAAACTGAACGCACTGAGCCTACTTTCTCTTTACGCTTTCCTACCATGTCAACACTGGCCCACAATATTCTAACGCAACGCAATCTGACTGCTCAAAAGTACTATAACCTGACTTCAAATAATTAATTCAAAAGAATGGTCCTGAATAAGAAGCAGTCCTGACAATAACCTATACATTTCATTAACCAGATACCTCACAAAAATCTTCATTAGGCGAACTACAGCAATACAGCGAGCATCAATACTGCTGGATAAATGAAAGATTCTAACTACTAAAGCCACTAATTACTAATAGGCATGCAGCCAGCAAGGGAAAGATTTTATTGCAAACCAAATAATGCATTTTTCCTTAATAATGTGACACGAATATAAATCGTCATTGACATCCAGTACAAGGATATACAGTCATGAATAATTTTCAATCTCCAAGTCGGATACTTCCAGATCGTTAGCCTACGCTAACACTTCTGACCTCCACCCTCCATCAATGCTAACTTCTCCCATTTAACATCCATCACTGCTGGCCGTTCTCCTCCAACTGCCCAAAAGTACTTCCATCACTGCTGGCGACTAACTTCCAACAGCCCAAAACTACTGGCGATTAACTTCCAACAACGAGTCCAACCAGCCAGAGAGTCTCTTACAAAGAAAGCACAGTCAGAGATCCAATGCAAAGCGCTACACAGAAGCAGCCCACTTACACCATCTAGCGGTAAATCAAAGACGTCTTTGAGAAATTAGTGATTAAGCCAGCAATGTACATAGTGCAATATACGCACTCGTCAACTAGAGGGCGTTGGTAACCTCGCCTATGAGCGCTTATAAAACACAAAGCCACATGCACGCCAAGCAGAGACGTAATCTCAGTGTCTAAGATACATACACAGAAATGGGTCAAAGGCTTAATCCTTGAAGGAAAAGAGAACTAACACATGTGAACACATTCAATGCGGCAAAAACTGATACCGTCTGATAGTTCGAGCATAGTACCGCTGGGGGCAATAAAACCATTCGTTACATAACGTTATAAGTAATATGATTAATGGTTGTTGTTAATAATCGCCGGCCGCGGTGGTCTCGCGGTTCTAGGCGCGCAGTCCGGAACCGTGCGACTGCTACGGTCGCAGGTTCGAATCCTGCCTCGGGCATGGATGTGTGTGATGTCCTTAGGTTAGTTAGGTTTAAGTAGTTCTAAGTTCTCGGGGACTAATGACCACAGCAGTTGAGTCCCATAGTGCTCAGAGCCATTTGAACCATTTTTTGTTAATAATCTTACTACAAGTTTGCGAAAATGTTAATAATTTCTCGCGTCCCAATCGTTACTAAAATATCAAGAGATGTTAAAAATAGTGTAGTAAACGTTACAGAGCGAAAACCCACAAATGAAACGACTTAACTTACAACGTCTCAGAGAAGAAATACTCTCGAAAATGCACATAATTGTAATCTATCTCACTGAAATGAGGAGAATATAAACGCAGTACTGTACTCGAAAGAAGAAAAAATTTCTATTGTTTACTTCTCGTATGGTTCTCATTCTCTTTCACTAGTCACAATTTTGCACGTACTCTAAGGATTTCTTACACTTCACTCGACTCTACAAATGAGGAATATATGTGTAATACTATTACTTCCTCTTGGAAGGACCAGCGTGTTAATAAATTCTCATAATAGTGGCTCTAATGCAGAAACAACTGCGAAACTGGTTTCTTTCGAGTCGGAAAACAATATTGTTGTTATGACTGATTATTGCGCCTGTGCGGTAGACTGCTCTTCAGCTACTCTTATGGTGGCTTTTCTGGTACGTACATAAAAGTAGCTACTGGCTTCCATTTCAGTTTCCTGTTTCACAAATTCATACACAGGTTTGTTTCGAAATATAGCGAACAAACCTTCACATTACTGTATAGATGTACGACGTCGTTCTGCAATTGGAGACATATCAATTGATAATGTCTTCTGGTGGTACTTACTGTATATTTCTTGAAACTTCCTGGCATATTAAAACTGTGTGCCCGACCGAGACTCGAACTCGGCACCTTTTGCCTTTCACGGGCAAGCGCTCTACCATCTGAGCTACCGAAGCACGACTCACGCCCGGTCCTCACAGCCTTACTTCTGCCAGTACCTCGTCTCCGAGTTCGAGTCTCGGTCGGGCACACAGTTTTAATCTGCCAGGAAGTTTCATATCAGCGCACACTCCGCTGCAGAGTGAAAATCTCATTCTGGATGTATATTTCTTGTCGTGAAAAATAAATTGATTGACGGATCTGTGGGTTCTTGGTAGAATATTTTATACATTATCAGTGAACTACACATATCAGTATTTATTATGTGTTACATGAACCGATTTTCGGCTGTTACGCCATCATCAGGCATTGTAATTCTGCTGCACTGACTTTGAAGATCTTGGCACCAGTCCCAGTCGGACAGACGTAGGTTCAAGGTACGACCCTGTTTGACGAGGGGAGGGGGGGGGGAGGAAGAAGGTCATAATTATTTGCTCTGACCACTCCATTCCTCTCCGACAACCCCTCCCCCCCACCCCCCACCCACCGAGGAGGTTTTGCAGTGGATAGCTCACGGGGCTTGCATTCAGAAGGACGACGGTTCAAACTCGCGTCTGGCCATATTGATTTAGGCTTTCCATGATTTTCCTAAATCGCTTCAGGCAAGTGTTGGGATGGTTCATTTGGAAGAGCACACCACACTTCCTTCCCCATCCTTCCCTAATCCTATGGGACCGTTGACCTCACTTTTTGCTGCGGTCCCCCAAATCTAAGAACCAATAAACCCTACTTCCCCCTTCCCCCCGCCCGGAATATAAATTTCTATCACGCTTAGAATGGCTTTAGGTCAGTACTTAGTACATCGGCTTTACATAGTTTCCAATAAACTACCACTCAGAGAAACACATGATGCGAAAACATTTAAATTAGTTGGTATCATGATCATAATAAAAAACTTTGACCAGTTTTTTATTGTCATAATTTACACGATATAAACTCGAAGTGCCACATTACTGATATCAGCAGGGTGAATCGGGATGATATGGTGAAAAAAAAAAATTGGGCCTCGTAGAAGACAAGAAATTATTTAAACAAAATAAAAACACTCCCTTTTCACAAAATATATAAGTAACGCATCAACAGTATCAAAGCCTCTTTAAGGTACTACAAAAGTTAAAAAAGAAACAATACTTATTTTTATCAATTTCCTTGCCCTTTGGGTGAAATGATGAACTTATTTCCCCTGCTTTTTGCCTCATACGTCACACATATATTCATATTTTGAACAGTCTTCATGCAGCCAACGTTGGCAGCTAATACGCTTGATTCAATCCACACCATTTTTTTAGTCCAACTGTACAGATCTCCGCACCCTACACAACGACACTCTTCATCATCTGCGTCGTCATCATCGTCTTTCAATTGGATATCCAGCGACGAGTCGGATTCGGTGTCAGTGGTAGCCGCTTTTCGTTTCTTAAGCTGCTTTTTTTGTTAATTCCTTTGATAGTCTCTTTGGTTACGGTTTTTCCTTTGCTAAGGCTCTGGACTTCTTCCTTGCAGATGTAACTTTATCTAAGATAGGTACCGGCGAAATATGGTCCAAGAGTTTGCCATGGGTTATTTGAGATTGTTCTTTTATCACTGTTGCTTCTGATGAAGACTGCATGTTTTCTGTGAATTTTCCACCCGTTGAAAACAACCTAGTGGTCGTGAAGCTTGTATGTGTTCAAGTCCCTGATCGTTATCTACGTCTGCAGTTGCTTCTTCCGAGGGATTAGGTATCTCCTGCCAGTGCGAACTTAAGTAGGAGCGTCTAGAGATGCACAATCTTAAGAAATTGTATATGTACTTCAAAGATGTATCCCAAGGTGAAAGTATTGGATTTTCAGCATTTTGTGAGTTGCTGTCAAAGCACAGTGTTCTTGCCTGTGCCAGTGCGACCCATGCTGTTTGTTTGTATGTTTGTCTCACTCCATAACTGTAACTTAATGGTTAAAGCACTAAGAAAGTGTGAAAAACAAACATCTATCATAAAAGCACTATAGAGCATTTGTTTCATGAAATTCTGTACTGACAGCATGTTTGTCAGGTGCGTGTCCCTTCTATGCAAATCTGACAAGAATAATTGACTATCTCGTTTAATTGCTCGGTATGAAACTCACTGACGAAATTATATACAAGTGTTGGTTAATCACAGACAGGGTACTTCTCGAGACAATAAAAAATCAACAGACGATTTAATTGAGGTGTTTGCAGCTCCCACCGCACTCATGTGTCACCCAGCGGCGGCCACAGATTTTTAAAGAAAACCTGAAAGCAAAGGAGTATCTTGTTGCTTGTATTTTGTAAAGAACTGTCCTTCACCATTCAAGATCATGTACAGGTATTTCTCTGCAATAACTGACATGTTACAAGTCACCAATCTGTAGCTAATTACAGAAACGCAGATGATATTGAAATACACCATGTGTTATTGTGGAAATATCTGATTGCCTACCTGTGACACAGAGCACTTGTATTCTTTCCAGCATAATTTCATCAATTTCTTAATATCTCTTGCACCGACTCCGTAGCACATTTATCCCATTTTGGGGGGATGAGCTGTCCAATACAAAAACAGAAGGAATTTCATGTCTCTGTCCTGCCATCAGGAAGATTTGGAATTGCATTATTTTGCTACAGCACACAGTAAAGAACCGTGTAATGTGATCTCAGAGGCTGTAAAGAAAATATTTACAATTGCTGACTTCAAGCGCCATGATGAAACGTCACAGCAGGTGTTTCAGTGGTCCAAAGAAAATATTCCTTCATGTGTCTTCGACTGTACGCTGGTTTCCCATCAGGATTAAAATGTGGCCAAGCTGAAGCAACATTTCAAAATTGCAGGTAGAATTCCGATACCCATAAGCTTCACTGTGTAATTCCTACTAACAAAGATACAATAAAAAGAAATATGTATTCTGCTTCTTTAGTGAGCAGAGAAGAGACAATGATTGTTGTGTGGAAAGAAATGCTGCTACCAGACATACATGGATATGTTGCTTGTATGTAAGACAGTCATTGATGGTTTGCATATAGCTTACAAGCATACGAAGAAACAGGCTTCTTGCCCCCCCCCCCCCCCCCTCCTCCCCCTGCGGGTTCCGGGTAAGAATAGGAGCGTGGTATTCGTGCCTGTCGTAAGAGGCGACTAAAAGGAGTCTCAAACTTTTCGGCCTTATGTGATTGTCCCCTGTTGGGTTTGACTTCCATATAGCAAAAAGTTTTCCGAACAGCGAGCCGATTGGGGAAGGGCGCCTTACATGGTGCATTTTCCCCATCACACATTAAGACCTCAAGCCAGATTTCTCGTCGTTGCATTGCCGTCCCGCTCGTTCTCCACCTCTCGGGCGAGGATGTGTTCCTAGGCGCAATTTTCACTATGCACTGTGTAGTGTTGCATTTTGCGGAGACGACGACTGTTGACTACATGTCATCCAGCACGGTAGCCAGTCCGTTGTGGTGGGGCCGCCATGTAACCTGTTGGTTGTAGCCCCCAGAATGGCAGGGATCGCTCTACTGATGCCTGGGACGCTAACTCCCCACGTATGCTAAGGAGTAGATGCCTATCCTCCTGAGGTATCAGGACTCCCGGCAATGGCCATCCTGCCAAGTGGCCCTTGCTGAGGCAGGGTGGCGCCATTGGTCGGAAGAGGTGGCATCAGGGCGTATGACCCGCAATGAAAACTGGTACATTATCTCTCGCTGGTGGCCAGCCGCCAGCATTCTCTAAGCGTTCTCGGGCTCAATTTAATGCTCAAAAGTACGATCCGAGAACGTTTCCCTCGCTGGCCACACCGTGGGTGGAGCGTAAGTCCCAGAATGGCAGTGACAGTTATTCGCCCTGGTTATTAGTTTGTAAGAGATCTGATGGGGAGCCGTTTCTCTACAAAAAGCCTCAGTTCTTCGTAGAGCATTTAGAGGACAAGTTTGGGGAGGTGGAAGGCTTGTCCAAAATGCGCTCTGATACAAACGGCATCCTCTGCCCAGTCACGACGGTTACTTGCTTGTGACAAGGTGGGAGATGTTTCCGTTACGATCACACCCCATCAGAGTTTAAATATGGTCCAGGGATTTATTTACCATAGGGACCTTCTTTTTCAGTCTGATGACGAGCTACGCGCCAATATAGAGCACCGAGGTTTTCATTTCGTCCGGCGTGTTCATCGGGGTCCTAAGGAAAATCAGATTGCTGCCGGTGCCTTCATCTTGGCCTTCAAGGGTGATACATTACCAGAGAAGGTGAAGGTGATGGTCTACTGATGTGACGTTAAGCCCTATATCCCTCCCCCAATGCGGTGCTTTAAGTGCTGGAAGTTCGGCCATATGTCTTCCCGCTGCACTTCCAGCCTCACATGTCGAGATTACAGACGCCCATCACATCCCAATACTCCATGTGCCACGTCTCCCATCTGTGTCAACTGCGGAGAGTATCATTCACCTTGCTCGACAGACTGCAGAATCTTCCAGAAAGAGAAGACCTTGGACCGACTGACCTATACTGAGGCCAAAAGGAAATATGACCAAATACATCCTGTGAGAATGACATCTTCCTACGCCGCCGCTACACCTGTGCTAGCCCCATCAGTTTCGTGAATTCTGGCCGGATCGACGAGTAGTACAACTCCTCCTGCCCCTTGCCAGTGGGTGGGGGGGGGGGGGCCTCTACCGACCCAGTTGCTCCTGCGCCACCTACTTCAGGAGCAACGCCCTCCCACCCATTGGGGACGTCCGTCCCCACTTCTAAGCCGGAGAAGTGTCCAACTTCTCCAGTTTCTCATGCTCGCAAGGGGTCCCTTGGGTCCCTCCCTTCCCAGGTTTCCACAAGCGGGAAGGTTGACGACCGACAGTGGCGTAAGTGCCCACAATCAGCTGGTTGTAGGGCTTCTTGATCCTGCTCTGTCCCGAAGATTGAATCGGTGAAGCCCTCCCAGCCAGTGAAACCAAAGAAGCAGCGTGCGAAATCTAAGAAAAAGAGCTGTAAGTCCAAGGATCTCGTGGTGGCACCCACCCCACCGCAACCTTCCAGCTCTGCGTCTGAGGTGGAGATTCTGATGTCTGCTGAGGACCTCGATCTCGCCTGTCCCTCAGACACCATGGATAGCACTAGCACAGGTACAATTGGAGGCAGCAGGTGACCCAGCGGCGTAATCTACCTTCTCATCCCTTCACGTCTTTCTCAGCCATGGACAATACCATCTTCAAGTGGAACTGCAGCGGTTTCTTCCACCATCTAGCTCTGAGCTCCGACAGCTTATGAGCCCTCACCCTTTCTTCTGCATTGCTCTTCAGGAAACTTGGTTTCCAGCGTTGCAAACTCCCGCCCTCCGTGCCTATCGGGATTATGATAAGAACGGGGCAGCTTATGAAAGGGTGTCTGGTGGCGTCTGCATCCTTCACTCTCTTCACAGCGACTCTGTCCCTCTACAAACACCTTTAGAGGCTGTAGCTGTTCGGGTGTGGTCGCCACAGGCTGTTACCGTCTGCATTCTTTACCTTCTACCGGATGGTGATGTCGCGCAGCATGTCCTGGCTGCGCTGGTAGCCCAATTGCCGCCACCTTTCTTGTTACTGGGCGACGTCAACGCCCATAACCCCACTGTGGGATGGGTCAGTTGCAACAGGTAGAGGTGCCACCGTTGAGGATGTATTGGCACAGCTCGATCTTTCCATTTTAAATGATGGTGCCTTCACCCATTTCAGTGTGGTGCATAACACATACTCCGCCATCGACCTTTCGATCTGCAGCCCTAGCCTCTTACCTTCTGTCCAATGGAGTGTGCATGACGACCTGTGTGGTAGTGACCACTTTCCGATCTTTGTGTTACTGGCACAGCGTCACTCTTCTGGGCGCCCTTGCAGATGGGCTATGAATGAGGCTGACTGGAACCTGTTTTCCTCCACTGCCGCTATTGACCGTCTTTCTCATGAAGCCATTAATACGGTGGTTCACCCAATCACCACCAGCATCGTTACTGCCGCAGAAACTGCCATTCTCCGTTCTTCTGGGTCCACTCGGCGGAGGACTGTGCCTTGGTGGTCGCCTGAGATCGCTGAAGCGATTATATATCGCCTGCGGTCGCTCCAGCGTCACAAGCGACATCCCTCCATAGAACACCTAATTGCCTTCAAACGGCTGCAAACGCGGACCTGCCGCCTTATCTGCCAACGCAAGCAGAAGTGCAGGTCTGGGCCAAGATTCGACGCCTCTATGCCTATCGGACCCGTGTCACCGTCCTTGCGCTCTCACTGATTGGAGCCGTTTGTAGATAGCAAATCGCTTGAGAGAGCATTTTGCTCTGAGTTCCGCTTGGGCGAATTACCCACTCGCCTTCCGCTCCATTAAAGAGCGGATGGAACGTCAGAGCCTTTCATTTCGCACCCACCATCCTGAACCCTACAATGTTCCCTTCAGTGAATGGGAATTTCACAGTACCCTTGACGCTTGCCCTGTTACAGCTCCTGGGCCAGATCGCATCCACTGTCAGATGCCGAAACACCTTTCAGTGGACAGCCAACGACACCTCCTCGGACTTTACAACCGTCTCTGGGTCGAGGGTGAGTTCCTCTCGCAATGGCGGGAAACCATTGTCATCCCCGTTTTGAAACCTGGCAAGAACCATTTGGAGGTGGACAGCTATCGCCCCATTAGCCTCACCAACGTTCATTGTAAGTTGCTTGAAAGGATGGTGAGCCGGCTGTTGAGTTGGGTACTCGAGTCTCACGGCCTTCTGGCTCCGTCTCAGGGTGGATTCCGTAAATGCCGCTCTGCTGGCGACAATCTGGTGAGCCTGGAGTCAGCCATCCGTACAGCCTTTGCCCGTCGTCAGCACCTGGTCGCTGTTCAAATGGCACTGAGCACTATGGGACTTAACATCTATGGTCATCAGTCCCCTATAACTTAGAACTACTGAAACCAAACTAACCTAAGGGCATCACACAACCCCCAGTCATCACAAGGCAGAAAAAATCCCTGACCCCGCCGGGAATCGAACCCGGGAACCCGGGCGTGGTAAGTGACAACGCTACCGCACGACCACGAGCTGCGGACCCTGGTCGCTGTCTTTTTCGACATGCGGATGGCGTACGATACGACACGGCGTCATCACATCCTCTCTACACTTCACGATTGGGGTCCTCGGGGTCCGCTGCCGATCTTCATACGCAATTTTCTGGCGCATCGTACCTTCCGCGTGCAAGTCGCGGCCTCCCATAGTTCCTTCTAAGTTCAGGATCAGTCTTAAGTGTCTTCCTGTTTTTAATTGCAGTTAACGTGCTCGCTGCGGCGGTAGGAACGTCTGTCTCCGCTTCGTTGTATGCTGACGACTTCTGCCTCTACTATACTTCCATTGGCATTGCCGCTGCTGAACGTCAGCTGCAGGGCGCTATCCGCAAAGCGCAGTCTTGGGCTGTAGCGCATGGCTTCCAGTTTTCGCCTGCCAAGACCTGCGTCATGCATCTCTTCCTGTGACGCACTCTTCACCCGGAGCCGCGGCTTTCTCTTGACGGCAAACTTCTTGCTGTGGTGGGGTCACACAGGTTTTTGGGTGTGGTTTTTGATACCCGGTGACTTGGCTGACTCATATTCGGCAGCTTAAACAGATGTGTTGGCGGCATCTAAATGTACTACGATGCATGAGCCACGCCAGCTGTGGCGCCGACCAAATGGTTCAAACGGCTCTGAGCACTATGGGACTTAACATCTTAGGTCATCAGTCCCCTAGAACTTAGAACTACTTAAACCTATCTAACCTAAGGACATCACACACATCCATGCCCGAGGCAGGATTCGAACCTGCGACCGTAGCAGTCCGGCGGTTCCGGACTGCATCGCCTAGAACCGCACGACCACCGCGGCCGGCTGGGGTGGCGACCGATCTACCCTCTTACGGCTCTACCAGACGTTAATCCAGTCCCGTCTGGATTAAGGGAGCCTGGCTTGTGGCTCAGGATCCCCATCTGCGTTGCGGGTGCTGGACCCAATCCTACACATTGGGTTACGGCTTACCACTGGAGCTTTGCGGACCAGCCCTGTGGACAGCATACTTGTGGAGGCAGGTGTCCCTCCACTGCGGTTACGGGGCCAACATTTACTGGCCTCTTATGCTGCGCATGTTTGTATCTTGCCTGGGCATCCTAATTATCGTCTCCCTTTCCCGCAAGTCAGTCGTCCATCTCCCAGAATATCGGCCGCGGTCGGGTTGTACGATCGCCATCCGCGTCGGAGAGCTTCTCTCCGGGCTTGGGGTTTTCCCTGTTCCACCTCCTTTCCGGGCCCCTCTGCATACACCCCCGTGGTGTGTGCCTCGCCCTTGCCTTCAGCTTGAATTTCCACAGGGCCCGAAGGACTCAGTCCCTCCGGAGGCCTTCCGCCACCGCTTTTATTCCATCCTAGTCACGTATCAGGGCTCTGGCGTGTTTTACACGGACGGTTCGTTGGGTGCTGGTGTTGTCGGTTATGCTCTAACTCTAGGGGACCATTGCTCTTGCCCGTTGCGGCCGCTCTGTGGTCTTTGTGTGGACCCCAGGCCATTTTGGGATTCCCGGCAAAGAAAATGTTGACCGCCTGGCTAAGGAGGCCACCAGTAAACCATCTCTGGACATTGGCCTCCCGGAGACTGATTTGCGAGCTGTCTTACGCCGCAAAGTTTTCGCGCTTTGGGACGCTGAATGGCGCGATCTGACCACGCCCAATAAACTCAGTGCTGTCAAGGAGACGACGACTGTGTGTCGGTCATCCATGCGAGCCAATCGCAGAGACTCAGTTGTCCTTTGTTGGCTCGGCATTGGCCACACCTGGCTCACGTACGGTCATTTACTGCGTCGGAAGGACCCTCCTCTATGTCGCTGCGGGGTGGCTATGACAGTGGCCCACATTTTGTTGCCGTCTCTCCTTTTAGCTGTGGTCAGACAGACATATGCGCTGCCTGATGCGCTCCCTGCCCTTTTAATAGATGACACTGCCATGACAGGCTTTGTTTTGCATTTTATTCTGGCAGGTTTTTTTTATCATTTAATTTGAGTGTTGTTATGTTTTTTATTGATTCTGGCCTTTAGCCTACGGTATTAGACTGAGTTCTAGTGTGTTTCTCGGTGGTTGGCTTTTCCTTTTTTATCTCCATGGTCGGCCAACCACTGTCTCTGTGTGATTTTTATTCGTTTTGATTGATCTCTGAATGCGTCTTTCTTCCCTTGTGTCGAGAGCTGAAGTCTCCTTTCTCCGTTTTTATTCTGTGTGGGTGCTTTTAATTTTTGGAAAAAGGGACTAATGACCAAAGCAGTCTGATCCCGTTAATCCCACAAACCAACCAGCCAGATTCTTGTATCCACACGGACCTTCTGTATTATTTGTGTTTCTTACCTTAGAAGAAACTTATGTTATGTAAGCCGACGACGTGACATTCTCACAAAACGGGATCCAGTGACACCTACTAGCAGCACGTACTCTCTCCCTGCATCAGCTCTGGGAAACATTAACCATTTAATGGGAGACTTGTGAAGCAATATGTAGTTTTTTCTATTGCCTTCTCACTGAGTCTACTGTGTAAATGGTCCATAACACAATTACAATACTGTAAAACACATTCTTGTACAACATTACTTAATGACTTGAATTTTTAATGGTTAGGGTTTAATATTAATCTGCTACAAATTGCATGTTGAGTACATTGATGCAGACAAAGTTAGTTTTTGTGCGTGACACATTTGATGTGACGTCTTGATGTTTATCACGTTTGTAGGAGCATACTGGAACAATAAAATATATTTTTTTCACAAAAGTCTTACATTGGGTTTTATGAGATATTCAGGGTCAGAGGTTAAGGTCAATGAGCTTGAATGTAGAAACTAGTAGTCGGCCTGATTGGCCGAGCGGTTCTAGGGGCTACAGTCTGTAACCGGGCCACCGCTACGGTCGCAGTTTCGAATCCTGCCTCGGGCATGGATGTGTGTGATGTCCTTAGGTTAGGTAGGTTTAAGTAGTTCTAAGTTCTAGGGGACTGATGACCTCAGAAGTTAAGCCCCAAAGTGCTCAGAGCCATTTGAATCATTTGGAAATTAGTAGAAACTTGCCATGTTGCATATCAGTGTAAAGCTCTACTCATTAGCTGTTCAATGATACAAGACCATGGTTGTGTCTGAATTTTAAACAGAATTTATGTGGAGACAGGTAACTTTCTTCAGAATGTCATATACCTCTGACAACTGGTAGTTGTCGATCTCTTATCTCTGTCTTTCTATGCACCAAATTTGAATGAAATCTGAGATGATCAGCTTAAAAATTATAATTTTTTGCGTTGAACTGATATGGAATCACCCATATGTGGAAGGTACGATGTTCGTTCTGATTATGTTTATAAACGACTGCTGACCCTTGGTCCTCTTGAAAGCTTTTTATTAGAGTTATCATTATTCCTGGTTCTAATTTCGATTTTTAAATGTTTTAGCAGGATCTTTTAATGGTGAGCATCTAATTTAATTGGATGTTATTAATATGAAGGTGCTATTGTTCGACCGCCATTGCTGCAGCCATGAAGACATATCACATGGTCAATAAAAGAACCTTCAATTGTTCTAAATTAATACTATGAAGAGTCGGACAATGCGAGGATTACTCACAACCGGTTCAACAGCTCATTCGTCCATCTTTCTGACAACAATAATAAGAATAAGAATGGAAAAGAAATTTGAGCATCGGTTACATGATGATTAAATTAGTTTTCGGAAAGGCAAGGGCGTCAGAGAGGCAGTTCTGACGTTGAAAATTGAAACAAGATACAAGGAAAATCAAAATTTGTTCATAGGGTTTGTCGAACTGGAAAAATTGCTCTACAATGTAAAACCGAACAAGGCTTTCGAAATTCTGAGTACGCTATGTGTAAACTAGAAGCAAAACGGGAGCAACAACAGTGGAAGACAGAGAAGGAAGTGCTTGGATTAAAAAGTTGTGAGACAGGTATGTAGTCCTTTTAGTGTTCAAACTATACATCGAAGAAGTAATGAGGCAAAAGAAAAAAAGATTCAACATTGAGATTAAAGTTGAGGGTGAAAGGACGTCAGTGACACTTTCGGTGATTATATTGCTGTCCTCAGTGACAGTGAAGAAGAAATGAAAGATCTTTCGTATGTAGTGAACATTCTGATTAGTACAGAATACTGATTGAGAGTAAACTGAAGACAGAGGAAAGTATTGACAAACGTGGAAGATGAGGAAAGTGGCCAACTTAACATGAGAGCTGGCGATCGTGTAGGAGTTGAAGTCAGGGGATTGTACTGCTTTGGCAGCTAACTAAGCTCTGACGAACGGAGGTAGGAGGAGATAAAAAGCTGACTTACAATGGCAAAAAGGACATTCCTGGCCATGAGAGACGTACTAGTATGAAACATGGCTCTTTATTTAAGGAAGAAATTTATGAGAAAATGCGTTTGGAGCGCAGAATTGTCTCGGAAAACGGGAACAGAAAAAAATCGAAGTATTTGGGATGTGTTGCTACACAAGAATGATGCGAATTAGGTGGACTGATAAGGTAGGAAACGAAAAGGTTCTTCGCAGAGTCAGCGAGGTTATGAGTATAGGGATAACACTGACAAGAAAAAGACACAGGATGGTAGGACGCCGTTTAAAACATCAGAGAAATAAGCTCCGTGTTACTAGAGCGACCTGAAAAGCACAAAATCTGAGACAGAGACTGAATACATTCGGCAAATAACTGAGAACGTAGTGCTACTAGGAGATGAAAACCTTGGCACATGAGAGGAATTCAGTCTGGGCCGCATCAAACCAGTCAGAAGGGTGATGATCAAAAAGGAAAAGTACGACGTCTGATACTTTATAAGGAATTGCTGAAATTGGAAAAAAATACCAACATTGAAATATAAATATTTATTCTCATTGTCGTGCACTGTCCTGTTAGCAATGAGCCAACAGTCATTGATTACGCCGGTTTCTGTCTCAGCTCAAATCATTAATTCCCCTTTCTATTCCTGCTAGTAATGTGCTACAACAATCCTTTGATATCCAGTTCTAGAGAAAGACAAATTATAGCCCCCATGACTTTTACCCTCCATCTCCGGATATCACGCCGATGTGCTATCGTCTGTGTTTAGATACACCAAGGTGCCGCAATGATCTATATGCCATTGCGGACGCTCAGTATGAAGTCCGAATTCTCGGGCGATCTCCTGAGATGGGGCGTGTTTCGTATTATAAGGACGGCTAGGACATAACTGTACATCGTAATAACATTTCTTTAAATATAAATACCAAATAAAGGTTTCTAGGTCTCACACCGAAATTCCAGCAGTTACATCTGGAGTTTTATCTATATTTCTTTGTTACATACAGCTTTGTGGTACACTGATGAGCAATTCGTCAATCAGCACCAAGAGTCTTATGTGTGATTGTATTTATGTATGTATGTATTAAAACCGGGGACCTAGAAACGACGGACAGGCTTCATCCCTCCGTAGCACTCAGTGGTTCACAACCCAACACCAAGCCACAGCAGTCCACGCACATCTCTCACGTCCCCCCCCCCCAACCCCCCCAACCCCCCCCCCCCACCCCCACCCCGGCCCTTCTGGGAACGTCTTATTCCAGGTTAGTGTAACCCCAAATTTTTGCGTGTTACAGAAATTATGGTGTACGCAAACGTGGGAACGGTATTTGCGCAGCAATGACCGACACAGTGTAACAGGGGCGGAATAAGAGGAACCAGTCCGAATTCGCCGAGGCAGATGGAAAACCGCCTTAAAAACCACCCACAGGCTGGCGGGCCCCGGACCTCGATACTAATCCGCCGAGCCGATTCTTGCTGAGGACCGGCAGGCCTTCCCGCTCGGGAAGCAGCGCGTTAGACCGTGCGGCTAGCCACGCAGTCTACCAAGGCCGGTGGTACAGCTTCATTCCGTAGTAAAGCAGAGACCATAGTGCTATGAAATGATTGTGATATCTTACCTGGAAAAAGATTCTCTCTGCGGCATAGTAAGGCAAACGAAGAACCTATGGTTTCACGTAGTTGGTTCAGTGCGGCGTGGCTTGATCGATTTTCACGTAGGCGCCTCAGCGGCAACGACCTCAGCGTATGTCGGTCCATTATTTAGTGCACGTTGCGTTTTGACTGCCTCACATTTCGAGGCATCGCCTTCGCACATTTTACAGCGCTACTCGCGCGGCAGTTTATCGCTCCGCCCTGTCATCGACCAGTGAGCTCAGCCAAAGTCTTCATGTAATTCCATCTGAACATGACGAGCAAAGTTTGCCTTCTCCCTCCAGACAAGCGTCGAATCGTAATTAAAGCACTTGCAATAGAGAGAGAAGCTAGTTAAGATGGAGATAAAATGTCCTTTTAAAGGAAACCGTGATTAGTTCACCTTGTTAACGATTAACCATTATTAACTGATTCATTTTTTGTGATATTTGTACTCTTTTGGGTGTATTAATATAATTACGTTCTGTTGTACGAGGTGTGGCTGTAAAAAAAATTAGACTGTAAGTGTGAATGCGCCAAATATGAACGACCAGTACCTGTGAAGTGGGAAGCCTTCTCAGTCGAAAGAGGCATCTCGTGTCAGTAGACAAATCAGTACGGATATGGCCTTGTTTTATGAAAATGCAGTTATTTCGATTTGCCAGTAAATGAGAAGTGTAACAATAGAGCAATAATTTTTAGTGAAGTATCACATGAAAATAGGAAAACTTGCTATTGAAACCTCTCTTTGACTAAAAGAAGAATATGGTGAAGACTGTTTATCACCTACGCAACTTTTTGTGTGGTTCAACCGTTTCTAAGATGGCCGAGAAGACGTTGAAGATGACTAACGCCCGGCGTGAAAATACCGAAAAAGTAGATAATCTGATTCGATATGACTGTTGGTTGAGGATTCGATCGATTGCTTAAAGTTTAGTAACTGACAAGGAATTCCCAAGGCAAATTTGGCATAACCAGTTTAACATGAGAAAATTTTGAAAATAGTGTGGAAATTGGGATTGAAAATTCTGTACAATGCTACATGTCTATTTCTCATTGATGGAAAAAGTGCTGGAAGTCTTCCTCTGTGAGCTTCCTGAAGGCATGTGCTGATACTTTTTATTGTTTCAGCGAACTGAAATCTTTTTTTGTTTTAATTCAGATATCACATTGCGGAATAGATAAAACTCACATGGTGCTAGGTTAGGCAAATAAGGTGAAAATGATCCTAATTTCTTGGAAATAGTCAAAATAGTCATAACGAGTGACGTTTACTGGTTTCTTAATTATGATCCAGAAACTAAACGCCAGTCAATGAACTGGCAGGGCTCAATCTACCCGAAGCGAAAAAAACTCGAAAGAACAAACTAAGATTCAGAGCCATGATGATATTTTTCGATATTAATGGCATTTTTCATCATCAGTGACTCAATGAAGAGCAAAATATTAAACAACATTACTGCCTTGATGTTCTTGCTCAATTCTGTGAGAGAGTAAGAAAAAACACTTGTGGAAAAACGAATAGTGGTTTTTAAATCAAGACAACGCTCGTTCTCACACCGAATTGTCTGTTAAAAGGTTTTTAGCGAAGTACAACATGCCAATATTAGACCACACACCTTATTCGCCTGATTTACAACTAAGTGATTTTTATCTATTCCATAAAAGCAAATTTCTATTAAAAGGAACAAGATTTCAGTCCCTCGAAGCAGCCCAAATAAAAGGCCCGTGCCTTCAAGAAGCTCGCAGAGGAAGACTTCCAGCATAGTTCCCGTGTATGAAAAAATCGCATGCAGCATTCTAAGGGTAGAGGTGGGAAGTATATTGTGGATAACAATAATTAAATATGGTGTTTTCTGATATAAAATGTTTTACAGCAGTAGTCTTGCTATTTTATAGCCACAACTCGTATTCTGCTTAGTTCCATATTTTCTGTTATAACACAGTCACAACTATGATGCTAAATTACACATTAAGAGGAAAGTTCATTTTCCCCTTCAGCACCACGTAAAATGACACTATCGATAAAAAGCAAACACATTTTTCTTCTTATTAAATAGCATATAAAGAATCAGTTCAAGTGAAAATAAATAAAGAAGTATATCAGTGTACCTCATTCCCAAAATTAACACATAAATTTTCCTGTTTCAAAGTTCGACCAGTCCACATGACGATATTGTGACATTTGCGACATTCTGTGCAGTTTTCTTGTGGTGAATCAAACAGATCTCATCATATACAGAAATCCACAAAATACTTTGTTTGGAAGTTTTCACCTGTTGCTTTAAATGTGGTTTGAGTTCAAAAATACTCGACGCCTTTCCGGAGCTATAGGAACACCGTTTGGGGCAGGTACCAGTTCTCCATTTTTTCTCTAGTAGCTACTTGCAACTTCGAGCCTGATGCGGCTGTGGATCGAATCGCTAGTTTCCATCTGCCGCCTGTTATGCATTAGCTGAGCCCAAGTTACGTATTCAACTTCTTTTGTGTTATTTCATAGTTTAATTTCTAAACTCCTGCTTCCATGTTTTGTTGTTTACGACTCGTAATCTCGAGGTTCTTACCGTATCAGTCCATATAATTCCCAACGTTCTTCTGTAGCATCACATCTCAAATACTACGATTCTGTTTCGTTCCGGTTTTTCCACTGCCCATGTTTCGTTACCACACAATTCCGAACGTACATTCCCAGAAATTTCTTCCTAAAATTAAGAGCTATGTTTGAACTTCTCTTGGCCACGAACGCTCTTTTTACCCATGGTGGTCTGATTTCTATGTCCTTCTTGCTCCGCCCGTCATTGGTTATTATGCTGCAGAACTCCTTAAATTCATCTACTTCGTGATGACCAATCATGATGTTAAGTTTGACACTGTTATCTGTTTTATACTTGTCATAACTTACATATTTCTTCGATTTACTCTCAGTTCACACTCTGTACTCATTAGAATGCTCATTGCACTCGGCAGATGCTGTAATTCTTCTTCACTTACACAATAAAGATAGCAATGTTATCAGACAATCTTATCATTGATATACTTTCACTTTGAATTTCAGTTCGTCACTTGAACCTTTCTTTTACTTTCATTATTCTTTCTTGGATGGATAGGTAGTACAGTTGGGTCGAAAGACTGCACCCCTGTATTACACCCTTTTTATTTCGAGTACGTCGTTCTTCGTCTCCCACTCTCATTGTTCCCACAGGGCCCACGCACCGTTTAATTCTTTCTAACGCTTTTTCCGTGTTGTCAAATCCTACCAATGTGTCTTAATTGTTCTTTAGTCTTGCTCCCATTATCAGCCGTAACGTCAGAAGTGCCACTCTATTACCTTTATGTTTCCTAAAGCGAAACTGACAGTCTTCTAACGCACCCTCAATTTTCCTTCCTGTTCTACTGTATATTGTCAATAACTTGGATGAATCAGATGTTAAGCCGATTGTTCGATAGTTCTTGAACTTGTCAGTTCTGGAGGAATTGTGTGGCTGATGTTTTCCCGAAAGTCAGATGGTGTCAGCCAGACTCATATATTGCCAGTCTCAAACACTGTACACATCAACGTGAATAAAAGCTTTATTACAGCGTCCACCAACGATTTTAGAAACTCGTGTGGAAAGTTGTCTATCCCTATGTTACCTATCTCAAATATTACAGAGCTCTTTTAAATTCTGACAATTATATTGGATCCCCTATATCTCCTACATAGATTCCAGTTTCTTCCTCTATTACATCATCAGACAACTCTTTCCCTTGATCAAAGTATTCTTTCCACCTATCTTCTCTCTCCTCTGAATTTAACAGTGGAATTCCCGTGCATTCTTAATGTTACCACCGTTGCTTTTAATTTCACCGAAGGTTATTTTGACTGTCCTATATACTGAGTCAGCCCTTCAACAATCATTTCTTTTACGATTTCTTCAAATTGTTCGTGCAGCCGTTTCGCTTAGCTTCCATGCACTTTCTATTTATTTCATTTCTAAGCGACTTGTATTTCTGTATTCCTGAACTTCCCTAGACTTTTTGTACTTCCTTTTTTCATCGATCAAGTGAAGTGATTCTTCTGTTACTCATGGTTGCTTCGCAGTTCCTTCTTTGTGCCTATGCTTTTCTGTAAGAGTTCTGTGATTGCCCTTTATAGAGATGTCCATTCCTCTTCAACTGTTCTGCCTACTCAGCTTTTTCTTATTGTTGTGTCCATTGCCTTTGAGAATTTCAAGCGTGTATCTTCATTCCTTAGGATTTTAGTATCTCACTTCTTGCACAGTTGTTCTTCCTAACCATTTGCTTAAAGGTCAGCCTTTATTTATCACTAAATTGTGATCTGAGAATATATCTGCCCCTGGGTACGCCTCACAATGCAATTTCTGATTTCGGAATCTCTGCCTGACCATGAAGTAATCTAACTCGCATCTACCAGTATCTTCTTACCTTTTCCAAGTACATCTCGTACTCTTGTGATTTTTTAACAGAGTATTCGTTATTGCTAGGGTAAGTTTATTGCCCAAGTCAGTTAATCTTTCTGCTCTCTCATTCACAGTACCAAGCCCATATTACCCCGTTAACCTTCCTTCTAGTGCTTCGCTTAGAACTGCACTCCAGTCCCCCCCCCCCCCCCCCCCTATCACCTCACCCTTCCCCTGGCCATTAGACTTTCATATCCATTTATTACCTGAAATACCAGTTTAATATACATTTTCTGTTCGTCTATATCTTCCTTCATTTACACCTGCACTATCGTTGTCGGTGTCATTTTGCTGTCGATTATGATGAGAACAAGCCTATCAATTAACTGTTCACAGTAACTCACTCTCTGCCTTACCTTCCTATTAACAACAAAGCCTACTCCCGTTATAGCATTTTCTGCAATTGCTGATATTACCCTATACTTTTCTTACTTCACTGACCTTCACGAAATCTAGATTGATCCTCAAGCATTTCCATTTTAAGATTTTCCATCTGCCCTACTACGTTCAAAATTCTGACATTCCACGCCCCGACACGTAGAATGTTATCCTTTCGTCGGGTACTCAGTCTTTTTCTCATGATCAGCTCACCCTTACTACTAACCTTCCGGAAAACTGAACGGGGGAATATTTCAGAAACTTTCGCCAATGGTGTGATCATCAACACACTTTGTCAGTTACAGGCCACATGTACACATTATGTGGCTCTAATGAAGTGGTTTTCATGTCTTTTTGCATCCCCGTGCCGTTGATCATTTACTAAATTCTTTTGCCTTTAGGGGCAGTTTCCCACCGCAACAGTGTGCCCTGGACCTCTGTCCGCTCCTACGGCCCCTTTGAGAAGGCTGTTGGCTCTTGGCTGAATTGTGCCAGGAGTCTTCCGACACGTGTAGGACAGTTTTTATTCAGAATTTCAGCAGTGGCGGTGTTCTAACGCGAGACCGAAGACGTTCTGATTGCTTATCAAAGATGCTAACCTTAGACTACTCGGGTTACTCGCGTTTTAGTAATTTTATAGATGTGTGTAATCTGTAGCGCACTTACCGTTTCTTTTGCACGATCAGTTCAGTAAATCGTAAGCCTCTGATGTTGACATGTGAGGGAAGTAGCAGTTTACTGTTGATAGAACTAATCGAAGTTCTAAACGGTTTTTTAAAATCTGCTTAAAATATTTTTGTAGCTTAGTTATGTTAATATACTTGGTTCTTGCCAGTGTTTGAATTGTAATATTTTTGACATTCTTGCTTGAGTCTGTTATTAGCCGTTTGCTGGTTGTTATTGTATCTTATTCAGGATCGCTCGTGGTGTTGTTGGTGTTTCTACACATCTTCTTCTCGCATGACGATTATTGCACTAGCACCCTGCTGTTGCCTGATGAGTCAGCTACTGTTTCTGGTGTCCATGCGTGCAGTTAGTGCTGCCTGACAAAGGTGAGCGCACTAGCGCACGATATTACCGGACAGCGTTAGGGATGCGCCGTTTCTGTAACCTTGTATGAAGCAGCTATACTGCACGGTGACTACTTTGTAGGTTTTTTCCTCGTTGGTTCGCGTGGGCCTAAGCCTTTTCAGAGTACACGAATTTTTGCCTTTTGACTTGGATGCCTTTCGGATGATGATGATCATGATGATGATGATGTTTGGTTTCTGGGACCCTCAACTGTGCGGTCATCAGCGCCCGTACGAAGTCCCAATTGCCACACAGTCAATTTTTTTTCACAGTCCTATTTAGAAGCTATGACATATAATGAAGGTGATGAAAATGATAAGGACAACACGAACATCCAGCTCCCGGGCAGGGAAAATCCCCAACCCAGCCGGGAATCGAACCTGGGACCCCATGATCCACAGGCAACAACACTAGCAACTAGACCACGAGCTACGGACTTGTCTTTTGGAAACACCCCCTTTTGATCTGAAATTTGAAAACGTTCTTAGGCTGAAAATTGAAATTTGTTTAAACATGATACCCATTTCTAAATTTGCAGTAGTCGTTGTTACATTTGACTTTCAAAAATCTTGCATTAAATTTGACAATCTCTTAAAGGACCATGTAAAAACTGGATCTGTAATTTAAAACCATTGTGTTACATTGGGACATTTAAACTTCATTAAACATTTTATCTGTTACTAAATTTGTGCTAGTTGTTGTTAGACTTGACTGTTCTCTTTGAAACTGTTAGATCCCTAAAAGGACCTTGTTAAATCTTGGGTCTGTAATTTAAAGCCATTATGCTAGCCTGTTATCATTTTGCTGTCGTTCTTAATTTGGTTAAGTCGTGGTGCTCCTTTGAATTCAAAGCCTTCCACTCATACTTTAAGAACTGCTGATTTCTGAAGCATTATTTAATTATTCTGTATTTGTTTTTTTTAAACTGTTTAATGAATGTGAATTACAAGGCAAACAATAAATGATGTCATATCTTGAGACCTTAAGCCCCCATGAATTCCTATTAATCGGCCTTGCGGGAGCTCAGACTACAGGAGAATACAAGATGGTTTTAACAACATTTCTATTTGTGTGTGATGACTGCCGGCTGGTTCTAATGTAGGTAAATGTGAGGAAATGCAGCTGAGTACGAGAAACACTCCCTTATTGTTCGAATGCAGCATTAGTACTGTACTAAGTGATACAGTCACTTAGATTAAATATCTGGGCGTTACGTTGTAACGCGGTATGAAATTATACTAGCAGCTAGGGAAGACGAATGGTAGACTTCGATTTATTGCGAGAATTTTAGGAAATTGTGGTTTATCTGTAGAGGAGACAGCATACGTGACACTTATGAGTACTGCTCAAACCTTTGGGATCGCATTAAAGTATGACATCGAAGTAATTCGTAGGCGGACATCTGGATTTCTTTCCGGTAGGTTCAATCAACACACAGTTATTAAGGAGATAATTCACGAACTGGAGAGGGAAGCTCGGAGAGAAGACAATGTTCTTTTCGTGAACCACTATAGCGAAAATTTAGAGAACCGGTATATGAACTCGACTGCAGAGGAGCGCGATGATAAGATTATAGAAATAAGGGCTTGTGCGGAGGCATATGGACAGTCGTTTCTCCCTCGGTCTATTTTCGTGAGTGGTACACGAAAGGTAGTGACTAATAGTGGTAAAACGTATAACCCCCCGACGAGGAATAGAGTAGCTTGCTGAGTCTGTATGTAATGTAAGTGTTGAAGTACTGAGGTTGGACTGCAGATACAGATATTCTAATCAATTCTGCTTCAGCACAATTCTGGATTTCATCAATCTTACTGGCCGAAACCTTGTGTTGTAGCAGCCTGTCACACCCTGTAATAATGTGTACTTAACGTGCTGCCTAAGGCAGCAGTCAAAATTCTTCTCGAATCAAGGTAGCAGCGTTAACATATAGTCTTTCATTATGCCGATGAAAGAGATTACCACGGAGAAATCGAAACTAGGGCGGAACAGACGACAGAAAGCTATCTCCTGCTGTCCACATTACCTGCTATGTGAAACAGAGATGACTCTGTTCTGTAACCAATTGCACTCCATTCTGCCACTGTACATGACAGGCCCGTGAGACGGTGAGGAATGCAGTCTATCAACGTTCGTTGTCCTCGACATCTCGACACTACAGATACAGCCATCATGATGCAGCTCATGGAATAGGAACTAACCTGAAAGGAAAATGTGATGTCACTCCTCTGTCCATTGCCGTCGTTGGACGCACCACTGTTGGCGCACCTACCTCTCCTGCCACGTCAGTCATACCCTCCATAATCATCTCAGTGACGATAATACGTGATGATCTAGCAGTCGTTCCAATCTCCGTAATGATACTAATCTCGTTGCAAACTAGCATATCTCCTTACAGAAAGTACACGGGTTGACTTTATGATACTGCACGGTTGAGCATAAGAAGTCCTCTCGAGTGCAAGTTTCGTGGATCCGTTTAGATCTTCCATGGCGCAGAGTAAACCCTACATGAACCCCCATTCGCACACAGTCATGGCCGTCTCGATAGACCGCTGTCGAATTCCAGCACGTACCTGTGGACGAGTTTCCTTCTTACACGACTTATAACGCCATCTTCTCACAAACAACAAACATTCAAACGTTGTTTTAAAGAACGACACAAGTGTTTCGTAATTTTTCCTTCTATACAGAATGTAGATGGTGTTACAGTGGTCTGTTTCGTGCGGCTGTGCTCAAATGCTAATAACTTTATAGCCAAGCATGTAGAACTATTCAACCCAATTCGATGAGAAGTTTGATGATTGCTGCTATTGTAATGCTGCAATTTTACAACGATCGTCAGTGCAGATCACATACAGCTATCTGTTCTATCTGTCAAAAAAGTTGTTGATAAGTACTGTGTAACGTTATTCTTAAAATTAAAGGTTTGGCTGCTCAATACTACTCTTACTCTATCGATAGATAGTGTAGGAATACATTTAACCTTCAACAGGAAGCCACGTAAATGACTGCGTCGGTAGACGTAACCTCCACACCTACATCTTGTTGTCATAAGATAGGAAGCGACGGTACCTGGGATAGAACTCTCTTAGCCTTAAGGGTGTTCAAGGAACGGCCGTTGGCAGATTTCTGAATGAGTAAACTGTTTTTTTTTCACTGACTTTTCTCTCATAATTAACTCTTCAAGTGACAACTCGCTGGTTCGAATCCTACCTCGGGCATGGATGTGTGTGATGTCCTTAGGTTAGTTAGGTTTAAGTTGTTCTAAGTTCTAGGGGACAGATGACCTCAGAAGTTAAGTCCCATAGTGCTAAGAGCCATTTGAACCAATTTCACAACTCGTTTGATTCTGCATTGAAGATACCCATTTGAGATTGTAACAGGATACCCCTACATCATGTACAGCACGTCTCTTGTAGCATCTGTATGACACCGTCTTGTGTAAGAAACGAGTCAGTGGTAAGACCACACAGCATTTCTTTGCAGATAATATATAACGTCTGAGTTCGGCTACGTATGCTATTAGGGTTATTGCAAATTTTGGTAATAAGAAACTCAGTAAGTTAGCTTACTATGCCTACTTTCATTCACTGCTTTCGTATGGTATCATATTCTGGGGTAATTCATCGTTGAGTAGAAAAGTATTCATTACTCAAAAACGTGTAATCAGAATAATTGCTGGAGCCCACCCACGGTCATCATGCAGACATCTATTTAAGGATCTAGGGATCCTCACAGTAACCTCACAGTATATATATTCACTTATGAAATTTGTTGTTAATAATCCAGCCCAGTTCAAAAGTAATAGCAGTGTGCATAGCTATAACACCAGGAGAAAGGATGACCTTCACTATGCAGGGTTAAATCTGACTTTGGCACAGAAGGGGGTAAATTATGCTGCCACAAAAGTCTTTGGTCACCTACCAAACAGCATCAAAAGCCTGACAGATAGTCAACCAACATTTAAAAATAAATTAAAAGAATTTCTAGATGACAACTCCTCCTAATTGGCTGAATTTTTAGATATAAATTAAGGGAGGGAAAAAAACTAACTTAAGCATTATTGTCATGCAATATTTTGTGTAAAGTAATATCTTGTACAGACATCTTTCATTAACCTGACACGTTCCACATCATTACGAAGTGTCGTATTCATGATCTATGGAACAAGTATATATATATATATATATATATATATATATATATATATATATATATATATATATATATATATAATTCAAACACTGTTTACATCTCAACTACCTAAACCATCTTCTCTATTAACGGTGCCTGGTACAAGTCCCAGTCTTACTACTCATAATATTTAATATATCAGAGAGGGATTTGAAGGCAGTTCTCCCACTGGTGAATTGTTTCCCGTTATGTTGCTTCCAATGTGTTGTGGTCTGGTTCATATCATTTCCACATCTGGTATTATATGCTCTTTTCACTTTAAGCCACGCTGCACGCATATTCTTATACATTTTATGGCTGTGACGGTTCCCGCTCAGTGAATACCAATTTTGTAATCAAAAAACAGCGGGTCTTTCACCATTCAACGAACACTACCTTATCTTCAGATAAGTTCACGGTTAACTGTCAGTTCATTCACCTTCATCATAATTTCGTGCACCGACATAATTCACGAAATGCTTAAGTCAAAATGTGCAATCTGATAAAACTTGTACAAATTCGTAAATTCTACATCGATGAGCCAAAACATTATGACCACCTGCTTAATGGCTTGTTTGTCCGTTTTCGCATGAGGTAATTTGCTGGTAGGTTTGTGGGGAATGTGGCATTAGAAGTCTACGTACAGGTCGTGTAATTCGCTAAATAACGGGACGCTGATTTGCGTACGCGGTGATAGCCCCCTATAACGACCTAGATGGGTCCCATAGGATTTACATAGATCCAGTTAAGAAGGCGACCCGTCAAAGTGAGTTCGCTACAAAGCTCCTCAAACCAGTGCAGGAAAACTCTGATTCCGAGACATGGACAGTAAATATTATGGCTCAAAGATGACATAACCGTCGGGAAACACACCAAGCATGAACGGATGCAAATGGTTCACAGGTGCCATCTTGTCTTCGACTACTACCACAGATCTCATGCAAACGCAAGAGAATGTCTCCCAACAGTTAAATACGGTTCCCACCAGCCGGCGTCCGTGGTGCGCTACAGGTTTCGAGCCGCCGTTCACCTCGATGACGGCGTCTGTGGAGATTACCAAAGACCTAGTGCAGCAAAAATGTAATTCACCCGAAGAACCGACACGTTAACATTGACTGACAACAGAATTCCAATGGTCCCGTGCCTACTGCAATCGTAATTGAGAATGTCGTTGGGCCAACTTGTGAGCACATAGGGGTGGTCTGCAGCGGAGCTCCTTATTCAAAAGTATGCAATGAACGGTGTTCTCCGAAACACTTGCACGTGCACCAGTACTGTGCTCTTTTGGCATAGATGCCACAGATCACTATTTCTTCTACATTACACAGACGACAACGTTCAAACGATTAGTGCTTAGAGGTAATTTCACTGTCCTCCTACCTCTTTCTGCAGATGTACACGACAGCACGTGAACATTGAACCAGTTTCGCGTTTTTCGAGATACTGGTTCACAGGTTCTGCGTCATAATAATCTGCCCTCTGTCAAAGTCGCTTATCTCAGCGAATTTCCCTATTTGCAGCCCACATCTTCGCTAACGTGAACGTCCATTCGTCTATGATCCACTGTTACCGTGTTACGATTCCGCATGGCCATAAGGCGGCATCCAACGTTGCAGTATGGAGTTCTCATCATTCTTTTGGCTTATCAGTGTATGTAGAGTGTGCAGCTTCTAGCGGAATCCCGTCAGTATACAACTCAATTTTTGTTAAATAACTGACGAAGTAGTGCTCAGATACAATTCTGTCAGCAATTTGGAGACATAGAATTGATTAAGGTTAATTCAGATAGTGGTTATACCAACTCGTTGCTCGTTGTAGAGAGATAACAGTTAAAACAATATATGTATTTCTGTTTAATGCCGTAGTTGCCGTTGTGGTTGTCGTCGTTCGTCGTCCTGAAAATAAACGGGATGCTATTTAACCGAGATGTTTCGTGGATCTAGAGACTGTTTAAGATAATTACGTTAATCTTCCTCTTACAGTCAATGTTGTAGCATAATTCCGTCATTCAGTAAAGTCGTTACAAATGTAGATTAGCGGTACTCTCTAAATGTGAGTTCTTTAAAATGTGACACCAGATAAAGTTTCTCTGCTATGTAATCTTAACTTGCATTTAACCACAAGAGACTTTCCCTACACTTCACTTATAGTTATAAATATAACCCTCAAGGGTACATTAGACATGAGTCTCCATCACAGACCACATCCAGCTCTCCACCGAGCCATAAAAAGCATAAGACAAGGAAACATCAACCTTATGTCGACAGCTTATAGAGCATAATATGTCGATTCTCAAACACTTGTCATACTTAAGCTGAATATTTTACATCATATCGTAATTGCATTTCAGTAAGTTATGAACAGTTAGGTCATTTAGGACATTCTTTCATAAGGACACAATGTAAACAAACATGACATAAGAACTTTAGGTCCCCAACATCGAACTATACCAATCAGTTCACATTGCGAAAATATACATTACGAACGTTACGAAACATTTAAAAGGGCTAAATGTGTGTCGTGTTGTACAACTGATTACATCTGAATCGCCATCTACTACACTCTAGAATCATACACTTGCAGGCTCGTTATAAGCTGTAAATCTACCTTTTTCTGTAATAAGTGCATCTTTTTAGTAAGCTCTGCTTCACAGTTACAGTCCATAGCGAAACCATCAACAGCTGTAGCAATAAATGTACTATTTGCCATCAGACGATTTCACAGGTCTAATCAACGCTATAACGTGTAGACTGTACAGCTTCATAGGCTATTCGGCTTCCTCTGTTTTAGTAGTTTTATGCATTGTATGAAACCATCTGTATAGCTATTGAAACTTATGCCTTTCCTTTGAACCTACGATCAATTACCAGAACTAGTAAGGAACATCGCTGGACTCGTCTGAAAGCAGATATCAGCTGAAAAGCAGATATCAGAAGATTCATTCGTCGCTTTCAGACTTTTACTGTGCATTGCGCTGAAAAGACATAATGGAAGTTCAATTTGTGCACTTAGTGCATAATAGAAGATAATGGATGCATGTTTAAGTAATAGGTACTCATGATGGATTTGTATATTCTATATTCTGTAGTTACAATGTGTTCATTGTTTATCCATATGTAATTTTAACTTATCATTTAGATTCTGCAGCAGATAATAATTTTGATCTTGACGTCAAGGAACGCCCTTTTACCTTTGTGTAAGGCGTGACTTGTAGATGTTTGCTTCATCGGAATTTGTTGTTGTAAGTAATTACAAATTTGTGCAGGTTTAGAAGGTCTCATGGTGCCATTCCCTTAAAAAAGTGCATCGTTGAACCAATGTTTACAGGACGCAGCGAAACTCTGAACAGTAAAGGAGGAGGTTTGTTACAACGTTATGTGCCAATGCAGCATGCTGTGTGGTTAAAGATCTTTTGTCAGCTTGGGAGACTAGGGTTTAATGTACTTTTGACGAAAAGGCCCTTAGGACTGATCATTTCGGTAGTTACTAGAAAAGGCTAGTCTCACACACACACACACACACACACACACACACACACACATACACACACACACATACGCTCTCTCTCTGTGTCTCTGTCTCTCTCTCACACACACTCACACACACGCACACACAATACCCTGTTATTTGCTGTTACTTGTATGACTATTATCGTTGTCATGTTATAAGACCACTCATACGAAAACAGACTTAATCATGGTCTATTCTTGAATAGTACGTGAGCAAACGACAATTAAACGATCTGTGTGAATGTTCATAGTGTAATACATAATAATTCTGCATACAACGGATACATTCAGTTTATTTCCTGTGATCTCAGCGAGCCAAGAAAAGTTACACCTCTATAAAGTATTTTTTTAAATAAATGCTTATTTCCTGTTGTTAGTTCCGATGATTACTGAAAGTTACAAAAATATCATTATTCATGGATGTAATTGTAAGATAGCTCTCCAGAGTCTTTCAGTGCAATCAAGGCTACAGAGATTTTACTCAGAACAATTCTATACGTAAAGGTAAATCAAAATCTAATAGTCATGGGTGGTCTGGAATGCGGTTGTAGGGGAAAGAGAAGAAGAAAAGATGACAGAAGAGTATGGGCTAGGTATTAAGAATGACATAGGAGAAAGACTAATCCAGTTCTTCAATAAATATCAGCTAGTAATATCGATAACTCTGTTCGAGAATCGCAAGAGGACGAAGTATACTTTGAAAAGGCCAGGAGATACGGGAAGATTTAAGATAGATTTCATCATGGTCAGGCAGAGCACAATTTATTACTGACTAAGTGTATGTTGACGTTCAAGAGACTAGTGAGAAAGAATCACTGCGCGAAGGAGTGGGGTACGGAAGTACTAAAGAATGAAGAAATACATTTGTAGTACTCTAAGCCTATAGATACTATTACCAGAAGTATCACAATAGGCACATCGGTTAAAGAGGAAAGGACACGCTAAAAAGAACAATCACAGAAGTTGGAAGAAAAGTAGGTAAAAAGCAGGTCACTGGGGAGAAGCCATGGGTGACAGAAGTACCTGAGTTGTCCAATGAAATAGGGAAGCACTAAAATATCCGGGGAAATTGAGGAATACAGAAGTACAAGTTACTTAGGAATGTGAATTCCACTATTAAATGAAGAAGTGAGAGAGAGCATATAGGAAAAAAGAGTGCGCTGAAGACCTCTGTGATGGGAAAAACTTGTCTTACGACTGTTAGAAGTAGAAACAGGAGTCGATAACGAAAAGGTATAACATACAGTGTTAGTATCGGAATTTAAAAGAGCTTTGTAAGACCTAAGATCAAACAAGGCAGAAGAGGTAGATAACAATCCATCAGGATTTCTAAAATTATTGAGAAAATTGGCAACAAACTGACTATACAGTTTTTTTGGAAAAAGTGTGTGAGTCTGCCGATATACCACACGACTTTCGGAAAAAACGTCATTCACATAATTCCGTAGACTGCAAGTGTACCAGTACGAGAATTATCGGACAGTAAGATTAGCTTCTCCGGCATCCAAGTTGCTAAGAATAGTAATATACAGAAAAATGGAAAGGAAAATTGAGGATAGGTTATAAGACGACCAGTTTCGCTTTAGGGAAGATGAAGGCACCAGAGAGGCAGATCTGATATTGCAGTTGATAATGGAATCAAGACACGTTCATAGGTTTTGTCGATGGAGAAAGCGTTCGACAGTATCACGTGGTGCAAGATGTTAGAAATCCCGAGAAAAATAGTGGTAGGCTACAAGAAAGACCGATAATACACTGTATGTGTAGGGCCACGAAGGAACAATAACAGTGGGAGACGAAGAACGAAGTGCTCGGATTAAAAGGGGTGTAAGTCCGTGATGTAGCCTTCCGTTATTACTGTTCAATCTATACATCGAGAAAGCGTTGATGGAAATAAAAGAAAGATTCAAAAGTGAAATTAAAATTCATAGAAGGGCTGTCAGTGATAAGATTCGCTTATCACGTTGGTATTCTCATTGTAAGTGAAGACGAATTACGGCATCTGCTGAGTGGAATGAGCATTCTAATGAGTACAGATTATAAACTGAGAGTAAATCGAAGAAAGATGAAAGTTATGACAAGTTGTAGAAATTAGAACAGCGACTAACTTAACATCATAATTCTTTAATATTGTCATTAGACATGACTCCTTCCCAAGTAGGATTAAGAGAAGAGATAGAGAAGAGCAAATGATAGGGGGCACGTTTCGTGACGGGATAGCTTCGTCGGAGAGGCAGCGTTACTGAGAATCTGAAGAAATTCCAGTGGCAGACGCTAAATGGAAGACGTGCATCACCAAATTACTACTGAGATTCCTAGATTCATGAGACTTTGTTCCTCCCTCAAGCCAACAAGCTTGTCTCATTGAATACATTGGTTTTCATCACATCGCGGAAATTAAGCAATATCGGTCTTACCCAGTACTTAATGGGTAACCACCTGTGTACATGACACGTTGTTGGATGCTTTTCCTTTATCTGTTCCGTCAAGGGAATGAGAGGTTGTGGTGACCTAAGTGCCGTAGCGTCGATGTCCTGAATGTAGCTCCAAATCTCTCTGCAGATTCTCATGAAGAGAGGGCTATGACACTGCTGATGATGACAGGTACCCAATACATTTAAACACACAATCCTTACACTTCGCGGTAAAAATCAGAAAGTGCGTGCCAGGGATAGAAAAATCTTTGGCTTTAGCCAGCTTACCTGCATTTCGGGTCCTCAATGCCAACTGTGCCACTCGCCTTTACTTTACTTTACTTGCTTCCACATTGGTCTCAGGAGCAACAAAAAAATCCAGACAGGTAATATGGAAGTTTATCGGAAAAGGTTCTTTTCAAACATAATTTAGAAGTGTATGAGGTAAAGTGGGAGAAGACAGAGGTACACTTAACTATCGGAAAAAATTTGTATTATGATGTAATGGAGAAAAGGGAACTTGCGTATTTTTAAATCATTTGTACACAATCTTTCAAATTGTCTTGATCACAAAATTTAAATTACATGCAAATGATTACTTTCGTTTCCGTTGATAAGCTACCATTTTCAGATCACTCATGTTAAAGACACTGTCTCTACGCAAAATGCAGGCTAGAATTCTGTCGTCTGCAATTATAGCGTGGTACAGGCTCACGAATTAGCCACGTTCCAGTACCCTGTCGGCTATACCAACGAAGTGTAGCCGACAGTCCATTGAAACTTACCTAATTCACGAGGACGTACCGAGCTATAACAACAGACGATGGCTTTCTGTCCTACAGTCAAGGTAGACAAGGTGCATTTACTGTCAGTCATGTGAGTATGGTTGTTTAGTTACCGAAACTGCAAGGGGCGTCCGATAATTAGTGCACCACAGTTATTTTTCTGAAAGCTGGTTGGTTTATCTCAGGATTCAAATACACTATATTATTTTCCACTGCTTTGGCTAAAAATCTCCGCTCAGAGACGGCCTTTCGACGCCATAATGGCAGGGTCTCTATGTCCCCATAGTGCCATTTCATTGGCTGACGTTGGAGCCAACGTCTTGCTGTACCGATAACTTCCCTATCATCCACTTCTCCTTCTCGCAGAGTGTATCCCTCAATGGACGAAACAGGTGGAAGTGGCGAGACCCGGTCTGTTCCAAAACAGCGGGAGTATCTATCACCTACATGCGGCCGGTTGGCACGGGCGAGATCGGACAGGTTTGCGTGACCCTGTTATGATGAAGATGACTCACGTACTTTTGATCACTGCCATATTTCCGTAGACATTCCACAGCACCCATCTATATTTGTACGTAATGCTGTAGTTTTATGCCAAGGGAAACTCAATGACAGCTCTCTGCTTGGAACACATCTCCTTTACTGACGGCTTTTGAACGCGAATATGGAACTAGAGGGGCTGAAGTGAGAATATTTCACGACGTTCCACAACAAATTCTTCATTTCTTGAACTGAAATTGACCGAGAAAAAAAGTGTTCCCTTGCTTATTGAACACCCCTCGTAGTAATCAATTGCATGATGGATTATTTTGCGGTTAAGACAATTAACATAATTGAAAAAAATAGATTGAAATGCTTTAAAACTATGAATTGGTATTAGTTTTGAATGTGTTGAAACAGCGAAGTTCCAGATTCCCGATGTTGTGGTCTTTACCGCAGGCGAGATCAAAACCTACTGAACTGATGAGTCGAGAGAAGTGGTGGCGCCCCTGGCAGAGAGGCGACCCGCAGTGCGCACAGTGCTGCCCGGGGCTGGCTTGTTTAGCCGGCCGGGACGGTTCTGTGCTGTCCTTTGAAGCGCTGCTGCGGAAATGAAACGCGAGAGCTGAGCCGCGGCTCGGATGCGACCTGTAGCGGCTGCCGCGTCTACCCCCCCGTCTCTCACCTCACACCCACTGGCGTCCCAGCCGCTACGCTCTGGCTTTGTGTCACCTCGGTCAATACGGCGGCCAGCGAATGCACTCTCTGTTTTAAATGCCGACCGAATACGTCTGGAAAAGCTTCATTCCAATTGATTGACTCCGGTACCGAGTTCCTCTCTCAGATCACATGGCTTTCGAACTATCGCTATCTCAGATATTTGTAAAATGAAAGACCCGAAACCCTATAAGCCCGAATTCAGGCACGAGGGAATTCCATTATGTCCTTACTCAAAGAAGTATCTCAGTCAAATGAAAATGTCTCCTCAGTGCCATACATGTATGCTACTCGTTATTAAACCTGCATGGAACAAATGGTAAACTGGCATGAACTACATACTACACGACTGGATATGCAAACAATTAGTACTTCAGCCTAACTACACAATATAGTTAGCAGCAACGATGTTATTTGCAGAAGATTACGTAGCGTGTTTGTGATACAAATTTTGCATGTGAATTCTGTTTGAAGAAATTCTTATTATGCTTCTTGTAAGAAGGAGACACGTCATTCACCAAGTATCAGAACTTCAGAGCGACATAAAAGTGGCCAAACGAGACTGCGGTTTATCGTTTCGCAATACTCTTGCTTGCGATGGTTAGTAGATCCATCAGAATTTCTAAAATCATTAGGGGAAGTGGCAACACGACAACTGTTCACGTTGGTGTGTAGAATATATGAGTCTGGCGACATACCGTCTGACTTTCGGAAAAGCATCATCCACACAATTCCGAAGACGGCAAGAGCTGACAAGTGCGAGAATTATCGCACAATCAGCTTTACAGCTCATGCATCGAAGCTGCTTACAAGAATAATATACAGAAGAATGGAAAAGAAAATTGAGAATGCGCTAGGTGACGACCAGTTTGGCTTTAGGAAAAGTAAAGGCACGAGAGAGGCAATTCTGACGTTACGGCTAATAATGGAAGCAACGCTAAAGAAAAATCAAGACACGTTCATAGGATTTGTCGACCTGGAAAAAGCGTTCGACAATATAAAATGGTGCAAGCTGTTCGAGATACTGAAAAAAGTAGGGATAAGCTATAGGGAGAGACGGGTCATATACTATATGTACAACAACCAAGAGGGAATAATAAGAGTGGACGATCAAGAACGAAGTGCTCGTATTAAGAAGGGAGTAAGAGAAAGCTGTAGCCTTTCGCCCCTACTCTTTAATCTGTACATCGAGGAAGCAATGATGGAAATAAAAGAAAGGTTCAGGAGTGGAATTAAAATACAAGGTGAAAGGATATCAATGATACGATTCGCTGATGACATTGCTATCCTAAGTGAAAGTGAAGAAGAATTAAATGATCTGTTGAAGGGAATGAACAATCTAATGAGTACACAGTATGGTTTGAGAGTAAATCGGAGAAAGACGAAGGTAAAGAAAAGTAGTAGAAATGAGAACAGCGAGAAACTTAACATCAGGATTGATGGTCACGAAGTCAATGAAGTTAAGGAATTCTGCTACCTAGGCAGTAAAATAACCAATGACGGACGGAGCAAGGAGGGCGTCAAAAGCACACTCGCTATGGCAAAAAAGGCGTTCCTGGCCCAGAGAAGTCTAATAATATCAAATACCGGCCTTAATTTGAGGAAGAAATTTCTGAGGATGTACGTCTGGAGTACAGCATTGTATGGTAGTGGAACATGGACTGTGGGAAAACCGGAACAGAAGAGAATCGAAGCATTTCAGATGTGGTGCTATAGACGAATGTTGAAAATTAGGTGGATTGATAAGGTAAGGAATGAGGAGGTTCTACGCAGAATCGGAGAGGAAAGGAATATGTGGAAAACACTGATAAAGAGAAGGGACAGGATGATAGGATATCTGCTAAGACATGAGGGAATGACTTCCATGGTACTAGAGGAAGGTTTAGAGGGCAAAATCTGTAGAAGAACACAGAGATTGGAATACGTCAAGCAAATAATTGAGGACGTAGGTTGCAAGTGCTACTCTGAGATGAAGAGGTTAGCACAGGGTAGGAATTCGTGGCGCAAAAAAAAAAAAAAGTATATCACAACTGTCATGGAGGGCCACATCACCATACAGGACCTCAAAGACCCCACGCCCCTAGCGCCCAAGAGGACAGACGTACAGTGTCTCTCCGCCTTTCAGGATCGTTGTAGCGTGCTGAACATGTTGATTGAGCTACTTTCTGTTATTTTGACGCAATGATTTTAACATATGAAGTTCAAAGTAGCAACCGAAACTACACAATAGTCTTTATTTTCTCTGTTGCACCAAGTGAGATCAGAGACCACCGAGGTATACTTCTTTTGCTAAGTGTCTAGTTAGTGACGGTTGCGCAAAACTAAACAGCCGGCAGATTGAATGCTGCAGTATATGCCACTGGACTCATCTGTGTCACTGAATTTAAATTTCGTACATTGTTATGGAAAAAGTAAATTTATTATTGTAAATGAAACAAATTTTATGAGACTGTAAGTGAGTAAGTCTACTTCCGTTTACCAAACTGTAAGCATTTACTTACCAAACTATTCAAAACATTGAAAGTACTAAGATTGATTCGTGACATCTTATGTGTGATCACCTGGCTAAAATACAATACAGTTGATTCATAAGATTGTTTTTACAGTATGCGTCGAATGAACGATGTGTCGAAAAAAATTTAAATGTTTATAAATGAAACCATGGAATGTATGAAGATGGCTCAGAGCACTATAGGACTTAACATCTGAGGTCACCAGTCCCATAGAACTTAGAACTACTTAAACCTAACTAACCTAACGACATTACACACATCTATGCCCGAGGCAGGAATCTAACCTGCAACCGTAGCGGTCGCGCGGTTCCAGACTGAAGCGCCTAGAACCGCTCGGTCAATCGGGCCGGCATGGAATGTATGTTAATGAGCATCTGTGGAGAATCTATACTGACATAAGACATTAAATAATGAATCTTTGTGACTAATGAAAACCATGCATTGCACTGGGACTCGAACCAGGTACAGTTTCCTTTCCGGGAACGAGGGGCGTGTACTGAACCGAATGAGCTACCAGAACATGATCACAACCGTTCCTCACAGCATTACTTCTGATAGTGTCTCATCCCCTAGCTTCTAAACATTTCTAAAACGTTAAATAATACTGTAGCAATTAAAGCAGTTTTAACCGAAGATACGGAATGAGTAGACCATGCCAAATACATGTGCTAATTTATACGAAGAGTCATAATAAAATTAAGCCAGAATTCACTAATATACAGCTGGCTGCAAAACACACATCAAAAACAGTTTTGCATCACCCCGTTTCCCAGAACACCTGAAGACACACGTTGACTGTGGATATTTTATCATAGACACGGTTCCTTTGACTGTTCAGAGATGTCATTAAACCCGCCCGAAGATGTAAACAACCATGCGTGAGCAGCGCCTATTAGAGGGTCCGACAGCCGCTCAGTTCCAGTCATTCCACCAAGAAAGAGGAACACGGATCTTGTTACCTGTAGTTCAGTCATGCCTAGACGGTCAATACTGCGTTTAGATCGCGCCCGCATTGTTACTATGTGCCAGGAATGGCTCCCAACGAGAGAAGTGTCCAGGCGTCTAGGAGTGAACCAAAGCGATGGTTGTCAGACATGGAGGAGATACAGAGAGACAGGAACTGTCAATGACATGCCTCGCTCAGGCCGCCCAAGGGCTACTACTGCAGTGGATGACCGCTACCTACGACCTACGGATTATGGCTCAGAGGAATCCTGACAGCAACGCCATCATGTTGAATAAAGATTTTAGTGCAGCCACGAGACATCGTGTTACGACTCAAACTGTGCGCAATAGGCTGCATGATGCCCAACTACACTCCCGACGTCCATGGCGAGGTTCATTTTTGCAGCCACGACGCCATGCAGAGTGGTACAGATGGGCCTAACAACATGCCGAATGTACCGCTCAGGATTGTCATCAAGTTCTCTTCACCGATGTGTGTGGCATACGCCTTCAAGCAGACAATCGTCAGAGACGTGTTTGGAGGCAATCCGGTCACGCTGAATGCCTTAGGCACACTGTCCAGTGCGTGCAGCAAAGGGGAGGCTCCATGCTGTTTTGGGGTGGCATAATGTGGGGCCGATGTACTCAGGTGGTGGTCATGGAAGGCTAAGGAACTTGACTGGGATAGATTAAGAAGGGCACTTATGTACGATGTGGCCCACCAACCACTCTGAGCGATCAGCGGTGAATCGCCGTTGAGGAGTGGAACAATATGGGCCAACAGTGCCTTGATGAAGTTGTGGATAGTATGCCACGACGAATACGGGCATGTATCAATGCAAGGGGACCTGCTATTGGGTATTAGAGTCACCGGCGTGTACAGCAATCTGGACCACCAACTCTGATGGTCTCACTGTATGGTGGTACAACATGCAATGTGTGGGTTTTGATGGCCACTTAAAAGGACGGAAATGATGTTTGTGTAGACTTCTGTTCAAATTTTCTGGATAGTTTCCGGAACCAAGGTGAAGTAAAAATGCTTTTGATGTGTATGTTATACTGAAATTCTTAGGACCAGTAAAGTCGATGTATGTTTCGTAAGTACAGTAAACTGAATAAAACGAAAAGAATATTTTCAGCACTAAAATGATTCATTCGTCATAATCTAAATTCAAAGAGAGCATACTAAGAATCTGCACTAAAGCTACATGAGATCTGCTTTCGCACGATAAAGCAAATCAGGTTATGGTTGTGTAGCTTGAAGCACCGGGGACTTTCAGTACATCGAACATTGTTGTATCTTCCCTCGATGTGGCACCGCCTGACGCTTGGTGTCATGGTTTGCAGCGCCGTCAGTTATAAATTATAGCTGGTAATCCGGAAAGCTGCAGTTATACTTCGTATGTTTTAAGACAGATATCTGTGCTCTGGTTTCGAGTTCACCTAAAGTTAATTTTCAACAAACTATTAGAGTCCTTCTTTGAAATATTACATAATTCATATTGCACTGGCAGAAAAGGAGTTACTTTACGTAGTGTTATGAAATTTCTCGACTACATTGGTCTGTGTAACATATTGAAGTGGTTAACATTGCAAGATCACAGGTTAATGCAAGTGGGCAAATTTGAAGGGGTCGTACATTAATAACCAGTGCAGCCACCATCATGGTGAATGGGAGAACGTAAACGTGAATGAATTGTGCCGGATGTCAATTTGTCGAATGTAGTACCCTGCCTGTTACACTTGCTCTGTTGATAGAGGGACGGTTAGTGCTGATTGGGAATGACACTGGAGCTGTCGTCCAGTGACGTCGCATATGTGCTCGACAGGAGACAGATATGGTGATCAAGCAGACCAAGACAACATGTCAACAATCTGTAACATCTTGGCTTACAACAGCAGTACGCACGCAAGCGTTATCCTGTTTGAAAACACCCCTTGGAATGCTGATCACGAAGGCAGCTCCACAGGTTGCATCACCACAGATTGAGATACAAAACTGCAGTCAGGATGCTACTGTTATTACACAGAATAAACGTCGCACCACAACTCGAGCTTTAGGACAAATGTGTGTGCCACACAGGGAAGCTGGTTACAGGATCTCAACGGGCCCCTTTCTAACCAATACTCGACCATTATTGACACCGAAGCAGAACCAGCTTCCACCAGGAATCACAACAGACCTCCAACCTGCACTCCAATCAGCTCTCGCACTGAAGTCGCCCATGGTGGTGATTTGGGGTCAGTGGAGTTCACGTTACACGCCGCGTGGCTCGGAGGTGCCCTTGAAGTAACCGATTTGTATCGGTTCGCTGTGTCGCTGTAGTGCCGACTACTGCTCAGATTGGTGCTGCAGATTCGGTACGGTGCGGCAGAGCCATACGGCAAACATTATGATCTTCGTTTGTTAATGACGCAACCAGGACGTAGCGTCATTTGCCGCCTATCGCTAATAGCTGCGGAGTTCACATGATCTAACATGTATAAAGTAATTCTGATCTCTCGTAAGCGCCTCGAAGCAGTTCAGAGTCTGATCTTCTTATGACCGTACATTGTCGGAACACCAATGTGAGCATTCATTTACAGTGCTATTATATTCCTGACAAGATTTTCTGCAATACCGCAGATGGAACATCCAGTTCCTCATAGTCTTCCTACACGTTCTCTTTCAAAGACAGTGAGGTATTGATAATAGCGTCTGTGTCTCGTTAAAGGAATTTTAGAGTAGCATTAACTCACCACATCGAATATCAAAGGTAACTACCGCTCATGTTCGTTAACGGGTGCATTTAAAGCAAATCTGATTTTCGTCCTCGTAGTGTTACTAGCGCCACTCTTATGCGACTGCCAACAAATGTGATTAGACATTCTCTTTCAGCTGTAGAAACACGCATACCGCCTTTCGTTTATGTCGCTCAACTCCTCGGCGTAGCGATATTTTCCTCGTCATTGTAGTATGTAATGATTTAAAGGATAATACCACCCTAAAATGCAGTTCAAGAATCCGAAAACAGTCGTGACCTTACTCTAAAGGGCCATAACAGCCTGAGCGGATGATCATTAATTCTGTTGTTGTTGTTGTGATCTTCAGTTCTGAGACTGGTTTGATGCAGTTCCCATGCTACTCTATCCTGTGCAAGCTTCTTCATCTCCAAGTACTTACTGCAACCTACATCCTTCTGAACTGCTTAGTGTATTCATCTCTTGGTCTCCCCCTACGGTTTTTACCCTCCACGCTGCCCTCCAATACAAAAATTGTAATCCCTTGATGCCTCAGAACATGTCCTACCAACCAATCCCTTCTTCTGGTCAAGTTGTGCTACAAACTCCTCTTCTCCCCAATTCTACTCAATACCTCCTCGTTAGTTATGTGATCTACCCATATAATCTTCAGCGTTCTTCTGTAGTACCACATTTCGATAGCTCCTATTCTCCTCTTGTCCAAACTATATATCATCCATGTTTCACTTCCATACACAGCTAAACTCCATGTAAATACTTTCAGAAACGACTTCCTGACACTTAAATCTATGCTCGATGTTAACAAATTTCTCTTCTTAAGAAATGCTTTCCTTGCCATCACCAGTCTATATTTTATATCCTCTCTACTTCGACCAGCATCAGTTATTTTGCTAACCAAATTGTAAAACTCCTTTACTACTTTAAGTGTCTCATTTCCTAATCTAATTCCCTCAGCATCACCCGACTTAATTCGACTACATTCCATTATCTTCGTTTTGCTTTTGTTGATGTTCGTCTTATAGCCTCCTTTCAAGTCACTGTACATTCCGTTCAATTGCTCTTCCAAGTCCTTTGCTGTGTCTGACGCAATTACAATGTCATCGGCTAACCTCAGATTCTGCATGGATTTTAATACCTACTCCAAATTTTTCTTTTGTTTCCTTTACTGCTTGCTCAATATACAGATTGAATAACATCGGGGAGAGTCTACAACTCTCTCTCACTCCCTTCCCAACCACTGCTTCCCTTTCATGCCCCTCGATTCTCATAACTGCCATCTGGTTTCTGTGAAAATTGTAAATAACTTTTCGCTTCCTGTATTTTGCCCCTGCCATCTATAGAATTACAAGGAGAGTATTCCGGTCAACACTGTCAAAAGCTTTCTCTAAGTCTACAAATGCTAGACACGTAGGTTTGCCTTTCCTTAATCTATTTTCTAAGATAAGTCATAAGGTCAGCATTTCCTCCCGTGTTCCAACATTTCTACGGATTCCAAACTGATCTTCCAAGAGGTCGGCTTCTATCAGTTTTACCATTCGTCTGTAAAGAATTCGCGTTAGTGTTTTGCAGCTGTGGCTTATTAAACTGATTGTTGGGTAATTTTCACATCTGTCAACACCTGTTTTCTTTGGGATTGGAATTATTATATTCTTCTTGAAGTCTGAGGGTATTTCGCCTGTCTCATACATCTTGCGCGCCAGATGGTAGAGTTTTGTCATGACTGGCTCTCCCAAGGCCGTCAGTAGTTCCAATGGAATGTTGTCTACTCCGGGGGCCTTGTTTCGACTCAGGTCTTTAGTGCTCTGTCAGACTCTTCTCGCAGTATCGTATCTCCCATTTCATCTTCATCTACATCCTCTTCCATTTCCATAATATTGTCCTCAAGTACATCGCCCCTGTACAGACCCTCTATATACTCCTTCCACCTTTCTGCTTTCCCTTCCTTGCTTAGAACTGGGTTTCCATCTGAGCACTTGATGTTCATACAAATGGTTCTCTTATCTCCAAAGGTCTCTTTAATTTTCCTGTAAGCAGTATCTATCTTACCCCTAGTGAGATAGGCTTCTACGTCCTTACATGTGTCCTCTAGCCATCCCTGCTTAGCCGTTTTGCACTTCCTGTCGATCTCATTTTTTAGACGTTTGTATTCCTTATTGCCTGCTTCATTTATTGCATTTTTATATTTTCTCCTTTCATCAATGAGATTCAATATTTCTTCTGTTGCCCAAGGATTTCTACTAGCCCTCGTCTTTTTACCTACTTGATCCTCTGATGCCTTCTTCTACTGTATTTCTTTTCCCCATTCCTGTCAGTTGTTCACTTATGTTCCCCCTGAAGCTCTGTACGACCTCTTGTTTAGTCAATTTATCTAGGTCCCATCTACTTAAATTCTCACCTTTTTGCAGTTTCGTCAATGTTAATCTACAGTTCATAACCTATAGATTGTGGTCAGAGTCCACATCTGCCCCTGGAAATATCTTAAAATTTAAAACCTGGTTCCGAAATCTCTGTCTTACCGTTATATAATCTATGTGATACCTTCTAGTTATCCAGGGTTCTTCCATGTATACAACCTTGTTTTATGATTCTTGGACCAAGTGTTAGCAGATTAAGTTATGCTCTGTGCAAAATTCTACCAAACGGTTTCCTCTATCATTTCTTACCCCCAATCTGTACTCACCTACTATGTTTCCTCCTCTCCCTTGTCCTACTCTCTTATTACAGTCACCCATGACTATTAAATTTTCGTCTCCCTTCACTACCTGAATCATTTCTTTTATCTCATCATACATTTCATCAATTGTTTCGTCATCTGCAGAGGTAGTTGGCATATAAACTTGTACTACTGTAGTAGGCCCGGGCTTCGTGTTTATCTTGGCCACAATAATGCGTTCACTATGCTGTTTGTAGTAGCTTACCCGTACTCCTATTCTTTCATTCATTATTAAACCTACTCCTGCATTACCTTTATTATACTTTGTATTTATAACCCTCTATTCACCTGACCAAAAGTCTTGTTCCTCCTGCCACCAGACTTCACTAATTCCCACTATATCTAACTTTAACCTATCCATTTCCCTTTTTAAATTTTCTAACCTACCTGCCCGATTAAGGGATCTGACATTCCACTCTCCGATCCTTATAACGCCAGTTTCATTTCTCCTCATAACGACGTCCTCGTGAGTAGTCCCCGCCCGGAGAACCAAATGGGGGACTATTTTACCTCCGGAATATTTTACCCAAGAGGACGCCATCATCATTTAACCGTACAGTAAAGCTGCATGCGCTCGGGAAAAATCACGGCTGTAGTTTCCCCTGCTTTCAGCCTTTCGCAGTACCAGCACAACAAGGCCGTTTTGGTTAAAGTTACAAGGCCAGATCAGTCAATCATCCAGACCGTTGCCCCTGAAACTACTGAAAAGGCTGCTGCCCCTCTTCAGGAACCGCACGTTTGTCTGGCCTCGCAACAGATACCCTTCCGTTGTGGGTGCACCTACGGTACGGCCATCTGTGTCGCTGAGGCACGAAAGCCTCCCCACCAACTGGAAGGTCTATTGTTCATGGGTGGGGAGGGGGGAGGCGAGTCTTCAATTCTACGTGCTATATATTCGGGTATTTTCGAGCTCATTTTAAACTTACACTTCGATAACTCGTATTATTGAGCAGTTTTAGTGACATACGTGGATTAGAGGTAGTAGGACTGGTGCCACTACGTTCACTATGTATTTCAGCCACTAGAAATATCTGGATGATGGGTTGCACGAAGGACTGGTACATCATTAAACACCAGTCTCCATAAATGAATTTTGATATTGAGCTGAAGCAGTACGGATACTCTCATCCAAACTCCGACTGGATGCACATCAGGGTAGAACCATATCTCTGAATACCTTCAAAACTAGCTTCAAATTAAATGATATCTTCCAGATACACTCCTGGAAATTGAAATAAGAACACCGTGAATTCATTGTCCCAGGAAGGGGAAACTTTATTGACACATTCCTGGGGTCAGATACATCACATGATCACACTGACAGAACCACAGGCACATAGACACAGGCAACAGAGCATGCACAATGCCGGCACTAGTACAGTGTATATCCACCTTTTGCAGCAATGCAGGTTGCTATTCTCCCATGGAGACGATCGTAGAGATGCTAGATGTAGTCCTGTGGAACGGCTTGCCATGCCATTTCCACCTGGCGACTCAGTTGGACCAGCGTTCGTGCTGGATGTGCAGACCGCGTGAGACGACGCTTCATCCAGTCCCAAACATGCTCAATGGGGGACAGATCCGGAGATCTTGCTGGCCAGGGTAGTTGACTTACACCTTCTAGAGCACGTTGGGTGGCACGGGATACATGCGGACGTGCATTGTCCTGTTGGAACAGCAAGTTCCCTTGCCGGTCTAGGAATTGTAGAACGATGGGTTCGATGACGGTTTGGATGTACCGTGCACTATTCAGTGTCCCCTCGACGATCACCAGAGGTGTACGGCCAGTGTAAGAGATCGCTCCCCACACCATGATGCCGGGTGTTGGCCCTGTGTGCCTCGGTCGTATGCAGTCCTGATTGTGGCGCTCACCTTCACGGCGCCAAACACGCATGCGACCATCATTTGCACCAAGGCAGAAGCGACTCTCATCGCTGAAGACGACACGTCTCCATTCGTCCCTCCATTCACGCCTGTCGCGACACCACTGGAGGTGGGCTGCACGATGTTGGGGCGTGAGCGGAAGACGGCCTAACGGTGTGCGGGACCGTAGCCCAGCTTCATGGAGACGGTTGCGAATGGTCCTCGCCGATACCTCAGGAGCAACAGTGTCCCTAATTTGCTGGGAAGTGGCGGTGCGGTCCCCTACGGCACTGCGTAGGATCCTACGGTCTTGGCGTGCATCCGTGCGTCGCTGCGGTCCGGTCCCAGGTCGACGGGCACGTGCACCTTCCGCCGACCACTGGCGACAACATCGATGTGCTGTGGAGACCTCACGCCCCACGTGTTGAGCAATTCGGCGGTACGTCCACCCGGCCTCCCGCATGCCCACTATACGCCCTCGCTCAAATTCCGTCAACTGCACATACGGTTCACGTCCACGCTGTCGTGGCATGCTACCAGTGTTAAAGACTGCGATGGAGCTCCGTATGCCACGGCAAACTGGCTGACACTGACGGCGGCGGTGCGCAAATGCTGCGCAGCTAGCGCCATTCGACGGCCAACACCGCTGTTCCTGATGTGTCCGCTGTGCCGTGCGTGTGATCATTGCTTGTACAGCCCTCTCGCAGTGTCCGGAGCAAGAATGGTGGGTCTGACACACCGGTGTCAATGTGTTCTTTTTTCCATTTCCAGGAGTGTATATTCCATATGCAAATATTTCGTCGTCTGCTGTTCTTCATGGTACTGGAATTGTAATTGTCAGCAGTATATAATAACCAATAATTTTATCTATTCACTGCGGGATACGGAACGTTTTGGAATATGGAGTATAACAGCTTTACTTGTTCTACATTTCCAAGTCTAGTTCGCCTTCTACGTGCATTAAAAACAACATAGGGCAATTAACACTGAACCGCAAATTCATGATGAATAACGGTTTTGTGATTTCATGACAAATGGTTGAGGGAAAATTTGCTTCCAGCCAATACCCATTACATTTTCTGCTTCTGTTCAGATTCAGACTGATACGTGTTTAATATGACTGTCTGGTTTGATTTTTGCGGAAAGGAGGGGGGGGGGAGGGGGAGAGTACAACCTTGCCCACTGTTTCTAAGTTTCCGCATACTCGACTGTGGTCGTTATTGGAAATCGCAGCTACAGTATCAAGTTCTCGGGCTTATCTTTTAATCTCAAATAATGCTGAAACAAAATTTACTTGGATCCTTCAATTGCATTAAGTCCTTGGGTAATATACAGGACGTTTGAGATAAGGGGTTTTCTCCTCTATAAGATAGAAATTACCAAATGAAGAGAATGTTTATTTAGGAACGTAAGCTAAAGAAACATTCCACTTAATGTAGAGCTCATTTTCCAGAGATACAGCCCGCAGCTCGTGGTCGTGCAGTAGCGTTCTCGCTTCCCACGCCCGGGTTCCCGGGTTCGACTACCGGCGGGGTCAGGGATTTTCTCTGCCTCATGATGACTGAGTGTTGTGTGATGTCCTTAGTTTTGTTAAGTTTAAGTGGTTCTAAGTTCTAGGGGACTGATGACCATGGATGTTAAGTCCCATAGTGCTCAGAGCCATTTGAACCATATATTTTTTGAACCCAAGTTACAGCAACGAGCCATTTTTTACCTGTCATGTAGCTGATTTATGTGTTTACCAACTGTGCACAAATTATTTAAAAATAATTTCTTAAATGTTTTGGTTAGGGTACTAGAAACGTTCAAAGATTTTGGGTTGGTTACCATATTCAGTATACATGTTATTGGTTGTGATGAAATGGATGTTCTGGTAGAGGATTCTTCATTTAATTGAAGTGTTAAAGCGACTGCTCATTTTATTAAATGTACAACTCAGTGTACAATCTAATCGACTTGGTGCACGAGATGTAAAATTGCTGATGTCACAGACGTGTGGACGAAGCTTGTAGTGACAACAGCAACTTTACCTCCCGCTCGCAGGTTGTTTAGACGATGTACTGAATTGTGGATTCTGGAAAATTGGCAGTTGCCCGAACACCTGGCTTAAATGAACATTTAGACACCAAAACAAAACAGACAGTCACATTACTAGTTGAACCAGTTCCTAAAGTTTTGAGCGTTTCTTACTCCATAATTAAAATTACTAGAAATTTGAACTGATATATACACAGTTTAGCTGTATCAGCTATATGATAGAGGAAATGTGGTATTAAAAATGGAAACACTTTTCTGTAATTCTCTTGACGTTAGATTAATGATCTACGCTAATATCTCTGCAGGAATAGTAACATTTCTTGCATTTATCTAACTAAATAAACATTGCTCTCAGTTGTCATTATGTAAGTCACAGATATAAACACCTTATCTGAAACTCCCTTTATGTGCAACATTTAGACTACTGAGCATATACAACTCAACAGTATTATTGTCCATTCCCATGATGTGCATGTCAGGTTGTCAGAGGGTGCATCGGAAATACTATACCTAATTGACTTCATAAAGGGTAGGTCATTACTTTCTCTCTTGAACTGTTGGTAAAATGTTATTTTCAGTGTTTATTGTATTTCAGTGCACCTGCAGCAAGTTTTTTAATCAGTATGTCCAAAACACAGCACCAAATATCCCCTTGTAATAGGGTTCATGAACTTTAGAGGTAGGCTACAGATGTTTACTGACCATGTACGTCCAGATCAGTAAACCTACCGTCGTTCCGGAGTATTTACTTAGATTTTTTGGTTTATTGAAGAAATTTGCATTTTTAGGCGCACAAGAAACAGATATTTCTTTGGAAAATCATCTTTATACAGAAGAAAACCGAGTTTGTCACGGTTAAGAATCAGAGTGCTACAAGTTACGACACATATCTTGAAATATTCATATTTTATTATGCTGATTCGTCATTCGATGATTTTTCGTCGCACATATTCTGTTGTTATCGTGATCCTTCATGTCAATGCTTAATTCATAATACTCATTGTTCTCCACAATCTCTACTAGATAGCGTAATATTTCTCTGTGTCCCATTACTATGCCCAACTGCAGCTACTTGCAGTTCTCTGTCAGCTGTTCGTGGATACATTTTCTTGGAGTAGTATGAACACTAATCTCTTTCTCATAAAATTCCTTTAACTGTCAGCTGTTTATTTGTCCCATTAATCATCTACCGATTTCGGTTATTAACCATCATCGTGGATGTAGGACGAAAAGATTAGTTAAAAGCATCCCATATATCTTTGAAGCTGAAAAGTATCTGTTGTTCCCTATATAGTGGATGATGGTTAATAACCGAATCTGGTAGATGACAAGTAGGACAAATAAATTTAATTTAAAGCGTAGATTTAATTTATGTCATACTGACTGAAATCGGTCATCGTCTAAGGACTTATTATTGTGATGAAACACTGGAATAAAAACCATTTGATAGTACCTGGATCACTGTTTGTATTTGCGACTATATCGCAGCTTGTGAAACTAGTACCACGTCCGACTTACGAGAGTGTCAAAAGTCTCTGTAAACTGAAGCAGAAAATCAGTACTGAGGTAATGAACACTAAATTCAATAAACAGTATCTTGTAGCAGGTGTCATACCGAACTATGCGAAAGTCAGAATTAAACAGCGGTCAGCCATGGCCTATTAAAGCCAAAAGTGGGATCAACTGGATTAGGGACCAAGCACGTGGATCGTATAAGAATAAAGACTTGTTAAGTAAATAAGCTTTCGATTTACATTTGCAATTAAGTAACGAACTGTCTAGTAATCAGTTTCAGTTTGTTTGGTAAGAAATTTGTAACAGAATGTTAATGTTGTAACAAGTAAGGGCGGCGTAGGACAACATCGTTTTTATGATAGGGCAGCTAACTTGACAAATATCTAATTGAATGAGGATGAAAATACTTTTCTGAATAAAGATTTAAAATGTAACGTCATTCCAAAGGCTAATAAACAAACCATTACAAGAGTCATAGTTGAAAAGAAAAGGCGTGTGAAGCAGCGAAGAAGACGAAACTAGAAGTTCCGGATACAGCCGTTAATGTTAGTAAAGCTTTATCCAGTCAGTGTAACTCTTCTACTCCCTTCAATCACGAGAGTCGTATCTTACAAAAAATTTAACACAAAGTTATAAAAGAAAAGGCAATGGCCCATTGCGCAAATAGCTTAATAAAGCGGTCCTTATATATGAAGAGGACTACGTTAGGAAAACCGAGGAATTCTTTTCTTAAAATGAGGTAATAGAAGTTCACAAAGATGCAACGTAGAAGTTCCAGGTAGATCTATCAAAAAAGATGGACAGCTCCCAATTTCTGCATAATGATTACGAAAAGAAATCGCTAAAAAAGATAAATCTTAAACTCCCCCAATTGAGATCGCAGATTAAGATACATAAGAAGGGAAACCCAGTCCGACAAGTTGTTAACAATTTTTCATCGCCATGTTGTACACTAAATAATTTTCTTAACAACAAACTTAAAGCAGTGTACACGATCACTCCCAATTGGCGTGAAAAATATTTCTAAACTTTGCTAACGCGATTAAGGGTATAGATATTGCTAATAATGCGACACTAGATGTAAAAAAACCTTTACAGTAGTGTTCCGATAAAGGAAAAGATTAAGATCATTAAACGTAATCTGCTAACTCATAACAGATTAGTACTGCAGAATACACAGATTCAATAGAATTTTTAGAATTTCCATTAACTTATAAAGTTTTACCTTCACTAGCAAAATATATCAACAAAAAGATGGTCTTGGTAAGGGTAAGTTTGGCTGGTTCGTTAGGCAATATTTTTATGAATGATTTAGAATGTAAGTTCTTTGCTAAGTTTCCACAACTAAAAGACGAGACTATATAATATAAACGTCATGTCGATGACATCTTGCTACTATTATAGGCTGACGAGAATGAGGTTACCGCATTTCCTCAAGCCATAAGCAGCAAGCACCAAAATATAGCCTTTACTATAGAAGTAGAAGAAGCGAGCTACATTAGCTATTTGGACTTTACTACTAAGAAAGTTGAAAACAGACATAAATTATCGATTTTTAAAAAACCTACATATACAGATCGGTTATGGGTACCAATTGTGCCATCCACCATGATATAAAAGGGACTTTCTCACCGCCATGATTCACCACCGACTTTTTCGATTATCATTGGCCGACAATAAAACATGCCAAGAAATTAGTATGCTAAAGCAAAATGTAGTGGCCAACGGTTTTTCAGCAAATGATATTGTACGTTCGTATAATAGAAAAACAAAATAGAAAATAAATAGCAGGCAGACGCACAGTTACCTATAAAAAAGAAGTACTAAAGAAAACCTGGAAACAATTCGAATGAAATTTTACGGAAGAATGATCCCGTATACAGAAAAATGCTTCTGAAATTCTAAGGCTGGATATTGTTTTCAAGTTAACAACTCTCTGAAACTCCGTGTAAAACATAATTTAATAATTCTGATAAATCTTACCGTTCTGGGGTTTACAATTTCGTTCTCTGAAACTTCGTGTAAAACAGAATTTAATAATTCTGATAAATCTTAAGGTTCTTGGGCTTATAATATCGTTGTATTAGTTGTGACAAATTTAATATCGGTCAAACCCGTCGATCTTTTAAAGCGAGGTTCAAGGAGCATTTGTATGCACGTAACAAAACTGCATTGGGAATGAACTTAGCTGAAACTGATCAAATTATAGGGAATTTTGAGAATTATATGCGTATTCTGCACAAAAGAGAAAAACGTAATGCTCATGATTTGTTCGAAGAGTTACAGATTTACAAGGCCAAAAATCATGAACCCTGAAGCGTGCTCAATGAACGAAGCGATTCTGTACCCAACGCCTACTTCGCTTTGTTTGACAGCATACTACAATAACCAATTAATGCCTGACTTATTTATGTCTAGCCTTGTTGATGATTTATGTCGAGAATATTATGCATTTCCCTTAATGCTATCCATTCGTCGCTCTAAGCCTGTAAGTGATTGATTATATCGCGAATAAGATTTTCACTCTGCAGCGGAGTGTGCGCGGATGTGAAACTTCGTGGCAGATTAAAACTGTGAATAGAATAAATGCAATCGTTTTAAAAGCATCTCGTGACCAAAGAAAATATCTCTGACTACTAGAAATGAAACCTAGAAATGTGACAAATGGGGAATCAAAATGGATTTGCCCTGAAAGGGTCCATGTCACCATTAACTTAAGCAAAAAGGGATATCTCAGAGGACCTAAATCGCGATGGTCTGTTGGTAATTGAAGATCTGATCTTCGGGAAACGAGTTCACTGCATTAGCGGTGACGAAATAGTTGCACAGCAGGAATTTTGTACGTATTAAAGGCTCATGCGTGATAGAACATGAGGCTGGGTTTTCCAGTGTCGTAAATAGCATTAAGCCGCATATGTGGAAAGAACATTCTGACTGGAGAGTTTGCAGAAACTGATCCACTGTATTCCTTACTCTAGCCTCGGTTCACCGCATGCGGCCGTCTGAGATCTACCTGTGTTAAGTTAGACAGGCTAATGAAGGCTTGACATGCTTATTTAAGTATGTCAGTGCCAGTTCTCGGTTGGTGAGGTAGATGTTAATGCTGCTGGCACTATTGTTTCCAGCCAGCAGAGGAGCACAGTTTAATCACGAGCACAATCGATTACGCTATTGTAAGTACAGGGATAACAGCCAGTTTTCTGATAATGATGTTCTTTGTTTTAATTTATTTAGATGATTATGTTAACCTGTTTGTCCTTAAAGTAACAGTACGGTCAAGTATTAGGCTAGATATTAAGGACGAGGGTATTGTACTAGTATTGACGGTGCTTCGCAGACCTATCAATTTTTATATTGAAAAACTTGTTACTAAGATACACTCCTGGAAATTGAAATAAGAACACCGTGAATTCATTGTCCCAGGAAGGGGAAACTTTATTGACACATTCCTGGGGTCAGATACATCACATGATCACACTGACAGAACCACAGGCACATAGACACAGGCAACAGAGCATGCACAATGTCGGCACTAGTACAGTGTATATCCACCTTTCGCAGCAATGCAGGCTGCTATTCTCCCATGGAGACGATCGTAGAGATGCTGGATGTAGTCCTGTGGAACGGCTTGCCATGCCATTTCCACCTGGCGCCTCAGTTGGACCAGCGTTCGTGCTGGACGTGCAGACCGCGTGAGACGACGCTTCATCCAGTCCCAAACACGCTCAATGGGGGACAGATCGGGAGATCTTGCTGGCCAGGGTAGTTGACTTACACCTTCTAGAGCACGTTGGGTGGCACGGGATACATGCGGACGTGCATTGTCCTGTTGGAACAGCAAGTTCCCTTGCCGGTCTAGGAATGGTAGAACGATGGGTTCGATGATGGTTTGGATGTACCGTGCACTATTCAGTGACCCCTCGACGATCACCAGAGGTGTACGGCCACTGTAGGAGATCGCTCCCCACACCATGATGCCGGGTGTTGGCCCTGTGTGCCTCGGTCGTATGCAGTCCTGATTGTGGCGCTCACCTGCACGGCGCCAAACACGCATACGACCATCATTGGCACCAAGGCAGAAGCGACTCTCATCGCTGAAGACGACACGTCTCCATTCGTCCCTCCAATCACGCCTGTCGCGACACCACAGGAGGCGGGCTGCACGATGTTGGGGCGTGAGCGGAAGACGGCCTAACGGTGTGCGGGACCGTAGCCCAGCTTCATGGAGACGGTTGCGAATGGTCCTCGCCGATATCCCAGGAGCAACAGTGTCCCTAATTTGCTGGGAAGTGGCGGTGCGGTCCCCTACGGCACTGCGTAGGATTCTACGGTCTTGGCGTGCATCCGTGCGTCGCTGCGGTCCGGTCCCAGGTCGACGGGCTCGTGCACCTTCCGCCGACCACTGGCGACAACATCGATGTACTGTGGAGACCTCACGCCCCACGTGTTGAGCAATTCGGCGGTACTTCCACCCGGCCTCCCGCATGCCCACTATACGCCCTCGCTCAAAGTCCGTCAACTGCACATATGGTTCACGTCCACGCTGTCGCGGCATGCTACCAGTGTTAAAGACTGCGGTGGAGCTCCGTATGCCACGGCAAACTGGCTGACACTGACGACGGCAGTGCACAAATGCTGCGCAGCTAGCGCCATTCGACGGCCAACACCGCGGTTCCTGGTGTGTCCGCTGTGCCGTGCGTGTGATCATTGCTTGTACAGCCCTCTCGCAGTGTCCGGAGCAAGTATGGTGGGTCTGACACACCGGTGTCAATGTGTTCTTTTTTCCATTTCCAGGAGTGTAGTTCATGCACACCACACGTTTTATTGGAATTGGGACTCTCCACTGTTTATAACATTCACTCACGACATCTACTTAATCTTGGTTCGTCTCTTCTGATTTGAAGAGGTGTTAATTGAGTGTTGCTAGAACAATCGTATCTGTATTCCAAACTCTGTTGTTCGCGGCGACTCGATTGTGAGTAGTTTAAATGCAAGGGGAATAAACACTAAGCCTGGATGAAGTCCGTTTTTCATCATGCACTATTTACTTCATAATTTTTCGCAGTTAGTATGAAAGAGTGATCTATATGGATAGAGTATTAAGGAATGATCTATAACTGCAATCTATAGAGGACTAGTGAGCTTAGCACAGCTTATGGTTCGTTTGAGCAGTACTCCACTTGGCGATACAGCATTATAGGTGGCGGTTAAATGAACAAGACTGGCACTATTCTGGCCTCTTTGGCAACCCGTCTCAGTAAACGAAATGAGCCACAACGGCTTCTGTTGGACTGGAATTCAACCTTCTCTGTGGATACTATACTGTCAGTAATTGAAGATCTTCTATTGTAACTTATCATTTGTAATAGTTAATATTCCACATTTGAGCAAGGTGATGGGAGAATAACTTGATGGATCATTCCTAAGTTTTCCAAGTAGGACTGCTGGTAGTCTGAAAATTTTGTTTGATTCTTCCAGCATTAAGAGCACTCACGAAGGACTGTTGAACAATCTTCTACCTTACGAGTCCATAATTTTAAAGTCCATAGAAATCATTTCGTCGTTTCCTGCAATAGTTTCCAATTTAAGTACTTTTATTACTGTATTAAAATCTTCAGCAAAGGAACGGGTAAGATGTTGATAATCCTTTAGTTCTTTGATAACATAATCCTTTTGTTGTTTATCTCCCCTCTTGAAACATAAATCGAGTTGCAGTTATTTAAATGGTTTCTGATGTAGTGATATGATAAAAAAAATGGTTCAAATGGCTCTGAGCACTAAGCGACTTAACTTCTGTGGTCGTCAGTAGCCTAGAACTTAGAACTAATTAAACCTAACTAACGTAAGGACATAACACATATCCATGCCCGAGGCATGATTCGAATCTGCGACCGTAGCCGTCGCTCGGTTCCTGACTGTAGCGCCTAGAACAGCTCGGCCACTCAGCCCACCACTGATACACTCAATAGTAGTTTTTGCGTCCTCAGTCTCTCACAAATTATTTGTTAGCAACTATCACGAACCTTTTTGCCAAGCTTTAAAACATACAGAATCCATGAAATTTTTTCCTCTAGAAGATGTAGCTGCAGAATAGTATTTCCTGGAGTCCGCAACTTCTGGTCTACTTGCTAGCGTTGCTGCCTCAGGGTCTCGAGGTCCCGGATTAGATTCCTGGCCGGGTTGGGGACTTCCTCTGCCAGTAGAGTGGGTGTTTTTGTTGTCTTCATCATTCGTGACAGTGGCTAAACTGGACTGGGTAATGAAATTGGACTGTATGAAAAATTGGGTCTTTGTTTGGACGCTGATGACCGCGCAATTGAGCACCCAACAAAACCAGACATCACCATCATCAGTATTACGTGGAACATTATTCTCCTCATAATCTACGAACTCAGTGTGTTGCAGTGTCCTAGATCTGCTACTGGCGCATTGCGATATATGACCCTGTTTTTGTGGATGTGTTCGATCATCCTTCTTCTAATCGTTACCAGAGCGACGATAAACACGTGTTCGCCCTAGAATAACAACGGCCCTCATGGAGGAGCATCTGAGTGGTCATTCTCTCCGAAAGGCCTTTGGCTTCAGGCCTTGCACAATTACACTAGGTTCTGTTAATTGTGACTATAATGAAATGAAATTCACTATTAATAAAATTGCCTAGTGAAGCACGGGCCAAGGAAATAATTAGTACAAAGAAAGTGTGTGAAATCTCATGGGACCTAACGATTAAGGTCATCAGTTCCTAAGCTTTCAAACTACTTAACCTAAATTATCCTAAGCACAAACACACACACACACACACACCCATGCCCGAGGGAGGACTCGAAACTCCGCCGGGACCAGCCTCACAGTCCTGACCGCTTGGCTAATCCCGTGCGACATAATTAGAACACTAGAGCAAAAGTTTTAGAAGGTTCAAATGGCTCTGAGCACTATGGGACTTAGCTTCTGAGGTCGTCAGTCCCCCAGAACTTAGAACTACTTAAACCTAACTAACCTAAGGACATCACACACATCCTTGCCCGAGGAAGGTTCGAACCTGCGACAGTGGCGGTCGCCCGATTCCAGACTGTAGCGCCTACAAACGCTCGGCCACCCTGTTCGGCAAAAGTTTTAGATTGGAAATAGCGCTACATAGTGTTTTTTTTTAATTTTCCCTAGTGCAATTACACAGCTAGGACGATGGTAAAGTGGAATGAGATTGGTATCTTACTGCAAATGCAGAAATTCTCCTAAGAGAAGATGTTTTTATAATAGGTTCTTAATTGACAGGTATAGTTTTTGAACCATTTATGTAACTTTAATTATTGTGTATGAATAACAATTTTGTGTAGAAATTTTCCGAAACACTGTAGGACCGTTCAGTTTACATGCTATAGAAAGTTTGTCGCATGTCGTTGCAGAGCGTTCTGCAGGGGCTGGCTGCGTACAAAGTTGTTGTGAATTTAGTGCCCTCCACTGTAACGATGGCAACGGATTGCAACCGGCGCCGCGCAGCAGTGGCATGCAAAGCTCCTGGACACAGAGGCCCGCTGGTGACGTGCCACAGTGGCGTGAGAACGGGCCATCGCCGAGCCGCGCCGACGGCGTCCAGCGCCGGTTTTTTGTCAGCCTGGGCGCTACCTCTGTGTGTGTGTGTGTGTGTGTGTGTGTATGTGTGTGAGTGAGAGAGAGAGAGAGAGAGAGACAGAGAGAGAGAGGCAGGAGGGGGAGCAGTGCAGCGGGCCGGACCGCGCCGTGTCGTGGCGTTATCGCTAACGAGGGTGGCGCTCGCGTGCGCGCCCGCTAAGTGAATATTACGACGGCGCCAGACACGGGAGAGAGGGTGAGGGTGGGGAGAAAGGTTGAGGGGAGAGGTGCTGGCTGTGTGACCCCTGACTTCGGACTCACGCCTTTCGCCGTCACACACGGGCTTTCCGTTTCCGACTCAATTCAGGAACTGGCCATACCCTACTCTCTCCCATTCGCACGTTCGTGATCAGCCAAAATGCCATCAAATCATTGCCATCATCGTCATCATCCCTTCAAGGATTAAGCCCCTCGGCCTCTTCTGATCTCAGTCCATCTTTGCCTCAAGCTTTTGGTCAACAGGTCCATATGACAGTGCCATTTTTGGAATCCTGGTATCGTCAAGTCTTTCTGAGTCAGTGGTTGTCAAACTGCGTCCCCTTGGGCTTGATGCTGGCGGAATCAAGCATTGGTGCTGCCCATGGGTCTTAGTTGTATTTTTTTTAATATTATGCTTCTAGTAACTTACAAATTATCGGTTGTGGAAAGGTTTGTTCAAAATCCAGACTGGTAATCTTGAATAGTGTTTTGTGCTTAAGGTTAAAGTTTTTCCAGAATGGTCATTGACAGGATTTTGTATGTTATGTTCAGCAAACTGATTCCTTTGTAATTCCCACATTCCATTCTGTTTCCTTTCTTGTGTACGGGACAAATTATCGCAGTTTTCCAATCTTCAGGCAGTGTTTCAATTTTCCAGATCATTATGATAACGTTATAAATTTCTTTGTGTAGTTTGTTTCCCCCCTCTTTTAACATCTCTGCTGATATCTGGTACTCGCCTGCTACTGGCAATTTAACAAAAACATCCATCCACTGTCTCTTCATTGACTTCCAGCCAGCCTACGACAGCATCCACAGAAGTGGCCTCTACAACACATTACGAGAATTTAGTATACCCAGTAAAATCATTAGGATGATACAACTGTGCATAGATGGCTCCAAGGCAGCAATGAAGTTAAGAGGATTCCTATCCCCCACCTTTCCCATTGAAATACAATTACGACAGGGAGACGCTTTTTCATGTGTCCTCTGCAACCTTGCATTAGAGAAAGTGGTTCGGGAGAGTAATTTACGTTTATACAACGGTCTCCGTTTCGAACACAGTGAAGTAACACTCATGGCTTATGCAGATGATATAGTGTTGCTGAGTGAAACTGAAGGAGAACTGAAGGAAATGTAGAGATCTCAGGGCACAGTGGCAGAAAAATCGGGCTTTTGAGTAACCTAGAGAAAACCAAGTAAATGGAAATAGGTCGAGTCATAAACCCAAACCCTTACTTTGAAATTGACCAACATTCTAAATTCAGAAAGGTTCTCCAGTTTAAATACCTTGGATCACGTTTCAGCAGTAAAAATATCATAACAGTGGACATAAATGAAAGAATAGCCTCAGGGTCAAGATGTCTATACTTACTAAGCAACCCACTCAAAAGTAAAACTTTGTCAGTCACCACAAAGATGAAGATATACAACACTATTATCTGCCCCATAGTACTATACGGTTCAGAAATCTGGACGCTTACAAAGAATGAAAGAGAAAAACTGTATTTTTAGAAAGAAAAGTAATGAGATAAATCTGGTGACCTAAGTTGGAGAATGGCGCATGGAGAATCCGAAACAACAATGATATTTATCAGTTAGTGAAGCAACCCACTATCATCCAGAAATTAAAAAAAAGTAGGAGACTGGAATGGGCTGGACATGAGGCCAGAATGGAAAACAACAGGATTACCAAGAAAGAATTTGAAAAAACTCTCCAGGCAACAAGACCATTGGGCCGACCTCGTACAAGGTGGAAAGATGACATAGAGAAGGACATCGCTGCATTAGGAAAATCCGCAGGGTGGAGAGAGGCTGCGAGAGATAGCAGGCGGTGGAAGCAGATCGTCGATGCAGTGCGTGGTCTACAGGGCCTCTGATCGTTGAGAAGATAGATAGATAGATAGTAACTGACAGCAGAAACCAAGAAAACGTGGACTTGTTAAGACCGTATTTACCTCGCTCACAGATACAGCGATACTGTATTTTAAGATGTGCTTAATTTTAATTGATGTTGATGAATTTCGTGAACTAAGTAAAGTTTGCCGATTACGTCAGGGGCAGAGTGTTAAGTGTCGCGGCTACTTCGAGATTAATAGAAGTGAGAGGATGAATATTTTGTTGCTTGTCTTCCATGCCCCTATCAGGTGGGGTGAGGACGAGAGAGAGAGGGCCAAACAGTGGTATCTAGTCAGACAATTTCAGGGGGGCGCCGAATTCATATTCTTGAAGAAAAAAATCTGGTTCCACAAAGTGGCTAGTAGCCAGCCCAAGTTGGTAAATCGATTTTTCATATGATTTTGATACGCATCCCTGTTGGCTTCTGAACATCTTTGAACACATTCTAAGTCGATTTCTGAATGAATCATAAGCTGATGTTGTTAAATGCGTGACTAGTGTACTTGATGTCTCTGACAGGGGATTCCCCGTAGCATTTAGAAATAAGAAAACTCTACCGCAGATAAAACAGGATGGGACTTTACGAGCTGAGCTGAATACCTCCGAACGGGTGAATGCCAATCGCTGATTGTTTATATGTTTGACTGAATATGCCAATGATAGGCTTTGATATACCCATTAGCGAAATATATAGGTTGAGACTACCAGAGCGGGAATAGACGACTGGCAGGAATAACAGGAAATAAAATGAAATTTTGACACAAATTTTTTCCAGATCACTACTCTACTGAGGGGCGCCTGTACAGTCCTCGGTTAGTAGCCGCTTAATTCCGTTCTCGGAATAGTGAGAAAACAGGTTGTACGAACGCGTAATAATGCCTGACCGGAGAACAAACGCGGTGATTCTGGCAGGGTTAGTGAAGTTAACTCGAGAAGAAATGTTGAAAATGACAGGAATAGTAGCAGAATTAGTGATGACAACTTTATTTTTAGAACGTGGAAGGAGAAGAAACTGGAACATCAAACAAGCTATGTGGAAGAGTATGACAATTGAAAATTAGTAATAAAATTTCTGATACTGCTTCTTTTCAGCCTCATGCATAAAAAACTGGAGCATATGATTGAAATGTCAGACTATTTCCTAAAATAAAGCTTTTTGCTTTTAGTAGGCTTAATAGGTATCGCATATTGAAACTTCGTATACTCTGTCGTGTTTTTTATGTAAATAACGTAGATGAAAATGACGTTTGCGACAAAAGTCTCTTTTTATACATGTGTTACAATTGCTGCAACACGAGAAAGCCCTATTTCGTTTTACCTTACAGGCAGAGACAAAATAAGCGTAATCTAATCGAGAAAACACACCACTCTTGTGTACTATTCGTATTAACACCTTTAGCAGTATTAGACAACTACAATTTTGATTTTTCACTTGGCAAAACGTTTGACGAACTTTGATGAGGTAATAGATTCTTTCGCAGAAAGGAAAGCTGGCCATGTAAAGCTGTAGCTAGATTAGAGAGAAATAAATGCTGGGACTTAAAGATTGAAGAAATTTGTACTATCATACATTTCTCTTCTCTTTACTGCTTTTAAGTTTCCTTTAATTAATTTTCTCACACAAAAGAGAAAGTTATTAGCTAATAGGAAATAAAAAATACGAATTTTCTGAAGAGTTCTTTTTCTCCCGATCACAAATAATCCCACCTAGTATTTTTTGTGGGTGCACTAATGGCAAAACGTCATTTTTCGGAGGAATCCAAGTTCTGTTTACAGCATCATGATGGTCTCATCCGTGTTTGGCGACATCGTGGTTGACACACATTGGGAGCGTGTATTCGTCATCGCCATACTGGCGTATCACCTGGCGTGATGGTATGGAGTGCCATTGGTTACAAGTCTCGGACCGCTGTTGTTTGCATTGACGGCACATTGAACAGTGGACGTTACATTTCAGATGTGCTACGATCCTTGGCTATACCCTTCATTCTATCCCTGCGAAACCCTACATTTCAGCAGGATAACGCACGACCGCATGTTGCAGGCCCTGTGCGGGCCTTTCTGGATACAGAAAATGTTTGACTGCTGCCCTGGAAGCACATTCTCCAGATCTCTCACCAATGGAAATGGGCTGGTCAATTGTGGACGAGCCAGGTCACAATACGCCAGTCACTAGTCTTTATGAAGTGTTGTATCGTGTTGAAGGTGCATGGGCAGCTGTACCTGTACATGCCATCCAGGCTCTGTTTCACTCAATGCCCAGGCGTATCTAGGCCATTATTACTGCCAGAGGTGGTTGTTCTAGGTACTGATTTCTCAGGATCTATGCACCCAAATTGCGTGAAAATGTAATCACATATCAGGTATAGTATAATATATTGGTCAATTGAATACCCATTTATCATCTACATTTCTTCTTGGTGCAGCAATTTTGATGGTCTGTAGCGTACGTATCTGATTTGCATTTTTCGTCCTGTTTCGTGTCCCTTGTTCGTGTCTCAATGAACTGCTATTTAGTGTGTTGTTTTCACCCAGTTTTTCACAAATTTCCGCTCACCACCTCATCTCACATGCACATACACAAGATGTGGCGAAATGTGATCTGATAACACACTCAGTGAGAGATGTTGTGTTATTGTCGTTGCTCACTTGTTCATCTTTGGTCTTGTTTTTGTTGTGGCGCTCATTTTGAATGTGTGTGTGTGTGTGTGTGTGTGTGTGTGTGTGTGTGTGTGTGAAAGAGAAAGAGAGAGAGAGAGAGAGAGAGAGAGAGAGAGAGAGAGAGAGAGAGAGAGAGAGATGATGGAATGAGGGATGGGGAGGGAACCAAGAAAACAGATGCCATATATGGGATAGTCCTTAAAGTCATGTATCAACAAGTTTACGTGATTTTCTCAATCTGACTTCTAGATCTTACACACACATCGCAAATTATAATTTTAAGCTTGTATAAACTAATACATTTAGTATAAGTGCACAGAGTTGTTAAGACAGAGTGTGAAAGTAATTAATCAGACTCTTCAGAGCATCATCGACAGAGATGTAAGTCTAGAATACTATATATTTCTCCGTTAATTTATAAGAAGACAGTACATGTAACTAGAAAAACATTAGTCCTCACAGGAATGAAAATGTTGTTCACACTAAAGAAATAGGTTACTCGAATCCGAACAAATAGCTCAACTCGTACTCGCACAACAGGCGACTCTGGATCGTGCGCGGCTAATTGAACACAGCCGTTAATTTTGATTGATGAACTTCCACCCATCACTGGCAGCTTGTATCAGGTAGATGTCAGAATAATCAATAACATTCTAGTCACATTATAATCTACATTCACATCAGCATCAGCTTTATTTCATACATCATACATTGGGTGGCCGTTACTAACGGATACTTCTAGTATTTACTACAACACGCTAGTGTCCCAGACTTGTTTGCCATAGTAAATATATTTCAAAACAATCTGGAAACTGTATGACGTCTAGACTGAAATGACTGATGTTACTTTATACACTTCAAGAAATGAACACGGTGGACAAAAAATTAGTCAACAGCAAGAGACGCTACGCTAACACCGTACATCTTAAGGACCTGAACTCAGCGAGAAAGGAAGTGCTCAAACTTCATCTCACATGACGTATCCATCTGTAGCCATTCTTTGACGATTAGAGCCCTTAGCGATACCAAATTCCGTAATTGTAAGCTGCTACGTTCCACGCCCTGTTCGAAACATTCAGTTGGAATAAGTGGTTTAATGGGTAAGCTGCTACTGCACAGAATGACTGCGTGCATGGTTTTCAAACCACAATGCAGTTTCCTTCTCAAAACCTTACAACAAAACCTATTTCACGTCTGTAATCTAACAGGAGCCAGCACATTTTATTTCTCCATCCAGGAAATACCTGAACATTTTTAAGAATAAAGTTAATACATCGCGATATCAAAGACTAATTATTGTTTTCGTAAATGCAAAATCGATGAGAAATAGTAGAAATGAGTATAGCGAGAAACTTAACAACAGGACTGATTATCAGGAAGTAGATGAAGTTGAGAACATCTGCTACCTAGACACGAAAATAACGCATTACGGACGGAGCAAGGTGGTCATAAAGAGAAGAGTAGCTCTAGCAAAAAGAGCATTTCTGACTAAGAGAATTCTAGTATCAAACATAGGATTAATCTGAGGAAGAAATTGTTGAGAATGTACGTTTGGACCTCTGTGCTGCAAGGTAGGAGACAATCGAAGCATTTCAGATGTGGTGCTACGGAAGAATGTTGAAAGTTAGGTGAACTGATAAGGCATCCAATGAGCAGGTTTTCCACCGAATTGGAGAGGAAAGGAACATACGGAAAACACTGAGAAAAAGAAGGGACACGAAGATAGGACACCTGTTCAGACATCAGGGAATAACAGGTTTAGAGGGTAAGAACTACAGATGAAGATAGATAGTGGAATAAAACCATCAAATATGTGAGGATGTTGGTTGTAAGTGCTACTCTGACATGGTTAGGTTAGCACAGACGAAGAATTCGTGGAAGACAAAAAAATGCCCTTGCACTGACTACATTTTCTCACTTGTTTATAGATGTCAATCTCGTCGACTGCTCATGTGCTATCAAGGGCCCCCTTAACCCAAACAGAGGGCAAAACTCTCTTCTATCGCTGATGGTCTCTCCTTCTCTTCATAGTCTGCGGTAGGAAAAACGAAATGAAACCCATTTTTAACTACTGTTACCTCTTTGATACATAATTTAAAAGATCTTACATAAATTACACTGCCCTTGTGTGCTGTGAGAAATTATCTGCATTTCATGGGGTACAAAAAACGTATTTCACGCGAACGAAATACGTCTCGAAGTACACACGCGAAAATACGCTACCTTACATAGTCGATGTGTGCAGGATGTGTGAGTGTTTGTCAAATCAAAATCACGAGCGTGAAGCCCTGTGAAAACGGGTACATTCATCTCGGCAGTGTGCATTACAACACATCATGAAGACCTAGAAGGAACGATTTACGATTTACGATTTGATTATCGAGAATATTGAGCTATGTCCTGTTTCATGTTCGTATTGACCCGAATGAGTGTGCTCGGCATATGGTACGATAGCAAAACAGTCACCTCCAAGCTGAACTACACCCTCACACACTGCTACCTACACGCCACATTTCATCTACCTTGGACGTGCCGTATTAGAGCTAAATGGTTCGGACAACGAATGCTTGCTACAAAGTACAGACACCATTAGCTCTAATGTTTCAGTTACATATTCTAATGAAAATGTGGCCTAACTACAACTTATGAGAATTATTACGGCTCAAGATGTTTTGGAAAAGGTTTTCTTTGCTCCAGTCTTCGGCATTGTAGCCATTGTAAACTGCTTTTGCAGTGGCGTGTCCGTCGGCTTCAGTGCCTTTAGCAACTGTACCTTGTAAGTGTAGATACACAGTGTGTTTAGAAGTACCCGGACAGCCACAAAACATACGTTTTCCATATTAGGTGCATTGTGTTCCAACCTATTGCCAGGTAATCCATATGAGCGACCTCAGTAGTCATGACACATCGTGAAAGAGCACAATGGGGTGCTCCGCGGAACTCACGGACTTTGAACGTGGTCAGGTGATTGGGTGTCACTTGTGTCATACGTCTGTACACGAGATTTCCACAGACCTAAGTGTCCCTAGGTCCACTGTTTCCGATGTGATGGCGAAGTGGAAACATGAAGGGACACGTACAGCACAAAAGAGTACAGGCCGACCTCGTCTGTTGACTGATAGAGACCGCCGACAATTGAAGAGGGTAGTAATGTGTAATAGGCAGACATTTATCCAGACCATCACACAGGTATTCCAAACTGCATAAGGATTCACTGCAAATACTTTGACAGTTAGATGGAAGGTGAGAAAACTTGGATTTCATGGTCGAGCCGACTGCTCATAATGTTGGATCTAGCCCACTCGTCGCTTGTGGGGTGCCTAACGGATGCTGCGTTCTCGCAATGCTATGGAAAAATTCAAGCACGTAACATAAGCAGTCTTATTTCTGTAAAACTGATTTGACAATAATTATTTTTTGAGTTACACCGGTGTCACAAGTAACCTGCAAACAATAATATTTGTCGCTATAGACAAAGTTCCTGCAGGTTGACAAACGGCGCTGGTGACTGATCTGCGATACGGAGTCCGGTCTAGACCTGTACCTATCCTGCCCGTATATGGAGCCGATCGGAGCCGCAGAGGCTGTCTTGTATTCACTTCTAGCAAGCGGCGTTCTTGGCACGGCTCGTTCCTTGTCAGCGGGCTATTGGCCGACGTTTCCTGGCCACCTTCTCTGATTTTCCGTTCTTCGTCTTCGCTCCAGCGCTTGTGGTAACGCGAGACATTCCTCCCTCTCAAAGCGACGGACCATCGTCGTGTATTTAGTGTGACCACGGCGAGAGGTGCACGAGTGTGAGCGCAACGTGCAGCCGGAAGCTGTGGCTGCAGGTGACGTCAAGCTTCTTGCTGTACGACGCAATCCGACCTGCGCTCTGGCGGAAACCTCCCCCGGAAAACGACCAGAAGGATACGCGTCCACCTCCTGCTGCCATGAACCACATAAGGAAGGTGGCGACTGCTGCGGTGCGGTTGGGGCCAGCTCCATCGGTACGACGAGAGGAGGCGAAGGAGGCGAAGGCTCCGTCCCCATAAGCTTATCACGCGGTGTCGTGATGACACCCTCTGGTGGCTGCTGCGGCCGTTCTATCCTCTGGACCCGTGATCCTGGGGTAAGAGAGACTGAAAGATCATCGTATACATGACAGAGGCGAAATTGATTTTGATTGCGACGCTGCAAGCCATCTGGACCTACATCTACATCTACATCTACATACATATTCCGCAATCCACCATAAGGTGCATGGTGGAGGGTACCTCGTACCACAACTAGCATCTTCTCGCCCTGTTCCACTCCCAAACAGAACAAGGGGGGAAAATGATTGCCTATATGCCTCTGTGCGAGCCCTAATCTCTCTTATCTTACCTTTGTGGTCTTTCTGCGAAATGTAAGTTAGCGGCACTAATGCTGTACTGCAGTCAGCCTCAAATGCTGGTTCTATAAATTTCCTCAGTAGAGATTCACGAAAACAATGCCTCCTTTCCTCTAGAGACTCCCACCCGAGATCCTGAAGCACTTCCGTAACACTCGCGTGATGATCAAACCTACCAGTAACAAATCTAGCAGTCCGCCTCTGAACTGATTCTATGACCGCCCTCAATCCGACCTGATAGGGATCAAAACGCTCGGGCAGTACTCAAGAATAGGTCGTAGTACTGTTCTATACGCGGTCTCCTTTACAGATGAACCACATCTTCCCAAAATTCTACCAATGAACCGAAAACTATCCGCCTTCCACACAACTGCCATTACATGCTATTCCCACTTCATATCCATCTGCAATATTACGCATTCAAACATTACAGGATTCTTTTTCCTATTCATCTGCATTAATTTACATTTATCTATATTTAGAGTTAGCTGCCATTCTTTTCACCAATCACAAATCCTGTCCAAGTACCACACTTCCCTGGTGCACTCTAGATGATACCATCACCTCCGATGAAAACTCACCATAGAGGACAACGTACTGCGGTCTATTACTTAAGAAGCCTTCGAGCCACTCACATACTTGGGAACCAATTCGATATGCTGAAAGAAGATATACTAAAGCGCCAAGTCGACAGATGATCTTGCCTCGCACCCACCATCTGCTGCCACTAAAAACCCTGTAAAAGACAACATCATGCGGCGTGATGCTATACCTGCGGCCTTTCTTCGGCGCCGGATGCCGAATAGCGTGGAGCAGGTGGAGCAGTGTGCGACGGCGGGGGCCGTGAAGCAATTCCACCGCCGATGGTCCATCTCGTGGGTGCGAACGATATGAGGTGAGAAACCGTGTGTGTGGATCGACGTTTGACCATCTGCTGCTGGAATCTTCTGGCCAAAGTTACCGCTTCGCCGCTTCACTGTGGGCGGAACAGTACACTAGTTAGATGCTGTAAGCCATTGCGTTCACAGAATGTTCCAAATTCATTTACGCGATCTGAGGGCGTTGTCTGACATTCTTACTTCAGGTAAACCTTCAAGGCAAAAAATCGATGACAACATTGTGCTACGTGACGTTGTCGAGTTCATTGGCGCAGCAAAAGGAACTTTACTATACGAGTCAACCACAATTAACCAACGAATGTTACAAAAAGGTCTACAAAGTCTATGTGCACATGTAGCCATGGCGATTGCGACTTAAGCGAAGCCTAGTATTTTTTTTTTTTGCAGATTAAACTGCGACGTCATCTGTTTTATCAGGATGTTCATACCTTGACAAGTACATTGTCGACCCCGTAACTGTATTGTAAGAACAATCCCCCAGTGTCTTTGGTGAAGTAACAGCAACACTTCTAGTTGCAAAGCTTTAATGATCAACACGCGTGGCTGTCCACAGTCATTTTGAATAAGAATGACTCCATTCTGTACAGCGAGGCTGTTTTACGTGCAAAGTATCGGCGCGCTACAGAGTTATTTTTGCCAAGATGTGTGAATATAATTTAGCAAAATGTTCAAATCTGAATCAGGTACTGCTGCGTGTGCAATTTTCTTATAGTTCATAAGAAAGGCCTGAAGTAGTTCAGAATCCTGAGAATCGACGTGCCAACAACACGTAGCACAAGCGTCGAAGTCTGTATCACGGCCAATTGTAAGACGTGAATGTACGTCCAAATTACCATGTTGAGCTGTCCGACGATACACAGTCTTCTTCGTTGATCCACATGGATCGTGGGACGACGGCTGGCATGAACTGCTTGATGCAATGATTTACCAACAGCCGTATGTATTGTAGAAATTGTTTTATTTTATGAATTTCTATGTGCTACCAGTTTCGGCATTACATTGATGCCATCTTCAGGATTTTACGACTATGACGATTGGGGCCTGAAGATGGCATCTATGCAATGCCGAAACTGATAGCACATGGAAGTTCATAAAATAAAATAGATTTCTATAATACATTGGCTGTTGGTAAATTATTGCATGAAGATACACAATCATGTATTGAGACAACAACACAGCCCATCTTTGCAATTTTTGGGCAGTTCGTACAGGAACCAGTTTCATCGGATGAAACAAGGACAGCACAGGCTTGTGATCCGTAACTAGGTAGAATTTTCTGCCGAACGAATAGTGGTGGAATTTGGTGACACCATACAGAATATCCAACGCCACGTTTCAAATTTGTTAATAGTTACGTTCAGCTTTGGACAACACTTTTGACCAAAAGCAGTAAGTCTGTGTATGTCACCAATTCTGTGCGAAAGCACTGCTCCGATTCCGTAAGAGGAAGAGTGAAATTGCAATACAACTGGTTTTCACGATCAAAGTGAACTAAGCATCGATCATGGAGCAATGCATCTTGAAGTTTTCGAAAAGCGACTTGACACTCATCTGTCGAAACAAAGGGGACTCTCTTGTGACGTAAGCGATGCAATGGAGCTGCAATTTGTGCAGCATTCAGTATGAACCGAATATAATAGTTCATTTTCCCTAAGACTGCCTGCGGTTCTGTGATATTGCGAGGAAAGGGCAAGTATCGCTGGCTAACAAATGCGACTCAAGAGTATGTACTCCTTGACTGCTTATGACGTGACCAAGATACTTCATCTAAGGTTTAAAAAAATCAAGTTTGTCCAGTCTAGAATTTAGTCCTGCTGCAGATAACACACGAAACAAACCACGTAAATTTGCATTATGTTCTTCGAGTGCACGAAGTGCTACTACAATATCGTCCAAATACTGTAGTTAGAACAGTTTGGCACTTCTGTAGTAAGCTGTTCCTAATACCGTTGGAGCCGGTCTAAGTGGCCGAGCGGTTCTAGGCGCTTCAGTCTCTAACCGCGCCACCGCTACGGTCGCAGGTTCGAATCCTGCCTCGGAAATGGATGTGTGTGATGTCCTTAGGTTAGTTAAAGTAGTTCTAAGTTCTAGGGGTTGATGAGCTCAGATGTTAAGTCCTATAGTGCTCAGAGCCATTTGAACCAATACCGTTGGAAAATAGAGGGTGCGGAAGCACTGCCAAAAGGCAAACGCAAGTATTAGTACAAGCACAAATGAGTATGTAATACACACACACTTTTTGAGATTCTTCATCGAGTGGTATTTGAAGATACGCGTCGCGCAAATCATTTTTTGAAGAGTAGCGCCCAGCCCCTAATTTTTCCATGACGTCCTCTGGACGTGGCAATGGATAAGTATCAATCACACGTTGTGGGTTGATTGTAGACTTAAAGTCAACACACAGGCGAATGCGACCAGAAAGTTTGGGGAGCAAAACCACTGGACTTTGCGCAGTGACTAGCTGATTTGGGAGTAGTAATTTTGTCATCTTACAATTCTATAAGTTCAGCAGCGACTTTGTCCCGTAATGCAATGGGAACAATTCAGGCCCAGCAAAAATTCTGCTGAGCATTGTCTATTAAAAGTAATATGTGCAAAAAAATTATTAGCCTTTCCTAAACACCCAGAAAAGGGTTCTGGGAATTCTTTTAGCGAGCTAGATACACTGTCTTTAGCATTCTATGCAGACATTCACAAGACATTGTCCTGAATATCAAAGCCAAACAAATGAATCCAGACCAAATATGTTCTCACTCTCGCGTGATCGTAGCACAGTAAACGTCACTGTTCACGTATGCGAGTGATACATGGCATGGAATGTATATGTCACGAGAACGGGAATGTCTTGTAGATTATAAGCCTAGTTTTAGACAGGCGTGGGCAGCCCAATAGTTCATATGTGCGACGATTGAGCAATGTGACAGAGGCACCCATGTCCAACTGAAGAGTCACACTTTCCCCTCAAATAAGTTAATCAACAAAATGTTTGTTTGATTGACGTATCACTGACGAAACTACACGCTTGCTAGTTGCAGTCTAGGAATATACTGCATTAATGACACGGGCCTTGAGACTAGATTATTGGGAGTGGGCCGAATTCTCATGTTTGTTCCGTTGCAAACATATGGATTGCACATGTCCTTTCCTACCACAAGCGTAACACGGAACTTAGTGTGTGTGTGTGTGTGTGTGTGTGTGTGAGGGGGGGGGGGGGAGGGGGGGCAGTCTTGGCGGTGGTGGCGAGGTGTTGTTTACTTACTCGGCGTCGCTAGCGCACGCCGCCGGTAGGGAATGGGACGATCACAAACAAGAAACAAGGGACTCCACCTGGCAAACAGCTGGTTGCTCAAATGTATGAGCTGACAATGCACCGGATCTTACTGATCTAGTACTGGCACTTTTTGCCAAAATGATGGATCGGACTATTTGAAAATTTGTTCTCTGAGTTTGACATCAAGCACAATGTACACGATCGCATAACCCAACATTACATCTGAGTATAAAGCACCGCAAAAACATTTGAATATGTATTTCCTTGTCATTCCCTGCAATTCTGTTACCCACTCGCGATGTGTTTGTACTGACTATTTTTTGCAATTAAAGGATTGGTACCTAGCTGCTACCACATGCACTTGTTATTCGTAATAGTTTTTGTGAGTCTATAACACTGTCGTACACAAGTTCACTCGGAGTGGTGTGAGGAAAGAGTTTTCAGCTAATCAGAATGCTGCACTTCCTACCGTGGATAACAGATAGGAAAGTTTCACACTACCTGCAACATTGTGAACGATGACATGTGCTTCAAACTGGGGTAACTACTCGAGTCATTCCTGGTATTGTTCACCAGTTCAAATAGTCGTGACCCTACTAGAGAACGCATGAGAGTTTTCCTGCTCATTCCTCTGCTTCTTGTGAGTTGAGGAACTGAATCACTTACCCTAGGGATTCTCGCAGTCGCCGGCAGGCTGCGCGAGGGCACACGTCCCCTGCACCTTTCGTGGGAGCCGCTCATAAAACAAAAGAGCGGGTGGGCTGCGATGCCGCCCCCGGCTAAGTGAATATTAGGGGCGTGAAGGGCGGCGCGGGCCGCCCCTGCATCTGAGCAACACGGCGTGCGTGACGTGTGGCTGCCGCCGAGGCAGGGGCAGCGCGACCTTTCCGGCCGGCGATTACCGAGCCGCTCGGAACGCAGAAACGCCACTTTTCAACGAGCGACTCGCGAGATCTCAGCATGAAATCTGTGCGAAGCAAAAGAGCAAGTGACACTTTGAGTAATGGTGTACGTACGGGTTATTTGGAAGAAAGTCCTGTAGCTTTGGAATACATTATGAGACGATTTTCAGTGGACTCGGAACAAGCAAGTGTGGTAACAACTGTATGGTGCTATTTTGTGTAAGACAGACGAAAAGAATGAGGAAGGGAAAAAGAACAAAGGAAAAAGTGAAGAGGCAGTGCTAAGTAAAACTGGGAGGAAGGTGATGAACAGAATGCAATGGGTGATCAGCCCGTGTAGGAGAAAATTGTTGGTGTCACACTGAGTAATGATGTTTCAACGAATATAAGTTGAGTAACTTAGAAAGAACTTCTCTAACGTTTGAGTACATGATTAGGTGACTTCCACTGAACTCGGTGACACCCTGACCAGAAGGTAGGCTATGGAAGCTAGTAGGCTGCACTGGGCACCGTTTCTTCGGAGCCTGAAGGTTTTCCGCAGACCAGGTAAATGAGTAATGACCACAGATGGCGAAAGGTGAGGTGGGGGGGGGGGGGGTGAAGGGAGATGGGGCAAAGTAGTAGGAGCAAGAAAACGAAGAAATTATTTGGAAAGCAACTGCAACACTGGATGGAGAAATTATGTTCACTACGTTTTTTTGAAGGTATTGCTTTCAGTACCCTGCCACGAAAAATTCTTATTGTTAGCCAAACACAATGTCAGTGAAGCAAGAAAAGGAAAATAATAATCATCTGAAACAGCGTAATTTTTTTAACAGTTCATGTTCTGTAGACGAATACCCTTTTCAAAGCTAGCATCACTTGTAATTCACACGATAAAAGCTTCTATATTTGTTGTTATATTTAGCAGTTGTCTGATAATTAGTGGCTAATATTAGGGTCTATTATGTTCATTTAAATTTGAGTTAATCCGCTGAGGTATTTAACAGTCTTTGTAATTTAAATGGTCAGCACATAGGTGTATATGAAAACATATAAGCTGTCTTCGTGGGCAACTGCAGCTTCATTTATACATAGCAAAGAGACCTTTTAAAATTTACGTGGAAAAATCTTCTAAAATATTGTGGATAGCGCTTGCAGCTGCTAATCCTCTTTTTTTTTAGTCCAAGATATAACTGCTTTCGCGATAATGAATCATGTCTTTAGGGTAATATGGCTGTTTCATATTAAGCCATTAAGCCACTACGATCTTCCGACGCTCTATAACGCACGTATCCTGGAAATATCAGTTGCAAAGTATCAAGTAATCTTGAGGAACTTAATAAATGTTCAAATGTGTGTGAAATCTTATGGGACGTAACTGGTGAGGTCATCAGTCCCTAAGCTTACACACTACTTAACCTAAATTATCCTAAGGACGAACACACACAACCATGCCCGAGGGAGGATGGGAACCTCCGCCGGGACCAGCGACACAGTCCATGACTGCAGCGCCCTAGACCGCTCGTCTAATCCCACGCGGCGAGGAACTTAAAAATTTGAACCGATGTTGAACTACTGATAGCACTTAAAAAGTAGCTATCTCTGCTTCAGTGAGTACGTGATAACATCGGGTGCAGACGTAACCGCCAGTAAGTCATCGCTTATATCGGCTATGACCAGTAGTTACAAGCAGACTCTAGAAACCCGCAGAAGATTTTAATAGAAAAAAAATTTTTGTAGTTCTTTTAACTGATACGAAAACTGACTCAGTCCACATCATTTTATCAGAAAGCGTGCTGCCAGGTGATAGAATTAACCAATTAATATGATAATTAGCAATATATAAAAAGGATGCAAGATGGAAGAGGAAGGGGTCAGCTGAGGTTTTAGAAAAGCAAAATATCTTTTATTCAGTCTTGCAAACACATTACATTTTCATCGTTGCCACTCATCGAATCGCTAGCCAGTACACTCTTGCTTGAATGATACTTGCATGAATGAATCTGACGCCCTATTTCTCTCTCTCTGATATGGTGATGACATTTCCCTTAACAATATTAGGGAGAAGGAGTAGTAAGATTTCACGTCCCGTCGACGACAAGATAAAGAACAGTCTGGGATTGAACAACAATGCGGAAGGAATTGTCAATGTGCCTTTCAAAAGAGGTATCTCCCAGACCGCGGGTTTCCATGACAAATTTAAATCATAATTTGAATCTCGGTCCCTGTGGATACTCGTCTTGTTTCCCAACCGATGCGCCACTTTTCTTGGTAGCAGAATGGAATCCTTGTCTGCAGTCTGTGCAGTCTTCAGTATTAATTAATATTACTACCACATACTACCTATGTTAAATGTTTGCAGATGTTTCTAAAATTTGCCGGCCGGGGAGGTTCTAGGCGCTACAGTCTGGAACAGCGCAACCGCTACGGTCACAGGTTCCCATCCTGCCTCGGGCATGGATGTTTCTGATGCCCTTAGGTTAGTTGGGTTTAAGTAGTTCTTAGTTCTAGGGGACTGATAACCTTAGAAGTTAAGTCCCATAGTGCTCATAGCCATTTGAACCATTTTTGTAAAAGTTTCTTGTACAATTACAGGGCCGGCCGGTGTGGCCGTGCGGTCTAGGTGTATCAGTCTGGAACCGCGTGACCGCTCCGGTCGCAGGTTCGAATCCTGCCTCGGGCATCTATGTGTGTGATGTCCTTAGGTTAGATAGGTTTAAGTAGGTCTAAGTTCTAGGGGACTGATGACCTATAGAGTCCTGACTACACCTTTGCGCGACCTTCGGAAACTGTCAAACACATCCAGATTAATACAGTACATTTCTCCTTTGTATCAGGAAGAGAAATCACTGTATTCTAGTTCCATTAATCTTGTGCTCCTTTGTTTATTGATCACAATACTAAAAACAGATGAACAACGATAACGCCAAGACCTCTGGTTCTCCATTAAGCGAATTAGCTATAACAGAAGCATCCATCATGGTGATGTATCAGTAGTGAATTACTGCTTCTAGTGACAGAGAGTAATTAAAAAGACAGCCATGAGTACTTAAGTGGTGGTCGATGTTGACAGAAGGGATCAATTGCGGCTTATATATAACCATCAGTGAACTGAGCCCAGGGCAATATCCGTTATTACTGCTATTGTGCGATGCTGCTTGCACAGTCTCAGGCAATTAACTATATTGGCCGTAACTCCCGCCCTTCCCCCTGCGGACCCCCACAGTCAACGAACAATGGAAACGCTGCCAGATTTAGATTGTTACAACGCTTGACGCCTGCCCTCGTTATTAGTGTAAAGTGACAGAAGACTGTTTTTAATAAACACAGCAACCGAGTTGTAGCGCTGGATAACATCTACTTAGGCTCATCAGTGTAACAAATAAAATGCTGAGGCAACAGCTATTGTAACAAGTACAACAATGAAGTGCTCAATATTCAAAGGAAAATAGTACTCCTTTAAAAACAATTTACTGTTCTCAGAACTTGTTCCGTGCCTGTCAAAAAAGATATGAATCTTACATCGTACGTATCGATGTCACAAATAAAGTATTACAATTTTACGTTCACCAACCATAAAGCTGCTAACAATGTAGTATTCAAAAATTTTTTGCAAAATATTTCATGATTTGTGTGACTTTAAAATTATGGAATGGTTTGTACCACGTGTTATACACCGCTCGTACAAAATCTAGCTTCTATATGGACATACAATCGTCGTAAGCGCTTGCACTAACAACCGTGAGCTACAGATGTAACCATATGCTTTGAGCAGTCTTCAGTGGTCGTCGTGTGACGCGGCGGTGAAACCAACCAATTGCGAAGAGGATTAAGAAAAAGACTCAAGGTAATGTGTGCGTTCACGAGATGCACGGCTGTTGAGGTAGAACAGCAGATAGCGGGCAACCTCTTTGGAACCCGCTGCACGTCATCTACATAAGATCTACACAGTCTAGTAGGATGCTATTTGGGTGGACCGTTATTACCCTAACTGCTCGTGGGACTGTGATAAAACCATTAAACTTACTCACACCATCTCCCTGTGAAATGGGTGAACCGTTGGTAGGTGTAAACACCCAATCAAAAAAAGGGTTTGTATAACCAGTCCTCCTGATACAGGTATTACTGGAATTCGTCCGTTAAATACTTGCCCCATACGTCGAGTTTTGCAGAGTCATATGGTGTCTCAGGAGAAGTGTATTTTCAGCATACGGAATCCAGACCTTTTCATTGCTGCTAGGGGTAGCGTCTTTGATCAGTAATTAAAACTTCGTCAGTCCCGGGTTAGAGACCCGATACCGATTCAATTTTTATTAATAATCAGCATTGGTGGCCGAAGATTTTCGGCAGAAGAAATACCACAAATTCTGCCAACGGCCTTGTTAAAGAGGGCGGAGAAGCGGACAAAGGTTAAGAGCGCTCTTGCGCTTGGGGGTGGGAAACTGCCCCTCAAGTAGGAAGATTCAGCAATGATCAACGGCATGCGGATGCAGAAGCCAAGATCTGCAATTAAAGGCACATAACTTGTATCCACAGGACATGTAACTTGTAACAGAAAAAGTGTCATCTTCATCGCTCTATTGGCAAGATTCTGGAACAGTCCCCCTTTCGGAATTCCGGGAGCGGATTGGCAAGTAGAAGGTGAACATGACAAAAAGATTGAATAACCAACAAAACGATAACGTTCTACGAGTCGGACGTGGAATGTCAGAAGCTTGAGCGTGATAGGGAAGCCAGAAAAACTGAAAATGGAAATCCAAAGGCTCAATCTAAATATACACCCCTGGAAATTGAAATAAGAACACCGTGAATTCATTGTCCCAGGAAGGGGAAACTTTATTGACACATTTCTGGGGTCTGATACATCACATGATCACACTGACAGAACCACAGGCACATAGACACAGGCAACAGAGCATGCACAATGTCGGCACTAGTACAGCGTATATCCACCTTTCGCAGCAATGCAGGCTGCTATTCTCCCATGGAGACGATCGTAGAGATGCTGGATGCTGGATGTAGTTCTGTGTCCCTTGCCGGTCTAGGAATGGTAGAACGATGGGTTCGATGACGGTTTGGATGTACCGTGCACTATTCAGTGTCACCTCGACCATCACCAGAGGTATACGGCCTGTGTAGGAGATCGCTCCCCACACCATGATGCCGGGTGTTGACCCTGTGTGCCTCGGTCGTATGCAGTCCTGATTGTGGCGCTCACCTGCACGGCGCCAAACACGCATACGACTATCATTGGCACCAAGGAAGAAGCGACTCTCATCGCTGAAGACGACACGTCTCCATTCGTCCCTCCATTCACGCCTGTCGCGACACAACTGGAGGCGGGCTGCACGATGTTGGGGCGTGAGTGGAAGACGGCCTAACGGTGTGCGGGACCGTAGCCCAGCTTCATGGAGACGGTTGCGAATGGTCCTCGCCGATACCCCAGGAGCAACAGTGTCCCTAATTTGCTGGGAAGTGGCGGTGCGGTCCCCTACGGCACTGCGTAGGATCCTACGGTCTTGGCGTGCATCCGTGCGTCGCTGCGGTCCGGTCCCAGGTCGACGGGCACGTGCACCTTCCGCCGACCACTGGCGACAACATCGATGTACTGTGGAGACCTCACGCCCCACGTGTTGAGTAATTCGGCTGTACGTCCACCCGGTCTCCCGCATGCCCACTATACGCCCTCGTTCAAAGTTCGTCAACTGCACATACGGTTCACGTCCACGCTGTCGCGGCATGCTACCAGTGTTAAAGACTGCGATGGAGCTCCGTATGCCACGGAAAACTGGGTGACACTGACGGCGGCGGTGCACAAATGCTGCACAGCTAGCCCCATTCGACGTCCAACACCGCGGTTCCTGGTGTGTCCGCTGTGCCGTGCGTGTGATCATTGCTTGTACAGCCCTCTCGCAGTGTCCGGAGCAAGTATGGTGGGTCTGACACACCGGTGTCAATGTGTTCTTTTTTCCATTTCCAGGAGTGTAGTAGTGGACAGTGAAGTGGAATGGAAAAAGATAAGTATTTCTGGTTAGATGGGTAGATGGTAATATCGACAGCAGCGTAAAATGGTATAAAGGGAATAGAATTTGTTATAAAAAGAAAAGTAGGGCAGAAGGTGTGTTCAGTTCAGTGATACGGTTGTTCTTACCAGAATCGACATTAAACCAACACCGACAACGATAGTTCAGGTATACATGCCGACGTCGCAAGCTGAAAATGAAGAAATACAGAAACTTATTGAAGATATTGAAAGTGTAATACAGTACATAGAGGGGGATGAAAATCTGATTGTCTTTGGGGACTGGAATGCAGTTGTAAGGGAAGCAGCTGAATAAAATATTGCAGGAGAACATGGGCTTGGGACAACACCCAATGGGAAAGAAGAAGCGCTAATTGAGTTCTGCAATAAGTTTCAGCTGATAATAGCGAATAATCTGTTCAAGAATCAGAAGAGGGAGATATACGTCCAAAAGGTCTGGTGATGCTGGAAGATTTCAATTAGATTATATCGTGGTCAGACATAGATTCCGAAATCAGATACTGGATTGTGAGGTATACCCAGGAGTAATATAGATTCGATTCATAAAATTGTAGAAATGAAATGTAGGCTGAACAAGAGATTAGTCAAGAAGAATGGCTAAGAGGTGGATACGGGCGTAGTGAGGAATGACGAAATACACTTTAAGTCCTCTAAAGCTATAGATACGGGAATAAGGAATAACTCGTTACATCTACATCTATATGGAGACTCTGCAAATCACATTTAAGTACCGGGAAGCGGGTTGGTCAAACCACCTTCAGAATTCTCTATTATTCCATCTCGTATAGCGCGCGTAAAAGGGAACACCCATATATTTCAATACGAGCTCTGATTATCCTGATTTTATTGTGGTGATCGCTTCTCCCTATGTAGGTCGCTGTCAACAAAATATTTTTTCATTCCGAGGACAAAGTTAGTCATTGGAATTTCGTGAGAAGAATCCGTCGCAACGAAAAACACCTTTCTTTTAATTATGTACATCCCAAATCCTGTATCATTTCAGTGACACTCTTTTTTTGCTATAATACAAACGTTTTTGATGTACTCCGTCAGTCCCGTCTGATAGGGATCCCATCCCGTGCAGCAGTATTGTAATAGAGGACGGACAAGCTTAGTGTAGGCAGTCTCCTTAGTTGATCTGTTACATTTTCTAAGTGTCCTGCCAGTAAAACGCTGTCTTTGGTTATCCTTCTCCACGACATTTTCCGTGAGGTCCTTCCAGTTTAAGCTGTCCGTAATTGTAGTTCCTGGATATTAAGTTGAATTTTTCAGCCTTTAGATTTGACTGATTTATCGTTTAACCCAAGATTAACGAATTCCTTTTAGCACTCATGTGGATGGCCTCACACTTTTCGATATTTAGGGCCTACTGCAAATTTTCACACCATTCAGATAACTTTTGTTAATCGTTTTGCACACTGTTTTCATCTTCTGATGTTTTTTTGGTCCATAAACGACAGCGTTATCTGCAAAAAACCTCAGACGGCTGCTCACATTGCCTCCCAAATCATTTATATAGATAAGGAACAGCAAAGAGACTATAACACCACTATGGGGAACGCCAGATATCACTTGTTTTACTCGATGACTTTCTGTCAGTTACTACGAGCTGTGACCTCTCTGACAGGAAGTCACAAATCCAGTCACTTAACTGAGACGGTATTCCATAAGCACGCAATTTCACTACATGCCGATTATGTGGTACAGTGTCAAAAGCCTTCCGGAAATCCAGAAATACGGAATCTATCTCTAATCCATTGTCAATAGCACTCAATACTTCATGTGAATAAAGAGCTAGTTATGTTTCACAAGAACAATGTTTCCTACACCCATCTAGACTGTGTGTCAACACATCGTTTTCTTCGAAATAATACACAATGTTGGAACTCAATATAAGTTCTATAATCCTGATGCATATCGATGTTTATGGGCCTGTAATTAAGTAGATTACTCCTACTACCTTTCTTGAATATTGGTGTGACCTGTACAAGGTTGGGTTCGTATCATTCGTCGAGCGAAAGGTTGTATACGATTATTAAGTATGGAGCTAATGTAGCAACATACTTTGAAAGGAACCCGATTGATATACAGTCTGGACCAGAAGATTTGCTTTTATTAAGTGATTTAAGATGCTTCACTATTCCGAGGATATTTAGTTCTACGTTACTCATGTTCGCAGCTGTTCCTCATTCAATTTCTGGAATATTTACGTCGTTTTCTTTTGTGAAGGCATTTCGGAAGGCTGTGTTTAGTAACTCTGCTTTGGCAGCACTGTCTTCGATTATATCTCCATTGCTATCATGCAGATAAGTCATTGATTGTTTCTTGCCTCTGACATACGTCACTTACGAGCAGAAGTCAAGTGTTGTGGTTGGCAGGAGAGTCAACCGTATGGTTAAAGGAGGCCGAGATGCTCGCGTTTTAGCTCACGCAGGCTGGCGTGAGGTGTGGAACATGACAAGGGAATTAGAATTGAGAAAAACGGACGTAGCTGGTGGAATACTTAACTTTAATCCATTAATGACGAACGCCGCTCTTTATGGTACATGATTCACAATATCAATAGTACGGATACGGCTGTACAACTGGGGCGAGTGCTAGGAAGTCTCTCTAGACCTGCCGTGTGGCGGCGCTCGGTCTGCAATCACTGATAGTGGCGACACGCGGGTCCGACGTATACTACCGGACCGCGGCCGATTTAAAGGCTACCACCTAGCAAGTGTGGTGTCTGGCCGTGACACCACATTCCTTCCCCGCAAATCGGCGTACGGTTGTGGCATAAGGCTTCCGCCCGCCGTGGGGAGGACCGCATGTTGACATAGGCGACGAGGTGGGGAGCCTAACAACAAGCGAGGCTGTGCCACCCGCACCCTGCTATTCGGACCACGGGGAGCTAGGGAACGCCTGAAAACCTGCTCCAGGGTGCACGCGAACATGCGGTGTATGCGCCCGTAGAGACACAGGAGGGGCCGAAGGGTCGACCTCCATCGGGCCGGGGCACCCGACGGGCGAAGACGACATGTGGTCCGGAGCGGGCAAGTGATCCATGTCGGAGGACAACTGGTCACGGGAAGCGATCAGCGGCGCGTGACCCAGGGAGGCGCCGGCCGGTTGCAGCGACGCATCCACTGCAGGCGTCGCCGGCGGGAGAACAGGCGGTGGTGGTGACGGCGGCGGCGGCGGCGGTGACGGCGGTGACGGCGCGTCGCCATGGGGCAAAATGGAAGGCAGCGTCGGTAGCACCTGGGGCTGAGGCGAGCCAGTAGATGGGTCCCCAGGGCGCTGACCGGACGGCACCGTCGCTGAAAGCAGACGGCGAGCGGCAGAGCCCGTGCGACGACAGAGGCACAGCTGATTGAGATGCCGACGCACCTCACCAGAGGCCCCCAAAACCAGATACATAGCGCGGCTAAGGCAGCGAAGAATGCGCCCTTCGAGCCAATGCCGTGAACCTCGATAGTGGCGATAGTAGACAACGTCGCCTGGAGCAAAAGCAGCTGTCTGCCGCTGCACAGGAACCTGATGCAACGGATGTAGCAAAGACATCAAGGTTCGATGACGACGATCGTGGAGCAACTCAGCCGGTGAGCGACCATCTCGGGGCTGAGAGCGATACGAGGACAAAAAGAGCAATAACGGGTCCTCCCGAGAATGCGACTCTTTCAACTTCAACATCTGTGACTTGAAAGTCCTGACCAATCGTTCAGCGGCACCGTTTGACTGTTTCGAAAACGGCGCGGACGTCAGATGTTGAATACCATTGGCCTTGCAGAATGACTGAAATTCTGCGGACATGAATTGTGGGCCATTGTCGGAAACAGTTGTCTGTGGAAGACCTTCAATGCAAAAGATAGCGGATAACGCTTGGATGGTGGCAGCTGACGTCGTGGAAGGCATCCGGACAACAAAAGGGATATTACTGAATGAATCTACCACAACAAACCATCGAGCATTCCAGAATGGACCAGAAAAATCGATGTGTAAGCGTTGCCAAGGGGAAGTGGCTTTTGGCCATGCAAAGAATTTCCGCGGTGGTGCTGATTGTTGTTCGGCACACGACATGCAAGAAGAGCACATATTCGTAATCGCGGCATCGATTCCGGACGAAGTACAGTGCTGACGAGCAAGTTGTTTCGTTCTCACTATACCCCGATGTCCTTGGTGGAGAAGCTTTAAGACAGAGAACGTGGTACCACGACCCAGGACTGATTATCAGAACGCAACAGCAAAACACCACGTCGTATAAAAAGTCTCTCCTTGTGAGCAAAAAATCGGCGAACCAGCGGGTCCCTGATCCGTGACTTTGACAAGGGCCATTGCTTAGCAACAAAACGCAGAACGGGAGCAAGGACAGGGTCGGCAGCTGTGGCTGCAGCTACACGACGAAAATCAATAGGAAACGAATCGACCACGTCATCGGTTACCGCATCAATGAACATGCAAGCAAGTTCGGAGGAATCGAATGCCCTATCCTCAGCAACAGGCAAGCGGGACAACGCATCGGCGTTTCCGTGCTTAGCAGTGGACCGATACAAGATATCGTAGCGGTACTGCGAGAGGAAAATAGACCAGCGAATGAATACGTGGAGGTACAGGCTCGGTCGGATGAAAAAGCGATGTCAATGGTATGTGGTCTGTGATTATGGTAAAGTGACGACCATACAAGAAATCATGAAACTTTGTAACACCAAATACGAGAGACAATGCTTCTTTCTCGATCTGTGAATAATTTCTTTGCGCAGACGAGAGCAATTTGGACGCAAAGGCAATAGGGCGATCGTGCGATCCATCTTTGTGCGCAAGCACAGCACCGATCCCGAAATCCGAGGCATCCACCATCAACAAAAGGGGCTTCCGCGGATCGAATGGCATAAGGCAAGTATTGGAAAGCAACGCCGATTTCAACTGGCGAAAGGCGCGTTCGCATTCCGTCGTCCAGACGAACGGAACACCTTTACGGCGTAAGCGATGAAGCGGAGCTGAAATGGAAGAGGCATGCGGCACGTATTTATTATAATAGATGATTTTTCCCAGCACACTCTGTAGCTGGTTAAAATTCTGCGGTGAAGGCAAGTCTTGTATGGCACGAAGGTGCGTGGGACTGGGATGTATGCCTTAGGCATTGAGAACATGTCCCAAGTATGGTAAGTCCCGAGCAAAAAACACACATTTGTCCTTCCGCAAGCGAAGACCATTTTGTCGCAAGACCTGAAATAACGTTCTGAGATTGGCCAAATGTTCTTCTTCCGTCTTTCCAGAGATCACAATATCGTCCAGATAATTTGCTACAGTAGGGACCGACGCACAAACAGTTTGTAGATATTGCTGAAACAATGCATGGGCGGATGCACACCCGAATGGCAGTCGTATGAATTGATACAACCCAAGATGCGTGTTAACCACCAAAACGCGCTGGGATTCTTCGTCCACCGGTATTTGATAGTACGCATCTGCTAGGTCCTACTTCGAAAAATATTTACCCGGGCACAGTTTGTCAAAAAGATCTTCCGGGCGCGGTAAAGGAAAAGTTGCAATCACTAGTTGTTGATTCACTGTTGCCTTGAAGTCCACACAAAGTCTCAACTTTCCGGAAGGTTTTGGCAAAATTACTAAGGGTGATGCCCAGAGAGAAGCCTGCACACGTTACACCTTGTGATTCCACATCGTGTAATGTTTTTGTGACCTCATCACGCAATGTGTGGGGAACATAGCGCGCTCTGAAAAATTTCGGTTGAGCGTTTACTTTCAGTTCCAAATGTGCTTTTTAGTTCTTAGCCCAACCGAGGTCCGGTGCAAAAATGTCTGCAAATTCTTCAAATAGACGAGAAACACTGTCTGAAGGCACAGTCTGGTTCACTGATAGGACCTGATTTACTATAGACAAGTTAAACAACTGAAATAAATGAACGAAGGACGTAAAATGAGAAGTTTTGTTTGTCCCTTGTATGTTGCAAGAAGGCTGCACTGTCCTAACACAAGGATACGTTGCCCTGAATAGCTTGTTAACTGAACATTTGCGGCACGCAACGGAGGTGTGCCCAGCAGTTTGTAAGTGTCATGATTGATCAGTGAAACTGCAGCTCCTGTATCGAGCTGGAATGGTATCACTTTGCCGTTAATGTCCAAGTCTACAAAAAGTTTATTGTCCTGCTGACGAAAAGAGCGACTGTCTCGTGCTACGTGAACTGACACTGGTACATGTCGACGCACACTATTTTTGGGACGAACACAGTCACTGTTAGAGAGAGTGGCACTGGGCGGAGTGGAATGAACGACATGAATTTCCATGGGTGAAGTTTCGCGAGCCTGAGTATCCTTGGTTCGATTCCGATTCCGGCGCGAAGCAAAGGGCCTGGAACGGTTTTGAGCTTCCGATCTGAGCTTTTTCTGGCAAACACTCTGAACATGTCCTTTCTTATTACAATAAAAGCAAGTAGCTTGGCGTGACGGGCAAATCTCTCGCGAATGTTTAGTAGCATACCGCGGGTATGATTCCATCACTGCATTTGCTTGCCTGCGCGGCACACGTGGCTGAGAGCCTGGCAGCAGCGGCGCGGCCGGGCGCGAGGGCTGTTTACTGCTCCGTGCAGCTCGCCTGGCGGGCCCGTTAACCTGACACACTGCTGTCGAAGTTTCAAATGATTCCTGAGCAAAGTCAGGTGTGTCCTGCCGATCCAATATGTCCATCACTTGTTGAAGGGAGGGATTTACTAGTTTCAAAATCTGTTCCCTTATACGAACATCAGAAACGTTCTGTGCAACTGCATCGCGTACCATTGTATCTGAATAAGGGAGTCCACAATGACACTCAAAAGCACAATCCCTAGTAAGGCCTTGGAAGGTTGCAACCCAATCCCGATTAGTCTGACCTGCCGTACGTTTTGTACGGAAGAAGGTATACCGTTTCGCAACTACATTGACTGATTCTTTGAAATATGCATCTAATGCAGACAAAATTTCTTCGTAGGACAGAGTTGCTACGTTGCGTCGGGGAAATAATTTGACTATCACACGGTACGTGGTCACTCCGACGGATGAAAGCAGAAAAGGCTGCCGCTCGTTACCTTGAATTCTGTAGGCGCCGAGATGGAATCCAAATTGGCGTGACCACTCCGTCCACCTTTCCAGTGCCGCATCAAAAGGTCGAAAAGTTGGTACAACAGCGTGTTGTGGCTGCGTTAGCGGTGAAGCGGCTGCTGCCGCATCGTTTTGCATCGCACGTTGACCCTGGAAGAGCTGTCCATGGGCATCCAGTAAGGCCTGCGTCTGCTGATTCTGTAACCGATAAAATTCTGACAGTACATCTGGAGATTGTGGCGAAGCCATTACACATGTAAATCAGGGCAATTTAGATAAGAACACTTGTACTCTCGTCGCCAATGTTGTGGTTGGCAGGAGAGCCAACCGTATGGTTAAAGGAGGCCGAGATGCTCGCGTTTTAGCTCACGCAGGCTGGCGTGAGGTGTGGAACATGACAAGGGAATTAGAATTGAGAAAAACGGACGTAGCTGGTGGAATATTTAACTTTAATCCATTAATGACGAACGCCGCTCTTTATGGTACATGATTCACAATATCAATAGTACGGATACTGGCGCCTTACTAGGTCGTAGCAAATAACGTAGCTGAAGGCTATGCTAACTATTGTCTCGGCAAATGAGAGCGTAATTTGTCAGTGAACCATCGCTAGCAAAGTCGGCTGTACAACTGGGGCGAGTGCTAGGAAGTCTCTCTAGACCTGCCGTGTGGCGGCGCACGGTCTGCAATCACTGATAGTGGCGACACGCGGGTCCGACGTATACTACCGGACCGCGGCCGATTTAGAGGCTACCACCTAGCAAGTGTGGTGTCTGGTGGTGACACCACATCAAGAATGTCTGCAACGCCCACCTGATAAGCAAAAATACGCTACGTAACTGTTAAAGCAAGTAAACAGCCCTGAAAAGAAGAGACAAGAGAGAAGTAAGGCGCCAGAAAAACACAGAAGAAAATTCCGTGACCGCGAGGCAGTGGTTTCCTCTTATAACTCGTCGCCAATGTACTATCCTGCAGAATCGTCTCATATAGGGTGCCTAGGAATCTTTTTTCTTGGATCGCTAGACAACAATTCAAGCAAATCATATTAATGGAGTTTACAATAGGAAGTTAAATTGACAATACTTAACTTTCCATATTCACAAAGGTGTGCAGCAAGCAAATGGCGACATACAAATAATCAATGTAGTTTGGTGTAGGCAATTTAAAAGCAAGTAAAGCATTACAGTTCATAAGTCACTGCTGTAACGTTTGCATGACGGTTCTTCTACCACTCAGGCCGCAGTTAGGGCTCGCTATACATATATTCCCTTCATACAGGTGCCGCGCTAGTGGTGGTGTCATGCTAGTTAGCGTGCTATTGGCTGACGTAGTCCCACAGCCGTCTTTGATATTTGTTCTTCATCGTCATGCTGGCACTTGTCGTTACACCGGAACAGCAGTGTCACATATGCTGTGGAAATCTGAAACAGAAGAGAATCGAAGCATTTAAGATGTGGTGCTACAGACGAATGTTTGTAATTAGGTGGACTGATAATTAAGAAATGAGGAGGTTCTGCGTAGAATCGGAGAGGAAAGGAATATGTAGAAGACACTGACAAGGAGTAGGAACAGGGAGATGGCACATCTGTTGACACCAGGGAGTGACTTCGGTGGTCCTAGTGGGAGCTGTAGACGGCAGAAACTGTAGAGGAAGGCAGCGGTTGGAATACATCTAGCAAATAATTGAGGATGTAAGTTGCAGTTGCTACACCAAAGTGAAAAGGCTGGCACTTGCGAGGTATTTGTGGCAGGCTGCATCAAACTACTCAGAAGGGTATTGATTAAAAAAAGGAATAAAAAAGATTTCATCCTCGCTATAGATCTGTCTTCCTCCTACCGGCCCTCACTAATACTGGCCAGCAGATGGTTACTGGTGACTTTCATTCCAATGACCACTTCACAGTTTATGTTGTTGTTGTGGTCTTCAGTCCTGAGACAGGTTTGATGCAACTCTCCATGCTACCCTATCCTGTGCAAGTTTCTTCATCTCCCAATACCAACTGCAACCTAAATCCTTCTGAATCTGCTTAGTGTATTCATCTCTTGGTCTCCCCCTAGGATTTTTACCCTCCAATACTAAATTGTGATCCCTTGATGCCTGAGAACATGTCCTACCAACCGGTCCCTTCTTCTCGTCAAGTTGTGCCACAAATTCCTTTTCTCCCCGATTCCATTCAATACCTCCTCATTAGTTATGTTAGCTACCCAACTTATCTTCAGCATTCTTCTGTAGCACCACATTTCGAAAGCTTCTATTCTCTTTCTGTCCAAACTATTTATCGTCCATGTTTCACTTCCACATATGGCTACACTCCATACAAGTACTTTCAGAAACGACTTCCTGACACTTAAATCTTTCCTCGATGTTAACCAATTTCTCTTCTTCAGCAACGCTTTCCTTGCCATTGCCAGTCTACATTTTATATCTTCTCTACTTCGACCATCATCAGTTATTTTGCTCCCCAAATAGCAAAACTCCTTTACTACTTTAAGCGTCTCATTTCCTAATCTAATTCCCTCAGCATCGCCCGACTTAATTCGACTACATTCCATTATCCTCGTTTTGCTTTTGTTGATCTTACATCCTCCTTTCAAGACACTGTCCATTCCGTTCAACTGCTCTTCCAAGTCCTTTACTGTCTCTGACAGAAGTACAATGTCACAGTTTATAGTAACGGAATATGGGGTGCTAGACAGAATATGTTTTCTTAGTTAAGAGAAAGTTTCTCCTTTCCATATTAAGTAGGGTTGAGAGGACGTGCGGGTTCTTTGACATCCAATAAGCAACTTAGGAGTAGAGATCTGTTGGCTGAAACGTTTAGTTCCCAAGAAGTAGTAAGCCTTAGTAATTTTAAAACTGTACAGACACAGTATTGACCGCGAAAACATTTATTTTGATGGTAATTAGTTTCGGTCAGTTTTTGATCATCCTTAGACACTCATTCCAAGATGGTAGGCAGCGGCGGTAAACGCAGCTAGTGTTGTAACTCAAGAGCATCGACTACGCAGTTGACATTCGTTCCATTCACCGCCACAGCCTACCATTATGGCATGCGTTGTTCATTCGTCTCAGCCGAAGTCTGTTAATTGTTCTGAGGATCCCTCCCCCTTTCAGAAGCAGAGACAATCTGTATTCCGTACAATGAGGATCTTTATGGCCTCATTGTACGGAATACGGAAGAACGACAAAGCAATGAAGCTTCTTAGTTTCGCTGCTTGGTTTGGTTCAGCTCACTCAAAACCTTTTCTAAAAGCCGATACCTCAACTGAAATGGAGGATGCTAGTGTCAGCACTAATATCTGCTTTTGTAAGTGCTGTTGAAGAGCTGTTGCCATTCCTGCAGCCATGGCTCTCCTGAGTAACCAGATCACAGAACCACTAAGGCAGAATCTAATAAATAGTATCCACAGCCACCACAACTTCTGTAGTCATTTGTCCGACTTCTCTTCGGGTAGCCAAGCTGGATGGGACACGTCTGCTACTGAATAAGAGAGGTCGTAAACCATCACATCATATTGATCTCACTCTTTTTAACTGATTCGTTGATCTGACTTCGGAGACATTGAAATATTTGGAGAATCAGCAAGCCCCACGACTAGGCACTCAATCTTCGCTGGATCACCAGTCCGACCGAGAGAGGATGGAAAAAAGCTTCACTGATAAAATGGATCCGTACTCAGTGATATATCAGGACGCGTATGGAGGAACAAACACCTAGAGTAGGAAAGTCCGCTGTGCTTGTGTTTGGATCAAACATTTTAAAGCTACTAACGCCCCAGTAATATGTCGCTATACTCTCCACCACAAGGATGACCTGACTTGTCAAATGATAGGGGGATGGATAGCTGTGTTTGTCAGTAATACTCACCACTCCTGTTCTCTATTACTGGGACCTGCAAGGAATGACCCTTTGCTCACTCTGTTTACTTCCGCAAAAAACTATCGATTCTGGGGCTTTCACAGATGTTATATAGATCAATATCCCCGCCAGTCCTGTGAGACTTCAGCGCCCTTAATGCGTTATGTGGTTGCCACTACAGTTTCAGAAAGCCTCATGATGTCTCAGGAGCTGTGAATCGGCAACAAGAGTAGTCCCACTCATTTCAACGCTGGTACTGGGTCTTTCTCTGCCAACCCCTCTGTTTCTGTTCTGGAGCCCTCGCCAATACTATTCAGTTTGGTATTACTAAGACCTTCATTCCAGTGAGACGAGAAGAGAATAGAAGCTTTCGAAATGTGGTGCTACAGAAGAATGCTGAAGATTAGATGGGTAGATCACATAACTAATGGGTAGGTATTGAATAGAATCGGAGAGAAGAGGAATTTTTGGCACAACTTGACGAGAAGAAGGGACCGGTTGGTAGGACATGTTCTGAGGCATCAAGGGATCACAAATTTAATATTGGAGGGCAGCTTGGAGGGTTTGAGATTGCATAACTATGCAATTTAGTATGTTGTTTCCGACACAGACTATGACGTAGACGTCAGTAAGTGAGGGGAATATGTAGTCATCACTAGGAACGCAGTCATGATAGCAACAAGACAGGCTGTTAGTTTTTATTCATGGGTTACAAACCTGACACATGCACTAACTTTAGATGTAATAGCACTCCGTTAACTGTGGCGCATATTGTCAATATGCTCACCATCAAATTGGAGTTGTTTTCAGGAGAAATGGAGAAGTGCTCCCGAATTTGGAAATAGTGCCACTCATCCGTAGACAGCAATCTTTCAATTTCTATTGTGGTCGAACTCATCATTCTCCGAGGAATTATAGAGGCCGTGCCAAAGAACTTGGTTGAATGTCTCTACGGGTTCGTATAAGGAAACGAAACGTATATTAATTTCTCTCTATAGAGACCAAAAGTTTATAATTCATGCTAATCTCGAAACTATGAAACCGATTGGACATTCATCGACAGATCGAATATAATCGACGCGTACAAGCCTCACGAGACTGCTTGCTCTTCCAATAGATATTGTTAGACGCTGGGTTATTCACTCTACAAGAGAGAGAATTACCAAAACTAACGCCATGAAGCTAATGGAAATTTTGGAACGACAAAGGAAAAGTCCCAGTGCATTACAGGAAGTAAGCGTTTCATATACATTCACATCCAAAAGTTGCGACTCTACAGGTGAATACTAAGGAGGGGGAGGGTGAGAGCTAGGAGGAAAGACAAGAAGAGCGCAATCTGAATACTACGTGTTTTGTGACTCATGTCCTCATTGGACGCAGGAATGGATGAAGATATCGAGCATCAAGAATAGGATTAACAAACTGAAAATCTCACCACTACTTTTCTTGCATCCGAAAATGGGGCCTAATATCTACGAAGGCAACAGGAAAAACCAAGTAGCTTTGTAGCTTTTTCTGCATGCCAGATGTTCCAACATGTATCTGTCTACAATGTAGAACTACGAGTCTCGATCATAAAGACCGATGTTCAACTACCTATCTTCAGGACTGAAGAGCCTAACGCGCGATTTACTCGGCACCGGAAGACAATGCAATTTCGTTTGCACGAGTTCCGTCGACAGGATTAGGCCAGCAGCTTGCTTTTACGGTTTATCACCCACCAAGCATCTCAACAAATGACAGTGTTGTTCTCTTCAAGTTTACAGGAGTTTCTACAAAAAACACGCACTCATCACTTCCACCTGTTCCACATGTTATTACCATCCATAAGCTGCTACTTGCTGGTCACAAGGACGATGAGCATCAGTGCCCTATTGAAGTTCTTACAGGTGCCTACCAGTACTAGAAAATAATAAAGGACGACAAACCAATACGCCATACTGACCCGACAGTTATTCTTTCTACTAGATATGGATAGATTTTCAGTGTGCGCAACTCGGGCATTATTGTCAGCCATACCACTGTTAGCCCCGTGCACCTCAACGAAGATTCATCTTCATTAGATGAGAACATTCGTTTAGGCTTAAAAGAGCAACAAGAAGGATCACTCTCACCGAAATGTGCCGCCAGTTTGCAGAATTTCAGTGACACATTCCAAATGGCGGAAGGTAGTTTCATTACTAAGGCTGCCAGATACTATACTTTCTTTAGATCGTTGCAACACACGAAAATAAAATAGTGTCGTAACGTTCATTTTCATGAGATGTGTTACGCACAAAAGCCGATTTATATGCTGAATGAGCATGTTAAAGGATCAGCGTGCAGGACACTTGAAATGAAGTATTTCACATATGTCATCAAGCAGTGAAGGACGAAGGACCGAGGTTGCAAAGTGAAGAAACGTCTTCGAATCTTTATCACAAGAAAATAATACATGGTTACTTATTGACAATCTGAATTTACGACCATATTTGCTGCTGTCAACTTTAGTTGTCTTCAGGATGTAGCAAAAGTCAGTTTTAGGGGGTGGCATTTAAGCATTCTTACATATACCATTGAAGGAGAAGGCTGAGGTTCAATGCGATTCTTCTGAACATGTGTTGAGAGAAGGGAAGATACAGTTCGGTAAACAACGAACAAGTACAGATTTACACGTTTACAATTTGGCTTACATGCAACCCTCTTCCGGTTTCTACAGCGTTGAATGAATTGGCACCTTAACTCCCGACTTAGCACGCAGACGGGAATTTTGGACACCAGAACCAAATCATTCTGATTACCCAGATGGAAGGGACTGCATGGTTAAGATTCGTAAATTTCAAAGTTCTAGTATTTTGTGAAGCCTCAGAAAGGGTATAAGGAGCAGTTCTGTACATTAGAACATCCGAGATTAAAAATACACTTGTCCATTTGGTTGGCAGTAAAAACATATTCTCCAATCAGAATCCACCACTTGGATTACTACTTGCCTTCCTGGGGTCAAGACTGAAGATATTGGTGACGCTCTTCTGGATTTGACATCGCAAACTGACAAATGTATACTGATTCCAAGGTGGCACATGGCTGGATACGAAGTGACCCAAATCACTGAAATACTTTTGTTGTTAATAAAAAAATGAAATGCATGGAATTCAACGCTATCGCAGTGGTGACACCGCTTCGCCTCAGTCAATCGGAAAAATTTGCTCTCACGTACATCAATATAGCGATTATAATCTTCCATTCTTCTGGCATGGGCCTCAATGGTTCACACTTGAAACTTGACATAAACGACACGTCTCCTACGACCCTTGGCCAGACATACGAAAGACATATAAACAAGGCTTGGCTAGTAATGCATGGGTTACCTATTTAACATATCAAGTTACAGCTCTTACTGGGAGCTGTACGTATTGCACATAATGTCATGAATATTCCATTTCATCCATAACGTTAAAGGTCCAAAAAAGAGAAAGGGCAGATTCATTATCCACGAACTAAATTCAGCAAACCGAAGTAGGCTACGAATGTCCTAACAGGTTATGCTCTCTTGCAGAATACTATGAGCGTAACAACAAGACCTGAGTTTCGAACAAAATCAAAGACGGAACGCTACAGCACATTTCTTCAGGATGGACTCACACCGCTATGAGGACTACATTAGTTTGTATACTTGAATTTACAGGAAAAGCCTGAGAGGAGGAGTCACTCTCTCACTATTTTTCATATTCAAAAGCAACTGTGTAGATTTTTCTCAAAAGATATAAGTTTTGCGAGATGACAGGAAGTTGCCAACATGAGCGGGCTCTCATAGGAGCATGCATATTGTTAACGAATGAAGGATATGTATGGTGATTCTCCTTTGAATAGCATTTTCTGGAGTTGAGAATAAGCATACGGTTTGGTCATTGAACAGTAAATCTTGCAGTGGACGTTTGTACCTGTAAGCCTCTTACAGTCATTGGGGAAAGGAACGTCTCGAAGCTGCTAGTTCCAAGAATTTCTTACACGAGTGTGTCGACAATGCTTTCGGCTGGAGTGGTGGAAAAATCTGCTTGCCTGGATCCACCTGTTAGGCGCCTTTAGCCATAGCGGGGACAGGAGCAAGAGAGAAATTTAGGTTACCTTGTCAACGCATTTGGACAGTGTAGTAAACGCCCTTTGTCAACAGGGGTGCCTGTCAGTAAAGTTCGCGAGTTTCCATGTTCACCATGGAGAGCGTGCTATCGAGGGAGCCATAAGGTTGTGTTGTCCCTCTGCCTGCGGAGTTTCTGGGTAGCGTCAGGCCTTTGAAACAATTTTAGAATGGAATGCTACATTTATCGGGGCTCTGACATGGTCTATGCTGGGACACAAAAGCATTTCCCTTAGTGTAGCTGGTCAGACACGCTGTAAGGTTTGGACCATCCTGATAATGACCTCCATGATACATGTGTTGTTCACTTTACGGCTAAATGGAAACTCAAAACACGCTGCCTAAGGTGGTCAATGGGAAAAAAATAAGTCAGCAGTCAAACGGGAATGTACAAGTCAGGGATGGCCTGCTTCTCCAGAAAAGAGAACAGTATTGTTAATTTTGATTAGGACTGGAAGAAGAGTAGAGCAGACGAATTGAGGGGAGATGTGGAGCATGTGGATTCTTGTGATTGACACGAAACCCTCGTGGGGACAGTTGCGTAAGTGCTTTTGTGGAGTTTACCGAGGTTTGATGGAAATTAAGGAGAGGAGAAACATGGTCTTGTGGTTCAGATTCCAGTTTGGAGAAGTTTCTGGCCTTGCCTCTTGTTATGAGTGGCTTGCACTTGGGATACTTGTCCTAGCATTGGTCTTGACTGGCGAGCCTGTGGTGAGAACCTGGGTATACCAACAGTTTAGACATCAGTCACCTTGGACGACTTGCTGTGCCAAGGGTAGGCTCATTCACGTCAAGTCTGCCACCCTGAGGTTTGATTTACTTATACACACTGCCATGTAAGTGAGTCAAATTGATCCATGGTGTGACTGGCGACCGGGAGTGCCATACACTGTAATCTGATGAGATTTCAAGGCTCCATTAGAGAGTAACTCTGATCCTTGTAATACTTCGCCAGTGGTGACTTTGCATATTTCGTGTCTGCAATAAAGAATTACATGCGCTGCGCACAACTGCACTTCAAACACTTGAACTTTGACAGTCACCTGCGGCAGTACTACACATCGAAAAAGGGTTATAATATTGCTGCTGTGGCTTGTTAGGTCAAACATTATCACGATCGCACCACTTGTTCTCAGTTTAGTATAACTTATGTGTAGGCCAAATCCATCAGTCTGTTCAGCATTAGATAATTTCAAATTGTGTTATCCATGTTTTCAGCCAGAGAAAATAGTTTACTCAGAAGTACCTTAGTCTTTGCCAACCAACCGCCACCAAGTGGAGTGTTAACTATTTGTTGCAGCTATTTCTGTTGCCAACAGATCATGGTTTACCTATCATCACGCTTAACTCTTATGGATTCTCCTATTCTATAATCAATAAACTTTTGCCGTAATTACTATAGTAGATCAATCCCGTGTTGACATATTAATCACCCATCAAAAATTGACCACAGTAATGACAGGGCCAACACTTCATTGAATTTTTTCAGCATTCAAGTTTATTTACATTCTGATGAAAGTGATAACATCTAATGCTGGCTATCAGCAACAACCACAGTCATAGGGCAAATTCAATTTAACAGACGCCTGTTGATCAAGTGGAAAGCTTGCTAGTTAAGGTGACTGCCGTCAGAGCATGAACTTATAGTCACCAGTAGCCTTTCAAATCATTCCGCGAAACTAGTGTAGTCTTGCAAGCTTCCAGTTCTCTTTAATGTTCTCATCCATTTACGTGGTCGCTTCTTCAAAAGACGTACAATTACACCACCTAGGGACTGCTGTAATATTAACTGAAATACGGTATGAATTTTAAGGGGAAGACCAACAGTAAAAGAGTTCACAAACATGGGTGCCCTTTGCAGATAGCCAGAAGAGTACACAGACATGAGATAGATTCTCTTCCACGATGGCATTAAATTCACTATCAGTTTACAGTGACCGGCTTATATTTTGCAGAATCACATTTCGATAAACTTGGCAGCTTGCTGCAGAAGTGCTGTATCTTACTTCTCACATGTGCTACAACCAGAACTCTCCACCTCCATTATCAGATAGGAACACAGATAAATTTGTGACAGTCTGTACGGCACAACATTACTTCAATAATTGCGTTATTTTCAGAATAATAATGGCATTTATTACAAAGCGCGTATTTCTAGGTTGATTAGTACTTCCAAGTACATGTGGCAAGAGCAAACAAACGATACTTACTTCCCACTGGGCAGCTAGTGAGGTGTCTAACTGTGGAAGTGTGTTCCCACAGCGGACAGTCTATATCGCCAGGCGTTGTTCACTTCATAGTACAGGCACGACCGTGCCAGAGACAACAGGTTATAAAGTTTGTGAGGAGTTTGTGGGAAGACTGTTCGACGCAGAGAAGAAAGAACCAACATAATGATGTGTGTACATATTAAGGTACCACATACATACACTCCTGGAAATGGAAAAAAGAACACATTGACACCGGTGTGTCAGACCCACCATACTTGCTCCGGACACTGCGAGAGGGCTGTACAAACAATGATCACACGCGCGGCACAGCGGACACACCAGGAACCGCGGTGTTGGCCGTCGAATGGCGCTAGCTGCGCAGCATTTGTGCACCGCCGCCGTCAGTGTCAGCCAGTTTGCCGTGGCATACGGAGCTCCATCGCAGTCTTTAACACCGGTAGCATGCCGCGACAGCGTGGACGTGAACCGTATGTGCAGTTGACGGACTTTGAGCGAGGGCGTATAGTGGGCATGCGGAAGGCCGGGTGGACGTACCGCCGAATTGCTCAACACGTGGGGCGTGAGGTCTCCACAGTACATCGATGTTGTCGCCAGTGGTCGGCGAAAGGTGCACGTGCCCGTCGACCTGGGACCGGACCGCAGCGACGCACGGATGCACGCCTAGACCGTAGGATCCTACACAGTGCCGTAGGGGACCGCACCGCCACTTCCCAGCAAATTAGGGACACTGTTGCTCCTGGGGTATCGGCGAGGACCATTCGCAACCGCCTCCATGAAGCTGGGCTCCGGTCCCGCACACCGTTAGGCCGTCTTCCGCTCACGCCCCAACATCGCGCAGCCCGCCTCCAGTAGTATCGCGACAGGCGTGAATGGAGGGACGAATGGAGACGTGTCGTCTTCAGCGATGAGAGTCGCTTCTGCCTTGGTGCCAATTATGGTCGTATGCGTGTTTGGCGCCGTGCAGGTGAGCGCCACAATCAGGACTGCGTACGACCGAGGCACACAGGGCCAACACCCGGCATCATGGTGTGGGGAGCGATCTCCTACACTGGCCGTACACCTCTGGTGATCGTCGAGGGGACACTAAATAGAGCACGGTACATCCAAACCGTCATCAAAACCATCGTTCTACCATTCCTAGACCGGCAAGGGAACTTGATGTTCCAACAGGACAATGCTCGTCCGCATGTATCCCGTGCCACCCAATGTGCTCTAGAAGGTGTAAGTCAACTACCCTGACCAGCAAGATCTCCGGATCTGTCCCCCATTGAGCATGTTTGGGACTGGGTGAAGCGTCGTCTCACGCGGTCTGCACGTCCAGCACGAACGCTGGTCCAACTGAGGCGCCAGGTGGAAATGGCATGGCAAGCCGTTCCACAGGACTACATCCAGCATCTCTACGATCGTCTCCATGGGAGAATAGCAGCCTGCATTGCTGCGAAAGGTGGATATACACTGTACTAGTGCCGGCATTGTGCATGCCCTGTTGCCTGTGTCTATGTGCCTGTGGTTCTGTCAGTGTGGTCATGTGATGTATCTGAGCCGAGGAATGTGTCAATAAAGTTTCCTGTTCCTGGGACAATGAATTCACGGTGTTCTTATTTCAATTTCCAGGAGTGTAAATAACTGCAGTTATGCGTGTTACATTCTGTCGATTAGGATGATGCAAAAACGTTTCAGGGTGCAGACACAGTTCTCAAAGACATTGCAAGATCCGAGAATCACCCATCACTTCGCTCGCCAAGGTGTCTCATGGAGGTTTAGTATACCACAGGCGGTTCGATGGGAAGACTGGTAGGAAAGGACGGTAGGAACAACGAAACATTGCCTCGGGCAGGTTCTGGGGAAATCGCTAGTAGATGAAGAAATATTTAGGATTTTATTAGCAGGAATTTAAGAAGGCTTCAACCCATGAAAAACCGCACATGGGGCACTATAAGCATTGACATAAAGGCATATCTTATGGGAGGACAGTTAGTTACGATAAGGTGAAAGAAAGATTATTTATTGGAATTGTGGAATTTCCATGAAGTACAACGTCCTAACATGAAACTGATTTGGCCGGCCGCTGTGCTCTTGTGGTTCTAGGCGCTACAGTCCGGAACCGCCGGACTGCTACGGTCGAAGGTTCGAATCCTGCCTCGGGCATGGATGTGTATGATGTCTTTAGGTTAGTTAGGTTTAAGTAGTTCTAAGTTCTAGGGGACTGATGACCTACGACGTTAAGTCCCATAGGGCTCAGAGCCATTAAACTGATCTGATGTCGTGTGGAAGACATTGTACTCTTACAAGAAGATAAACTGCCAAGATACATGTGGAACAGTGCTCTCGTTATGGAAACTGTGCCGCGGGCCTTAATTCGTCGAACCACGGACCTTAGAGCTATTACTCTGCTTATGCAACTGGTCTTCCCACTGGAGATTGACCTGGTTGCGAGAGACCAGTGTGGGGAGAGTTTTTGTATTGCATTAATCTTTATCAAATGTATATCACTGTGAGCCGTGGCTGGCTCGCGTTATGTTTTGCATTAAACATTGGTTGCTATTCTGTGATTAGTCTCCCGCTGTTATCGCGTATCGATTTTCACATCCTTGTACTATCTTTGGACTCACGCCTACAGTTTCCGGCTGTGCCGTGTGCAGTCAGTTGGTCAGTTGACGTGGAGCAACGAGGAAATCTCCATGGCGCGTGTCTGGCCGGGGCCACTGGCGGCGTCCACGCGCGGTCGGAGTGTGAGGGTCTCTTCCCATTGCTTGGTCCGTGGCTCACCGAACCCAGACGCGAAAGTTGAGGCGTTACTTAACCTACCAGCCAGCCCCAACTGTTCACATTGTGTCGTTTGAATTTCGTTGGGGGCTGTTCGCATATTTCCGCGAGCAACAAGGTGTGTTTCCAAGTAGGCGAAATTCTATCCGCCCTCCTGTGAAGTTTAACTTGATTATTTTTGAATCGAAGTGAACCTGCGGAATCTTCTGCCTTGTGGCCGTTAAAGTTCCTGTTTCCTGCCCTGGCCATTGACGTAAATTCAGGCAGTGTGTTTTCCTCGTTCTGTTGTGGCTGTCCAACACGGCGTGTAGTTTGACAGCCGAATGAGTAATTCGTTGTGGGCGCCGATACCTTCTGCATTGTTCCATTGAACTCAGTGTTGTGTGCTGGTCGGGTGGAGGGGAAGTTATCCTGTGTCGTGTTCTACTGACTGTCTGTCGGTCGGGCTGCCGTCGGATTGAGAACTGTGGGGCCGGCTGCCTGCCTCACCTTTGTGAGCGTTAGTGTTTGAATTCCATGCCGAACCTTGGAAACTTCTGAGCACCGTTTAATGTCCTGCCTTTTCTTGTTTGTCCTTATTGTTTTTTTTATGTATGGATTCTAGTCGATTTTAAATTAAGGTTGTTTTGCCCTTAGGGCGTGAGATTCTTTGGGCCTTCAGCCTAATTTAAAGAAATGTTATAAGATAAGACCATCTACTACTTTTTGGTTCTTAAGTTATTGGCCTTCAGTTTTGCCCTCGAGGCGTGAGATTGAATATCGCATTTAGCCGGGAATTAAGTTCTAAAATTCATTATTTGGCTTGGTCTGTTTTTAATATTTCCTTTACTCTTGCAATGTTTGTCAAATGAATAAAGTAGTATGTTCGAGTGCAACTGACAGCCACTCATTTTGGCCCCTTTCCACTAATTAAACTATCTGTCCTGTCCTGCGGGTATAGCAGGAGGATGTCACACTGACCAGTAACATAAAAAAAGTTGTAAAACAATATACGACGTTCTGTTAGTTAATATACGACATGGAAAAGCTCTGTAGTGTGGATTCAGGAGATGTCGATCCACTGTCGACAACCTGACCTTTCTAGAGTCTACTATCCTGTAGGCTTTCCTACGTAAACAGCATTGTAAAGGCATATTTTTTGAAATGGATGAGGTTTACAACACTGCTTGGAGGCATAATGTTTTCTATCAGCTTCACCAGTGCGACTTCCGTTGCCCCCATCCCCTTTCATCCTCTCCTTGTAACTCAGCCTTGTTATGTACTGAGTTGTTGATGTGCAGTCAGATAATTTTGAGCAGGGTAATGGTGTTCCGCAGGGAAGTGTTTTACGTACCACCCTCTTTTTTCCCTATTCATTATCACTATAACGTCTACAGTGTGTTGTCGTGTTCCTTATCAGCGGTAGATTATGCAGATTTATGCACCTTAATAAAGCAACATCGTCTCCTCAGTTACAATATACTGTGAATTGCTGGGAGGAAATGGTTCCAAAGACGGGTTTTAACTTTTCTGAAGATAAATTCGTCAGTTTCTCTTTAATCGTTCTCGCTATATTTTTAATTTACTTTTAAGGACTCGGTAAAGTGTCTGACATAGTTCTTAATTCCGAACTGTTGTCGTTCGCACACCCAAAGTTACTGGATTTAGGGAAGCAGAGGTTGTTGAACTTTTAAAGTGCCTTAGCAACAAGACTCTGGGAGCGGAAAGGACGTGTCTGCTCGAGTTTTATAGGTCTTTCGTGCGATCGCTGTGCGACTATGCGTGCACAGTATAATACTGATGAGACCTTCTTGCATGGGAATCATTGGCACTATCCACCATATATGGATTCCGCTGGCCACTGGTGTTTACAGGACCAGGCCCATAGTGAGTCTCTGTACTGAAGTTGTGGAACCGGCTATCACCATCAGGACGCAACTCCTCATTGTCAGTTGTAAAAGGTTCTCGCTGCTCTCCATTCACCATCTTACCATACTGTTGCTCGTCCACCTATGTAGCGCCCCTCCTCCAGTCGCTCATTCGTGAAACGTGTGCTGGAATCACTTGTGTGGATTAAGTATAAGCCCTAATCCAGAGTTTTAACCGTATGTCACCCAGGTTGTTGCACAGGCTCAGAGTAGTTTTAAATTTAGTGCGTTACAGAAGAGATAGTTCCCTTCCCTCTTTTTTTACGATATTTTAGATAAAGAAGAAAACCATGTAGTATTCTCAGATGGCGGACTCCTTTGGCTGCTCTTTTGTTCCTATTGATCGAATCTCCAAGAGCAGGTTGCCTCAGGAATTCATCGAATTCTATGGCAAATTATATGCTGACTTCTGATCGTATCCTCAAGATCCTGTTACCTCAGGAATTCACTATGTGTTATGGTGTATTACTTGCATTATTCATGACGCTGGAGCAGATGAGATGTGTGACGAATTATAAATTCCTCGTCTTTTCCGACATCCTGAGTTACCTTGCATCTCCATAACATTAGTAGCTAGGAGATAAGGTAGTCTAAATTATCCCAGACGCTCTCATGAACCCATAAAGCCTGCGGAAGATGGTGTCTTTTCCCTGGGTGCCAAGGCACACGGGTGTTAAAGTAAACGATATGGCAGATGTAGAAGCAAGACGCATGTCGTGATCAACAGAAAGTTCAGTGTACTATCCCCATGCTATCACCTCGCAGTGAAGTGCAGATACACTCGTCGATGGGAAGAACAGTGTCTTTAAGTGACAGACAGTGAGTTTGGACTGCTAAAATCCACAATGCGAGAGCAGCGCACCTCCTACCGGACCTCATAATGTCCTTCGCAGTCGTCTTCAAGTAGGATAAGCCAGTCTTCTGGCTCCAGCGAAAGGATATTGTGTTGTGCAGTGATTGTGGCATACATATCACTGTGTGCTACATTTATTTATATTCAGACCACAGTACACCAGCTCATTTACTGACACATCTACCTTCTATTTTAAATGACAAATACACGAATGTGGTACGTTCTCTTAAATGTTCGACTAGTTCCCTAAAATTTTAGGGAAAAGTTTTTAATTTGTTAGCAAGATAGTACGCTCATCCATGCTTTTTGGGGTTGTTTAGCCAGCCACGTTTTGATAAATAGTTATTCCAACTGTCCTCTTGTATTACTTATGATTCAGTTACCAGTTGTAGAAAATTTCACTGATTTTGTTATGTTAAGTGATCTGAGACACTGTGATCGTGTTCATAACCATTATTGGGTGTAGGAGAGAATGTAACTCAATAGAGCTGGGTTCATTTGGTTCTTTCTAGCCACTTTACTCATAATCACTCTTACTAGTTTTGCTATGTGTGCTGACAAGCTCCTCGTTAAGCGCCCGTTAACCGCGCACGCACACACACACACACACACACACACACACACACACACACACACACACGCTAGTCAGTTATCAGGCACTTTGAGTAGTGGAGATGCGGCTATGGTTCGTCAGTGGAGAAAAATCTCTTAGTCACATGCTCTAGAGTGTTATGAAGACGAGTAGGGTGGTGTGTATACTTTTGTCCAACACAACTTGACTCCCGAACAAAAGGAACGAAGCTTGGATGCCTGCCACGGTGACTGAAATACGAAATTCAGACAATTATTTTCGGGAAAAAATCATGGCATCATCACCGGGGATGAGACTTGGTGTTATCATGACGATCACAAACAGCCATATGCAGAAATTCTAATGAGGGTTCAATGCTTTGTCATCATCATCGACATTCAAGACAGTATGAAAAACAATTCGAAGAACAGCATAATGAACGATTTCTCTGATAGTTTCACATGGTTGTGAGGGTGTTCTGTAAGTTTTATTCAAGTGCGATACGTAGATACGTAGAACAGCAAAACATTAAAACCAGTTTTCTGTTTCTTGTTGACTCAGTTTTGAAACCCTTTGTACTGGCTGAGTATACCTACTCAGTGTTGTGAAACTAAATATACAATGTGTTTTAAAACCATGGGTTGGCGGTATACACCGTTTTTTAATTTTGAAGTTCAAACTAGTCGCAGAACAATAACGGTTATAGTAGCCTTGTTATGGTTGTATATAAAAATTTAATTATTAAACACGTGGGGCGTAGTTGAAAGAAGAGTAAATTACTACAACCATGCATTGGTTGATCACCAACGTTGTGGAGTATTGTTACATATATCAGTAACCCTGTGAAAAGTTGTAGTGGTTAGATTTCAGCCCACAGGAACTAGACTCCTCCACAGGTTGAACAACTCTGAAATCCCGAATTGCTATTCAAGTAATGCCCTAGTAGACGTTGTTCATTAACGCATACCTAAAGTGAACGAATGTTACTACAAGCAATTATTAACCACCTTCAGTTATATTTTATTCGCCTGCAGTCCTCTGTACAAACCCTAAAGCTGATTTACTCTTCTCATTATCCCTCCAAGAGATATACGATACTGGCAGCACAATAGTCATACAGGCACTCTCGAAGACAGGTTTTCAAAATTTTCCAAGCAGTTTGTCGAGAGGATGGGACAGCGTGGCACCCTGTGCCAGCTCATAGCTACTCATTTCTAATAGTACCAAGAAATGACGAACCCATTGTCTTCAATTAGTGAACGAATCGCCTACTATAATTCCACTCGGGTTTTCCATAACCACCGTTCTTGAACAACAGGTTGTATGACAAGAGGTTCCCGTCTACCACTCTACTCTCATCCGAAACATAACAAAAATGACTTTGTTCTGCTCAACAGTGGAATTTAATACACAGTGGTAGGTAGCCACAGGGCGACAAATCCTCACACCATGTGAAGAGTGGAGACGTCCACCGTAACATCACTTTGCAGCATGGCATGTTGTTGTGTAACTGGGGGGGGGGGGGGGGGGGGGGGGGGCATCACCTTTCCATCTCTTCCCTCTTGCCATAAAATATTCTTTCATTAGTTGTATTCGAATCGGCACCTCCTATAGAGTGGCAAGGCTCTTGTACTGGTTAGGCACCTTGATTCCATGGTGATTTGATTGTGATATAAATGAAGAAAATTAGTATGTCGGGTTGACACTGGATGGTACCGTATCAATAGATCAGTAAATTTCAGAGTGACTCCTGTCATGCCATAACACATGTAAGAAGTGATGTCACAAAAATGAAGCACGAGCGGAAGACTTCGAGCGAAGGTAAACGGGTGAGACAATAAAATGTGACCTCATCGTGGGATATCAAATACTAATCGCATTACCGTCATCCAAGCGAAGAACAGCAGAACATCACTTTACGTGTTATCCAACTTTCTACTATTGCTCAGCAATTGTTTCATTTGATAGACTACTAGTCCTATTAGCAAGCTCCATCTGTCTCCAAAAATACCCTTGACAAAGGAGGACTCGTCTTTACACAGAGTGACTAATCGAACGAAATGTTACAGTTTTAAATGAGTCTCGCTACAATTTGAACTACGGTGCGGTATGACGTGTAAATGTGCGCACCAGAGCGTCACATGGGAGGGAAGTCTGATGCGATTTACGGTGCACGTGATTCTTGCAACTGCAGATACGATCTACCAAGATGGGGTAGTGAAAACTGTGCTCGGTGAAATTAGTGTCCAAATGAGAATCTGTTAAATTTACAACCAGTATTGCCTGTAACTAGTTAGGCCTTAAGTTACAGGCTAATTACACCCAAAGAGTGCTCATCAAGCAAAAACGCGCCATATATCGGTAGCAAGGATGCTGTGCTGTGAAAATAAACAGCAACGTAAACATATCCTGTTGCCGGAAGAAGAGCGTCATCAGTGGTCGACACAACGTTTGACAATACGCCCTCTTAAATAAACATATTGCGCCAGTTCTAATTGTTTTACCACGTAAATACTATTTTTCCTTTTTTGTGGTGGATATTCTGTACGATGTTATTAAATTGAATATCATACATTGTCACCTTAACTTTCGTTTGCTTCTCATTAGGTGAGTTGTTTTACAAGGCATATTTTGTTTCTTTTTTTTTTTTAAGGAATGTGTTACGTAATACGTAATTTTATAATGCTCATATGCCATCCGGAGGTAATGAGAAAGATATACAGGATTATAATGAAAATTGTTTTCATGTATTGAATTCACGTGTAGAGGATGTGCGCTACTAGGTACAGCTTACGTCAACATTATCTGTTTATAATCCTGGCCTTTATGTTAACAAGACAGAACATCTTGTGCACTTGAACCATATTCTTATCTATATTTTATTTTCTATTTATTTTGAATTTAGAAGAGATATGATTTTCCAATTCCGAGTTTGTAATGTGATTTGTATGTTTTCTGTTGTAGTTTTTGAAAGTCACATCATCAGTGAAAATTTTGTTTTTGGCCTGACATAAAGTAAAACAAATAATAATGACGCCCAATGGAAAATGTTTGTCATTTTGAGCATAGGCAGTCCTCATTTATACTTGACTTAAGGACATTTTGCAGTTTTACCTGCCTTTCATGGTCCGGAGCTCGAACAGGGAATCAGTAGGCCTCTCTTCTCTGGGCATAAACAGCACTGGGCCAAATTTCACTGGACACAGTTCACAGAACCCCACAATTGTCACCTTCTCTGGGTTTCCGGACAGCAACTGAAAACAGAAATTTGTCGTATCTTTGTAGAAAGAGATCTTCGAGATTCCATCATTGCTAGAGAATATCCAGTTTCCATAAGGTTCACGGACACTTTGCCGTAGTTTTAGACAGGTGTCGCCTCTTTCGAATCTCTCTCTCTGTAGGCTGTAGAATTGACCGGTTGGGGCCAAAAGGAAATTATTTAAACTATCTTTACGACGTGTATGTAAGACACGAAAGACAAGCAAGGTTTGGACTAGGATGGAAGGTGGTCGGGTCCGTCGAAGCCCTAGCCTTAATAGATTTAGAGAATCACGGAAACCTAAACCTGGATGAAGCATAGCCCGTCTCCCGAATGTGAGCACAGTAACTGAATCATGAGCCACCTCTATGCTTTTAATTTGGACAGTTACTATTTTGGATGTTATTCTTCACAAAGGAATGCGAAAATTGTTACGTTAGATTAGATGAGATGTACTTCTTATTCCAGTTGAAACATAGTGAAGAGGCCCCCTTGGGTGTGTAACATGGCAGATAATAAAAATACACAATAAATGTTTAAAAACGTGAGCGGATATGGAGATCACAGTTGAAATTGCCCTTGGGGATGTGGAATCGATAAGAAAAAATACATAAATAAAAATAAGAAAGATCATAAGCATATTTACATTTAAAGGGATGTAAAACATGTCACCAAGTATTAAAAGTTCAATGCACTTATGTGCATGTGACAACTCTTAGGCAGTTGTAGTCATCAAATTAAAAAAAAGAAGTATTTTGCTGCACTTCTTTTCAATCTTTGCGCAAAATTTGCTGCGAATTTAGATTGTACGGAATGTTCACATTATGCAACATTATTAACAACATACGCGCATCAGCCGGTTCTGCTACGAAATTAATCAGTAGAGTAAAAGGAGTTTCCCGCCACTAAATTCTTTCAAACCTTCTCAAACTGAACTTTATTCTTACTTAAATTATTTGTGGTTGCTAGCATATCAATGAAAATATGTATTGTTGGATAGTGGACACCTTTCTGAACCAAAGTAAGTGATTTTAAATCTTTTCGAGAGTTGTAATTATTTATACTATCGATTCCATAAACTGATGTGTCGGTTTGAAAAGAAAAAAGACATATTATAACGACCAATTTGATTAAGGTTTCAATATATTGGGGAGCAGTAGTTAATATACCTAAGTCCTTAACCAGCCCTCTGGAGGATGTTCCTGAGTTCACGCCACAAATAATTCGTGTAGCACTTTTTGGACTCGGAAAGCTTTTGCTTGGCTTGATAAGTTACCCGAGAAACAAATCCCGTACGACATTATGGAAGGAAAGTGAGCATACTATGCTAACAGCTTTTGTTGTTTTCACATCATCTATGTCTGAGAACGTTCTCATAGGAAAAGCTTTGTGGTATGCTCCTACCAGTTAAATTTATTATCAAGCTGTAATCCAAGTAATTTATCACTGTAAACTTATATGTGCTTGACGTCATATTTTAGGCATATACAGGCAGAAAACCTTTCACAAGTTGTGAACTGCATATAGTATGTATTTTAAAAGTTTAGTGACAGAAAACTGGGTAGGAACATGTTCTGATTCGATGTCATGCTGTTTGCATTTCGCGGGAGTACTAATCATAACTACCAAAACTTGTGTTTCCACCATTTAAATATAACTGTTTATTGTACCACATTTATATACGATTATACGTGCACTAGGTATTAAAAAGGCTCCAGTGAATTCGCCATGACGTGGCATTTTATTCGATATCTTGCCCGTTTCATATTTTTCCTCTTTATTCTAATAAAGTATTTGTACGTAGTGACTGTCTACAGTCTTCAAAATCCCACGTTTTTTTGTTACATAAAACTAAATTAAAAATATCGCGCACGGAAAGTAGCACAAAAGTTGGAAATCATCTAAGGCTGCGTCTGCTGAGTAAGCCTGACAACACTCGAGGGGTGAATTTATCACGCCTACCGCTATCTGAACGAGAGGGGAGAGCTGGGCAATAAAAAGGTGTACTTAATGAAATTTGGGGTTTCGTGGATATCGCTACGGTATCAGCTGTCGTGACCGGGAGATGTAAGTGAAAATTAAAAATCCCCTGACCACAATGCGTGCACGAGGGAGAATGTGTTAGCTAGCTGGGCAGGAAGCACAGTGACTCATTCATTTCCAACCGAATTATTCCAGTTGCCTTCACAACTCAGGCAATGCCCCAACCAGAGGTTCTTGTCAGCATTGCTGGAAAACAAAGGAGTTCATAATGAGCTATAAGTAGAGCGTTCCACCATAACAAATATATGAAAACGCTAGTTGTCATCTAAGGCGAATTTCTCCGATGACTTAAGTTTTCGTAGCTTCTTCATGAAGTGAAAATACTACATCACTACTCATTATTATGTTCGCGACAGTATCTGTTCCGAAGCAGCTAGGTAAAAGGAATATGAACATTTCAGAAAAGCGATTGTGACATGGTAGTCAATAACGGAAAGACAGAAGAAACGTCACCAACCATTCATGGCGTAGAGCTACAAAAAAAAAAAAAAAAAAAAAACTACAGCACTGTAAGACAGAATGAGACATACAAAATATAGACATGAGCAGTACAAAGAACATAATTTGGTGATTAATCTACACTCATAAGAAGAAAACTCTCTTTCAGAAATGAAAACAAAACAGAAGAAACAAAATTCTTCTAAGAAAGGCAATGCAGTATCGCAGCTTTCGGCTTCTTTTTTTTCTAACTAGAGCGTCTGAGAAATAATGAAAGGAAAGAAGAAAAAAAGTCAGACGAGAAATAGAAGAATGACGGATAAGTTGAAGAAGTAAAGATGCTGCTGTCTAGGAAGCAAAATCGTACACTGCAATCAAAAAAATAAATAGATGCAAAAGGATACGACCAACGAGTGAATTTTTCTAAGAACAGTTATTGCTTCGGAACTGAGGGGAGAAGATACTATATTAATATTTCCGCATTGCGTTTATTAACTGTTTCAAACATGAGAATATATCTTTTTCCTAAACTTTACACAGCCACTCGACCCGGGTAAGCAAGAGAATATTCACGAATATTCGATTGGCTCTAAAAAAATTTTAATGTATGAAGTAAGTTTGGGTGTACCACGAAGGCATGTAATCTGACTTCAAACATTCTGAGTATACGTGAACGACTGATTCGGTGTCCTAAAATTTTTATTGGTGACAGTAAGCATCGTAGATGGATGAATTTGAGAAAATATAAAAAGATTTGGCGTAATTTACCACTTGTACTTAAGCATAGCAGTTCTCTACAATAACTATAAATGAAACGTAATACCCATTATAAAGAGAAATTATTTCTCTATTATCAATTATGAGAAGCACTGGTCATTAAGGATGCGCTTGGTGCAAAGTATAAAATCTACGCATACCGAAAGACATGTAATACAGTTAATGACTGTAATCAGTACCACTTTCGTATAACATGTACATAATGTGGAGTTATGGTATTAGTGATGCATTTGTCACGGTCATCGGCGATCAGATAGAGAGAAGCAGACTTGTCTGTGCACACTCTGTTTTTACTCTGCAAGCAGTAACTGTGCTGAGATAAGAGATGAACTTTGTTTTCAACATTCATTCTGGCGTACAACCCATGTCCCGTAGACGAGTACGTACACATCTTTTGAAAGGGGTCGCATAGTGCACGTGCGATATGGTCGATGGGCATATCGACGGTTTGCTCCGCATGTTCGGTGCAATTTATCAGTGTTGTGTCGCTGCTCCCAACAGTAGTCTGTGGCATATTGCCACACCTGTAGACCACGTTCTGGATGTCCACGTATCAAAGTCACACGTCAAGATCGATGAATTTTGTGGGCAGTGGTGGCCGACCAAACAAAACCTACGGTTTATATCGTAATACCTGTAGCACCTGCTGGGTCTCAGCGACCGCTAGGAATCTTCACCTTGTAACACGATTAAGATCACGTGCACCTCGGACCAAGCTGCAACTGACGGGGCAAGGCTACTCTGGTGCCGTGAAAGTATTGACGGGAAAGTGGAATGGCGCTCTTTTGTCTTGCGTTATGAGGGCAAGTTCTGTGTATGCGGGTAATGGATGCACTCGTGTTTGGTGTAGTCCTGGGTGTGCTGCCTATTCCAGAGCGCATTCATCCATAACACACAGGCCCCATCCCAGGCCTGATGATGTGGTAAGCCATTGGCTACAACTCACTGTCACATCTGGTGTTTCTGCTGCGTAAAGTAACCAGTGCGCGCCCCAGCTACCCTCGTGCTACTGCCATGTCTTCGATAGAAAAGTGATGCATTTTTTCAGCAGGGCATTGCAGATCCACATACAGATGCTGCGACGCTACGCATCAGCAAGATCGCAGGATCTGTCGACACTTGACAACGTATGGGATATTATGAAATGGGAATTTATCCTTTTCCATGGTCTGCAAGAACCATTGCTGAATTACAACAGAAGGCGCAACATTCTTGGGACAATTATCGCAGGATGCCATGATTTTTTTTAATGGTATCATCTTCGTCGTTGATTGCGGAAGTTAACTTTTCAATGGATAACTTCTACAGTCAACGACGATTATGTCCTTTAAAAAATTCTACATGACTGTGAACCCTGGCCACGAGAAATTAAACATTTATAATCGTTTACATGCGAGAACGGAGACCTACGATACCGCCAGAGGTTGAAACAGTAGGTAATTGTGCAACTGTTTGGGAACCCTTTACTGTTGCAAGTGTCTTTCCTTTGGTCTGAATTTGTCATCATATACCACTACGACGAAGAACTACTGGACACAACACTTGTCAGTACAATAACTATGACATCGAAAGTGTTGCACTTTTTCCCCAGCTGTGTATACTGCGTGCGTAGAGAATTGGTCAGAGAAAATTTTTGTTATAATTGTTTGAAGGATACTTGGACTTCATGGTCACACTAATCAGTACAAACAAAGGAACCTCTTACGTAAAATACCTTTTCTCGGAGCGTTAAACGAAATAATCGGATTCTTTCTCCCACGAAAACTTCAACGTATTTAAATGAAATCCCTTTCATGGTTTAAGTAGTTTGTATCCAGAGGATTTAAAACGGATGGAATTCCTATCTAAATCAATACTATGGATTCGGTTTGGCTTATATGGGTTCAATTTTCATAATATATACGTTAGTAGGTGTGAAAGTATTGCTATCAGTTTCTGCCACAGGACACGACAAGATCACTACCATCACATTTAATTATTTACTATTTCAGCCTACCCTTTGCCTGCTGCAAGCATTCTGTTTGCGCTCCTAATTTACAGAATTTAACTGCATCAAAATCTATACATGAAAAAATGGGTCAGTCTTAACTACACCCACTGCTGGTCATACCTTTGGAATAAAACAATCTTCAACGTCCAACAAGAAAGGTGCTAATTCTGAACCTTGCCTGCTGATCAGTGAGAAAGCTTTTGTAGGCAGCTTTTTAACCGAATAGATGAGGCATTGTTGTTTTCGACACCATACCCCGATAATTAACTACAAAACGTCAAACCTTGTAACAAGCTGTGTGTCAAAATGAACTTAAATTTTGACGTAGGGCTAATTACCAGTGAGTAATATAACCTTCTTAGCATCTTTAGTTGGCAAAATAAAACAACAGAAACCAATCTTCCGGTCTACATAGAAAACAGTGACCAGATGCATCTAGTCTTACTTCCCTTATACATATTTGAGCATCATCAAGCAATGACAAAATATGGCTAGCTATCTGCAATGACTATGGTGTTTTGTACGAATATCTTTGGTTAGCAGATTAAAGAAATTGGAAATATTTTTCATAAACCTAGTAACTCTGTTGATTCACAGTCTTGTATCAGTAATTTTACACAAGCAATTCAAGGACATTAGCTACACTGCGACTCAATATCTGAACAGCTTACATTCAGTTTATGGCAGTTCCTCCCGACGCGGTTTATCCTCGCCTTAATGGCAAGACGAAGTGTTCCACCCTTCAAAAAACGTGTAATTTCGTTGCACATTCGGTTTAATTAGACTTCTGTTGTAACTAAAAACAAAGTCCTTACTAGCTAACGTATTATCAGTACATAGTAATTTCAACATGTGACATTGACAAAGAGGAACATATACATTAACATTACACAATAGGGGTTCAGAAAAAGGTTTCATTTTGCGCACTGAAAGAGATGCACCTATTTTATACACCGTCGCAGAATTTACATGAGTGCCATTAAAAGTTACTCAACACCATCATCAAAGCTACACTTTAGGGCCCCATTAAGTAGGCTACTTTTCTCAATCTGCTACCAGCTAAAACACTATCGATACATAGTAGCTTTTAAATGTGACATGGATTAAGAGAAACAGATATATTATCATTACAAAATATGTGTTGAGAAGAAGATTTCATTTTGTACAGTCAAAAATAAGCACCAATTTCATGCACCATTGCAGTACTTTTGAAAGTTATCAATATGACTAGAACACCAAGATCAAAAATGAAGTTTAGAGCCTTACTAATTGGTTTAAAATTCTGAAGGCTCTTTTTTGGGCATCCTATGCGGCGGGAAGATTGTCACGATCAAGTTATGCACTGCGGTTTATATATCTTATAGCAATTTCATAAAACGAAATGGCACATAGCAGTTTCTAGCCCTTGTTCATGAATTCCTTATCTTTTAAATCAAATGCTACTTCTTTGCTGAGATCTATTTTCAAATCCATAGCACTGTATCATTTTCTCAGTGTCGGCAGATGTGGCAGGGATGTTTTGAAATCTCACTGAGCGCAGCTATATGCTTTACTACCACACAGATTCAAAGTTGAAGCAGAGTGTTGCTTCTCTCTTGTCTGACATCTTTTGGCTCGGAGGTACATGCTGCCTGCATTTGAGAGCATTATGTTACCATTACGTGGGCATACGTATGAAAACCCTAAATGTACGATGGGTCGGAAAACGAAAAGAATCTACATAGATGTAAAATGAGAAAGTAACAAAACTTACATAAATTAAATTTTTACGCAATGGCAACAGAAAATAATCATTGTGTTTACTATTTGTGCTCATTCACCCTAAATTGAATTAAGTCAAGTTGGCAGAAAAGCGTTCACTTTTATAAAAGTCACTCCTCCATCTTTGTCAAAACAGTGGCGACAACTATGGTAATACTGATTTGTCCATAATCAACTATGCTACATGGCAGACAACTAACAGACTGCTACAGTACAATAGGGTAAATAACGAGATAATTTTTTTAACTAGTGACTAATCTACTACTCTTTTATTTCACATGTCAAAAAATTAACACATAGTTTTCTTATTCATCAGGGCGATGGTAGTTGCAATTTCCTTAACCTTTTCTCATCTGCATTTTTGTCACACTTATACTAGTTGAAAAGAAAAGGAAATTTCTGCTGTGCTAGTCCACTAAACGATCATGTTTATTAAATGAAATTCCTACAGTTATTCTAAATTCTTCATTGGACCACTATAGTCACTTATACAAAGTTTTATACAAGCTCTTGTTGTTTAATAATACAGTACAGCTCAACAATAACTTAATAAGACAATTCATCAATACAGTTGTTATACAAGGATTATTATAATTTGTTATTGTTTGAAGGGGGATTTGACCTCCTGTCAGCCCAATACTTCTTTATCCTATCAGGTATTTTCGTTGTTTCTTCATCTGATTTTGCTTTTATTGATCTTCATTTGTAGCCTGGGCTATAAATCATGTAGTTTCTCGTTTTCTCTGCTTTGTTTTCAGGTCATGTACTGTAATTTGAAGTTCTCTTAGGTCTTCCTTAATTTCTGTGAACCATTTAACATTTCTCTTATTATTCTACTATTTTTCTATTTTCCCTTACTAATTCTGTTTTCAAGTTTTCTCATCAGATACTCATAGAATGAGATGCATTTTTTCTGATTGTGCTCAAAACTGGTTCTATATTCATCCCATGTAGGCTTTCACGGCCGGCGTCTTCATCAGTAAACACTTCCGGGCTAAATTGCCGTGGTCGATCTGTAGAACTTCTTCTCCCTGACGTTTCGTTCTCAACTACAGAGAACATCTTCCGAGGTGAGTCGACGACTAGCTGCTAGGAGCTGGGGTTGCCGCTTATATGGAGATCGTAGAGGGCGCCACCGCACCTCACGTGGCGTCGATATGTAGCTATCTCTGGCTATCGCCTGTTCTCTCGATTGCAGGCAATCGATTGTCACGTGATCGATGCAACGTCGACAGCCATATTTTGTCCCAATTTAATCCTTCTTCTTTACGATTAAAATTGTATTGATGTTTGTGGATATCAATTGCCTCTCTATACATACGTGTATAATAATGCGACGTCCTGGCTAGTACGCTTGTCTCACCGAATTTTAATTCGTGATATCCGTCCTTAAAAACATGTTCCGCTACTGCCGATTTGTCGATATGTCCCAAGCGACAGTTTCTTTTGTGCTCCGTCAAACGTGTATTGATGCTTCTTTTTGTAGTTCCTATGTAAACCCTGCCACAACTACACGGAATTTTGTATACCCCTGGGGTGGCTAGGGGGTGACGAATATCTTTTGTTGATCTTAGGCATTCACTAATTCACTTAGTAGGTCTGAAAATAGTCTCCACCTGAATCTTGGCTAGTACTTTTCCAATGCTATCCATGATGTTATGGATGAAGGGCAGAAATACTTTTCCAGCTGATGGTTGTTGCTGTCTCCTATTTTTAGGCGTTTTTCTACTTGGGTGAAGTGCTCGGTTTTTCGTATAACCATTTTTCACAAAAGCCATTCGTAAATGATTTAGTTCTTCTTGTAAGTAGCCAAGTCTGTACATATAAAAATTTAATAAAATTTTTAATTTTGAAAAACCCAGAAAACTCTTTCAGATTAATGTCAATACCCCAAACAAAACCGCACCCAAAAAATTACATACGTGTAAGATTTGTGCCAAGAGTGGCAATCAAACCCATGTCTACTGCTTACTAGGTGTTTTCTCAGTGCCATCCCAACATACTATAGATTCTCCCTTACACGAATAGAACTGCCGAGGCTCTCCATGTTATGGAATAGCATCTCATCATCGAACGTAAGTGGGAGATCCAAGATGGAACCGATGTGCCAGTACTTATACAAATGAAAAGACACTATTTCAGAGACTTTACTGTTCTCATACTGATATGATTTCACTTGCCGCTACAATCTGCCTACATAAAATCATATCAAGTCTCAGAAATTGTGTCGTTTCATTCGTTTTTAAATGCTGTTGCCAAAATGCCAGTAAAATCTAATTTTGTTGGCATAACACTTCGTTGATGCCAATTCTCTCTAGTCTTTGATGTGTATAAACACGTTTCCTGGAATGTTTGTAAGAAGTGCAAGTGTCCACAGTTGACATGAAATCTTTTCTGTACAGCATTCGTATTCATAACTGCGTGTGTCATTCATTTTCAGGGAACCTATATAGGAAGAGAAAACAACTTTGCAGGCTAATATTCACACTCCCTTCACAAGACACTCAACACAACCTTAAGAACAACATGTTGACACAACTGTTTTACTAACCATGATGCTGTAAAAGCCGTAGATGTGTTGGAATCAAGAAAATATTGACATGCCCAGTCGACCAATATCTATAGAAGAAATTGCTGGCTTAGCCCAGAACGTTTATATTCTGCAGACCACTTAAACACACCAACCTGTGACCTAATAAAATATTTTCCCATACACTAATCCTTACTAAATTTTATGTAGTGTTTCACATTAACAATAGTTAACTGCTGGATTGGTCTTAGTTCTATACTTGATATGTTGTCAGATATATTCAAATTTAGCTAAATTCTAAATTTTATAATTTCCCATTAAAATCAACATAGTGACATTTTATTATATTGATACTGATATTAATGGTGTACATCAGGATATCGAAAGATGGCTTACAACAAACATTTTGTAACTAAATAGTCAGTTAAGTAATATTTGGTTCATAACTATGTAAGTCCTCTGCTTTCAACCTCTCATTATTATTTTGAATTGTTTGATGATTTTAACTTAATTTGTAATGTTGTCAGAGTACGTTTGGGGTGAATGAGTCATGTATGGGACATATGAGATTGGAATTTTTTGATAACAGATCATAAATCAGTATGCGAATGGTATTGTGCAGTCGAGCAGTGAGTCGTATACATATTGTGATATTCTCAATGTAATCAGTTTATGTATTTTAGCTGAGATATATTTACTTCTCTCCTTGGATCGATTTCCGTATATCTGTTTCTGGAAACATACAATGCAAGGATAATCACTTAATTAAATTTAGGACATAACAGAAGCTGCCAAAGAAATGCTATGAAGCATTGCTGCAGCCGATCAGTGAGGAGAGCGATCTCCAGTCCTGAAAGCGAGAGAGGTTTGCATGTATCCGTCTGCGCCGTTTTCGTGATCCAGTATTTCTGTGAAAATTTATAAGTTGCTCTCATCGAGAAGCAGGAAGATTCGCCAAATCATAAGAAAATGTGTAAAATATATTTCCGAAAGTTTTCATATTTATTAGAACATTTGGTGACCTTCTTGGGATGAGCTAAATAATTCCGCTTCACATGCTATGAAGTCGTAGCCCTGAAATTTCAGAGTACGAAGTGTGAACCGCGCAGCATGTGAGGAAGCTTAAGAAAAATATCCGAAAGGAATAATAAATACCTAGAACGTGAATGGATGACTCTGGTTTTCGCTGCTGAAGGACAGCATCAGGTGACGGACGATGGAGTCTAAGCAGGAGGTATCGAGTGATCGCGGTAAACACTGGGTTATCGAAAGGAGAGAAAATGGTAGTGTTGACCTAGAGAGAGAGTCACATATAGTCATTCAAGTGGAGTGGCGGTAGAAAAGTGACAAGAATTAAAACAGAGCTTATAACGAGTCGATGTACTATTTTTCATAACTGGATCGTAGCATGATTCTAATCTATGCAATATGAATGCAGAAAGATGTAAATTTATTTGGTTTATGTATCACGCAAAGTGTAACTAACGCCACGAATGTTGATTAATGTTAGTCTGAACAAATTTTAACTTAACTATTACTTGTAGTAGCTCTCTTAGTATTTCGTATATATTTGTAATTCTTTGAATATAGCGTGACAAAACTGAATATGGAAACTATTTTTTATTAATTTGAAATTTCCAGGTACCTAGTTTTGAATTTGCTGAGAAGGTGTACTTTGACGATAAGCAATAGTCACTAACAATCTAACAATGGTCTGCTGTCTGTAGCATGGACGTATTTCTTCATCAAGTAGAGGGACCCTACAACGGACAATGCATAACTTTTACTACAGGCAAAATAACTGCATTAATTATTCACGCAGCATCTAGTAATTCTCCGTAACTAAAATTACTCAGATTTAATAACGAAACTGTCCTTTTTAATGTGAGGAGTTAATTTTTTGGTTTATGGTTATCGATGATGGCCGCTAATGATACCAAGTGGGCTGAATACCATTTTACGCTTTTAATGGCAATAAAACATGAAATTGTCGTCTTCCTATATTCTTGCCGATTGTCAGTTCGTGGGAGAAATATTAATGAAATTTGGAGTGACGAAGTTAATGTTTGGTTGGGAGTACTGAGTAGTTGAAAGAGTTTTGTTACCATCGCATACCAAATATGCCATTACAATACAAATCACGTGAAATATCCAGTTGTTTATTGACTGACGACATTGCCGATTCTTTGGACAGCAAGTCGCGATTTCAATACTTATGCTGGCTGCCGATGAAAGACTGTGGCGCTTGAACGGAATAGAGGAAAGTCTCATACATTTTTTCCTTTTTTGGCTTCGAATTGCATAACAGGGCTACTTGGTAACAGCATGTCTATTTCAACAATGAGAATACAGAAAAAAGGTTTTCTCGAAACATGGTGTTATTAAATAGCTCAATTTCTACTTAATATAATGAAGCTACAGGAATTTAAACGACAGAAAATTTGATGCATCGTACTGATGCAAAGTGCAGCTCGTCTTCTGAACAGTCTGAATCACATTATATGTCTCTTCAGGGCAAGCCGTACATCTCAGGAGCTAGCTAATATAAGTAAACACTTTCCAATGGGCGGAAATGTCGCACGCCACGACAGATAATATAATGGAATGTTCGGTAAACTTGAGTGAGAATTATTGAAATTAAACTAACAGTATTGTCATGAAACTAGATGGACACCGTGCTGCAGCCACCGCAATACATTACGCGAAGCGAATAAGATAGGAATTAACTATTACTGGCACTAATTATCCTCCGCCACACCACTTTTTTTCAAAAGGAAGAAAGGCAGTTGTAGATAGGTCCTAATCAATTCGTGCTACACCAAACTCTTGCGTTACGTTCTATATCTGTCTGCCTCATGGTAGGACGCCTTACAATAGCACTGGTGATGGTCCTTTAAACTAACACCGATTTTAGTATTTTGCAACTCTGGGGGACGCTGTTCTAAAGGCCCAGGCTACTTCCAGTGAGAATTTTTTCCATCGCATTATCTAAATCATAGGAACAACAATCAACACTTCATTAACACTTCGGAGGAAGGTAATGACAAACCGCCTCCAAAACAATATGCACTGATCAGCCAGGACATTATGACCATCGACCTATTGTCGACATAAACCCGTACAGCAGATAGCAGCGTCACCTGGCGAGAATTAATCAGAAACGTGCACGGTGAATGCAGTATCAGTGAGCGTGCCGGCCGTGTGTTGAATGAGGAAGGCACGCGATCTGTCTGGGTTTCACCAGTGGCAGACGTCATGGCCCGAAGGCTCGGCACAATTGTTTCTGAAACTACACGACTTGCCGAGTGTTCGAAGAATGCTGTAAGTGTCTTTAGAACGTGGCGAAACCAAGGTGAAGCCACGTCCAGGCATCGGGGGGAGGGGGGTGGAGGGAACGGGGGTGGAGGGGAAATTGGATGGCCATCTTTCTACACATATGTCGGACACATTGTAGGCTGGATAGACAGGTAAAATAAGACAGGCGGAGAACTATGGCGGAACTATCATCAGACTTCAATGCTGCTCAGAGTACAAGTTTGTATGAACACACAGTACACAGAACACTAATAACCATGAGCCTCTTTAGCAGACGACTCATACATGTGCCAAGTACGACTGAAATGATCCCTTGACCATCGGCACTGGAAGCTGCCACAGCGGCAGAACGTTGCATGGTCTGATGAATGCCGATACCTTCATCACGTCGATGGGAGGGCGCGAATCCGTCGTTTTCAAGGGGAACAGATCCTTGACACATTTACAGTGGAACAGAGTCAATATGGCGACGGCTCCATTGACGTGGGCATCCCTGGGTTCAAGATAGCTCGTGGAGAACATCACTAGGGCCAAACGGTGTAATACACTGGTTGCATGTTTCCCGACGGCAGTTGTATTTTTCAACAAGTTAATGCTCCATGTCAGAAGGCCAGGTATGTGAGGGAGTGGTTCGAGGAACACAGTGGCTACTTATTATTGATGTGCTGGCCATCCAACTCGTCAGATCTGAGCTCAACAGAACACATCTGGGATTTGATTTTACGTGGCGCCAGAGCTCATGGCCCCATCCCCGGAATTTTCGGGAATAAATTGAGTTGTGTGTGCCGATGTGGTGTCACCTCCCTCCAGCGACCTACCGACGTCTCTCAGCTTCCATGCCACGAGCTGTCGCCGCTGTTACCCGTTAGAAAGGTGGACATACCGGCTGTTCGGTAGATAGTCATAACGTTCTGTCTGAACAGAGTAAGTAGATCACAGAATTTGACGTTACCGGTTTAACAACTGTACCCACTGACCTTTGTAAAATTTACTATAATTCTTAATCTAAATCGCATTTATGCAGTTGGAATGACTCTTACGCACAATCTGCTTATAATGCATGACATATTTTCAGTACACGATAAAGTTACAGCTTATCGGACCGCTGTCCTTAAAATCTGTCATACTGTGTATAGAGAAACTCCCTACTACAACCAAGAAAATGCTTTGAAGCATTCTTATTCACAGTGAGCCACCTACCTGCGTTCACACACTGATACATGCTCGCTTACGTACGTGTGAATAATGGTCCCACTCACAAGTAGGAATACACCACTAACTACGGACAATACGACTGTTTTCCCGTATGAAGTCTATCTGCCGGGACTTGGCCACAAAACGTGCTTTCATTATAAAGCACGCAAAACTGACGTTGCACATTCCAAAAATAAAAGCTTCCCGTTATTACGGTTGAACAATAACAGGGGCGTTGTTCCATGTACACGAACACTGCTAAGTGAAATATTACGCAGCCGCGGGCCATTAGGATTATTCTTCTGCTGCTCGTATGTGGACGGTGCTACAGCACTAATACTGTATGGTTGTCATAACAAATTATTTGTCCCTTTATTTCTCGGTATAACGATCGTCTAATGTTAAACATTTCCACTTACAAGAGCTTCATAATTTAACTTTCTCAACACGCAAATGATGATTTCGGTAGCAGGCGTCTCCCTAGAAAATGCGTAATGGATATCCTGCAATTTATCATCTCGATAAAGCTCATTTTATTCAAACTGCAGTACGTATAGTCAAAAATTTGGAAGCTGTCACTGCACTCATTTACAACGCGTACACGTATTTTGTGGCTTCTACTTTGAGACTTAGTGAGGTGTACATGAAAAACGTGGAACTTCTGCTACGCGTCTAGTTGACTGAGAGATAATTTAACTACTAATGTTTGCGAAATACTTTATGTTCTTCCTTATTTTAAATGTTCTGAAGAATCTAATTTCCAAAATACTCTGACCAGCATTGAATGTCATGCAGGGATAATGGAAAATACGCGTAGTTATTTACGAAACTAAAAGCTCAGAAACCAACGTGGAGAAATGCACAGATGGCAAAACACAATACAAAAAATCTGTAATTAAAAATGCAGACTTGTTTCTTCTTAACACGTTAAAATATCCTAGTGGAAGGAAGATACGACCTAAAGTAAAATAAATAAAAATTGTTAAACTTAACTTTGATGTTATTCCATACTCTCAACCTGTAAATGACAGGTGTGGTCGTGCGGTTCTAAGCGCTTCAGTCTGGAACCGTGTGACCGCTACGGTCGCAGATTCGAATCCTGCCTCGGGCATGGATGTGTGTGATGTCTTTAGGTTAGTTACGTTTAAGTAGTTCTAAGTTCTAGAGACTGATGACCACAGATGTTAAGTCCCATAGTGCTCAGAGCCATTAGAACTTTTTTTTAATGACAGCATATTAAATAAACAGACAGAGGAAATGTTACGAACTAAAAGGATTTTCGGTTCAGTGGCACTTTTAACGGAAGTTGTAGTAAAGCAACAGAAATGGAAGGTGCCAGTGTAACAATATCCTTTGTACTCCAACCAAGTTTCATGTACGAGCGACACAAGATTTTTGATCCTATTAAACAATAGCCGTTAAAGCGAGACTGTGCACCTAATAAGGAACAGTTGCAAATCACGATTGTAACCCAATGAAGAAAAGATATTGCTACGAACTTTTACATGTAAGTTATAACAGATGTAGCAAAATGATGTAGAGGAAGAAAAAAATATTGTGAGGCACTTGCTATAAGTACCAATTTATAAAGTATGGGATGACATCTAAGAAATAGAGTTATTAATGGCATGTCGGCCATCTTTGACACTGTCAGTGTATTTCCAATGACATGAGCACAACAGTCCATTTAAGCCAAATCAAAGATTTTGTGAGGTGATACTTGCCGAGTCGGCAGCGTTCCGTTTAAGTTCCGTAAATGAGAACGAAGTGTTTCGGAGAGTACAGAAAGGATTATTAGAAGAACAATTGCTTCTGCGTACAACCCTTCTGCCACTGCGTATACAGATATGAAATTTGTCACAATAACAAAAGCAATGAATCGTCAGCCAATCCACAATCAGAACTACGAGCAGCGCTGGGTAGCCGCGCGCTCTAGGGCGCCTTGTCACGGTACGCGCCGCTGGCCCTATTGGAGGGTCGAGTCCTCCCTCGGGAATGGGTGTGTGTGTTTTGTCCTTAGAGTGAGTTAGTTTAAGTAGTGTGTAAACGTAGCGACCGATAACCTCAGCAGTTTGGTCGTATAAGATCTTACCACAAATTTCCAAAAATTTCAAGACTCTGAAGTACTGGGCTAGTATCGAATAGTCACAAAACTAAATGAACAGTGCTGTACCATATGAAGGCTTAATACAGACTAACACGTGAGAATAAGAATAGGAATGGCATTGTTGACGAGAAGCATTAAAACTTAACGTATGTTTCCATCTGCCGTAGTCTGAGGCCATGCAGCCTAAAATTCAAGGTGTACTTCAAACGTCAGCATTATGAACACATCATTGATGTAAGGAGAGGCCACACTTGAAACGGAACACACGAAGCAACAGCAGCAACAATAGTAGGTGTAGATAACGGTGTGTTTTCGAAAGTCATATGAGGTCATTATTGCGAACCGGAAACAAAACCGGCAATCCATGGTGTGGCGCCACGGCGCTTCTCCTCCAAAACAATAGTTCAAAGCCTCAGTCGATGCAGTAATGACGGCAGTCTTTTGTAACTCTGAAGTAGTTGTTCTGTTTGATGACCCTCAGGATTCAACGACAACTCTAACGTATTTTGCGCCACCTCGACCAAAATGAGTAAATGTCTTCAACGTGTTCGTCGCCACAAAATTACAAACTAACAACTCTCTCTACACGACAACGCAACTCCTCACTCAAGTCTGGGCACCCTAGGGGAGCTCACACAAGTTAACAAAAAAAAAAAAAGGTTCAAATGGCTCTGAGCACTATGGGACTTAACATCAGTGGTCATCAGTCCCGTAGAACGTAGAACTACTTAAACCTAACTAACCTAAGGACATCGTACAGATCCATTCCCGAGGCAGGATTCGAACCTGCGACCGCAGCAGTCGCGCGGTTCCGGACTGAGCGCCTGAACCTCTAGACCACCGCGGCCGGCTCACACTAGTTCACTGGACTGTTGTTCCTTATCCTCTCTACAGCCCGGACCTCCCACATTCCCATGTCCTGATTTCTGTCTGTGTGGTCCAACGAAGTTTGCACTCCACAGGAAAAAAGTGCATGGAAGATGGGGAGGTTATTGATGTAGCAAGACGTTGGATTCGACGTCGACCAGTAGAATGGTACTATGAGGGTATAAAAGCCCTCACAGTAAGGTGGGATAAGGGCGTCTCATTGACCAGAGATTGTGTTGAAAAACAGGGTTTCGTAGTCGGAAGAGTGGTGTACTGGAAGCTTTAATAAAACCAACCTGCCGACAGATAAAAATTTTTTACATTACTTATTGAACGACCATCTTATTGTACTCACAGCAGAATTAGGCTCATTAGAGATTAACAAGCCTAAGGGGCCAACACCGGTATTATTCATTTTTGGCTATAATTTAATTGGAGATTCTACTTATGTCGCGGGTTCGAACCAAAGAGAAATGATGGAGATGTATTGTCCATAATTTTGGCTGGTCGCAAAGGTAATGCATTCGAAACTTAGTCATTTTCGGCAGAAGATGTTTTCTGTTGTGAAGGAGTCTTTGTGCTGGGTTTGAACGGTCCTTCACGCACGAAGGGCCTGTTACAGAGGGGCGCCAGAGAAGCAGTTCTGCGCAGTAGTCGAAATCAGTGTCTGCATCCTAACTCAAGAAAGCAACTTTCCCTAAACTGTGCAAATGAACTCAGGTTCGCTGTGAAATGAATGTACCCCTGCACAGACGGCCGTTCTCTTCGAAACCCCAGATGTTAAACAGACCCATAGCGAGACATCTGCCTTTCTATGATTGTGGGGTTCTCACTCTGTCAAGACGCGTTGCCTTTGTGTGGCTGGTACAGTATCCAGACCACGTGATTCTGCTTTTCAGGCACCACGTTCATATAATTTAAGTGAGTGCTACAAAAACCAGAAGGTTCCTCTAACTTGTAAACAGTATTCGATCATGCTGCTCCGTATTTACGACATTCAGATCATCCGGAATTACGATGCCAGCTTGTAATTAATACTGATACTCTACTAAAGACCACTCCAGTGCGCCGCTGTGGTAATCTGGAACGTTCTACTGCCATGTACCATCATTGACATCTCTCTCGCTCGGCCTCAATGACGTGCTTTATTTCTCTATTTTGTGACCTCTGATTACTTATGAGCGTATTCTGCCAGTCGAGTAATAACTTTCTGGCATCCACGTACTTTTGACAAATATTTCAGTGCATTTTTACCTTATTAGACCTTTGAGCTTCATCGATTACATATTTGCGGGTCTTTATGAAGGTCTATGATCGGCTCTTATTCACGTAGGGACGTGTTAGCCCCTTCCGCCCTTAATCTCTCCACTGTAACTGTGGAGACTATGTTCATCACGCCTGTACGAGGAGACGAAGCTACCAGTACAATCAGGATAGATGCAAGGGTATCGCCATTAATGCCCTAGGGAAGGGTGGCACGGTCGCTGCTATTCCCTGCATGCAGAAACGATCAGACGGACCAGATGAGCAACAATATGGGGCAGTCTGCTGATGACGCTTCTAGTATGATAAAAAATTAGGTTAAATATATTTGAATTTTTTAAATTTTAATCTGATTATATATATATATATATATATATATATATATATATATATATATATATATATATATATAGTGTTTCATACTAGAATGTCGTGTTCCCAGTTTGGCACAGCTTTGCCAAAGACCGTCTTTGGTCGGCTCCTGATCGTTGTCAGAAGGAGGCTAGTCTCAAACGTACATTCCCGTATTTTTTCCTCAGACTAAGACCTACGTTAGACAGTGGTAGGCATCTCTTGCCCAGAAATACCCTCTTTGCACTTGCTAGTCTGGTTCTTAAATCCTCTATTTTGCGTTCATAATGCTTCCAAAGGGGCAAAATACTACCTTCTCAAGGTTGCATGTATGATATTCAATGTCTCGCAGTTCACATTTCTTTATTCTGCGTCAACAAGTCCAGTCATTCTTCCTCACTTTCACCGAGGATAGCAATGTCATCAGTGAATCTAAGTATGGAAATGCTTTCATAACGTACACTCCTGGAAATGGAAAAAAGAAAAGATTGACACCGGTGTGTCAGACCCACCATACTTGCTCCGGACACTGCGAGAGGGCTGTACAAGCAATGATCACACGCACGGCACAGCGGACACACCAGGAACCGCGGTGTTGGCCGTCGAATGGCGCTAGCTGCGCAGCATTTGTGCACCGCCGCCGTCAGTGTCAGCCAGTTTGCCGTGGCATACGGAGCTCCATCGCAGTCTTTAACACTGGTAGCATGCCGCGACAGCGTGGACGTGAACCGTATGTGCAGTTGACGGACTTTGAGCGAGGGCGTATAGTGAGCATGCGGGAGGCCGGGTGGACGTACCGCCGAATTGCTCAACACGTGGGGCGTGATGTCTCCACAGTACATCGATGTTGTCGCTAGTGGTCGGCGGAAGGTGCACGTGCCCGTCGACCTGGGACCGGACCGCAGCGACGCACGGATGCACGCCAAGACCGTAGGATCCTACGCAGTGCTGTAGGGGACCGCACCGCCACTTCCCAGCAAATTAGGGACACTGTTGCTCCTGGGGAAGCTGGGCTACGGTCCCGCACACCGTTAGGCTGTCTTCCGCTCACGCCCCAACATCGTGCAGCCCGCCTCCAGTGGTGTCGCGACAGGCGTGAATGGAGGGACGAATGGAGACGTGCCGTCTTCAGCGATGAGAGTCGCTTCTGCCTTGGTGCCAATGATGGTCGTATGCGTGTTTGGCGCCGTGCAGGTGAGCGCCACAGTCAGGACTGCATACGACCGAGGCACACAGGGCCAACACCCGGCATCATGGTGTGGGGAGCGATCTCCTACACTGGCCGTACACCTCTGGTGATCGTCGAGGGGACACTGAATAGTGCACGGTACATCCAAACCGTCATCGAACCCATCGTTCTACCATTCCTAGACTGGCAAGGGAACTTGCTGTTCCAACAGGACAATGCACGTCCGCATGTATTCCGTGCCACCCAACGTGCTCTAGAAGGTGTAAGTCAACTACCCTGGCCAGTAAGATCTCCGGATCTGTCCCCCATTGAGCATGTCTGGGACTGGATGAAGCGTCATCTCACGCGGTGTGCACGTCCAGCACTAACGCTGGTCCAACTGAGGCGCCAGGTGGAAACGGCATGGCAAGCCGTTCCACAGGACTACATCCAGCATCTCTACGATCGACTCCGTGGGAGAATAGCAGCCTGCATTGCTGCGAAAGGTGGATATACACTGTACTAGTGCCGACATTGTGCATGCTCTGTTGCCTGTGTCTATGAGCCTGTGGTTCTGTCAGTGTGATCATGTGATGTATCTGACCCCAGGAATGTGTCAATAAGGTTTCCCCTTCCTGGGACATTGAATTCACGGTGTTCTTATTTCAATTTCCAGGAGTGTATTTTAATCCCATTCTAGAACCTTTCCTATATATCTTTCACTGGTTGTATATATGGGAAAGAGGGGCGATAGACAGCATCCCAGGTTTGCCCCCTCCTTAATCCAAGCAGGTGCTTTCTTGGTCTACCATTCTTATTGTTTTTTTGTTACCTATAAGCAATTAAAATTCCAAAATGTCTTTTGCCTGTAGCGTGAAACCAAACAGTCTCCAATAAATTGACTTTAACTCTCTACTACGCTTTAATAAATCGCTACTTATGAACTGCATTATGAGATACTAGGTATGTCAGATAATGTGGGATCTACCCCTACACATATTTATTCATAGCAAGTTTATCTCTTTAGCAACAGCAAACGTGTTTAGTAACGTTATGTTGTGTAAGGAGTTTCACGTTACTAAGATGTATGTTGTATCGCCACTAACATGAAAAATTAAATATTTTCAACATATTATTCTTAATTCCACACGGTGTACAACCTTCCTTAATCTTATAACTGACACACACATGTAGAACTTTTGGCAGTTTCTTTTATTATTTTTGATGTGGTTAGTTTCTATACCGTCCTATAACCAACTTAAAGAAAACTCATTACATCTAGCACTGCCGAAAATATGTGAGACACAATTAGTACAAGACTTATTACTCTTCACGAACAAGTCAACGAACGGACCGAGAGATAAACTAATGTCCAGTGGAAGGGAGTTCTATCACACTACCGTAACTCATAATTGTTCTTAGGAATTAGGTAACATCTGATTGCACAATTTATGGTTCTATAGTCTCAGCTAGATATTTCTATTGACACCTCAGGTTATTTTATGTAGTCCCCTTTCTTCAAAATCTGCATATATCGTGAACTATTCGTTCACAGAGCGCTAATAATGTGCCATTAATCCTACCAGTTTGAGCAATGTGAGCTTCATAGTCATGATTTAAGCAATGTGATTTTATTTTGTAAGTACCGCTAAAATGTTTCTGTTAGGTCGGTTTTCATATGTACTTTGTCCTGTCACATTCCGCATGCAACTGATCAGATTAACACGCAGATAGTACGTGAATAGCTTTGCGGAGTTCCAGTGACCACCCATGTACGTTAAAACACACAAGCAGAACTTGTTAATGGAGAGTACACGGCGTACAATACGATGACACGTAAACATCTGTTAACATGCTATCTCTCCCCATCTACCCCGAACATTATAACAAATGTAATCCATTTGCGAACAGTGCTAACAGCTTGCGATCAAAAAGTCAAAGAACATGTGTGAGGGTTTTACATACACAACTAGGCCTTTAAACCTGTACGTTCTCTGTCAGCTTCATCGCACGGAGGAATAAGGGAAATATTCAGTACAAGCTGGCGACAGGAACAGATAAAGAACTTCACGAATTTCATTCAAATGGTTCAAATGGTTCTGAGCATTATGGAACGTAACATGTGAAGTCATCAGTACCCTAGACTTAGAACTACTTAAACCTAACTAACCTAAGGACATCACACACAGCCATGCCCGAGGCAGGATTCGAACCTGCGACCGTAGCAGCAGCGCGGTTTCGGACTGGAGCGCCTAGAACCGCTCGGCGACAGGGACCGGCTACGAATTTCATTCGTCTTGATTATCTATGTGGACCAGAGCTTTGTGTGATTTCCTCTCAATGCAAGAAATACAGCAAAATGAACATGAAATTACAACGCTCATTCAACAACAACGATCGAAAACAGTTTTTTATAGTGTAGGATGTTCATCTGCTCTTCAACCCAAACCAGCAACGAGTTTAAAAAAGGAATTCTGTTAAAAAAATGAAACAATATTAATTCAATTTGCAGCGAAGGGTAAGGGTAAGCAAAGAGAAGAGTAAAATAATGATTCAAATGTCTCTGAGCACTATGGGACCTAACTTCTGCTTGCGAGAAGTAAAAATTATCCTCAGTATCAAAATAAATGTGAAGTTCTGTGAGTGTTGGATTTGTTCCAAAGAGCTGATGTTTCAAATTTAAAGACATGTTTCAAGTCTACATGATCCTAAGTGAGATACGTTGCCGGCCAGTGTGTATGAGCGGTTCTAGGCGCTTTAGTCTGGAATCGCGCGACAGTTACGGTCGCTAAACGGTTGTACGTTCACGTCTCTCTACAGCTCGTGGGGCTCGGAGGCATGTCTGCACTGTGAAATACGATAGATGGTGATCTGTTGCATCTCTGCCGAACGTGGATAATGCTGGTGTACCCACAAGTATTTCGGAGTACACCCTTCATCGTACATTGTTGAACATGGAAATCCGCAGCTGACTATCCCTACGTGTTCACACGTTGACGGCCGCGCGGGGTAGCCGAGTGGCCTTAGGCGCCTAGTAACGGGCTGCGCGGCTCCCACTGTCGGAGGTTCGAGTCCTCCTTCGGGCATGGGCGTGTATGTGTTGTCCTTAACGCTAGTTTGTTAAAGTTAGATTAAGTAGTGTGTAAGTTTAGGGACCGATGACCTCAGCAGTTTGGTCCCATAAGATCTTACCACAAATTTCCAGTTTTTTCACACGTTGACCCAACGATGTCGCCAGTTACGATATCAGTTGGCACAGGACCATCTCGATTCGACCGTCGGTCAATGTAAAAATGTTGGCTCTTGAAGGTGAATCACATTTTTGCTACACTAGATCGTCTCTACTAACGCCGTCATCGAGGTGAACGGTAGCTATGGGAGACATTCTCCTCCGCTGACATGATAACTGTGGTAGTAATCCAAGACACGCTGGCAGCTGCGAACCCGTTGCATCCTTCAAACATGATGTCTTCTCCGACGGCGATGTCATCATTCAGTAGTGGAACTACCAACAGTATATCTGCACTCGTCTCGGAACCAGAACAGTGCTACAGTGTTTTGAGGAACATTATTGTGATCTCACGTTGCTGTTTCGGCGAACAAATTGGCAAGATGTACATGCTTTGGAACCCATCCGGGTCGCTGTCGGGCGGCATCGCCGTGTGCGCAAATCACCGGTCCCCTCGTTTACGCGAATTACATGACCTAACGCCACATACCTCCACAAACGTACCAACAAATGTCCTATCCTTCATACCCAGTTCCAGTAACGTATTTCGTTCCAAATACGGAATATCAAGGCCAGCACTGATGCCGAGCGGTTCTAGGTGCTTCAGTACCAAACTGCACTGCTGCTACGGTCGCAGGTTAGAATCCTGCCTTGGCCATGGATGTGTGTGATGTCCTTAGGTTAGTTAGGTTTAAGTAGTTCTAAGCTCTAGGGGACTGATGATCTCAGATGTTGAGTCCCACAGTGCTTGCAGCCACTTGAACCATTTTTGAACGGACAAACAAGCTATTAAGCTGGTAGTCATATTGTTTTGGCTCAGCAGTGTATTTGCTGCAAACCAGCGTACTGTGCTTGGCTGTTATTTTCTGTCTCACTTCATTGACGAATTAATCGAGAGACGACTGATGATACGCAACCAAACACCACCTAATCTCTCTTACCTTACTCTCATCATTCCTACGCGAGTAAAGAGGTGGTGGCTATATTAGTTGTGTTACAACCCTATTTTATGTCGATTAACATCTCCGTTACACTCCGATATTGACTACAGAGATTTGGATTATAGTTACGTGTCTCACAATCCGTCTAAGGTATTATTATTTCAATAATTATGTTCTTCTTTTTCTTCTTCTTCTCCTTCTGCTGACGTTGCCCCTGTTGTCTGCCTCATTCCGTTTGTATTCTGGAACAAGTGAGTCTCTACATCTTGCATTATCGTTCGGGTAATCTTTTCCCGTGTGGTCGTTCAAATTTACAGATTTCCGCTGTTCTTTTGGGATTCATCCTTTCCATACGGTCCTTCCAGTTTCGTTTTCTTGTCTTCATCCATTTATCTGTATCTTGTATCCCACGCCGCGCCCATAACGATTCACTTGTTATTTGTCCCACGTGGTTTCTTCTCAGATCTGTCTTAGTACCTTCGTTTCCACTGCCGCTAACTATCGTGTCATCTTTTCCGTTTTTGCTATGTTTTCTACTGCATATGTCATACAATGGTGCTCCATTGTTTTAGTTATTTATTTTTACCTTGTGTCATTACTTCCTCCAATTACTTGTATCGAGCTTCTTTTTTCTCATTTTCTATAGCCCTGTCGTGGCCGACTCTTGTTTTTGGAACCCAACGTTTGGGGACTGAGTGTCTTTCACGTTCGTTTTCACAATCTGCAGGAGAGATGGGGCTCTGAGAGGCAGACTGCCTAGGGCAAGGAGACCCCCGAAGAACGAAATCCAGGTTGAGGTCGTGGCTGACGTTACATAATGCCTGGAGGGTAAAGAAATTTAAGACTGCTCACAGAAATAATAATGAGCCTTGGGTTAGTAATAACCAGGGGTTCACAGTTAGTTTACAAAAAAATTACAAACATCTACGTAACCAGTTTTAGTCCTGAACGGCTTTTTAGTAAACAGTAAACTGGAGAACTGCATAATTTCTACATTACCTGCATGTAACCAACCAAAAATTCATTAACTCCAGGCCACTTTGAGTATTGGGTATTTGTTTTTAGTACGTACTCACGATTTTGACAGAAGCTGAAGAAATTCTGTCACTATTATAGATAAAGTTGAAAATCATATGTCTCACAGAAAATTTAATTATATCAGTGCTACGTCTTTATTTCCGAATTCAAGAATCATCTATGCAATGAGTGCAATACATACATACAGTAAAGATGTATATACAGTATACAGGGTGGTCCATTGATCGTGACCGAGCCTAACATCTCACGAAATAAGCAGCAAACGAAAAACTACAAACAAGGAAACTCGTATAGCTTGAAGGGGGAAACCAGATGGCGTTATGGTTGGCCCGCTAGATGACGCTGCCATAGGTCAAACAGATATCAAGTGCGTTTTTTAAAATAGAAACCCCCATTTTATTGCATATTCGTGTAGCACGTAAAGATATATGAATGTCTTAGTTGAATAATTTTTTTTCGCTTTCTGATAGACGGCACTGTAATAGTCACAAACAATTGGCTCACAATTTTAGACGAACAATTGGTAACAGGTAGGTTTTTTCAATTAAAACACAGAACGTAGTTACGTTTGAACATTTTATTTCTGTTTTTCCAATGTGATACATGTACCTTTGTGAACTTATCATTTCTGAGAACGCATGCTGTTACAGCGTGATAACCTGTAAATACCACATTAATGGAATAAATGCTAAAAATGATGTCCGTCAACCTCAATGAATTTGCCAATACGAGTCACTACATTCCTCTCAACAGCGAGTAGTTCGCCTTCCGTAATGTTCACACATGCAATGACAATGCGCTGATGCATGTTGTCAGGCGTTGTCGGTGGATCACGATAGGAAATATCCTTCAACTTTCCCCACAGAAAGAAGTCCTGGGATGTCAGATCCGGTGATCATGCGGGCCATGGTATGGTGATTCGACGACCAATCCACCTGTCATGATATGTCCTATTCAATAAGGCTTCAACAGCACGCGAGCTATGTGCCGGATATCCACTATGTTGGAAGTACATCGCCATTCTATCATGCAGTGAAAAACTTTGTAGTAACATCGGTAGAACACTACGTAGGAAATCAGCATCCATAGCACCATTTAGATTGCCATTGATAAAATGGGGGCCAATTATCCTTCCTCTCATAATGCCGCACCATACATTAACTCGCCAAGGTCGCTGATGTTCCACTTGTCGTGGAGTTTCCGTTGCCCAGTAGTGCATGTTGTGCCGGTTTACGTGACCGCTGTTAGTGAAAGACGCTTCATCGCTAAATAGAACGCCTGCAAAAAAATCTGTCATAGCCCTTAAATTTCTCTTGTGCCGAGTGGCAGAACTCTACACGACGTTCAAAGTCGTCGCCATGCAATTCCTAGTGCATAGAAATATGGTACGGCTGCAATCGATGTTGATGTAGCATTCTCAACACCGACGTTTTTGAGATTATCGATTCTCACGCAATTTACCTACTACTGATGTGCAGGTTAGCCACTACAGCAGCTGAAACACCTACTTGAGCATCACAATTTCTTGCATGTCGTGGTTGACTTTTCACATGTGTCGAAACACTTCCTGTTTCCGTATATAACGTAACTATCCGGCGAACGGACCGGACACTTAGATGATGTCGTCCAGGATACCGAGCAGCATACACAGCACATGGCCATTGGGCGTTTTGATCACAATAGCCATACATCAACACGATATCGACCTTTTCCGCAATTGGTAAACGGTCCATTTAAACACGGGTAATGTCTCACAAAGGAAATACCGTCCGCACAGGCGGAATGTTACCTGATACCACGTACTTATACGTTTGTTACTATTACAGCGCCATCTAGCACGAAGCGAAAAAAGTGGTCCAACTAAAACATTCATATTTCTTTATGTATTACACGAATATGTAATGAAAATGGGGGTTCCTGTTTTAAGAAACGCAGTTGATATCCGTTTCACCTATGGCAGCGCCGTCTAGCGTGCCAACCATTTCGCCATCTGGTTTCCCCCTTCAAGCTAGACGAGTTTCGTTCTTTGTAGTTTTTTCGTTTGATGCTTATTTCGTAAGATAATTGACCACCCTGTATATGTGTATACGTTACACATCTCTTCCCAAACCACCGGACTCATTTCAACCTAACTTGGTGCACATATCCGTTGTTGCCACCAACAATGGCCGTGTGGTTAAGAACGACTTACATATGTTAGGAGATATGACGTCATAAGATGCGTCAGAAACTGCCGCATCCTGCAAGATGTATAAATTTATTACATTACTTCTGTGCTCTCAATTCTATTAGCTTTACATTTGGCAGAGAGCATCCACAAATCTCTCTAAATGTACCTGCAAAATCATATCATGGTACCACACATAGTTCAATGGAAATGACGTCTTAAATACTAAGATGCGTGCTAAAATGACACATCATGCTGTAAGTTTTAATATATTTATTTTTTGCTACGAAGACTCTTCTACAGTCGAGTCGACTTACTGACATTCCTGGTTCCAGCCAGGGCTTTGACAGTTTTCAACTGATAAGCGGAAATGGCTCTAAGCTAAAATAATAGCCGTCTACAGAACTATGAAGAGGTGTTGCCATAAAGGCATTTAAAAAGAACATATTGTAGAAACGAGAAGCAGTTGTGCACAGCGCGTAGAAAGTAAGGGATCATCTCGAACCAAGTCTACTGTAAGAGTCCATGTAAGTCTCTTTTATAACAGAAAATTAGGAAAAAGAATTTCCAGACAATTCCAGTTCGTTGGCTAGTAATGTAAAAAAAAAATAATTTAGTGAAAATTCTGCAACTTTAATTGACAATGAATCGACGTAGACTCTGCCAGTTTGTTTACTAGGCCATCGAGGAGATAGGGCTGATCCTGTGAAAATGTCATGAACTAAAGGCTCTTTGAAGTGAGCTAGATGCTGGTTCCTGTGTTGTCAGGTTAAATAAGGAGAAAGAAAATTATTATAGTCTGAGCACTGAAGCCAAACTAAAGCGTCCTGGTCCACGTCTCCCTTCCCCTCTAACTGTTACAGTGGCTGAAACATCGTCTGTCACCAGGCAAGCAGGTGAACTGCAGCGAGAGCAGCTGGTGTTGCAATTTCACGGATAGGTCGCGTTCCATGGGTCACAAATTGTGAAAGATGTGTTCGAGCGCGTCGAGGTCTGCAGTCAAAACGAGAACGAGAATGCGATTCACGCTCACCTGCGTTTTAATTACGCAATCTGCGGACGCCGTGCGCGTCATCGTTCATGCGCAAGAGGAAATGCAAACACGGTTGCCTCGGCAAACGGTTGATCAAAAAAGTACGTGGTGTTTCATGGAATTACATAGGGGGACACTAGAGAATGCGTGGTGGCTGTTTGTGTATGTTGTTCCGGCAATAATCATTGTTGGAAGTTTGCCAAAACAACAGACAACATGATGTACCGCCTTCCAACGACTGTTTTGTACGACCAGTGGTAGAGTAAAAATAAAAACGTAGCTCTCTTAACTGTCTGATATCAAGGAATAGGTATTAGCATCCCCACTTTTTGTAATTGTATGGCCGGTCGCATTAGCGTCCAGTATTAGGAACGTTTCGTATCTGCAAGCTTATTTTTGAACAAGTACAGTGTTTAATGCTGTCTGCCTGTCCTTAAGCTACAAATCATCTGAAGTTCCACACGTCTGAACTGAATTTTAGCCCTAGTTTCCACGACAAAGGAAAACGTGCAACGGAAATCTCACTATAGAACTACATATCGACAGACGAGGCTTTGCGCTTCACTAAATATTAGGTTGGTACGTAAGTTCACAGCGTTTTTCCGTAAGTGTATTCAACAAAACAGATACGCGTAATACAGAATTTACTCACCAATAATACACCACTGCCCATTGAAATTGCTACACCATGAAGATGACGAGCTACACACGCTAAATTTAACCGACAGGAAGAAGATGAGGTGATAATGCAGATTATTAGCTTTTCATAACATTCACACAAGGTTGGCGCCGGTGGCAACACCTACAACGTACTGACATGAGGAAAGTTTCCAACCGATTTCTCATACGTAAACAGCAGTTGACCGGCGATGCATGGTGAATCGTTGTTGTGGTGCCTCGTGTAAGGAGGAGAAATGCCTACTGTCACGTTTCTGACTTTGATAAAGGTCGGATTGTAGCCTATCGCGATTGCGGTTTATCGTATCGCGACATTGCTCCTCGCTTTGGTCGAGATCCAATGACTGTTAGCAGAATATGGAATCGGTGGGTTCAGGATGGTAATACGGAACGCCTTTCTGGATCCCAACGGCCTCGTATTACTTACAGTCGAGATGACAGGCATCTTATCCGCATGCTGCAACCTGGGTGCACGAAAGGCAAAACGTCATGTTTTCAGATGAATCCAGGTTCTGCTTACAGCATCATGATGGACGCATCCGTGTTTGGCGACATCGCGGTGAACGCACATTGGAAGCGTGTATTCGTCATCGCCATACTGGCGTATTACCCGGCGTGATGGTATGGGGTGCCGTAGGTTACACGTTTCTAGCGTCAACAGTTCTACTCACTGCCTCCAAATTGAAAAATTAGAACATGAAAATTCAAATAGCAATAATCAACTACAGATAAAAAATTACCATCTATAAATAAAATCATAGCAACCAGAATACCAACAAGCCAAACTAAAACTCAAGGTTCTTCGGCACCAACCTAATAGTTCCTAGTAATTCTCTCTCGGTGGGTACGTGACGATAGGTATTACAGCCGGATGGAAGATCCATTGGAATGCTAATTTTTGCAAAGTTTAACGAAAACAAGGGTGGAGTGTATTCTGAAGTCTTTTGAGGCGTAATGCATATGCCAACCGAACTCTATTTTTTTGACTTTTTCGTTCCTTACGAACAATCAAACAAACTGTCATAACTTACTGATCATTCAGCAAGGATTAATGTGACTAGGGAGCGCAATGTGGGCGCCCAATTGCACACACAAAAACAATTAGATCTGACGGAGAAGTTAAAGCAAAATTCACAGATTTCCAGTAATGGTAGAGTCGTCAAAGTCGACTTGTGACTCGCAGTGGAAAAAAAATCGAATAAATAAATCACGAGAGTTAACTTCAAGCATAACGCATGTAGTGAGGTAAATCCAACTACGGAACAGGTTCTGTTACATTTGAATTTAAGTAAAACAGCAGCAGAAAGATCACTCGTGAATATCCCACACTGTTCCTAACGATAGAGGTTTAATGTTACAAAGAAAACTAGCTCGAATCTGGACTAACTGAAATCCAAGTTCACCATTCAGGTGCCCACTTAGATAGTACGTAATACTGTAGCAAGAGCAACTCTCTGCTGCTACTCATCTCGTTCTTGTCCCGGTAATTTCTGTCTAAAACCGAAACTGCTCGCCTCCAAGCAACGAAGCCGAACAGGGTTGGTGGAGGCGCACTGAACAATCAACAGGATGAACTTGCAGGTAACAGCATGCGTCTCCTCCAGTCATAAGACAGAAGAGACAATGCCTGAGTCTTTCGCCTCAAAAGTTTCCATTCAGTTTACAAAAAATTCGAAGGTGGTATCCCTAACGCGTCGGTCCGGAGTAACCTAACACATTGAGCACGTTTGAAACGCTTGGCAGACGGTTATCACGACTGCCTGGAGGCAAGGTCCAGCACTAAAGATTGTATTCAGCTGCAATTCCCACACTAGTTCTTCAAATTTAAACCAGAAATTTTCACCTGAATTCACCCTGTAGCATGCGTTGTGTATACACCCACATTCACTAAATCCAGTAATTACACCTGTTTAGGACAGGTTGCTACCGGTGCATTGTGTGCTTAATATGAAAATAAAACACACCTAATTACTGTTGCCAGCGAGATCTACCTTCCTGGTAATTAAAAATAGAGTAAAGATGCTCTGCGCACTAGGTAATATCCATCAAATAAAAAACCGCAAATTTATATGGAAGGTGAATTAATTGACACCTTTCATTGCGATTGGTAGAAGAAGCATCAAGTAAATAAGAGTACTCGATCCGCAACAATTTTCTGCTCTCTCCATTTTTTGTTTAGAACGCCCTCATTAGTCAGGTGGTGTATCCATCCAACCTCCGGCAATTTTCTGTAGCATATAAAGGAACTTAATAATTTTTTCTTATTGACAAATACAAAATATTGATTTGAAAAGTATTGAACACTGACGGACAAAAGAGGATTTACGCTCTTCCTTCATTAGTTTAAGTAATAGTTACCTTTCATTGTTCTCATGTCCTGGTGATAACCGTGCTGTGTAATATTAATGAAATTGTGATAAATAATGAAAACGACTTCTGAACCCAAACGACGGTCTCATATTGGATACCATGGATCCATCTCTGGTATTTTCGGAAGGTTATTATAATTTTAATTTTGTATGGAGAATTTAGATGGAAGCGGCTATCTTCACGACGGCACTGACCCACAATAGAGGCATGTGAATATGTTCCTCTATTTCCCTTCGTGGCCGCCAATGTGAATTGCAACATTTATGTCATATCTGCTACGACATTTACAACCTGCAGTCTTTCTTATCACTTAATTACGTACTCCGACTATTTTCTATCTTAGATGAATAAATTCATTTTAATCACAATTATTTTACCCAGGGCACAGGGAATGATAGTACTTAAAACGTACGTGCCTCTGTTCAGATCGTACGTTCGTATATAACTGAGTGTGTACCGACATAGCTATACTTATGATCCATTTCCCTTACAGTATTAATTCTTATTTCGAACCACTCACTCGCGAATGTACGTGCCCTCTTATTTTGTATAGTAAGTCCGCTGTATTATTTAATAACGTTACTTTTAATATTCGGTGGCTTAGGTTTCACAATTAACTTTTCTCTGCGTCGCAATGACGCTTCACGTGAAATATACAGGGTGATTCAAAAAGAATACCACAACTTTAAAAATGTGTATTTAATGAAAGAAACATAATATAACCTTCTGTTATACATCATTACAAAGAGTATTTGAAAAGGTTTTTTTTCACTCAAAAACAAGTTCAGAGATGTTCAATATGGCCCCCTCCAGACACTCGAGCAATATCAACCCGATACTCCAACTCGTTCCACACTCTCTGTAGCATATCGGGCGTAACAGTTTGGATAGCTGCTGTTATTTCTCGTTTCAAATCATCAATGGTGGCTGGGAGAGGTGGCCGAAACACCATATCCTTAACATACCTCCATAAGAAAAAATCGCAGGGGGTAAGATCAGGGCTTCTTGGAGGCCAGTGATGAAGTGCTCTGTCACGGGCTGCCTCGCGGCCGATCCATCGCCTCGGGTAGTTGACGTTCAGGTAGTTACGGACAGATAAGTGCCAATGTGGTGGCGCTCCATCCTGCTGGAATATGAATTGTTGTGCTTCTTGTTCGAGCTGAGGGAACAGCCAATTCCTTAACATCTCCAGATACTGTAGTCCAGTTACAGTTTCAAACAATTTGATATCTCACACATCATCTTCATTTAAGTTCTCTTCCTTTTCTATAATATTGCCTTTAAATTCATCTCCTTTGAATGACCCTCTACATACACCTTCCACCTTTCAGCTTTCCCTTCATTGTTTAAGCTCTTGATATTCATAAAGTTCCTTCTCTTTCTTCTAAAGTCCTCTTTAATTTTCCTGTGGGCAGTATCTATCATTCCCCAGGTGATCTACGCTTCTAAATATTTAAGATTGTCCCCTAGCAATTTCTGCTTAACCATTCTGCGCTTCCTGTCTGTCTCATTTTTTAGACGTCTGGCATACCTTTCGCCTGCTTCATTTACTGCATTTTTTAATTTTCTCCTTTCATCACTTAAATACAATATCTCCTCTGTTATCCAAGATTTTCTAGTAGGTCTTATCTTTGTACTTACATGAACCTCTGCTGCCTTTACTATTTCATCTGTCAAAGCTACCCTTTCGTCTCGTATTGTATTCCTTTCTCCTCTTCTTGTCAATCAATGCCGCATGCTCGATCTGAAACTCTGAGAAACCTCTGGTTCTTTCTACTTACCCAGGTCACATCTACGTAATTTTCTACCTTTTTGCAATTTAGTTTGTTTCAACTTACTGGTTGTAACCAATAAAGTAACCAGTAAGAATCCACATATGCCTCTGGAAATGTCTTACAATTTCAAATCTGCCTCCTAAATCTCTGTCTTTCTGTTGTCACTATCTATTTTTGAAGTTTGTTGAGAATGAAGTCCATTTTAATGAACAAGCCTCGAGTCTCGCTGGAAGTGGAAACTATGTAGAAAATCTTAAGAAACCGAGCAAACAGTCATTTCCTGGATGCATCACGCTAATATGCCGTGTGACGCCACCTCTAACCGTGATAACAGCCTCAGTCTGGCCTGGAGGAGCGTCCAGGGGTTTCTTCAGGTATTGCCATGTCCAACTGGAGCTGACTGGATCCCGCAGAGCGACCAAACAGGGGGTTGCGTTATTGCTAGTTTTCACTCTAGACCTGGGACAGTTCCAGATATTTTCTACGAGTTTACAATCACATGATTTGCCTGCCCATTCGGGACACGATAAGGCGCCTGAATGGATGTCAAAACAGAAACGTATGTGTAGAGTTCTCTGATCACATTGTCATTCTGAGGGACGTGAGTATCCACAGCATACTGATTAAGAAAGTTCAAGTAACTTGTGAGAATACAGTAGACCAGCGTACTATACTACCGCCGATATTTCGACATGGAAAGCTTGTCAGTGACAAGGTCTCCATCTGTAGTCATGGCTGTGATTGTCGACTAGAGTACCACTTTGCTTTTCCGTAAGTTACGTCTATGACTATGTTTACATCTATACTTCGCAAGCCATATCACTGTGAGTGGGAGAGTGTACTTTGCGTACTTCCTCCCTTTCCGTTCAAGTCACTAATGGTCTTTTCTCGAGATATCGACTACGTATGAGGAAGCTAAATATTGGTTCGTATGCTTTCAGACTTTCAACAGTGAACTACACCGCGGGGCGGAACGTCACTTTTGCAGCGTTTGCCAATAGAGTTGACTGAGCGCTTAGTAGTTGATCCTGTAACGAAACATGCTGCTCTTCTTCGAATCTTTTGTCTTTCTTCTATCATTTCTCTCATGTACAGACCCCAGACTAATATGCAGTATCCAAGTATTTGTCAAATGACTGTTTTGTAAGCTGTATTCTCTGTGTGTAGAATTCCTGAGAATTCTTCCAAAGACTTTCAGTCCGGCAACTGTCTTATCTACGATTACTTTTACGTAATCGCTCCACCTTAAATCTCCCCGTAGGCATACTTCTAAAAGTGTTACGGATGTTACTGTTTCCAGCGATTTTTCTGCAATCGCGTAATCTTACAATACAGGGTCTTTCGATCAATTTCAGCGCATTTCGTTACATTTGTCTATGTAGTTTATTCCAACAAATTTCGATAGCTTCAATTTTAATTACAGGTTCGGTGTTTATATTATTTTTTAAATTTTAAAATATGTGCAATGTCAAACTTTAATTTTAGCTTTGTTAAAAACGTATGTTTTAAAATACTACATAGCACTAGAATAGTAAATCACGGAAGTACCGATGACATATAACTTCCGAATAGAATGAATAAATGCCGATAAAAGTATAATGCAGGAAATGTAAGCAGGCACCTGCACAAGGGACCTATTGTTTGTATGCAAACGAAATTCAGTACAAATGAAGCACGATACGCTACTTGTATCCATTATTCGTGGCTCCTCACGTTCGAGTAAGGACTTTACGTCAACTGGATGGCCTCATTTCCAGCCAGGTATCATTGCTACGCCTCTGTCTGCCATATTCTCGAAGTTATAGCGCGTTAAGGGGTAGATGTATTGCCGTAGAGTACTTCTGGTGCTAGTATCTTTCTCTGCTGCGCATGAAGTAACGTTTGTTTTGGTACTCCTGTATAACCAGCTGCCTACGTGATAAATGGCTCATTTGGGCTAACTTCTCTCCCTTGCGGCTGTGAAGTGCTTAAGTAGTTTGAGTAGAGCAGGTATATCGCAGTATAACCGAGTTTCATGTTCTGCAGTATTGACACATTTGACACTGCATAAGGAAATGAGTGCAGTTACACGGATGATTGACAAGACCCATGCTGTGAACACTCCAAACCGTCTACTGATAACTATGCTGATGATTAGCAGTTAACACGTTACCATCCCTTTGTTACGTGTCTCAATTTGCATTTTTTATTAGTTCAAAATCATTTTCAACTATTTTTCTACGTTATAAGGCCCAGAAGTATTAGGAACTCTCCTTAGTTCCCGTTTCGTAACGCACGTTTGATAGAGAAACAGAGCGTAGGATTAATTTTAAATGTTCAGATGAATGTTTAAATGTTTAGATGAATAAAATAGATTCTCTGGTCAAGTACGGTGCCTATCCTGGAATATATACTGGACAATGGAAGAGGATGTAGATGCAGATGAAATGGGAGATATGATATTGCGTGAAGAGTTTGACAGAGCACTGAAAGACCTGAGTCGAAACAAGGACCCTGCAGTAGACAATCCATTAGAACTACTGATAACCTTGGGAGAGCCAGTCCTGACAAAACTCTACCATCAGGTGAACAAGATGTACGAGAGAGCCGAAATAACCTCAGACTTCAAGAAGAATATAATAATCCTAGTCCCAAAGGCAGCAGGTGTTGACAAATGTGAAAATTACCGAATTATCAGATTAATAAGTCACAGTTGCAAAATACTAATGCGAATTCTTTGCGGAAGAATGGAAAAACTAGTAGAATCCGACCTCAGGGAAGATCAGTTTGGATTCGGTAGAAATGTTGGAACACGTAAGGCAATACTGACCCTACGACACATCTTAGAAGCTAGATTAAGTAAGGGCAAACCTACGTTCCTAGCATTTCTAGATTTAGAGAAAGATTTTGACAATGTTGACTGGAATACTCCTTTTGAAATTCTGAAGGTGTCAGGAGTAAAATACAGTGAGCGAAAGGCCATTAACAATTTGTACAGAAACCAGATGGCAGTTATAACAGTCGAAGGGCATGAAAGGGAAGCAGTGGTTGGGAAGGGAGTGAGATAGGTTTGTAGAGTATCCCGGATGTTATTCAATCTGTATATTGAGCAAGCAATAAAGCAAACAAAAGAAAAGTTCGGAGTTGGTATTAAAATCCATGAAAAAGAAATAAAAACTTTGAGGTTCGCTGATGGCATTGTAATTCTGTCAGAGACAGCAAAGGACTTGGATGAGCGGTTGAACAGAATGGACAGTGTCTTGAAAGGAGGGTACAAGATGAACATCAACAAAAGCAAAACAAGAATAATGGAATGTAGTCGAATTAAGTCAGGTGATGCTGAGGGAATTAGATTAGGAAATGAGACACTTAAAGTAGTAAAGGAGTTTTGCTGTTTGCGGAGCAAAATAACTGATAGAGGATATAAAATGTAGACTGGAAATGGCGAGGAAAGCGTTTCTGAAGAAGATAAATTTGTTAACATCGAGTATTAATTTAAGTGTCAGGAAGTTGTTTCTTAAAGTATTTGTATGGAGTGTAGCCATGTATAGAAGTGAAACGTGGACGATAAATAGCTTAGACAGGAAGAGAATAGAAGCTTTCGAAATGTGGTGCTACAGAAGAATGCTGAAGATTAGATGGGTAGATCACATAACTAATGAGGAGGTATTGAATAGAATTGGGGAGAAGAGGAGTTTGTGGCACAACTTGACCAGAAGAAGGGATCGGTTGGTAGGACATGTTCTGAGGCATCAAGGGATCACCAATTTAGTATTGGAGGGTAGCGTGGAGGGTAAAGATCGTAGAGGGAGACCAAGAGATGAATACACTAAGCAGATTCAGAAGGATGTAGGTTCCTGTAGGTACTGGGAAATGAAGAAGTGTGCACAGGATAGAGTAGCATGGAGAGCTGCATCAAACAAGTCTCAGGACTGAAGACCACAACAACAACAACATTAATAAAATCAACAGTCAGTATCAATAAAACTTTAAGCAGCTAAATGTAGCGTCGAAATCGTTCACTGAAATTGATGTAGTCACAAAAATTCTAAAAAACGTAAGATCATATGGGACTTAATAAGTAATGTCCTTGGTGATGTGTATCTATATTGCGTCACTGCCACTGGGAACTTTCCCAGACGGATTAAAATATGTAATTGTTAAGCCTCTTTGGAAGAAAATTGGCAAGAGTGACTGGCGTATCACTCGGCTTGATGGTATGGGGTGCTATTGGTTACACGTCTCGGCCACTGACTGCACTTTGAACAGTGGATGTTTTATTTCAGATGTGTTACTACCCGTGGATCTACTGGTCATTTGATACCTGCGAAACCGCACGTTTCATTAAGATAATGCACGATCGCATGTTGCAGGTCCTGTAGGGGCCTTTCTGGACACAGAAAATGTTCGACTGCTGCCCTGGCCAGCACATTCTCCAGATCTCTAACCAATCGAAAACGCCTTCGTCAATGGTGGCCGAGCAACTGGCTCGTCACTACTCTTCATGAACTGTGGTATCGTGTTGAAGCTGCAGGGGCAGCTGTACCTGTACACGCCATCCAAGCTCTGTTTGACTCAATGCCCAGGCGTATCAAGGCCGTTATTACGGCCGGAGGTGGTTGTTCTGGGTACTGGTTTCTGAGGATCTATACACACAAATTGCGTGAAAATGTAATCACATGTGAGTTCTAGTGTAATATATTTGTCCAATGAATACCCATTTATCATCTGAATTTCATCTTGGTATAGCAATTTTAATGGCCAGTAGTGTCTCATCAATTTTCCATATTCAAATCGTTTTCATAAATATTCGAAAAAGTAATGTACTAAAAAGCAGTCTCCGCTGAAGTAGTACTTTGTACAGCAATCCAGATGTTAAGTTTCTCGCAGTTTTGGTTTCACCTACTTCTCGTTACTTTCGTCTTTCTTCGATTTACTCTCAATACATATTCTCTTCACTCATCTGCGAATCGTATCATTAATATCTTTTCACCGTGAATTTAAATCCCACTCCTGAATGTTTCTTTTGTTTCCATCATTGTTTCTTCAAAATTGGGTCAAGTGGCTCTGAGTACTATGGGACTCAACATCTGAGGTCATCAGTCCCCTAGAACTTAGAACTACTTAAACCTAACTAACCTAAGGACATCACACACATCCATGCCCGAGGCAGGATTCGAACCTGCGACCGTAGCAGTTATTTCATTCCTTAGCGACTTTTACTGTATGTCCGTATTCCTGAATTTTCCTAACTATTTTTGCAATTCCGTCTTTTATCAATCATCTGAAGTATTCCTTCTGTTACCCATTGTTTCTTCTCAGTTCGCTTCTTTGTACCCACGTTTTTCTTTACAACTTCTGTGATTACCTTCGTTTCAAGCGTCCATTCCTCTTCAACTGTACTGCCTACTAAGCTATCTCGTCATCCCTTAGTACTTCCGTATCCCACTTCCTTGCATATTGATTGTTGCGGACTAATCTCTTAAATTACAGCCTCCTTTTCATCAGTGCTAAATTGTGATCTGAGTCTGTAATTATTCCCGGGTACGCCTTACGATCCAGTATCTCTTTTCGGTATCTATGATTGAACATGGTGTAACCTAACTGAAATCTTCCCATATCGCTTGGCCTTTTCCAAGTGTACCTCCTCCTCTAGCGATTCTTGAACATAGTATTCGATATTAGTAGATGAAATTTATCACAGATTCAATTAGTCTTTCTACTCTCTGAACCACTGGTCCCAAGTCCATATTCTCCTGTAACTGTTTCTTCTATCCCTTTAACTATAACACTGAAATGTTCACAGTAACAGACTCTCTACGTCACCCATTTAAATTCATAAGGAATCCTAATCCCTTTATACCATTTTCTGATGCTGTCGATATTACTGTATACTCATCTGACCAGAGATCCTTGTCTTCTATCCATTTCACTTCACTGACCCCTACCATATCTAGAGTGAGATTCTGTATTTTTCTTTTCAGATTTTCTAGTTTACCTACCTCGTTCAAGCGTCTGACATTCCACGCCCCGACTCGTAGAACGTTATCCATCGTAGTTTAATCTACCTTTTTCTCATGCTCACCTCCTCCTTGTTTGTCTCCTGCCGGAGATCCGAACTAGGGACTATCCTTGAATCTTTTGCCAGTGGAGAGATCATCATAACACGTTTTCCATTACAGATCAAATATTATGTGGATACCCTTAATGTGTCTTTAATGCAGTTGTTTCCATTGTCTTATGCATCCAAATGCCTTTGATCATTGCTGATTCTTTCACCCTCAGCGCAGTTTCCCACCCCAACGACTAGAGTGTGCCCTGAACCTATGCCCGCTCCTCCACCCTCTTTGACAAGGCTGTTGACAGATTGAAGGTGACTTCTTATGTCGAAGTCATTGGCCAGCAATGATGATTATTAATCAAAATTTAATCGGTGTCGGGTTTCGAACCCGGGATATTTTGTTTCCTAATTAAAGCTGCCATCCGTAGACCACGGGTAGCTTTGCCCACAAGTGTATTTGCTAAGGATATCTGTCTTAAACAGTTTACCACACTTTGAGAAGAATAGTAATGTCCACGCCTACAATATTAGAGAAAAAATGTCCTTTATTGCAAATGATTAACGGTGTCAGTCACTCAGGAAGGAGTTCAATATGCAGCGACAAAAAATTTTTATGTTTCGCCCAATTATATAAACTTTCAGACCTTAGCAAACCAACTTTTATATCTAATTTTCCTGGAGATCTCCTTATATTCAATCAACGAATTTCTGCTTAAAAAATGGTATCTTGTAAACTAAACGTTTTGTAAGTGTAGTCAGGTGAGTAGGATGAGAAAGTCATGTGATCATTAATGTTAAAACAACACGTCCGTCATATCGTGTAAACGGATTTGTTCCATGTTATTTAGATAACAGAGTCGTTCAAATGATGTGTGGAACATGGGGCTGACTGATGAAGGGAGCAGTCGCGTTCGGTGCTTTTCAGTGTGAGATAGGCACTCGCTGTTTCCGGTTATACGAATCTAATTCACTGTAGGACGAGATTCAACAAACAGGAAACAAGCTCTCTTACAGTTAATGAAGTAAGATTTTAAACATTAAGTTGATAACCACAAAGGATGTTAGTTCTGTACGTAAAATGAAGAGTCTTTTCAAGGTAAACCTGCTCAGAGGGAAAGCACTTGTCAGCTGACATGGAATATCACGGTAGTGTCAGAAATGTTTTATAATGCACTGATAAGGTCCTGAATCTGAATATGTCAACCGAATATAACAACTGAAGGAAGACAGCTTCTGCTCTCTTGTCTCCAAAAAGTTTCTAATTGGAGGTTTCATAAATATCTGAGACATTTTGAGCTAAAAATTGACACAAGAAACACTATCAAAGATACCCTGGCCGAGCGGTTCTAGGCGCTTCAGTTTGGAACCGCGCGACCGCTAGCGTCGCAGGTTCGAATCCTGCCTCGGGTATGGAGGTGTGTGATGTCCTTAGGTTAATTAGATTCAAGTAGTTCTACGTTCTAGGGGACTGATGACCTTAGAAGTTAAGTCCCATAGTCCTCAGAGCCATTTGAACCAAAGATACTCTAACAGTGATGCAAAGATGAAATTTCTACTTGAACCCTCCGATTTTAAAACGCCGGTAAGTCAAGCGGATATGTTAACGTCTAAAGAGCCTTGTGGTGTTTTATTTCTCTTGTGTTAATGTATGCCTTAACTCACTGCCTGAAGTTTCTGCTGCTACGGAGCACGACCATTAAAAGAATTAATTGATATACTCTACACAAGAAACAACACTACAGCTAGAAGAGCTCTGCGAACAACTAGTAAAATTAAGACTTACAGATTTATCCGGAAAGAAATCAAAACTTACGACTAACTTCAAGGGTCCACTGAAGAAGATAAAAACTACGTAATTTGACATTCAAACCGTCGAAAACACAAGAAGTCTATTTGTCTGGAAAAGAATTAAAACTAGTGCAAAATTACTCCTTGAGGAAGTAATTAATCTGAAATCATTCACCTGGAAAACACTAACACAATGGAATGCCATGATACTTAGAGAAGAAATTTTGAACTTATTGCAAAAGATTTCAAAGATTACTGGAGAATGAAAACAAAAATTCAGTAAAAAGTTATTATAGCTGTAGAAATAAAGAGAAGTGGGGAAGCGCTGGAAGAGTGATGAGTAGTATTTAGATGTGAGAGAGAATAAAGACAGCACCGAGAAAGTGATTTCGTTTTCGCCCTTGTGTTCCGCATGAACGATAGCAAACTGACAGAAATTAATTTGACACACGTTTGAATGTTATGTGGCATGAAACTGGATAAAAGATAAAAACTGAAGGAAATTACATAGTAATTAGGAAGAAATCAAATATCTGAATATTTGAAACTGAGTGAATAAGGAATATGCCAAAATCAGGTCAAGCTTCTATCCTTTGTCGGATGACACGGAATGCTCGTGTTAAGCGTATGGAGGATCAGTAAAAGTGAATGAATGAAATTCGTAAATACTTGTTATTTTAGCAACAGGTGCAGTGACTCCTCCAGATTCACGCATGTGAGGGATTCCAAAGAAGTTATGATTGGTGACACTTCACTCCTTAACAGACGCATTTACTAACGCAACCCGACAGATTACAAACACCCGTATACAAGTAAGTGTTGGCTTATATGCAGAGACGTACAAGCATTGGCTGTTAGAGAATAAATTCGTAAAGGTAGTGATTCAGCAGTACGTAATATTCGTAAACCAGAACAGTGGTAGTGGACGATAAGAATGTCGTTCACATTCTGAACCACGTCTGTTCAATTGTAAAGAGGGACCCGATAGGGAAAAAGGTCTCAGCCGAAGGAGATGCCAGATAACAGCTCTACCTCCACTGTTTAAACGGAAGAAGCTCGGCTTTGGGTTCCACTGCTGCTGCCGACCCAAAAGGGATTTGCTTACGCAATGCTAGCCTGGAGGCAAGGATCACTGCCAGGGCTGGAAGGAGTCAATCACTGCTCTCACGGCGTGTGTATTCGTTGTTGCGACAGGCCGAATGAAAGCCGGCTCCCTAGCTTTCCTCTTATCACTCGCGCTTCGCTTTCGTTTCGTCCCAACTTTATCCCAGCACAACTCTCTCTCTCTCCCTCTCTCACTCTCGCTATCTCTATCTCACTGTGTGTGTGTGTGTGTGTGTGTGTGTGTGTGTGTGTGTGTGTGTGTGTGTGTGTGTGAGCGCGCGACTGTGTTTCCGTTGGGCTTAGAGACGAATACAGAGGGAAAAGGCAGGAAGAAAGAAAGAGTCGCAGAAATAAGGCCAATCAAGTGAACAAAAACATAATGCAAGGGACAAAAACGGACAAATAAATGACAATAAAGTGGTACTCAAGGCAGAAGCAAAATATAATGAAATGAATCTGATCTGCATAAGAGACGTTTGGGCACGCATATGATATATCACATTCCATCATTATAACAGTTTAAAAACAACATAAAATAAAAAAAATTCTAAATTTATTTGCACAGTTTTTCTGATAGAAAAATCAGCTGGAATACAGCCTTTTTTATTTCCATTTGTAAATTAAATTTTATACTGAAATTTTACACTAAAATCTTATATCGTGTGGCCGATGCTTTTGGGTAAATATTTGTAAAAGTGACATTTAAAATCGTTTCAGATATTCATTACTTTACAAGAACTCACGCTCTTGCCAGTATCATGTTGTTTTCTTCATTCAGTTGTCTACACTGCACTGTGTATCTGAGTTCCTTAAACAAGTGCTGCCTTATTTAAGCTTAAAATTTCGAAAACAAATTATCTGTTTCCTTGCTACAAAGACGTTGAGCATGTCCGATTTGAGTAGCGGTGGGCTCGCCTTTGTTATCTATGTCGTAAGAATCGATCACGTTTTAATGCAGAATCTCACACGAAAAAATGTGAATATCGTCAAAAATAAATTGAAGAACGTTGTAATATGACTTACTACGTTTACATCACAATGCCAGTAAATACATGCGAGGTGCTTCATTTTTGAAGAAACAGAGATGGTGCAGCTGATTCATTTCGATTGCACTGCATGGCTGTTGTTATAACTGTTACTACCACGAAAAAAGGGTGCAATGAATTAGTAACGTTTGTCAGTATTCGACTTTTACAGTAAATTTCGATGTTCATTTCTTCTAGACTGACGAATTGCACGTAAACTTTACTGGCCTTTAAATTGCGTCGGATGTAACAAAAGGGCCAGAAGGTGACAGAGAGAGGGAGAGTCAGAGAATGGGAGTGTGTAAGAGAGAGGCAGGAATATACGGAGAGAAAAAGAGAGAAAGAGATAGAGGCCCCCGAGGCAAGCTGGCAAACTTTTTTCTTTAATTTTTTTCACTTTGTACTTTAAATGCTTCCTTTGATTATTTGATGCGGAAACATTTGTACATTAACTCAGCACCCTTATATCTAAGTAATTAAGGCGTTCCACTGTTTTTTATTTATAGAAACATTTTTAAAGCGACTTTATCTTTCAGTTTCGTAATTGGTTATTTATTTGAAAATATGGGGAATATGATACATAATATTTCAATACGAATTCCTAAATGTTTATGACGAAAAATTTAGTTGTTTTATTCATATTAGAATACGTTTGATAGAAGTTTTTGTCTGAGTGCTCGACTGGATCTTCACGGTTCAATCATGCATAAAAAAGTCCTTTCCCGTCACTTTTAACACATGACAGATGTGCTCACCTCTCACAACGTTTCCATTGAATCCATTTATCACATACACCGAAACATGTAAGTTTGAAAAAGGAATGGCATGCGAACGAGGTTTATATCGTCGCTTATCCGCTTTGACCCGTACTAAACTTTTTTGACTGTGAGAATGTGAAATGTCAATAAACTTAAACGAAACCAAAACTACATAAATTTACATAACAAAAAAAATGTTCAAATGTGTGTGAAATCTTATGGGATTTAACTGCTAAAGTCATCAGCCCTAAGCTTACAAACTACTTAACCTAAATTGTCCAAAGGACAAACACACACACCCATGCCCAAGCGAGGACTCGAACCTCCGCTGGGATCAGCCGCACTGTCCATGACTGCAGCGCCTGAGACCGCTCGGCTAATCCCGCTACATAACACCCAAACTGAATCTGATGTAACAGAAACGGTTTAAAATTGGCCCTGGTTATAAAACTTGATCAGTTTTAAAATAATGGTCCCTGTGGTTAATGAATGCTATCACTGAAACAGTATAATTTCTTACCTTTATCTGCACAATGATAACGCTCTTTGCACTGCTCTCTGTTAGTATTTTAAATTGTAAAGTTCAAATACAGCTATTCTGCAAGGCTGTTGCTTACTATTAATTTTAATCAAATCGAATATCATTGAGACACTAACGTCTTGAGTAACATACTTAATTGAAAGCACCATGGATCTGGAAGCTGGTATTGACTTGCAGTAAGTAATAATCTGGCACTAAGTTTAAAACTTGTATTTTGACTCTTCGCAATTTAATAATGCTCAAAATTAGCACACACAATAAACTGATTATGCAGTAACAATTAGCTTTACAAAATCATTGGATGAGCGTGCTATAAATACTCTCAATCATCACTTATGAACAAGCACATTGCATTGATAACATAACAACTTTATGTTTCTTAATTATTTCCCGTATGGTTTCTTGAAAATATAGAAATTATTACTGCCCGTAGTGAGTAAGTATATATCTAGCACCCATCAGATACAACTTATCTTTACACCTGAGAGTCCTCCATACGTCTCCTTATTTAAAGTTACTCTAACAAATTACCCATAACAGCTTGAACCGTCGATCGCTGTTGATCAGTGACGCTACTACACAATCGATCTACATTTGACCCTCTCTGGTTCACTATAAGATTTTCTTACAAAATGTTACCCTGTATATGTACCTTTCAACATTGCTGTGAGAAAATATAGTAAGACACTTAAGACACAGAGCATCCTTAACCAGGTTTCTTTTTGTGTTTTATTTCAGCAGTTTATCATTTGACTTAGTATCACCAAGGCCATCATTTTTAAGAAAGTAAGTCTTTTACGCATAACATCTATAAGTCCTTTCGAAGTGTCTTCTTTTCTGTGCGTGGAAATTTGTTGTTCACATTGCGACGCATCTTCCACTGCAGTGACTGTATTACTGAAGTACTTTATCACTAGCCCGATGTCTTTTTTCTTGGTTGTCATTTTTCAAGTGGTCTGACTTCTTCAGGTACTGGGAAGCATAGTTGGTCGGGCGATGTAACGTTTCACGCAAAAGGCGTTGTTTTCAAAGTAGAGGATTCGCTTTTTGTTCTGGAGCAGTTGAAGAGCCCGCTTCAGCAGTTGAAGCACAACCAACAGCATTAGGATGAAGTCTGTTATGTACGGAGGAGTCGATGTAAAACATAAAATCAAACAGAAAAAAATTTAAACATCGAATAGATGTTGTCTGTTTGATTACGTGTAGAACCATTACATAAGAGTACTTACATAAAGAAAGCGGGGCAACTACGTTGTATGGAACGAAGCTTTCTTGTTTACTTGAGACATTGTGCCCCCATCATCATATTGGAATTATCTTAGTTTCTTTTACGAAAACGCTTGGAACATGTATTGCAGTGAACAGTGTCAAAATATTACTCAAGTTATTGACTTTAATCGTTGTACTTGCTTGTATACCGAGAGAAATGTCTTGGAGCACAGAAAGGGGCAAAATTTATTTTCTCTAACAAGAAAACACAAAGCCATGCCTTCCTTCCTTTGACAATGTAACGCACTGTTGTGATTGAGCGATGACGACAGTACTGCTCCTACCAACCTACTGTGAGGTCTACGGTAAGATCGAGCTTGTTTCGTGCTAGTATGTTTTTGCTATTGTAGTTTTCAGTCGTTAGACTGGTTCGATGTAGCTATCTAGAGAGTACATCCTGGAGAAGTTTCTTCAGCTCAGCTATTACCAATATCCATTTTAATGTGTTCACTGTAAATAAGACTTGATTCCCCCTGCTGCTCTCACCCAAACACATCCCTGAATCACCACATTATGTGTTTTGCGATGCTTCAGGATGTGCCTTATTAACATATTCCTTCTTCTAGTCAAGGTAGGTCATAAAGCTTTCTTCGTCGCCATTCGGTACAGTCATCTCTTCGTTTCACGATCCAGCAGTCTAGTCTTCAATATTATCGTATGATACCAAATTTCGCAAGATTCTATTCTACTCTAGCGCATATTGTTTATCATCCACTATTCACTTTCATGTGATGATGCATTCCAGACACATATTTTGAAAAATGTTCTTGTCGCATTTGAAAGAAACAGTAAAAAGAAACGCCTGTAAATCAGGGTAAGGAGGTAACATTGATCTGACACATCCTACGACAAGAAACTGTCAGCACGGGCGAGTAAACCAGTTATCCAACAATTTAAATTGGAAAATGGCCAAAAGAGCTGCGTCTAACGGTTCCTCGGTAACAAATTCAATGTTCTCAACCCACTGAAATTTATTTCCTGTATTCCCAACACTTTTTTTACCTTAGAAATGCTAGATCTTGCTATATTTCAAGTTTTATTATTCTATATAGCCCGTTACTGTAGATTTTTACCGTACCAGCATCGTATGCATCTCTTGCATCGAACAACGCTTAGTTGGCAGACATTATGCGCGACCAACTAAGGCTGCATAGCCTCAGAAGATACGCTGTGGCTTCGTATACCAGCGGAGCATGACCTAGCCAAAACACGGGCAGTTGGACTCGGCCAGGTAAAGTTGATTCACCTGATTAAGCACCGCAAGTTCATTAGGTAATCCGCGGTCGAGAAATTTAATCCTCTGATTTATGTGTCTGCAGCTTTTGTCCGTGAGAGCTTTACTCGCAGCGGCCAGTTCTCGGCGAAATACTACACCTGGAAACTTCACAGGCGCTGGCCAGTCCCCTACTTCACGTCGTAGGAACCGTGTTTTGTCTGCCACGTGTACCTGACAGGTCCTAACCGTCCACAATCCACCCTTATCCCTTTCAACTCATTCTAAACATTGTATCTCCCGCAAGCAGACACGGCTGTCTGGTAAAAACTAACTGAAAATAGAATAAGTGGCTAATATTTTAATTCTCGCGGCGTACCTCATATAGCGAAAAGTAATATCAGGATTCTAAATTGATACCACATCTCCACTAACATGGGATAAGATTTAAATGTGGGATTATAACCTTACATTAATAGCAGCCTACGCTCTGGTACATACTGTTATCTCTCTAGGCGCTGAACACAATCTTAAAATCATGTGTAAGTTCTCAATATCTCTTGTGAATAACGAAGCGCCACTTTGATATAATTTAGCAATTTGTGTTGATATAATATGCAACCAGTCGCTTCTTTAAAATTTTGCTTGTTTGCTGTACTGTTAACTACTTTCTAGTTACTGCAGGCGCATTAGTAAGTGTAAAATAAAGAACAACCGTCTCTCGTCACAATCGTGGTTTTATTTCAGTACTTGATATATTTCGTGCCCTGTGGGCTCGTCCTCAACTTCTTTAACAGTCAATGTTGTTTTTTTTCAGATTTAGGTTAATTCTTGTCCAGGAAAGGTTACAATGGTTTAATACAACGTGTTACAATCTAAAATTATGTTTACCAAACAAAGCTCGTGAAGAAATGTGTTGTGTAAGTTGTTATTCCAGTAGTACTTCTGTTATTCTTCTTGGTCAGTATTTTGTTGGATACTTTGTTAGTTGGATTTTCTGAATATCCATTATTTATTTACATTGCTTTGATCACATCAATTTCTTGTGTTAATGCTTTGGGTTTCAAATGTAGTGTTCGTGCCATGTTCATCATGGATCTACATTCAGCATACGTGTGTTTGTGTCTTTAGACGGTGTGAAGATCATATATTAGGATATCAGTATAGATTTGTTTCTTGTATATGTTGAAGTTATGGTTTGGTTGTTCATTAACAGTTGCATGGTCTAAGAAATAGATTTTTTTCATTTTAATTCATCGTAGTGTGATTTAAATAATGTGAGAAGCTCATCAAGATCATCTTTTGGGTCATAAAATGTAGCGTAGTGTCATCCACCTATCTTCTGTAATACACAATGTTTTCAGCAAGTTTACCTTTCCCTTAAAAATATTATTTCGTAAGTGGTTGATGAATATCCAGTCAGTTTGTTTGACATGTTGTTACCCACAGCTAAGGCTTCTTTGTGTTGGTAGATGTTATCTTTAGAAGACAAGTAGTTATGGAATAGTGCTAGTTCAAGTAGATCGACCAACACCGTAATCTGAGGCACACACACACACACACACACACACACACACACACACAAACACCCACCCACCCACCCACCCACCCACACACAGACACACACACACACACACACACACACACACAAATACATAATTAAACAAGCATATCAATGCTTGCAATTATTTATTCTTTAACGCAATGGATCTCAAGTCAAAAACCTCGATGTGACGAAGTGTGATACGTAACAGATTCCCTTTCTTTGCACGCCTTTTTCTTACTTACCGTGAATGAGTGTGAAAAAAGGAGAGAGAAATACTGTGTATGTGTGTATCTGTAACCCTTAAAATGTGCATATACGAATTTGCCATGAGTACCACGACACAGTGCAATGAAGAAATATTTCGTCTTATATATTTTCGTTAGAGGTAAATAAATTTCAGTTATTGGTGAAAACACCTACACCATAGCGTTTAAATGCGCATGGTGAAGTTAATGTTCCTGTAACACCATCGGATGAACAGTCTACTGCAGCTTCAGTTCTAATGGTGCAGAAAATAAACAGCATCAGAAATAAAAAAAAAGGCTGGTTGCATATCGTACGCAAACAAAACGTCAAATTGACGTAAAAGTGATGTGAGTATGATGAATTACACAAATACAGCAATTTCATCGCTACAGCATGAGTTCATTTTAAATTTCCACAAACACTGTGGTGAATCTCGAGTGCTAGCAGAACATTTTAACAGTGTACTTCTCAATAGGTTGCAGTTACTCTACGTTCGATTTGTACACTTCTTATGGAGTCAGGATTTCCTGGTTTCCTGAAGAGTACATTGAGAAAAAACTGATATGTAAGGCAAACTATGTGGCGTTGAATCCGACGTCGGCGTGTATACCTGAACTATCTTTGTCGGTGTTGGTCTGCTGTCGATTCTGATTAGAACAACCCAGTCACTGAACTGTTCACAGTAACACACCCTCTGCCCTACCTTCCTATTCATAACGAATCCTACACCTGTTATACCATTTTCTGCTGCTGTTGATATTACCCCATACTCATCTGACCAGAAATCCTTGTCTTCCTTCCGCTTGACTTCACTGACCCCTACTATATCTAGATTGAGCCTTTGCATTTCCCTTTTCAGATTTTCTAGTTTCCCTACCACGTTCAAGCTTCTGACATTCCACGCCCCGACTCGTAGAACGTTATCCTTTCGTGGATTATTCAATCTTTTTCTCATGGTAACCTCCCCCTTGGCAGTCCCCTCCCGGAGATCCGAATGGGGGACTATTCCGGAATCTTTTGCCAATGGAGAGATCATCATGACACTTCTTCAACTACAGGCCACATGTCCTGTGGATACACGTAACGTGTATTTAATGCAGTGGGTTCCATTGACTTCTGCATCCTCATGTCGTTGATCATTGCTGACTCTTCTGCCTTTAGGGGCAATTTCCCACCCCTAGGACAACAGAGTGCCCTGAACCTCTATCCGATCATCCGTCCTCTTTGACAAGGCCGTTGGCAGAATGAGGCTTCTTATGCCGGAAGTCTTCGGCCACCAATGCTGATTATTTATCAAAATTTAGTCAGTGGGGGCATCGAACCCGGGACCGAAGACGTCTTGATTATGATTAAAAAATGCTACCCCTAGACCACGGGTCCAGTTTATCTATCCTCTATGGAACATGTTTGAGACCAACTCGGACGTCAGTTCTGTCCCAGTGCCAGCATCCAGGACATCAGAGACCAGTTACAACGGTCGTGGTTTACCATGACCCTAGAGAAGATGCAACGGCATTTTTACAACCTCTCTAACTCAATCAGTTCAAGCATCCAGGTCAGGAAGAGTGTATTGTCGTACAGGTAAGTGGTGTAGCACTGCCAAATGTTTTGTAAATATGAGTCGATATTGTAATCACTGAAAGAACATGCCATCACATGAAGTTTCATTTCACTTCTTTTCCCCCTTCTCGGTGCTTCCCTTTTTTCGTCAGGTAATGTATGTTTTCCAAAAGCACTGTACAGTACTTGGCGGATTGTATGTTGTACCTATATAAAAATTTTCGTTTTACCCCATTTGCCAGTAGGACTACGAAAAATATTTGTCTGTGCGAGCCCTATTCTTTGTTGCTTTATTTTTGAAATCCCTACACAAAGGCGCCTGCACAATGGTCCCGGTCTGTTTGGAACGCGAAAGCTCTAAACTTCCTCTGGCTATATCGAGAACTGCGTCGTCATATGTCCTAGAATTCCGATTCAAATTCTCCGAGCATGTCAGTGACGCGTTCGTAGGGGCTAAAAGGAATTTTTATAATCATAGCCGCACGATAGTTTCATTTCCTTTCGCCTTGTAGTGTTAAACTGTTTTGTATGTGGAGTGCTCAAGAATGTCACGTGAAAAGTTGTAACCTGACGTTCGCGGGTTCTTTCTCTTTGTTGTATTATCTCAAATTGAAACGTCCCCTTACAAAAATTATACATGACTGTGCTTAAACTGACACACAATATTTTTTAGCGCAACGCAATCTGACTCTCAATAATCCCTACAAAAGAATGTCCCTGACTAAATTAAGCTATACGTTTCACAAATCACTTACCTCACAAAAATCTTTGTTACTCGAACTTCTGCAATACAGCGAGCGCCACTACTGCCAGCTAAATAAAAGACTACTGACGGCACTAACTACTGATAGGCATAGTTAGCAAAAGAAAGATTGTGATAGAGAACAAACAATGTATTTACCTTAATAGTGTTCAAAAGTTATATATATATATCAGTTCATGACATCCAGTCTTACAAATTTACTGTCTCTGTCCAGATCATCCGCTCTCAAAACTACGCCATCTCACTCCCCACATCCACCACTGCTGGCGGCTCACCTACAACTGCGCAGCGCTACGTGCTGTTAACAGCCAACTGCCCAACACTACAATGGCGAATATTGCAACAATGCCGTCCAGCCTCAGACTGCACACAGCAGTCAGTGATTTTCATATAGAGCGCTACATGTCGTTACCAATATAAAAACCTAAACAGCCTACTTACAAAATTTCTCGACATGTTCACCAAAGCTACCATATATTACAGCAAATGGAAATTTCTCCAAGTTTGCCTTCATTTCCTTAAGATTACTATAGACAACAGCTTCATCTGCGAACAGTGTTATAATCCTCCTAATCTCATCTGATTAATCATCAGTGTATATTGGAAATATCAGACGCCCTATGATGCCTCCATGGAGCAAAATCTATGCTGCTTTCACTTCAGTAGAACACCTGGCGTCCATTGTAGCGCCCAAATTCTATAACGAAATATTCATCGAATATGCATCATAGCCCCCCTACGGTTCGTAGCTGATGACGTGTTTCTGCGACGAATGCCTTTGTAAAATCAAGAGTGAGTGGAATATGTCTGTTCACTTTCAATTGTTGTTTACAAGATGAGTATCAATAAAGAAAACTATGTTTCACAGGTGCCATTTATCTGAGTAAAGCTTATTTCTCTCGAGGAAGGAAAAATATATTTTTTGTTTATAGTTAATGTATGGTCTGGGATTCTGGAACCGACGTATGTTATCGATATGGCTCCGTAAATCCTTCGGTCAAAAGAGTTATTCACTTCTCAAGATATTCTCGATAAATCTGAGCTAATATACACACTGGCGCAAAACTAAGATGGTTAAGAACCTTACGCCTCTGTTACTTCTCCCCTTAGGCAGACCTGAAGGTGAAATTTTCTTTCATTCACCCTCAGTAATCGGACTGTCGGCAAAATCGCCTTCGTCAGCGGATGCTGAGGGGTTTCTGTTCTCGAGCATACGTTTCTTCTTAATAATGGGTTATTTTAAACGTGAATGTAGAACTCTTGGCCAAAAACAATGAAACATCTATTTTCGGAGAGTGTCAAACCTGACCATGTGCAGTGTCGTTTCCTACCTGCAGCACCACACTAAGATAAATGGAAACCACACCTACACAGAACAGACCCTTCTACACTGTCTGAGCAAGAAATCTTGGCACCAACCACTAGAAACATTAAAATGAGTCATGTCATACCCCACTTCCTGTTGCACATCATACATTTTGACAAACTCAGTCGTTATATCGTAAATTCAGTCATTGACCTGACATTGAATCTTATTTATCTTCACAGTTTGTAGCCATAAACCAGCGCACGTAACCTAAACGTTGCATATTTAACCTTAGGACATTTCAAAACTTAACCAATAGAATGTGAGATACGACGTAGGTGTATTTATCCTGAGAATCGTTCATGTTGGCGTCATATGCCCTGTTGTTGAAGGTATTTGTGAACGCTGCCAGATTTTTTCTATTCACATTGGACGTTAATGGAATGAAAGTTGACGTCACCACCACATAGTGGTCTATTCACGCCAACACGTTACTTTGCTTAATCCAGCACGAAACAGTGAACGCGTGTTTATCAAATACCACCCATCACACAAGTCGGAATATGGTATCTGAATTAAGCAACTAGTAACGCAAAGTGTACGCTTCTCCATTGTCCAGACTTTATACCAAAATACCATTTTTAGCTGTCTGGCATCTGGTACTGTTTGTAAAAGAATACTCGTAAAAATTCTATCCAAGACCTCATTGTGATATCATGTATCGATACTACCCCACAGGCGTCAAAGTTGGCAATGAAAGTGCAAGTTTCCGACAGACGCTGATAGCTGTCAGACGGCGTCAAGCGGACCCAATGGAGCATGCCCGCTGACCCATGCCTCCAGCAGCTAGCTACCACGAGCGCTCACCGTTGCCACAATATGCAGCGTTTGTATAAAAAGTAATGAGACTGAGCTTGTGAATCAAAATTTATTTTAGATATCGCTGCAACCACTTTGTACTCTTCAAAGTATGACCCTTCAGAGACAACAACCCGCTGCATGCGAGATGTCTGCGCTTCAAACGCTGCAGTGAACGTTGTGTCCGGGATGGCCTTCAAAGCCCTCGTAGCGGCAGCTTGGACCTCTTCCAAGGTCCCACGACAGTGTCCTTTCAGAGAAGTTTTTATTTTGGGGAACCATAAAAAGTCTGGCGGGGCCACATCAGGACTGTAGGGGGACTGAGGAATCTTTGGGATCCCTTTCTTGGCTAGGTATCTGGCCATAATGTAGCAGGTGTTACTTGGCGCGAAGTCATGATGCAGCTTCCTCATCGGCGATGGCTGGCCTCATGCGTTGGACCCTACCTTTCAATCTCTTGAGAACTTCAGAATAAAAAGCACCGTCAATAGTTTGGCCTTGAGCATAAACTCATAATGAATCACGCCCCTGACGTGGAAAAACACAGTCAGCATCCACTCTTCTTCGATTTGCCAATGCGAGCCGTTTTTGGACGTGGGGATGCTGCGGTGTGCTATTCGGCACTCATGCGCTTTGTCTCCGGGTTGTACTGAAACACCCAGATCTCGTCTTTGGTGATAAAGTTACCTAAAAATTCCACATCAGCTTCAAGGCTCTTGAGATTGTCTTGATAGGCGTTCACGCGTGTTTGCACTAGAACGTCTGACAAAACCTTTGGGACCCACATGGCACAGATCTTCACCACCGACATTTCGTTGGTGAAGATGTTAGGCACTGTAATTTTATCAAGGTGCAATTTCATGAAGGCCGAGGTTTTCTGCTATCATCCTGACACTCATCCGACGGTCGGTGTTCAATAAAACACGCACACGGTTTCCTGGTTGGAGAATGCCCTGAGCGGTGTTCGTCCTCAGCGCTGTTCCAACCCTCTTTAAAGCTCTTCACCCACCTGAAAACCTGGGCTTTTGACAGGCAGTCATCGCCGTTGGCTTGCCGACACATATCAACGATTCTGTGTAAGCTTTTCCTGGTTTCGAAGGAAACTTGACTGCGTAAAGTTGCTCGATCGTTTGCAGCATGTTGTGCCACGATCGACGACTCTGCGACAAGTCCACTCAACGCACGATGCTGCCGAGGCAAGAGCCCCCCGGGAGAGCGCGCGCTGTGAAGGACAGTCCCGTCAACAAAAATCAGTCTCATTACTTTTTGAACAAACCTTGTAGGACCGCCGGCGGCAGCCAGACATCCGCTTCTGTTCGGAGCCACTTCGATACGCTGATGCCGCCTTGTCGTGGCTCCTGACGTCATCGTTGGTGCTTAGTTGAAAGAGCTTCATCTTTGTTGACACTGATAGCTGGACTCTGTTTCTATCTGCGTTATTTGTGATAGTCTGCATACACTCGGAGAAATGAAAGTTAAGTAAATTTTCGGTTTACTGTAGCGCTTGACACAATCACGTCGATTAAATATTCCGGCATAACATTGCAGAGCGATATGAAGTGGGACAAGCACATAATGGCAGTTGTGGGGAAGGCGGACAGTCGTCTTCGGTTCATTGGTAGAGTTTTGGGAAGATGTGGTTAATCTGTAAAGGAGACCGCTTATAAAACACTAATGCGACCTATTCTTGAGTACTGCTTGAGCGTTTGGGATCCCTATCATGTCGGATTGAGGGAGGACATAGAAGCAATTCCGAGGCGGGCTGCTAGATTTGTTACAGTTAGGTTTGATCATCACGCGAGTGTTACGGATATGCTTCAGGAACTCGGGTGGGAGTCTTTAGAGGAAAGGAGGCGTTCTTTTCGTGAATCGCTACAGAGGAAATTTAGAAAACCAGCATCTGAGGCCGACTGCAGTACAATTTTACTGCCGCTAACTTACATTTCGCGGAAAGACCACAAAGATAAGATAATAGAGAGTAGGGCTCGTACAGAGACATATAAGCAGTCATTTTTCCCCCGTTCTGTTTGGGAGTGGAACAGGGAGAGAAGATGCTAGTTGTGGTACGAGGTACCCTCCGCCACGCACGTTATGGTTGATTAAGATGTATGGCTGTAGATGTAGATGTAGATGGACTGTGTTAACTTTTTCGCTAACCATTTCTAGTCCTGTCCAGCTGTACGAAGCCGTACACAACGCAAATTGCCACTGCGCCACGAAAATAAACAATAAAAGGACGACTAAGAAATTTTAAAAGCTGAAAATTCACTACCGGAACATGAGTCTTAGCAGACGGCGCCACTCTCCACCCACCGCCGAAATTTTCTTCGCGGAAATTTTGACGCTGACGTCCCGCTCCCTCCGTTCCATTGATGTCCAGTGAGAATGCCGCCATTTGAAATGCATTGTGGAATGGGTCGACGTTACGGTCCGTTCCATCAAGTGTGAATCGATCGTTATACTTTAAGCTTATACAGGGATCCTGAGACAGCAAAGTTCTTTGCACTGGCGCTCGTTAAAGCAGAAGCTGCCTTGGAGAGGCGCTACGGCAAGCGGCGATTACGGCCGATATGCGGAATTAGAGTGGACCGGCCGTCCCTTTGTGGTGGCCGCTAATTACTCCCCAGGGCAACCGCCCGCCAGCGCTCGGGGGTGGCGGCCCGTTTTATCCGACCGCTGCGCCAGGCCTAGGGGTGGCCTGAGGAATGCGCCCCCGGGGACTGGGAGGGGGTGTCAGGGCGGGGTGAATAATTGAAACCCGGTCGCTGACATTCCCGCTGGGACTTCGAGCTGAAAACTGGCATTGTCATTCCCACAGTGGAACGTGACAGGTTTCCTGCATTACTATTTCATTCGCAGGGGAAAGCCTGTCCTTGAGCATTTAATCTCTGTGTAAAGCGAGATAAGCATGGGTGGTCTTTATATTCTCGTAGTCTAAGGTATTAGTGTAGCTAAACCAGTGCAAGAATTGGGAGCCAAAATTCGAAGATCTTATCCCACATGGTAAAACTGTGTGACGGCTACGAATCTGCACTTGATGTGTGAGCTACTGTTTCATGCAATGCTACATTTGATCCCTAACTTTCCAGCAATTTTATGTTTCTTCTGATTTAGATTTTTATAAGTCATTGTTCTAATGTAATATACTTTGTCTCAGTTACTAGCATATTGCTCATTCAGGCTTACTCTTTGAGGCTACTGATTGCAATATGACTCTATTTAGCGCATCTGTAAGTTAATTTTGATAGAAGGTGATGAAAGTGTGCGAAATGACTTTCAGCCTGACCCACTGAGAAATTAGTTATCTACGTTGCCAATTGCAGCTTTTACTCATTTTCGCCACAGCACACATAATATTTTAAATTCTTTTGTTTTTGGTTTTTTAAAATTAGTTTACTCTTGTAAATTTACCTGCAATTTTAAGCAAGATTTTTTTAAATGGCCTTATTGTTTTTCGTGTTTCTCTTTGTGATTGTATTTGCAAACCTATGGTTCAAATGGCCCTGAGGACTATGGGACTTAAGTTACAAGGTCATCAGTCCCCTAGAACGTAGAACTACTTAAACCTAACTAAACTAAGAACATCACACACATCCATGTCCGAGGCAGGATTCGAACTTGCGACAGTAGCGGTCGCGCGGTTCCAAACTGAAACGCCTAGAACCGCTCGGCCAGGGTATCTTTGATAGTGTTTCTTGTGTCAACTTTTAGCTCAAAATGTCTCAGATATTTATGAAACCTTGATGCTTTCACTATGAACACAAGTACATTTGTCCACGCGTTGGATGAATGAATTCGTCTCTGCTTGCAGTCTTGTCAGCTGAAGAGAATTAAAAACAAGAATGATACGATTCTGCATATTCTCTGGAGTTGTAGCAAACTCATGAAAGGTTTATTTAATGCATACTCTAAGAAAAACGTCCAGAGGAGTTAAATCTGGAGATCAGGCAGCCCAGACCACTGTTCGTCCAGGACCAATCTATTGGGATAGATACTCGATTCAGAACACGAGATACATGCTAGGCATTATGTTCTGGTAATAGTGTTGGTACCATATAAACATCCTGGTTTTTAGAGGGCTATGACACTGTTCGCTGTCGATGACCTTGTCTCTTGCATCCCGAAGACGAGGCGCTTATGTAAACCAGGAAATCCGGTTTGGAGTGCCGTTCCAGCACAAACTTTCAAAGGGGTCATCCTCTTATGCAGCAGATGGTTGTCGGCGGATAAAATTAGTAAGACTTATTCTATTATCAAGCATCCCACGTCAGATATTAACACCCCATCGACCTGATGTCTCACCTCTCTAGGTTATCGTGTATTTTAGCTCTATGCATTCACCTGTCCGTTGTTTGATAAATTCATCAGTAAAGTGAACAATGGAGAAGAAGGTTTGAGAGGATTTGCTACTATGCTCACTGACAGAACTGTACAGGAGTCTGGAAATTATTCCAGTCCAGTCCTTGGTGTCACGTGTACATGAAAAGAAAAGCTGATGATGCGTTATAATGCTGTCTCTATACGTTTCTCCTGTTCAAGCTGTTCTATGTTCACATAGAGGGAAAGACGGGTCACATATAATATGTAGAACAGCCTAGGGAGAATAATAAGATTTGGCAACCAAGAACGAAGTGCTCGTATTAAAAAGAGTGTAAGACAACTATGTAGCCTTTCACCCCAACTGTTTAGTCTGTAAATCGAGGAAGCAAAGATGGAAATAAAGGAAAGTTTCAAGAGTGAAATTAAAATTCAAGGTGAAAGGATATCAATGATACGATTCGCTGATGGCATTGCTATCCTGAGTGAAACTGAAGAAGAATTACGTGATCTGTTGAACGGAATGAACAGTCTAATGAGTACAGAGTATGGATTGAGAGTAAATCGAAGATAGACGAAGGTAATGAGAAGTAGTAGAAATGAGAACAGCGAGAAACTTAACATCAGGATTGATGATCATGAAGTCAATGAAGTTAAGGAATCCTGCTACCTAGGCAGTAAAATAACCAATGACGGACGGAGCAAGGAAGACATCAAAAGCAGACTCGCTATGGCAAAAAAGGCATTTCTGGCCAAGAGAAGTCTACTAATATCAAATACCGGCCTTAATTTGAGGAAGAAATTTCTGAGGATGTACGTCTGGAGTACAGCATTGTATGGTAGTGAAACATGGACTGTGGGAAAACCGGAACAGAAGAGAATCGAAGCATTTGAGATGTGGTGCTATAGACGAATGTTGAAAATTAGGTGGACTGATAAGGTAAGGAATGAGGAGCTTCTGCGCAGAATCGAAGAGGAAAGGAATATGTGGAAAACACTGATAAGGAGAAGGGACAGGATGATAGGACATCTGTTAAGACATGAGAGAATGACTTCCGTGGTACTGGAGGGAGCTGCAGAGGGTAAAAACTGCGGAGGAAGACAGAAATTGGAATACATCCAGCAAGTAGTTGAGGACGTAGGTTGCAAGTGCTACTCTGAGATGTAGACGTTTCCACAGGAGAGGAATTCGTGGAGGATCGCGTCAAACCAGTCAGAAGACTGATGATTAAAAAAAATAATAATAATTGCAGATTGAAACAGGAACGAGAAAAGTAACTTTGGTGACTTCGGATGTAAGTTGTCTTGCGTTGAAACACGTCGTTCCCCTGCACGTGACACTCAATGAGAAAACATCACTTGGGAAGGTGGGTTGTTATTAAGATTCTGCCTGCTTTAGAGCTGCTCTGCCTGAGTACACCGATAATCACAATAGCAGAATTTAATGATGATGCAGTTTTTAATGAAGGACTGCCTTTACCGCAGACAATACGAGGTGTGGCGATAAAACAACGGGACTGTTGCTGTAAAACACTTTACTTTAGAAACGCACATTTTTATTCTCACCCTCAATATACTCCTCTCTTCTACCCTTACAACGCTCCATGTGAATTTTCGATTGCTGGAAAGAATGCTGGAAGTCTTTCTCAGTGAGCTCCTTAATGACAAGCGCCTTTTTCTTTCACCGCTTTAACGAACGGAAATCTTCCTTTAAATAGAGATGTGAGTTTCGGAAACAGAAGTCCATGGTGCTAGGCCAGGCGAATAAGGTAGGTCGCCTCAAACTAGGATGACGTACTTAACAGACAATGTGATATGAGCCGGTGCGTTGTCTTGATGCAGAACCCATGACTCTTTCTGCCACAATTCGGGTCATTTCGTTCTCACTTTCTCATTCAGTTGAGTAAGAATCTCAAGGTGGTGAAGTTGATTCATATTATCACCTCCAGTATTCCGGTGAAGATACACAGTGACATGAATGTCGTAAAAATCTTTGAATCTTGTTTGCGCATTCAAGCTCTTTTCGTTCTTAGTGGTCCCTTCGAATGTATCGATTGACGCTTAGTATCTGAGGAACATAAGTGAAAAATCTTCACATGTTATCACTCTTTCCCAAAATTAGAATTAATTTCAGTGGTATTGAAAGTGTCAGTACAAACATTTTCACGAGCTCCTTTTCGTTGTTAGAATTTTCAGCGCCATTTTCGCAGACACTTTCCTCATGTTAAACTAGTCATGTGACATTTTCCTTACACGGTCTTTGTAAATTCCTACAGTTCCAGTATTCAACCGACAGTCAAATCGAATCAGATCACCCACTTTTTCAATACTTACAACAATTTTTGATGAATGGTGCCCTGTCATTGAGTCATCTTGAACGTCTTCTTGTCCATCATGGAAGTGCTTGAATCACTCGAAAACTACCGTACGTAGTTTTCAAGGTTTCAGTAGCAGTTTTTCCAAGTGTCATTTGAAGTTCACTACAATTCGTTGCTCCGTTATTCCACTTATCATTTTCCTGGCAAAACAAAATAACAACTGTTATACAAACGAAGTCCACGGTCACAGTTATTTATCTAGATATGCGTATTTATCCCGTGACAGCTTCAGTGCCGTTATTTTATAGCCATACCTCATATACGGTTCAAAACTACAACACATGTCTCTGTATCGTAGACCGGAAGACAGTAAGCATTTGATATTCTGATCTCATTCTGCATACGTGAAAAGCATCAGTACGTTCTTTTCGTTGGTGTATGTTTCACTCAGATCTTCAACAGAAGACGGTTGACGGAATGGCCGATGTGCATTCTGGTTATTTTTGCATTTGTTTACTGTCGCCTCCAAGAAGTTGACGCAACCCAGCGTACCCCCGCTGTGTGGTAGTACAAGACAGTCAAAGTTTATTTTGCGTTGAGTTTCTAATGGCGTCATGTTTATGGGAATGGTCAGCGTGGCACGTATTTCAATTGGTCTAGAGAAAATCAAGTGAATTGCCGAATAAAAATATATGTGTGGCATTTTAAATAATATTTTCATATCTTCGTAACGAACAAAGTTACAGGTAAGGCTATCATGCTGATTGATACACCCCTGGAAACCAACAACCTCTACTTGGAAAAGTTTTTCTTTATTTCTATACAATAGTTATTTAGGATAGCCAAGGTAAATGGGACACAGTGCATTGTCGTTGTGGTTATAAAACCACCCACCGGCAGTCAGTGGTTTTGGTATTTATTGTTACCGTTTGTTCCTCCATTATGCACTGTGTATGAACTGATCGCATCGTCCTCATAAACAAGACATCTTCTGCCTTTTTTCCATCAACGTAGTATTAAAGGGAAAAGGTTCTAGCTTACTCATATGGCTCTGAAGGTCTTGCGTATACTTTCGAATGTTGACGACTGGTTTCGGATGTTATAGTTCTCTAGTCGAATTTTGTAGACAAATCATTGTGCCAGTTTTGCTTTATGGCTAAGAGACTAATATGATACTCCTTAGAACTGTGAAAGGGTGCATAATCCTGGATGGAGTTTATAAATGGCACTTTACCGAGAGCATTGGTAAAAGAAACAAAAGATGACCTCCTTACCTAAACTGAATCCAAGAGAGAAGAATACCGAAGCATGTTTTATGAGTTAGACCAAGTGGTAAAATTGGTATTGAAACGCGAACAACAAGCGGTCACCTACTTCCAGAAAGAAGTAAATAAGGTGGAAAGTCACCAACCACAGTGGAACCTGATGAAATTTCATAGCGTCTTACATGTCTAAGCGCCCCATCTTCGGGTACACGTATCCGATCTCGATTGGCATCCATCTGCTTTCTTCCGCTGTATGGTGGACGTTTCCAGTGGTTGTTGCAGTGTGACTTTTTGTCTAGCAAGGATACTGTTAGAGCTTCAAAAATGGTTCAAATGGCTCTTAGCACTATGGTACTTACCATATGAGGTCAACAGTTCCCTATAACTTAGAATTACTTAAACCTAACTAACCTAAGGACATCACACACATCCATGCCCGAGGTAGGATTCGAACTTATGACCGTAGCGGTCGCGTGGTTCCAGACTGAAGCACCTAGAAAAGCTCGGCCACAGCGGCCGGATGTTAGTGCTTCCAAAACGGGATACTAATAACGCACAGACGAACGATGACCCAAATACTGTAGACGATGTGTACTTTCGGACGATTTGTTGAACATATCAGTACACACTGACATATTAATCAAGTAAACTGTGATCATTTATGAAGTTAAAGATGTTATTTCCATAGTTTGTTTGTAACTGGAACAAAGTAGAGAACTATAACCGTTAACTTTGCCAGAACAAGCAAAGTATTTACTACATGTTTTGTTATCGTCTACTGCACAGCTGCGATCGTTGATGCTTAATTACTGTTTCTCGTCTGTATTTTGTATTTGCTGTCAAGCTACACTTTATTCACTTGTACGTAAATTATACACGTTAGTAGTTTTCTTTGGTTGTTTTGTGATAAATAATGAATACATTTCTTAACTTAGGTCCAAAGCAGTCCACTTGTCTGCGCCATTTTATTAAAGTTTGCAAATATATCATCAGGCCAGCGGAGAAAGATTTGCGACATAAATACTATGTGCTGATGACCTCAGCATACATAAAGAAACTAGTTCATGAACAGAAGACTCTACGAAAAAATGCAACTAATATAGCCAATAATCTGAACTAAAGATGTATGGTACGGATACGCAAAATACTTGTTAAAAATGTTAAGATGAAGTTCATGTGACAAGTAGAAAAGATATACAAACATTTTTACCATCTTATTTAAGAATCTCACAGTAATAGAAATATTTAATGATTACAATTTGGAAATAAAACAACACGGCATTGCTGAACCACGGAAGGTATTAAATATTGAACGTTGCTAGTGAAAAAAAAATCACTCTAGTAAAGGAGCCTTACTACTGACAATTACTCATAAGAAAGAGAGGAAGAAATTTCTAAGAGATTGTCGCAAGGTATCGCAGGATATCCTAGTATGGCATGTAAGGATACCATGTATCGTTTAATACATAGAGGCAAAGAAAATAATAGAAAATGAAGTATGGCTCTATTGAAGAAAGTTAACAATTAAGTGATCATCCTTGAAGTAAACAGGTAGCGCCATGTAAGGGGGAGGAAAGATCTGCATGGAAACACTTGAAGACAGAAAAATACACACTCCTGGAATACGGAACTTGAAATGACCAATAAAAGGGGAAATTTATGGCTAGACTGCGAGAATTTTATTATATATAGTGTCAAATGAAATACTTACGCAGAAGTGAAAAGCATCAGTACTCGAAAGGAAGAAACGGTAACAACACAAAAAAGTATTGAGTATTTTGAGTATAAAAAAGGAACAAATAGGACGTTTCTAAAGCTAAAAGTAGAAAGAGGCCAAACAATTGTGTTGCACTCTGCTGGTCATAAGAGGTGATAGGACGACAGTAATTTGCTGTGGCTCTACATCTATAATACTTTGTAGCGTTATTATAATGGTGAATAGTAAGGCATACACGAAATGTACAGAATTCAGTCATCGGGTGTCGCTTGTGCTGCTTCTACTGTGGTTTGCAACGGACATTGTTCCAAATTACTTACTTCAACACACACGTAGAAACAACCAATGACCCTGAGAATTAGTATTGCAGTTTCAACGACAAGAGGCGAAACGGGAGCAGGCACTGTTTTACATCAGCATGTTTGAAGCTGTGGACTGCATGGCATATTCTTTTCAATATCTATATAGACGACGCATTCCGAAAACGGAAATAGCGTCAGGAGGCATCCATATAAACAGGAATAAATATATTATCCTAGGCCTACTGGTATTAATGACAAATTCTAAACACGCAGAACAAAAATCAGCTGTAAAGGATTATTATTTTATGCTACCAGAAAATAAATCTGAGAGTATGGCATTCCATGGGAAATATCCAATACGAAACAAAATTTTAATTGAGGATCAGACTTTGAAACTAATTCAACACTTCAGTTACCTAGGGACCTACATCGCTTTTATGAAGATTAGGATGTAAATATTACATTACAGAGATATTACTGATTAAGTGTCAATATAAGCATAACATTAAAAATACACGAGGAGACATAAAAATAAAACTAGATCAGGATCGTTCTATCTGCTCTATAGTAAGACATTGTAATTGTGTTATAAAATATTAGATAGGAGGCTGAGATGAAATTTTAAGAGAAGTCAATTGTTGCATTACGTTGGACAGTATTCCTAATGAAAACCTTAGACCAGAAATGAATAGTTATGCGAAAAATAACAAAACAAGAGAAGGCTGATAGAACTAGTGGATACATCTGGACGGTTCGAAGATTCCTATGATGCTCTCACAATTCAAATGCGAAAGAAAGATGTATAGGAATGCCAGCTAAGAGATGAAACAGACCAGAAGACACCGAGAGGCCGAATATGTGAAAGGCAGAGGAAGATGTTCGAAACTGGACAGGAAATCTAATTTGGAAATAGCCCGTATGAGAGCACTTCAAGTGTAAGTTGAGTGCACTCGATGTAAATGTGATCTTTAAGGCAAGATGTTAGTGACAGACCTTTTAACTGAATAAACCGTAATTCTTGCAGAGGAGCGTCTGATTTGTGCAGAATTCAGTGTTGGAATGCTTCAGCACTTGTAGGTGGCGATGCTTATCTCCTGGCGCAAAGCGAAGACGACTAGTTATCTGTAATTCTCCCCGAGGTAAATATTTAGGTTTGCGTCATTAGGAGTGGACATCTGATGATTCCATTGCGTAGAGATTTTTTATTCCCAGTATCGTACGGTCCTGAAAGATCTGGGATTGTTGGTTACGAATCGCTGCAGTTTGACCAAGGTTCCTCAAATAGTTTATTTTTATAATCTTCAAGAATGGCCATGGACTTCGAAAATCTCACAACAGATCACATGCAGACCTTATGCCGCAATACAACAGAGCTTTCCGGTTCCCAAGTGAAGCCATCAGGACGTCATACCAATACTGTTACGCGCATCCAGCTAAGTCTCGGTTGTTGTTCTTTACATCTTTATAGAATAAATATTCAGCCATCCCCGTACTGCGAAGTCCATCTAACTCAGATTGCAGTCCTCAACCATGTGCTACCATGGCGTTTGCGTCCCTGACAGACTTCGCAACAATTTCTCTAAGACTTCGATGAGACCAAGGATTCTCCAACCCACATGTGTGACGGACCTGTTTCCGCAGCTCTCAACAACAGACACGTCGGTATACTCTGTTTCTGCAAGAAGAGGATATTCAGTTATAAGTCAGACACAAAGGATCCCACGTGAGAAGATATGATGTGGGGGGGGGGGGGGTACGTTGAATGTATGATTGCAGGCAGCGTGGTACTAAAGTAATTTACAGTCCCTAAACTGTATATAGAGACAATGTATACCAAGTCCGTCATTACTTACATGAGTGGTCAAATGATTAACGCCAAGGGACAATAAATAAACTTTCAGTGAGTTCTCTACCTGTCTACAAGATTCCTACCATAACCTCTCCAAAGGGATTAAGGAAAGCAAATAAAGGAAAAAAAAATAAATCGATAGGTTTCAACGTTATCTCGCCTCTCAAACCTTCGCTACTCTCAGAGAGAGAACGAAAATTATTTCACTATTTTTCAGGACGAGAAAATACTGTCAAAAGTGCTATACATACGCGAGAAAAATAAATGTTTCTGCTCCTGATTTTGAAATCTGTTTTGGCTCGTGTTTGTCAGGGAAGGCACTGTTGCGTGCAACGTTCTGGAAAGTTGTTTACGACAGTTCTCCGTACAGCTATCGATTCGCCGAGTGAACGTTCGTTACGCGCAACATTAAGTGAAGCTTGTGTGATGTAAGCAAACAGCGTACACGATGCGATATCGCTCATTAGCCTACGTCGTTGGATTCCCTTTAATAGCTTTTTTTTGTCAGATACAGCAACACAAAGCCATTTCTGTGCTTGCGGATAATTCCTTATTCAATACGGCTTTCTCATCTTCCTACACCACCTCCCAACAAATACGAGCAGTCCATGTATCTCTCCCTCCATCTCCTGCACCCTCTCCTCCGCCTCTATCCTATTTCTCTCTCTCTCTCTCTCTCATTCCATCTGTATCGCAGCACGCTTCTTTCCACGCCAATACAGGGAGATACAGATTAACAATATTGCGATTCACATGTCCAACGGTATACGGTGAACTGAAACCTCATTTATTTCCCTGTCAATGTATCATGTGCATAATTATGTGCTTAGCGGTAGTTTTATTTCATAAAAGTAAACACTGTAAGGTACCGACTTATTTAAGACGAAACCAATTCGATTAACGTATCAAAACATGGCAATGTAATTATAGAAACAGACTATATCCAAAGAGATACTGTAAATTAAAGCAACAAAAAGTTCGTGTAACAACAAAATAAAAGCTCAGACGTATAATTTATTTAACGTAGATTAAACGTGGCAACTAAGAAATTTTCCTAGTGATCCTCAGTTGGAATAAATGAACTATTTTCAATAAATCAAATTTTCAGTTTAAACTTCACTTCACATTGTGTATGTCTTCCCTGAAATCTTATAATTACTGCATACTCAGTCCGTATTTAAATTCGTATGATCCCAAAGTTCAAACACGAGGTAAAAATTGTTATTCTCAAACAAAGCCTATCAATTTTCACCTGTGCCCGAAAAAAACACTTATGATGTTCTACGAACAGATTTCATTCTATATGTCAGCCATTATGTCAGTAGCTTTGCAATCACTGTTACGATGTAAATCAAATACAGTCACAGTAAACCTCCTCAGAAAACTCTCATTCACTTATGACCTACAAAACAGACTGAAGAAATTTATAATAAAACTTCTGTGTTGATTACAATTGTTTATTATATTACTTTAGAGCTTAAGAGTTTCAGCATTAAGCTAGTTTCCAAAAAATGTTAGCGAAAACAGAATAGCATCCACTTAGATTCACATAACCAATAAGAATGAATGAAACATAAAAAGTATACGTAGGGAAACATTTGAGCAGTACCAAATGAATACAATATGAACACAGTAGAACTTTCAATTACGAAAATTTTATTGATTGAAAAAAATTAAGAACTGTAATAACCAACTTTATACTCGTGCAATTTGCACCTATCCAGGATAGGAGAGTATTAATAAAACCGTTGCCTCACAAATTGAGGCTATTAACCCTCCCGCCGCAGGTTTGAGTCCTCCCTCGGTCATGGGTGAGTGTGCTGTTCTAAGCAAAATTTTAAGTTAGTTTCCGTAATGTGTAGGTCTAGGGACCGATGACCTCAGGAGTTTATTCCCTTAGGAATTCATAAACATTTAAACATTTTTAGGCTATTAATACATGTAAAGAAAAACACTAAAATCAATACTCAAAATTAATGTCTATTAGCAATTAACACTGTGAACTTGTCAGTAAAATTTCAAATGTAGAGAGTAAATGTACTGACAACACTGAGATAAAATGAGAGAAATCGAAGAAATTACTTTCATCACGGCAGCAACACCGGCAACAGTTACGAAGTTTGTCTCGAATGAAAAACAGCCCACAGTTACACTAATTACATTTATTCTAAGCTTTGACCATGGTCTCTGCTATAGTAATATAGCATTCTTCGGAAGTCCTAAAAAATGATCAAAATAACAACTAGACCAGTCATACGGTCTATACATAAACTTCTAAACTTGCATATGTAATAACATATTACTTACATAAGCTTTTAAAAATGAAATATGTCTTAGCCCAGCGGCTGCGTCAAGATCAATAAAACAAAATAACTTCAACTAATATAAATCTGTTTCGATCATAAATAAAACTGCATATGGCACCATATGTCCTCTGCCAATGCATCTGTTATTCTAGGCGCACGGTCGTCAAATGTGCTGTATCCTGCGCGCCATACGTGGCGCTCCCCACATTGAGCTACATCGCAATGTTTATCAGGAAACTAGTTGATATCTACGATAAAATATTAATAACAAGCCATAAAGTGCAACGGAACGACCATATACTTATTAATACGACTGTCCAACAGATAAAATGCTGTTGCATACGATCATCAAAGTGGTCAAACTTTAACAAATTCGTATAACAAAGTTTGCATCACTATTTAAAGCATCATTCAGAAACGGGGCTATTATATGCAAATATAACTCTAGCTAAATTATATACTCTAACAGCTTATAGAGCTAAATCTACCAGCCGACCTTAGTCGTTATACACAGGTACACTACTACTGAATTACGATAGTTCTATGAACACCAGTCTAGTGCATAAGTGCGGTAACATGGCAAGACAAAGAAAGGCACATTAACATAACTGTCTCAACACAAACTACTGTTAACATAATAACAGCTCATGGCTCTTTCCTACAATTTCCTAATATAGCATTGTCCTAAACAGTAGTTTATCTCAAATAATCATATAATAATATGGTACAATAGAGTCACCACTAGTCCCTATCACTATGCCCAATAAGGGCTGCAAGCTTTCAAGGTAGCTGGAACTTTTCAAATGACACTGATAATTCAGTAGATTCATACTGTCACACATTTTGTACTTTTACATCTGCACCTCCTCCATTAAATCTAATTTTATATCCTTGGCTTCTTTACACAATAGATCATTAACAGGATGGATCGTATATCCTTATTCAATAATGTGTTCGGCAAACGTCGACCCATCCTTAACATATGCCTTCGAGAATGGGTACGAATAAGAATGAGTCAACGTTTTATGAACAATTTCGCTGAATGGAAGTAACTTGGAGTCAGCCTTATTAGGTACAGATGTTCTACTTGTTGGTGACATACGGAAATTTGTGCTGAACCGAGATTCAAATCCGAATTTCCTGCTTACCGTGAGCAGTAGCCATACTATTAGGTTATTCATGGACGCCTCCCGAATCCACCCAAACTTCCATATGCCGCACTGCCTACAACGCTACAACATAGTCTCTTACTTTCATACTGGTAGCCTAATGGTAATGTGACCGCTCGCGATAAGCCGGGAATCTGGTTTCGAGTACAAATCGGGCACAATCTTCCAATGTCACAAACAGGTAGCAAGTGTGTACCTAAAGGAGCTGATCCGAAGTTAATCGTGTTCAACGAATTTATTTCGATCCAGATTCGAACGGCTGTCAATCGCCATCAATGTAACTATTACACGCCGAGGCGGCCACTTAATGATAATTCACAGATCTCGATTCCCCATAGTCATATTATGGCGGGATTACAGAATTAAGATGCGAGTATTCAGCGATGAAAGTAGGTATGGTACAGGGATGTAGACAGTGTGATATATAAAGATTTGGTCGGTTCAGGAGGCGTAGGCGGATAGCCTAATTGTAAGCCAGCAGCTCGCAGTAAGCGGAACTCTGAGTTCGAATCCCAATCCAGTAAAATTTTTCATATGTCACCAATAGAAAGAACATCTGTTCCTAATACAGCTGACGCCAGATCACTGGCATTCAACGAATTTATTTCAATCTCGTTTCAATCTGTCAATTCTTCCTTTCCTTTCAATCAGAACTACACCCATTTTTTAATATTCTCTACTTTTGATATTCAGAAAGGGAGTAATGATCCCAAGCAGAAAAGAGTCTTTGTAATGCCTAGGTGTAAATGAAGAGCAAACAAGCAGTATATTTTCTTTTAAATTAAGAGAACGCTTGTTTATATTTGCTTTAACAGCAAATACATTCATGAACTGTCCAAACTAAGATATAAAAATGTATTGCTACTGAATGACCTCATATACATTTTGAAGGTTTTATTTTACTCCCATAACCGGTTTCAGGCTACTATTTCCGTCTACAGGTGGATAATATTTTTCGTTACATACATGTGTTGGTTAACAGTATGTCGTCTGCTCCACACCACAAGAATATTTGAGTATTTACTGCCACGTTATGAGTTATTTCATTAAATAAAAGACAGCTTTGAAGGATTCATGGTGTCAGTTCCCTCCAGTACTACTTTAGACATTAGTCGAATCTATGCCACAGCGTATTGTGCCTCTTCTGCATTCTCGCTAGGCCCTACACGATATTAGACAGGTGTACCAATTTTTGGCTACTCAGTGTATATATGATGTAAAATAGTCATGTTCACTTACATATGTTCCAGTAGATGCTGGTACTTTTTCGTTGTGGTCCATGAGGTTTTCTAGCTCAATGAAATATGTCCTTGAATACCACCAAAACACTCATATTTTAAATGAGTTACTATGGCACACTTCACAATATTCTTAAAACGCATGTTGAGCATCGTATGTGTGTCATACATTTGATGATTTTCTTTACAGTGCAAAGATTATCGTTAAGCAAAGACACAAAGTTATCATTCATGAATATAGACCAAGGATGTAAACATAGCAAAGATGATGTGTGGGATGTGTTGTTAATAACAAAAAAAAAATTGTTCCTTAAGCACTAAGTTATTATATGAAGACCGCAGGATAAATTATTTTCCCTAGGATTTTTTTGTACTGTCCTTTATAATTATTAACGAAATACTTCAAAGCCAAACAATTGCATAACATAAAGAAGAGGTAAATCTACAAAAATTTACATATACAGATATTTGAATATCGCTACATTTCATAAGTTTACTGCAGGAAATGCAAAATTAAAAAAGTTGGAGAGTGGGATGCGAGGGAAACTTTGTTGATCATGGTAGTTTATATTTATACAATTACACACTGGTACCGAAAACTGCACTGGTGTGACTGTTAGGGGCGCAATCTGTTTTAGATTTCTGTGAATAGCACTGATAAATAATTTAGGAAATGTTTATTAGCTAGCCCCAGGTGTTCATAAATAACGAAGTGGGGGAGGCTGAAGTTCTGAATACTTATTTCAAGTTTCTGTAAGAAGTCCATTTTCTTGCCTTTGTTAGTGGTGTGTAATACCTAAAAGATGTTATTAATGTTAGAAATATTGGTTCATGTGTGTGGATTTAGCGAGTTTATTTAAATCTTGAAGTCTAAAGACATCGATGTCTTATCGATTTCTTATACTGAAGCTTCCAATATAAAAGCAGGTGCAGTTGTTACCGATAATCTTGTAAACTTCTGGTTTTGCAAGGCCTAGGCTGGTGGTTTTGGAACTGTAGATAATGTATATTGCACAGTGTTATTGGTGTGGAAATTTATTTGAAATCTTGTCCTTCAGGAAAGATTGACTATTTGGTATGGGTTTGAGCCTAAGAAGGGAATACATGCAAATCTTTTCTTTTTTGTTCCTGGTTTTGAATTTATTGAAAGTGAATTACTGTCTTCAATTTTATTGTATAGACAGTCAATCATTTGTGACTTGCAGTCTATATTTTCAGGTACAGTTTTGGTAATATTGATTTCATTCTCCTTGGCAGATGTATTGAAAGAAATTTTAATTATACTGTTAAATATGGATCTGAAATAGGTCATTTTGTGCTGTGTTGGGTGGCATGAAGAATTATTTACTGTTACATCTGTATTAGTTGGTAGTTAGATGTCGGTTATATGAACTTAAAAGACATACATATTTGTTCAGGTTTTTTATTCTAACGCCAAGAAAACTGATATCTTCTATTGCCTGATGTTTAACACTGAATTTGATGTTGGGGTGCATGTTACTCATGTAATTTGCAAATGCTTCTATTTCTTCTGCTGTACCACTGAACATGATGATTCTGCCATAAATATACCATATAGAAATCAGTTTATCTTTTAAATATGTGTTGGACCTAATCAGTTTTTTTCCAGATGGTTAATGTAAATTTAATTACAATGACCTGAACACCCTTAGCTGCTTACAGGTGTTGACGTACGTCAACGGGGACAGAAGAAAACGTGTGCCCTGACTGGGACTCGAACCAGGGATCTCCTGCTTACATGGCAGACGCTATATCCATCTGAGCCACAGAGGACACAGATAATAGCGCGACTGCAGGGATTTACCTCAGGCCCGCCTCCCGCGAAACCCACATTCTCAGCGTATTGTCCAGCACTACATTCGTAGTGCCCCCGACCATTATACTCATTACTCGCGGCGCGTTGCCGATTCCCGTAATGGTTCAGGCATTGTTTGTCCTGAATCGTATTACCAGAAGAAATTCGCCATTTCCCAAAAGCAGGCCCACGAAAACAGCTTAAACGTGGCAGGAAACAGAGACACTGCTGTCTTGACATGTACATTTACCAAAAATGTACTGGCAAAAAGTAAGCAAGTGTCAATTAATCAGCCTATTTTAGAGAAGACAGGCAAAAAGGCTGCAATTCAAAACAAGAGGAAAGGAAAACGTTCTCGGGGAAATTATTCAGAAATGACGGAATCTGAAGACAAAACGTCATATATAATGAGCTGTGCTGATTATGAGGATAGCCTCCATTACGCACTAAGAACAAAAACTGAAGAGGAATGACTTGAGAATGCCTAACAACAACGACTACTGAAGAGAAAAGCATGAATGTAGTTCAAGAAGGCAATTCGGAGCTGTATCACGTGGAAGACTTCGTAGAGGTGATGTATAGTGCACGTCTGCATCGTGGAAAGATATGGAAAATTGATGGTAATGAAACATTTGTTTTCACAATGGTGAAAGAAAAGAAATTTGGTAGATGGTCTGTCGTTCCTGACACGATCTGGTATAACGGAAGCAAAAATGCACGAAAACTAAAACCACCAGTTCATATGAGCAACCGAGCCACTTTCTTGATGGACTTGAAGTTGTGAATCCATAATTTCGCTGTTATTTTTTATTTTATTATCATCTAACTTTGCATTGTGTTCATTTACTGGCTTAATTATATTTTAATATTGTTACCATTTAACAGACACTAATACTAAATGTACTTCAATTGAAATATCTAAAAGTAAGAAAGTGTCGGCAGCATTTTTCCTTCATATTGAATTGAAATAAAATTGTCTTAGTGACTGACTTGTGTTTATTCCTCAGAACATGTTAACCATGCCAACGTACCCCAGCAAGTGTGCCAACTTTCCCACGTGTTGGATAAATCGGCATAAATGTAACGTTTTAGTAACACTTTTTTAATCAATTCAGCATACAATTCTAAGTGATATTTTAATCATTACTTAATAGCCAAGGGATACCACTATCTGCAGCATCAACAATATAAGTACAATAGAAAAAAATTGAAAAATCTTAAAGTAAAAACTGCACCAACTAGCCCCGGTCTCCCCTGCGAAAATATTTTATTGTAACTGAAAAGAGCATAGATTTGAAGGATTTTTTTATGCTGGTTACGTGTTTAGATACATACATTTAATTCGAAAATACAGTTGCACACTTCATGAAAAAGGACAAGGCAACAAATACATTGTAGTTTTGGAAAAATAATTAAAGATAACATAAAAGAACAGTGAAGAAAGTATCTCTAATTGTCGGGCATACACAACGACGTTTAAAGCCTGGATTCTTTTTTCTTATTTACAATGCAAGCATTTCGTCAGAAATTATTTGACATGTAGCCTTATGTGTTCTCTCAAAACTGATGATTCCTATATACATCGACCTTCTTTTATCAAAACAAAACCTATGCAGCCTTTACACAAGAATTTCTGCAAAATTCTATGACAAAATATGAATAACATACATATTTGTGAAGCTGTTGATAAGCGATGAATATGGTTAGGGTTTACGCTATATTGTAAATGTTAAAATGATTTAGTACGGAAAATTCATATTTATGGAGATGTTGACAAGTTAGGAGTGTCGTTAAGGTTTATCAGGATCTGTCTCAAGTTTTGACTAGGTAAATTATGTTTCCATTTTCTGTTTCTTCACGTATGTATGTGCTCTACTGTATGCTGTCAACGGGGACGAGAGAAGTGATAGAAATATTTCACTCCTATAGCAACTTGGCGGTAGTCTGACGTCAAACAGTGCAAGGTAATATTGCAGGTGCTTGAGTCAAGCCCAGACGTCGCTGTATCATCTTTGCCACACCCCAGTCACATGTTAAGTTTACGTATACAACAATGTTTAACGTTAAAGAACGACAATGCAACGACTGTATAAGTAAATTGCTGAAATGTAGTGTCTAGTGGAAAGACAACGTCAAAACGATGGGATTCACTGGTGACGCGGTAGCACAATGGCAATGCTTTGTAGAGAAAAGTTTTTGAGTGTTAAAATGTAAGAGTTAGTGTAATATTCCGAATATCATTGAGGAATACTGCTGCACTTTTCCTACAGAAACATATTTATTTAGGTGGTTAATTAAGCTGTTAGTAAAGGCACTTTTGTTGCGCAATTGAACTGGCTGATAAAGCGCTCAAGTCTTCAATTTTTTATGTAAGTCTAAAACAATAAATTTTAGAAATAGGCAAGATAAAATATTTCCTGAATGAACTGCATCAATTGTTTGGCAACTGTATTGAAAGAAAAAAGCCAAAGTGAATAAATATCTCCTACAGTGATAAAAAATCTATGATTAATTAATTAAGCAGAATTAGTAATTTTCTTTCTTCTTTCTTTGTTGTGAAACTACTTCATTAATTTTTTTGCAGGTATATTTTTCTGTGTTTTTGGTAATTAACGTCGTAAATCTGTTCGAGTCAGTATATTACTGTCATAACAGTACTATTGAGAGGTACCTGTCTCTACACTTTTGTTTTTTGATGCTCTTAGTTTACCTATTTTAAACACTGTTTTTTGTCAATGAGAACGTTCGAATTTTTAAATCTCACAATGGAGGGGATACCTAATATTTTTCGCACTGGGAAGTGTAATATTCATTCGCAAGCTTTTCTTTGCAACTGAGAAAGGAGAGTGTTATCTGATGTATAAACCAATAGGTGGAGTGACGTGCTGACATATTTTAATTTATTCAGTTTCCTTAATAAATTCATTTGATGTATTAATGGTGATAGTAGCAATCCCTTCAGTAGTACTCTAACACACACTTTATTCCAATGCTCTTTACTACGTTTTTTCGTTAAAAAATTAGGTATTACGAAGCACAATGTGTACCGTTGGTCCACGTCACCAGTGCACACCAAGTGAAGTGTTTCGGGCTGACCTTTGGACTTTGGAGCTGAAAGTGAACCATACCCCATGGAGCGACTGTACAGAATGTTTGTAGGCAGGAGACAGTGTGTTCGTTAACTTATTCGCCCGATCCACAGGAAATTATCGTGATAAATAGCGTCTATGTGAGCAATGGAAAGAGGAGAGCCAAAATAGAAAGTTACATGTGATATGTGACTGTGATTCAAGCAAAATATTTTATGTAAATTTCAGTTGATCTGTACAGAAACTTTGCAGTCTGATATTTGCTACATCATTTGTAAGCAATTTAAAACTTTGTTTGTTATATCATTCTCAGGTAAAAGTTACTGTCATCACTACCTGAAATTTCACTTCTTCTTATGTATCGCAGCCTTTGCCCCTCACTAGAAAGTATCTTTCAGCCTCAATCAAGAAACATGTTTCTATTATCTTAGTGATATTCTGCGCAGAGATATTTACAGAAGAAACCAGGTGGGAGGACCATTAGAATTTCTATGTCATTTCTTGATGCGGCAATGTACAACTAAGGCCCTCTCACGTTCTCCATCCATAGTACAAATGTGGACAGGCATGTATAATTAGTAGCTGCACTGAGAAGAGAAAACGCGGGACTCAACTTGCCCTAAATGTTGTTCTGGTTTCCATTTACATCCAACGTCCTGTGTGTTGATATTTTTTTCATCACCGTAAATGTACTTCACTCACACAAGAGAATTAAGCCTCTTTCCTGAAAGAACAGTGGTAATGGCGAATTGAGAATTAATAAGATTTGGACATTCGCTATATATTTAATTGGCCCTAGGCATTTGCATGAGATATCACAAAATATTAAAAAAATACTTACCAAGTCCGATGAATTTAACAATTGTATGAGCGAACTTGGTCTTTAGTCCTCGGAGAGAATATAACTACCGAAATTTAGTTTGTTCCCAAATAAAATATCGTTGAATTTCAGTGGAAATGAGTGTGTCTAGTACGGGAGAGGCAGAAGATCTGGTTTCAATACAGAAGTACGCTTAGCGGAGGCTAAAGGAATTAGGTGACAAGTCGAGCCATTATGTAGCTGCTATAACTCAACAACAAAAGAAACAGGATTGTATAATATGTTCTGCATTACGTAGCCACTTCTATGGCAGAATATTTAAACGACCGGAATATTTACCCGACTCCACAGAATGAATAACAGAGCGTTCGTGCCGGCTGGCTACAAGTTAACCCGCACATCTAAATAGTAAGACAACAGCTTTAACTTTAATGAATACTGAAAGAGAGAGAGAGAGAGAGAGAGAGAGAGAGAGAGAGAGAGAGAGAGAGAGGTAGTGGCACAATTAAGTCTGTAAGAAATGCATCAAGTGGTTAACTGCTGACCGCCGTCAGAAGTGGTTTGTGCAGGAACTTCCGCGGATTATATTCACCACTGTTATTTTCCTTTCGGATAATGACTTACTTAAAAGTGGAGTGGACCCACTGAAGTTAAGAGCACTCGTTCCACCTAGTTGAAGTCACCACAATGGAGATCTGGTGTCAGTTATATGGAAATGAAAGACTGGCGAGGGAAAGTGTAAGATGCAGCCGACACTTTTGACATATAATATGAAAGAGTGCTTAAAACTGGCGGAAAATACATCAAGCGAAATGCTATACAGGAACGTGCGCTTGAGGGAGATTGTTTCCAGGCTGTGTTTTGCTATGGTTAATCATAGTCAACCCGATATTTCACGACGAACTCAGTGTGTCGATAAAATTCATATACATTGACGAGTTCCCGAGATGAAACAATTATTATAACTATGATACTTGTGTCGTTTAAAACATGAGCTGATTGAAGGGCATTTACAGTTCATCATCTAGAAGTTCATTTGAGTGAACTGGACTACGAAGTGGTTCCTCGTTCACCCTTTCCTCCAAATTTAGCCCCCAGTTACGGATTTCCAACCACACTGATACTTGTGGAAATAAAGTGCACAGTGCATCGGGCTCCACCCGCTCTAGGGTGAAGGAAAATTGTAAAGGCCAATACTTCCCATCGACACACAGAGCTAGGATAGTATGATGTATTGCCATACCAAACGATTATGACACAAGTACCTAATAACGAGGTATGTAACATCAGCTATTAGAATAAGATATGGACACGCATTTTCCCTGCACATCTCCACAGTATTGGAGTAAGAGGCTCTCCCACATGTAGTGAACATACAAAAGGCAACCGAGAACCCTGTCATAACTTATTAGGGTCTTCCAAATATATTTCGTATCAAAAGAAACTGTAGAAAAATTTTATAAAAATGCAGATTTCCATTTCAACAAATACACTCCTGGAAATGGAAAAAAGAACACATTGCCACCGGTGTGTCAGACCCACCATTCTTGCTCTGGACACTGCAAGAGGGCTGTACAAGCAATGATCACACGCACGGCACAGCGGACACACCAGGAACCGCGGTGTTCGCCGTCGAATGGCGCTAGCTGCGCAGCATTTGTGCACCGCCGCCGTCAGTGTCAGCCAGTTTGCCGTGGCATACGGAGCTTCATCGCAGTCTTTAACACTGGTAGCATGCCGCGACAGCGTGGACGTGAACCGTATGTGCAGTTGACGGACTTTGAGCGAGGGCGTATAGTGGGCATGCGGGAGGCCGGGTGGACGTACCGCCAAATTGCTCAACACGTGGGGCGTGAGGTCTCAACGGTACATCGATGTTGTCGCCAGTGGTCGGCGGAAGGTGCAGGTGCCCGTCGACCTGGTACCGGACCGCAGCGACGCACGGATGCACGCCAAGACCGTAGAATCCTACAGAGTGCCATAGGGGACCGCACCGCCACTTCTCAGCAAATTAGGGACACTCTTGCTCCTGGGGTATCGGCGAGGACCATTCGCAACCGTCTCCATGAAGCTGGGCTACGGTCCCGCACACCGTTAGGCCGTCTTCCGCTCACGCCCCAACATCGTGCAGCCCGCCTCCAGTGGTGTCGCGACAGGCGTGAATGGAGGGACGAATGGAGACGTGTCGTCTTCAGCGATGAGAGTCGCTTCTGCCTTGGTGTCAATTATGGTCGTATGCGTGTTTGGCGCCGTGCAGGTGAGCGCCACAATCAGGACTGCATACGACAGAGGCACACAGGGCAACACCCGGCATCATGGTGTGGGGAGCGATCTCCTACACTGGTCGTACACCTCTGGTGATCGTCGAGGGGACACTGAATAGTGCACGGTACATCCAAACCGTCATCGAACCCATCGTTCTACCATTCCTAGAACGGCAAGGGAACTTGCTGTTCCAACAGGACAAAGGACGTCCGCATGTATCCCGTGCCACCCAACGTGATCTAGAAGGTGTAAGTCAACTACCCTGGCCAGTAAGATCTCCGGATCTGTCCCCCATTGAGCATGTTTGGGACTGGATGAAGCGTCATCTCACGCGGTGTGCACGTCCAGCACGAACGCTGGTCCAACTGAGGCGCCAGGTGTAAATGGCATGGCAAGCCGTTCCACAGGACTACATCCAGCATCTCTACGATCGTCTCCATACGAGAATAGCAGCCTGCATTGCTGGGAAAGGTGGATATACACTGTACTAGTGCCGACATTGTGCACGCTCTGTTGCCTGTGTCTATGTGCCTGTGGTTCTGTCAGTGTGATCATGTGATGTGTCTGACCCCAGGAATGTGTCAATAAAGTTTCCTCTTCCTGGGACAATGAATTCACGGTGTTCTTATTTCAATTTCCAGCAGTGTATTACAGGGTAAAATATTAAAACTGAATCTGTGAGTTGGAAAATGGAAATTTTTCCGGAGATAGGGATAACTATATTACCACACAAAGAGCCTACGAATGGTGTAGAAAAGTTGCTACGTAGCAGTCGGACCCAGACTGAAATAGTATAAATCGTTAAGACATACTTTATCTAAGGAGTGTGGTCAGAAATCCCATTTTTCGAACTTGGTGAGGCGGTGAAAGAACTTTATTATGGAAGTTTATGCTCTTCATATTCATTACAGCAATAAAAGACTATCTTACCAGCTTACAGTCTTATACGAAACGTACCAAAAGTCCAACCGCAACTAAAATACAGCAAAGCAGACTGTCATGAGTATCTTTCAATTGTCTTTATCTTGTCCATTCTTCGTTGGCTACTGGCAGATACTCTTATAAAGAGGTTTCTACTCTTCAGGAATGTTAGGTAGAAATTTCTTTACATCGTCCTGTTTCTCCTTGAGTTTTCTGGCTGCTTTGATGCGGCCGCCAAGTATTCCTCTACTGTTCCAACACTTTCACTTCACTCAAGTAGCATTTGCAACCTACATCTGAATTGTTTCTTCAATGTATCCCAATTTCGGTCTTCCTCTACAGTTTTTAGCTTCGACAGCTCTTTCTGGTACCACGTAAGCTACCCCCTGATGACTTAGCATATGTTCTACCATCCTTTCCCTTCTCCTGTCAGTGTTCTTCATACATTCCTATGCTTCCTTATTCTGCGGAGAACCTCCTCATGTGTTAGTTTACCAGTCCACCTAATTTTCAACATTCTTCACTAATACCACAGCTCAAATGCTTTGATTCTCTTCTGTTCCTGTTTACCCACCGTCCTTTTTTCACTACCGCAAAGCACCGTACTAACGTATATTCTCAGACATTTCACTCTCAAATGAAGGCCACAGATTGATACTAATTGATATCTCATGGCCAATAACAGACTTTTTTCCGGTGCTAGTCTGCTTTTTGCGTTCTCCTTGGTCCGTTCATTTCGCTGCCTAGCTACCAGAATACCTTAATCTTATCCACTTCGAGATCCCCAATTATGATGCAAAGTATCCTGCTGTTTTCATTTTTGCAACATTTTATTCCTTTAGTCTTTCTGCGATTTACTCTCAGTAAATATTCTCTATTCATCAGACTGTTTATTCTATTGTTTTTCACTATCATACGAGTTAACAGAGTAATCAGCTAATCTTAGCATTTTTATCTTTTCAGAGAATTTTAACGCCACTGTCATTGCTTCTTCGATTTATAGATTGAACAGTAGGGACGATGTACTACATCACTGTCTTACACTCATTTTCTTACGGGCATCTCGTCGTCCAGTTCGCGCATGGATCTTGTATATATTATATATTTACCGTCATTCACTGTAGCTGACCCCTATATTTATTTGACTTTCGAACACATTGTCTTCTTTCACATTGTCGAACGCTTTCTTTCACGTCGAGAAATCCAATGAACGTATCTTGATTTATCGACAGTGTTCCTTCCATTATCAGCCGCAAGGTCAGAACTACCTCTATGGTGCCTCTAACTTCTCTGCAGCTAAACTGATCGTCGTCTATAAATTCTCAATCTTGTATTCCATTCTGCTGTATATTATTCTTGTTTGCAACTTGGATGCATAAGCTATTAAGCTGACTGTGTGTTAATTCTCGCGCTTTTCGACTCTTACTGTCTTCGGGGTGAGAGATTAATGTTTTTTCGAGTCTGAAGGTATATTGCCAGTCTCACACGGTGTACACACCAACGGGAATAGACGTTGTTTTTGCCACTTACTCCAACAATTTTAGAACTTCTGGTGGGATGCTATCGTTCCTCTCTAATTTGATCTTAAGTCGTGTAAGGCTTTTTAGAATTATAGTATTCGATCCCCTTCCTCTTCCCTGTCAATTTTTGTTTCTTCTTCTGTCACATCATGAGACAAATCGTCTGCTGTCGCCTCTGCATTTTAACAGTTGAATTCCCATTGCACTCTTAAGGCAACCACCATCGTATCCATCCTTGCTTTTAATTTCACAGGACGCTGTTTTGACTTTCCTACATGCTGAGTCAGGCCGTCTGACAATAATTTCTTTTTACGTTTTTTCACGACTTCGCTGCGGACATTTCGCTTTAAATTCTCTGCACTTCCTGTGCGTTTCATCCTTAAGTGACTTGTATTTCTGTATTCCTGATCTTTCTGAATATTTTTGTTATTTTCTCAGTTACCTTAGTGGTACATATGTTCCTCTTTCTAAATTCTGTGACTGCCTCTTTTAGAGATGTCCATTCCCGTTCAGTTCAACTGCCTACTGAGCAGTTCACTATCACAGTATCTGTAACCTCAGAAAACTTCAACCGTATTTCTTCGTTTTTATAAGTATTTAACAGCAAGGGTGGTAACAGTAAGAGTGTAATGCAATTCAATTGTTAAATGCAGAGGAGAGAGCAGATAGGTAGGAAACGTGTATTGATGGCCTCTATGAGGGGGATGATTTGTCTGATGATGTGACAGGAGAAGAAACAAGAGTCCACAGGGAAGAAGAGATAGGGGACCCAGAATGATAATCTGAAAGAGCTTTACACGACTTAAGTTAAAGGAAGGCCGAAGGGATCGATAACATTCCATGAGAACTTCTAAAATCATTGAAGTAAGTGGCAAAAAGAAAAAAAAAAAACATCACTATTTCAGTTGGTGCGTACAACGTGTGAGACGGGCACTTGCTCGTGCGTTAGTTTTTCTTGACTAGTCTCTAAAATGTCAGCCTGCTCTCCATCATTACTAAATCGTTACATCAACCTGTATCTGCTGCTGAATGAGCATTATATTACTGTATGTGATTTCGAAATTTCTGCCTGACCATGGCGTAATCTAACACAGAAATCTTCCCGCATCGCCTGGCCTGTTCCAAGTAGACTCCCTCCTTTTGTGATTATTGAACAGAGTATTCCCTATTACTAGTTGAAATTTATTATAGAACTCATTTAGTACTTCTTTTCTCTCATGACTCATATCAAGCCTTTGTTCTGCGATAACCCTTTCTGGTACTCCTTTCCCTACAAATTCGTTCCAACCTCCATCACCATTACATTTTGATCTCCCTGTAAGTACTTATTCACCCTTCTAGTATCTTCATATGCCTTCTTTGTCTCCTCATCGTCTGCTTGCTGTGTCGACATGTACACTTGAACTATTGTTTCCGGTTTTGGCTTTCTGCCCTAGCACTCAACTGTTCAAAGTAACCCTATCAGACCTACCATCCCACTCATAATTAATGACCTCCAGTTGTATCATTTTCTGATGATGTTAATAGTACTCTATACTCGTCAGACTAGAAATCCCTTTCTTATTTCACTTCACTGACCCATACTATATCTCGATTTAGCCTTAGCATTTCCCTTTCTGACTTTTCTACCATGTTCAGACTTCTGAGATTCCAGCCATCGAGTCATAGAACGTTACTCAATGTTTAGCACATGGTCATGTCTCCTTCGACAGTCACTCCAAGATTTTTGAATACATCTTATGTGTCCTTAATGCAAAAGTTTCCATTGGCTTCTGCATCCTCATTAGGCTGCCCATTTAGGGGCAGTTTCCCAACTCAATGGTAAGAGAGTGTCCTGTGACTCTGTGCTCGTCTCCGCCATTTTTGACTAGGCCATTGGCAGAACGAGGGTGAATTCCTGTGCCGGTAATCTTCGGCTGCCATTGCTGATGATTCTTATTAGAAATCCAAGCAATGAGGAGGTTCGAACCAGGAGTCGGAAACGTTTTTATTAGTAGTCAAATATATTTCCCCTAGACCACAGGGACCAAGTACGTCCACCTTATGCTTATTTATCCGCAGGGAGTCCGCCAATGTATGGCCTGGTTTCGATAGTTCCAGAATAATTGCTGGGGAGAATGAACATGCGGTGTGTAAATACTTGAAACTACATTATCCTTATGTTACCATGAGACCACATTGGGGCAGCATCCCTCTTGTAGAGGTTAGCGCACCACGTCGTGAAGTCTACAATATCTTATGTTTTCATATTTAAAGCTCTGCTTCTGAGACGAGTAAGGTATCAAAGATTCATACTTCTCGAGGGGTATCTCCAGACATATGCAATACCGATTTAAAGAGAACTTATGTTGACTGACCATGAGCCCTTCTTATACCAGTGATGGCTACAGATGCCCAGGTTCAGTGTCTATGATAAACGTAATCTGAAGTAAAAGTGGTCATAGCTGAAATCTCCTTATCTAATATGGGCAAGGAAAAGGACACATTTTATGGAGGACCCAGGTTAATCGCATGACTTTTCCTTTAAAAGCTTACATTTGTTACAGAACGAAGTACACTAATAAACGGAACAGTACCAACCATGTCAAAGAGTGAGCAACAAGACGAGCAAGAAATGAGTAACAACTGTAAAATTGCAAGATAATAAGGTAAGACATTTCTTAATTAAAGAAGTTTGGTGTTGGAATAATCAAAATAAATACTCTCTCAAAATTTTGGGAATCAGCCGTCCATATGGATATTAATAGCGTTTTAAAGAAGAAATTTATATTGATCATAATAGCCCTTGAGAAGGACATCTGCAGCAGCGATAACTAAATCACAAGTCCAAACATTCGGTTTTCTGAAAAAATCAATTATGAAAGTTAAGTGTCGACAGTTACGATTCCACAAGATTTTCTTTTACAAGCATGGAATGAATGCAATATGCAACTGATGGGAAATAATTAGAGAAGCTTCTCAGACATCGACTACTAGAGAAAGTAAGATTAAAGTTTCCAAATATTTGCACAATACGTAAACGCCGAAAAAATCAAAAATTACAAAACCTGAAAGCTAATCATAAAACGGTCATATTACCCATTTCAGGAGAGACTTAAATCACTTGATGGACAATATTAACATAATAGGTTGTAATAACAGCGTAGACTAACCAAACTTATCATAAAAACTACGCTTCTAGCAAGAACATCTCCGTTAAGGTAATGTCGGGCAGACACAAACGCTCCTGAGAAACGCGTGCCTACGCGTAACAGCACGAGGTTCCCATGGCCAAGCGGCGCCCCAAACAGAAAATGGCTCTGAGCACTATGGGACTTAACATCTGAGCTCGTCAGTCCCCTAGAACTTTGAACTAACCTAAGGACATCACACACATCCATTCCCGAGGCAGGATTCGAACTTGAGGCCGTAGCAGTCACGCAGTTCCAGACTGTAGCGCCTAGAACCACTCGGCCAGTGTGGCCGGCTCAAACAGAAAACCCACGATTTATAAAACTAAGAACTCCAGGAAGTGATGATTAATTTCTAGGATTTACAAGTAACGCTCCTTTCCATGGCACTCAGGTTTCAGAACGATCATTACTACAGCGAGATGTCGTTATTTCATAATTTCAGGTCAATGCAGAGCGCCACGATCCAAAAGCGCACAGCATGGACAAACGGGAAGACAATTAAGCTGAAGCACGCCAGGCGTGTGGTGAAAACTTCGATGCAGCTACTAAAGGCACACCCGCTATTAACCAGTCTGCGCACCGATACAGCCAATGCGGCACACAGCCGACGGGCCGATCGCTGTCCGTGTTGTCGTCTCATCAGGACCAGGACTCCTCCCACACTACACACCCTCCGGCATGTTTTCCAAACTCCGCGCCAGCCGTAACACAGGAACCTACGTCAATTCATGCCACCTAGCTCGGCGCCAGCATATGAAAATTGTAGGAAAGATTAAACGAAACCACAGCGGCTCAATAACCTCTTTTTTAACTCATAGATTCAGTTATTAGAACTTTATTGCTTCGTTACATCTGTTACTTCTGTACATGCGTAACAGGTGTTCCTACACAGAACTACAGAATGGCATTGATACTGAGTTCCTGTATCTGCTTGTGCAAAGATAGTGGGAGGTATCATTATGACTCTTTCACTCTAGCTACAGAGGTGAGTCGAAATGAATAGTCAGCTTTCCTGGTCGAGGTTTTTGTTATTGCGTAGCTGATTCTTCCACTGTGCTTCATGCTGACGAGATAGAGGCACTTTTGTGGAGGAATATGTTTTAAATCAAAACATAGAGGATAATGCAATGTGATGCTACCACCACATAATAAATTTCAGAGCTCGGCCATCACGTTCGAGCCAGTAGGGATGGCCGAGCGGTGATAGGCGCTACAGTCTGGAACCGCGCGATCGCTACGGTCGCAGATTCGAATCCTGCCTCTAGCATGGGTGTGTGTGATGTCCTTAGGTTAGTTAGGTTTAAGTAGTTCTAAGTTCTAGAGGACTGATGACCTCAGACGTTTAGTCCCATAGTGCACAGAGTCCTTTGAACCATCACGTTCCCCTCATCACATATTTGCAGCTACTTGTCACCACTGCTCAGTAAATTGTGTCACACATTGAACCACGTGCAGGCACTCATTGTAGGGCAGAAAAAGTCACAAACTTCTCCAACTTTAGCAGAGTCGTCGGCACAAGCAGTTAGACGCATTGTTTGTGACTGTTGTTTGCAAGGTCTTTCCTAGAGATAGGTTGTAGTAATTATGGGTATCCCAAAATCACAGCCCCCAGATTACAAGATATATAAGATATTTTTCAGAGTATTACGAAATAAGGTAGGAAACTGTGGGAAATGAGTATTTCATGCAATATGAGTTCTTCTCTGAGCAATACATGTAGGGTGTGTGTTTGTATACTGCTTTTTTCCGTAGCAAAAATAACAATATAGAGGGTAAACATTAATAAAATCGACGAAATGCAGAGTTGGATTCCGGACAGGAAATGTAGAAAGAGCGGTCCTATGCACTTGTGTTCGTAAATGCATCGTTGCGACGGTAGATGGCGCAGACGAATGACAGTTCCTCTGACCTCGGGCCGCGTGTTCCTAATGTGTTGCATGCTGTGTGATTGACACAGCGTACGGTAATCAGCAGAAGATCCGTTATTCACGTCGGAAACAAGCCGAGACAGAGTTTGTGTACGGCGAAGCAGATGGAAACGGTTGAGAGGTATGACTATATTAAGACAAGCACTCCCACAGATACCAGACACATTGCACGACATTTAAGGCAGGTGTGTGATCATGGAACCTTTCAGAGAGGCGACTTTGCACGAAGGTGGCACACTGTGCGTACACCAGATCTGAATAACCGGGTTCTACAGGATATTAATATAACCTCCAGCACAAGCTCCAGGCAAGTGAGCCGCCAACGTGATATAAGCCATTGTGCTATTATGTGTATCCCGCATAACATTGCATCCCATGGAGTCCATTTTGAACACTTGTTGTGACGTGGATGCGCTGCAGCTCTGTACTGTGTTCTGGGACGATTTATTGTCGTTGCACGCACACCGTCCATTTCCGAATACATCTTCATAGGACTTGTTTCTTTAATTTCCAGTCAGAAATCCGTCCCTGCAGATTGTCAGGTTTATTAATGTTAACCCTGTGTTGCACACACACACACACACACACACACACACACACACACACACACACACACACACACACACACACACAGAGCACCGCTGCTCTACCTCAACCGTCTACATCACAGGTGTGGAAGAAAATTCTGTGGCACAATTCGGCTGTTTCGTATTTCCTGACAATTTTCGAGTTTCGTACGTCAGTCGATGGAAACATAGCCCTTTATTTCAACACTGTCTGTCCCTTCACCTGTTACGATCGTTTATTCTCAGGAATGGATGGAAGTATCAAGTTGAAATTTATGTTAAATAATGCGGTCTGTGGCCCCTTGACGGTACAAACAATTTAATCTCCTAAGTCATCACACTCAGGTGGCCATATTTATGTCATGTATTTTTATACTTGCAAATCACTCATCAGAGCCTTTTAATTAGTTGTCTACATACATGTCGGTCCTGGTGGTCAGACAGTAAAGCTCGTGCCTGAAAGCAAAGAGTTTGTCAGATCGAATACACATTGGACCACGAATTTTTTAATCTTTGTTTCATTCCACCCTTCCCGCCCTATTGATGTGGGGAGTCGCCAGAAAGACCTATTGAGTCAAATTTTCATGTTAAACTTTGCATACCCTTTCCCCATCTAGAAAAGAGATATCAAAGGGTAATCTTAGAAGAGTAACACAGATTGGGAGGCAGGAAGCCACTTCCGAGAATTTCAGGCATTTGAAAAAAGTTTACTGCCTGTAACAAAAACTGAACTGAAGAATGAGAGATTTACACTAAACCGGTTAAGAACGGATTTTTCGTTGGGAAAGGAGAATTTAGCGGATTATGCAGAGGGGAGAGAGTCCTGTTCCAAGGAGTTCCAACTTTAGGAGACCATAGAATCCACAGAAGTTTTGGACACTGTCTCAAACAGTCGAGCGTAGGACACTGTCGGGCTTGGGACTTCACTTGGGAAGAAAATCACTTGGTTGTCGACGGCGACGTATGAACACGCAGCGAACAATGTGTCAATTTGTACAATCGACCACATCATTCAATATGCAGAGTAAGGTAAGAATTTGCTCTGATGTGTGGGGGAATGAACGTTTTTGACCGTTTGTAGGCGTGCTGTTTCGCATTTATTAGGTTCCCTGATTTCTTTTTTTTGTTCTTCAGTGACTGAATGCCCATTCATGCAAAGGATGGTTAGACTGTTAGCATGTGGAAGCCACATGCTGTTCTGGCTAAATCAGAGCAGTCACTGAGCACCCACTGCGGCCTTGTCTTTCGATACACGAATTGTGAGATGGAGACCATTCCATTCACCTATCCCAGGCGGCCTTTGACATGTAACTGACTTGTGTGTTTGCAGTTATTTAATGTTTTTAAATGCTAATTTTCGTGTTCTCTATGCTTTATCGAGCTCAGTAACTTTCTAGGGTTAATACAATGTTCGTGTGTGTGAGAAGAGAGAATATTATAGTAAACTGAGATTAATTTGATCGATCATTCATTTAATAAGTTTGACGATCATCTTATACTGCGTTAGGAACAACACGCAGCTCCCCCATTTCCATATCGTTATTCCGTTGCGCGACATGTTTGATTACAGTATCTGAGTCTATGGGGAACTGTCTGACTTTCAGAAGGTCCAGCCGAAGCGCATTGTTATTCGAGCCCAAAAAAAAAAGAATGCGTTTCGAGGGCTCTGTTGGCATCATGTACTAACTAAAGTCTAATAGCGAATTTTCGGTCACTAATATCGAAGTTCGGCGGTGAAACTAGAATTAGGAACGGTTGTCTTAGGGAAGTGGGTACGAGGGAAAATTATAAATTTTTAACTATGTGCTCGAATATATAAGGCTAGGAATTTTGTTTCTTTGTTTCTGTTTTTCAGCAAGTAGATGTTTGCAGACGTGGTACTCTCTGATATCCTCGTGACGTAATATCATAGTGTTAGAAGGGCAACAAAAAAAATCCGCCTATTGGTAGCGTAGAGATGGAGTGTGAAATTCTGTTTTGGTTCGGGGATTTCAGTATGTACTTGGAAGAAAACGAAAAGAATTAATTACGAAACTTAATTTTGTCGAAGTGATAGGTAAGACTTCAGGAATATCTTTTTTATCGGAAAAGCAGGCTGTGTAAACGTAAAATAATCGTCACTGCATTATCTGCAGTTGTAAAATATATAAAAACAATGTAAACTGACAAGAAAAAATTGTTAACATCAAGAACACCAAGAACACCAAGAACGAGTTGTCCGAATAAAGGAAATCTGCTAGGCGTGTTACAACATCTGGAAGACGTTTTCTTTTCATATTTCTGGCCAGTCGCATAAGAGTTGCGCTCATAGCGCCAGTATGAGGATGCACATCGGGTTTGCCTTACATACACTTTGTAACGGTCGTGAGCGTTAGTTACCTTTGAGTTTGGGCATGGTGAACTGCTGTCAGTCAAGAATGCCTTTACGCGACAAAGACTCAATTATCAGCGAATCACTGAGTCTGAACGAGGTCGTGTAATAGGGTTACGAGAAGCAGATATGTAGCCACTGTACGTAACTGCTTGCAGCGGGGTCACGAGTGTGTACGGTTACATAAACACCTGGCTCCGGACGGCCACTTGGCACTACCTAAAGGGAAGGACCATCGTATTCGACATTTGCCTCTGCCATATCTTACTACATCTGTAGCAGCACTTTGAGCAGCAGTTGGCACCGCAGTGATACAACGAACTGTTACAAATCTATTACTTCAAGGACAGCTCCGAACCCGGCACCCTAGCGTGTATTCCACTGACCGCAAACGGCCTCCATTTGCGACTTCAGTAGTGTCAAGCGATAGCTTATCAGAGGGCACGCTGGAGGTCTGTTGTGTTTTCCGACGAGAGCTGGTTCTGACTCGGTGTCAGCTAAGCCCAAGTGTTGGTTAGAAGGAGGCCGGTTGACGTCCTACAACCAACCTTCCTGTGTGCTACATACACTGGGTTACATCAAGAGTTATGGTCGGAGCTGTCATTTCGTATGACAGCACGGGCAGTCTACGGGCTATCCCACGCATCCAGACTGCAAATTTGTACGTCAGCATGGTGATGCGGCCTGTTGTGCTGCGATTCATGAACGGAATTCCAGAGGGTGTTTCCCAGCAGGATGATGCTCGCCTACATACCGCTGACGTAACCCCATATCCATTACAGAGTTTCGGCATGTTGTCTTAGCCAGCTTATTGACCCGATGTGTCTCGAATGAAGCACGTATGGGACATAAGGGGCAACTGCAGCATCATGCACAAAGAGCATTAATCGACCCTGTACTGAGGGCCGCGCGGGATTAGCCGAGCGATCTAAGGCGGTGCAGTCATGGACTGTGCGGCTGATCCCGGGGGAGGTTCGAGTCCTCCCTCGGGAATGGGTGTGTGTGTTTGTCCTTGGGGTAATTTAGGTTACGTAGTGTGTAAGCTTAGGGACTGATAACTTTAGCAGTTAACTCCCATAAGATTTCACACACACACTGAGTGACCAAGTGGAACAGGCATGAAAGCCCATCCAAATAACTAACATCCGCTACCTGTACAACACAGGACAAGCATGTTAGAAGGCTTCCATTCAACATTCTGTAGGTTACACTCCTTATTAATCTACCAGTATTTCACATTTTCAATGGCTTAGCTCGCGCTTACATTAACCCGTGATTTTGCAATGTTAATCACTATGTTGCCTAAATAAATTTATTCCAGAAATTTTGTTTCCTTACATTAATTACTTTTTGGTCTTGTGATTTCATCTTCCGTCAGCGTATTTAAGTAGAAGTTGAAGGAGATGAAAATATCCAGTAGTTTCTATAGCATTAAGGAGTTATAATATGTTTACATTGACAGAGGGGCACATTCTGGTTCAAGAATGGACGCTATGTGTTTTGTATATCTTTTATATGAAGGAAATTTCTGTTGCTGTTCTCTTTTGCATTGTCTGTTTCATTGCGATCGCATACGCAAAAAATTGTGAAATCTGTTTGACGCAGTGTGGATGAAAGTTCTTGAAGTGGTGCGAATTTGGTGGTCTCATTGTGTGTGTGTGTGTGTGTGTGTGTGTGTTTGTGTGTGTGCATGACTCAAGAAGCAATGATATATGTCAAACAATTAAAATATAAACTTACCATTTGCTTTCATGTAGTAAGATCTACATCCTATGTATTGTGATTGTGTGTAACTGTACGAAATGCAGAGAGAGTGAATAGATATTACTGTTCTTAGTATTTTTATTACCCATTTTATATGATTCCGCAGCCAGTGAGCCAAGTTAATGCGTCGTTTCACTGTGTCCCTTTGTCTCTGCCACTTGGCCAACGTCTTTGCCGTTAAGGACTCCTAGGACTCCGTAATGGCTGCAAAGTCTCGCTTCGAGTAAACGAGTGGCGCGCCCAGGAGCGGGAAGGACGAGTTCTTTTATTCTGTTAGGCCCGCTTACAGCAGTCGGCCGCTCCCTGTGGCGGGCTGGGGGTCTTTGCCTCTCCCTGGCGACGCTCAGCTAATGGAAGCAACGGCGTGGCGCGTCCCACTGCTGTGGCCTCTACTCTAGAATGCTCTCCGCTGTACTGCGGGCGACCAGTTTCACCCATTCAAATCTACCTAGTACGTCTCCAAGAAGGGTTTATCACAGTCAAAGCAAATTTTTCCGTTGTAAATGGATGCGCTTTTATTTATAGGTCAGTAGTGTTTCACTGATTAGTTTCGATACAGAGTGGTGGATATTTAGCACTGCTTTCATTATTCATGGTTTCGTGCTCATTATTAACAAATTTTCTGCTATAGTCTCTCGTGGATTATGGTCTCCGCACATTATATTACTAAATACCTACGAAATACAATTGCGAGCGAGGTGGCGCAGTGGTTAGACACTGGACTCGCGTTCGGGAGGACGACGGTTCAATCCCGCTTGGGGCCATCCTGATTTAGGTTTTCCGTGATTTCCATAAATCTCTCCAGGCAAATGCCGGGATGGTTCCTTGAAAGGGCACGGCCGACTTCCTTCCCCATCCTTCCCTAATCCAATGAGACCGATTACCACGCTGTCTGGTCTCCTTCCCCAAACCAACCAACAAACGAACTTAAATTGGAAGGAACACATAGAAAATGTTGTGGGGGAGGCTATCCAGACTGCGTTTTATTGGCATGACACTTAGAAAATACAACAGATCTGCTAAAGAGACTGCCTGCACTACGCTTGTCCATCCTATTTTAGAGTACTGCTGCGCGGTGTAGTATCCTTACCGGATAGGACTGGCGAAGTCAATCGGGGTAGGGGAGAGAGTCCCACTGAAGTGATACAGGATTTCCGTTGGACATCATTAAAAGAAAGGCGTTTTTCTTTGCGGCGAATTATTTTCAGGGAATTTAAATCTCCAACTTTCTCCTTGTTGGCGCCGACCTACATAGGGAGAAATGATCACCATAATACAGTAAGAGAAATAAGAGCTTGAACGGAATGATAAAGGTGTTCGTTTTATCCGCACGCTGTAAGAGATTGGAATAATAGAGAATTATTGTAAAGGTGGTTCGACGAACCCTCTGCCAGGCACTTCAATATGATTTGCAGAGTATCCATGTAGATACAAATGTAGATGTAGACGGATTTGTCGTTCGTAATTGTGTCTATCTGAGCCCAAGATGATGAAACGGTAAAAGTAGTGTAAACATAGAAAGGGTATCGAAGAGACTCATATAGAGTAGCTAATATAGAACATGAAGTGCTCTGCAAAATATCTAGCTTTAAAATGAGAGCCACCACAGCCAAAATTATGCGTCTTCCATAAAGTCTTCTGCTCAGGCTGTTAAAGTCGTTCATTGAAAGTTCACAAAATGTTCCGCTTTCTTCAAATGTATCATGAGGTGATACACAAATAAAAGAGATAATCCTGTCCCATCGTTCATCGTCAAGCAATAAAATAAGTAATTCACTGCAGAGCACTGGTCCAACAATTTGGCCCAGAAAGTGAGTTTGTTTTAGGCTGCTGCAGGAGGCAATGCGCCATGAAACTAATGCCGTATTAACCACCGAATCCTATAGAGCGATAATATCTCACGTTCAGAGACTGTAACATGTTTACGCTCTGTAGGATCCGATGTCACGTTTGATATTTAAACGTCGATTTTATACAAATCAGTAAAGTGACGTGTTACACTTTGTATATTTTTGTATCCAGCGTCAAATAACTGAAGTTTTAAAAAAATTCGAGATGAAGCCCTACAGCAGACGGCCACTACTTTTATATAATGTATTTAAAATGGTAATTAAGTGGATGACATCTACTAGACAGTCAACGACTCCCACACTGGCTATGGATAATATTTTACGTACAGAAACGTCTGAAGAAGATGGTTTTGAAACCATAGTCAAGGTTTAATATATTTCTGTTATCCAACTGGTTGGCTGCTATTTTCAAAGCATTAAACTGTTTTTATTTTACAGCTTTTTGTTGATTTCTATCTAATTTTCGGCTTATTTGGTCAGCTTAATGAAGAAGCTGACTGACGTCTACAAAGGATGCGAGTTATTACATGAACAAACATTATAAGCGAAGAAACAATCCACTTTTACAGAAAGTTGTGTACCAGAACCGATTTTTAACGTTGTCACTTACCCTTTTCGCAGTGTACACTATTAAACGAGCTAAATGGGTCAGTTACACAATAGTACATTGTTACAGAATACATGATTATAATGTTATTGAAGTGTGTTGATCATATAGGTTTTTGAATAGATTTAACTGTTTCGGCTATGCAATAACAGTCTTCGGATTCTACAGTGGAACTAAAGGAAAGTACATTACTAGCTAATGTGTTAACAGAGTGAAAGCAAATGATGAAAGTTATAATAAGATACACTACATTACGTCGATTTTCGGGTCGTTTCCATTTTTATTACTTCATGTCCTAATCTCAAACAAACTAGAATATGAGAGAGAGGACAATCTGCACGTTATCAATGTTAACTCCGTCTTTTCCCCTTGTAAGACTGATTTTAGAGCCCTGAAAATACATTCTTGATAATATTTTTGAACTAAGTTTTTATTTCTTATTTTTGACATTTTGTTAAATTTTGACCAGTTTAAACTGTCCGACGAATACATTTTTTAAATGGATAAGTATGTTTCTTTTTTACAATTTTGCTTCTTTATATTAAAATGAGAATACTTTGAACAACCTTACTTTCTAAATAAATTTTCCTTCAGTCACTCTTATAATTATCTGAACATTATGCGTGCTTCAACGAACTCACGGGTCACTTTGCATCCAGCATATAACAGGTACGTGCACACATGTCAGGACTTGTCGCAGCGCGGCAAAATGAGATGTATATTGTTTTCTCATTATAAGTTCTGTCATTCAATTACAGTCTCTAAATTTGTGGGCCAGTAACGTTCTTTCTTTTACTCCTACTGCAGTCTGGAAACCGGCAGTTTTATAGAGAAAGCTGTTCGGTCAAAACAATTAAATAAAAACTATGTGCATCATTATCGCTTTTAAAACAGTAATTTTATGCGAAATTGTTACATGACTATCATAAAAAAGTTTATGAGGTCGTGACATCGATTGAAAAATGGTGAAACTGAGCTCTTTTCAGTTGTATTGTGCACCAGACATGTTTGTTAACATAATAAATTACTCTTGATGCAATGGACAATATTAATCACAATAGATAATTAAATACACAATATTACAGCATCATATGGTTGTGATGCTATAGTTTTTGAGGTCGTGGCAATTTTTCTGAACTGTCTAACTGATCACTAGTTTGCTTATGTTATGCAACGAACATGTTTTACGTTGCAAATTATAAGTATTAGTTAGACTTCACTATGCAACGATTTCACTACCGGTGACAAATCAACATGGTATTAACACCTCGAAGCCATTATAAGCCACACGTGTAACAATCTTTGAGGCAGTAGTGTTATTGTTGCCAAAGCTCCTCAAGCAGATCAGTTGTGATAATGTACATGGCTGTTCTCATTTTTAGTTCATAGCCTTTTTGTTTTTCATGTCGGTATTCCGGTTGCCATGGGTTCATTTATCGATTGCCATTTTTATTTGTAGTTCACTACTGCTATCTGAATTTGTCATTCGGACGTACTGAGTTCGGACATGGACGTACTAAGTGGAGTGACAAGTGGATAAATCCAGATATTTCCGACATATTTCTCTGCTTGAGTTCATTAGGGGGTGACCGCAGCAAAGAAAGAAACATTTTCGCTGTGTATGGTGTAACGCTTTTGGACACAGCACGTCAAGAAAATGGTTTTCCCGCTTTGATGAAGATCATTTTGACATTATTGACTCTCCACGTCCAGGAGGATCTTCTGAGCTTGATGAAGATCGTTTAAACGCATTAATCCACAATGAACCACGTCAGTGAACTCGAGAAGTGGCTAATGTGATGAACTGTGATCTTTCCACCATCGTGCGACGTTCTTATGCAACGGGGAAGATTGAAAAAAACATGTGTACAGGTACCACATGCTCTCAGCCAAAATCACAGTAATCAACCCGTGGCCATATTTGCATTTCTGATCGCTCGTTATCAACTGGCTCGTGAACTGATTGAAGAAATAAACTATACAGGAGTTCGGCTGGTAGGTAATTCCGCACGCGCCTTATTCACCTGAGCTTGCGTCCTCGAATATTCAGCCTTTCCACTCTCTGTCGAATGAACTTCAATGAACTTCCTTTCCGGGTGAAAATGCGCTCGGAACATAACTTGACAAGCTGTTCGCATCGAAACTGTGTTTTCTACAGTCGTGGAATCGAAAAGTAACCCCAACCTTAGCAGAATGATGTAATTAGTGAAGGAGAATATATTATTCATGACGAAAGTCACTGTTATGTGTCTCTGTTATGTTTATTAAGCAAAAACGCTATGGACTTACTAATCAACTTCATATCTATATATGAACCATTATTATTGCTACGTTTCATTGATAACAAAACATTTTGAAGCAGAATAAATTTTTTAGTCACTGTACCCATATGGACAGTTACATGTTTGTTTTCCTATCGCACACTTCATGCAAACACACTAACTGCACAACAGAAGGCTATTCATATATTTCAAGCATCGTATCGAAGACCTCATCAGTAACCGATCGTTGAACAGTGCCTCAGAACGACATCGATATGTTACATCCTATAAAATATGATCTTTAATTACATTTGGTAGTTCTCTCCTAGTAACCTGTTGGGAACTTGCAGAGGTTAGTCTGTGGTGAATCCCCAATCCTTTCCTACCATACCTTCACACCGCTCTTACCACCTCTCCTACCTCCCATGTTGTTCGCATTATTAACCATTATGCCACTTTGTCCAAGTGAAGCAGTCTCTTGGTCTCTACCTCCGCGAAGGGACATTGAGGAGATGCATGTCTCTTAGAAAAAAATGGAAACGCTTCAATTTGGATTACCACCTTCAATCCGTGGGGCATTTTCCGGCATCACGCCAACTTTTTTACCCTCCTAAAAGAGTTTTTGCGCCACAGGAAAAATGCACTGGCTCGGGCGTATCCCCGAAATTATTTCGAGAGAACACAGATCAAATTAGCCTTCGGTTACTTGTTTTACGCGTTTTTCAGCGTTTCTAAATGAATTCTGGCGAGTTATTATGGTTCACTTGAGCTGCGGTTAAATTTTCGCATTGTGCTTAAAACGAAAATACCTCCAGAACGGTCTTTTTTCATGATCACGAGGATAAGGGAATTTATATATCGTCGTTTCACATTGATTGTAGTCACAATTATGATATTTCCCCGAAAGGTAGGCTGATTAGCTTTAATAAAAGCTTCATAAACGAAGAACAATTATGTAATTGCTGATGTTATTAGAAGGCTTTCATACACCGCTTAAGACTCGCACTGTGTAAGCTGTCAGATAAAGTGATACGGGCAATCAACTTGGCTACAGCTACGCGGGAGAGTGGAAAAGTAATTAGGAGATATTAATCACTACGCTTGGCTGTGGTGTAGTAATTACAGTTTTCTTTCTAACCGTTATAGCGGACCTCTCGAATATTCCTATCCCTTTCATCCTTGCCTCTGAGTTCCTCAGTGCCTACAGAAAACCAGTGTTAGAGCAGTAAAGGGCATGAAGACATGCCGCAAATCAAGACGAGCGTAATTTTCCTCTGATGTTTCTACTGTAAAAGCCATGATGTACCCAAAAGCACTTGCTTACACGTCAGAGGTTTTCAAACAGAAGTTCAGTATCTATTCACGGGCTTCGCATTTCATCCTCAATCGAAAGCTAAGTATTTTCGGTACCTCGCCCTCCTATTTAAGTGCAGATGAGTGGGAGCAGAGGAGGTGTTTATTTCCAGTAAAAGCTTAGTGACTGGTACTTGTTTCCGTGTCCCGCGAAATACGGATTAAAAAGATAACGTCAAAATAAGTTAAATAACTTATTTTCTAATCGAGGCATGTGGTGAAGGAATAAAGGAAATACTGAGTTACATGGCAGAAGCAATGCACATGTCATTCATCACTGTTAAATTAAATAAAACCCCTAATGTTTTCTTTTTTTAGACTCTTGTGTTAGGTTATCAATTTGCTGAGAAACCTAAATGATATGTAATTGCTGTTGTTATGTCGCACTGAATGGCTAGCAATTATCCAGCTGTATAGATAAAAACATTCTTGTATAATTTCAAATATTTACAAAGTGTAATTGACCTGCTTTGCTGCGTAAGTTTGAACAAATATTTATTCATTTTGTGTCGAATGGGAAGTGAGCCATGAACCAAATCACTTATATTAATATTTTACTTCTAGGTAGAAATAGAAATAGTTGATATTTATGACACCACTGTGAAATCCTTATCGTTTTATGTCACTTTGATTAACTCTCATTTTTCGATAACACTCCATCTTGAAGCAAAACGTGAGTTTCATTCTACAGTATGCCATCTCCGAACAGCCCTTCTACTTCTATTTGAGACTGCGAATATATCCTCTAACGTTTTGACACGCAGAAAGAAGCCAGTTAACTCGAATTTCTTTCATACCTTGCTTTGAAATTCTCACTTAAATACTTTCATTGATTTATGAGTCATTATTAACGCCATGGAGCGGTAGTTCTCCGTATACATGGTCAGAGACCGATTATTAGAATACGTCATCATTATTTTCTGTACCAGAACGTTGTGTTATTCATAAACATTGTGACAATTCCTAAACAGTACATTTCTCTTTACAGAACATACCGAAACATTGAAATTTATCGATAATTATAGAGCACACGAATACATTCGTTGAAAATGTAAAACATTCTACATATTTTCTCAATTATTCACAACATTCGAAAATATTGCAAATCATTATTGAAATTACTGATTAGTTTCGAATGCAGCCATATCTCAATACTTCCTATATCGAACATTTGTTCACTGAAACTGCGTAGTACTGAAATAGGTAACTGGACATCAGCGAAACCTCACCGCCACAACTTTGCAATCTTCAGGTGAAAGTCCGTAACACACACTGGAAGGTGAAGGGTGACGTGCAGCCACCAGCACACACACAGGAACACACAAACACACACACACACGCACGTGTGCGTGGGCACATGCACAAAAATGAACTGTGAGACTAAGAGATGAGATAAAACACCGAAATTATAAGAAAATGGTGGTACAGCTACATTAGTAACTTAAAAGAAATGCATATACCATGAAAATCTTTATTCGAAGGGTGTAGTTACAGTTTCTCTCTACATGTGGCTACATCGTTTTATTCGAAGATTGTGTGCCCCCGAGGGGAGTTTTCTGCATTTGAACAAGTAGCTTGTTCATTTCGTGTAACAAGTTGTGAGGACCGTACAATAAGTAATGCCACATATATGCGAAATTTCTTTTGAGACATCGTGTTATATTCCCGCTTCAGCCCTTATAGCTTCATGAAGTTGTGATACGTAGCAACGCTATGCGTAGCCTTGAAAATTGAGTGTGTAATGGAAGTGCGTACCAAGCTGAGAGCAGTTACTGAGTTTATTTATTGAAAAACCGACGTATCACTAATATTCTTAAGCGCTCGCAATGAACAAAAACAGTGCAAAATAATCAAAATATCCACGGGTGTACTGCCGGTCTATAGTGTCCAACGGGCACAATATTTCGGCGATCAAACATGTCGCCATCTTCAGGTGAACTGACGGACTGAGCTCCTGTGAACGCGCCGGCACGGAGATCCGTACGCTATGGCTGCTCAGGGGGAACTGGGTTCGGTCGCGGCGGCGGCCGATTTAAATACCCTCCGCCGTCCGCGCCCCGCGCCACGGTAGCGCGGTGGAACAGATTGCGACGGCGTCTGAGATGACGTCGGTGTGATGGCTCTGTCCGCCGTGGTCGTCACAACTAGGCGTTTGCTCGATTTACTCTTGATTAACCCAATAGCTGGTTCCCAAGCCTTGCTAAGATTATAGCCACAGTCACGGTTTCATTGGTGCGAATTTCGATGGCCTCTCTAACAACGCTGTCCCAGTATGTCGACGTCGGTACCAGAATCCTCGTGCGGTCATACTCCATAGCGTGATTTTCCGACAAACAATGTTCAGCGACCGCCGACTTGCTCGGATACATCAGTCGAGTGTGCCTCTGGTGTTCACGGCATCGATCCTCGACTGTGCGCATCGTTTGACCAATATACGACTTGCCACATTGACACGGAATCTGGTACACGCCGGCCTTCCTCAAACCGAGGTCATCTTTGGCGCTCCCCACCAGTGCACGAGTTTTATTCGGAGGACAAAACACAGTTCCGACCCGGTGTTTCTTCAGAATGCGGGCGATTTTCCCCGAGAGTGCGCCTGTGTATGGAATAAATGCAGTGCCTACCTCCTCCCTCGTGACTTCATCGATCTCAACAGGTTGTGATGCAGTGGTTGGGCGGAGAGCACGTTGGATCTGCCACTCTGAGTACCCATTTTTTCTGTCACCGTCGCAACTAAGTGGCGCAAACGTGCGGAGACTCTCATTCGAGGTGATCGACGGCTGACGATCAAACACATCGCCGTTCAACTGAATACCTCTGTTGGTAGGGCTGTCACACTAGAAGTTATTTCTAATCCATTAAAGCTCTTGCATACACAGGTGCTGAAGCGTAGTAATGTTCAATATCTTGAAAAACGGTTTACTTGTTATTACGCCTTACCTATACAGCACTTGTAATGATTGCGTTTTTTGTTTCGAGCAACTTCTTGGATTCGGAGATTTTATTATTGTGTGACGAAGAGCTAGAGTACTGTCCTGACAAAATTAATTTTGATTTATGAGTACATTGTCAATGTTTCTCGATTCGTAATGAAAGTTGTAGTAAGTCTGTAAATAATCAGAATGCAAAAGTTGTGGGACGAAGACACTTTGTGACTTTTCCGAGGATGTGAAAGTACCCTTCAGCAAAGTCATTTGCTTCTAACAGTTTCGACACAGGAAGATAGGAATGCATTTTTAACATAAGATCAACCACTTTTCAGTGAGTTGACCACTGCCATATAAACAAGTAAATAACTCATTGAAACTGTGAACCGTATAGCACACAGTACATGGATTTGTCACACGACTCGCTAAAGAACACTGATAGGCAAGTAAGATAAATTGGATCCTGTTCTACCCGCAGGCCTAAGAAGCCGCTGATTTTGAGCGTGGGCACTCACGCTTGCTCAGTCACCTGCTCCCGAGCAGGTGTGGTGGTCGGTGAGAGTAATGCGAGGGTCTCATGTAATTTAGACAACACAGGAGTACCAACAAAAGATCCTTATGAGCGCTTTTTGAATTACATATCGATTTCCCAAGGTCCTGTGCGGGGCCGAATGAGTCGAGCGTGGCTCGCGATCATGCCAGCTGTTATTTTACATCCTGTTTTTCTCGTGTTGCCACCTCGTTATCTTAGTTTTACTTTCTGTTGTCATTGAGTTCCTGCTTGGTCTGCCCGTCAGCGGCAGCAGCAGCGCCTATCGATATAGCCCTCACCTGTTATCTTTGCTGCACTGTTGTTGGTTTAAATGGCTCTGAACACTATGGGACTCAACATCTGAGGTCATCAGTCCCCTAGAACTTAGAACTACTTAAACCTAACTGACCTAAGGACAGCACACACATCCATGCCCGTGGCAGGATTCGAACCTGCGACCGTAGCGGTCGCGCGGTTCCAGACTGAAGAGCCTAGAACGGCTCGGCCACCCCGGCCGGCTGCTCTGCTATTACTTCCCTGTTGTCGTCTGTGATGGACTCAGTTGGAATGTGCCAGGAGTGCAGTTAGGAGCTGCCAGTCGGGGAGTTGGAACGCGGCACTAGTTCAGTCAGGTTGGAGCAGCAGTGAGGCCCGCAGGTCCATGGCTCGCCCCACCGTGGCCGCCACACATCTCTTGAGCTGGGGACGGCCATCGTGGGTAGTCGGTCAGTCGTCCTACCGGACGACGTGAATTGGCGCGCCGATCGCTTATGGGTTGGCTGCGTGTGTGTGAATCAACTCTCGCTTCATATTCGCGATTGCACAGCTACTGTTTAGTGTCGTTCAAGTCCTCGTGCAAGTGTTTGTCAAACTGCTTGTGCAGTTGGTATCATTTCCACTGACAATTTCTTACAAATGTTGACGGCATGCTGGCAGTCAGTCGGTCGGTTGGTGCGGACCAGGGAGGATATCTCCGCGCGGTGCTGTCGTCTGGGTCCGCTGCCGGTCCCTGCACAGTGTCGGAACGTGTGTGGAGATGTCCGATCGCTACCGGCTTCGTGGCTCACCGACAAAGGACATCAAAGTTGAGTGATGTGTTAAGTACCCAAGCCACATCCGTTCATGTTGTATTGTTCGTTTCGGAGGTTCGCTGTTCGGGAGCTTTTCCTGTGAGCAATATCAAGTGTTTGTAATTGTGAAATCGAGCCGCTGTGTGGTGGAATTAATTATATTGGTTCACTGCAATTCAAGTGCACCAGTTCCATTTTCTGCCTTGTGGCCGTTAGTGTTCCGGTTACCTGCCCTGGCCACTAACGTAATTTCAGGCAGCGTCCCTTCCTCACCTGTTGTCGCTGTCCAACATGGTGTGTAGTTCTGACAGCTTAATACATATATTTAATTGTGCATAATCACGTCCATAACAGTTTGGCTTTTGAGTTTTATGTCCCGATTGGTGGTAAGCAAGTCGTTTGGTCGGTCGGTCTGTGACTGTCTCTTGGTTGGGTTACCGACGGATCAAGTGTAGTTGGGCCCACCACCTGTCTCACCCAAGTGAACGTAAATGTTTTGAGGGCAACCCCCCTCCCCCCCCCACACCTTCCTGAAGTCTTCTGAGTGCCGTTGTCTATACTGTCTCTGTCATGGTTGTTTAATGGTCTGTTGGTAATTTATTATAGCCACTGCTTTAAAAGAAAAAAAACTTTTTATTGTGTTTTATGAAAATCAATTTACCTAAATCAGTTGTGAGCCTCCAGCCACTTAAAACCTTATTCTTAAATTTAGTTATTGTTGTTGCGTTGCTTTTTCATGTAGTGTGCGTTTGGCCATTGAAAACTCAAAGTTTAAGGTATTTTTGAATTTTGAGAAAATAAACTGTGGGCCTTCAGCAGCTTCAAGACTTATTCTCAAAATTTCCTGTGACTTAAGACAGAGCGTGAAAGACGTTGTAAATAAATTAGGAGTCGTAGCACCATGTCACTTAAAAATTCAAAGAGTGTAGTTCGGCTGTCAATAGTATATGAAGAAATGGACTTCGACAGCACCCACGGTCAACATTATTGAACATATCGATAGATATCAAAGGGATTGACCTTTCTACACTCCATCGTTCTGTTTCATCCCTTATATTATCAGTAGTTCAAAGAGTGTAGTCCAGTCAACACTACTTCAAGCTTTTCCGAAATATACAAATAATACAATCGCAAGTTTACTTTCTTCAACTTATTTTCTAAATAATACGTAGGTTCAGTGTTGTACAAGCTGTTCAATCTGTGTTTTGCCTCTAGGGTGACCTGTAGCAGAGTCTTCTGAAAATATTTCGTGTCAATACATGGCATCAGTGACTTATTAAACTGATGGTTTGAAAGTATTGACACATGTCAGCACCAGTCTTCATTGATACGTCAGTCTTCAGACAGACAGACCAATTCAGAAGACAGCACCTGTCTTCACTGAATTGGAATGATTATTCTGTTTGAAGTCTGAAGAGGTGTGTGAAATCTTAAGGGACTTAACTAAGGTCATCAGTCCATAAGCTTACCCACTACTGAACCTAAATTATCCTAAGGACAAACACAGCCACCCATGCTCAAGGGAGGGCTAGAACCTCCGCCAGGACCAGCCGTACACTCCATGACTGCAGTCCCCAAGACCGATCGGCTAATCCCGCGCGACTTCATTTTGCAAATTTCTCTTCATCGATGAACGGAGGTGTTAGTATATTCTTAAGACTGTCCACGAATTCTACGTAATCCTAAGGAAGTTTTCCAGTTTGCCACAAAGTACCCTGCAATGTTGATGTGTGACACTACTATGAGACAGTCCAGTAGACTACAAAACCATACACGCATGCACGACATTGCTAAATAATGTACACTGAAAGCAGGAAAGAAAAAATGCGATTTAATTGAACAAGAAAGAGCGGAGGTGGCCACTGCCTGGTTGCCAAGGACTCTGCCATTGCCTCTACTGGCCCATTGGTCATCGCTGGTGCCCACTGCTCTCCAGCCGCCGCCAGCGTCCTGTCGGAGTGGAGAAGACGACAGAGCCGTTCGCCTCGTATCAAAAGTAGGCTGCTGTGGACTCAGAACGCCGCTTCCACTCCCACCACCGCTGCCCATGAGGGCCCTCTGCCAGTCGTTGTACAGTAAATCACTACCTCCTAGTCCATACAATTTTTAAAATGATGGATTCCAACGCCTCCTTCCTGCTCGCCCTCCGTAACACCAATTATTGCTACTCACAGCATTTGCTTTGAAGAGGAACTCCTGTTGGCGACCTAGCGGTTACCTGCTAAGTTTAACAGACCCTTATTTCCCTGGAGCACGCTTGTTACGACCCCTGTAGCCTTGTCTGTACCTCACGTACTTGTATTCCCATTATATCAGTGGCCGACTCTATTAGCTCCTTCGCCGGCTGATGTGGGCCGCGCGCTTCTAGGCGCTTCGATCCAGAACCGCGTGACCGCTACGTTCACAGGTTCTAATCCTTCCTAGCGCATGGATGTGTGTGATGTCCTTAGGTTAGTTAGCTTTAACTAGTTCTAAATTCTAGAGGACTGATGACCACAGATGTTAAGTCCCATAGTGCTCAGAGACATTTGAACCACTTTTTATTAGCTCCTTCACTCTTTCGTGGCCGCCTCTACATATTACCTGTTTGTCCACAGTCAAAACACTACACATCCGATGCAAATACAGTAAATATCTTCGACCCCTCACCCCTGGCGATCTGTCAATTTCCTCGTATTCCAGGGCTATAATAACCCCAATACGGAGAGCCTTAGGTGCGCCACACGCCCTCTCCTAGAGGTTTCCGCTGCCAAACCCCTCAGGAAAGCACTGAGTGTTTGTTGCTCGGACTCTTCCAGCACCAGTTTGTTCATCTCGTGATTCCACGACAACATATTTGTGTACTTTCAATTTCCTAATGCTGCTCTCAAAGTCCTCCACTTCTTCCTTATATCTTCTGGATAATGTTCCCAAATGGTCCCGAAAAAACTTCGCAGTATTATGCTTCCTATACCGATGTTCCAGCCTCTGTCTCAGATGATTAAAAGGCGTTGCATTATGAAGTGCTCCTATGCATCTTACGGACGACTTGGCTTCCCCCGTCGAAGGTAACCTTCCAGTCTGCAATAAGTGCTTATCCGATCACCTCCCTAAGTTAACTGATGACTTAATATCTTCTGCAAACGCTACCATATTTTCAGATACCCTGCCAGAGCAGGGAGAAACGAAGTTAGCAACAGCCGGATCTACCCCTAGAGTCTGAGACCTTAACAGTTCTATTCCGTGATCTTTAACCGTCAATTTATTATTGTCAGCCACATTATTCATCCTCAAATGAGCTATCTGATTCAATAAGGATTGCAAAGCCTCCTCAATGGTGACACCTTGTGTCTGTGACTTTGCCTTTGTCTATCAATCGACTTATCCTGTCTAATCATAGCCCACCTGGACACTCTACACAGGCTAACTATGTGTTCGAAACAATTACATGCAAAACAATTCACTGCTACCGATTTACCACATTGGGCAGAGTGCCCTCGTATAATTATATCTCTTAAACTTTGACACCATGACAATCAACACGCAAGAAAATAAGAAAAGACTCACCCCAACGACGATACTGCCTACTGGTGTTGCGGACACCGTCCCCAGCGTCCGAAAGATGGTGACAGAGTCAAGAACGCTCTTGGGCAGTCACTGTTAACTGGTAAACAAACAGTCGGTTCTGTCTCCTTCTGCTGAGCCAGAGACTCATGCTGCTGAGGCCGACAGCATCTTTAGTCCATGGCCCTTAGAGTCAGCAGCACATAGTGCTGTGGTGTAATAGCATCCCATTCGGGAGACTGCCCCACAACTCTGCACGCAGCTGTGGTGGCAGCTCAGCTCTGCACGCAGCTGTGGTGGCAGGGTGCGGAGTCTGCTGTGTGTAGGGTACCACCCTCTGCCCTCAGACCAGAAGTCAGTCGGCCACTCGTGCTACGGTAGTAAGACCCACTAGGAACTCCGCAACAGAAACGAGGCAGCACGCACAGGGTGCGGATCAACAGGGCAGTGGTACCAGGTGAAGTGAAGGACTTAGTGCAAGTGCAGCACAGTCGCAATCGCTTTGCACGCCCGGGTTCCCGGGTTCGATTCCCGGCGGGGTCAGGGATTTTCTCTGCCTCGTGATGGCTAGGTGTTGTGTGATGTCCTTAGGTTAGTTATGTTTAAGTAGTTCTAAGTTCTAGGGGACTGATGACCATAGATGTTAAGTCCCATAGTGCTCAGAGCGATTTCAACCATTTGAACCCAGTCGCAAACCTGTGGCGGCAGCTGGCGGAGCCCCCCTGGCGTAGCGGTGGTACTGACGGCTTCCGGAGATGACAACTGCGCCCAGCCTTAAAATCCAGTGCTCGTTTCACTAAAACCTGGCGACTGTTCACGTTGCGGTAACCGTGTGGTTTCACAGCCCCACTTCTACACTGTTACCACTGAGCGGCGCCAGTTATCACTGAGCTCTGCTATTATCATAGCACAAGCCACTGGTTTGACTGTTGTTGTGAGTCCCATGTCATCACACTTGTAAGTAGGCTGTTTAGGTTTTTATGGTGGTAACGCCAAGTAGCGCTCTATATGAAAATCACTGACTGTGCTGTGTGAAGGCTGTGGTTGGTTTGCATTGTTGGAGTATATGCTATTGTAGTGTTGGACAGTTGGCGATGTCATGAACTGCTATATATATTATGACTTTTGAACACTATTAAAGTAAATACATTGTTTTTTCTCTATCAAAATCTTTCATTTGCTAACTATGCCTGTCAGTAGTTAGTGCCTTCAGTAGTTGAAATCTTTTATATAGCTGGCAGTATTGGCGCTCGCTGTATTTCAGTAGTTCGAGTAACGAAGATTTTTGTGAGGTAAGAATTCATGGAAGGTATAGGTTATTGTTAGTCAGGGCCATTCTTTTGTAGGGATTACTGAAAGTCAGATTGTGTTGCGCTAAAAATATTGTGTGTCACTTTAGTATATGTCTGAGTACGTTCACTTTTGCTCAGCTGTTTGAAAATCAAATAACATAAGATGTTTATCAGCACAGTAATTCATTAATTTTTCTAAGGGGACGTTTCACACTGACAGCTACTGGCAACTGCCTGTTAACGCAACACAATATGGCGTTTCCGTACTCATTCCTTTTACTTCTGTCAAAGACTTATAATTTTGTGACCAAAGACTGTGTCACGATACGACACAGGAAATCAAAGAAAAATATTTGGAGAGAGATATACAGGTGATATCCTATCTGCAGGTGGAAATGAATTTCTTAGTCAGGGGTTCGGTGAGGTGTAAAAGCTCATGTCCAGTGGCTGTATGGGACACAGCCACCTGTGGTACAAAAACGACACAGCTGCTTCCAGATTTTAAGTGTATTCTGTAGCAGTAAAGTTTTACTATTTTGTCAGAACCAATATTTAAGAAAGCAGTAGAAACACAGAAAAATTAGTTCCAAAACACTACAAATCTTCACGTCATCCCCTGCCTCCACGCTGTGCATCCGCCCTATCAAAAGTACGATGCACCACACACCACTTACCGGGTACGAAACTGCAAGTCAGTGTCACTTATGAACTTTCCAAACAGTTGTCGGAAAGACCATTTTGTCAACAAACTCCCTCGAAGCACCGCTATGGGAAGAATTTTGTCGGAAGAGCGACTGATGACAATATCTCGCTCACGTTATTGTGCAGTCTTTGTCTTACTTGAATTGTTAAGGATCACTTACGTTCACTACAATCCTACATCAGTGTAGAGTAGACCCCTAGAGACCAGTTTTATAAAAGTATTTCGTCAATAATTAAGAAAGAATTCACGGAAGTAACGAGGGAAAAAACACTACCAAAGCCAGTCATACTCTCATAAATAACTCGGCATACTGTTCCCCTTGTCCCCCGGCCCCCCCAGATAGAGAGGACATCGCATTTCAAAAAAATTGCTCTGAGCGCTATGGGACTTAACTGCTAAGGTCATCAGTCCCCTAGAACTTAATACTACTTAAACCTAACTAACCCAAGGACATCACACACAACCATGCCCTAGGCAGGATTCGAACCTGCGACCGTAGCGGTCGCGCGGTTCAAGACTGTAGCGCCTAGAACCGCTCGGCCACCTCGGCGGGCACATCGCATTTCAGGCCGATAACATTTTTGCATGTACCCTCGAAAATTGTACCTCATGTCACAGTGGTAAGATTAAAGCAAATCCTTTCAGATATCCTCTGGCTGAAATGGATGTGTAGTGCGGCCGGCCGCTGTGGCCGTGCGGTTCTAGGCGCTTCAGTTTGGAACCGCGTGACCGCTACGGTCGCAGGTTCGAATCCTGCTTCGGTCATGGATGTGTGTGATGTCCCTAAATTAGTTAGGTTTAAGTAGTTCTAAGTTCTAGGGGACTGATGACCACAGATGTTAAGTCCCATAGTGCTCAGAGCCATTAGAACCATTTTATCCATGTGTAGTACATCCTGCGAAAACACTACAGATGGAATTTGTTCGTTCAGAGAAACACTGCCTTCTTCTGACAGCGTCAGGCATAAATATTGGGGTACTGAAACCTCTCTCTAGCCTTCTTTGAAGTCAGCCATTATTATCTAAGGAGAGTATTACAATATTTCAGATATCCTCAAGCAACAATAGACTAATTGCCAAAAGATGAATACAGAATTGTTTATACCAAAAGAGATGGTAGAAATGTAAGGAAGTTGTCTGATAGCAGAAGAATAATGAACTTCATTAAAAGGATTGAATATATGAACACTTCGGCGCCATCCAGGACGTCGTAAATTTCGCAAATAATACAACTGATAAAAAACTAATTCCATCAGCCAAACAATCAGGTTACAGATATGTTTATAAACGATGTAACGACAGTATTGCGTCACCACACATAAAACTATTGGAGTCACCTATACTGCCAGCGCTGCGGCCTGGTTGCCACAAAATTACAGGTCCGTGGTCTTACATAAAATTTAGATCAGTGAGAGATAAACAGCAAGAAAATAATGTACCACGGGGTTATAACTAAGCTGACGGTGTTCTGAGGGCTACGGCGAGGCCTCTATACATCTCAGGAATCTGAAACATCGTAGGTATGTTCATTAAACAGGGTGCTCATGCTGTGTTCTGCAGAAATTATAGTTCCTTAAGTCACGGCATTCTAGCCTGCCTTCGGGCTTCATTTGGTGCATATTCTAAATCTTGTGGTGATATCTCTGCTAATTCCTCTCACAACGGAGTCTGCTACAGGGTGGGGTTTCCCGCCTTTTTTGGTTCTTTACCCTAATTGGTAAAATCGGAAATCTTATACGATCACTCTCGATCTCTGTCTGTCTGTCCATTTGCTAAACCCTTTTCTCTCTGGAACGGGTAAAGGTATGAAGTTGGAATTTGTCACATACCAAGTTCTACGGTAACTAGGTGGCGTGGAAGATTTAGTCTTCTAAATCAGGGAAGTCAAATGATATGGTCGCTTTTGTCACATATTTCTATATACCCAAATTCGATCACCGAAATCGATAGGGTAATCATAAAATTTGTGAACAAGAAAGTAAAGGAATAAAAATTATCTGAAGGTGGTTAACTTATATACATACTATTGAAAGGTCTCTGTTGGATTCCTTTCATGTTAATTTCTTAAATCGGTTGTCATTTACGGCATAAATTCCTCTTCTAAAGTTAGTGTGGCGTTTCTGACTATCTGCGAGGAGACTGAGCAGTGGAACGTGTTACTTTTACACATAAACAAGAACGATCTGTCACACTACTACACTTTAAAGCACAGTTTATATCTAATTCATATACGTAATTCATGTCACACAGTCTCATACGGAACCTAAATCCGCTTTCTTTTATATACAGTATGTGATAAGATACTGTCATCCCCCTTCCCTTCTGTGTGAAAGAATGAATGAGCAAATATATTTCTAGTTGCATGCTTGATGGTAGCAGACAAGCCTGTCTGCTTCTAAAAGCAAAGAGGTTTCTATCCTTAGTATTGTCCTGTCCATCCCTTGTCATGTTGGTATAGGAAGCTGCCTCTCTGGTCACTTCCGTTTTGTATAGGGAATCACGCTCGGTAAAAGCCCAGCAGGGCAGTCTGTCTGCAGCGAGCGTCTGAAGTGGTAAGATCTCCGGCTAAGCGCGTGTCTGCTAAGTCCGCAGGACAATGGATTTACTAAGTTCAGCCTAACTGAAAATTTAATCACCTTTATTTCAGGTTTTATCTCTAAAATATCTAATGTTATCTTAAATTGCAACGCAGTGTACTTCGAGTGTCAACTTCAGAATATCTTCCAGTAATTGCTTTGTCTCTACTCTGTGAGTAAAGTGGAACCACGTGTTCATCAGAAACTTTAACTAAAATCATCAATCTTAAATGCAAATGTGCGTGAGATTATAACATCTCGTCTTAACAATATTTTTCAATATAGCAACTTTTCTTTATGTTCAACCCACGTGGGGTGTTCTTTTTGAGACCACTACCACGTGCTTATACAATTGTTTGACCCATCAGGTTAATAGTAAGACGATAGCAACCAGTTCGAGGTTTTTCTTTTGTAAATTGCTTTTCGATCTAATTTATTTTAATTATCAGAATTATTGTGGAGTTACACTCTTTGTGTAAACCAAGTTGACCACGTGAAGCATGTGGTGTAATCATCAAAGTAGCCCTCAGCTATTCTTTTCGCGAAGATTTCACAGAGAGTTAGTATGAATTTAGTATACCAGCGTGTGGTAATTATATGATGGACACGATTGCGCTACAAACGTAACTTCTTTGGGTGAAAATTGAATCGGTTTGTTGTGGTTAATTTCCTCTTGCATATGTTTCAACGTTCTTCGTGTGTTATTTGATGAATGCAGTGTTGTATGCAGTCTCCCAATCTTGGCTCCATGTTTGATGTGTTCTGTAAGATTACAAACTCACATTTTCACAATCCTAAATAAGGCACCAGCTTCGTTACGACACAAGTTTAATATGCTGAAATTTCAATGATCAATGTTAAAATAAATTTCCAAATATAAACTGATTGAGTTCTTATATATATATATATATATATATATATATATATATATATATATATATATATATATATATATACTCCTGGAAATGGAAAATAGAACACATTGACACCGGTGCGTCAGACCCACCATACTTGCTCCGGACACTGCGAGAGGGCTGTACAAGCAATGATCACACGCACGGCACAGCGGACACACCAGGAACCGCGGTGTTGGCCGTCGAATGGCGCTAGCTGCGCAGCATTTGTGTACCGCCGCCGTCAGTGTCAGCCAGTTTGCCGTAGCATACGGAGCTCCATCGCAGTCTTTAACACTGGTAGCATGCCGCGACAGCGTGGACGTGAACCGTATGTGCAGCTGACGGACTTTGAGCGAGGGCGTGTAGTGGGCATGCAGGAGGCCGGGTGGACGTACCGCCGAATTTCTCAACACGTGGGGCGTGAGGTCTCCACAGTACATCGATGTTGTCGCCAGTGGTCGGCGGAAGGTGCACGTGTCCGTCGACCTGGGACCGGACCGCAGCGACGCACGGATGCACGCCAAGACCGTAGGATCCTACACAGTGCCGTAGGGACCGCACCGCCACTTCCCAGCAAATTAGGGACACTGTTGCTCCTGGGGTATCGGCGAGGACCATTCGCAACCGTCTTCTGCTCACGCCCCAACATCGTGCAGCCCGCCTCCAGTGGTGTCGCAACAGGCGTGAATGAAGGGACGAATGGAGACGTGTCGTCTTCAGCGATGAGAGTCGCTTATGCCTTGGTGCCAATGATGGTCGTATGCGTGTTTCCGTGCAGGTGAGCGCCACAATCAGTACTGCATACGACCGAGGCACACAGGGCCAACACCCGGCATCATGGTGTGGGGAGCGATCTCCTACACTGGCCGTACACCTCTGGTGATCGTCGAGGGGACACTGAATAGTGCACGGTACATCCAAACCGTCATCGAACCTATCGTTCTACCATTCCTAGATCGGCAAGGGAACTTACTGTTCCAACAGGACAATGCACGTCCGCATGTATCCCGTGCCACCCAACGTGCTCTAGAAGGTGTAAGTCAACTACCCTGGCCAGCAAGATCTCCGGATCTGTCCCCCAATGAGCATGTTTGGGACTGGACGAAGCGTCGTCTCACGCGGTCTGCACGTCCAGCACGAACGCTGGTCCAACTGAGGCGCCAGGTGGAAAAGGCATGGCAAGCCGTTCCACAGGACTACATCCAGCATCTCTACGATCGTCTCCATGGGAGAATAGCTGCCTGCATTGCTGCGAAAGGTGGATATACACTGTACTAGTGCCGACATTGTGCATGCTCTGTTGCCTGTGTCTATGTGCCTGTGGTTCTGTCAGTGTGATCATGTGATGTATCTGACCCCAGGATTGTGTCAATAAAGTTTCCCCTTCCTGGGACAATGAATTCACGGTGTTCTTATTTCAATTTCCAGCCTGAAACGTTTTTGCATCATCCTAATCGACAGAATGTAACACGCATAACTGCAGTTATTTACACTCCTGGAAATTGAAATAAGAACACCGTGAATTCATTGTCCCAGGAAGGGGAAACTTTATTGACACATTCCAGGGGTCAGATACATCACATGATCACACTGACAGAACCACAGGCACATAGACACAGGCAACAGATTATGCACAGTGTCGGCACTAGTACAGTGTATATCCACCTTTCGCAGCAATGCAGGCTGCTATTCTCCCATGGAGACGATCGTAGAGATGCTGGATGTAGTCCTGTGGAACGGCTTGCCATGCCATTTCCACCTGGCGCCTCAGTTGGTCCAGCGTTCGTGCTGGACGTGCAGACCGCGTGAGACGACGCTTCATCCAGTCCCAAGCATGCTCAATGGGGGACAGATCCGGAGATCTTTCTGGCCAGGGTAGTTGCCTTACACCTTTTAGAGCACGTTGGGTGGCACGGGATACATGCGGACGTGCATTGTCCTGTTGGAACAGCAAGTTCCCTTGCCGGTCTAGGAAAGGTAGAACGATGGGTTCGATGACGGTTTGGATGTACCGTGCACTATTCAGTGTCCCCTCGACGATCACTAGAGGTGTACGGCCAGTGTAGGAGATCGCTCCCCACACCATGACGCCGGGTGTTGGCCCTGTGCGCCTCGGTCATATGCAGTCATGATTGTGGCGCTCACCTGCATGGGGCCAAACATGCATATGACCGTCATTGGCACCAAGGCAGAAGCGACTCTCATCATCGCTGAAGACGACACGTCTCCATTCGTCCCTCCAATCACGCCTGTCGCGACACCACTGGAGGCGGGCTGCACGATGTTGGGGCGTGAGCGGAAGACGGCCTAACGGTTTGCGGGACCGTAGCCCAGCTTCATGGAGACGGTTGCGAATGGTCCTCGCCGATACCCCAGGAGCAACAGTGTCCCTAATTTACTGGGAAGTGGCGGTGCGATCCCCTACGGCACTGCGTAGGATCCTACGGTCCTGGCGTGCATCCATGCGTCGCTGCGGTCCGGTGCCAGGTCGACTGGCACGTGCACCTTCCGCCGACCACTGGCGACAACATCGATGCACTGTGGAGACCTCACGCCCCACGTGTTGAGCAATTCGGCGGTACGTCCACCGGGCCTCCCGCATGCCCACTACACGCCCTCGCTCAAAGTCCGTCAACTGCACATACGGTTCACGTCCACGCTGTCGCGGCATGCTACAAGTTTTAAAGACTGCGATGGAGCTCCGTATGCCACGGCAAACTGGCTGACACTGACGGCGGCGGTGCACAAATGCTGCGCAGCTAGCGCCATTCGACGGCCAACACCGTGGTTCATGGTGTGTCCGCTGTGCCGTGCGTGTGATCATTGCTTGTACAGCCCTCTCGCAGGGTCCGGAGCAAGTATGGTGGGTCTGACACACCGGTGTCAATGTGTTCTTTTTTCCATTTCCAGGAGTATATATATATATATATATATATATATATATATATATATATATATATATATATATATATATACTGGTGTGTTTTAGGGTCTATGAAGCTACCCACGTGGGTTCCTGCGAGATTTGAACAATGCCTGTAAGTGGTTTGGAAGACGGAAGCAGGAAAGCAGCGCCCATTAACAGTGTGGGAAGCGAGTTGCGTTTATGCAACCCATATATCTTCCGGACAATCATAAGGCGAGAGATAGGGTTCTGCAAACTTTACTTTGATGACAGAAAATGCAACAAATTCTCAATAAGAATATTCTGCAGGCTTTCCCTGGACGCTGAAGGACAGAGATTTTCATTTGTCATTGTGACAAACCTTGCAATATCCTCCCCTCCTATGGTAATTTTGGGATGCGTGAGGGACAAAGTCTAGTAGGAGATAGCTTGAAGTGTGAATTTCTGGGCAAGCACACTGCGGCTACTCGTCTTCCCTGTGTTGCAGAATTGCTATTCGATGCACAGCTACATCTTGGTGTGACTTTTAGCAATTGCGTTTGTCTTTGCATAGCATATGTCACAATTAGGGAGTATTTTTTGTACTATGTATTTCCATTTTATTGTCAGTTACTTACTGTAATCGGATCTAGATTTTACTCTATACAGTATATGCAAGTTTTGTGGGTTACCTAGCCTTTGGAAAGAGATTTTCATAACGATCTACAGTCTTCCAGAGAGCATTCGTGTGCCCTCTGCACGGATACAGTGTTAGTTACTTAGAATGTTATCACACTGGTGGTCCAGAGAAACAGAAATTGTTAGCGTCTTGCTATTTACGTTTTTGATTGAAACATCCCCTTAGAAAAATTAATGAATGACTGTGCTGATAAACCTCTTACATTATTTGCTCTTCAAACAGCTGAGCAAAACTGAACGTACTCTTTAGTTATTCTGATCAACACTAAACTGACACAATATTTTTAGCGCAGCGCAATCTGACTTTTAATAATCGCTACAAAAGAATGGCCCTGACTAACAATAACCTATACCTTTCATGAATCACTTACCTCACAAAAATCTTCGTTTCTCGAACTACTGCAAAACAGCGAGCGCCAATACTGCCAGCTAAATGAAAGATACTAACTACTGAAGCCACTAACTACTGACAGGCATAGTTAGCAATTGAAAGATTTTGATAAAGAAAAAACAATGTATTTACCTTAATGGTGTTCAAAATTCATATATATATCAGTTCATGATATCCAGTATTACAAATTTACTGTCTCTGATGGACACACGTCCAGATCATCCGCTCTCAAAACTCCGCTATCTCTCTCCTTACATCCACCACTGCTGGCGGCTCACCTCCAACTGCCCAACGCTACACGCTGTTAACAAAAAACTGCCGAACACTACAATAGCAAACAACAATGCAAACCAGCCACAGACTGCACACAGCACAGCCAGTGATTTTCATACAGAGCGCAACGTGGCGTTAACAATAAAAAAAACTACTTACATGATTAAAATAGTTGTGTATCAATACAGTCTCTACTTAGATCACAGTAATTTACACCAAATAATTTAGTATATTCGGAAATAAAATTTTTACTACGTCAATTCCACCAACAATCTTCTGATGGGGATATGGTTATTAAAAGAAATCGTCAGTGGTTTCTTGCCCACTGAACTGCAGTCTCAGTGTGACGGTGTTTCCAGTGCTATATAGGTGGCACGATGAGAAATATATTGTTTCCTTCTAATATGGAAAGTTGGAAAATTAGCTTCTTAATTACATGAATTTAATTAAATTTTAATTTAGTTGGTAAAGTAAGTTTAGCTGCGTCAGTACAAAGCAGTGTGAATAATTGTCAACTTAACTGTTGTACGATTGTGTTGGATTCTATACAAGCGGAGAATCGAGTGTTTGCCTTGTGTGTGTGTTGAGTTCACGACTGTGGCAGGTAACTTGTACTACCACTGAAGAAGTCCTGTCGAGTGGCACACGTACGTATAACATAGTAAGGTTAGCCGTCATTTATTATCTTTGTAGACGGTACGTGAACTGTTTCAGTTACATTCCATTTGGTATTCGACGTTTCAGTTCTGTAGAAAGTATGTGTACCTGATACGTTTCGCCTTCAATATGAAAGCCGTTATTGAGGTTCATATTTCCTGGAATGAATATATGACTACTCGATCTACGTTCGAGTAATTGATCTGGCGTTCTGGTAAGAATCTTTAGTTCTATTCAGGTGGGCATTGTTTAAAATGCCCGTCTGGTCTTCATGATTTACGTTTGTTCGTGACTTCCTGAATCTCTTCAGGGAAGTGCCGTGATTTGTCCTTTGAAGTGTCCCAGACGAATTCCTTTCGTAGTTTCTCCTTCCGAATTTATGCTCCGTGTCTTACGACCTCTCCATGGACATGACTTTAAAGCCTAATCATTGTTCATCCCTTTTTAAAATGAGTCTTTCACCAAGCAGCAGACTGTGTGTTTTCGTAGCTTAATCGGTAAAAATGCAGCCCTTGCGGGATGACTTTGAGACCCGTCTGTCTATGTGTGCGAATGTTGAGGCCACTGTTTCTACGGGGCGGGTAAATGTATCATGTTGGAATTTTTGTCATGTAAAAGGTCTACGAGCCCTCGGCGATGTAAAACAACGTAAGCTCTTAAGACATTTCGATGGCAAAGATACGGCCATTTATATCACGTATGTCGATATTCTGTAAATCAGTAATGTAAACTTGCAGGGTGCATCCCTTTCACCTATAATCATGAAATTTGGCAATAGAAGTACAGGAAAAAAATCCGAAAATTGATCATTTGTTACATCCGTCTGTCTATATGTTAAGACCCCTCAAAATAGTAACCAGTAGACTTACCAAGTTTAAAATTATGTCAGGAGCTGGGGATTAGGGTTCCTTGACGGTGCCATTAAGAATTAATGAAAAAAATTGCGGAGAAGCAGACAAGATCAAAAAACTTTTCTTTTTAGCAGCTTTGAACATGGCTTCGTTTTAATCTAAGTTCATTGGTCCCTTTTCGCGGGTTGGACAACTGGGTTAAACTGGGCACACGGTCCTCTCAGGAGTGGCGTCCAATAAAAACCATGCCACTAAGCCACACGAAATTATTACCGTTATTATCCATATAAGTAATTAATTTTTTACAGTGGTCTCAGGGCGTGAGTCCTACTCCCACCAGTCCGGTTTTTTAAAACATAAAGTCAGAAATCAGTGGACCGGAATGCAATTCGTTTTGCATCTGCCCTTAAGCACGCACTGCGTTTAGCAACTGAGCTACCCAGGCGCGACTGACAGACCACCTTTTTTCTTCAACGTGACACTATATCTCCCCCTGTAATCTACTCTCCCCCCCCCCCCCCCCCCTTCCTACTCGCAGCCATTGTCCTCATTAGTCTTTTACGAAGATTTGAGAGGATCGAAGATTACAACAAACTTCCTGCTTTATTTATCCTTCCACGCACAGATGGCTACAGCTCTTCTTGAGTATGAGTCTGAATGCTGAAGCTGAAATTCTCACATTTTAGGTCCTATTGATTGAATTGATCTATATAAATTTGAAGATTGGTGTTACAGAATGTTTGTGGTCACGTTAATCTATTTTGTCACATTTTAGTGTATCAGACAGTATTTTAATTCTTCACATTAACAAAGCTGAAATTACATTTTTCGCACAAAATACAAAAGTACGTCTGATCACAACAGAAGCATGCATACTACCCCTGATTCAGTGGAAATAAAAATATTCCAAACGGTCTCAATTATTATTTCATAAATGAATCCTAAAATAAACGTAATAAACAGTACTAGATTGTGTAATTAACTACAGAAATCTTAAGTGTGCCAAATGACTGGTAACGTTAAATATTTTAAAAGAAAAAAAAACTGTACGTTGAGAACTAGTACTTGTCGATCAAATCATCCAAACTAAAGCAATTCCTTTTCATAAATTTTAGCTTGAAATATAACATAGTGTGTATAAAATTGTATGAATGTTTTCAGAAAAGCAGCGAAAAAAAAACTGGTATCGACAGCTATTTTTAAGGAAAAATAACGCTATAGGAGGATGTCCCGCTACACCCTTCTCTGCAGACTATTTAAGAAAGTGGCTGTTTTTCTTGTAGGCTTCCAGTTATTGATAAAAAAAGGTATTGCTGAGAATGCTTTATCTACAGTTCAGAGTACAAAATTGCTGAGCCTTTCGTAGTCACTTGTTGGCGTACAGCCTCTTGACCTTTGCCTCGGGCTCTTCGACTGACGGTTGTTTAACAGTTACCCAGAGTAGGGGTAAGTCTTTGACAATGCCAGCCACTCATGCTGAAAAAACATGAGAAAGTTCATGAAATATAAGTCGACCGAAGATTTCGAGACAAATGCCAACAGACAGTATGTTATTGTTGGGAACATGTCAATAATATCTAGGAAATCACTACGTATGCTCCGCTTTTAGAGCGAATGGTGTTATGAAACCTAAGCACATACTATGGCTACTCCTTTCGTTGTTAATGTTTCTTTCGGACTTGCTATTTCATCGCGTAATGCAGGCAGAATTCTCCAATATACAGTGTACACTCTCATTAACGTGGCCCCATGTCAAAATCCTCAATAACCAGCTTTTGCAGTGCGGATTGCTCCGAGACATATAAACAAAAGAGTCACTGAGATCCTGGAATGTAACGACATGGATCTAGAGCCATTCCAACTCCAGGACCATTACCAAGTGAGCAAGGTTTTCGGTTCTGGGTCCATGGCACGAACAGCCGGATCGAGGTGGTGTGTCGGTTGCTGGGGTAGTGCTGTTAACACCCAACTGCCCAACGCTACAATAGCAAACAACAATGCAAACCAGCTACAGACTGCACACAGCACAGCCAGTGATTTTCATACAGAGCGCTACGTGGCGATAACAATAAAAAAAACCTACTTGCATGATTAAAATAGCTGTGAATCAATACAGTCCCGACTTAGATCACAGTAATGTAGACCAAATAATTTAGTATATTCGGAAATAAAATTTTTACTACGTCAATTCTACCAATAATCTTCTGATCGGGATATGGTTATTAAAAGAAATCGCCAGTGGTTTCTTGCCCACTGAACTGCAGTCTCAGTGTGACGGTGTTTCAGTGTTATATAGGTGGCACGATGAGAAATATATTATTTTCTTCTAATATTGAACAGCCGGATCGAGGTGGTGTGTCGGTTGCTGGGGTAGTGCTGTTCGAAACACGCAAGTGTACTGCGAGCTGTGTGACCCGTTTCATTGTCCTGCTGCCAGATGCCACCACGGCGCGGATAAACTAACTGCACGTAGGGATGGACATGATACCCAAGGATAGGTGCCTACCTGTTTTGATCCACTGTGCCTTACAGAATAACGAGATCACCCAGGGAGTGTCACTAAATCATTTCCCAGGCGACAACTTTCCAACCTCTGGCCTGGACTCTTTCTGGGCATATGCGTTCAGCCATTCCACTCCGTACACACTTGCAGACATCTCTCCAATGGAGCATAAAGTGTGATTCATACGAAAATGCCACCTGTCGGTGTATTGCACAGAGATACCACACAAGAAGGGTTTGCAGCATTTGGTACCAAAAGCACCGTGGACGCCTATCCGCAACATGAACATCGTTGCCCGCAAACCAGTCACGCTGCCCGCGAGAATCAAACCCCATGGAGGGACAACGCCATCCAGGAAGGAGAGTCGTGCGCTTATGTAATCGTGCAAGAGCCGAAGTTGATTTCTGGAGAACGTTCATCGTGTCAGAACACCTGCGCAAAGATTTAACTCAGTATTTTTAGTCGGGAACTGTTCTTTCGAGACAGAAGATTAGTTTTCTGCCGACTTAGTTCAGAGAACGTTATTTATTTTGTGTTTAAGGAACTGTAGTCAACACGCTACAGATACGAGAAACCTGGATTCTACAATTGCTGTAACCAACGTTAACAAAGTTAACTACTATACTTTACTATTCTGTAATCTGTGTTACTTTCATCGTTTATGACCTAGAAGCCACGCATACGTTCTATCAGGATGCCTTTCTTAATATTTTTGAGCGGCAGCGAGATTTTCACCGAATTGGACGGCCACTTTTCACAACAAACGTTTCTCAGTGGACGTCCGGCTGCGGAATTGGCGTGTGCATTCCAGCCTCCGTCGCCGATGACAGTAGTCGGTATTGGTGAATAAACCTGTCGTCTGCAACGTTCTCTGAACAGTAGTTGATAAGACGGTGCTGCATACCCTTAGGTCACCTGGGAGGTCAGCTGCTCAACAGTTGCACGTCTAATCACCTGTGTATGTCTCTGCAGCCATCACGTTCACTTCACTCCTGTCACTATGACCCGTGGTGTAACACAGTTGCCTCGGCAACGGTTTTGAACAGCGCCGGTTTGGCATAAACGCTATACTTTAATGATTTGCTTACAAACTTAGCCGTCATAGAAATGTTTCCATCCTAGACCCCAAAGCCAATGATCATGCCCTTTCCACATTGCGATGCTTACGCTGTTTTCCCTGTACGCCCTCCACTGCTAGTGTTGCCACATGCCATGTGTGAGTGGGTACTGTACATTGACGTCGAACATAGGCAGTGGGCACATTGATGTGACTGAACCGTGTAGTTAACAATGTAGGAGGAAAACGTGTACTGGTGGAATGTCATTATACACTACTGGCCATTAAACTTGCTACACGACAATGATGACGTGCAACAGACGCGAAATTTAACCGCCACGAGGAATATGCTGTGATATGCAAATGATAAGCTTTTCAGAGCATTCATACTAGGATGACGCCGGTGGCGACACCTACAACGTGCTGACATGAGGAAAGTTTCCAACCGATTTCTCATACAAACAGCAGTTGACCGGCGTTGCCTGGTGAAACGTTGTTGTCATGCCTCGTGTAAGGAGGAGAAATGCGTACCATCACGCTTCCGACTTTGATAAAGGTCGGATTGTAGCCTATCGCGATTGCGGTTTATCGTATCGCGACATCGCTGCTCACGTTGCTCGAGATTGAATGACTTACCACAATATGCAATCGGTGAGTTCAGGTGGGTAATACTGAACGCCAAGCTGGATCCCAACGGCCTCGTATCTCTAGCAGTCGAGATGACAGGCATCTCAGCCGCAAGGCTATAACGGATCGCGCAGCCACGTCTCGATCCCTGAGTCAACAGATGGGGACGTTTGCAACACAACAACCATTAGGACTAACAGTTCGACGACGTTTGCAGCAGCATGGACTATCAGCTCGGAGACCATGGCTACGGTTACCCTTGACGCTGCATCAGAGACAGGAGCGCCTGCGATGGTGTACCCAACGACGAACCTGGGTGCACGAATGGCAAAACGTCATTTTTTCGGATGAATCCCGTGTATTTGTCATCGCCATATTGGCGTATCACCCGGCGTGATGGTGTGGAGTGCCATTAGCACTTTGAACAGTGGACTTTACATTTCAGATGTGTTACGACCTGTGTCTCTACACTTCATTCGATCCCTGTGAAACTGTACAATTCAGCAGGATAATGCTGGACCGCATGTTACAAGTCCTGTACGGGCCTTTCTGGACACAAAATTTTCGACTTCTGCTATGGCCAGCACATTCTCCACATCTCTCACCAATTGAAAATGTCTGGTCAATGGTGGTCGAGCAACCAGCTCGTCACATTACGCAAGTTATTACCGTTGATGAACTGTGGTTTCGTGAAGAAGCTGCATGGGCAGCTGTACCTGTACACGCCATCCAAACTCTGTTCGACTAAATGCCCAGGCGTATTAAGGCCGTTATTACGACCAGAGTTGGTTGTTCTGGGCACTGATTTCTCAGGATCTATGCACCCAAATTATGTGATAATGTAATCACTTGTCAGTTCTAGTATAATAGGTGTATATTTGTCCAATGAATACCCGTTTATCAACTGCATTTCTTGTTGGTGTAGCAATTTTAATGACCAGTTGTGTAAAACGATCCTTAAGTCGCTTCTGAATACTTCAGTCCTTAATAAGTTTGACTGATCTTATTTTTAAGTACCTTCTATTTTAAAATTTGTGATAAACGTAGGTAGTAATATGACAAATTGCTTTATCCTGGGTATGTTTGTATTGCGACATAGGTTTACCACCGGAGTAATTAGAGGACCAAGAGAGTAAGTGTCTGAATATTTTTACAAGCATGGCGGTGCCTTTTCCCCGAAAGGCTTTTTTATGTCTCGACTACATCTCCAGCTCTCGTCCGGGTGTAATAAGCACTGTTTTTTTTGTGCTCTGGAATGAGCTGGGGAGTCGTGACCACAGAGACTTCAGAGGGATGGGCAGAGCCAGTGGACAGCGTTTCGGCGCCAGCCCACCCCCGGCTGCTGGTTACATACGTGAAAATGCGCGCGCGGACTCTTCATAAAGCAGCTGCGGGGTCGTAAACAGGCGGTGCGTTACACGCGTCGGCAGCAGACGCTGCAATCGCCAGCGGGCGTGACGCGTCGCCTGCTACGCACTGTGGGGGCCGGCTGTGGCTGCCAGCCACCTCGTGGGCTACCTGTTGTGGCCGCCGTGGCACCGTCTTTCCTCCAGCAGGCCTTCTATTTCACCATTTCCATGTGCAAATTTACACGCCTGTCTCTCATAATTACATGGAAAACATCGTATGCTTTATGAACATGTCACGCCACACCCTCCAGGGATGGCGACAAAACTGTAAAAGCTGTAAAATAAGGGAAGTAAATATGCGAGTGCAGGCTTTCTCGGCGAATTTCATATACGAAGTCTTCACGGGTTGTCAGTCGAGTAGCATCGTTTTCTCGCAGCAACGTTTCGATGGAATGTGTCGGCATCATCTTCGCCTGAAGATGACGGAGACGCAGTCCATCGAAACGTTGCTACGAGAAGACGATGCTACTCGGCTGACTACCCGGGAAGACTTCATATAAGGGAAGTAAAGCAATAGAAGAAAAAAAAAATTCTGTAACTTGTATGCCCAGATGCCCACGAAAGATTATGTTCTTATTGCCTGGTAGAGGTACTGAAAAAACTTTACGAAAGTACAGTTACTGTAATAAACGGAAGGAGGAATCAGTGAAATCGTACAGAAGTCTCGATTACACACCAGAGTCATCAACAAGAATCGATACCAGAAGTGTTAGAGAGGTCATGCGACTCTCCGACGTAAGGGAGACACTCCTCAAGACCACGCCCTCCCTCTCAGCACTGCAACGCCCCTAGCGTTGTCAGCATGCAAGATATCTGACCAGTTCGAGATCTCGACTACAGCAATCAACATCATCTTGTAGGAGAGTTGCCGTTTAAGTTCCTGATGAAATGTATTTCCGTAAATGTTGCATCTTGTACTACAAGATAGAGTTGCTGAATTTGTGCACCAAGTTATACTTTCATAGTCAATGAAAGTTGTAAATAAGCCAGAAATCATGTGGCAAGGAACTGTGTCAAACTTAAAGAAAACTTTTATTCATTTATGTGATAAATTCAAAAAATATCTGTTCTGCTGCAGTTAAAAATGTATTATCTCCCAGAGCATTCGAAAAACCCACAGTTGTGGCCATACAATTGTGGAATCGTCTGGACCCTACACATTTTAAGATTCATATTTACTTCTTTCTTCGAAATGGAATTATGAAGCAAAGAAAGCAGTTAAGTGAATGAACGGTAATTAATTCTATGTACTTCCCTTTTGTATAAGTTACTGTTCAATACAATGAAGATGACCTCTGAAATCGGGTTTCGCAGAACAGAACGGATCAGGTTGTGGGAAGGGGCCAAAGTCAATTACTGTTAGTTATGTAAGAACACACACACCTTTATTCCTCAGACCGATGCACAGGTTTCTCTTTAAAACAACAAAGATGAGTTCATGGCTGACGGCCCAAGGTAACGTCTCCAGAATAAGTTAAAATGATTGCTTTTAAAACACCAGGATTTTGAGCAGCGGCTGAAGGCCTTACTTAAGAAAAATTACAATATCTTCTCTGCTAAAGGCCGAAGTAATATTTCAGATCAACAAAGGAAATTCTTCATACGCCAAGTATTTACAAATTCTGGCTAAAGGCCATATTAAGGAAAATTCAACTTAATTCTTCTGCTGAAAACCCAATTTAAAAAAAAATTCTTTACATAAAAAAGAGAGACTTTAAAGACAAGCCTTTACACAGTGCAACAGAAAAAACATCTTAAGGAAACTTAAAGTACCTTGTCGGCTGAAGGCCCAAACAGTTACTCCAGAATAATAAAAGACAACCTTAAGATAAACATTTACTGAATACGTCTGAAGGCTGTTGCAAGATTTCTAGATATATTTAAGGAGAAACCTTACAGACAGGGATTTACATGTTAAAGCCACAGATTCTGAAACAAACGTGCCTGAAGGCCTTAATACAGAGCAACCAGAATTTTGAAAGACACAGTTGAAGGGCTAATATTAAAGTTGCTATGAAATTCGGCTGAAGGGAGGGCACAGTGCATGTGACCGTATAAAATGACGATCACAAATAACAAATAGTGCTGCTCAGGAGTGTTCCAAGGATCGGCCTGAGGAGGAAACTGTAAGTCCAGTTTAGGTGAGACAGACAGCCAAGCGTAACACTAAACAGTCGTGTTGCATCATGACCCACGGACGGCTGACGAACCAACCAGTCGCCCAATCAATTCCCTTCCACCCGACCAACAGCACGACAACCAAAAGATCCAGCGAAGACGAGGATCTCAGCAGGATTATGTCTTAATAACTGGCGTATAAACACAGTCAATGCACAATAGACACTCAAAGAAAAAAGAGAGCAATACCAAGCAGTCGAACGACACGCTGTGCCGGACAGCACCACACGGAGAGGAAAACACACAGCCGCTAACGACCAGGGCAGGTAACAGAACGTTAACGGCCACAAGGTAGAAGATATCGCTGGTGCACCTCACTAATTTTTTATAATCATTTCAAAGCTTAAACGCCATACAGGGAGACAGTTGGTAAATTTTGCCGACTCCAACACATTATCTCGTGCTGCTGGCGGGGACAACCCAGGACGCAACAACCATCAGTCAACAAAGAGATGTCACAAAGGTGGGGCTTTCATGACAGGTTCACTGATTACTCCAGTATGCAGGTGCGGTGGGCGTCGAACTTTGCAGTTCTTGCAGCTAGTGTCACACATCGTCGACATCGCGTGCATGCTGCCAGCAGTCCCGGCCTGATAACACGCCGCAGAGACTTCCTCGCTGCTCCGCCGAAACCGACCAACTGCCATACACGGAAATATCACTGCCACACCAAAAAAGAAACAGCGGTACTATTATCAATAAACGCTGCTGCTGCCACTGATGGAAGCAAGTGAGCAACTCCTTCAGATAGTAACTGAGGGAGGAATAAGACGCCACTCGATTGTGACAAAATTCCAAAAAGGAAAAACGGCATTAACTCGAGCCGACAACGACGCAACCTCTAAGGCTCAGTGTTCCAGCTGAAGTAAATATGCAGGAAATGCAATATAAATTTTTCTTGTAATGAGACGAACATTATGGTATTCCGTTAAAATATCCAGTCAGATCAAGAACAGTTTTTCCTAGTTTGGTTTTAGAACAAATCTCTCGAATTCCCTACTTAGGCTATGGTAAAGGCACTCTATTTTGAATCCCTTACAGTTAATGAAATATACAGATTACAGGCTGTCTTTGGTACCATGGGCCACGTGCTGCAAAAAGACGCTTCCATGTCATTCTGTGAAGTGATGAGGGCTTCTGTCTTGTCCTATAGGAGTGAAAGCGTCAGTATAATTACAACTGCAGATATTAAAATAGAATTAAATGATTTCAACAGGAATCAAATATTTAAAAAATGCGGGTCGTGCTGAAAACGAATTTCTTCGACTTTTACACGAATATTCTTAAAGGTTTTTCAATAAAAGAAGCATTAGTAGCATTGTACATTTTTGTACTTCATGTCTCCATAATTGCAGCTTTCTGTCACTGGAGGGCTCTAATTAAGGCGTGAAGCGGGGTGGTGTGTTACTTATGTTAGTGCGTGTGAACCAGTGTGCTGTTATCGAGTTTTAATTTCGATGAGTCCGCACCGTCTCTTTCAGCATGACAAGGTCACATCTCATAGGAGTGACATATGCAACAATTGTAAGTCTTTTCACTGTCATCGATCATCCCCCACACAGTCATGATGTGACCTCGTACGATGTTCACTCGTCTCTCGTTGGAAGAAATGTGTTCGTCGCCGGAGCATGTCGAGAAATAAAAATGTGGACATAATAAAGATGTAGAATGTTAGTAACGTCTGTTTTATTTAAAATGCTGTAACACTTTTGACATAAAAATTTGGAGACAGCACTTTTCAGCACGCCCTGTATCATTAAAATTGGAGACATTACACAGTTTGATTACGGAGTTCCTCATAAAATTCGTAACTGCAAGCCGAACAGGACAGAGACTTCTGGAAGACCTCAGAGAGCATGGGTATGCTATTATTATATATTATATGGGACACAGGCAGTATCCTAATCCCTGAAAGAAAACGGCCACTTTGGTAATTAATGAGTGTGCCAAATTGCATGCCAGTTTTATGTGGGAACCCAAGGCGATGTGGAGATGATAAATACATACTGATGATAACAGTCAGTAGAGCGACTTGGTCGTAATTTCTGTGAGTCGACACCTAATTGCACTAAAACGTTTTTGTTGCTAAGATTGGATGTCCATTAATATCACACTGCCCCCCCCCCCCCCCCCAAATCCTCCTAACACGCTGCTCTTAGTTGAGAAAGTTGTTCGCGATGTGTAACGTTAGATTTCCTGAATTTATTCTAGGATTCTTATTTTTAGGGGGGGGGGCGGGGTGGAGAGTGGCTTTTGGGCTAGTGAATGACACACGGCAAAATATGGACCAATAGAAGCACACGGGTGATTTGTCTACTGCTGCACCTTGCACCTATTCCGTAATAAAAGGATTGGCTTTATACATAAGGTTTGGTCAGGCAAGCACAATTTACACACATTAACTTTTTCATGCACTGCAACAATTAATGAACAATTAAGTGATCTAAATTTAGTTAGTGAAAATTCTGTAAAACAGACCAACAAAGTATTGAAGTTGAACTAATTGCTGTATACTATTCACTCACAACACAGAGAAACTTTGATGCCCTGATATAAAATTGTTAAATGCTTACAGGTACCCATAAGAAGATTAAAAATGAACATTACATCAAGAACAGTTGTGAGGCCTCAATAGCAAGGAAAGTTTGACCACCTCAGCAGCCGAGCGGGCCGGCACGGTATCTCACGGTATCTCCCCTCAGACAGGGTATTGGCCGCCCTTCGTAATAAAATAATAATAAAGGAAGCTGAGAGACGATCTCAGCGATGGAATCAGAAAGATGTCTAACGACACCCACACATAACCAAGGTGAAAAAATGAAGAACTAACACATCGAAAGAAAGAAGTCAAATTAAAAGGAAAAAGTGGTCACAGAGTCTCACTCAAAGGTTCCTTTTCTGGTACTTGCAAGTGTTTATCCTTGGTGGCATGAGTGGGATCGCGAAAAGTCTCGTGCTGTCAGCTGAGGAGAGACTTCAATGAGAAGTAGTGGTTTTAATGGCTGGGAAGTCGACAATGGACGGGAGAGCGGCGTGGTGACTCCATACCCCGTCAAAGCGCATCCGAATGACGCCACACTGCAGAGGTTGACAAGGCTGCAGTCGACGTCGCGTGTTTTTCAGGGCCTTATTGCAGTACTCAGACTATCCGTTTACATCAGCCACCGAGTAATCAAAACTAGAAGCCGTAAGTCAATGTTGAAGTTTATCATTGATGCGGCTTCACTGTTACGCATGAAAGTGAAGTATCACTTGCGCTAAGTTAAAGTCTTTCGATAGCAAAATATGCACTCTACGGCAGACTGAAAACTTCTAATTGTTCCCGAGCTTCTCAAAATCTCATCTGCAAAACTTTAAGACTCCAAGTTGATGCTTCTAGATTCTCAAATGCTGCCAAGACTCATCACAAACTGCCCACCAGCACAGGTCACGTGAAAACGACTGGCCACAAAAGACATATTAGACGATACGAATGCTCACCACTTCTGATTGATTTATGTTAAAATCTCAATCAGCCAAACTGCACTGTTTTTCTCTAAACGAAACATACAGAATGTAAGAAAAAAAAAGTATGGACAAACTTCCAGGAAGCATTCCTCGAACATTGAGATTAAAAAGTGGTAATGAACATGGATATGGAACGCTTTCTTTCCATGTTAGACTCATATTTATTCATAATCACAGTAACCATGGAATCTCACGGGAAAGGAACGTATCTTCACAGGGTGAATCACTTACCTTAAAGATTTGTTTCAGATGTCCTTCGTCAACAAGAAGACACGCTTCAATCCGCTGTCGCATCGAACCCCTGAAGTGCTTATGTATGCCTGAAGAAGTGCGTATTGTTGCAGCGCCTTCCACAATACGGGCACGAAGACTCTACACATCTAGTACCGGTGTTCCGTACAAAAGAGCTTTAATGACCCCACAAGTAAAAGTGTAGTGGTTGTCGGACCGGAGAGCGTAGAGGCCAAGGAATTTGTCCATCTCGAGCTACCAGTTCGTTAGACAATCCGTTATGTTGAAGCCAACGGGGGCTAACATTGAAACGAGGAGCTCCACTATGCATACAATACATGTTTTGTCGCACTTCGACACAGGCAATGAGTTGAGCGACATCTCAACATTTACCTTCGTTCTGTTGGAAAAACAAGCACTGTCGGTGAAGTTACGAATTCCAGATTCCTGTGTCTTCCAACCAGACGTAAGAAAGGGGATATTTTGAACATTTGATACATGCAAACGTTTCATGTAATGTTGAAACGTTCTGTTACTGTGTGTACCCCATAAATAATGTGGTGATGAAGAGAAGTACAAAATGAGCTGTAACATGGAAATAAAGCGCTACCGACACGTCTCCATATTAAACATTTTAATACTTTATATGCGAGGAATGTTTCCTGAAAGTTTGGTAATGGGTTTTGGTTATCCTTGTTTTGGAATTAGTGCCTCCCCACGGCCACGGGAGCTACTTTCCTGTGCTTACTTTCACTGAAGGTCTGCCAAAAAAAAAAAAAAAAAAAAAAAAAAAAAAAAAAAAAAAAAAAAAAAAAACTTAAGAGGTCATCAGTCCACTAGAACTTAGAATTACTTAAACCTAACTAACCTAAGCACGTCACCCACTTCCATGCCCGAGGCAGGATTCGAACCTGCGACAGTAGCGGTCGCGCGGTTCCAGACTGTAGCGCCTAGAACCGCTCGGCCACGCCGGCCGGCGAAGGTGTGCCTCAAATACATCTGTTCTGCAATTTAATTTAGTACCTCCTAGTAAGATATTTCATTTATCCATTTAATCTTCAACATTCTTCTCTAACATCATATTTGCAAAGCTTGTATTCTCCTCCTGTCTGGGCCGTTTATAGTCTTTTTAGGGTCTCATGCTTAAATTCCCTCAAAATCGTTCCACTAAATTCTACAGTATTTACTTACCGTTGTTTTGTTGATGCTAATCAAAAAAACACTTTCCACGATAGTATCAATTGCGATCGCATACTAGTTCAAATTCTTTGTCGTCTCTGACAGGTATAATAACTTTTATTTCGTCTCCCTTAACTTCAATGGTTTCCTTTTCTGCCTGTCTGCCAAGTAACAGGGGGAAACTTTACCACGTTAGTTTACTTCCTTGCTTCCATTTTATACACTTCGGATCCTATAACTGCAGTATGGTTTCCTTAAAAGTCGTAAGTCCCTTATATTATCAGAAGTTCAAAGAGTGTAGTCCAGTCAACACTACTTCAAGCTTTCCCGAAATATACAAAAGATACAATGCAAGTTTACTTTCTTCAACCTATTTTCTAAATAATACGTAGGTTCAGTGTTGTACACGCTGTTCAATCAGTGTTTTGCCTATAGGGTGACCTGTAGCAGAGTCTTCCGAAAATAATTCGAATCAATACATGGCATCAGTGACTTATTAAACTGATGATTTGAAAGTATTGACACATGTCAGCACCTGTCTTCATTGATACGTCTGTCTTCAGACAGACAGACCAATTCAGAAGACAGCACCTGTCTTCATTGAATTGGAATGATTATTCTATTTGAAGTCTGAAGAGGTGTGTGAAATCTTATGGGACTTAACTAAGTTCATCAGTCCCCAAGCTTACCCACTACTGAACCTAAATTATCCTAAGGACAAACACACACACCCATGCCCAAGGGAGGACTCGAACCTCCGCCGGGACCAGCCGCACACTCCATGACTGCAATGCCCAAGACCGCTCGGCTAATCCCGCGCGGCTTTGAAGTCTGAATGCATTTTTACTATCTCGTATTCAGCTTTGGTGCAACTTGCTCTCCCAAGAGTTTCAGTAATTCTGTGGGAATGTCGTCTATTCCGGTGGTAATATTTCCAGTGTCATATCTCCTATCTAATATTTCTCTTTTTCCTCCCGTCGATGATGTCCTCAAGATTGTTTCCCTCATCAAGGCTATGCATATATTTGTTCTACCTTTCCGCAGACCATTCTTTGCGTAGTACGTGTTTGGTGTCTGACATCTTTATATGCTAATTCTGTTATCTCCAGCCTCTTTAGATTTTCTATAGATGACGTCTGGCTATTCTCGAGCTACTCCTACTATGTACTTAGCGTTTCCAGTCAGTCTCATTTTCTACGTTCCTATATTCCCTTTTCCTGCTTCATAGGAACGGTAGTGTGATGGTGCTTCCAATGTCACCAAACTAGTCTGAAAGACAAATAACGAAGTGGCAGTCCGTCGCTCGCTGTGTGTAGTACAGGGACTCGTAGGACAACGAGAGACTCTACCCTGGTGTAAGAAAGCATCAGTGGAAAAAGTGAAAATCTATCTGGAATAATTGCTCAGCTTCTTGCCCGACATTTTGACCAAGACACACTGCACTGGGTGCTGTAACTGCTCACACTTAATCCTAAAACCCGCTGAATCGAGGTAGCAGTGAAAATGTTTGCGTATATGCCAAAACAATCCGTTCCTTAGCCCTCTTAATACCATAAAAAGAGTGTTCGGTGTATCAGCACATCCCCAAGCCAAAGATGCAAAACAGTGGTAGTTGGGGAAAAACGTCACTGGAACACACAGTACAAATATTCCGACCAAGTTACAGGAATCTATCCATGGGATTCCTTTTGCTCCACCACAAGGCCTCAGCTGATTATACAATTTATAGTGACATATGGGTGGATGGAATGTACCAGTGTTCTAGGGGCGCCGGCACGGTAGCGCAGCGTGTTCGGTCAGACGGTTACGTACCCTCTGTAATAAAGAAACTGAGTTAATCGATCACCAACGAACTTCATCGGATGTCTTACGACGTCCGCTCCGAGCACACACAACAAACAAAAGCGAACAAAATGAGATAAAAAAAGGGGGTACCGTCTTTGGTTCATAATCAAAACGTCTTCGGTCCCGGGTTCGATCCCCGCCACTGCCTAAATTTTGATAAATAATCAGCATTGGCGGCCGATGGCTTCCGGTATAATAAGTCAGCCTCATTCTGCCAACGGCCTTTTGAAAGAGGGCGGAGGAGCGGATAGAGATTCAGGGCGCTCTCTTGTCCTAGGGGTGGGAAATAGCCCCTAAAGGCGGAAGAATCAGCAATGATCAACGATATGAGGATGCAGAAGGCAATGGAAACCACTGCATTAAAGACACGTACCGTGTATCCACAGGACATGTGGCCTGTAGTTGAAGAAGTGTCATGATGATCTCTCCATTGGCAAAAGATTCCGGAATAGTCCCCCATTCGGATCTCCGGGAGGAGACTGCCAACGGGGAGGTTACCATCAGAAAAAGATTGAATAATCAACGAAAGGATAATGTTCTACGAGTCGGGGCGTGGAATGTCAGAAGCTTGAACGTGGTAGGGAAACTAGAAACTCTGCAAAGGGAAATGCAAAGGCTCAATCTAGATATAGTAGGGGTCAGTGAAATCAAGATGAAGGAAGACAAGGATTTCTGGTCAGATGAGTATCGGGTAATATCAACAGCAGCAGAAAATGGTATAACAGGTGAAGGATTAGTTATGAATAGGAAGGTAGGGCGGAGAGTGTGTTACTGTGAACAGTTCAGTGACTGGGTTGTTCTAATCAGAATCGACAGCAGACCAACACCGACAACGATAGTTCAGGTATACATGCCGACGTCGCAAGCTGAAGATGAACAGATAGAAAAAGTGTATGATATTGAAAGGGTAATGCAGTATGTAAAGGGGGACGAAAATCTAATAGTCATGGGCGACTGGAATCCAGTTGTAGGGGAAGGAGTAGAAGAAAAGTTTACAGGAGAATATGGGCTTGGGACAAGGAATGAAAGAGGAGAAAGACTATTTGAGTTCTGTAACACCTTTCAGCTAGTAATAGCGAATACCCTGTTCAAGGATCACAAGAGGAGGAGGTATACTTGGAAAAGGCCGGGAGATACGGGAAGATTTTCATTAGATTACATCATGGTCAGACAGAGATTCCGAAATCATATACTGGATTGCAAGGCGTACCCAGTAGCAGATATAGACTCAGATCACAGTATAGTAGTGATGAAGACTAGGCTGAAGTTCAAAACATTAGTCAGGAAGAATCAATACGCAAAGAAGTGGGATACGGAAGTTCTAAGGAATGACGAGATACGTTTGAAATTCTCTAACACTATAGATACAGCAATAAGGAATAGCGCAGTAGGCAGCACAGTTGATGAGGAATGGACATCTCTAAAAAGGGCCATCACAGAAGTCGGAAAGGAAAAAATAGGTATAAAGAAGGTAGCTGCAAAGAAACCATGGGTAACAGAAGAAATACTTTAGTTGATTGATGAAAGGAGGAAGTACAAACATGTTCCGGGAAAATCAGGAATACAGAAATACAAGTCGCTGAGGAATGAAATAAATAGGAAGTGCAGGGAAGCTAAGACGAAAAGGCTGCAGGAAAAATGTGAAGACATCGAAAACGATATGATTGTCGGAAGGACAGACTCAGCATACAGGAAAGCCAAAACAACCTTTGGTGACATTAAAAGGAACGGTGGCAACATTAAGAGTGCAACGGGAATTCCACTGTTAAATGCAGAGGAGAGAGCAGATAGGTGGAAAGAATACATTGAAAGCCTCTATGAGGGTGAAGATTTGTCTGATGTGATAGAAGAAGAAACAGGAGTCGATTTAGAAGAGATAGGGGATCCAGTATTAGAATCGGAATTTAAAAGAGCTTTGGAGGACTTACGGTCAAATAAGGCAGAATGAATAGATAACATTCCATCAGAATTTCTACAATCATTAGGGGAAGTGGCAACAAAACGACTATTGACGTTGGTGTGTAGAATATATGAGTCTGGCGACATACCATCTGACTTTCGGAAAAGCATCATCCACACAATTCCGAAGACGGCAAGAGCTGACAAGAGTGAGAATTATCGCACAATCAGCTTAATAGCTCATGCAACGAAGCTGCTTACAAGAATAATATACAGAAGAATGGAAAAGAAAATTGAGAATGCGCTAGGTGACGATCAGTTTGGCTTTAGGAAAAGTAAAGGCACGAGAGAGGTAATTCTGACGTTACGGCTAATAATGGAAGCAAGGCTAAAGAAAGATCAAGACTCGTTCATAGGATTTGTCGACCTGGAAAAAGCGTTCGACAATATAAAATGGTGCAAGGTGTTCGAGATACTGAAAAAAGTAGGGGTAAGCTATAGGGAGAGACGGGTCATATACAATATGTATCGAGGAAGCAATGATGGAAATAAAAGAAAGGTTCAGGAGTGGAATTAAAATACAAGGTGAAAGGATATTAATGATACGATTCTCTGATGACATTGCTATCCTGAGTGGAAGTGAAGAAGAATTAAATGATCTGCTGAACGGAATGAACAGTCTAATAAGTACATAGTATGGTTTGAGAGTAAATCGGAGAAAGACGAAGGTAATGGGAAATAGCAGAAATGAGAACAGCGAGAAACTTAACATCGGGGTTGATGGTCACGAAGTCAATGAAGTTAAGGAATTGTGCTACGTAGGCAGTAAAATAACCAATGACGGACGGTGCAAGGAGGACATCAAAAGCAGACTCGCTATGGCAAAAAAGGCATTTCTGGCCAAGAGAAGTCTACTAATATCAAATATCGGCCTTAATTTGAGGAAGAAATTTCTGGGGATGTACGTCTGGAGTATAGCATTGTATGTTAGTGAAACATGGACCGTGGGAATACCGGAACAGAAGAGAATCGGAGCATTTGAGATGTGGTGCTATAGACGAATGTTGAAAATTAGGTTGACTGATAAGGTAAGGAATGAGGAGGTTCTACGGAGAATCGAAGAGGAAAGGAATATGTGGAAAACACTGATAAGGAGAAGGGACAGGATAGAGCATCTGCTAAGACATGAGGGAATGACTTCCATGGTACTAGAGGGAGCTGTAGAGGGCAAAAACTGTAGAGGAAGACAGAGATTGGAATACGTCAAGCAAATAATTGAGGACGTAGGTTGCAAGTGTTACTCTGAGATGAAGAGGTTAGCACAGGAAAGGAATTCGTGGCGGGCCGCATCAAACCAGTCAGCATACTGACGAAAAAAAAAAAAAAAAAAAAAACCATATACTGCGTTTTGTCCTAACAAATTTTCCTGTACCACCATTATTCTCCTGGTATTGCGTCTAGTGACTTCTTCTTCTGTCCTCTGATGATGAAATCATTTTGCGGTAGGTATTTCCAGTGACATCACGTGGTGATATTCGATGTGGAAAATATCCTCTACAACCAAAGTGCATGCAACTACAAAAGTCTTAGCCAAGTGATCATCGTTGAGGTCGGAAGTGATGTACTGATGGGTCTAACCCATCATGAAATACCGTGGTTGCCGCTTTATGAATACCCACGCAAATAATATCAGCAGTTCTATGATAAATTCTATTACTAATTAAAGAACACTGGATTGCAAAACTCAAGCTCGAAAATAGCTATCTCGGGATGTGTCAAGCACTGCATCGAAGATGGAACGCCAGCGCTCGTTCTGGTGCAAAGGATCAAAGTGGCATCGCCTAACATTTTGCGGCAGCGCACTACAGACAGAACTTCTGGAACCGAGCATGTAGGGGGAATGCCATATTTATAAATACTGGACCCATTCCACTCGTTGATCACAACCGCTCTTCCCGGATTTGTAGGTTTTCCTTAACCGTTAAGGTGTGTACTGGAGCGGTCCCCCACATGTCCTGCAAATAAATTACAAATTGGGACATGAACCACACCCTTTTTATCCCTGGCAACAAATGAACAAAATAAACAGTGTCCCAATAGTATAAACTAATTACAACAGTCAGCTGAATAGTGCAGTTAAGCACAATAACCGTCTGCCTTCCTCCTTCAGAGAAAGGACTAAAACGAGCAAAAAATAAATAAATAAAAAACTGAAAGTCGACGAGAGTTCTCAGACAGCCTCTAATGAAGATAAGGAGTCAATTTGTATAAATATTGTAATGAACGACTGCAGAATACCAGACATCTCAAGATGTCAACACAAAACATATGGACTGGACAGCAGTAAAAAGGCTAGCCACACTAAGCGCTAACACAATTATATGTTTTGAGGGACGACACATTAATGCTCTTGTTTACATTATATATTTCTTTGCTCTCCTGAAAGACAATAACAAAAAGATATCTGGATAGTAATCACCGACGGAACTTGATGGTTGCAGCTGCACATTTTTACCTAGAATATTTGTGGAACACCTGTTACACTTGGGGTGTAGTCCACAGGGTGCAATGTCACACCACGGCGGGAGCACATCTCGATACCACAGATACTAGTGGTGTCACGCTGCAGTCCGGAACGACGAATGGGAGAAGCTAAAGGAAACACGTCTCTCAGCACGGCAGTGCCCTCGCACTGTGGTCGCTATACAGCTGAGCGTTGACGCGCCTTCCCAGCGCTCTGACTTCATCCGAAGCAGTAACCATCATCGAACAGGACTGAGCAGTTATTCACGTCTCAGATAGAAATGTACTCTTGTAAATGCTGAACATTTTTCTTCAAGATAAAAATCTGTTAATAAGAGCATCAGCCGTGCCTAGAGAGTCAATGACAGTTGTAAATTATCAAGCTCTCCTGTGCGGAAGGACTGTGTCAGGTCATAAATCTTTATAATGATTCATGTAATGAAATGAAGCAATAACTCAGATGTCATCTATCAGAGCAATGAAAGAACCCAGAATTATTGCCGGAAAACTCTAGATTCATTTTGTCATATCAACATTCAAGCAGTTAAGGATTCTTGCCCCATGGTAATGTGAAATGAAATGTTGCGTGTCTCACAAATTTGAATAATTTTTTGCAAGACGCATTTATTTACAACGCCGTAAGGAAACAGCCTATTACAAGTAGCTCTATTAATTCCCAAAAGAAACACACATACCGAAAAGACTAATGACAGCAACTCACTAAATATACACACACAAGAAAATTACACAAAATCTTACAGTTAAACAGGACAAAAGATTATGAAAAAACCATGTTGCATAAGGTTTCATAATTTGCCAGCCTACACTGATAGGAGTATGGAGCAGGATTTCTCAATTCTTATGTCGCCAAACCGCCATTCTCTCTCTCTCTCTCTCTCTCTCTCTCTCTCTCTCTCTCTCTCTCTTGGTAGTTCTGGCCTCTGACTATTTATTGATCCATTTCTGCTCACTCCTACATTTTAACTTACTCGCTCATATTCCCATGAAGCTCTGCGCTCTCTCCTTCCTGTTGCACCACATGCACTTTCCTCTTCTCGCACATATTCATCAAAATCAGTAGAAATTCCGTAGAATGCCTCCAATCGAGTTTCACAACGCAAATGAGGGCTGTCTTATGCTCTTTAGGCATTGCGTTTATAAATAGTTTGATCACCTCCCCGCTTTTGTGTGGATGGTGCAGGTTCTAGGTGCGTTTTAAAATCTCCTCGAAATATGTTGCACATAATTTAAACTGTGCAGCAGCGAGTGACAGAGCTCTTATGACGCTCTGTAGACCAATATAAGTTTACGATTCCGGACTCTAGCGTTGCACAGTTTTGTATCATTGGCAAAACCTTCGAAATTGCTTCATCACACATATCGTTACTAATGAATTCTAATTTGGTCTGGATTGGCCAGCAGTCAGTAAAATGTCATTAAATTGCGCCACCTACGTCTTGATATTGAATTCTCCGCTTGCAGTATAAGCCAGTAATTTTCTGAACGAGATGAAGTGTTTGTCAATAGATGTTTGTCCTTTGGTGGACGTGGATGCTATTGCTCCAAGTGATTCTCTCATAATGACGCTATCTGGTACCGACCAAGGTACGTTGCTTGACTGCGATCTCTACCGGGTAGTCTGTGCATTATTGATCATCCGGATTTCTGCTTACCGACATTAGTGGTTTCGCAGGTTGAGGTCGCTGAGTCCCCTTTCTTAACAGTTCGCATATGATTATAATATACTCTTACGTTTGTGCAAATTGTACTGGTTCTGCCGACTTCTATAGTAGTGCCTTCCCCAGATTTTGAACTATTTGATACAGTGACGTATTAATTTCTTTTACCTTCTCCAATCTCGATTCAGTCTGAAAATGCCGCTTACCAAATTTTCTGCCGTGTGTCTATCAACTGAGTTCAATTCAGGATCAAATTTTCCTGTTACCTTCTTTCATATTATCAAAAATGCCTTCCTGTGTCTCTCTTGAGCTGATTTTCTGTCTGCCTCTGCTTCTTTCCTTTCTGTTTCTAGTTTTCCCCTGTCTGTTTCTGGTTTTCTTCAATCTCCTTTACCTTTCCTATCTCTCTCTTTCCTGTCACTTGTTTGAACCAGAGCGAAATGTCCGCCGTAAATCCTAAACCTGACCCGGTTTCAAAAGGAATGCTACAGCCACTTATCTCGGTTGCCGGTGCAGTGATGTTTCAGGTAATTCACTTGCTGACAATGCCTCTCATGTCCGTCATTAGATCTAACGGACCTGTTAAATACTCCTGCAACCTACGTAGAATGCACTCTAATAGCTCTAGCCAAGTGAAATAGTGGAATTAGAAAACCTACTACTAGCGAAGAATCGCTAACATCAATCAGATACAAATAAACAACGATAAACATATTAAAAATCTTCACACGCAAGAGAGACAAATTTTCAAACTCGAAGTGTTACAATCGTATCTCCCAAAATTAATCACATAGAACCAAAGAAAGTACACTTCGCTCCATCAGTGCTGCTGCTGTTGAACAATGAGACTTGGGACTGTTTATGGTTGCTAAAACTGATTTTGCATCCAAAGATATGTCTCACTATGCTGTCCTCACCGCGGAAAATCAAACGATTCCACAAGAAAAATCTTGGGAAATGATCGCTATGAACCGAACTTGCACTCCTGTCTTTCTAGTGAGGAAAAACTACTAACGAATGATAGGGTTAGACTTGCTTTTAGAAGATCGGATAGCAAGGATCAGTTGTCAGGACAATAGCTTGATTCTGAGATTGAAATTAAATTTTAATTTTATAAGTCGCATATTCACTCTAAGATCTCAATAAATATCACATTAAAATGAGAGACGAGGCCAAGACTCAAGTTATTCAATGAACCTGTTAATACAAGTTGCCTAAAAAATCCCAAAAATTGTGAACTGCCCAGACAGTGCACATCAGGAATGCGAAATGCGACGCTTTCTCAAAATTCGTCAAACGTGCACCCCAGTCGGCGCTAGGACAATGAATTTCTCTCCCTCCACGGCAGGAGCAGAACCGCTAGTCTCTCTCCCTCTACGGGAGGACAGCAATATCCAAAATTTTTCTTCTCCAGACCAAACACCTCCAAATGGAAGACTCTACCGTACGTCAAAGGAATGACACCCGGCCAATGCCATAGTGACCATTGAAAAAAATCACTTTGCTTCCATGAATACTGGTTAACTCTACAGGAATTTCCCATTGTTAGCTTACAGAACATGTTGTAAGGTGTCAGGCAAATCAAACACCTTCCATGAAAACCCTGACATGATAAGCAAATCCAGTAGTATGTCACATAGCTCCGAATAAATTGTGACATTAAATTAACCAAATTAATACGAGTAATGAGTGAGCAAATGGAATACCACAGACTAACACACGAATACCTAAATGCATGTCGTACCTTCCCACCGTGAGACCGACGCAGTTCCGAGCGCAGAAACGAGAACAGAAGCCGAGAGCAGAACCGTGTTAAGCTAGAAGGCCGTACGATAAGGGACGGACTAGACACCCACGTCGGTAGCCTACTGCTAAGGCTACCACCCGCACGTTTTAGCGTGAGGCTTTTTCGCGTCTCTGTTACGTCAAGGACCACACCCCAGCCCATGTTAAAAGCTAGAGCACTCCAGAAAAACAGTATAGATCTTACGATAACACAAAAAGGGCCACTACCACCCGAAAGTTTTAGCGTGAGCCTTTTTGCGTGTCTGTTACATTAGGACCACACCCCAGCCCATGTTAAAAGATAGAGCCCTCCAGAAGAACAGTATAGATCTCATGATAACGCTAAAAGGACCACACCAGCTGCAGGTTTTAGCGTGTGACTTTTTCATGTCTCTGTTACGTTGCAAACTTTAAAAACATTGCCCCACCACGGAAAGTGTAACGTTTCTCATTGGATGGACAGAATTTTTGTAGGCGGAGCTTAAGGTTAACATTGAGACCCTGATTGGTCAGATGAAAACACAGCCAGATAGTTTTTTTTAAACCAACTTCGGTAAATTGTAATAAGAAGAGAGTTGCATCCGAGACGGCGGGGTGAGCGGAGCTGTGCTGCCCGCCGCTCCCCTTACGCTGCCTAAACACCGACAAGGTAATGAACGCACGCGATGCCGCATTTTTGAGCGCATAACGCTTCACTCAGAACTGCAGAAGTCTAATCTTTACGCCCCCTTTTTGCGTAATACTAGTGTCGATCGTTAATTAAAACTCATGGTGTTCACATTTGCCACTTGAAGAACAGATCTGAAACGCGATAATTTTTCTTTTATATAGTTATTGAGAAGCCACATCAGCCACTATAATTTACGACAAGTTAGATAAGTAATTACAGATAATTGAGGGTCGCTGTAGACGATTTTTATAGTTTTCTCTTTTGTGAAACTTAAATTAAACCTAGATTATAGATGTGATATGGCATAGGTCATCCTTCGATCCATTGTAGAACTTGGAAACCCACTCAGGATATATTCGTTCACATTTTTGTTGAACGCAGTTGCTTTTTACCATCCTTTATTAAAACATTTCCTTTTATCAATAGCGCAATTTATAAACGATGTTTTGTGAGTAGAATAAAATTTCCAATGGTAAACGTAACTGCTTTTTCGACGTTATTTTACCAGCTAACTAAAAATAGGAAAGCCTTGAACCTCTTCCACTAGATTTAGTTAGTATTAAGATTCTTTTACAGGGAGTGCAGTGGAGCTGACTCTGTGATCATTTAGTATTTGGTTATATCATCGCTAGTCTCACTGATCTCGTCTGAATTGTGCATGTCATGTGTGGTCTGGCGTCTCGTTACCAGCAACAGGTACCAGGTTCAAACTACTTAATTCTCTAAAAAACACGCTCAGAGCGTCGTTGCGCGAAAGTGTTAGGGAGACACGATATAGAACAGACAGACACCACCATGAACGTTTAGAACGTCTTGCTGTGCAAGACGCTGGTATTGGCTGCTAGCCATTTTCCGCACACATCACGCCTATGCACATTGATGGGCAAGGCTCATTTAAAGCTAAAGAAATTCTGGAGGGAAAGACAACGCTTTTTATCGCGGTGGCCGAGCAGCGTCATGGCGTCCCATCCCTAGTTCTGCTGACACGGAGGTGAATACGCCACCCACTTTAACAATGTGGGTGAGGTAGTGGCTTGACGGCGCTGCCATCAAAGTAAACAACAGCATTTTCGGCCAAAGGATGGAGCTTCCAGCAGCCGTTTCCGTAAACAGCAATACTAGTGTTCTGGGGAAACACATCCCTTCTCTAGAGCTTCTGAGGCTCATCTCCTGCGGTCAAGCCGGTCAGCGGGACGAACGAGAATTTGAAATCTTCTTCCTGAGTTAACGAGTCTTGTACATTCCCCAAAAATAGCCGTGAACTGAGCAGAGAAATACACAAATAATTCTCAGCGATGTGAACCTGTCATGTAACGTATTGTTATTGCTTGAAATCGTTTATTATTATCACATAGCTCAAGTGGGGAGTGGCTAAAACAGCTAATACAAGAGGGTCTTAATGATAGCTGATTGCTGGTCACTATACAAGGTATCCGTTTCAAAAGTCATAAAAAATGAGTTAATTACGATCACATTTAAAAACTCGCGACAGACAGATATTTTCGGGTACTAATCTGAACGATCTATGTCGGAGAAAATAATTACATTACTGACCATTAAAATTGCTACACTACGAAGATGACATGCTACAGACGCGAAATTTAACCGACAGGAAGAAGATGCTGTGATATGCAAATGATTATCTTTGCAGAGCATTCACACAAGGTTGGCGCCGGTTGTGACACCTACAACGTGCTGACATGAGGGAACTTTCTAACCGATTTCTCATACACAAACTGCAGTTGCCTGTCGTTGCCTGGTGAAACGTTGGTGTGATGCTTCATGTAAGGATAAGAAATGCGTACCATCAAGTTTCCGACTTTGATAAAGGTCAGATTGTAGCCTATCGCCATTGCGGTTTATCGTTGGCGACAATGCTTCTCGCGATGGTCAGAATGCAAAGACTAGCAGAATATGGAATCGTTGGGTTCAGGAGGGTAATACGGAACGCCGTGCTGGATCCCAACGACCACGTATCACTAACAGTCGAAATGACAGGCATCTCAGCCGCAAGGCTATAACGGATCGAGCACCCACGTCTCGATCCCTGAGTCAACAGATGGGGACGTTTGCAAAACAACAATCATCTGCACGAACAGTTCGACGACGTTTGCAGCAGCACGGACTATCAGCTCGGAGACCATGGCTGCGGTTACCCTTGACGCTGCATCACAGACCGGAGTACTTTCGATGGTGTACTCAACGACGAACATGGGTGCACAAATGGCAAAACGTAATTTTTTCGGATGAATGCATGTTCTGTTTGCAGTATCATGATGTCGCATCCGTGTTTAGCGACATCGCGGTCGCGGTGAACGCACACTGGAAGCGTGTATTCGTCATACTGGCGTATCACCCGCCGTGATGGTATGGGTTGCCATTGGTTACACATCTCGGTCACCTCTTGTTCGCATTGACTGCACTTTGAACAGTGGACGTTACGTTTCAGATGTGATACGATCAGAGGCTCTACCCTTCATTTGATCCCTACGAAGCCCTACATTTCAGCAGAATAATGCACGACCGCATGTTGCAGGTCCTGTACGGGCCTTTCTGGATACAGAAAATGTTCGACTGCAGCCCTGGCCAGCACATTCTCCAGATCTCTCACCAATAAAAAACGTCTGATCAATGGTGGCCGACTAACTGGCTCGTCACAATGCGCCAGTCACTACTGTTGATGAACTGTGGTATCGTGTTGAAGCTGCATGGGCAGCTGTACCTGTGCACGTCATCCAAGGTCTGTTTGACTCAATGGCCAGGCGTATCAAGGCCGTTATTACGGCCAGGGGTGGTTGTTCTGGGTACTTATTTCTCAGGACCTATGCACCCAAATTGGGTGAAAATGAATTACATGTCAGTTCAAGTATAATGTATTTGTCCAATGAATACCCGTTTATCATCTGCATTTCTTCTTGGTGTAGCTGTTTTAATGGCCAGTAGTATATATAGCAAGTTATTCCTCTGCTTAAGGCCATAAGTGGGAAACATTCTGGAATGGGCAGCAATTCAGGAGTTAGTCAGTACATTAATACAGACTGTCATTTCCTTAACGAATGAATGCTGCCGAGGTGGCCTAGAAGCTAGAGCAGATTGATTCAAATACGCCGAAGTAATGTAGGCGGGTGAACTCAAACTAATGGCGTGCTTAAAGCCATGTGGAGTGGGCCATGTCGTAGTGTCTGTAAGGGAAGAAGTGATGGAACATGGAAGTTATGACAGTATGCAACATATTAATACACGCTTCATATCACATCATCTGGCCTAGTTCGTGAGGGACAATTTCCGAGATTTCCTGTTAGTGAAAATTTTTTGTTAGACCTGTCCAGTATCTTAGAGACTAAAGTACAGGGTTATTACAAATGACTGAAGCGATTTCACAGCTCTACAATAACTTTATTGTTTGAGATATTTTCACAGTGCCTCGCACACACATACAAGAACTCAAAAAGGTTTTCTAGGCATTCACAAATGTTCGATATGTGCCCCTTTAGTGATTCGGCAGACATCAAACCGATAATCAAGTTCCTCCCACACTCGGCGCAGCATGTCCCCATCAATGAGTTTGAAAGCATGGTTGATGCGAGCTCGCAGTTCTGGCACGTTTCTTGGTAGAGGAGATTTAAACGCTGAATCTTTCACATAACCCCACAGAAAGACATCTCTTGGGGTTAAGTAGGGAGAGTGTGGAGGCCATGACGTGAATTGCTGATCGTGATCTCCACCACGACCGATCCATCTGTTTTCCAATCTCGTGTTTTAAGAAATGCCGAACATCATGATGGAAGTGGGGTGGAGCACCACCCTGTTGAAAGATGAAGTCGCCGCTGTCGGTCTCCAGTTGTGACATGAGCCAATTTTCCAGCATGTCCAGATACACGCGTCCTGTAACGTTTTCTTCGCAGAAGAAAAAGGGGCCGTAATCTTTAAACCGTGAGATGGCACAAAACACGTAAACTTTTGGTGAATTGCGAATTTGCTGCACGAATGCGTGAGGATTCTCTAACGCCCAGATTTGCACATTATGTCTGTTCACTTTACCATTAAGAATAAATGTTGCTTCATCACTGAAAACAAGTTTCGCACTGAGCGCATCCTCTTCCATGAGCTGTTTCAAGCGCGACGAAAATTCAAGGCGTTTGACTTTGCCATCGGGTGTCTGGGCTTGTAGCAATTGTGAACGGTAAGGCTTCTGCTTTGGCCTTTTCCATAAGATTTTCCAAACCGTCGGCTGTGGTACGTTTAGCTCCCTGCTTGCTTTATTCGTCGACTTCCGCGGGCTACGCGTGAAACTTGCCCGCACGCGTTCAACCGTTTCTTCGCTCACTGCAGGCCGACCCGTTGATTTCCCCTTACAGAGGCATCCAGAAGCTTTAAACTGCGGATACCATCGCCGAATGGAGTTAGCAGTTGGTGGATCTTCGTTGAACTTCGTCCTGAAGCGTCTTTGCACTGTTATGAGCGACTGATGTGAGTGCACGACATACGCTTTCGCGGCTCCTGTCGCTATTTTGTCTCACTGCGCTCTCGAGCGCTCTGGCGGCAGAAACCTGAAGTGCGGCTTCAGCGGAACAAAACTTTATGAGTTTTTCTACGTATCTGTAGTGTGTCGTGACCATATGTCAATGAATGGAGTTACAGTGAATTTATGAAATCGCTTGAATCATTTGTAATAGCCCTGTATTAATTTCATGAAATGAAAAGTCCAGACAAAGGGAAATCGGTCACCTGAAGAACATAAATATTTCCTGTCCTCGGAAAAATATTCAGAGGATGACAGGAAAACAGTAGGAGGCATGAGTTGCATAGAACGCGGTTTGGGGCAAAATGAAAAACTCTCTTGTGAAAAGCGAATAAAAGTGAAGTGCGATAATAAATCGAAATTTTTTCGACTGTAACCTCCGCTGGTAACGAGAGAAAAACATTCAATATACCGCTCGTGAATGGCTGTAATAAACGCCATAAGTCAACTATAAACCACTTTACTAATCAAAAATATTTTTAATCTGTGGGAATCAAAGCAAGCGAAGATAAACAGTGAAACATTGTGAAAGCTGTGTGTGTACAGTTTTATACGTAGTTTTCTTGTTGATGTCTTAGGACGGAAGCATAATGTTTCTGTCGTTTAGTTATGCACATGCAGTCTCGTGAGAGACGCTGCACTGCCCAAAGACTAAGTTAGTTCATCTTTACTCTTCGGAGATGCACGTGTGGTAAATGTTGATCGCGAGGGCAAGATACAGAGAATGCTGGCGGCGTGTCGTGGCAGTGAGCTTTCACAGGGTAGGATACAGAACATGGTGCTCCTGGGAACTATTTTATTGACCTTGTGGAAGATATTATTATTATAAAAGGAATGTTAAAATTAGGCATTGAGTCACATGGATTTGCTGAGAGAGATACCATTTTGAGAAGATTGGGATACAAGGTAATGAAGAACATATTTTAATTTACTGCGGCAGCATTCAGTTAGGCCTTCTTGGTTCAACACGGACATCCAAATTGGGAATTTGTTGTTATTTTTAATAAAATTTTTGTAGCAGTCAATGTCAATGGATTTGGAAAGTCAGTGTTAATGGATTTGAAAAGGCGAAAACAATTAGTGTTACAATAAATTTTCGTGCTGAGCTACATTTTCATCTTTGTCGAGTGTTGATCCTACGTAAATGTAATTTGAAATGAAATATATTTCATTGCATGCTAAGCTTTTAGTGGTGAAATCCTGTGAACAGAGTACTGTTAAGAATTTTCTAGTTTCTTTTAATACCGTTTCTCGAGAAGAATTTTTGCCTTTGGAATAACTTTGACAATCCTACTCATTGATGATGATGATGATGATGAGTCCCATACTCCGTTTACCGAGCGTAGGGGAGCGACGCGGGAGACCCGCGCCGCCATACTAGGCAAGGTCCTAGTGGAGGTGGTTTGCCATTGCCTTCCTCCGACCGTAATGGGGATGATTGATGATGATGATGAATCAAGCTCCAATTCCTAAGGAACATTCTTTTTCATGAGAGATAAATTTTATCAAAACCAAGTTTGAATTGTATGAATTTAACAGATGGCATTGCTTTACCGCGATTCTCTGTAGTTCGTCGCAGCTCAGACACTGAGAGGTTGTGAAATGTAGTTTGATGGCACTGAAGATATTCAGAGTCACTTTCGTTAGAAAAACCCATGGCTGGTACAGCACTGGACAGCGTTACCCTGACGGATTTTTTGGAGTGTTTCAGGAAACGTGAATTCACCAAAGTCAACAACAGGAGAGCGAAGAAATGGACACGGGTTTCGATGCATGGGACCATCTTGGTGACAAAATGTGACATTTGATGATCTCAAAAATTTTTATGGTCATGTGGAGGGTTCAGTGCGCTGATGTTAATACCTGAGCAGTTCCGAGTAACCAGAACGAAGAGGATGACGAAAAAGAAAAAGAAGAAGAAGAAGAAGAGGGAGAGAAGGGACCGGCAAGTGTGGCCGAGCGGTTCTAGGCGCTGCAGTCTGGAACCGCGCAACCGCTACAGTTGAAAGTTCGAATCCTGCCTCGGGCATGGATGTGTGTGATGTCCTTAGGCTACTTAGGTTTAACTAGTTCTAAGTACTAGGGGACTGATGACCTCAGATGATAAGTCCCATTGTGCTCAGGGCCATTTAAACCAAGGAGAGGAGGAAAAGAAGTATCGATTCCCACGTGTCTAAAAATATGTCAGACTCGACGTTGGGGTCACTGCACAACTAATCCTTATAAACGATGTAGATCAAGTTGTATTTTCGGGTTTGATCAGTACACCAAGAGCTTGAGGATGCACTTTGGCGGTCACTGAAGCTGAAAAGGTAAAAGATTACTTTGCAATAGCACCCGAACGTCGTACGTAATCAAGAAATCCCACCTATACCTTAGGCGTAGATCTTTTGATCTGATGTAATTACATATTTCAGGAGACATGTTCCGTCTCAACAGGAAATTATCTGATTCGCGCGTTCTGAGAAGGAGCGTTAGCTACAATGGTGGAGTGGAGAGCACATCTGCGTTATAAGCTAGAAACTTTGGTTCAAGTATCGGATTCAGCAATAATCTTAATTCACTGCTTCAGCTTGTATCCCTGTCGAAGTTAGAGACTGAATTCATCTGACGGAAAATGTAATTACATCTAATTAATTACATATGTTTTTTTAATTATCTTAGTTTTCTAAGCGGTTTCATTTATTCCTCCTTCATAGGTCACTATTTCATTATGTCTAAGTCTTTCATTCAGAAATATAATTTTAAGTAAGGATTACTAAGATTCGGTTGTATGCACGCTGTATTTACACAGCCATCACTTAGGATGCTTACTTAAGAAATGCTACTAGTGTCTGGTAAAACATTCTTCTAATTGTCGTATCACAGAAGAAAAAGTCATTCAGTCCTTTAAAGTGTTTTTGTAAAGACATGTAAGTCAGATAGTTTCATTTAGGCGATCCTGGAGAACTGCATAGCTGTTTATGAATAACCGGGAAACTCACTTCTGAGGCGAGCGTGTTTATACGACATCGGAGAGACGGGCCCCTGCAGCGAGGCGCTGCACGGCGCAGCACAGACACTTGGCCGTGTAATGTGACACGGAAAGCCTTTCCCAGGCGCGGCGGTGCTCCCCGGCTCTTATGCCCCCGAAAAGGCCGTGGCTCTCCGTGATATTCCATGTCATGTTACAAGAGAGTACCTGCGCTGTACATACACGTGGAAAACATGTCCTCGTATACACATACAACACCCACCTCTAATCGGAACTCATACGTAAGGCGACACGTCTGTTGCAGTAGATTCCTGTTATGACACCTCATTCCATCTGTATGGCGATACTACACCTCCACTGGTAACACGGTACGTGAAGTGACAGCCATTTGTTTAGATGAATAGGGCTCATCTGAACAGCAATCGAACACAGCTAACAAAAAAATGAGTCAGCTACAGCTTGAAACGTCCCCTTAGAAAAATTTTCTAATACTGTGCGTTATTTGATTTTCAAGCAGCTAAGCAAAACTGAACGTACTCAGACTTTTCTCTCTTTACTTATTCTGATCAACACTGATGTGACATACAATATTTTTAGCGCAACGCAATCTGACGTTCAATAATCCCCTCAAGAGAACTGCCCTGACTAACAATAACCTGTACCTATTATGAATCACTTACCTCACAAAAATCTTCGTTACTCGAACTACTGGAATACAGAGAGCGCCAATACTGCCAGCTAAATAAAAGATTCTAACTACTGAAGGCACTAACCACTGATAGGGTTAGTTACCAAATCAAGCATTTTGATAGAGAACAAACAATGTATTTACCTTAATAGTGTTCAAAAGCTATAATTTATACAGCAGTTCCTTACATCTAGCCTCACAAATTTCCTTTTTCTGACGGATACATATCCAGATCGTCGGCTCTCAAAATTCTGCCATCTCTCTTCCCACATCGACCAGTGCTGACGGCTACGCGCTGTTAACATCCAACTGCCCAACAGTACAATTGCGAATATTCAAACAATGCCAACCAGCCACAGACTGCACACAGCACAGTTAGTGATTTTCATACAGAGCGCTACGTGCCGTTACCAACATAAAAACCTGAACCAGCTACTTGCAAGCTGTCATAGCGCTAATACCCTGTAATACCAATTCTAATGTTCGTAATAGTCTCGGTGTGGGGAGGAAGATGGTCCAAACGTATGCTCAGTTATAAAACGCCCTAAACAACCACTCACTGATGATTAAGAGCCGTACAGCTACCAGACTGAGGGGACGTTAATTCCTATATCTGACTTGCTATTCCAAATTTGTCTCTACTGTTCCATATGGCTGAAGATCCAATGACTTTGCGAGTGAGTAAGGTGCGATATAGTGCCTGATTGTTCGCTGAACCAGAAATGCTATTAACACCACAAAAGATGGGAGTGTGAAGAGTACACTCATTCTGACGATACAGTAAAACGGCCAAGTTCGTTCTCAAAGCATGTTGAAATGATCTTGCTGGACCATTTTCACTGAAATGTGGGTAGCTGTGCCCAAATATAGTATTAAAGACAAACCGAAAATATCAACCACATCATCCACATATTACAGACAAAATGACTCATTTGGAATGCGCCAAAATCTGGACTCGTCGGAAGACACGACATGCCTCCCGCCCACTGTTGTCCAGTAACTGGGTTGTTTCCCACGTAGAAGATGTGTAGGACGTGCAGCTTTATGTGTAGCTATGAGCAAAGGCCTTGCGGCGAGGTTTCCGATTCCAAAAGTCCATTGTACACAGTTTCCTTTGCCATACCTACTCGGGAACTGGTTGCTAACGATCTACGTTCACTAATGGCAGCAACTTCTGTCGGCAATGGAAGTAATTGTAGCAGACAAGACGAGATATTTGTTCCTTTGCCATAGCGGTTAAGATCTTTTTATGACCAGTGGTCTATTTGCTTAGTGACATGACTGCTAATGGCACACCTTTCGATATAGACAGATTGGATTGCCCACGCTGATACAGCAACAAGTCAGTAATCTCCTTTCTCTGTATTGTCACGAGCACACGCTTTCTGCTATTCTGTCACACCTCCACAGTTCCCTGTATTAATGCACTGATTCAGTATAACCGACTAGTACGTACACACCAGTTCACTGCTATGACATGGTCGCCTGGTGTGAGAGTAACATCATCTGCAACACTCTTAAGCGAGCAGTGTGTCTTTTTATAGTGATAACTAACAGTTTGTGTTGTGAGCTAATCTGTAACTTCCTACTGCGTGAAATGTAATATAATTATGGTCCCCCAAAGCTGCCTTCATATGTTTTATTTACTGCTACTGGTTTCAATTGGTCACTCATTATCAACTAGTACATAAATACAGTGAAGTTATTATCAGAACACATATTTAAGGTGTGAGGGGTATACGTACAGAGTTTTGATAAACAGAACCTTAATATGTACTCACTTCAATGACTTAGTTGTTCTTTTTTTTTCGTCTAGCAGTCTTCTCGGAGACACATCACGTAACTTACTAAGTGATGGTTTCTGCACGTACATAACTGTGGCGCAATGTAGACTATGCCTATCAGCATAGCAACCCGTTTTCCATTCACACATCCAAATTTCAGTACCTGAGCTGCTGCCCAGGCGTGCTTTCCCCATGCATGCTTGGCGCTACTACCCAACATACACTCCTGGAAATTGAAATAAGATCACCGTGAATTCATTGTCCCAGGAAGGGGAAACTTTATTGACACATTCCTGGGGTCAGATACATCACATGATCACACTGACAGAACCACAGGCACATAGACACAGGCAACAGAGCATGCACAATGTCGGCACTAGTACAGTGTATATCCACTTTTCGCAGCAATGCAGGCTGCTATTCTCCCGTGGAGACGATCGTAGAGATGCTGGATGTAGTTCTGTGGAACGGCTTGCCATGCCATTTCCACCTGGCGCCTCTGTTGGACCAGCGTTCGTGCTGGACGTGCAGACCGCGTGAGACGACGCTTCATCCAGTCCCATATCTTGCTGGCCAGGGTAGTTGACTTACACCTTCTAGAGCACGTTGGGTGGCACGGGATACATGCGGACGTGCATTGTCCTGTTGGAACAGCAAGTTCCCTTGCCGGTCTAGGAATGGTAGAATGATGGGTTCGATTACGGTTTGGATGTACCGTGCACTATTCAGTGTCCCCTCGACGACCACCAGAGGTGTACGGCCAGTGTAGGAGATCGCTCCCCACACCATGATGCCGGGTGTTGGCCCTGTGTGCCTCGGTCGTATGCAGTCCTGATTGTGGCGCTCACCTGCACGGCGCCAAACACGCATACGACCATCATTGGCACCAAGGCAGAAGCGACTCTCATCGCTGAAGACGACACGTCTCCATTCGTCCCTCCATTCACGCCTGTCGCGACACCACTGGAGGCGGGCTGCACGATGTTGGGGCGTGAGCGGAAGACGGCCTAACGGTGTGCGGGACCGTAGCCCAGCTTCATGGAGACGGTTGCGAATGGTCCTCGCTGATACCCCAGGAGCAACAGTGTCCCTAATTTGCTGGGAAGTGGCGGTGCGGTCCCCTACGGCACTGCGTAGGATCCTACGGTCTTGGCGTGCATCCGTGCGTCGCTGCGGTCCGGTCCCAGGTCGACGGGCACGTGCACCTTCCGCCGACCACTGGCGACAACATCGATGTACTGTGGAGACCTCACGCCCCACGTGTTGAGCAATTCGGCGGTACGTCCACCCGGCCTCCCGCATGCCCACTATACGCCCTCGCTCAAAGTCCGTCAACTGCACATACGGTTCACGTCCACGCTGTCGCGGCATGCTACCAGTGTTAAAGACTGCGATGGAGCTCCGTATGCCACGGCAAACTGGCTGACACTGACGGCGGCGGTGCACAAATGCTGCGCAGCTAGCGCCATTCGACGGCCAACACCGCGGTTCCTGGTGTGTCCGCTGTGCCGTGCGTGTGATCATTGCTTGTACAGCCTTCTCGCAGTGTCCGGAGCAAGTATGGTGGTGTCAATGTGTTCTTTTTTCCATTTCCAGGAGTGTACAAACATACCACTTGTAGTAGCTACTACAAAAATCTGCACTTACATGGCTAACACGCTGCATGTGTATATACGAGGTACCGCTCCTACGAATCCTCAGATGCATTATCTCTGGGTTTCGACGTATATTTACAATTTCGTTTTTGCATTGTGTTGCTGGAGTCAGTTAAAACAAATCTTGATTTTCACATCCTTCATACGGCGTGCAGTATTTACAAAAAGAGTCTGTTTATTTCCATTAAAAACAAAATCATATTTAAAGTGAAATCATGCGTGTCCTTCCCACAGAGATGTCTAAAATAAGCCTAGTGCGATACTCATTTTATCTATGTGTATTAACAAGGACAGTAAAACACGAAGAACAATCAATACTCCGACAGCGAATGGGTTGCGCTTTCGCAAGGTGGTAGTAGTCAGTGCTGGCCAAGACTAAATTTCGGTGCTGGAGAAGAGATTGTTCTTCGTGAATTACTTATTGATAAAGTGAAAGAAGCAGTGGGCTAACTTGGGACAGCTCTTCCGAATAGGCACGTAAAAATGCATTTTGTTTGTAAATGGAAACAACCCAACGCTTTCCGTCGATACAAGGCGTCGTATGATAGACGTGGTGACAAGGACTCACGTCAGCTACACAATACAGAAATGAGACTGCTAATATCTTCCAAAATACTAGAGAAAATGCGCTTGAAAAGCCGTAGGACAGGGAGGACAGAAGGAAGATTGATTTTAACATCCTGCCGACATCGAGGTCAGTATAGACGGAGCATAAGCTTGAATTGTGTCAAGGATGGAGAAGGACATCTGTCGCACACTTTCAAGGGAACCATCCCGGCTTTTCCTTGGAGCAATTTAAGGAAATCACGGTAAAATTAAACCTGGATGAACGGACGCGTGCGTCCTCCGACATGCGAGTCGTGTGTGCTAACCAATGCGCCACCTTACTCGGCACGACCTATAGGAGAGACACTTTGTGTAACTACATATCTATATGTAATGTCGAAAATTTACAAAATACGAAGAAAACCATTCAGTATGAAACGCCTAGCAATTCGCCACAAAGGTGTCCGGCAAATCCAACATCTTCCATGAAAACCCCGACATGATTAGCAAATCCAGTAGTATGTCACATAGCTCCGAATAAATCGTAACATTAAATTAACCAAAGTAATATGAGTAACGAGTGAGCTAATGGAATACCACAGACTAACACAAGAATGCCTAAATGCATGTCGTACCTTCCCACCGTGAGACCGATGCAGTTCCGAGGGGAGAAACGAGAACAGAAGCCGAGAGCAGAACCGTGTTAAGCTAGAAGGCCCTACAATAAGGGACGGACTGGACACCCACGTCGGCAACCTACCTCTAAGACTACCACCAGCACGTTTCAGCTGGAGACCTTTTCGCGTCTCTGTTACATCAAGGACCACCCCCCCAGCCCATGTTAAAAGCTAGAGCACTCCAGAAAAACAGTATAAATCTTACGATAACACAAAAAGGGCCACTCCCAGCCGCAAGATTCAGCGTGAGCCTTTTCGCGTGTCTGTTACATTCGGACCACTCCCCAGCCCATGTTAAAAGATAGAGCCCTCCAGAAGAACAGTATAGATCTTACGATAACGCTAAAAGGATCACACCAGCTGCAGGTTTTAGCGTGAGAGTTTTTCGCGTCTCTGTTACATTGCAAACTTTAAAAACATTGCCCCACCACGAAAAGTATTACGTTTCTCATTGGATAGACAGAATTTTTGTAGGTGGAGCTTAAGGTTAACATTGAGAATCTGATTGGTCAGATGAAAACATAGCCAGATAGTTTTTTTTAAAACCAACTTCGGTAAATTGTAGTAAGGAGAAGTTAGAGAAGAGTTGCTTCCGAGATGGCGAGGTGAGCGGAGCTGTGTTGCCCGCCGCTCCCCTGACGCTGCCTAAACACCGACAAGGTAATGAACGCACGCTATGCCGCATTTTTGAGCGCATAAGGCTTCACTCAGAACTGCAGTAGTCTCATCTGTTACACCCCCTCTTTGCGTAATACTAGTGTCGATCGTTAATTAAAACTCATGGTGTTCACATTTGCCACTTGAAGAACAGATCTGAAACGTGATGATGTTTCTTTTATATAGTTATTGAGAAGCCACATCAGCCACTATAATTTACGACAAGTTAGATAAGTAATTAAAGATAATTGAGGGTCGCTGTAGACCATTTTGTTAGTTTTCTCTTTTGTGAAACTTAAATTAAATCTAGATTATAGATGTGATATGGCATATGTCACCCTTCGATCCATTTTAGAACTTGGAAACCCATTCAGGGAATATTCATTCACATTTTTGTTGAACGCAGTTGGTTTTTACCATCCCGTATTTAATCACTTCCTTGTATCAATAGTGCAATTTATAAACAATATTTTGTGAGTAGAATAAAATTTCCAATGGTAAACTTATCTGCTTTTTCGACGTTATTTTACCAGCTAACTAAAAATAGGAAAGCTTTGAACCTCTTCCACTAGATTTAGTTAGTATTAAGATTTTTTACAGGGAGTGCAGTGGAGCTGACGCTGAGATCATTTAGTATTTGGTTATATCATCGCTAGTCTCACTGAACTCTTCTGAATTGTGCATGTCATGTGTGGTCTGGCGTCTCCTTACCAGCAACAGGTACCAGGTTCAAACTATTTAATTCCCTAAAAACCACGCTCAGAGCGTCATTGCGCTAAAGTGGTAGGGAGACACGATATAGAACAAACAGACACCACCATGAAGCAAGTAAGAAGCAGAGAAAAAGCAGGAAGAACAGAAGTTGAAGATTCACAAGACTGAGACCAAGAAAGAAGATGGGTGAAGAATAGACGACATACCTTCCCAAATCCCTATCCAACTGTAAACTAGTCGTCTGCGAAGTATTACAACGAAAAACCACCGCTTTCAGCGACACATAACGATGACTTTCACGCATACAAAGCCAGTAAACCACGAGATTCTGCACTCACTTCTCCATTCCATTATGGGACCTCCACAACAGCAACACACACTTGCAAAGACAACAAGGAACGACGAACGAAGCTGTACATCAAATACTTGCCCACATCCATCTCGACAAGTCCATCACCTTCATGCAAAAACAATCGCCAGCCTCATGCTTGAACATTCATAGGATTGTGTGAATGTGTGAAATCAAATTATGTGATGTAGAAATTGTGCAAAAGAAACATGTGCAAAACTAAATAAGTTAAGCACACCAGACAGCTAATACACTACAAAATAACAGTCATTGACTATGGACTTAAGTAAAACAATAGACTATATATAAAAATAACTCATTAGTTCTGAAATGGACAGTATATAAAGAAACAATATCCACTCATTTTCTCCTCATAAAAATAAAAGAATAACTATATTTTACTTATTTTCCCCTTATAAAAACAAAGAATAAAGAACTATTTTGTTGGATGTTTTCCCTTTCTTTAACATTTGTACCCTTTATTAGGATAATACCTCAAAATGTGTGTATGTATATTTCTTTGTCAAAAACGATTTTTTTAACATTTGTACCATTTGTTAGGATAATATTTCTCTGTCAAAGCAATTCTTGGAAATAATTCTTATTTGTTAGTGTAACAATGTTGAAATGAGTGTCTAGAAACAAAAATATTTTACTTGTACATGATATTTAAAAATTGTGTAATTACTACATTTATAAAAACAGTATTTATAAGAAACTCGATGTGAAAGACTCCTCACTTTCGATAACAAACTTCTTAAAAGAACATACTTCTCACTTAAATAAAGAAAGAAAATAATTAAAAATTAATAATAGCATAAAACTATTCTTCTCTTGTGATTTTTAATTATAATGTGGATGAATATAAAAATATAAATTAGTAACACAAACTAGCATAGAATAGAATAATGTGCCTGAACAGTACACAACAAAATTTAGATAAATTAGAACATTTTTGACTGACTTAGACAACAATTCAATCATTGCCTAAATTCAGTGCAAAAGTTAAGTTCGAAGGGTGGTGATATGTAAGGTGTCAAGCAAATCCCACACCTTCCATGAAAACCCTGACATGATTAGCAAATCCAGTAGTATGTCACATAGCTCCGAATAAACCATAACATTAAATTAACCAAAGTAATATGAGTAACGAGTGAGCAAATGGAATACCACAGAATAACACAAGAATGCCTAAATGCATGTCGTACCTTCCCACCATGAGACCGCTGCAGTTCCGAGGGGAGAAACGAGAACAGAAGCCGAGAGCAGAACCGTGTTAAGCTAGAAGGCTCTACGATAGGGACGGACTGGACACCCACGTCGGCAGCCTACCTCTAAGACTACGTCTCGCACGTTTTAGTGTGAGCTTTTTCGCGTCTCTGTTACATCGAGGACCACCCCCCAGCCTATGTTAAAAGCTAGAGCACTCCAGAAAAACAGTATAGATCTTACGATAACACGAAATGGGCCACTACCACCCGCAAGCTCTAGCGTGAGCCTATTTGGGTGTCTGTTATATTAGGACCACTCCGAAGCCCATGTTAAAAGATAGAGCCCTCCAGAAGAACAGTATAGATCTCACGATAACGCTAAAAGGATCACACCAGCTGCAGGTTTTAGAGTGAGAGTTTTTCGCGTCTCTGTTACGTTGCAAACTTTAAAAACATTGCCTCACCACGAAAAGTATAACGTTTCTCGTTGGATAGACAGAATTTTTGTGGCGGAGCTTAAGGTTAACATTGAGAATCTGATTGGTCAGATGAAAACACAGCCAGATAGCTTTTTTTAAACCAACTTCGGTAAATTGTAGTAAGGAGAAGTTAGAGAAGAGTTGCTTCCGAGACGGCGGGGTGAGCGGAGCTGTGCTGCCCGCCGCTCCCCTGACGCTGCCTAAACACCGACAAGGTAATGAACGCACGCGATGCCGCATTTTTGAGCGCATAAGGCTTCACTCAGAACTGCAGTAGTCTCGTCTGTTACACCCCCTCTTTGCGTAATACTAGTGTCGATCGTTAATTAAAACTCATGGTGTTCACATTTGCCACTTGAAGAACAGATCTGAAACGCGATGATTTTTCTTTTATATAGTTATTGAGAAGTCACATCAGCCACTATAATTTACAAGTTAGATAAGTAATTAAACATAACTGAGGGTCACTGTAGACCATTTTGATAGTTTGCTCTTTTGTGAAACTTAATTTAAACTTAGCTTATAGATGTGATATGGCATAGGTCACAATTCGATCCATTGTAGAACTTGGAAACCCATTCAGGGAATATTCGTTCACATTTTTGTTGAACGCAGTTGGTTTTTACCATCCTGTATTAAATCACTTCCTTTTATCAATAGTGCAATTAATAAACAATATTTTGTGAGTCGAATAAAATTTCCAGTAGTAAACTTAACTACTTTTTCGACGTTATTTTACCAGCTAACTAAAAATACGAAAGCCTTGAACCTCTTCCACTAGATTTAATTAGTATTAAGATTCTTTTACAGGGAGTGCAGTGCAGCTGACACTGAGATCATCTAGTATTTGGTTATATCATCGCTAGTCTCACTGAACTCTTCTGAATTGTGCATGTCATGTGTGGTCTGGCGTCTCCTTACCAGCAACAGGTCCCAGGTTCAAACTATTTAATTCCCTAAAAAACACACTCAGAGCGTCTTTGCGCGAAAGTGGTAGGGAGACACGATATAGAACAAACAGACACCACCATGAATGTTTAGAATGTAATGCCGTAAATTTACAAAATACAAAGTTAACCATTCAGTATGAATCGCCGAGCATTTCGCCACTATGCAGTGTACATAATCACTAATGTTTCCATTCTTTATAGAGCCGAAAAAGGAAGCTACGTGACCGTCATGTAGGAAATAGCAATCTGCTCACATTTAACGAAAAGTTCAAATAACGTCTTACACGAACAACCAGAACTCAGAAATAAATATTATGTTCAGAACTACGACGGAATTACTATCGGAAACATAATTCATACATATTTCCTACATTTTAAATGCGAAATAAATCGATGTTGATCAAAGAAACAATTTTAATAGCGAAACATATCTCTGACACATAAATGATATAACAATCAGGCTAAACGATGATAAAACAAGTAGAATTTAAGAAAAATATTGTTGTACTAATATATGTGCATACATAGATATAGATTGAGGTTTGAAAACAGTATGCGCAACAAACCTGATTTCATTGTAGAATAACTTAATACAGCATGTTTGAATGTAGGCCTGGAAACCAACAACAATATGTAAAGCCAACATATCGAAGAAGGCGTTGTTTATAGTGAAGCCGGAGGACAATTTTGCCAACTATCATGTGAAACCAAACACCTCTCAGCAGGGTAATTTCCAAACTGTTATTTTATCTTGATACCAGTTTCGGCGATACATTTCGCAATCTTCAGGCCCCCTGACCACATTTAAGAGGATTCCAAACTCCGTTCCTTCACGTCGGTCACGGAGACTGAAGATAGCGTTTCACCGTCGATACCACAGTTTGAAAATTAGACGGCAGGAAAGCGTTTGATTTGACATTCTGTAGTGAATAGCAGAGAGCCGCAACCATCTCTGAAAAGATGATAATACAGGGACTAGAAGTTTGGGACAGGTCTTACGCTAGTGTATCATGACGTTTCTGAAGGGCAACTGAACATTGATTCCGTAAACAACTATCATGTGAAACCCAGCTCGTTATGTTCGTCCATGAGAGCGAGACAGCAGTGGAAACTGCGCTCACAAAGATGCCGTATTCATTGCCTTCCATAAATTCCTTGAGAAAGTGCTTAGTGAAAAAAAAAAAAAAAAACATACGAGCTTGCGGAATACCAGACCTGTAGTGTGATTGCACAATTCCAAGCAAACAGATCACAGCATGTGATTCTTAACATAAAGAGATCTTCAGGACGAAAATTAACTTGTAGTGTATCTCAAGGGAGTGATATAGGGCCATTACTCCTTACCACATATACAGATGACCTGGTTGATCACGTAGAAATTTCCACGAGGCTCTCCGCGGATGAAGCTTTTGTAAACAGAGAAGTGGCACGCTAGAAAATTCTCCGAAATACAGAGAGATCTGCAGAGGACCGACCTTTGTGGCAGGCGTTGTGCGTTGACCCTCCATATACACTAGCACTTTACAGAAAGGCCAATTACAGTGTAGATTCACAACCTGAGAACAATAGCGGGAAGGAGCCATAACCGTTAAAAATCGGGAATGCGCACCAGAAGTGACTTTGAGTGAAAGGACCACATAAAAGTATTCTCAGGGAGGGCACCTGTCACACAGTATCAGGAAGTGCAATCCACCCACAAGGGAGGCAGCTTAGGAATACCTTGTTAGAAAATAACTTTAATACTGCTCGTCACTCTGGTATCCGTAACAATGATGTAGGATAGGCGATACACAGAAGATCCAAAGAAAAGTAGTACGTTTCGTAACGGGTTCATGTAGTAAGCTCAAAGCCGTCACGGACATGATCAGACAACTTCAGTGACAGATGCTGCAAGACAGATGTTTTGCGTCACTTTGTGGTCTACTGTTAAAGCTGTCAGCGCCTTCGTTCTTCGAAGGGTAAACCAACATATTATTTCCTCCTATGTACAGAGTGTTCAGAAATTCTCGTTACAAACTTAGAGGATTCGTAGAGGTGAGACACTACATAATATACTGAATAGAAACCCATGACCATTAACGTACCGTTTCCGTCCCACGATGGCTTCATTTCAGATGGGTACACGTTTGCTGCTCTAGAAATTGAAGAGACAGGAGGTGGATCGAAGAGTGCGTATCAGAAAATGCTTCGTATGGACAATGCCTATACCAACGTTCGCAGTTGCCACAACGAACCGCTGTTGTGAGGCAACAGTATTATTCTGCACGTACAGTGGTCTGCGTTGTTTGTTGTTTTGGAATAATGACAACACTTAATGTTTAAGTGTTAATATAAACAAATGTACTTAAGTGGTGAATTGATGTTTATTTATGTTCCCTACCGAATTGTTGCCTAGTAATAGCACTGTGACACGCCTAATTCAAGTCTCAGTTAAACACTTGAACTGAAACCGTCGTAAAATCGATATGTATGTTTCTTGACGTAGATTCCTATATAAAAATCTTATGTTCTCACTCCCTCTACAAATCGCAGAAGTCTTGACGGCGTTTTCCGGACACCCTGCATATTTCACGAAAAGACCATGAAAGAGATTCAAACATAGACGTGCATTTACCAACAATTTTTTCACCCACGAATCATTCGCGACTGTAGCAGGGAAAGGTTAAAATTTACATATATAAATAGAAAAACAAATAAAAATAATAGTAAAAATATTTGGGAAAGCTTATGAAAAAGTAAATACGACTTTAAGAACAAAGTTTCTTATGTCTACCAAAAGAATAGTTTACAATATATGAGTGTCAACAGTTTGCGTAACAGCAGTGAAAGATGGGATTTTAATGCGAGAAAGCAACCTGATTGATGATTGGTAGATGGCCTTGTAAATATGCATCAGTGATTTGTACAGCTGAAGATCGTAATGCATAGAAAAGTGAATAGGGTCCGTTTATCTATCAGTGGACTTCAACTAACTGAAGCGTAGGTCTGAAAAGACTATGAATTTCTATGCCTCGTTTGCTCCTGCGTTGTCTAGAAACTACTCATTGACACGGGCCCGTTTGCCCTGATATGACTCACTCATATGTGACTTGCGAAATTTGAGAGAAAATATATTAAGGAGTAGAATACTGTCCATCATGTTACAAGCTGAATTTCTCGTGCAGCATGTAAACCAACGTGGTGTCGATTCCGCAACCGAGTTAACAGGAAATGTGCGCAACACTGCCAACTTTTGCTTATTAAAAAGAAAGACTGGTTTTGCCCGAAAGGCCATTATGTAGTGGTATAAGTGAGGCATCGTGAGAGGTCGTCTCGTGACCTCTCAGGATGCTTCGCCGGCCGATGTGGCCGAGCGGTTCTAGGCGCTATAGTCTGGAACCGCGCTACCGATACGTCGCAGGTTCGAATCCTGCCTCGGGCATGGATGTGTGTGATGTCCTTAGGTTAGTTGGGTTTAAGTAGTTCTAAATTCTAGGGGACTGATGACCTCAGAAGTTAAGTCCCATAATGCTCAGAGCCATTTGAACCATTTGAGGCCTGACATATGCCCTTGGTAGGACAAAACTAGTCGTGGTTTTACACAGAGAAAAAAGTGCAAATGTTGTGGACATTTTCTTCGTAATAAGATTAAGGTGCTTCGCTCAGCGTATATTAAATCCTTAATTTTAGTATAACTGTAAACTGGTGAAATTTAGCTCCAGAGAAAGGGATATTTCCAATCCAGAAGGCTGCCACCTGTGCCTCATACGGTATTAATTCCGGTAATGATGTGAAGGATACTCTGCAGAAGACTGGATAATTGTACGCTGACACCACAAAACACCTACTGTCTCGTGAGTGTTATCGTTTGCAACGAAGACTTACTGCTGCTTCATTAACTGAACGCTAGACAAAGGCACTGCTCTATGATTTGTGCACCTATATGGATAAAATCGACAAAACTGTCCGTTACTCGCTGACAAATATTATACTCTTCAGACTTCCGCAATATTCTGTGGTGGCCAGTGAAATTATTTTGTATTTGAAGCTCAAGAATATCGATTGGCAAGTCAATCCTCTCTTGGTATTTTACAGGAATAACTGACATTGCTATTACATTTTTATATAGAGGAATGGTGTGTGCTGCAGCACTCGCTATTGGAATCCTCTAGTTTTCCTAACTCATTACAGCCAAATACCGCGGATGTCCTGACAATAGGTCAGCGCTGTCACTTTCATTCTGTGAGCTAAAATTAAAAAATAAATAAATTGCGCGTCTTATATATTCATATTATTATCACTGTTGGAATAGTAGTCACTGCAAATGAAATCCCTGTACTGGATTTCGTGTTTTATGAATAGATGGACACTTTCCAGACACCTAGGACTGAGTAATGTATCGGCGGATAATTTCTGCAGATTTCAGTAGAGCGACTGCTTGTTGTCGCCATCTGGATATTTTATCAGTGCCATTGGTCTTCAAATGTCCAACAGGAATTTTTGTACTGCTACTCGTAAGCCAAGAAGCACTGTAATGACTTTCAGTGGTTTTTCATCAGAGTCACTGTAGTTAAATTTTCAAGTTCTCATGTGGCAAATTTTTCAAGTTGTTTTTCGTCAATCTCAACAATCCACCCTATATTTTTATCGAAAGTGTTGCTGTCTTGAATTTTGTTACCCAGTATTCGATCTGTCTATACTCAAAGTCCCACTGTAATTTGATATGTTAGGATCCGACAACTGTTTCTGGCGTGAGATTTCGTTAGTTCCTTGCTACCGTCAGATGGTAATTTTGGCATAAATTCCGGTGGATCATTTGTACCACAGCATCGTGAATGAACTGGCAAGTTCCGCATCAGCTGCTGAATATTTCAGAACTAATGAGAATTTGTGCCGGAGCGGTACTCGACCACAGATTTCCCGCTTCTCACGTGCCGTCGCCTTCAGCACTTCGGCTATCAGAACACGCCGCCTGGAGCGGCCCAAATCTCCATTTCTTCTGGTGTTTTCACACTCAGAGTAGAGACTATCATAAGCATTTCCCGCCATTTTCTACTATTCGTTATTGCGAGAGACAAGATTGTGTTATGTGCAATGTTTTAAATATTACGAGTTCTATATATGTAAGTGCTATGTAATGTATTAAAGCAAACTGGAGGATATTAGAAAGTCTTCAGTCATAGAATCTTATGGTGAGAACACTCTATGTTTCTTTAAAATTAGTCATATAACGTGTGGACTGTAACCGTAGGCTTCCGTGGCCGTTGTCAATGTCAATAAAATTCTTCTGAGTTAGAGACCGCATTGTCATTTATAAAACTTAAGGGGGATCCGACGGTCAAGATAGTGAAATCGACGCAAGCGCTGCTGAAGCAAACCAGGATGAATTTTGACACGACCCGTAGACTCATTCCACAGGTGCCACAAGCACCAAGAATATATGGGGTACCAAAGATCCACAAAGAAGCCTTCCCTTTACGGCCGATAGTGAGTAGTATCAACTCGCCGACCTACAAATTAGCGAAAGAATTGGCTCCGAAGCTTAGATGTTTAGAGAGACATACAGATGCATACGTCAAGGACTCCACCCATTTTATAGCACCTTTGAAAGAGAAGCGTGTCTCTGATACGGATTTGATGGTCAGTTTTGACGTGAAATCTTTGTTCACGAATGTACCCGTGACGGACACCATGAACATCTTAGAGGAACGCATGGCACCTGACATCAGCGAGCTAGTGCGCCACTGTTTGACGACCACCTATTTTAGGTGGAAAGGGGATTTTTACGAGCAGACGGACGGTGTTGCTATGGGTTCCCCTCTTTCGCCTGCTGCAGCAGACATTTTTATGCAAGCATTCGAAGAAACAGCACTCCTGTCCGTGCCCTTACGCCCGGAATGCTGGCTACGATACGTGGATGACACCTTTGTTATCTGGCCACACGGAGAAGAAGAGCTTCAGAACTTCCACGAACATCTTAACCAGCAGCACAGCAAAATTCATTTTACCATGGAGATTGAAAAGAACGGGGTATTGCCTTTTCTCGACGTAGAAGTTTATCGTAAGCCAGACGGGAAGCTTGGACACAGAGTTTACAGGAAGCCGACCAACACGGACAGGTACCTGTATGCTACCTCCCACCACCATCCTATGCAAAAGAATTCGGCCCTGCGAACTTTAACTAAGAGAGCCTACAGGATCAGCGACGAATACAACCTGCAAGCTGAACTGCAGAACCTCAGGACCATTTTTGGAGCTAATGGCTACGACATGAGGCTGATACGCAAAACCATGGCGCCGAAGGAGGAGGGCAACAGGGAAATACAGAACGAAGCACAGAACACCGCCGTGCTACCGTATGTACAAGGGGTTACTAAACGTCTGGGCAAAATTCTCCGTCGGGCAGGTATTAAGCCGATTTTTCGTAGCAACAACAAAATAAAAGACATTCTGGGCTCGACAAAAGATACAACTGACAAGTTTCATGCCGCCGGAGTTTATGAAATCGAGTTTGAATGTGGACTGGTTTATGTAGGTGGGACTGGGCGTCCAATAAGCACGAGGCTAACTGAACATGAGAGATATATCCGCCTCAAACCATATAGCAAATCAGCGGTGTCAGAACATCATGAGCAATGCAGGATGAACATCGAATTTCGAGAGGCCCGAGTACTGGCGAAACAGCTGTTTAGTTTGAGGAGGAAGATTAGAGAGGCTATAGAAATAGCCAAGCGACCCGATAATATGAACAGAGAAGACGGGTACAGACTTGGCTGCGTCTTGGCTGCCTGCTGTGACAGCTTTGCGGAAGGACAGCTCGCGCAAAGCAACAGGCGTGCGGTAGGCCACAGCGGAGGATGGTTCACAGAGCGCTGACGCGGCCTAGTCGATACTAGGCAGTTAGTAAACAACGCTACGCTGCAGCCGCCGCTAAGTCTCCTATTCGCCGATTTCCACCAATGGCAGGCAGTAAAGGAAACTCCAATGGAAAACGCCTATTTCCGCCAATAACAAGACGCAATGCAAACGCCAATAAAATTAACTCCTAGTACCCTTTCTCCTCATCCTCACATCCAATCACAACACTCTTCCATAGTATATATGTACCCACACTTGCGCTCATTCAGCAGTTAGCAACACACCCTGAGGAAGGCGTCTTGCAACAGACGCCGAAACGTTGGAATTTTATAAATGACAATGCGGTCTCTAACCCAGAAGAATTTTATTGACAACGTGTGGACTGTAAAACCATGCTTCGTCGGTTGTGCACCATTTATTAACCGAAAACGACAGAAAGTCATTTGCCATGGAAAATGTGACATTTGAAAACAAACTGACATTCTTCAGTGTATTATTATTATTTCCCTCTTATTAACAGGAAATACGAATACGTCTTTGCTGCCAATAGCCAATACTTTTAAATTTTTATCTGGTTTTTGATGATCTCTTTCTTAATTTGATTTAACTTACTGATTATTAGCATGTAGCACAGTAATAACGTAAAACATCATATATACATACAGACTTGGTCAAAAATGTTAAAACTTTTTTTCCATCTGAAAATTCTTTAGCGCAAGTGTGGCGGTACAGAATTTTATGTAGGAACTGAGCTCTAGATTACGCCCCATAAATGCTCGATTGTATTCACGTTGGGCGCTCTGAATGGCCAAATCATTCACTCGAATTGTGCAGAATGTTCTTCAAATAAATCTCGAACAATTGTGGCCAGGTGACATGGCGTACTCTTATATGGGAACATGAAGTCGATGAAAGGCGGCAAATAGTCTCCAAGCTACCGAACATAGCCATTAGCTGTCAATATTTGGTTGATTTGGACCAGAGGACCTACTCCATTCTACGTAAAGGTAATCAACACAACTTTGGAACCACTATCTTCCTTCACAATGCCTTGTTGACAAAGTGGGTCCATGACTTCATGAGGTCGAAACCTACAGTCAGCAATTAGCAACTGAAGTGAGGACTCATCTAACCAGGCCACAGTTTTCCTGTCAATAAGGACATGCCCGAGAAAGGCGCTGAAGGCGGTGTAGTTTTGTCAGCAAAGGAACTAGCGTCGGTCTTCTGCTGCCATAGACGATTAACGCCAAATTACCCCGCACGCATCTCGCGGCTAGGTTCGTCGTAAATGCCACATTATTTTCTGCGGTTATACCACGCACTGTTGCTTGTGTGTTAGCACAGACAACTCTACGCAAAAGCTCCTGCTCCCAGTCGTGAACTGAAGGCAGTCAGCTAATGCGTTATCCGTGGTAAGAAGTAATGCCTTAACAATTTCCGGAACGAACTGCCCCATGCATTTAGCTCCAACTACCACTCTGAGTGCGAAGTCTGCTCATTCCCGTCGAGCGGTCATAATAATGTCGCAAACATTTTCACATGAGTCACCTGAGTACAAACGTCAACTCCAGTAACACACTACTGGCCATTAAAACTGCTACACCACGAACATGACGTGCTAGGGACGCGAAATTTAACCGAAAGGAAGAAGATGCTGTGATATGTAAATGATTAGCTTTCCAGAGCATTCACACAAAGTTGGCGCCGGTGGCGACACCTTTGACCTGCTGACATGAGGAAAGTTTCGAACCGATTTCTCATACAGAAACAGCAGTTGACCGGCATTGCCTGATGAAACGTTGCCTCGTATCACAACAGTCGAGATGACAGGCATCTTATCCACATGGCTGTAACGGATCGTGCCGCCACTTCTCGATCCCCGAGTCAACAGATGGGGACGTTTAAAGACAACAACCATCTGCACGAACAGTTCGACCACAATTGCAGCAGCTCGGAGACCATGGCTCTGGTTACCCTTGACGCTGTATCACAGACAGGAGCGCCTGCGATGGTGTACTCCATCGCAAAACGTTATATTTTCTTATGAATCCAATTCTGTTTAAGCATCATGAGGGTCGCATCCGTGTTTGGCGACATTGCTGTGAGCGCACATTGGAATCGTGTATTCGTCATCGCCATACTGACGAATCACCTGGCTTGATGGAATGGGGGTGCCATTGGCTACACATCTCTGTCACCTCTTGTTCGCATTGACGTGACTTTGAACAGTGGACGTTACATTTCAGATGTTTTACGACACGTGGCTCTACCCTTATTTCGATCCCTGTGAAACACTACATTTCAGCAGGATAATTCACGACCGCATGTTGCAGGTCTTGTACGGGCCGTTCTGAATACAGAAAATGTTCTGCTGCTGCCCTGGCCAGCACATTCTCCAGATCTCTCACCAATTGAAAACGTCTGGTCAATGGTGGCCCAGCAACTGGCTGGTCACAATACGCCAGTCACTACTCTTGAAGAACTGTGGTATAGAGTCCGCAGCTCGTGGTCGTGCCGTAGCATTCTCGCCTCCCGCTCCCGGGTGGCCGGGTTCGAATCCCGGCGGGGTCAGGGATTTTCTCTGCCTCGTGATGACTGGATATTCTGAGATGTCCTTAGGGTAGTTAGGTTTAAGTAGTTCTAAGTTGTAGGGGACTGATGACCATAGATGTTAAGTCCCATAGTGCTCAGAGCCATTTGAACCCTTTTCTGAACTCAGTGCCCAGGCGTAACAAGGCCTTGTTACGGCCAGAGATGGTTGTTTTGGGTATTGATTTCTCAGGATCTATGCATCCAAACTGCGTGAAAATGTAACTAGATGTCAGTTATAGTATAATATATGTGTCCAATGAATACCCGTTTATCATCTGCATTTCTTGTTGGTGTAGCAATTTTAATGGCCAGTAGTGTACACTGCCCTTCTATACCTTGCATACGCTATATTGCTCCCATCTGTATATGTGCTGATCGCTATGCCACGCCTTTTGTTCCCTTAGTGTATGAACGATGTGCAACGTTACGCGGACGCCATAAGAATTTTGCATGCGTTAATTTCGTACCAAATCCCGATCTGGTTTCTGCTACAACGACCATTAAAAAATCCACCGAAACTACAGCCGTAATAGGGTTTAAATGACTTGGAAATGATATCCGGGCCTACCATCACTCCTCGGCGCGTCAAACGGACATAATCGCACAGTGTCCAAATTAAAATACTCGTACCCAGTGCAGCGTCAGCCATCACTTGTAGTTGCGCCGTTTAGCGGTCCGGACGTTGGCCGGCGCTGTTAACATAGCTGCCTCGCACTAATTAGATTAGCGGAGGACGGTGGCGGCCGAAGCGAGCTATCGGCTCGGCCACCCACCCACTCAGGCGCGGCGCGCGCCACGTACACACGTTGCCAGCGCGGCGCCGCTAACGGGCCGACTGCGACTCGCATTTGTCACGCGCCAGTCAATCACACACGCGCGTGACGCAGCCGCCGGGACAGGCAGTCCCCGAGCGCCGATAGATCTTTATCAGCGGCCGTGGCCGCGTCAGGCCGACAGATGGGCCACCTGCGGATTTATGCCCCCGCCGCGGCCGTCGCACTGCCCCCCCCCCCCCCCCCCACGAACCCCCCAGACCTCCTCTTTACCCGCGTCCATTTCCCATTGATATCTACCTGTCCGTCCAAACGACCGTCCATCGCGTATTCGAGCCATAAATTGAACCACCGCCACCTACTTAACGCTAACGATCAAGGATTCCAATGCGCGACCGGTGGCAGTCGTTCTCTGTGCCACAAAAACTGTCGTGCCTCAGTTGTTTAGCGTGCAATCAGGTTTTGGCAACCCATATATAGGCTTCTGTTTTCCACAAACAACTTTCTGGAAGCGCAACCACAACTTAGAGACATTTTGGATAACAACAACAACACTCAACACTCAATAACCATTCAAATTATAATAAATAAAAAGACAAAAATGGTGAGGTGTTTTCTAAAAGCTGCGTAGCTGTATGAAGATACTTTACTCAGCTACTGGGTTCAAGTCAGTATAGATGCATCTTCAAGTTTACAATGTTTATATTTGATGCGATGATGAGATCCCATACTCTGAGGAGCGTAGGGAACGAAGCGGGAGATCCGCACCGCCGACTAGGCAAGGTCGTAGCGGAGGTGGTTTGCCATTGCCTTCCTCCGAATTGTTTATATTTCCATAATGTAAATGAACATTTACGGAGTCCCAGCTTTCACCGAGCCGTCCTAGGCGCTTCAGTTTGTAACCGCGTGATCGCTACGGTCACATGTTAGAATCCTGCCTCGGGCATGGATGTGTGTGATGTCCTTAAGTGAGTTAGGTTTAAGTAGTTCTAAGTTCTAGGAGACTGATGATCTCAGATGTCAAGTCCCATAGTGCTCAGATCCATTTGAATCATTTGAATTCCCAGCTTTCTGGAAATTATCCATGTTAGGAGACAAAAAAAAATTGATCGATTTTCATTATCAAATCAAGTACCACCAGAAGGTGCTTGTCAAAACACAGATAGCATGAAACTTCCTGGTAGATTAAGACTGTGTGCCAGACCAAGACTCGAACTCGGGACCTCGGGACCTGGCGGAAGAAGAGCAGCGAGGACGGAGCGTGAGTCGTTCTTAGGTAGCTCAAACGGTACAGCACTTGACCGTGAAAGGCAAAAGTCCCGAGTTCGAGACTCGGTCCGGCACAAAGTTTGAAATTGCCAGGAAGTTTCATATCAGCGCACACTCCGCTGCAGAGTGAAAATCTCATTCGTACATAGAATGACTGCTGAATGAGTCAGGCCGTATAACACCCATCAGGATATGTTATAAGACCCAGTAGACATATGCTGTATAAAAACGATTTAAATAAAAGTTAAAATCCAGCGTGATGTGCGTTCTTCCGCTATATTGCTAACAGGCCGATGTGGTATAAGCAGATCGTGTAGGCTACCAATACATTCATCTTTCGGATGAACTCCATTAATACAACCCAGCGCTGTAATTGAGTTTCTCTTGGCGAAAAATCAGAGCATTGCAGATGTTCATAGACGCTTGCATAATGTCTACTAAGACCTGGCAGTAAACAAAATCACAGTGAGTTGATGGCCGACGCCAACATCCTAACAATATCGTGCTAAGCTGTCCTATCTCGAGCGTGCGAGGTGGACACACACAGCTATGACTCCCTCAATTTTGGAACGTTCGGTAATTCTCATTTGAGGTGATCATTAGATGACAGTCAAACACATCGTTGCACAACTAGTCGACTCTTTAGGTACTGTTGACACACCCGTCCACCAGTTGGGCTACTCAAAGGTGTGTGCCAACTGGTTCCCTCCCCCCTTACAGTCCTGATCACGCACCTTCAGACTTCTGTCTGTTTGGCACAGTGAAGAATTCTCTCCCCAGCAAGCAGTATGTGTATGACTGGGTCATATGTGCAGTAAGACGTCGGGTCCGACGTCGACCAGTAGAGTGGTACCATGCGGGTATGGTAATGTGGCATAAGGATATCGCACTGAACGGAGGTTTTGTTGAAACACACGTTTCTGTAGCCAGACGAGTGGGAAACAATGGCACGTACAGCAACCTAAACAAAACCGACCTGCTTTCAGAATTCCCCCCGTAGATCCATTGAAAAAATTTGTTATTAATTTACGCATCATTCGCAATGCTCTGCCCATCTTTCCAGTGCTCACAATCTCGCCTTTTGTAATAAAATAATTTACGTACGATTGTGTTACACAAACCAGTACATAAATTTCTTTCAGCATTTGCCACAGGACGAGTCTATGAGGTACAGGATGGATATACCAAGATATTCCGTGGCGCTAATGCTTATTGACTAAAATTGCGTTGACGTAGTTTATGGCTAAGATTAATAAGACGGATATTTAAAGCCTATTAGCTATGGGTATCATTCAGTACTAAAGGTACTGACGATTTTCAATTATATGGATGACTTCTGAGCTTTAAGAAAATATGCTTAAGCATGAAACTGCCACACTATGTCAGACAGTATAAAACTAGAAAACAAACACTCAACACTCAGCAACTATTCAACTTCATAACTCTACTACAGTCGCAATTTCAAAGCATACGCATACCGTCGACACCCAACAGAACTTCATGGAACCATAGGGGGGCCACAACAAAGTCAGAATTTTTTTCACCTGAAATTGGTCGAGCAAAAAATTTGTTGCATTACTTATTGAACGCCTCTCGTTTATTGAGGATAAGCAACAAATTTTGTGAGGGTTCTAATCGCAATATAAGCATATCCGTGGCCATATACTTAAGGTACGTAACGCATAACCACGTTGTGAGATGAGCGTAACACGACAAAGAACGGAGCTTAGAAGTTCATGAAAGTTCCTGGCAGATTAAAACTGTGTGCTGGACCGAGACTGAAAATCAGGACCTTTGACTTTCGCAGGAAAGTGCTCTATCATTTGCGCTACACAGCTACGTCTCATAACCCGTTCTCATGGCTTTACTATCGCCAGTATCTCAGCTCCTGCCTCCAGAATTCAAAGAAGTTCTCCTGCTAAACAAGCAAAACTAGCAATCTTGGAAGACAGGATACTGCAGAGATATGGCTTAGACACTGTTGTGACCAGACCAGACTACAGACGTCCTGCTACAAATGGGCTCTGGGAGATGGTTCATTTTAACTGCAACAGATTAAATATTAGCTCAGGTTATTACACGAACGAATTGGTGTGATTCTCAGATTTTTACAGCATTGTTAGTCAGACTAGCGTTCATATTTAAGTTCATAATCTCGATGTTCTCCAGTACCACATATGATATATGTGGTTTATGACGTTTTTACATGAGGAAATTGTGGGCGGAACATTCTTAATACTGCATTTGTAGCCTGTAGACAATCTGTAAGCAAGGGGCAATAGTGGAGGCGACGGAAAACAGAGGGAGTGACGAATTGGGTGCTACAAATGCTGAGCACAGCGAACTGGCTGTGTGAGTGATTCTGGGCAGCAGCGCTCAGTGTGTCGTATCTTCTGAGGGACTTCTGGCTGTAGCACTCTCCTCTTTCTATTTAGGGTCGGACAGAAGGGGGCTAGCTTGGAAAAACTTTTATCTGGCCAGGTGGCAATCGGTCGTCACTGTGGTCAGTTGTTCTAAAGTGGGTAAAGAAAGCCATTTAAGAGAAACTGCTTTAAAATAATCTTTTATGCAAATGTTGTGAAGGTCATAAAACTCCATGTAATCCTATCTTAGAAGCTAGGACGATAAGGAGAGAGCAGCTAGTGCACAAGTTTACTTGGGGCAAGTAATCCCCACTGACGCTAGGAAGTTAGCAGGTTCTGAAGCACATCGTCTTTACGCCAGTAACTATTATAAGTTTATATTACATTACTGCAATTTCGGCCTTAGTCCATTGTCAAGTGCAGATATTACGGCTTTAAGCCATGTCAACGTAATGTAAAGCCATAATATCAGCACTTGATAATGGCCTAAGGCAGACATTGCAATAGTGTAATAAAAACTTTAACAGTCACTGGCGTAAAGATGATGTCGTTCAAAAAATGTTTATGATTGTGAATCCCAGCCACAACAAGTTTATATCAGCAGATTCTTTTAACGAGCGGCCAAATCTTATATTTCATGGGCACAACTGTCTGGGAAGGTTAATAGCCTTCTTTCAGAAATGAAGAATGGTGGGCCCAGGAAGATTAGATCTCTCCATAAATGAGGGACAGTGGTCCCATCTAGGTAGATGTTTTTTGCCAAAGCATGGCCATGCTTATTTTGAGAATGGCGCCTCCTTAGTCTAAAAGATTTTTTCAGACAAGAGAGATTTGGATTCGCTGATTGGCTCCTCTCAGGATAGGGAAAGTTGAGGGAACCCTGCTGCTGTGCCTGGATTGGTTACCAGGCGAATAGAACAGTCAAGAGGGGAAATTAAATGAGTAGCAGGTAGTTCGATTGGTCTGTGGAGTGTGAGGGCAGTTTAGTTTTTGCTAATTCCGCTCCCGTGCTGAGGCCTGGTGGAAAGTGGTTTTGATTAATTGCCTTTCTTTGTCATCTGGCCCTCCGGAGGAGAACTTCAGGTCTTTACCTAGTAGATGAGACTTACGGTCAGTGTCTTGTCCCTGACTAAGAGTCAGTGGCAGTTTACAACTGTACCGACAGCGGAACTGCAAATTATCTTAGACACATCGTGTGTCATGAGGGTGACTTACTCATCCAGTGTGGGCCACGTGACGTTTGAAAATTCCAGCATGCCCCGCCGTGCCTCTGAGTCAATTTGGTTTGGCCAGACGGAATCACCTCACCCTGAAATCTGCAGAGATCACAGGGCTGTGATAGGGAAGATTTCCGTGTCATGGCAATCGCAACGCCGGACCGCGTAATTTGAAAATTTTCGAGGGAGCGTCAGAACTTTACAGTTGCCGCAGCGCACCGCTTCTCACCTGAAACAAAACGAAAGGGAAATGTACTGCTGCACGAGCGTAGGGTCGTTAAATTATATTCACAGATCCCTGTTCTTAGGTGTGCCATAATTTGTGGGACACTTGGTAGTAGTGGATTTCATTTGAGTGGAGTTGGGCCTCACAGTACACAAAGTTAGATTGTTCCAGTAAGATTTCGGGCGTGCAGCCGCATAAATTTCACTTGTTCTTCTAATATTTCGGCTGTATATCGTCCAGCCATCTTCAGAGTGTGCTGAGGTGACTGACACTCCAGCACTTGCTCTGTCATTTTAAACCCACGAGCCGCGCTACTGGGAATGCTCCCACATATACATAAGCCAGAGAAGTTGATCGGCGGCAAAGAGTTACAAGGTATGCATGAAATTAGATCTATGGCTGCAAGGTCGGTCCACACGTTGATTTCGATGCATCATTGACAGCTGCACCGTCACGGCGTCTGTGTGCGTTCATCGCAGGAAGTGGTGGGTTCCATGGTTTTCCCAAGCTGAAGCCGCTGTCTCCGTTAATTAAACTAAAAAGAATTTCAACTCCTTCTTTTACCACTGAGTCCCTGAAAGGTGATATCGTGGCTAAAATTTCGATAATATCGTACAAGACAGAGTGCCGAGTGTCAATACAATGCTTGCTCTTTCCATCTCTCACGAACTGTAAATGTCGTCTGTCCGATGTGTGAAGAGCCCCTGACCTCAGACTTCCGAAGCACCCGAAGCACGGAACCCAGGTGTACTGCTGTTTTCGGTGGACGGCGAAAAATCACTTTCTCTTTGTTTTTGCTGAGGATCTGCCCTATTTTTAACTAGAGGCTTCCAACGTATGGTAGAAAAGCCATGGATTTAACACTTTCCGTGTCTTCTTCTGCGTTCCTTATGCCCGCTATTGGTTTCATCTATAGTGCCTTGCGTATCTGCTGTGGAGAGTACCCGTTGGCTTCAAAAATTCTTGTCAAATGTAGAAGCTTGTCCTCGAGACCCCTCTCTTCAAAAATGACATGTTCTTTGTGTACCAGATTTCTCAGAACACTCGTTGTCTGCGAAGGTTGGTGGAAGCTATTTGCAAATAGAGATAAATCAATATGGGTCAGTTTCCGATATACTGCATGCCCCAAAGTGCCATCATCTTTGCGTCCTACCAAAACATCCAAAAATGGAAGGCACCCAAGTTTTCCGATTTCCACCATGAACTGAATTTGTCTATGGATGTGATTCAGATGATTTAAAAAGTCTTTTAATTTATTTTCACCAAAGGTCCACAATACAAACGTGTCATCAACACACCTCCAAAATACTGTGGACTTCAAGCTAGCAGGTTCCACCGCCTTCTCCTCGAAATCCTCCATAAAAAATTGTCCGCTAATAGCGACAAAAGACTATCCATGGCGAAACCGTCAGTCTGTTCATAAAATTCACTATTGAATAAAAAAAATATGTCGAGGTCGAAAAATGTTCAGACAAAGCTGAAATATTTTTATGAAAGCGTTTGCAAATTAGAACTAATGATTCTGAAAGAGGAACCTTTGTCAACAACGACACTACATCGAAACTGACTAACATATCGGAAGCTTTCATTTTATGTGATTTTAGTTTGTCAATGAAGTCCACAGAGCTACATACGTGATGTGGACATTTTCCCACCAAAGGCCCTAATAACGACGCTAAGCCTTTGGCACAGTCATACAAAGTTTGGAGAGCCAATGTTACTCACCATCGGACGCACTGGAACGCCATTGTTATGGTCCCTTCAAAGTCCATAGAGCATCGAGGGAACCACACCAGTTGGTTTTAAACTTCGCACAACTTCTGGTGGAAAGGGAGAGGCGCTGAGAAGCGAAGCTGTCTCCTTTAACACCTGGTTGGTGGGGTCTTTACTGGTCTTCCGGTACATGCTGTCACTCAGTAAACAGTTAATTTTAACGTGAGAACCGTCACGAGACATTAAAACAAAGGCACTTCCTTTCTCAGCTGGAAGAACTGGGATAGCCAGAAAGTTCGTATTTCTGCCCAGGCCCTATACTGTTATGCAGTGAACCAGCTAAAGCGCCCGTTTTCCTTCAGTTTTTTTTTCCCTGCGGAGGCTCAATATACAGATAGCGGTTGTCAAAACAATGGAAAATATATTCGGTGTAATTGACAACAAGTGGGTGTTCTTAGAGTCTTAGAGGACACGGACACAGACACAAACAGTTAGACGGTAGAGGAAGGGTTGGGAAAACCAATGAACGTCATTTATGTAGCTCCTCCAAAAAATTTTCAGACAACAAGAATTTCTTTTCCAGTACAGTAACTAGGTACAACTATCAATGTTTTCTTTTGTACTTAAAAAAAGGTATAAAACGACACTTTTACAAAAACTGATTAATCTTCAAATACCAGTTGTTAAGCAATTTAGACATGTTTCCCTATTTTAAAAGGATCACAAAAGGTGAAAAATATTAAATGTTAATCAATTACAGGTAACCATTCCGATGTCAGATCGGGGCACAAGTGCGCTGGCGGCATAATAGACCCCAGGCGTAGACCTCTGGCCACAGCCTCTGGCGACAAGGCAAGCAAGAGTATGCTGACCGTTACAATATGTACAAACACTCTCTAGACTAGTGGAATGGTAAAAGAAAACTAAAACTTTTGGCCCAGCTCTGGAAATTTTCACACTTGGAGAGAGTATAAACACTGTAGTGGCCAAGAATCAAAAGTTATTTACACTTTAAATGTAAAACAAGTATTTATTATCATATAAAATATTTCACTTATTTCGCTAAATGAAAAGGGAGATATATTCCCGGCGGAAAGAGATAAGTCATTGCCGCTGATTAAAGTGGTTCCCCTTTCTTAAATTCAACACGGTGGAAAGTGAAATTTGAACGTAAAAATAAGCACAGGGCTCAACGTCTTAAAACCAAAAGAACAAGAAAACAGCAGTTTGAACTTCTACTTACAATCGGGCACCCAAATTTAAAAAAACAAGGAAAACTACTCTAACCAGACGAGCCCATTACAGCGCACCAGGGAGTTGAGCACATGAAATCGGACCTTTCAAACAGTCACCAAAATGCAAAATGCGGGAACGCAGATTAACTGAGGGTGAAAGTCAGGCTGGAGGCAAGCGTCAAGCTGCGTCAGACAAACTGCAGGCAACCTAGACAAGTTTCTGGAGAGCATCACAGATCACTCTCACTCATAAAAAGGAGAAGGCAGAGTCTAACAGTTCATAGGAGCTAAGATTCAGCAATGTAACAGAGGCACCCGTGTGCAACTTATATTTCACACGTTTTCCACTAAGATGCAAAAGAACAAAGCACTGAAGGAACTGTTTGGTTGCTAGTTTTGATAATGTCTGCAGCAGACTTTGAGTACACTGCGTTGATAACATGGTCCAGTGAGTAGATTTTTGTGAGGGGGCAGAATTTTTATGTTTGTTCCGTTGCAAACATTTTGATTGTACGTGACCTTTCTTGCCACCCCGGCCGGAGTGGCCGAGCGGTTCTAGGCGCTACAGTCTGGAACCGCGCGACCACTACTTTCGCAGGTTCAAATCCTGCCTCGTGCATGGATATATGTGATGTCCTAACGTTTAAGTAGTTCTACGTTATAGGGGATTGATGACCTCAGAAGTTAAGTCCCATAGTACTCAGAGCCCTTTGAACCATTTTTTCTTGCCACAAGAGAAAGACTGGGCGTGTCTGGACAGCAAACTTGGCGTTTGTGCCTTGAATAACACAGAGGGCATGAGTTAATTCTGCTCACCTGTTTAGAGGACTGTTTACGTGGCGTCGCGAGCCTCCTGCTGCTGGCTACTGGGATGGTCGTGAGAGAGGGACGACTAAATCCGACAAACTGGTGGTTGCTCATGTTTGTCGGCTGCTTCAGCATTTGAACCATACTGATGTAGAATTTGCAATACGTGCTGAAATGAAGAATCTGAGTGTTTCAAAATCACATCACGTAACATAACACCTGAACTTGTAGGACCAAAAGCACATTTTAATTTGCATTTCCTTGTCATAACTTGCAAATCTGTAACTCACTCGAGATAAGTTTGTTCTGACCTTTCCTTGCAATAAAAGAATTGGTACCTAGCTGCGACCACATTCACTTGTTGGTCATAATAGTTAGAGAATCTACAACCTGATCATAGGAACGTTTGCTGGTCGAGGTGGCCTAGCGGTTGTAGGCGCTACAGTCTGGAACCGCGCGACCGCTACGGTCGCTGGTCCGAATCATGGCTCGAGCTTGGATGTGTGTGATTCGACCGCTAAGGTCGCAGGTTCGAATCCTGCCTCCGGCATGGATGTGTCTGAAGTCCTTAGGTTAGTCAGGTTTAAGTAGTTCTAAGTCTAGGAGGCTGATGACCTCAGATGTGAAGTGCCATATTGCTTAGAGCTATTTGAATCCTAGGAACGTTCACTAAGAGTGGCGTTATGGAACAATTTCTGAATGAGGCGAAAGACTGCACTTCCTACGGTTGACAAAAAGTAATGTCATTTCACAGTACCTGATACTTTTTGAGCAATGATGTGGGCTTCATACTGTTGCAACCAGTCAAGGCATTCCTCTTCCTTTCGTTAAACTGGCAAAAAGGTGGAATGGCACTCAGAGCTGCAGTTGTTGGATTCTGTTCTGAGGTCGTGCTATATTTGTTGCTTGATGCAAGTAACTGCTCTCTTGTGTTTAGAATGGTAGCAATCTGCTGCGTCTGAAACTGAAACATTTGTGTTAGATGCGTTGCATCTATCACTTGCAGCTGAGGTGCCTGAGCAGGAGATGGGAGAGGTAGGCTAATATCAATAAATAGAAAATGCAAGCAATGAAAATAAGCACACAAGCATAGAAAATTTCTGCAATGCTCAACTGAGAACACTGAGTGAAAAAACCCAATAAGGGATGCTGTTAAAACTGGTAAACACACCTCTGCAACGAAACGACAAGGTAGAATTAAGGCACCAGCAAAACACTGAATCCCACGAAATATGCAGACACAATCTGTGGCAGTGGTGACTCTGTTAAGAGTTTGTCGCTATGGTATTCGTTCACCTCGTCGCCAATGTTGTTGTGTCTCGGATTTCTGCATACTCGGTTCACTAGACAAACAATCAAACAACTAGGATGAATGGGTTTTATTACAAAAAACAATTACAATCACTTAACTTTGTGTCGCAAACAAAGGGCGACATGCAAAATTATCAGTTTTCCTCAGAATAGACAAACACATGTCGGTGCTGACGAAGTAGCTAACACTGAAGCTGATGTCGTAGTGGGTGCCACGAGTCGAGCGTGGCGCTTATGTCATCTTCACCGAGGGGCTGCTGCTGTTGCGGTGTCGTCGTCTTGGAGGGAGGTCGGTCAGCGTGCGATTGGCTGATTTCTTCTCACAGCCGTCTCTTCACTTTCGTTCCCGGATCACGTGCCGCCGCTGACTTTACGAACATTCCTCACTCCCCCCCCCCCCCTCCCCCGCCCAAAGAAACGGTTCATCGTCGAATAAAGACCATGACGAGGGGTGACGAGGGGGGGGGGGGGTGGAGCTAGAGGCAGAAGCGTGGACACCCTGATGGACTGCAAGCTGTGGCTGCAGGGGTCGTCAGACCTCCGGTCGTATCCCGTCATCCAGCCTTCGCTCTGGTGGAAACTTCCACCGGAAAACGCCCTCCCCCCTCCCCTGAAAGTAGAAGTCGAGAGGAGGCGGAGGAGGCGAAGAATCCATGAAGTCGTCCCGCAGACCCATGATGACACCCACAGCGTAACATGCATGGTACCACTTAACTGGTCCATATTGGAGCTGCATACTTGCTGCATTAATAATCTCCGTATCATCTACATACTCCATCCTGCAGAGTGCCTTCTTCATTTGGTGACACATCTGGACGTCAAAGTATTTAAGGCAAACAGACTAATCACTTCAGAGTCCCAGAACGCCGTCACCATGACATTACCGGCTGAGAGTGCGGCTTCGAACTTTTTCTGTGAACTTTCTTCATGGATTGTCGATTCGTTTCCGGTTCGAAATGATGAACCAATATTTCATCACCTGCGACGATGTTTCATTAAAAATTATCACCATTAGCCTCCCAATGGTACAATGTGGTCCTTCGTCACTCTTTACTGTAACCTGTTAGTCGGCGACGTATCCAGCGGACGCACGCCTTTGAGTACCCCAGCTGGTGGACAGTGTGTCAGCACTACGGCCAGAGATGACCAGTTGTACAGAGAGGAGTTTGTTTAAGATCCGTCGATCTGCACGCACGCACCAGCTTTCCAGGAGACACAGTTGTGTGCGGCCCGCCGGCCCGCGGGAAATAGTAGAGGTTTGCGTGACCTCGTTGCTATGATGATAACGCCTCGCCCATGACTCACTGTGCTTTTGTTCACTGGCAGGAGAATGTAGACATTCTAGAAGCGCCTATATCTATTTCCGACGCTCTTGTTTTGATGGGTACGTACAGCACTGCAACTAGTGGGAGCTTCAAGGAATTGTAGGTGCACAACACGATGTTCCACAACAAATTCTGCATTTTTGCAACCAAAATCGAGAAAAAAGGTGTGTTGTATCACTTACTGAACACCCTTCGTAATTTCGGTGTGCTGTTGTTGGAGCCCTGCACTGATGGTAATTCTGGGTGAGCTCTATATAGTTATTTGCCGAGGTGACAAATAGCTGTTATAAGATTTTGTTCAGTCGTATGCTCTGTATATTCATCAGTTGTTGTTCCGCTTACAGAACCTGAATTGAGTTATGACGCAAAATTGTATCCTTTTGGCGTAGCGACATAAAGGTTCAGAGAAGCTTGTATCCTGTATCATGAATGGTTTCTTGTCTTTCTAGTGACTTGTCTGAAAGATATCAAATTCGTGACTTTTCCTACACTCTCACTTCTTGTTACATACATTGAGAATCAACGTGATCTTTGTGACTCATTTTCACAGTTTTGAAACCACTATTTATTTGTAACACATCTCGGCATATTTCACTCAGCGTAAATCTTTTAGTTATCGAAGCATACGATGTAGTTCTATGCTGCCCCGTCCACACCTTGTTCACATCTGTGGCTACCAATATCGTCTTATCAAAGACTATTATTGGTACGAATAGTTAAATGATCCAGTCTAATCCTGCTAAACCCGCAGGACTTAAGAGAAAAACAACTCTAATTTAAAACAAAAATCGGCTAGTAGCAATTCAAGTACAAACATGAAGAACACATTACAAAAAATAGGGCAGAACATCCAAGGGCGCTCAGATGTTCCGGGATCGGCCTGGAATTGATACACTAACGCTCGGTTATGTAAGACAGGCAGTCGGGCCAAACAATTTCAACCCGCTGAGAATCCAACCAACAGACAGTCAACAGACCAATGATCAAGATCAGTTCCGCTCCACACTTGCAATAAACTGAATGCTGAAAGCGGAGACGGGAAGAACGAGAAGAACGCATCACAGACAACCTATAAGCGCTGGACGACCCAAAAAACAAGTCGTACAATCAGACGACTGACGAAACGGCCAAGCAAGGTCGTTCCACTCAAACGTGTGTGTCGGCAACCGTCGGGTGAGCGATGGCTACCCTGTCCTCCCTCGCCACTCGACGCCAACAGGCCAACTCAGAGCCAGTACGCCGACAACCATTACGTAATTTATCAGTTAAACCACATAAACAGCACACAGTTTCACGAACACTTGCACGAAGAACTAGACCAGACAATGCGAACGGCAGTGACTAAGCAAAACAAGGATGAATCACGAGTTGCCACACACACACACACACACACACACACACACACACACACACATAAGCGATCGCCGGCCAGATGTACGACGTCCGACAAGACGACCGACCGTCGATCAACCAAAGTCGTCCCAACTCAAATTATGTGTGTCGGCAATCATCGGCGAGTGATGGCTATCCGCGCCTCCCTGGCGCTGCATGCCCCACTGGAGCTACAACGCGACTGTGCCAACAGACCAACTGCTACACATCAGCAAGGAGTACGGCAAGAAAGAAAGAACGATTCGATTGTTGGTGTTAATAACGATCATCCTCTTTTACCTCACCTGCAAATACTGCAGATGACGTGTCACTGAGCACATTTGTTGTGAGCATGCAGTAAACGTGAGGCGCCTAGTAGTTTCCACTGCACTGTGTGGAATACGACTGATATCTTCAAGTTGATGTCCCCAGCGCAGAAAACAGAACGCAGGTCGTAGGTTCTGTATCTTGAGGCTGAAACTGACTTTTAGCGAGGTTCTGTTCTGAAATAATGTATCACTTCTTTGGGATGGCACTCGCCTATTTTAATACAGCCATACGAGAAGACTACACAATGTTTACGAAAATGTATCTTTACACTACTTGTGGCACATGTCCGTGCCTCATGACTACCGGAGTGAATCTTTTGATATTGAATACTGAAAAAACATCCTGCCACAGACAACATGACTTTACATCTCAACTGCCTAATCCAGAGTGACGAACAGGAGCTTAAATAAAAATTGGAATCACATCCTACGACAGACAACACGTCTGTTCTTCTCGAGTGCCTAATCCAGAGTGACGAACAGCCCGAAACACTTCGCGCGTCGTACCAGAAAGGCGTGACCCGAACCCTTCCAAAGTCCTTAGTCTGCAATTTTGTCAGTCTTTTGTTTGTATTTAAATTGTTTTTAATAATTCTAAAATGACTGATTGATAGTCAGCTGTTGAGAGATATTTATATTAAAACGTGAAGTCATTCCAATGAGTAGTTTAACTAATAACAATAACTATACTTTAGCGTTTTGGTGTCCTTGCTCCGAACAGAGCAGCCAATCACAGAGCAGTATCATTATGCAGGTAGTATTTCTCACGGGAATGGTACCGAATCTAACATCTGTCACAGGTACCTCACATCACATTTCGTCTTCTATATACTTCTTGCATCTCCACTGCTTTGGGAACAGCTTCTTGGAGCCTAATATGATGGATGACTAAGCCAGAAATATTACAGGAGACAGCACTAAAATAACTGGGCAGTGAACATCACAGGCTACAGGCTACACACAATTTCACAAAATCTTGGACGAAGAATGCGACCAATGCTAAAAGCAGTGAGTGTGCAATCACTAGGACGAATCACGAGTTGAGAGACACACCGCCAACCCAGTAGTCTTCCGGAAAGACGACCAACCGACGATCAACCAATCGTCCCCAGCCATGTGTGCCGGCAACGATCGGGCGAGTCATGGCTATCCGAACCTCAATGCCGCTCCAACCCGACCGAATTTCTGCCGCGTTCCAACAGTCCAACTGCCAGGTCCGAACTCCACTGCTGGCGCGTTCTGACACACTTAACGACAAACGACGACAAGGAAGTAATAACAGTGCCGCAAAGATAATATGGCAGGGCTTATATCGATAAGCGTTGATGCTGCCGCTCACGGGCAGGCAAATCAGCAACCCAGTGAGACAAGTAAAGGAAAATAACATAACAAGGTGGCAGTATGTCAAAAACGGGATGTTAAATAAGACATGGCACACACACAAGCCACGCACAAATAGATATTTTTTTAACACAGTCGCCATTCGGTGTGAAGGCCTTACACAAACTTAGTGGAGCTGCCTGTATGTCTGCCGGGTTGGGTCTGCATGTCAGCATTCTCAGTTCGCTATACAAAGAAACAATTACTACTACTGCAGTCGAGTAGTACTAAATTCCCCGTTCTTTGCTTGAACCAAATTGCAAGAGCAGAGAGGTAGATCACGGAGCCTCTTTTGGTATGCTATCTTTTTGGAACACTGCGCATTTTTGTATAATATTGAAGTATTTCGTGGAACACACAATTGGTGGCCTCCCTGTTTCCAAGAGTATGTGGAGATTTTGATCTTAAAATATGTTGAGGTCTCATTAGACAAGTAAAGCAGTTGACTAATTATTCATCCTGAGTCTAAATTCAATGATTGCAGACACGGGGAAACAGCTCATTGCTGCTTTTGGCTGTAAGCGGATTGAGTAGATATCGTGTAAATATTGGACCGCCTGTGGTGAGTTATTCTCTAGTTTCCATTTTAGAATTCATAGCTTTGCAAACTCGTTATCGTTGCGTGTTTATTATGAAAGTGTATGTGATCTGCGGTGATTTCGTAAATCGTTTGCGATGAGATCTCGTTTTCAACTGTATACATGGATGCAAACATATGATAAAGCATAACGTAATAGATGAGGGCTTTAATTACTAATGATAGTGGCGCAGTATTATAGCGCACTGCTTACAACATGAAGTACATTTCCATGTAAAAAATTGAAGTTGTTTTTACATCTTAGTCAGCATACGCTTGACAAATTTTGCGCACATCAGATAATTCGCCTCATTTTCCGCTACAGTTTGGTGGAAAAGCACCACTGTTTTCACCGGTGTACGAAACTTTGGAACGAAAATATCTTCCGGACCCTGTGTCAATGCCAACTAACACAGCACATTGTCATCCATGTAAATGAAGTCGGTGCGGAATGCACTCCTGAAAAGACGCACATGGGGCAGGAGGACATTGCTACAGTAACTGTGACCAGTGAGAGCATGGTTTTCAAAGATTTGGAGGTCTCCCATGCAACATTAAGCCTCCCTACAACGTAACACCTGGAACACCAGAACAGTCATATCCAAACCCAAAGAACACAACAGATTACTAAGCATAATACGTCGTACGGAAATGGCTGGCATTCAAAACAGCTTTCAATCGTCTCGGAATGGATAAATACTGGTCGTGTATGGTTTTCAAGTGAATTTTACATATTTCTTACTCAAACATGAGAAGGGGTGGATAGCGATCACGCTCCTTTCTCTCCAAAGGAGACCGTAAATGCTCCTTAATATTGAGATGTGAGGACTTCGATGGCCTGGGGAGAAGGGATAATTCATCTTCATGCTCACAAAACCAGTGTTGGACGATAACAACAGCGGGAACAGGGGCCATTGCATGTTGGAGCACAGAATCACTACCGACGAAAAACCACTCTCCCACTGGTTGGAACTGTCCAGCCAAAATGATCACGTAAGCCTTAGCAGTAATCTGACTCTGCAGAGTAGTGGAATTCCTTCGCGAAGTTTCACTCTTGAGCCAGAATGGGAAAAGTGTGAAAGAAGCCTCTTCCTGCCAACTGAGTTTCTTCCATTGCTGCATATTCCACGCTTTATGGCTTCGGTAATACGATTTCCTACTACGGCTATTTTCATCACTTACTTGTTGCTTTGGAGTTCCGGCTCGCTCTGTAATTTCCTGCTGATGGAGGTCCCTTCGCGTTGTTTTAGTGTTGGCAGGGATCGTGAGTGTGACATTCAATTCAGCAATGGCTTTTTCAGTTCTCGTTCTCTTATTTTTCAGCAGTCCTCGTCAATGAACGCCTATCACGATCATTCAGTACAGCTTTTCGTCCGCGCACACTGTTCTCAGCACGTCTGACACTTGAAACATGTTGAGGTCATTACACAGGCACAGGTGTCCTTCGTGGTCCAGTACAACACCTTAACGTCCAGGCTTGGCTATTCTTTGCATTTATGTTCAAGCATATATATACAGGGTGTTACAAAAAGGTACGGCCAAACTTTCGGGAAACATTCCTCACACACAAATAAAAAAAAGATTTTATGTGGACGTGTGTCCGGAAACGCTTAATTTCCATGTTAGAGCTCATTTTAATTTCTTCCACCTACGCTCAATGGAGCACGTTATCATGGTTTCATTCGGGATACTCTACCTGTGCTGCTAGAACATGTGCCTGTGCAAGTACGACACAACATGTGGTACATGCACGATGGAGCTCCTGCACATTTCAGTCGAAGTGTTCGTACGATTTTCAACAACAGATTCGGTGACCGATGGATTGGTAGAGGCGGGCCAATTACATGGCCTCCACGCTTTCCTGACCTCAACCGTCTTGACATTCATTTATGAGGGCAATTGAAAGCTCATGTCTACGCAACCCTTCGTGCTCGTATTGTGGACGGCTGTGATACAATACGCCATTCTCTAGGGCTGCATTAGCGCATCAGGGATTTCATGCGACGGAGGGTGGATGCATGTATCCTCGCTAACGGAGGACATTTTGAACATTTCCTGTAACAATGTGTTTGAAGTCACGCTGGTACGTTCTGTTGCTGTGTGTTTCCATTGCATGATTAATGAGATTTGAAGAGAAGTAATAAAATGAGCTCTAACATGGAAAGTAAGCGTTTCCGGACACAAGTTCAAAAAAATGGCTCTGAGCACTATGGGACTTAACAGCTATGGTCATCAGTCCCCTAGAACTTAGAACTACTTAAACCTAACTAACCTAAGGACATCACACAACACCCAGTCATCACGAGGCAGAGAATACCCTGACCCCGCAGGAAATCGAACCCGGGAACCTGGGCGCGGGAAGCGAGAACGCTACCACACGACCACGAGCTGCGGACGACACATGTTCACATAAAATATTTCCTTTCTTTGTGTTTGAAGAATGTTTCCTGAAAGTTTGGCCGTACCTTTTGGTAACACCATATATCCACCCGCTTGTAGGTAGCTGTCTGCAGTTGTTAACCGATGGCTGTTACTTCGGGGGAGGTATTCCTTGTTTTGTTTCTCAGAATGCCAATTGAATGCTCTAATGACGTCGCTGGGCGCACGCTAATTAGACGGGCAATATCTCACCACGACAGTCATTCACGCCGTAAGTCGATAAATCGTTTTCTGTCGGAGGATGATATGACCCTTTCAGGCACGTAAACAAAATGAAAGGTATTCGATGGCTGCATTTATCATTTTCACGTCGGAGGCAAAGCACGTTCAGCTGAACCCCACAGAGGACGCAGAGACACTGTGGCCTCTGTTACACAGATGGCGACACGTAGCGGTTTCACGTGCGCGAAACAAACTCAGGAGTAGACAAAACACAAACAGTGCAAATCATGAGTGTGATAGTAAAATACATGAGGGCCGTTTAAGGCTGCAGAAATGTGCTTGATGAACCCACCTACCGATAAGGGACTTCGATTTTGTCCTACGCCATAGTGATTTATATCGTTACGTCATAAGTGGGCAAACGGAGTTATGTGAGAACACTAAGAGCATTTATTTTGCTTCAGTATTATTATCTGGATGTAGGTGTTGATGGCAGAGTGATCTGTAGTGTAGCTAGGCTATTATGGAAGTTAAGAGATTGGTTATCACCTGGCGAAGGCTAAAAGCCGTCTATGTTAAGCATATTACATTACTCTGAGGAGTCTGATTTCTCCAGCTAGGTCAAGGAATACGTAGAGTACCAGATTTGATAGAAGGCTGGAAAAAACTTTTGCGTTGTAAGGAGCCAGGCCATTAGTAGCACAATTTGCACAAACAATTCTACTTGTTTAGCTTTCCCAGTCATGAAATTTGACAACATAGAATTTCTCAGAAGCTCACTATCAACATTTGAAAATGGAACAGCAATTAATAAGACCGAGAGGAAGCGTCTTCGACTAGTAATCAAAATTTCGTCCGACATGGGTTCTGAACCCGATGAAATTTTGATTAATAATCAGCATTGACGGCCGAGGACCTCCGCCATATGAAATCACTCTCATTCTCCCAAAGACCTTGTCAAAGTGGACGGAGGAGCGGACAGAGGTTCAGGGCACTTTCTTCTCTTTGGGGTGAGAAACTGTCCCTAAAGGCGGAAGAATCAGTAATGATCCACGGCTTGAGGATGCAGAAAGCATAACGACGTCTGTCCACAGTAAACTGAAAAAGTGTCATGATGATCTCACCATTGGCAAAAGATTTCGGAATAGTCCCCCATTCGAATCTCTAGGAGGGGACTGCGAAAACGAAGGTGAATAATCAACGAAAAGACAACGTTATACGAGTCGGGGCATGGAATATTAGAAACGTGAATGTGGTAGGGAAGCTAGAAAGTATGAAAATGGAAATGCAAAGCCTCAATATAAGTATAGTTGGGGTCAATGAAATGAAATGGAAATACGGCAAGTGTTTCTGTTCAAATGACTGTAGGGTAATATCAGCAACAGCAGAAAATGGTGTAACGGGAGTAGAATTCGTTTTGAATAGAAAGGTACGGCAAAGAGTGTGTTTCAGTGAACAGTTCAGTGATACAGTTGTTCTTGTCAGAATCGACAACACACCAACACCAACAACGATAGTTTAGGCATAAATGCGACTTCGCAAGCTGACGATGAAGAGACAGCGAAAGTACATGACGATATTGAAAGGATAATACAGTACATAAAAGGAGATGTAAAACTAATAGTCACGAGGGTCTGGAATGTTGTAGAGTAAGGAGTAGAAGATATGGTTACATGAGAATATGGGCTTGGGACAAGGAATGAGAGTGGAGGAATACTAATTGAGTTCTGTAATAAATTTTAGTTAGTAGTATCGAATACTCTGCTCAATAATCACAAGAGTACGAGGTATCCTTGGAAAAAAAACGGTGATAATTTTCAATTAAGTTACATCATGGTCAGACCGGGAATCCGAAATCAGATACTGGATTGCATGGCGTGCCCAGGAGCAAGATAAAGCCTCATATCACAGTGTACTTGTGATGAAGAGTAGGTTGAAGTTCCAGAGGTTAGCCAGAGAGAATAAATACGCAAAGAATTTGGATACAGAAGTAGTAAGAGATGACAACACACGCTTGAAGTTATCGAAGGCAATAGATACAGCAATAGGGAATACCTCAGTATGCAGTGCAGTTGAAGAGAAATGGACATCCCTAGAAAGGCCAATCACAGATGTTGGAAAGAAAAATATGTGTACAAGGAAGGTAACTGCGAAGAACTATACTTTAGCTAATCGACGAAAGAAGGACGTCAAAAAATGTTCAAGGGAATTCAGGAATAGAGAAATAAAAGTCGTTGAGGAATGAAATAAATAGAAAGTGCATGGAAGCTAAGACGAAACGCCTGCACGAAATATGTGAACAAATCGAAGAACAAATGTTGTTGAATGGACTGACTCAGCATAAGGAAAGTCAAAACAACCTTTGGTAACATTAAAAGCAAAGGTAGTAACATTAATAGTGCAACCGTAATGTCATTACTAAATGCAGACGAGAGAGGGTCTAGGTGGACAGGGTATACTGAAGGCCTCTGAGGGGGAAATTGGTCCGATGTGATACAGGAAAAAACTGGAGTCGATTTACAAGAGACAGGGGATCCAGAATTTAAGAAAGGTTTGGAGAGCTTACGATCATGTAAGACAGAAGGAATAGATAACATTCCAGCAGAATTCCTAAAAGTGGCAACAAGACGACTATTCACGTTGGTGTGCAGAATATATTACTCTGGTGACATACCGTCTGACTTACGAAAAAATATCATCCACACAATTCCAAAGGCGGCAAGAGCTGACAAATGCGAGAAATATCGCACAGTAAGCTTAACAGCTCTTGCATCCAAGTCGCTGACAAAAAAAAATGGAAAAGAAAATTGAGGATGTACTATATGACGATCAGTTCTGCTTTAGGAAAGGTTAAGATACCAGAGAGGTGATTCTGACCATGCAGTAATGGAAGCAAGAGGAAAGAGAAATCAAGACACCATCATCTGATTTGTTGACCTGGAAAGAGAGTTCGACAATTGAAATGCTGCAAGATGCTCGAAATTCTGAGAAAAATATGAGTAAGCCGCAGGGAAACACAGCTAATATAAAGTATGTACAAGAGACAAGAGGGAATAATAACAATAACCGACCAAGACCGAAGTGTTCGGATTAAAAAGGATATAAGGCAGGATGTAGTCTTTCTCCCCTCCTGTTCAATCTCTACAGGGATGAAGGAATGTTGGAAATAATAGGAAAGTGCTGGAGTGGAATTGAAATTCAAGGTGGAAGGATATCAGTGATAAGATTCGCTGATGGCATTTCTATCCAGAGTGAAAGTGAGAGTGACACGATAAGCTGAATGGAGTGAACATTCTAATGGATACAGAATAAGGACTGAGAGTAAATCGAAGAAAAACGAAAGTAATGAAGTAGACTAAATTATGGAATTCTGCTATCAAGGCAGCAGAATAAACAATGCTGGATGGAGCAAGGGGGGGCATCAAAGGCAGTCTAGCAATGGGGAAAAGAGCATTCCTGGCCATGAGAAGTCTGCTGGTATCAAACATAGGCCTTAATCTGAGGAAGTAATTGTTGAGAATGTAGGGTTGGGCAGAGTAGTCTATGGTAGTGAAACATGGACTCTGGAAAAACCGGAAGGAAAAGAATTGAAGCATTTCGGATGTGCTGCTACAGGCGAATGTTGGTAATTGGATGGACTGATAAAGTAAGGAAAGAGGAGGTTGAGAGCAGAATCGGAAAGAAATATGTGGAAAACACAGAAAAGGAGAAGGGGCGGGATGACAGTACATCTGTTATGATATCAGCGATGACTAATATGGTGCGACAGGGAGCTTTGGAGGGCAGTTACTGTAGAGGAAGGTGCAGTTGGAATACATCAAACAACTGAAGACGTAGGTTGCAAATGTTACTCTGAGATGAAGTGGTTGGCATAGGAGGGGTACTCGTAGGACGGGCTGCATCAAACCTGTTAGAAGACCTACGAAAAAATGTAAAGTTATTCTAAATTATGCATTTCCTAATGCATTTATCAAATTGCATTAGCTAAATATTTACGACTGCCTTGTAATAGTAATAATATAGAGAGTATAACAAATGATGCAGAACTTTAACAGAGATAGAAGTTGTTGTTGTTGTGGTCTTCAGTACTCAGACTGGTTTGATGCAGCTCTCCATCCTACACTATCCTGTGCAAGCTCCTTCATGTCCCAGTACCTACTGCAGCCTACATCCTTCTGAATCTGCTTAGTGTATTAATATCTTGGTCTCTCTCTACGATTTTTACCCTCCACGCTGCCCTCCAGTACAAAATTGGTGATCCCTTAATGCCTCAGAACATGTTCTACAAACTGGTCCCTTCTTCTAGTCAAGTTGTGCCACAAACTCCTCTTCTCCCCAATTCTATTCAATGCCTTCTCATTAGTTATGCGATCTACCCATCTAATTTCAGTATTCTTCTGTAGCACCACATTTCGAAAGCTTCTATTCTCTTCTTGTCTAAACTATTTATGGTACACGTTTCACGTCCATACATGGCTACACTCCATACAAATACCTTCAGAAACGACTTCCAGACATTTAAATCAATACTCGATGTTAACCAATTTCTCTTCTTCAGAAACGCTTTCCTTGCCATTGCCAGTCTACATTTTATATCCTCCTTACTTCGACCATTGTCAGATATTTGGCTCCAAAAATACCAAAACTCCTTTACTACTTTAAGTGTCTCATTTCCTAATGTAATTCCCTCAGCATCACCCGACTTAATTCGACTACATTCTATTAACCTCGTTTTGCTTTTTTTGATGCTCATCTTATACCCTACTTTCAAGACACTGTCCATTCCATTCAACTGCTCTTCCAAGTCCTTTGCTGACTTTGACAGAGTTACAATGTCATCTGCGAACCTCAAAGTTTTTATTTCTTCTCCATGGATTTTAATACCGACTCCTAACTTTACTTACTCCCTTACTGCTTGCTCTATATGGTACTGAACTACAATTACGCCGTTAAAATACCAGTTAAGAGTAGAGGTAGAATTGTAAGAGATCCAGCAGCTGCGGTGGTAAATTACATTATTAAGCAAGCGACACAGAGTAAGATGAGCGCACATGTAAAATATTAACCGTGACAGGCAGAATAGTTGGATCTCCAGTTTCAATTCCCTCGTGACATTCGAAGCTCACCGAGTGATTATCCCTCTGTAAACGTCCTGGAGTAACGTAGACCTAGCGTCCAGTGTCATGTGGCAAACTGATTGCTCTTAGGCTATCTTCTTTCTCAAGGCACCCCTTTAAGTGAACAGGTAGACCTGAACTGCAGGAACGCCCCCCAAAGTAGAAAACCGCCAAGACCAACTTCCTCACTCGGTATTAACAAAGAGTCGCGAGGCAGTATAGTACGGCGAGCTAATACCAGGGATATGCCACAAGCCACACCAAGAAATGACTGCCCTGACGATCATGACTGATCAGCATAATCCGGCATTAGTCGGCTGCCTATGTGTGTGCCAGTTAAGGAAAGGTACACGCATACCGTACAAATACGTTATCGCCAGTTAAAGAAGCATATACCAACATATATTGTCCATCACGGGCCTCAGCATGGCTCAGGTCTCTCACATTATTATTATTATTTTTTTTTTTTTTGAATCATCAGCCATCTCAGTGATTTGATGCTGCCCGCTACGAATACCTCCCTCATTCTTCAATTACTTACTGGATGTAACTCTGTCTTCCTCTACAGTTTTTGCCTTCTACAGCTCCGTCTAGCACCATGGAAGTCATTCCTTGATGTCTCAACGTAAGTCCTATCGTCCTATCCGTTCTACTTGTCAGTGTTTTGCACATATTCCTCTCCTCTGTTATTCTACGCCGAACCTCCTCTTTCGTAACCTTATCAGTAAACCTAATTTTCAAGAATCGTCTATAACACAACTTCTCAAATGCTTCGACTCTTTTCCGTTCCAGTTGACCCACAGTTCATGTTTCACTGAGATACATTGCTGTACTCCAGTGTCACATACTTAGATATTTCTTCCTTTAATTACACAGCCCATGTTTAATACTAGTACACTTTTCTTGGCCCGGAAAGCCCGTTTTGCCAGTGCTAGTCTGCCTTTGATGGCCTTGTTGCGTCCATCATTGATTAGCATGCTGCCTAAGAAGTGCAATTGGTTAATTTGATCTACTGAGTGACCGTCAATCCTGATGTTAAGTTTCTCGCTGTTCTCATTTAAGCTGTTTCTCATTACTTTCATCTTTCTTCGATTTACTCTCAAACCATATTCTGTACGCATTAGACGGTCATTCCATTCAGCAAATCATGTAATTCTTCTTCACTTGCACGTCACCAGCGAATCTTATCATTGATATACTTTCACCTTGAATTTTAATTCCACTCCTGAATCTTTGTTTTATCCCCATCATTGCTTCTTCAATGTGCAGATCCTACAGTAGGGGCGAAAGGCTACATCCCTGCCTTACACACTTTTTAACCCGAGCACTTCGTTCTTTGTCGTCCACTCTTATTATTTCATCTTGGCTCTTGTACATATTATACATTACCTGTCTCTCTCTATAAGTTACCCCTATTTTCTCAGAATTTCGAAAATCGTGCACCATTTATTTCACATTGTCCAACACTTTTTGCAGTTCGTCAAATCCTGTGATCGTGTCTTGATTTATCTTTGGCCTTGCTTCCATTATTAACAGCATCATCAGATTTGTCTCTCTGATGCTTTTACCTTTCCTAAGGCCAAACTGATCGTAATCTAGCGCATCCCCAATTTTCTTTTGCGGTGTTCTATATATTATTCTTGTGTGCAGCTTCGATGGATGAGCTGTTAAGATTATTGTGAGGAAATTCTCGCACCTGTCAGCTCTTGCCACCTTTGGAACTGTGTGGCTGATGCTTTTCCGAAAGTCAGATGGTATGTCGTCAGAGTCATACATTCTACACACCTACGTGAATAGTCGTTTTGTAGCCACATTCCCCAATAATTTTATAAATTGTGATGGAATGATATCTATCCATTCTGCCTTATTTGACTTATTCCTCCAAGGCTCTCTTAAATTCTAATTCTAATACACGATAACCTATCTTTTGTAAATCGACTTCTGGTTCTTGTTCTATCAGATGAGACAAATTTTCCACAAATTTTCCCCCACGTAGGGGAGGTCTCAAGGTAATCTTCGCACCTAGCCGGTAGCTGTGGCCGTGCGGTTCTGGCGCTGCAGTCCGGAACCGCGGGGCTGCTACGGTCGCAGGTTCGAATCCTGCCTCGGGCATGGGTGTGTGTGATGTCCTTAGGTTAGTTAGGTTTAAGTAGTTCTAAGTTCTAGGGGACTTATGACCTAAGATGTTGAGTCCCATAGTGCTCAGAGCCATTTGAACCATTTTTGAATCTTCGCACCTATCCGCTCTCTCCTCCGTATTTTGCTATCGGTTTCCTGTTGCACTCTTAGTGTTACCAACTTTACTTTCAATTTCACAAAAGGTTGTTTCGGCTTTCCAGTATGCTGAGTCACTCTTTCAGAAAATCAGTTCTTTTTGGATTTATTCACATTTTTCATGGAGCCATTTCGTCTTAGCTTCCTTGCACTTCCTATTTATTTCATTCCTCAGTGACATGCACTTCTGTATTCCTGAAATGTCCGTTCCTCTTTCATGTCCGTGCACACATATCTTGTGTGGTGAACTGCCTACAATATAGTCAGAACAACGCTCTCCAAGTCGTTAATATTTTTTCACAAGACCTTATCCACTATATTTGTTTAATGCAACTACACACTGACGGCAGCTTGATCCCTTCTAGTGCTGCTATTAGGGAAATATCAGTATCTTAAGCGGGATATAATGCTATAGGTCCCGTGTTGAACACATCTCAGCACAATAGAATAAGTATTCATGCCATCAAGATGGTTTACTAAGAATCACACACCAGGTCACGAAAACGAGCTCGAACATTTAAACACGTGCAGTGCGTAGATGTAATTGACCATTTTGTCCAATTGCACATATTTCACAGGGATAATCACTCCATCTGTATGCTACTTGGATAGCCTAGTAATTTCACATTTTGGCTTATAGTTGTATTTCGATTGGCAAAAGAATTGCATACTGAGGACGTTTTAATTTAAAACGAGGTAAACTACTGCCCATTGGAATTCAAATAGCCGGAGCCGCATTGGAGAACAGAGAGTGCCAAACGCGCTTCCCGCACTCTGTCACTGCACGCAGAACGAACAGACCCAACATAATGAGAATGATTTATGTCGTGCGGTGGCGATGGCGATGAAAAATACTTTCATGCTGCAGCTGGAATTAGCGTGCCACATTTCTGTCCCTCTCTCTCTCTCTCTCTCTGTCTGTGTGTTTGTCTCTCTATGACACACACATACACACACACACACACACACACACACACACACACACACACACACACACACACACAAACACATACACGTGATTCAAAAAATAGCACTCGCATCGAGCACCTGACATTACGTGCCAGTCATGTGAAACAGTTACTGGTTTTGGTGCGGGCAGTATTCGCAGCACGCCATGACAGAAAATATTAACTGCTTTACCTCAGTTACATCCATATTCCAACATCAACTGCGCTCTGCAAGCGAGACAGGACAAAATTTACGAGTCCTACCGACGTGTACAAATTCTATGTGATTAACAACCGAAACGTGGAATTCTGAAGACCCGGAATTGTGAAACCTTGGCTATGAAAGCCAGAGAAAGGAAACACGAGAAACAACGGGAGGAAGATAATGTTTCAACGTCTTTTATGAACTATTTCCATTATAGAGGAGATGGAAGGTTGGATGAGAAAAGTGAATAATCCTCACATCACAATTAAACTGTTTCTGGAAACCACGGCAATTCTAGGACTTTTTTATTACTGGACGGGAACTGCGAGTCCAATTTCTAACCGCAACGGCACCTACTTTGGTAGACTGAAATCACAATGCGGTATTATTGGGTTGCATCTTGCAGTAGAAATAAAAGTAAAATAAGTGAAACCTCTCCTCAGAGACTCAATCCGGCGATTAGTCCGTACTCCTTCCATCAAATTGAGGAGATAGGGTCGCTTTGACGGTGGGATAAGATGAATAATTTGTATGTTTATAATTCTAGATGGCATCATCGTTCGAGTAGTATAGACGCATACTGAGGAACCGGCCCCAACTTCAGTGTGCATTACGTGGCTATCGCGTACATAGTTTCCACGTTATAATTTTCAAAAAACTCGCCATATCTTGTGTAAAAGCGGTTAAGATATTTCTTACACTTCCATATAGATGAATAAAGAGACCTATATTTATTTATTCTTCATAATTACTGCCTGTTATCTGAAAAGCTAAAACAAGGCCATATGAATCACATTTACTTGGACAGCAATAGGTTATGTGGTAATCACTTAATTTTGATAATTGAAAAAGATATTAAAAAAACTACAACTACTTCTACTATTATCAAACCACCTTTAAAACCTTTAACCAGGCACCCAGCTACTAATCTGCTACAAACAGTACAGAGATTGTTGTCTGTTTGTTCATTTATTTTGGTGCATTCAACTTGCTGGTTGTTCCCGCTACTGGATCCGCCCACATACAACCCCGGTCAACAGCCATTGCCTGCTAGATCCACTGGGCGAAACGTCGGCAGTGTTTCCACTACAGCAAGTAATTTCACCCGTCACTGTTATTTCTGAAAGTCTACACTTCCATGACCATATGACAGCATTTCATTCATTGGTTGCGACCTCAGTTATCTTCTCTCCATATGCCTTGGTGGCAGCATGATGAGTTATGGTTGAATGCCTCGTGGAGTCTTACTTGGCCTTCCTGGATGTTGCCGCTTCAGTATCGTCCAAGATGCGGAAGGTCGAGTGGCTCCTTAGTGCTGCTTTGGGGATCCAAAATGCTTAATACCTGTCTTTACGTATCTGCTGAATCAACACAGATCGTGCAGTCGCACGATGTGTGCTCTGGTGTTCCCACAATGATTTTGTATAGATATTTGGAAAAGGGCCTTGGCCAGTCAGGCAGTGTAGCAATCCAGTAGCTAGGTTACAGAATCTCATTTTTAGTCCCTCCCCGATGTTAGAGAGAAATTCGCGTCTTATGATGACAGTGCCTGAAGTGTCCCATTCATTTTACCACCTTTGTAATATGCGATCTTTTATTGCCTTTTTCGAACTGGCCTCACTTCCTAGATCCCTTCATATTTCATTCTGATTATCGTGTTGCTTTGGGAGCCAATATCATTAATACCTGTCGTTCATCAACCGCTGAATCTTCATTGATCGTGCAGTCCCACGATGTGTGTTTTGGTGTGTACACAATGATTTGGCATAGATATGTGGAAAAGGGCCATGGGCACTCAGGCAGTGTATCAATCCACTAGATAGGTTACAAAATGTCATTTTTAATCCATTCCTGATGTTAGAGAGAAATTCGTTGTTTCTCCAGCCAGTGCCTGAAGTGCCCCACTCATTTTACCACCATTGTAATATGCGATCTTTTATCGCCTTTTTCGAATTGTCCACGGTTCCTAGCAAGCTTCGTATTACAGTTTGATTATATTTCTTTAACCAGTAAAAGTCTCCCTTTCTCGTAATTATCAAGTTCAGTGGGCATATTCCTACAATTACTATCATGGGATCATTCGGGGTAGTGCGGTAGGCGTCCGTTAATATTAGTAACACTCCTCGTTGAACTCTTGTCACTACAGAGGCTGGATTTACTAGCTGCAACATATGAGTCCAGCCTCTCGCACCATACCCTACGTCTGATGCTGACATAGAATGGTGGTATACTCTGATTGGCTTCAAGGGAAGTCGAAATTGCCTATTGCCAGTGGTTATAATTTTATTCGTCACGTTTTTACTTTTCTGCCTGTTTGCTCTAAATGAAGTAAAAAATTACGAAGTTAGTAAAGAAAAACCCCTAGATATCTCGAATAAAGAGACAGCATGCCTTTAACAGTAATTTTTGTACGTGTTTTATTCTTGTTCATCCAACTCAAGAAGTGAAAGTGTCTTCACGTAGCCGACAGCGGTAACTTGCTGCCCTCGTAATCCATTGAGTGCTATTTATTCATAACAACTGCCATCGATAATCCATTTAATAGGTTCAAAGAACGTTAGGTTAATCGTTATGGTGCTCTTGTGTCTAAAGAGCACGTGGTGAAAACTGGAGGTCAGGTTCTAGTTATCGATCATACGGATACTGAAAAACGCTCCTGATCAGGCTGAAGTATCTAATGACCGACCCAATGAAACTCCTTGTGAAAATCATAATATAATGTATAATTAAAATTAGATCACGGTGTGGTGCTTCCATTGTTCCAAAACTTTGTCGAAGTGTTATATACTGTAAACCATTGCTTGTAGAACGATACTGTATGGAAAAAATGCTAATGCGTAAGGTGGAAGTGATTTTATAATTTCACCTATAAAATTCGATGCTCGTTGCACGCAAGGTAAAACATCAACATTGGAAACAGAAAAGAAAACTGCCAAAGAACGTATAGTGCAGTTAATAACTTGAAGTATTAATGTTTCGTCATAATGATTATTAGTTCGTTATGAAAAAGCTTTCGGCTTCTTACGCCATCGTCAGGTAACTTGATGCTGACCAGACAGTCCACACAACTACTTAAACGCCAACAATTCATAGCTGTAAAAAGAGTGCTGTACAAAGATATGAGGCATTTTATGACTATATTGATACAAACCAAGAGCGTGGTATAATACCTAAACAGACTCTCAACAAATACATCTCACATTACAGAATGCTCATATATTAAAACTATGTGAGGGTACAAATGAGACATGTTCTGCAAGTGAGTAATGACGCAGGGTACTATGCCATATAGACAAACTCGTGATTGTCACGATCAGACCGAATAAATGAAGGTTAAGAAAGAAGTTTATCGAATGTGGGTGTGGAATAGTTATACTTATTAGCTAATGGTGAGAGGAATAATAATGTTATGATTCTCGTCATCAATTTTAATGACGACATATGGCCAATGTTAAATAGAAACGTATATTGCAGGTTTGGTAGTGAAGTCAGTAAGGAGCTGGCTGCACAGTCTGTATCTGCAAAGACTGAAGTAATTAGTAATCGTGGGGTATCTGTTGAGAGGCCAGACCTACGTGTGGTTCCTGAAGAGGGGCAGCAGCCTTTTCAGTAGTTGCAGGGGCAGCAGTCTGGCTGATTGACTGATCTGGCCTTCCAACATTAACCAAAACGGCCTTGATGTGCTGGTACTGCGAATGGCTGAAATCAAAGGGAAACTACAGCCGTAATTTTTCCCGAGGGCATGCAGCTGTACTGTATGATTAAATGATGATGGCACACTCTTGAGTAAAATATTCCGGAGGTAAAATAGTCCCCCATTTGGATCTCCAGGCGGGGACTACTCAAAGGGACGTCGTTATCAGGAGAAATAAAACTGGCCCTCTACGGATCGGAGCGTGGAATGTACGATCACTTAATCGGGCAGGTTGGTTAGAAAATTTAAAAAGGGATATGAATAGGTTAAAGTTAAATATAGTGGGAATTAGTGAAGTTCGGTGTCTGGAGGAACAATACTTTTGGTCAGGTGAATACAGGGCTATAAATACAACATCAAATAGGGGTAATGCAGGAGTAGGTTTAATAATGAATAAAAATAGGAGCGCGGTTAGGCTACTACAAGCAGCATAGTGAACTCTTTATTGTGGCAAAGATAGACACGAAGCCCACGCCTACTACAGTAGTACAAGTTAATATGCCAACTAGCTCTGCAGGTAATGAAGAAATTGATGAAATATATGATGAGATAAAAGAAATTATTCAGGTAGTGAAGGGAGACGAAAATTTAATAGTCATAGGTGACTGGAATTCAACAGTAGGTAAAGGAAGAGAAGGAAACGTAGCAGGAAAATATGGATTCGGCGTAATAAATGAAAGAGGAAGCCGCCTGGTAGAATTTTGCACAGAGTATGACTTAATCATAGCTACACTTGGTTCAAGACTCATGAAAGAACCTTGTATACATGTAAGAACCCGGGAGATACTAGAAGGTATCAGATAGATTATATATAATGGTAAGACACGGATTTAGGAACAAGGTTTTAAATGGTAAGACTTTTCCAGGGGCAGATATATACTCTGACCACAATCTATTGGTTATGAACTGTAGATTAAAACTGAAGAAACTGCAAAAATGTGGGAATTTAAGAAGATGGGACGTGGATAAATTGACTAAAACACAGATTGTACAGAGTTTCAGAGAGAGCATAAGAGAACAATTGACACGAATGGGGAAAAGAAATACAGTAGAAGAAGAATGGGTAGCTTTGAGAGATGAATTAGTGAAGGCAGGATAGGACCTAGTAGGTAAAAAGAAGAGAGCTAGTAGAAATCCTTGGGTAACAGAAGAGATAGTGAATTTAATTGATGAAAGGAGAAAATATAAAAATGCAATAAATGAAGCTGGTAAAAAGGAATACAAACGTCTCAAAAATGTGATCGACAGGAACTGCAAAATGGCTAAGTAGGGATGGCTAAAGGACAAATGTAAGGATGTAGAGGCTTTTCACACGAGGGGTAAGATAGATGCTGCCTAGAGGAAAATTAAAGAGACCTTTGGAGAAAAGAGAACCACTTGCATGAATATCAAGAGCTCAGATGGAAATCCAGTTATAAGGAAAAAAGGGAAAGCACAAAGGTGGAAGGAGTATATAGAGGGTCTATACTGGCGCGATGTTCTTCAGGACAATATTATGAAAATATAAGAGGATGTAGATGAAAATTAAATGGGAGATATGATACTGCGTGAAGAGTTTGACAGAGCACTGAAAGACCTAAATAGAAACACGGCCCCGGGAGTAGACAAGATTCCATTAGAGCTAGTGACAGTCTTGGGGGAGCCAGTCCTGACAAAACTCTACCATCTGGTGAGCAAGATGTATGAGACCGGCGAAATACCCTCAGACTTCAAGAAGAATATAATAATTCCAATCACAAAGAAAGCAGGTGCTGACAAATGAGGAAATTACCGAACTATAAGTTTAATAAGCCATGGCTGCAAAATACTAACGCGAATTCTGTACAGACGAATGGAAAAACTGCTAGAAGCCGACCTCGGGGAAGATCAGCTTGGAATCGGTAGAAATATCGGCACACGTGAGGCGATACTGACCCTACTGAAGCTTTTGACAAAGTTGACTGGAATACTCTATTTCAAATTCTGAAGGTGGCACGGGTAAAGTACAGTTTTTAGAGTCGAGGGACATGAAAGGGAAGCAGTGGTTGGGAAGGCAATGACACAGGGTTGTAGCCTCTCCCCGATGCTATTCAAACTGTATATTGAGCCAGCAGTAAAGGAAACGAAAGAAAAGTCCGGAGTAGGTATTAAAATCCATGAAGAAGAATTAAAAACTTCGAGGTTCGCCGGTGACATTTTAATTGTGTAAGAGACAGCAAAGGACCTGCACGAGCAGTTGAACGGAATGGACAGTGTCTTGAAAGTAGGGTGTAAGATGAACATCCACAAAAGCAAAACGAGTATAATGGAATGTAGTCGAATTAAGTCGGGTGATGCTGAGGGAATTAGATTAGGAAGTGAGACACTTAAAGTAGTAAAGGAGTTTTGATATTTGGGGAGCAAAATAACTGATAATGGTCGAAGTAGAGAGGATATAAAAAGTAGACTGGCAATGACAAGGAAAGCGTTTCTTAAGAAGAGAAATTGAGTAATATTGAGTATTAATTTAAGTGTCAGGAAGTCGTTTCTGAAAGTGTTTCTACGGAGTGTAGCCATGTATGGACGTGAAACGTGTACCATAAATAAGTTTAGACAAGAAGAGAGTAGAAGCTTTCGAAATGTGGTGCTACGGAAGAATGCTGAAGATTAGATGTGTAGATTGCATAACTAATGAGGAGGCATTGAATAGAATTGGGGAGAAGAGGAGTTTTTGGCACAACTTGACTAGAAGAAGGGACCGGTTGGTAGAACATGTTCTGAGACATCAAGGGATCACCAATTTAGTACTGGAGGGCAGCGTGGAGGGTAAAAATCGTAGGGGGAACCAAGAGATTAATGCACTAAGCAGATTCAGAAGGATGTAGGCTGCAGTAGGTACTGGGAAATGAAGAAGCTTGCACAGGATAGGGTAGCATGGAGAGGTGCATCAAACCAGTCTCAGGATTGAAGACCACAACAACAACAACGGGTAAAGAATAATATATATTCAACTTAAATGGTGTTACAGGGTTCTTCATATGCTAGATACGTATAACTGCAAACAGATATCTAGAGAGGCATTGCTTATGCCATACTTGACTAAGCGCCTTGTTCGAAGTTGCTTCCTATCAGATGAAGGTTGTGCTACATTCCTAGTTGAAGTACCGGGAGAGAGTGGACGGGATTTGCTAGATACTTGTCACAAGCCTCGGAGCAGCGTTAGCGGTGCTAGACGGGATTCGCGGGTTCAGCGATATCTATTATGGACCGCGGTCGATATCTGCAACCCCTAACAAGTGTGGTATCGAACGTTGATACCACAAATAACTTGCTGCAACTTTAATGAGGATGAATAATGGAACTATGTTTTGTCATTAAGGATCAGGTAATAAGTCTCTGATTGGTGTTTATTAAAGGGCAGGTTCAAGTAATGTTAATTTTCTCCATTTAGTTTCTGTATTGGGAACATCACATTTCACATCACATGAACGACATTCATTTACAACATGTTTAGCAGAGATGGAATCTTTCTTTTTCTGTCCCCAACTTCTTCCATGCTCAGTCAGTCGAGAAGTTATATCCCTACCTGACTGGCCCACGTATAAATTGCCACACAGACTGCAGAAATTCTATAAATTCCACTCGGTTCTAGTGCTAGAATCTTATCATTCCTGTTGAAAAGAAGCTGGGGAACAGTATTGGTAGTGTAAAAAGCTGTAGTATATTTCACGGACCTTAGTTTCCTAGTGAGAGCCTGTTATCAGAGTGGGTTTGTGCTGTATGGGGTTAAGGAGAGCTGTTACCCTCCGTCTCTTCTTTCTACCGAGTATTTTGTGAATCCGCGTAGGAATATAACCATTACTGTATGTTACTTATTTTCAATTAATTTTAAAAATCTGATGTTACTGTGTTTGTTGAGGTTACTTTCCTTTTCATCTTAAATAATTGCTATTGGTTACTGATGTCGAAGGTGGGGTCTAAAAAGTAGACAGAGTCCCCTCCCAACTCTAATGTAAACTTTATTTTACCGTGGTGGGAATTCTGATGTTGAGAAATTCTGGTGGTGCCTGTCTAAAAACACAATTCATTAGCCACATAAATAGTCCAATATTCTATTTTAGAACTTAGAGGCCCTTTATCTGAAAATGTTTGCTCAAAATTATACATAAATATTTTAACTAATAAGGGATTTAGTGGGGACACCATTATTAACGCATTTCACTGCCTGTACAGAGACTACTGGAATTGGAAGTAACTTTGCGGTAAGTGTGTTTCAGTGGCCGACGTTATATCTTCTGTCTCCACTAGACTTGTTCCGGTTTTATGTAACCTTTCAGTTAAGATTTACGTGGTCTCTGCTGCAGGAATAATAGAAAACACGCTGCTAACATGAAATTAGCCTACGTTTGTTCCAGGAGATATCGGCGCATCTTTTTAAGTTTACTCACTAACGCAGGTGAATTAAGTATTCTAATCTTTTGTTGAAATCTAGTTTTTGTTTTAATCAGTGAATCAAGCTCGTTTGCTAAATTATGACAACGTGCTGAAACTTAAAACACTACAGGTCTTATTGTAACACCTTCTTTGTGAAGCTTAGGTGACGCATATAACCTACTTACTATTGGATTCATGTGTGTGAGGTATTTGGCATCACTCTCAGTAAACATGGATTTGAAGATTTTAATGAAGTTCTTCATTTAGATAACACATGGAACTCAACAGGGTTAAGGAATGTAAACATTTTTTTCAATGTATTTTGACTTATTAAGTAAGACAAAACTTTCACATATTGAGAAGACAGTTTTTTCTTTAATGTGTACAACACTTTTTGCTTTCTAGAACTAGCGTTGAACGTTTCTGTATGTACAGATAACTGTTTGATTTTAGCTTTCTCTTGAAGGTACATCAGGTATGTTATAGCAACCTACTTTTCTGTGACTGCTTTATCAAATATGTCGAATTCACAAGGGTGTAGGAGTGACGTAATTGGCATGTGAACAACGTTCAAGTGTAAAGACACATTATGACGCAACACATACCACTTTAACATTTCTTCGCTCGCCCGCGTCCTCTCGACAGCACAGACAGTTTTCTTGGCTGCTTGTGGGGTATTTCTTGACTTCAGCATCGCGTGTTTCGGTGTTATGTTCAGTTTTACGCACTCGCGATTGAACCGGATATGCTTTGTGGCTTTGGACTTGTGTTTCACTAGCCTATTTTATGTGACTGTTAACTGAGCTAAGTTAGGTTATTTCATAAAATTTACGTGCTGGCGTACGCCCTCGCCAGCACACCGGTCGGCAATAGGACACACTGTACAGCAGGTGCTGAACTAGGCGCGCCTGTGACAAGAGAAGACCAAGACACGACCACAGCCTACGCGCCGATAACGGTCCCTGGTCAGCGTGCTCATAGGCCGCAGCCGCCGACCGAGCTGTCTCTATCTCGCAATCTAAGTACCTCAATAAGTTGCATAGGGACTCAGTTCGCATTGCACCTCAATACGTCGCACTATGCTCTAGACGTCTACAGTGATAGTCGTCGCCTCGCACCTTAGCCATCTGTGAGGGAACGTTAGTAATTGTATATAGCTGTGACATGGACACGGATAAAATTCAAGAATTGGTACATTGAGACGTGGCTGGCTCATGCTATGCGCTGGATTAAACCTTCATTACGATTCTGTGTTTAGTCTCCCGCGGTTATCGAGATTGTGCTGTTATCCTCTCCTTCCGCGGGTGGCATCAGCGGCGTGTATAGATATTCGCACCTTGGACTATCTTTAACCTGGCGATAATACACTCCTGGAAATGGAAAAAAGAACACATTGACACCGGTGTGTCAGACCCACCATACTTGCTCCGGACACTGCGAGAGGGCTGTACAAGCAATGATCACACGCACGGCACAGCGGACACACCAGGAACCGCGGTGTTGGCCGTCGAATGGCGCTAGCTGCGCAGCATTTGTGCACCACCGCCATCAGTGTCAGCCAGTTTGCCGTGGCATACGGAGCTCCATCGCAGTCTTTAACACTGGTAGCATGCCGCGACAGCGTGGACGTGAACCGTATGTGCAGTTGACGGACTTTGAGCGAGGTCGTATAGTGGGCATGCGGGAGGCCCGGTGGACGTACCGCCGAATTGCTCAACACGTGGGGTGTGAGGTCTCCACAGTACATCGATGTTGTCGCCAGTGGTCGGCGGAAGGTGCACGTGCCCGTCGACCTCGGACGGGACCGCAGCGACGCACGGATGCACGCCAAGACCGTAGGATCCTACGCAGTGCCGTAGGGGACCGCACCGCCACTACCCAGCAAATTAGGGACACTGTTGCTCCTGGGGTATTGGCGAGGACCATTCGCAACCGTCTCCATGAAGCTGGGCTACGGTCCCGCACACCGTTAGGCCGTCTTCCGCTCACGCCCCAACATCGTGCAGCCCGCCTCCAGTGGTGTCGCGACAGGCGTAAATGGAGGGACGAATGGAGACGTGTCGTCTTCAGCGATGAGAGTCGCTTCTGCCTTGGTGCCAATGATGGTCGTATGCGTGTTTGGCGCCGTGCAGGTGAGAGCCACAATCAGGACTGCATACGACCGAGGCACACAGGGCCAACACCCGGCATCATGGTGTGGGGAGCGATCTCCTACACTGGCCGTACACCTCTGGTGATCGTCGAGGGGACACTGAATAGTGCACAGTACATCCAAACCGTCATCGAACCCATCGTTCTACCATTCCTAGACCGGCAAGGGAACAAGCTGTTCCAACAGGACAATGCACGCCGGCATGTATCCCGTGCCACCCAACGTGCTCTAGAAGGTGTAAGTCAACTACCCTGGTCAGAAAGATCTCCGGATCTGTCCCCCATTGAGCATGTTTGTGACTGGATGAAGCGTCGTCTCACGCGGTCTGCACGTCCAGCACGAACGCTGGTCCAACTGAGGCGCCAGGTGGAAATGGCATGGCGAGCCGTTCTACAGGACTACATCCAGCATCTCTACGATCGTCTCCATGGGAGAATAGTAGCCTGCATTGCTGCGAAAGGTGGATATACACTGTACTAGTGCCGACATTGTGCATGCTCTGTTGCCTGTGTCTGTGTGCCTGTGGTTCTGTCAGTGTGATCATGTGATGTATCTGACCCCAGGAATGTGTCAATAAAGTTTCCCCTTCCTGGGACAATGAATTCACGGTGTTCTTATTTCAATTTCCAGGAGTGTAGTTTCCGACTGGGCGGTGTGCGACCAGTCGGTGGGTTGGCGTCGAGCTGCGAGGAATTCTCTGCTGGTCGTAGTTTGGCCGGGGCCCGCTGGCTGTCTCTACGCGGTGTCGGAGTGTGCGGCGCTGTTCCCATTGCTATGCGGTCAGTGGCTCACCGACCCTGGACAAGAAAGTTGATGTAACCTACCAGAAAGTCAAGACTGTTCACATTGCGTAGTTTGGAGTTTGTTGTCTGCTGTTGGGATATTCGCGGGAGCAACAACGTGGTTTTCAAGTTGGAAAATCCCAGCCACCCTCCGGTGGAGTTTCACTGTATTTGGTTATTTGAATTGAAGTGCACCAGCGGAATCTTCTGGCTTTTGGCCGTTAACGTTCCGGTTATCTGCCCTGGGGGTTGACGTAAATTTCAGGCAGTATTGTTTCCTCATCGTGTTGTTGATGTCCAGCACGGTGTGTAGTTTGATAGCTCCATGTATAAGTGGTTGTGGGCGCCAGTGTCTTCTACGTTGTTTCGTTGAACTCCATGTTTTGTCCCGGTCGGGTGAAGTGGAAGTTATCTTGTCGGTGGGTCCGCTGACTCTTGGTAGGTTGCGTTGTCGTCGGATCGTGAATGGTTGGCCCGACTGCTTGTCTCACCTAACGAGCTTTAGTGTTTGAATTACAGGCCGACTCTCGGACATCTGGGTACCCTTGTATGTACTGCGTTATTTTTTAAAATTTGTCCTTGTTCTTGGTATTAGTATGGCTTCTAGCCGATTTAGTGTTTTAAATTACAGTTGTTTTATCCTTAAGGCCTTTAGCCTAGTTTAAAATATTGTTTCACGTAAGACCTTTGGCACTTTAAATATTTTTTGAATTTTTAAGCTTTCGGCTTCTAGCCTATTTGAATTTAACTTGTTTACTTTAACCTATTGAATGTTTAAGTCGGTTAGAGTGTCAGTTGTTTGTTCTTAAAGCCTTCAGCCTAAATTAAAGATCCGTTTCACGTAATGTCCGTGGTATTAAAAAAAATTAAAATTTGCAGTTTTAGGTGTTCGACTTTCAGCCAAGTTGAATTTATCTTTTTTATCTCAGCTTAACTAAAGAACTGTTTTAAGATAATGCTTTGCTTCTAAATTTCTGATTATGCTTGCGTTTTAAGTTATTGGCCTTCAGCTGTTTTTAAATTAAAGTGGCTTTCAGCCGGTAATTAAATCCCAAAGATTAGTGTGTAAAACAAAAACTTTGGGCTCTTGTAATATTTGATCAAATGATAGAGTTCTGTGTTCGAGTGTAACTGATAGCTCTTTACTTTGTCCCCTTTTCACAATTGATTCTACCTGTCCTGTCCTGCGGGATTAGCAGGACGTCTCATACATGTTATTTTATTGCTGTTAGCCACAGAACTTCAGACTGGACGTCACTGAAGTTAAGTACTCTATTGGTTCCTGTAATAAAGCGTATTTGAACCACATGTGCATTTTGTGTTGTAGAGAGAGGAGACCGGCTACTCACGTATCATACCACCCTCTCCTCAACAAGCCAGGAAGAACAAAACATTACAAGAGGGAACAGCCACAACAGTTTATGGAATATTCCGTCGGCTCTTAGAGGACCATAGACATGTTACTAGCATGAATACAAAGCATTAATGTAATTCCGTAACATTTAAAGTCCGCTATGAACCGGCTCTCGGCTTCTTAGGCCATCGTCAGACAACTTAAAAGCTAAACAGATGCAAGTTCAGCAAGAACTCATAGCTGTACAATGAATGTTCTATAAAGATATGTGACATTTTGTGACTATATCGATAAAAAACACAAACATGATGTAATTCCTAAAGTGACTGTGAAGAAAAACAGCTTACATGACAGTATATTGATATATTAAAACAATGGAAGAGTGTAAAACAGTACTGTTCAACAAATGAGCAATGGCAAAGACCACTACGTCATATGGACAATCTGGTGAATGTGACAAACAGAGCGAATGAAGGGACGAAGGTGTCTCGTGTCTGACGAATCTCCTTTGGTCTTACACCAGAAGATTGGATAGTGTGTTGTAAATGATTCTGAAGGAGGAAGATTTGAGCCTGTCTTTTACTAACGGAGAACACTGATCCAGATTTTTCTTTTGTTTCAAATGCATCCTTAGTAACATTTCTATTATATACTATTCAATAAGAAATACATCGCAGAGACTAATAAATTATACTCACTTCAACGTCACAAGAGTGAAAAGTTATTTAACTGTTATCATTAACATCATCTTGCCCCGTAGTCTAAGCCATCTTGGACCAGTTATAGTGCGAGATGACAGTTTTGCATCGCCATTTAAATTCCTCTGTCTAATTGCGATTTTATTGAAATAAATATTAGCACTACTACGTAATTGTAGTAAAATGTCATAGTTATTAATGTGGGCAAAGAAAACAGACTATCTCGAAAAACGAGGTTATTAAATGTGGTTAACCTCTGAAATCGTCAACGCGTCCCAGCCTCCCTCACAAAAAGTCAGATACGTTGCGGTCTGCTACAGGTATGCGTGTTTCGTAGTACAAGTGGTGTTTGGGATGCACATACGAGCTAAATTATTAGACACTGAGAAACCAGTGTGACAGATCACACACACCCTCAAAACAGATCAAGGGTTAAGTGACCGATACATTCACATCCACCGGGAAGAACATCAACATCACCGACAGTATTATTACCATACTGCAGTGCCTGTGTTGTTCAGAAACAGGATGCAAAGTTCCTTCCCAAGCAACAAGTAGTGCAGCAACTACAGGCTTCATGAAAAGCATGAATGCATTCACAGTTGCGAATATGGACAGCCATCAGCATTATAATGGAATGAGGGCAGTGAAAAATCCACACTCATGGAAATTGAAATAAGAACACCATGAATTCATTGTCCCAGGAAGGGGAAACTTTATTGACACATTCCTGGGGTCAGATACATCACATGATCACACTGACAGAACCACAGGCGCATAGACACAGGCAACAGAGCATGCACAATGTCGGCACTAGTACAGTGTATATCCACCTTTCGCAGCAATGCAGGCTGCTATTCTCCCATGGAGACGATCGTAGAGATGCTGGATGTAGTCCTGTGGAACGGCTCGCCATGCCATTTCCACCTGGCGCCTCAGTTGGACCAGCGTTCGTGCTGGACGTGCAGACCGCGTGAGACGACGCTTCATCCAGTCACAAACATGCTCAATGGGGGACAGATCCGGAGATCTTTCTGGCCAGGGTAGTTGACTTACACCTTCTAGAGCACGTTGGGTGGCACGGGATACATGCCGACGTGCATTGTCCTGTTGGAACAGCTTGTTCCCTTGCCGGTCTAGGAATGGTAGAACGATGGGTTCGATGACGGTTTGGATGTACTGTGCACTATTCAGTGTGCCCTCGACGATCACCAGAGGTGTAAGGCCAGTGTAGGAGATCGCTCCCCACACCATGACGCCGGGTGTTGGCCCTGTGTGCCTCGGTCGTATGCAGTCCTGATTGTGGCGCTCACCTGCACGGCGCCAAACACGCATACGACCATCATTGGCACCAAGGCAGAAGCGGCTCTCATCGCTGAAGACGACACGTCTCCATTCGTCCCTCCATTCACGCCTGTCGCGACACCACTGGAGGTGGGCTGCACGATGTTGGGGCGTGAGCGGAAGACGGCCTAACGGTGTGCGGGACCGTAGCCCAGCTTCATGGAGACGGTTGCGAATGGTCCTCGCCGATACCCCAGGAGCAACAGTGTCCCTAATTTGCTGGGAAGTGGCGGTGCGGTTCCCTACGGCACTGCGTAGGATCCTACGGTCTTGGCGTGCATCCGTGTGTCACTGCGGTCCGGTCCCAGGTCGACGGGCACGTGCACCTTCCGCCGACCACTGACGACAACATCGATGTACTGTGGAGACCTCACGCCCCACGTGTTGAGCAATTCGGCGGTACGTCCACCCGGCCTCCTGCATGCCTACTATACGCCCTCGCTCAAAGTCCGTCAACTGCACATACGGTTCACGTCCACGCTGTCGCGGCATGCTACCAGTGTTAAAGACTGCGATGGAGCTCCGTATGCCACGGCAAACTGGCTGACACTGACGGCGGCGGTGCACAAATGCTGCGCAGCTAGCGCCATTCGACGGCCTACACCGAGGTTCCTGGTGTGTCCGCTGTGCCGTGCGTCTGATCATTACTTGTACAGCCCTCTTGCAGTGTCCGGAGGAAGTATGGTGGGTCTGACACACCGGTGTCAATGTGTTCTTTTTTTCCATTTCCAGGAATGTATATTGTACTCGGACTCTAATCTGGGTCTGCTCCTTTAAACAAGAGACCGCCTTAACCGCTTTGGCTGTCCATGCATGAATCAGCCCCATACCAAAATTTCAGTATATCGTCATTTCTACGTCACAACCTGTAAACACATAATGTAATTCCGGTTCAGGGGATGCATGTCAAAAGGAACATCGCTTTTCTTAGCAACGCAGGCATTGCATTATTGAAACAGAAATTTCATACTGCCAATGAAGAGTGTGGAAAACCACTATCTAGCTTTTCAACCATGCTCATTTTATAGTTCCACCGTGGAGTTTCAGGTTTATTACCAATGCTTATTGCTATTCAGTGACCTTTGTTCCTGAGATATTCTACCAGTAATTATCTTTGCCATTTCTTTACTCCAAGGATAAATAATCAGTCAGATCATTAAGGAGTGTATTGTCATCGATATTACGTTGATGGAGATCCTACAGAAGAGCTTATTTTGGCTTATAATAGTTTTGTTATATGTTTACCTCCTTTGACGATGGCTGTCAAAGCTGAAATTTTTTTATGTCTTGTTAATTAGTGTAAGAATACAGATACATCGGATGATCACGTAGATGGAAATCTGTGGTAAAAAAGAAAATTTTGCCATTAAAAAATGTTTAGAAGTGTACAAATAACGTTTGCTTTCGTATGGTGACAAATTTGGTTTATTAGCTGACAGCGAGACAAGGGCCAATACGTAACCTTACCAGAAACCTTTGTCATTCTTATGGTGAGAGTGAGCGATGTGCAAGTCTATAGAGCAGGCCAAATAATTTGAAAACATGGGAGGAGTCGGTTATAAGAGACTCTTTGAAGCCAAACATCCGCGAAGGCATTTGGTCTTTTCGGTAGAACAACGATGCTTCTAGACAGACTTTTTAGTTAGCTCATGTGCTGCACGACCGTCTCCGTGACAGATGAGCCCTTCATAAAAAGGCTATTGAAGTGCACTATAATAATTACCGGTTAATAGCGTTTCATGGCGACCCATGAAAAAGCAATAAAAACTTTCTGGTATTCCGACAACACCGGCTCAAAGCCCATCAATAGAGTCCATGTATCACTGAACTGAACTGTTGTGTCTACAATTCACGGCTTGCACTCAGGTAAACCTATCGTCCTTTGGAAAACCTTAGTTGTTCCTTTAAGTAAAGGGTAATATCAACAGCAGCAGAAAATGGTATAACGTAAGTAGGATTCGTTATGAATAGGAAGGTTGGGCAGAGAGTGTGGTACTGTTTACAGTTCCGTGACAGTGTTGTTTTTATCAGAATCGAAAGCAAACCAGCACCGACAACGATAGTTCAGGTATACACGCAGACGTCGCAAGCTGAACATGAAGAGATAGAGAAAGTGTATGAGGATGTTGAAAGGGTAGCACAGTATCTGAAGGGAGATGAAAATCTAATAGTTATTGGGGACTGGAATGCAGTTGTAGGAGAAGGAGTTGAAGAATAGGTTACAGTAGCATATGGGCTTCGGACAAAGAATGAGAGAGGAGAAAAATTGACTTCTGTAACAAGTTTCAGCTAGTAACAGCGAATACTCTGTTCACGAATCACAAGAGGAAGAGGTTTACTTTTAAAAGGCAAGATGATATGGGAATATTTCAGTTAAATTACATCATGGTCAGACAGAGATTTCGAAATTAGATTCTGTATTGTAAGGCTTACCCAGGAACACATACAGACTCTGATCACTATTTAGTAGTGATGAAGAGCAGGATGAAGTTTGAAACATTAGTCAAGAAGAAACAATACGCAAAGAAGTGGGATACGGAAGTACTAAGGGATGACGAGATGTGATTGAAGTTCTTTAAGGCTATAAATACATCAATAAGGAACAGTTCAGTAGGCAGTATAGTTCAAGAGGAATGGACATATCTAAAAATGGCCATAATAGAAGTTGGGAAAGAAAACGTACAAAGAAGGTAGTTGCGAACAAACCATTGGTAAAAGAACAAATACAGTACATTAATAGATCGATGAAAGGAGGAAGTATAAAAATGTTCCAAGACACTCAGATATACAGAAATACAAATAGCTGAGGAATGAAATAAATAGGAAGTGCAGGGAAAATGAGACGAAATGGCTGTAGAAAAATATGTGAAGAAATCGAAAAAGAAATGATTGTCGGAAGGACAGGATCAACATACAGGAAAAACAAAACAAGCGTGGGTGAGAACATTAACAGTGAAACAGGAATTCCACTGTCAAATGCAGAGGAGAGAGCACATGAGTGAAAACAATACATTGAAAGCCTCTACGAGAGGAGACATATGTCTGATGTGATAGATGAAGAAACAGGAGTCGATTTAGAAGAGATAGGGGATCAGTTTTAGAGTCAGAATGTAAAAGGCTTTGGAGGACTGAAGATCAAATAAGGCAGAACGGATAGAAAACATTCCATCAGAATTTCAAGAATCAATGGGGGAAGTATAAACAAGACGACTATTCACGTTGGTGTATAAAATGTGTGAGTCTGGCGACGTACCATCTGACTTTGGGGAAAGCAGCATCCACACAATTCCGAAGACGGCAAGAGCTGACAAGGGCGAGAAATATCGCACAATCAGCTTAACAGATGATGCATCCAATTTGCTTGCAGGAATAATATATAGAAGAATGGAGAAGAAAATTGAGGATGCGCTAGACTACGATCAGTTAAGTTTTAGGAAAGGTAAAGGCACCAGAGGGGCAATTATGAAGTTGCGGTTAATAATGGCAACAGGACTAAATAAAAATCAAGACACGTGCATAGGATTGGTCGACCTGGATAACGCGTTCGGCAGTGAAAAATGGTGCAAGATGTTCGACATTCTGGACAAAGTAGGGGTAAGCTATAAGCAGAGACGGGTCATATTCAATATGTACAAGAGCAAAGAGGGAATAATCAGAGTGGACGACCTAGAACTAAGTGCTCGTATTAAAAAGGGTGTAAGACAAGTATGTAGCCTTTCGCCCTTACTGTTCAAACTGTACATCGAGGAAGCAGTGATGTAAATAAAAGAAAGATTCAAGAGTGGAATTAAAATTCAAGGTGAAAGGACATCAATAATATGATTCACTGATGACATTGCAATCCAGAGTGGAAGTGATAAAGAATTACATGATTTACTGAAAGGAATGAACAGTCTAATGAGTACAGTGTATGGATTGAGAGTAAATCGAGGAAGAGGTAGGTAATGAGAAGTAGTGGAAATGAGAACAACGAGAAACTTAACATGAGGTTTGATTGTCACGAGGTAATGGGAAGTAGAAGAATTGAAAACAGCGAGAAACCTATCATGAGGATTGATAGTCACGAATTAGATAAAGTTAAGAAATTTTGCTACCTAGGGTGGAAAATAACCAATGACCGATGGAGCAAGGTGGACACGTCTGGAGTAGAGCATTGTATGGTAGTGAAACATGGACTGTGCGAAAATCGGAAGAGAAGAGAACGGAAGCAATTGAGATGTGGGTCTACAGACAAATTTTTAAAATTAGTGGACAGATAATATAAGGAATGAGGAGGTTCTGTGCAGAATGTGTGAGGAAACGAATCTGTGGACAACACAGATAACGAGAAGGGAAAAGATGATAAGACATCTGTTAAGACATGCGAGAATGAATTCCATGGTACTGGAGGGAGCTGTAGGGGGCAAAATCTGTAGAGGAATATTCTAGCAAATAATTGAGAATGTAGGTTGCAAGTGCTACCCTGAAATGAAAAGGTTAGCTTGGGAGAGGAATTCGTAGCGAGTCGCTATTCACATGAAATTCATGTATATACGTAGTTTTTTACAGGCATTCTACATTCTCTGTCCAATGATATGATCGTTCTCCAGTTGTGGAATCGATCCATGGTTTCAACATCGCTGTTCAGCACTGAAAGTAATATAGAAATTGCACCCTTAATCCAGATTATAGCTGCAGGTAATATTTTAGTTAATCCAGTAGTTACTAACGCTGTGCGTTGAAGTATTGGCCATTACTGAGTATGTATCCTAAAGTGAGCCTTACATAGGAAGGATTCACTGAAGACAACTGATATTCTCTCTTGCAAGAGCATTTATGTCTTTGTAGTATCACTAGATTTCTTATATTCTGGCATTACGCATTTATGACCACCATTAATGTTGAAAGACTTCGTGGTCCCGATGGGGTTTGTTGGCTAAGAAACTATGTTCACTATAACAGTAACATATTTACAGTACCAAGGCATTTTCCTGTGTGCAACCTAATACTTTCTGGCACACCGCTGTCTCCACATTTGCTTATATTGTGCCTTACCTTGACCTGCTGCACAGAACTGGGTAATCTTCCATTGGCCTTCACAGATTCCATTGAGCTTGGTTGGGTACAGTGAAAAAATATCGTAATTATAAAACAAAAATGTACGTTTCTAAGAGGATATGTCCATTTCGTGAGGTTGACATTCGGTTACTCTCTTCCTCCAATAACTAAATTACCTAAAAAGACTAGTCATAACGGTATTGTAAAGTGCGATCAAAAAGTTACCTTTTTAAGGCGTTGCTACAGCATTGTGCTACTCCGATGTGAGTATATAAGTACCAACATGCAGGCAACGGATCAGTGTGGCATGGCGAGCTGTAAACGTAGAAACGTGAAGTATATTGACATTAGGAAATGCGTCAAGACAGGACCAGCGTGCTGTTATTCATTTCTTGGCTGCCGAAGGAGAAACACAGGTAGACGTCCACAGGGGAATGAATAATGTTTATGGAGCAGCATGCGTTTTGAAAACCACCGCTGTCGAAAACTGCGGCGTGTTGCTTCTTCGTAATAAAGTAAACCCCCGTACGGCAGACGTCGTAACGCAGAAGTTACAACTGAAGAGGGAGATACCTGAGCTCAATACCTGTAGTCCTCACCTCTCCTCATGCGATTATCACGCCGTTTAGCACTTACACCCAAGGTCTGTAAGGACCGATGATTCCCATCGGAGGAGGCCGTGCATCAGGCAGTTACCGACTTATTCAGGCAACAGGACACGGCGTTTTAACAAAATAGTACCTTCTGCCTGATGAGTCGGTGAGATAATTTCCTCAGTGCTCACAGCGATTTTGCCTGATTGGCATACCGATTCTGGACAGTATGACTTTCGAACAGAAACTTTTGATCGCCCCTTATACTCTATCCGTTATCGGTGAGGTACTGGGCGATCGTTAGAAGTACAATGATAAGAAATAAAGTTCTGTAACTAATAAACTCGATGGAATGGGAATTTATTGATCTGTAATTAATTCCAGCAGCATCGTATTGTCATGGGTCTACATATTGTTCTAGCAATGTACGAATATACTACAAAGGTCAGTAGCGTAAACTTGGAGCATATTGTAAGCTTGCGCGCATAGTGGAAAACCGGTATTTCCTCAAAAGACTCTAGAAATTATGTCTAATTTGCATCTAAAAGTGATGGACAACGCCTAAAGATGTTCTTATGGTAAAAATCGTTAAATGTAAATATTTCACGATAGCTCGTAGTGTCTTGTAATATTCATCACTACTGTGAAATTTTAACAAGGGGAACTAATGAGTATAGATTGTGGTAACGAAAACATTATTTTCTATGACTTGTTATAATCGATCAGTCGGTCATTAGGAGTTCAGACGATTTTACGCTGACTTACCAACCAAAATTTTTATAATTACCTCAGATTTCTGTATTTTTTCAAGCTATAATATCAACAGCATGTAATAGCCTAACAAAAATGTTTTGAAACATTTTGCAGCAAATACTTCATCATTGCGGGAAAAATTACCCTGGTTCCTATGTAACAATACACTACGTTTTCACTGTGGTAATTAATACGCGTCAATCATGTTGCTTTGCTGGCGGATGACATCCCATTTTTTCTCGATGAATGCGCGTTCGCTAAATTTTTCAGCAAAAAACTGATTCCGTATTTCGTAATACTCTGCGGGATAGTTAACTCAAAGTAAATTTTCAATACTGCATTGTTTCTTTGTTTCTCTGCGCAATGGGCAGTCGCTTTATTATCTGCCGCTATAACATTTTCTGTAGAGCTTTTTTTTTTTTTTTTGTTCACCGCTACCTTGCCAGGAATTCTGTTGTGTACTTTCATCAACACAGAAACTTCTTTTAATTATGGTATAGACTAGGAATAAATATTTTTAGGGTCAAAGGTGGTGTTTTCGTCCGGGACAATTTCCTTACGTTATTTTCCTTTCTTAAGTCACCTTATGTCATTTTACTTCCTACATCGTAGTGCGCTAAATCTCTTGTGCCTTACCTAATACTTTCTTTTAATTTTGTAGGAGGAAGTTTAAGTTTCTAAATCATAGTTCTTCAACATATTCGCTTTTGTTTCCTGTATCGATAGTAAAATATCTGCTATTAGTAGCTTGTCTATTTTTAGATACCTCGGAATACTTCTACATAAAAATACAAACAACAGCATTACTTTAAGTAACTAATAACATTGAAATACTTCAAAAAACAGTCCTTTTATATTTGCCGTGTGCAACGCTATTAAATATACTATAAAGTGTACAGAAGAATGATAACATTTTATTTATTCCTCTAATCGCAGATAGTTTGAAGCACATCATACATCTTTGCATATCATTTTACCGGCCAGGTATGTCTGCGATATTGCCTTGTTTCCATATTTAAAAACATCTCTCAGCACTACAGATATTAGCAACTACATTCCTATTACAAATCTTGGCAAGGCAGTTGTTTCTAAGAACATTCCATTACATTAGGCCCTGAGCATCAACACAAAAATGATACAGTAGACACTTGTCTACATGTTCTGGAACACTCATTTTCCTTCCCAGTAAAATCCGTTTCACTTTGGGTCAGAGACGTTAATACTGTAGACGTACTTTTTCATAGATATTTACATTGTTAGTGATTTGAATGTTGCGAATATTTTTCTTTATACCGCACGGAGGTTGAGGCTGATTGAATTTACAATATAGACAACCAATGGATAACGTTATATCTAATAAAAAGAACGTAGAAAGCTGTATTTAAGAACTCAGGTAAAGTGTGAAAGCATGTTCTGACCTGTCAGAAATCACTTACCAGGTGTACGGGTATGAAATGAGCGTTAAGATACAAATGTGTCGATTGGGGAACATATTTTGTGAACGAGCAGTAATTTTCTTTTTGTTTGGTTGGTATGACATCTGTCAAAGATATTTAGATACATAAAGTCATGGAACAAACAACATCATATGTTTTCATCGTGTTAACAACGTCCAATTTTGTACCAGGAAGTGATGATTTGGGGAAAGCAATTATTTTTTGTTTCGTTTGAAAAAAAGGGCTGCCGAGTCACATCGAATGCTTGTCGAGGCATGTGGTGACCATGCTCTATCAGAAGCAACATGCAATAGATGGTTTCAACGGTTGAGAAATAATGATTTTGATGTAAGAAATGATGAACGTGGAAGACCACCAAAAAAAGTTCGAAGACGCCGAATTGCAAGCTATATTGGATGAAGATGATACTTTGAGTCAGAAGCAAATGGCAGCAATTCTAATTGTTGCACAACAAACGATTTCTGACCGTTTGAAAGCTATGGGAAAGATCCAAAAGTGTGGAAAATGGGTGCCGCATGAATTGAATGAAAGACAGATGGAAAACCGAAAAACTATTTGTCAAATTTTGCTTCAAAGACATGAAAGAAAATAAATTTTGCATCGAATTGTTACTGACGAAGAAAATGGATTTATTTTAAGAATCCTAAACGGTAAAAATCATGAGTTAATCAGGGACAACCATCAACATCGACTGCAAAACCAGATCGATTCGGCAAGAAGTAAATGCTCTGTGTTTGGTGGGATCAGAAATGTGTGGTATATCATGAGCTTCTAAAACCTGGTGAAACTGTGAATAATATTCGCTACAGACAATAAATAATCAATTTGAACTATGCATTGATCTTAAAAAGAGCAGAATAGGCCAGAAGACATGCCAAAGTAATTTTTTTACTCGACAATGTACCTGCACATAAAGCAAAACTGGTGTAGGATAAAATCAAAACACTTGACTGGGAGCTGATACCCCACCCGCCGTATTCAACAGACTTGACCCCTTCCGACTAGTATTTGATTTCATCAAAGGGACACGCATTGGCTGAGGAACACTTCGATTCCTACGAAGAAGTCGAAAATTAGGTGTCTGAATGGTTTGCTTCGAAAGACGAACATTTCTATTGGCGTGGTGTCCACAAATTACCAGAAAGGTGGTCAAAATGTATAGAAATCAGTGGTCAGCACTTTGAATAAAGTGTTTTTACTTTTCAATTCAAAATTAGTATTTCATTTTCACAAAAAAAAACGCTCATTTCATACCTATACACCTGGTACGTGGTTCCAAGAATCCCAGACTTACGTCTGCTGTTCTCAGTATGTAAATGATCTGTCTGATATGCAACAAGTTGAAGTAGTTCTTTCTGTACGTGACGGTAACATTATAGCCAAATGAAATATAAATACACCACTGCAAGAAAATGTAATTAATGTTCCTGAAAACTGTCAATATTCCTGCCTGCACATTTAGAGGTACTGTTACATGACTATTTTTTTCTGAGACTTGTGACGCAACATATTTCAAAATATTTCGTGCTCATTCACTTGACCAACAAGTCGATCTCTGGCTTTGCATAGTAAATCGAGCTAGGTTCATTACCACTTGCAGAGTTCCTTTTTATTGCTTTATTTATACTTTTCTTTTTAATACAGTGAAGGGACCGACATAGCTGAGCCTCTAGGAGCTGGCTAGCAAAAGATAAATCTTAAAAGGTGTTCACTGCCATGGAAATGTTCAGAGTGCAAGGCTGGAAAGTAGCAGGAATAGCCAAAGCGGCAGCTAGTTGCCCCACACCCACATTCCAGCAGGACTATCCCGCACAGAAAAACACATCATTATTAAAAAAAAGCCTTGTCAGAAGATAAAGAACTGGTGCCGTTCTTCCGAGGCTAGCGCGTTGCTCTCCATTACCTCAGGAGTCACCCCAAAAAATAACATTCGGTTTATGCTTCTGAATCCAGCGTTCTGGCTGGTTCTTACCATTATTTTCCGTAGAGCACTCTCTTCCTAGTAAATTCTTACTCGTTAAACATATCACAGGTGTATTTCAGAACTGTACCATGGAATGGGAGAGATCTTCTGCCTGCGTTCCCAGCTCATGATTCTATTGATTTAGCGTATTATAAATCTGCAAGAGTAGGAGAATGTTTAACATCATTATTTGAATTTTACTGGACGGAACTTGCGACGTCTACCATCACTGACTGGACAGTCTTGGGCTCTGACAGAGACAGAAAAGCCTCAGAGCATCCAGAAAGAGTGCGTCTCATGGTAGGAGGTAGAGGAGAAAGCACTTCTTATTAGACTTTTGAGGAGTGGTGATTGCCACTGGAAGATGATGAAGTAAAGACTTGTTGCCAGACGAATAAGGAGATGAGCCTTGTGCTTGAGTGGAAAGCGGTTTCCACCTAAGCAACGAGTACAAAGGCAGACCCGAACTCAGAGTCTCCAGAGATCGTTATCGCTGCCTTCCACACTTAAGCTGTGTGTTTGGTAAAGCTGATCATCATTACAATTACAGAGCCCAACAGATGTGATACAAGCTCACTTTCTTCAGGAGCCTGTTATTCCATTTCACGGCCAGCTAGTTTGCTTTGAGTTTACGCGTTGGGGATCTCACTGGTGTAGAAACGTACACTCGTAAGCTAAAACATTATCACCACTCCGTACGTCGGATGCCGCCTGGTGGAGTTGAAGGCACGTGAAGGGGTAACAAAAGTACACTCCTGGAAATGGAAAAAAGAACACATTGACACCGGCGTGTCAGACCCCCCATACTTGCTCCGGACACTGCGAGAGGGCTGTACAAGCAATGATCACACGCACGGCACAGCGGACACACCAGGAACCGCGGTGTTGGCCGTCGAAAGGCGCTAGCTGCGCAGCATTTGTGCACCGCCGCCGTCAGTGTCAGCCAGTTTGCCGTGGCATACGGAGCTCCATCGCAGTCTTTAACACTGGTAGCATGCCGCGACAGCGTGGACGTGAACCGTATGTGCAGTTGACGGACTTTGAGCGAGGGCGTATAGTGGGAATGCGGGAGGCCGGGTGGACGTTCCGCCGAATTGCTCAACACGTGGGGCGTGAGGTCTCCACAGTACATCGAAGTTGTCGCCAGTGGTCGGCGGAAGGTACACGTGCCCGTCGACCTGGGACCGGACCGCAGCGACGCATGGATGCACGCCAAGACCGTAGGATACTACGCAGTGCCGTAGGGAACCGCACCGCCACTTCCCAGCAAATTAGGGACACTGTTGCTCCTGGGGAATCGGCGAGGACCATTCGCAACCGTCTCCATGATGCTGGGCTACGGTCCCGCACACTGTTAGGCCGTCTTCCGCTCACGCCCCAACATCGTGCAGCCCGCCTCCAGTGGTGTCGCGACAGGCGTGAATGGAGGGACGAATGGAGACGTGTCGTCTTCAGCGATGAGAGCCGCTTCTGCCTTGGTGCCAATGATGGTCGTATGCGTGTTTGGCGCCGTGCAGGTGAGAGCCACAATCAGGACTGCATACGTCCGAGGCACACAGGGCCAACACCCGGCATCATGGTGTGGGGAGCGATCTCCTACACTGGCTGTACACCTCTGGTGATCGTCGAGGGCACACTGAATAGTGCACGGTACATCCAAACCGTCATCGAACCCATCGTTCTACCATTCCTAGACAGGCAAGGGAACTTGCTATTCCAACAGGACAATGCACGTCCGCATGTATCCCGTGCCACCCAACGTGCTCTAGAAGGTGTAAGTCAACTACCCTGGCCAGCAAGATCTCCGGATCTGTCCCCCAATGAGCATGTTTGGGACTGGATAAAGCGTCGTCTCACGCGGTCTGCACGTCCAGCACGAACGCTGGTCCAACTGAGGCGCCAGGTGGAAATGGCATGGCAAGCCGTTCCACAGAACTACATCCAGCATCTCTACGATCGTCTCCATGGGAGAATAGCAGCCTGCATTGCTGCGAAAGGTGGATATACACTGTACTAGTGCCGAAATTGTGCATGCTCTGTTTCCTGTGTCTATGTGCCTGTGGTTCTGTCAGTGTGATAATGTGATGTATCTGACCCCAGGAATGCGTCAATAAAGTTTCCCCTTCCTGGGACAATGAATTCTCGGTGTTCTTATTTCAATTTCCAGGAGTGTATGTAAGCGGAGCAAATACTAACGGATGATCACATTAGCGAAGATATGGCCTGCAATTTGGAAAAGCCATTGAGATAAGTGACTTTGACAACTGGCAGTGTATTACCACGCAGTGCCTGTAGACGAGTATCTGGAAAATGGCGGAGCTGTCGGAATTTCGCATGGTACTGTCGTGAGCACCATCCCGAAAAAGATACAAGGAACGTCAAAGACTATCACAGAACTTAGGATTCAGAGGCTTTTTAGCAGGTTCACGCACAGGTATTTTGGAGCACACTATTCTTCGTACAATATTTACGTGGAGCTCCTCAGTGGACCACCCGTTAGAGTCCACATGATGTCCCAACAACAACATTTGCGATTTCAGCGTGCACGGGAGCATTGGGATTGGACCGTCGATTAATGGAAACGTGCTAGCTTATTGGGTGAACCACACTTTTGCTACGCTAGGTCGACAGTCGTGTCCACAAACGCTGTCATCGAGGTGAACGGCGGCTCGAAACGTGCTGATCCCCTCGGACGCAGGCCGGTGGGAGCAGTATTAGACTATGGGAGACTTTCTCCTGCAGTTACGTAGGACATGTGGTAGTAATCGAAGATACGGTGATTTCTGGCAACATCTTGCATCCCATTATTCCTGAAGTATACTCCAACGGCTATGTCATCTGTCAGTGGTCTAATGGTCCGTATCCCGAAGCCAGAATCGGACTCCATTGGTTCGATGGGCAATTTAGGAAACTCGTCATCATGTCTCGGCTACCAAACTGCCTGATGTAAATCATATTGAACTCATCTGGGTCGCTAACGGATGACATCACCGGGTACGGAAATCAGCAGCCCGTTATTTACGAGAAATATATGTCCTGTGCAAAGACGTCTAATGCCACATACCTCCACGAACCTACAAACAACCTGTCGGATCCCTGATAAACAGAATCAGTGAAGTATTTCGTTCCAAAGACGGACAAACTATCTCTTAAACAGGTGGTCATAAAGTTTTGGCTCATCAGTGTATCTTCTCGTCTTCTTCCTGTAATTTATATTTATGTTTATGTAAATATATTTATATATGTATATTTATATTTATGTTATTTAACAGCCACTGGTTGTATTAATGTGGTATTATAGCGTTGCTTTTATCGTACCCATTCACCCGTGCTAAGTCTGAAGTTCATCGTTACAATCGCTAATCCAAGTATTAAATAGCCAGTTGTCTCTCTGAATGGGTAATTCATGCGTTTGACTGACCGATTGTTTTTGTTACAGATAAGATGATACCTCATCTCATTAATATTTCTATGTGTGTAGTATGAAAAAGAAAATTGAGGATTTGTTAGACGACGATCAGTTTTGCTTTAGGAAAGGTAACGGCACCAGAGAGCCAATTCTGAAGTGCGACTGATAATGGAAGCAACACTGAAGAAAACTTGAGTCACATTCATAGAATATGGCAACAGCGTTCGACAGTGTAAAATAGTGCAAGATGTTCTAAATTCTGAGAAATATGGTGTAAGCTATAGGGAGAGATGAGTCATATACAGCATCTACAAGAGCCAAGAGGGATTAATAAAAGTAGACGACCAATAACGACGTGCTCGGATGGTATAAGACTGTGATGCAGTCTTTTGGCCCTAGTGTTCAATCTGTACATCGAAGAGGCAATGATGGAAATAAAACAAAGATTCAGGTGTGGGACTAAAACTCAAGGTGAAAGGATATCATTGATACGACTGGCTGATGATATTGCTATCATGAGTGAAAGTGATAAAGTACATGATCTGCTGGATGGAACGAACCGTCTAATGAGTAACAATATGGATTCAGACTAAATCGAAGAAAGATGAAAGTAATGAGAAGCAGCAGAAATGATAACAGCGAGAAACTTAACATCAGGGTTGATTCTCACGAAGTAGATGAAGGTAAGGAATTCTGCCACCTAGGCGGGAAAATAACCAGTGACTAACAAAGCAAAGAGGACATAAAAAGCAGACTGGCACTGGCAAAAAGGGAATTCGTGGGTAAGAGAGGTATACTAGTATCAAACATAGCCTTAATTTGAGAAAGAATTTTCTGAGTATGTACATTTGGAGCACAGCATTGTATCTCAGTGAATCATGGAGTGTGGGTAAACTGGAACAGAAGAGAATCGAAGCGTTAGAGACTGGTGCTATTGAGGGAATGTTGCAAATTTGGTGGACTCATTTGCCAGGAATGAAGAGGTTCTGCATAGAATCGGAGAGGAAAGGAAGATGGGAAAAACACTGACAAGGAGGAGAGACAGGTTGATAGAATATCTGTTAAGACATAACGGAATGACTTCCATGGTACTAGAGGAATCTGTAGAGGGCCAAAGCTGTAGAGGAAGACAGACATTGAAATACATGAAGCAAATAAGTGAGGGCTTAGTTAACAAGTGCCACTCTGAGATGAAGAGGCAGTATCAAACCAGTCAGAAGATTGATGACTCGAAAAAAAAGAAAAGGGTCATGATTGATTTTGACATGCTTATCAGTTATCATTATTGTGACCTAGATAGACATGAAGTCCCCGTCTACTACAGTAGTACATGTTTATAAGCCAACTAGCTCTGCAGATGACGAAGAAATTGATGAAATGTATGATGAGATAAAAGAAATTATTCACATAGTGAAGGGAGACGAAAATTTAATAGTCACAGGTGACTGGAATTCGACAGTAGGAAAAGGAAGAGAACGAAACATAGTAGGTGAATATGGATTGGGGCTGAGAAATGAAAGAGGAAGCCGCCTGGTAGAATTTTTCACAGAGCATAACTTAATCATAGCAAACACTTGGTTCATGAATCATGAAAGAAGGTTGTATACATGGAAGAAGCCTGGAGATATTAGAAGGTATCAGATAGATTATATAATGGTAAGGCACGGATTTAGGAACTAGATTTTTAATTGTAAGAAATTTTCAGGGGCAGATGAGGACTCTGACCACAGTCTATTGGTGATGAACTGTACATAATAACTGAATAAACTGCAAAAAGGTGGGGATTTAAGGAGATTGCACCTGGATAAACTGATTCAACCAGAGGTTGTACAGAGTTTAAGGGAGAGCATAAGTGAACAATTGACAGGAATGGGGGAATGAAATCCAGTAGAAGAAGAATGGGTAGCTTTGAGGGATGAAATAGTGAAGGCAGCAGAGGATCAAGTAGGTAAAAAGACGAGGGCTAGTAGAAATCCTTGCGTAACAGAAGAAATATTGAATTTAATTGATGAAAATGAAAAAAAAATGCAGTAAACGAAGCAAAAACTAACTAAAACATTCATATTTCTTTACTTACTACACGAATATGTAATAAAAAATGGGGGTTCGTATTTAAAAAAAACGCAGTTGATATCCGTCTGACCTATAGCAGCGGCATCTAGCGGGCCAAAAAAGCGCCATCCGGTTTCCCCCTTCAAGCTAAACGAGTTTCGTTGTTTGTAGTTTTTTTCGTTTGACGCTTATTTCGTGAGATATTTGGCCCCTGTCACGTTCAAAGGACCACCCTGTATGGAGGGTCTGTACAAGGGCGATGTAGTTGAGGACAATATTATGGAAATTGAAGAGGATGTAGATAAAGAGATGAAATGGGAGATATGATACTGCGTGAAGAGTTTGACAGAGCACTGAAAGACCTAAGTCGAAACAAGGCCCGGGAGTAGACAACATTCCATTAGATCTACTGACTGCCTTGGGAGAGCCAGTCAAGATAAAAATCTAGCATTTGCTGAGTAAGATGTATAAGGCAGGCTAAATACCCTCAGACTTTAAGAAGAATAAGATAATTCCAATCCCAAAGACAGAAGGTGTTGACAGATACGAAAATTACCGAACTATCAGTTTAATAAGTGACAGCTGCAAAGTACTTACACGAAATCCTTACCGACGAATGGAAAAACTTGTAGAAGCAGACTTGGAGGAACATCAGTTGTGATTCCATAGAAATAATGGAACACTTGGGGCAATACTGAGCCTATGACTTATCTTAGAAGATAGTTTAAGGAAACACAAACCTACATTTCTAGCATTTGAGGACTTAGAGAAAGCTTTTGACAATGTTGACTGGGAACTCTCTTTCAAATTTTGAAGGTGACAGGGGTAAAATACAGGGAGCGAAAGGCTATTTACAATTTGTACAGAAACCAGATGTCAGTTATAAGAGTCGAGGGACATGAAAGGGAAGCAGTGGTTGGGATGGGAGTGAGACACGGTTGTAGCCTCTCCCCGATGTTATTCAATCTGTATATTGAGCAAGCAGTGAAGGAAACAAAAGAAAAATTCAGAGTAGGAATTGAAAGCCACGGAGAAGAAATGAAAACTTTGAGGTTCGCCGATGACATTGTAATTCTGTCAGAGACAGCAAAGAAGGTGGAAGGGCAGCAGAACGGAATGGACAGTGTTTTGAAAGGAGGATATAAGATGAACATCAACAAAAGCAGAACGATTGTAATTGATTGTAGTCGAATTCAGTCGGGTGATGCTGAAGGAATTAGAGTAGGAAATGAGACAAAGTAGTAAAGAAGTTTTGCTATTTGGGGAGCAAAATAACTGATGATGGTCGAAGTAGAGAGGATGTAAAATGTAGACTGGAAATGGCAAGAAACATGAACGATAAATAGTTTGGACAAGAAGAGAATAGAAGCTTTCGAAATGTGGTGCTACAGAAGAATGCTGAAGATTAGATGGGTAGATCACGTAACTAATGAGGAGGTATTGAATAGAAACGGGAAGAGGAGTTTGTGACACAACTAGACTAGAAGAAGGAATCGGTTGGTAGGAAACGTTCTGAGGCTTCACGGAATCACCAATTGAGCATTGAAGCGCAGCGTGGAGGGTAAAAATCGTAGAGGGAAGACCAAGAGATGAATACGCTAAGCGGATTCAGAAGGATGTAGGTTGCAGTAGGTACTGGGAGATGAAGAAGCTTGCACAGGTTAGAGTAGCATGGAGAGCTGCATCAAACCAGTCTCTGAAGACCACAACAACAACGTCAGTTATCATTCAGTAAGACATTTTCATAGTGTGATATCACCAATTCCCCTAATTAATTTGCGTGATCCTATGGGGTATTCCTCTCGCAGTAGGTCACCAGGGATGGGACTCTAGCTTCACGGGGGTATTATAATAAAACGCTCACAGAAAGACTGACGGATTAGAAGATGCAGGGATGACATGACCGAATGCATATGTAGTTTAAAATTATTCTGAGACAGCTTTTCAGTTCCCAGAATGAGATTTTCACTCTGCAGCGGAGTGTGCGCTGATATGAAACTTCCTGGCAGATTAAAACTGGAAACATCCCCCAGGCTGTGGTTAAGCCATGTCTCCGCAATATCCTTTCTTTCAGGAGTGCTATTTCTGCAAGGTTCGCACGAGAGCTTCTGTAAAGTTTGGAAGGTAGGAGACGAGGTACTGGCAGAAGTAAAGCTGTGAGTACCGGGCGTGAGTCGTGCTTCGGTAGCTCAGTTGGTAGAGCACTTGCCCGCGAAAGGCATCCATTACCATCAACATTTAAAACAGTACAGCAGAAAGTGCAAATTACACTATGGAAAGCTGTGAGTAGCGGGCGTGAGTCGTGCTTCGGTAGCTCAGGTGGTGGAGCACTTGCCCGCGAAAGGCACGGGTCCCGAGTTCAAGTCTCGGTCGGGCACAAAGTTTTAATCTGCCAGGAAGTTTCAGATTTTCAGTTGTATTTGGTTTACGAAGAAACGCTGAAGCGGCAGCATCTGCTACTGGCTTTCTTTCCTTGGGACCCCTCCTGACTGCAAGACTGACAGAAGTTGGTTCCATTCTTTGTTGTACATTTTGTTCAAGTTACAGATTTCATGAGATGCAGAAAGCTCATTATTTCAGGCATTTCCTTGTCCTAATTCTTCTTTCTGAATATTTCGTAACAATTAATATGGAGTGCGTTGCGCATCTGTGATTGAACCTGCCACCACTTTTTTAACGAAATCCAATATTATCTTAAAAATTTATGTCACAAAAATTCAGTATTGACACTGAACGTCTTAATTTTCTGTGAATGGTTGCGCATCACTTTCCTAACGATGGAACGACAACCAGGGGTTACGCAGACTTTTTCCATTGGCATCAGTAAATTGTAAGCTGTGTTTTCTCAATATACACTCCTGGAAATGGAAAAAAGAACACATTGACACCGGTGTGTCAGACCAACCATACCTGCTCCGGACACTGCGAGAGGGCTGTACAAGCAATGATCACACGCACGGCACAGCGGACACACCAGGAACCGCGGTGTTGGCCGTCGAATGGCGCTAGCTGCGCAGCATTTTTGCACCGCCGCCGTCAGTGTCAGCCAGTTTGCCGTGGCATACGGAGCTCCATCGCAGTATTTAACACTGATAGCATGCCGCGACAGCGTGGACGTGAACCGTATGTACAATTGACGGACTTTGAGCGAGGGCGTATAGTGGGCATGCGGGAGGCCGGGTGGACGTACCGCCGAATTGCTCAACACGTGGGGCGTGAGGTCTCCACAGTAGATCGATGTTGTTGCCAGTGGTCGGCGGAAGGTGCACGTGCCCGTAGGCCTGGGACCGGACCGCAGCGACGCACGGATGCACGCCAAGACCGTAGGATCCAACGCAGTGCCGTAGGGGACCGCACCGCCACTTCCCAGCAAATTAGGGACACTGTTGCTCCTGGGGTATCGGTGAGGACCATTCTCAACCGTCTCCATGAAGCTGGGCTACGGTTCCGCACGCCGTTAGGCCGTCTTCCGCTCACGCCCCAACATTGTGCAGCCCGCCTCCAGTGGTGTCGCGACAGGCGTGAATGGAGGGACGAATGGAGACGTGTCTGCTTCACCGATGAGACTCGCTTCTGCCTTGGTGCCAATGATGGTCGTATGCGTGTTTGGCGCCGTGCAGGTGAGCGCCACAATCAGGACTGCATACGACCGAGGCACACAGGGCATCATGGTGTGGGGAGCGATCTCCTACACTGGCCGTACACCTCTGGTGATTGTCGAGGGGACACTGAATAGTGCACGGTACATCCAAACCGTCATCGAACCCATCGTTCTACCATTCCTAGACCGGCAAGGGAACTTGCTGTTCCAACAGGACAATGCACGTCCGCATGTATCCCGTGCCACCCAACGTGCTCTAGAAGGTGTAAGTCAACTACCCTGGCCAGCAAGATCTCCGGATCAGTCCCCCATTGAGCATGTTTGGGACTGGATGAAGCGTCGTCTCACGCGGTCTGCACGTCCAGCACGAACGCAGGTCCAACTGAGGCGCCAGGTGGAAATGGCATGGCAAGCCGTTCCACAGGACTACATCCAGCATCTCTACGATCGTCTCCATGGGAGAATAGCAGCCTGCATTGCTGCGAAAGGTGGATATACACTGTACTAGTGCCGACATTGTGCATGCTCTGTTGCCTGTTTCTATGTGCCTGTGGTTCTGTCAGTGTGATCATGTGATGTATCTGACCCCAGGAATGTGTCAATAAAATTTCCCCTTCCTGGGACAATGGATTCACGGTGTTCTTATTTCAATTTCCAGGAGTGTATTTCCGGTATCTATTACCATCAACATTTAAAACAGTACAGCAGAAAGTGTAAATTACACTATGGAAAACAGCTCAACCGACACCACACAGTACTACACCAATGATAAATTTTGCATATGATGTGGTAGGGACGACTCGTTATAAGTACCTGAGGCGCTTAGCTGTAATGAAGGTAGTTGAATTTGGCAGTCTGCTTCATCCTTACTCAAATCTTCCTTGCGGCTGTGCCCTCATTGCCTCCAGCTGATGATGTAGTACACCCCATTTTTGTCAGTGAGAGAAACACATCTGCCTGGATTTAGTTTGCCAGTGACGTGAAGGAGACTCTTGAGGACTGCGTAATATAATATTTTTGACTGTTTATACCACATAAGGAAACTGGTTGTGGTTTTAACAAAACGCTTTCTGCAGCCAGAGTGGTGTTTTGTTGCCTTCTTATACAAACGTGGATATTTGGCTGCGGGTTCCCGCAATTAAAAGTAATATGTAAAAAATTGTTCTTTCGAAAAAATGGGGATGTGTTTGCACGCGAGTTTCCGCCGTCGCTCCCAGACATTGGTCCACCAGTGTGGCCAGTCTCAACGTCCTTGTTTCAGATCATTAGCTTGGCTGAAATGTAGCGTAGTGTTTTGCAGAAACTGACTTCAAGGATCAAATCCAACACTTACCATGTTTATTCTTGGAACTGTTACACCTGATCATCTCATAGAGAGAGCAACGTCCTTTCTGTGACATTTTCTTCTTAAATCAGTTCTCTTGGTCATAACTGCAGTCATAACGAAAGACTGCTTTTATTATTGGGATTGATTCCGAACCAATAACGAAAACTAAGTGCTATGTTTAACACTCTTCATGTATTTCCTACGAGCCTGTGTTGGTATTCTAAAAGCACATCCGTCTCCAGAAGACGTGTTGCCGTCATACACTCCAGTTACATGAATATAGCGTCAAATACCCTAACTGCTACGATGTGATAGCGGCTAAACGTTTTCATCGGTGGAATTATAAAGTTTCAGACAAGTAGTTCATGTTACAGAGGCACAAATGTCATAAAAAGGCGGTGTTTGCCGTTGCATTACCAACAGACAAATTAGATTTCATTTAGAACGACATTACGTGGCTAACATACCTGTCACTTGATCTGATTTCGTGTTTTAGGCTGTTCAATCTCATTATATCTGAAAGCAAAATATAACGATATCTAACACAAGAATCTTGATCGACTTTCCCTAGTCCACACAATGAAATATAGCTAAAAAGGTTTATATGTATATACTATATACATTCATCTAATTAACTATTGCAATCAGTGATTGTTTCTTGGGGACTTTCCTCAGTATATCTCCTCAATGAAAATCAAAAATTACCGAAATGAGTGGTTTAATGCACTATGAACTTATTGTCACTCATCAGTTACAGTGTTCTGAATTGATTCTTCTTAAACTACTTTATTTTATGAGTATTGCAGTATCTCCACATTGTGTATTAGACACTTATCTTAAAATGCTGTTTCTACGCACTCTTAAAGCGACCTTTTCAATTTGCCAGTCAAGTGGAAGGAAACGCTGTATGTTAGCTACAAAAAGCAAATAAAGGAAGTCCACCTTACAGTGTATGATACTGACTTATGTTAAGAGATTAGTGATACTGAAGAGCACAAAGTAGACAGCCAAATTCAAACACTACTGAAGAAGATACCTCATTCTACCATTATCAACAATCTACCATTATCAACTATGTCTTTGACCAAGATTTCACACAAGATCAAGGAAAGTTTCAAAGTTAGCTATAGACCGATGTCTGTAGGATACTATACAGTATTTGCTTACGCGCTAGTTTAAAAGAAGTTTATTAAAATATCGTTTGTGTAGCTACTCAGTTTTACAAGAGATGTGAATCGCAAGTATTTCACAAAGACCCGGCTGGGGTGGCATTGCGGTTCTAGGCGCTACAATCTGGAACCGCGGGACCGCTAGGTTGCAGGCTCGAATCCTGCCTCGGGCATGGATGTGTGTGATGTCCTTACATTAGTAAGGTTACAGTAGGTCTAAGTTCTAAGGGACTGATGACCTCAGAAGGGCTCAGAGCAATATGAACATTTTTTTTTTTTTTCACAGAGAATCCGTTCATTAGTAGATCGATTGCTTCATGTATTACAGACCTTGACTAGTGGATTGATGGCATGTCTGGTTGTATATAGTTTGGAGGTGTTGTGTACAGACCAAGCAACGGCCTGCCGTGTAGCGTGTTGGTGAACCATATTGAATGGTGGACAAATCATTCATTCTGTTTTATGACTCGGCTGAGCATGTTATTCTTGGCTATTTTCTCCTTTCACCGCATCCATGTTATTTATGCAGACCGCGTGTATTGCGGGTTGCTTATGAATGTTGGGTAATTGCGGTCCGGTACTTTCAGACTTTCAGACTCATGCAAAGAGCTACAACAATTACGGTGAGGTGGCTGCTGTCACTTAGAGCAAAGCGTAATACTTTGTTTGCAGCAGTTTTAGGTCTTTAAATGTGCCTTCATTCTTGTTCAACCTTAATTCCCGTTCTTCAGAGCGATGCATCGCAGTCAATGCACGTGGCAGAAGATCGGTTTTCCACTCCTTCGTGAGTACGGTTGGCCTACTGGCTACATCTCATTGCAACAAAATTAAATCTGTTTAGGATTTGCTAAAGTGTCTAGAATCCTTTTATTTATTTTCTTATGTATCACAGCCCTACTACATCAGAGGACAAGTATAATATTTCATTTGGTATCACTTTATAACTAAGTCTCAGTAACTGGGAATTTCAGCGAAATATCTAAGATTGTTATTCCTTCCTCGTTTATATTCGACTGCACAAATCTTTATGTACTCACTCTCGAACCTGTATCTAAAAGCTGGCTTTATCAGAAGTATTTATCACTGTGAAAGTAGGCTACAATCAGTAGCTACTGCAACCTTTGTTTGCATTTGCACCTCAGAATGTAAGTAGTGCTGCAGAGTCACCGAAACTGCTTACTGTTTACGAAATTATTTTATCATTATTATGTTTCATGTTCTTGTGTTGGCAGGTGTTAGGGTATTACACTTAGGATAACATACTCATATCACCTCATTTAGCTACAATGGACACCAGTTATACCGGGTGGTTTTAATTAAACTGACAGTGATCTGAATGCCGCAGTGCTGGCACTATGCATTGCAGGACGCTCAAACGTCCCATGTATGTTCATTAGCCAGTCGCTCGTGGATAATTAAAAAAAAAAAGTTGTCATTTTATGACACCAATAAGGAATTGAAGTTTTAAGCAATCAGAATGTGGTGAGGGTGCAGGAAAATGGGAGGTATGATCAAAAACATAACAACGATGATTCTGGTACGTTTATTACGACACGATCAAAAGTTACATGTGTTCAGTAGGGTTTCCTGACTCATCAACATAATGCATCCGTAAAACGACACAACCGGATTAATCTGAGTAAAATGTCGTTGTATGTTGTCCTTCAAATCAGGAAGATTTTACATACATCCCTGATAGACACGATCTTTCAGATATCCCCACAATCGGAAATCATATGACTTACGTTGGGGAATCTGGAAGGCCACCCATCTCGAAATCAGCTAGAGATAATGCGTTCGTTACCAACGATTTCTTGAAGCAAATCCTTCCCTGGCAGGCCACATATTGTGACGCCCCATCCTGCATGAAAATAAAGGTATGGACACAGTTGCGTTCTAGCAAATCTGGGATCACGTGTTGCACAAGGAGTTGTATATAAATTTGCAGATGTTGTGTACACCTAACAGGCTCACGAGGTGACATCTCCTCGGAGGAGAAGGGACCAAGAATGAAGGAGCTTGTGAAACCACACCACACAGTCACATAAGCTGTGTGCATAGGATGTTCCTGCACGACATATGGAGTAATAGAAACCAGTATGCAACAGCCCTGTGCATTCACGTCACCTTGTAGAATAAAATGTGCCCGTGCGTCCAATTAATATTCCCAGCTCACAAGGCATCCAATTCTGCGAGTTCCAAACAACAAAGAGCACAGTCACAGAGTTGTAGCCCACCTCGAGGTTTCATTTGGTGCACATTTTAAATCTTGTACGGATATCAGCACACAATAAGCCGCAGAATCATTTGAATTGGTGACCAGGGGAGAGTCAGTTCCCATGACACAAATCAAAGCACTGACCACAGAGCTTCAGCCATGTGCTGCACGATCGGCAATAGCTATAGGCACTTCATTAGGTGCACTCATGAGAATGTGCGACATACTTCTTCTTGCTACACTACCTTATTTACTTGTATGTTCAGATTTATTGATCATAATATTTTCGTCACGTATTGACATTCAGCCTCTTCGCAACGGTTTCTATCTGTAGTGCACAATCGTTATTGCTCCCGTCCTGATAAAACAACTTTACCAGCTGGACACGGGCTTCGTCTTTGTACTTTATATTCATTGCGTTGCGTACAGTTAACTTTAACCTACCTCACACCTTACACCAACAGTCATTTCACAAAAGAAATCAAGACACGTCAGCAAGCGACAGACTCATACTGGCGTCTAAACAGGAAACATTTCACATTCTGACTGCTTACAGCGCTATATTTTAACCTGGTGGCAGAATCTGGAAGCACTTTTTGTTTCAGCATACTCCCCGAGAGAACAGGTTATGAACATGTTTGAGATGTTTAAACGTCCTGCGACGTATACAACCTGCACTCCAACACCCATTACATTCTCAGTTTAATTATAACAACACGGTAAATTCACCTAAACAGGTTATAATACATTGAGATGTCATTCCAATGTTCATACAGGCCCCTATTTCTTTCTGTTATGGAGTGTAAGCGTCCTGTGCTCTTTAATTGGTTTGTAAACCTGTGGTCGACGTTATAAATTGTTTCTTGGGTCAAAAGTTTGTAAAAATGGGGCATTTTTTCGGAGTATTTTACTTTAGTACATGTTCTTATGTACCTGAATTTTAATTAAGAAAAAATATAGGAGGTTTACAAGTTCTAATTCGACTGATTAAAAGTTGTTTTGCTCAAAGTGACTCCAGCAAATAATGGAAAGTAAATTAACTAGGTAAAAATTTCAATATATTACGTCAACTCCATTTGTATTGATTGAACACTTAAAGAATAACTCAAATTGCAGTAAATTCAGTATAGTTTATCTGAATTAATCAGCTCGTCGCTGCACGATTTCACAAGTAGATAAATATTCTGCAAAAATGAAACCGACGTCTCCATATCTAGTCCTATTGCGAGACTGTGGTAAGTAGGTCAATCGGCCACCAATAACTGTGATGATAATAAATACAGGTCAGAAAGGCCACGGAATTTGCCATTGGTAGCTGGTTGCAGGTTCTCCTCCGTTGCCTAGGGACAATAATCGCTTATAAATATGCTTGTTTACTCTCTGCGCTGGAAACAATACGTAGCTCTGAGCCTCGTTTGCATTTTTTAAAACAGAAATTACCTGCTTCACTCGTTTCTCTGAAACGTGAAATGCTGAGTTAAATAAAAGCACTTCTGCTGGAACGTTTGAGTTCGTACAAAGGCTCGACCGTAAGTGGCGCTCTCTACATGTGAGAAATTTAGGCAAATGAAAGTCGACGGAAGGCAATTAAAATAATTAACTCGGCTCACTCGATTCACAAGGAACACATTCAATTTGGCAGCAGCACAGAGTAGGCAGCGCTAAATAAGATTCGATATGTTTATTCATTTTCAGCTGTATTTCACGAACACTGGACGAACCGAAAGGGAATACGATAAAGGAAAAAAATTTGTGAAGCAGAGATCGCCTTCTGCTCCGAGGAAGATATTCATGAATGGAGTTATTTGATGAGATATGTGCCTCTCAGTCACGTTCTGCAGGTACGGTACTCGCGTATGCAAATCTTATTGACTCTTTAGAATATAATTTCAGCAGTCCCTTAAATAAATCCTCTGTTCCTGGCATCTAGCGACTGCTTTGTGTAGTCATTTACCTATACGTTAGTTTAGGCAACATTAAAACTACATGCTACAGACTGAGTGTGGGATGTGTTCCGTAATAGGCCTAGACGGTATGTGAATGTCAAAATAACGACATTAGTACTGTCTAGTTTCCGCAGATCGCTGATGTAGAGAACTTATTTTTCTTTCTTTCTGGGGCACAGGAATTTTCTTAAAATGTAGTTTACACAATTTTTTAAGAACTGTTAGAATGATGGACCTAGCCTATTTAAAAATCTATTCGAAACAGAAATAATTCAGGTAAGATTCAGATATTAAAGTGAAAAAATGGCACAAATTAGTGCCACTGAATGGTTGTCTGAAACTAACCATCTTTATAAGTGAAAATTTTAGGGAAGCTGCTCCGGTGGTCTGATATCGTCAAAAATATTTCTAGTTGATACAAGATGAGCAACAATGAAGCAACGAAATTTAAAAAGGAAAAAGAAATTGTATAGCAGTGGATTAACTCAAAAGCTTATAAGATCCCCCCCCTCGCATCCTCTATCGTCGCTTCAGTAAACCTCTTGACTGTGGGTACAGTATGATTGGCCGTGCTTTTCCATACAAGTCTCACAGAGATTAAGGCAACCATACTTTGGATTGTCTTACTGAGTCGTCGAGTAGGGTAACTTCTTACCTGTTTTGCCGCAAAGCACTCGTAGCCGATGCTCCTCGCAGAAGGACCTCAGCACCATCGGATCCTCTCGAAAGTGCAAATGTGTATCCGGTAATTCTAAGCGATAACATGGGAAGCTGTATTACCTGAAATGATGTTCATGGATTCCCTAATGATTGTTTGTTTACGAAAATACCATAAAATGGTAATAATGAGACACTGTATTACTTTCCTTTGAATCATCAGTCTCGACTGGTTTGAAGCGGCCCACCACGAACTACTTTTCTGCGCCAACATTTTGATGTAACAGGAGCACTTGCAAGCCACATCTTCTGTTATCTCCTGGGTGCACCCCAGTGTCTGTCTTTCTACATTTAGTACCATGGAAGTTCTTCCCCGGTGTCTTAACTGATGTCCTCTCATCCTGTCTCTTCTTCTTGTCAGTGATTTCCATATACTCCATTCCTCGCCGGTAATACGCAGAACCTCCTCCATCCTTATCTCATCAATACGCCCAGTTTTCACCATTCTTCTGTAGCACCACACCTCAAACACTTCAGTTCTGTATGTTCCGGTTTTCACACAGTCCGTCTCTCACTGCCATAGAATGCTGTGCTTCAAACGCACAGTCTCAAATTAAGAACCTATGTTTGATACTAGGAGACTTCTCACAGCCAGTAATCCTCTTTTTGCCAGTGCTAGTGTGCATTTGCGTTCCTCCGTCATGAGTTATTTTGCTTCAGAATTCCTTAACTTTATCTACACTCATGCTCATAAGTTAAGGATAGTGTTCATACATGGTGAAACAAGGCTCTAGTGGGAGGTTTGCGGGTTTAAATCAACTCGGGACATGACCACGCGGTGCATTTAACCTGCGGTCGTCGCACAGTGGCGCTGGCAGCAGTCGACATACTGAGTGTGTTGGTGCTGTCAGAGTACGGCGTAGCGAGTAACTGTGCAGACGTTTTCAGATGTGCTGATGGTGACTATGTGTTGAAAATGGCTCAAAGAACATATATTGAAGGCGTTATGATCGATAGGATACTAGGGCGACTGGAGGCTGCTCAAACACAGTGGGGTCGTAGCACACTACGTGTGCCTCAAAGTGTGCTCTCAAGCCTATGGCAACGATTCCAGCAGACACGAAACGAGCCCACGCGCTACAGTACGGGACGTCCACAGTGTACAATACCACAAGAAGACCGATATCTCACCATCAGTGACCGCAGACGACCACGGGGTACTGTAGGTAGCCTTGTTCGGGACCTTAGCGCAGCCGCTGGAACAGTTGTCTGCAGAAACACTCTACAGACGACTGAACAGACACGGTTTATTCGCCCAGAGACTTGCAAGATGCATTCCACTGACGCTTGCTCACAGGAGAGCCCGTAAAGCCTGGTGTCAAGAGCACAGTACATGGTCATTGGAACAGTGGTCCCAGGTTATGTTCACGGATGAGTCCAGGTATAGCCTGAAAAGTAATTCTCGCGGGCGTGAACCAGGAACCAGATTATTTTTTGGTCATCGGTCTACTGACTGGTTTGATGCGGCCCGCCACGAATTCTTTTCCTGTGCTAACCTCTTCATCTGAGAGTAGCCCTTGCAACCTACGTCCTCAATTATTTGCTTGACATATTCCAATCTCTGTCTTCCTCCACAGTTTTTGCCCTCTACAGCTCCCTCTAGTACCATGGAAGTCATTCCCTCATGTCTTAGCAGATGCCCTATCATCCTGACCCTTCTCCTTATCAGTGTTTTTCACATATTCCTTTCCTCTCCGATTCTGCGTAGAACCTCCTCATTCTTTACCTTATCAGTCCACCTAATTTTCAACATTCGTCTATCGCACCACATCTCAAATGCTTCGATTCTCTTCTGTTCCGGTTTTCCCACAGTCCATGTTTCATTACCATACAATGCTGTACTCCAGACGTACATCCTCAGAAATTTGTTCCTCAAATTAAGGCCGGTATTTAATATTAGTAGACTTCTCTTGGCCATATATGCCTTTTTTGCCATAGCGAGTCTGCTTTTGATGTCCTCCTTGCTCCGTCCGTCATTGGTTATTTTACTGCCTAGGCAGCAGAATTCCTTAACTTCATTGACATCGTGACCATCATTCCTGATGTTAAGTTTCTCGCTGTTCTCATTTCTACTACTTCTCATTACCTTTGTCTTTCTCCGATTTACTCTCAAACCATACTGTGTACTCATTAGACTGTTCATTCCGTTCAGCAGATCATTTAATTCTCCTTCATCAGCGAATCGTATCATTGATATCCTTTCACCTTGTATTTTAATTCCACTCCTGAACCTTTCTTTTATTTCCATCATTGCTTCCTCGATGTACAGATTGAAGAGTAGGGGCGAAAGGCTACAGCCTTGTCTTACACCATTCTTAATACGAGCACTTCGTTCTTGATCGTCCACTCTTATTATTCCCTCTTGGTTGTTGTACATATTGTATATGACTCGTCTCTCCCTATACCTTACCCCTACTTTTTTCAGAATCTCGAACAGCTTGCACCATTTTATATTGTCGAACGCTTTTTCCATGTCGACAAATCCTATGAACGTGTCTCGATTTTTCTTTAGCCTTGCTTCCATTATTAGCCGTAACGTCAGAATTGCCTCTCTCGTGCCTTCCTAAAGCCAAACTGATCGTCACCTAGCGCATTATCAATTTTGTTTTCCAGATACCAACTACTTCATGTCCTTGTAAGAGACCTGTATGGAGGTCGTGGTTTGCTGGTGTGGGGTGGGAATATGATTGGTGCACGTACACCCCTGCATGTGTTTGTAACAGGTCAGGTGTATCAAGACGTCATTTTGCAGAAGTATATCCACCTTTTCAGGGGTGCTATGGATCAACTTTCCTCCTGGTGAATTATAACGCACGGCCCCACCGAGTTTCCATCGTGGAGGAGTATCTTGAATCAGAAGATATCAGGCGAATGAGGTGGGCTGCCTGTTCTCCAGTCCTAAGCCCCACGTATCGCTGCACAGCTTAAAACCCCTAGGACACTTCAGGAGCTCCTACAGGCGCTGGTGCAAGAACGGGAGGCTATACCCCAGCAGCAGCTCGACCACCTGATCCAGAGTATGTCACCCATTGTGCGGCCTGTGTACATGTGCATGGTGATCATATCCCATACTAACGTCGGGGTACATGCGAAGGAAACAGTGGCGTTTTGAAGCACACGTGTTTCGGGATGGTTACCAATACCATGGACTTACAGATCTGTGTCGTGTGTGTTCCCTATGTGCCTATGCTATTAACACCAGTTTTCTTTAGTGCCAAGTTTTGTGTCACCACATTCTGCAGTTATCCTTAATTTACGAGCATGAGTGTAGATTGTGATCAATTCTGGTGTTAAGTTTCTCGTTACTCGTTTCCGCTACTTCTGATGGCTTTCGTCTATCTTTAGTTTATTCTTAATCCGTGTTGTGTACTCTTTAGACTGTTCATTCAATCCAGCAGACCTTGTAATTGTTCATCAGTTTTACTGAGTATAGTAATGCCATCAGGGATTCTTAAAATTAATATCGTTTCACTTTGAATTTTAATTTCACTCTTGAACCATTTCATGCTCTTTTTGTCTTTGTATTCCATTCCTATTGCTCCGTCTTATTTCTTGTACATATTGTATATAACCTGTCTTTCCCTATAGCTTAACATTATTTTTCTCAGGATTTCGAACATCTGTACTACTTTTTAACTGACAGTCAGCAGTTTTTGAGAGCATGATCTGACGACAGAACAGTTTCGGAATGCATCATATCGGCAACTGGCGAGTATGGCTCGCAGTTTAGACCTTGTACTCACAAATCGTGAAACATCGTGCTGTTATTGCAACTTCGTTACCTTAAACCATGTTCATTAGTTTATTGAAATGATGCTTCATTGCTTCGTATAATAGTTGTAAGTAAGTTCTTACATCCAGTAGGCTTCTCGTAATATTGGCGGTGGAAGGAGTAGGTTTCGTTAACGATTTGTTAAATATATCACTGGCTTCGCGCCAGCATGATTTCCGTATGTATCGTGCACTGACGTAACAGTCTTTCACACAACTAGCTACAGCACATCCCACCACCGTGTTCTGGCAGCACCAGATAGTCCAACGCTTCCTTCAACCAGTGTGAGAACTGAAATCTGACTCCTGGTATGTGTTCTACATTACTGCCTGAGCTGACGAATGGTACTGAAACGTACAGACGCGACAGGAGAAATAAATACAAAAAAATGTGATTTGGAAATAAGGGGTATGGTACGTAGAAGATTGTTCCTCAAATTGCAATCGGAGAAAATCTGCTCCTAAATCTTCAGTTTAAAGTAACTGTAACTTCAGCAACTTTAAGACTACTGTTAATAGTGACTTCTTGTATTATAAATTATTAGTGTAGAATGAAGTGAATGACGTTTTCACAACCTGATACATTAGTTCCCATGACAGTTTTGTGATTTTAAATCTGATTCGTAGATTGTTATGTAGGATTAAATTACGGCAGCGGTGAAGAGCTGAACTACTTCATACAAGCAGAAGGCCATTGACGTGTCTAACCGATTCGGCTCCTATTTACAGGTCGCTTCTGTACAACTTGAAATAGTACTCCCTCTCCTTTTCGTTTTGGAGAAAATCCTTAAATTTTAGGCACGCAAACGACTCAAAATTGATAAGATCGATGGATGGTTGAAAACTGAGCAATGGGAACCGCAAACGGATGTTTTTCCAGAAATTGACGAAAGAATCTTTTACGATTGTCACTTACGTACCTGTGAGGTAAAAGCTGTTAAGTGGAAGCGCCCCAGGCGTAGCGACCAAGGCATCTGTATGATTAGGGAAGCACCTGTGTGTGATTCCCAAGAGTGTCCTGCAGTTTGCTCTTTGCATTTGTATCTTTTCCATTATAGACTTTGGCAGTAGCAGGAGGGTTAATAAGACAAATAAATCAAAAGGACAAATAAGGAATAAGTGAAGAGGTGAAATTTTAAACCTTATTGTATGAAAACAGTGCCGAACAAGATCGTGAATTCGTCATTTGGCCCCACAAACAGAAGACCGTCCGTCGTTTGTTTGTAAAGTGGTGCTAGGCCGAATGCAGGCAGGCATAGTTAAGTTATCCATTGAACCGTGATTTATTTTCAAAGAATATTTTTAAGAATTTATTTTATTTACTAGCGATCCATCAAGAACATTAAAACATCTATTCACTCTATGTAAGCATGGATGTAGTTGCCAGGGAGTAACTGATGAAATCATAACCAAATTCCTTTTAACAAATGGGGATTTTATTCACTTTAATAGTGCCTAAAAGCTTTTTTTTTAAGAAACAGATTTAAAATTCTAATCAGAAAGCACCCTCTAAATATCAAAGTTACAATTTATTCAGAGGCAGAAGGAAACAAGTTTTGACTGTATGAGCTTTCGGGCAGAGAGCCTTGCCGCTCCCTTTTGACACGGCCGTAGTTACGACTGCTCACAACAGCCTCTGAAAGACTACACTGGTGCAAATCTGCAGTACACCAGATAACTTTAAACTAAGAGTTTTAACAATTTATACAGGCACACAAACTATGCACCCACCCGTAGCAGGGATGGAAATGGTACAAAACACTAACAATAAAAATATTAACCTTGCCACCGAAGGTGAAATTTGATTTTTAACTTCTGAGAAAAGTCTTAATGTGAAAGGGTGGCTACTTTATACACTAAAATCATCATTTAAATAAAGCCTATGAAATGCAATCATATATAACATTCTACAAGGTTCGGAAAACAATAGTTTAGATGGTCTACAGTACACAGATACCGCCTCTCAAGATCATAGGCAATAATATCAAAGTTTCCAAAGATCAAAACATATTTCACGTAGTAGGCCGTTACACTCTAGGCAATAAATTCGTTAACACTCCAAATCCGACAAACATGACAGAGGCAGCTACTAACGTACGGTTGATTGATAGGAATTTTACCGAACAACCTGAACTTCAGGTTGCTCTAATCCACACCTATTTCACAAGGGAATAACGGGCCACCCACTTTATAAACAACCACATTCCCGCGGGTGGCGAAATGGTGGGACGACCCCAAAGCAAAACGGCTGGTGATCTCACCAAGAAAACAAATAGAATTTAACAAGAGTACATCAAACAACATATCACCAATCACTAAACTTCTAATAAACTGCAATTTCTCGAGAACACCTGGCAGAGCACCCTCAAATTGCTCTCCCGAACCGTCCGCTGCCAGCCGCTTCAACGGACGCAGGAAGGCGTGCCGATCTCCCGTCTCACGGCGTCGCAGCTCGCACCGGCCAGACTGATGTAGTGGGTTGACTCCTGTTGCTCTCGTGTCGACCGCGAAGTCACTACCCCTCGCTAGACGGCGCGGCCCACTGGACTCACGTGGCAACCTCACATGCGCCGAGGCTCAAGACGGACCAGTCATCTAGTGTCTCAGTGTGCGACCGACCAACCGATCGAACCAACCACCATTGACCATTGCCTGAGCAAACTCGATCAGACTGGCAGCGTAACGCGCAAACTCAGATGCAGGACCTAAGCCCCGATCGGGCGACTACTCTCTGAGTTCTCTTACTGGAGGAGTGGAAAGACTCTCACTTTGCCAGCTTTAAGGTTTGATCCGAACGACAGACATACTAGAAATGCGAACGACAGACAAACACTAACTGTCGCACAAATGCGGACGAGAGACTGACCCAGACTTCTTGACTCGCCATAGTGCCACTTAAATGCACATCAACAGGCAACCTTTCCCCTTTCCCACCATAGGGAAACACCAAAGATGCGATTGCCACAGCGGCGCCACCGCCAGAAACGGAGGGCGACTGCTTCACACTAAGCGCTGCGGCGCGCTCTTCAAAACGCCAACATTTACCACGGCTCATCCAAGATGTCTGTTCACCGTACTGTAATTCTCAAGGTGTCCTCCATCATCATTCTGTTTCTAATCTCGAATGTTTTTGTACTTCTGGTTTGTCGTACACACACAGAATAAAATACGTTTTGAGTACTAATATACTGACCTTCCGTAAGTAATATGTGCCTTGTACAGTACATAATTTGTAGTAAATCGGTTTTCTTGTTTATGTTGCAATATTTACTTTGTGTCGTAATTTTTCAGTTCCACTGTCTTAATAATGAAGGTCGTAGAGACCCCGACCAGACGTGAAATAGGTATCTGGGAGCCTGTCACAGTGACAGACGACAAGTGGAAAGCGACCGACCGGCTTGTGGAGCTGTTGAAATTTATCAATGTGGTGCCAAATACAAGCAGTTCCATTTCTCGGAGTTCCTGATTGGTAGAAGCAGTTATTGTCAAGTGATGTCTTCGGATCTGAAGGACTCAATGGCTTTTTCTGCATTCGAAGAACTGTAACAACAAGACGATTCAGAAGGATATTTGTTGGAAGTTGTACGGACTAGTGAATCTGGTATCGCTCGTAACTCTTTGGAAGTGTCCACGGCGCAGTCAGACCGTACGTTATCTGTTCCGGATGAGTTCTATGAACAGGTAGCTAAACGATGAAACTACGGATCTATATCGCTTGAAGTAAATTAGCCAAGATGAATCCAGATCTTCAAAGGGAAGAACGATTTAACGGTGTGAGAAACTGAAATCGTCAAAGGAGGGACAAGAATACTACTCCTTAAATGAATGGACAACCGATCGAATTATGGAATCTCGTCGTGGAAAAGTCAGCGTACAAACCAGTTCGTTAGCGAGCAGCAGGCGCATCCGTTGAGTGTACGACCTATGTTTATACGACAGGTACCATCGGTTTAGTTGTTAAAAGGGAAGGAAGGACACCTGAGAAAGAGAGAAAAGGAGCTGTAGTAAGGCGAACTGCAATACGAGAAATAAATGAGAAAGAACTGCAGAACGCTTTGTAATACAGAAGATTAGTAATGAAGTGCAGGAATATGAAAATACAAAACTACATATACAGCACCTGAGAAAGAAAGAAAAGGAGCTGTAGTAAGGAGAATTGCAAAACGAGAAATAAATGAGAAAGAACTGCAGAACGCTTTGTAATACAGAAGATTAGTAATGAAGTGCAGGAATATGAAAATACAAAACTACATACACAACCAATTAATGTCACGTTGTATGTTCCTAATCCATATATGAGCCATAACATCAGCTTTCATGAGGTTGCTCCAACATCCCTGGTAGAAACGGAAGGGGCATTCAGCTCTAATGTGCTTTATTGTCTGTTTCGGAGACTCTCAGTCACAAACGGGAGGTTTTGTAGCACCCTATTTGTAAAGAATGTTTGCGCATCGTCCATGCCCAGTGTGAGTTCTGTTCAATTTGACCCACAGTTTCCTTTCGAGTTCTGTGCCAGCAGTATCACAATTATACATTTGGAACCACCCGCGCTTTTCAGGATTTCCAATAAGTTGACAGCTCTGTTTCCACAGGTCTCTCACCCCAGTATCACTGGCATCTAGTGCTTTTGCTGGCCGTAAAGGAGGGTTTTTTTGAACGGAGTCTATTTCGCCGTAAACTTGATATGTCTTCCTGCATGGGTAATTCCTGTAACCACTACCGACACTAGGAAGAAATGATGTCCCTACAGGGAATGAGCTTGTTGCCACATAGTGTGTGAGATATAACGTCAGGAGTTCCTGATCCAGCATTGAGAAGACTGTGCACCGCTGACACAATGCTCCTTTGTAAAGGGGCTGCGTGTTGTATCTTCACCTAAGGGTGACACAAGAACGCCGTTCAGACATCGGAGTTTTCACAAAGCAATGTTGTGGAGCCCTGAAGTCCAATATTAGGCTAGCCTAGAATGCTGACAAAGTAAGGAAACTGGAGCGCATTTTGTCCCCCATCACGGGAGGTACCAAGTAATCGGCTGCAATAAAATCCTTGTCTCCTTCTATCCAACCTCAGTCTGGCTACGGCACCACTGATAACGTTGGAAGGCCAACTCTGCTAGTTGTAAGATGGCCTGTTGTATTCGACGAAATGTCACCAGCATAGTCCACTGCTATGAGCCCTCAGCTGTCTGTCGAAAACAATCTACTCTGCAAGCTTCATTCCTTCTGATCACACCCTGAGTACCTGAAGATGGTAGCCGGAACCACCTTCCGTGGATGAAGAACCAATCTGCCTATGAGTGAGCTGTTCAGTTTTGAAAGGGGGCACCTGTGCCGTCACCCCTGGGCAGTACAAACACTGCTTTACTGGCTGTGTACCAGGACGCCCTCTGGGGCTTTCCTTCGTGTCGCTGTTGGGTGTACCGCCCACACGCCAACTCGACAACTGAAAACGGAGCCATCGATATTTCTGGGGCCGAGCCCGAGCGCGGCTTCACAAAGCGAGTGCGCCGGAGCTCCGGCCGACGTTGGCAGCCACGCCGCGCGGCAGCGAAGCGCCAATCGCAGCACTGGCATAGACAACTCCAGGAACCTGAGCCAGCAGATTCCTCACCTGACGTTTCCAACGCGTTCACATACTGGGCGTTCCGCATCAGAAAAAAAGCAGCGACCGCCTCCTAAATTCCTTTTATCACAATTCAGGTCATTCGCATTTTATCATTAACGACTTCGACTTACTACCAGTTCACCGCCGAGGATTGTGTTTTGAAGCGATGAAAAAAGTGGATAGTAAATTATTAGGAAACTAAATTACAAATGAAACTGCTTTCTGTACACAATGATACCTACATGACTACATTAGACAGTATCTAATTAACTGGATAGACGAGTTACCATAAAGGGTAATCAACTACCTACATGACTACGTTAGACAGTATGTAATCAACTGAATAGTTACCATTCGAAGTGACCAGTGGTCTAGGGGTAGCGTCTTTCATTCATAATCAAAACGTTCTCGGTCCCGGGTTCGATCCCCGCCACTCCCTAAATTTTGATAAATAATCAGCATTGGCGGCCGAAGACTTCCGGCATAAAAAGTCAGCCTCATTCTGCCAACGGCCTTGTCAAAGAGGGCGGAGGAGCGGATAGAGGAGCCGGCCGCGGTGGTCTAGCGGTTAAGGCGCTCAGTCCGGAACCGCGCGACTGCTACGGTCGCAGGTTCGAATCCTGCCTCGGGCATGGATGTGTGTGATGTCCTTAGGTTAGTTAGGTTTAAGTAGTTCTAAGTTCTAGGGGACTGATGACCTTAGCAGTTAAGTCCCATAGTGCTCAGAGCCATTTGAACCATTTTTTGAGCGGATAGAGGTTCAGGGCACTCTCTTCTCCTAGGGGTGGGAAATTGCCCCGAAAGGCGGAAGAATCAGCTATGATCAACGACATGAGGATGCAGAAGGCAATGGAAACCACTGCATTAAAGACACGTAACGTGTATCCACAGGACATGGGGCCTGTAGTTGAAGAAGTGCCATGATGATCTCTCCACTGGCAAAAGATTTCGGAATAGTCCCCCATTCGGATCTCCGGCAGGAGACTGCCAAAGATTAAATAATCAACGAAAGGATAATGTTCTACAAGTCGGGGCGTGGAATGTCAGAAGCTTGACCGTGTGTACAGGTTATTGTCATTTGTGTCACGATAATTGCGTAGGCTTCCGCAACGAGAGTCATTCGACATAAAAGTTTTCTGCGTATGATACCAGTCATATTGTATAAAAATACTGCTGGAGAAAACCCTCGTTTCGACCGCGATTGTAACGGCCTACTTCTGCGACAACTGGTGCGTCCTAGCTATGCAGTGTCCCTTACATTTTGTTATTACTGTTCCCTGCCCATGCCAATAACGTAGTAATTTTAAAAAGACAGTTCATTTCATTGGTCACTTAAGGAAGAAGGAGAGAGAACTTTATTTTAATAGGTTACTGTGGCGGACGTAGAGCGTAACATCTGTTGTCCACTGGCTCATCTATTGTGTGCAACAACTGGTGGTCACCAGCTAATGACAAGTTGGCTCCTATTTAGTAGGTACTGGACGTCGGCCGCACGGCGGCAGTTACTAGACGGTGTTGCACGTGCCTCGTGTTGACAGTGGGGCCTGTTGGGATCTGATTGCTGGCATCCAAGATGGGGCAATCCCGAGTCCATCCTCTCTGCTCAGTTCTTAGGGTGTTTAAGTATTTCGATGGCCTCTCGGATTTGGCGTTTCGTCGTAATCGGCTGCTTGGCGAGCACTGCATTTTATTTCTTTTCAGCAATCTTACTGACGATCTGTCACTGCAGATTTGTTGTGTTGCTCTAGACGATTATAGCGTTCGTGTTCCCAAATCAGTGTTACTATTAGCCGCAGGCCGCTGTGGCCGTGCGGTTCTAGGTGCTTCAGTCCGGAACCGCGCTGCTGCTACGGTCGCTGGTTCGAATCCTACCTGGGGCATGGATGTGTATAATGTCCTTAGGTTAGTTAGGGTTAAGTAGTTCTAAGTCTAGGGGACTGATGACCTTCTATGTTGTCCCAAAGTGAGTAGAGCCATTTGAACCATTTTACTATTAGCCTCACAGTCTCGCCAATGTACGCCTCTCCACATCTGAATCCCACGTTGCACACGCCTGTAGTGTGTAAGGCACCCACTTCGTCCTTAGTGGAGCCTAGCACACTCTGGATCCTGCGACCACTATAGAAAACAGGCTGCTCCCCAACCATGCGAAGTTGTTTGCCTATTCGATCAGTGACATTTTTTACATAAGGTAAGCATGCCTCTGGCTGAAGTTTGTCTATTTCTTGCTTATTTTGCTTACTTGAATTCGTCGATAAGGCTGCATGCATCGATTTAAGGTTGCGGCCATTGGCTAGAGACGTTGCGCGTAGCATTTTAAGCTCAGGTATTACGTTTTGAGCATCACTTAGGCGCTGCGCACGGATTACCAAAAAAATGGATGACCGAGTTCTTCTGCGCTGGGTGGGGGTAGGATTGAGATACATATCTGTATGTGTAGGCTTGCGATATACTCTCTGCCCCAGCGTGCCCTCCGTTGGCATGTATACTTCGACGTCTAGAAACGGAATTGCAGCATTCTTCTCTACTTCGAACTAAACTGTATTTGACCGAGCATGTTGTTCAAATATTCGTGAAACTTGTGTAGCTCCGTTTCACCGTAAAGCATTATGTCGAACGTGTCGTCCACGTATCTGAACCAGCAACATGGTGGTAAAGGAGCTGAATCTAGGGCCGGTGCTTCGAAAGCTTCCATGAATATGTCGGCTGCCAGTAAAGTCAGTCACAACTCAACCAGGTCCTGAAGGAAGCGGATAGTTTCGTCTACTGGCACGTTCGTAAATAGTGACTTCACGTCAAAGCTAACCATGATGTCCACAGTTAAAATAGTTTCTTCCTTTAGGCGTTCTTTAATGTGCGTCGAGTTCTTCACATAAGAGTCCGTCTTTCCTACTGGACGTCTTAATTTGAAGGTTACATACTTTGTCAAGTTGTAAGTGGGCGAATTGATTCCATTCGCTACTGGCCTGAAAGTGTAACCTTCCCTATGTATCTTTAGAACACCGTAAATTCTAGGAGTTACTGGTACTCTGGGAATAAGATCCTCGGCTGTGTCAGCGTCAATTCTCGAGTCCTTAATCGACGCCTGCGTCTTTCCAACTATCTCAGCCGCAGGGTCCGCCCTTAGTTCTTTGTAGGTGAGATCATTTAATAATTGTTTCATCTTGTCTTCATACTGCACGATGTGTAAGGTGACAGTAGCATTGCCTTTGCCTGCTGGTAATATCACAATTTCGTCGATGTTCTTCAGTTCCTTATAGCTGCCCTTTCCTGCTAACGTTTTGTTTCGGTGACTTGACAAGAAGTAGAACTCGAACGGTTTCCTGCTTAATTTTCTCAGCTTCTATCGAAGGTGTATGCCGGAGTGCTGTTTCCGCGAATTCGATTATCTCCTCCATAGGAATCCACTCAGATGTGACGACAAAGTGTAGTCCCTTAGCTAGTGCTTCTGTGGCTGCGTTGCTGATGGGATGAGACGAAAGGTTCACCACTCTTCGAGATGTGTCCAGTCCAGGCTTATTGCTGCGTGTCGTCTTTCCTAGCTGTTCAAATTTCTTCTTCTGTCGAATAGCGGCGGTTCCACTACTTGCATACGCTCGTATTAGTGGTACTACCCGAAGGAATCACTGGTTTCTAGTACACATCTATCCTTCTTGAGAGTAAACAATGCTCGAATTCTCCAAACTCCATAACCTAGTCATTCCAGAGGTAAAAACCTGTTTTCTTATGAACAAAGTGATTTTATGTTCAATCAGTGTTAGAAAATTTCAAAAAACATTTGATATAAATATGATAGTTCTTAATTAACGGATACTACAATACTTCACATAGCTGTAAATAAGCGAAGAAAGGCAACAGAAACTTGCAGTATTATTCTATTACATCTATTCTAGTCACATTCCTACCACTGTTAAACGAAAAATAAATAAAAAATTACGTTTTAAATAATTTATTTATGTCTAACGAAACCAGTTACCTGGAACAGTTTCCAAAAAAATAATACGGGGATACATTACAGTCTACTAATGATAAGCCTTCTTTTTTGGACAAAAAGAGAGGGCTTTACTAAGGTATGCTACTCTGTCACAGACCCTTCAAAAGCGTGATTCGTAATTTTAGACTTGTTAACGTGCGCGATTTGCTCGTGGCGCTCCGAAAATGAAGCATGGATCACATTACGATTATCTTCCTACTCTTGAAGACCAGTGCGTTCCATCAAGTGCAGTTGGCAAGTCAAGGCTTCTTTATGCATTAAACTGCGAAACTACAAACCCATTCGTCGAATTTGAACGATATGCTTTATTTCCAAACACGAGCTCTGCTTCTTTACTTATTGCTCTACCTATATGTGTGTCTTAAGAGGTGGCAATTTGAGACATCAGTGCTGTAACAGTTGTTAGAATTCGTGGTGGTCAATGAGGGCAGAGTGTATGCGATTTATGGAATCGCTAAATGAACTAACAATTGTTACTTGAATTCGGGAGCGTAATAAAGACCAAAAATGTGGACTTTTGAAAACAAGTCAAGTTCCATGGCTGTTGTTGCAACACCTATACTCTCGAAACCCTGCAACGCGAACACCTGACTGGTCGTCTTGAAACTTTTGGTAGTCTGTAACGAATTGTTTTCGAAGATACAAGCTCAATATCTTTTCTATATCTTACTTGATGCTCTGTTCAATAAATCTTGTCCGATAGTTATGTAACGCCGATGATCAAGACTTACTCACATTTTCTGCACGGGCATTCCAGCGTAATTTTCGTCGTAATTTTATTAATAGTTGGGGCATTTATTTCACTTGAAATCACGATTTCATAAGTACTTGATAAATCTTCCGTAGTGCCACAGAACTGCTGAAGTATAACACATGCAGTGATCTATTATTTTTTTTCTTGTGTACTGTAGGAGTGACTGTTAACAAATGCTTTCAGCTGAGACATGGGCTGTTCATGGATAACATACGTATCAAGGAAACAGATTTGCTGCGTCCTAGACTTAGAGTCGCTATTTGACACTACAAATTATTAAAGCTTCCGCAGCAACTGGTTTGTCATTTGGTCCCTGCGAAGTATGAGGTGCGTAATATTCCGCGGATGACTAAGACCTCTCGTATTAAACAATGTCGCTCTCATATTTTTGAAAAGAGCGCCACGAACCATGGAGTCAAAATTATTCACGTGGTAGAGGATGCTAAACTGGAAGTTTACATACAAGAACCTGATAATTGGAAAAGAATAACTGATTCTTCCTCGATATAAACAACTTACACTTCATAGAAACATCTCAAGGTAACAGTAACTGCTGTAACAGTAACCGTCGATGGGTGACACGCAGGAATATACTGCAGGGATATATCCACTGGAAAGTGCCTAAAATTTTGCAGTAATTTTTCAAATAGCCGTCTTGTATATAGAGATAAGTACTGAAATCCTATCAATCAGTTCCTCTTAGGTTTCTATTAGATTTTACGCATCAAAGACTTCATGTAACCCCGCAGAAAATTGTGTATTAGAGTGAGCTCCCGCAGTCCCTCTGCGAATAGGTCTTCCCCTTGCAATCCAGTGATGTGGGTATCTATTATTCATGATCTTACGCAACTGTAATACCGAAGAAAGATAACGTACCATCATTATGAAACTATGTTCTCTCGCAGGTAGAAAAGGTACAGTCGTCTACTATTGTGACATACATCTTTAATGGTAGTTTCGTAACGCTCGACATTCAAGAGGGGCGGCCTCAAGTAGATATTTTAAGTGCCAGTCCCCAAGTTTATGTCGCTAGTGAATTGAAATTAACCTGCTGCAAGAATTTGATGATTACTGACTTGGCTGTTTGGGCGACTGAAATAACAGCACGATAAAGTAAGTGCGATTCTTGTAAAATAGCCGAGTTTATTGGTTGTCTCTCAGGATTTGTGAACTAACAATTTTTTTTGTTAATCTTTCTATTATTTGTTACACGTCGAGCGTTGCATCACTTAAACTAGGTGACATTCCTACAGCCACTATTGACATGTAAATATATGCCCAAGGAACTGGATGTGTATTTGATTGACGTACGATGTTAAACTTCTTACTATGCTAAGTTCTTCTACGATGGAAGCATTGGTTTCTATTTCTCTCGGTGGTGAGTGTAACATATTCCGCCATCGGCACATCTCCAAGTCATGGGCCCGGCTCTTATCACAACCTTTAACGGTCCACGTCTCCTGTCTATATAAGAACACAGAAGACACCAGTGATTCCACAAAGTGCATTTTCGTGGTTTCAGATAATGCCCGATTCCGTCAGATCTTGGAACTTAACCTTAGCGACTCTTCCAAGGACGAATAGTCATCTTATTCCTTTACTCCACTTTCCTAGATGTACACAACCATTCACTACTTCCAGAATCTTTAAACAACTTGTAACTTGGATTCGATCTCCACCTTGGCGATTAATAACCATTAAGTATGTTTTTTTATTGCTCCGACAGGAAAACTGCCTTCACTCTGGAAGTCAGATCACTAAGTTCATCCTGACTTCCTCCAGTGTCGATAGTATCGTTCACAAGGTGTAAATTTTTAATCAACCAGCCACCAAATGAAATACACTCCTGGAAATTGAAATAAGAACACCGTGAATTCATTGTCCCAGGAAGGGGAAACTTTATTGACATATTACTGGGGTCAGATACATCACATGATCACATTGACAGAACCACAGGCACATAGACACAGGCAACAGAGCATGCACAATGTCGGCACTAGTACAGTGATTATCCACCTTTCGCAGCAATGCAGGCTACTATTCTCCCATGGAGACGATCGTAGAGATGCTGGATGTAATCCTGTGGAACGGCTTGCCATGCCATTTCCACCTGGCGCCTCAGTTGGACCAGCGTTCGTGCTGGATGTGCAGACCGCGTGAGACGACGCTTCATCCAGTCCCAAACATGCTCAATGGGGGACACATTCGGAGATCTTGCTGGCCAGGGTAGTTGACTTACACCTTCTAGACCACGTTGGGTGGCACGGGAGATATGCGGACGTGCATTGTCCTGTTGGAACAGCAAGTTCCCTTGCCGGTCTAGGAATGGTAGAACGATGGGTTCGATGACGGTTTGGGTGTACCGTGCACTATTCAGTGTCCCCTCGACGATCACCAGAGGTGTACGGCCAGTGTAGGAGATCGCTCCCCACACCATGATGCCGGGTGTATGCCCTGTGTGCCTCGGTCGTATGCAGTCCTGATTGTGGCGCTCACCTGCACGGCGCCAAACACGCATACGACCATCATTGGCACCAAGGCAGAAGCGACTCTCATCGCTGAAGACGACACGTCTCCATTCGTCCCTCCATTCACGCCTGTCGCGACACCACTGGAGGCGGGCTGCACGATGTTGGGGCGTGAGCGGAAGACGGCCTAACGGTGTGCGGGACCGTAGCCCAGCTTCATGGAGACGGTTGCGAATGGTCCTCGCCGATACCCCAGGAGCAACAGTGTCCGTAATTTGCTGGGAAGTGGCGGTGCGGTCCCCTACGGCACTGCGTAGGACCCTACGGTCTTGGCGTGCATCCGTGGGTCGCTGCGGTCCGGTCCCAGGTCGACGGGCACGTGCACCTTCCGCCGACCACTGACGACAACATCGATGTACTGTGGAGACCTCACGCCCCACGTGTTGAGCAATTCGGCGGTACGTCCACCAAGCCTCCCTCATGCCCACTATACGCCCTCGCTCAAAGTCGGTCAACTGCACATACGGTTCACGTCCACGCTGTCGCGGCATGCTACCAGTGTTAAAGACTGCGATGGAGCTCCGTATGCCACGGCAAACTGGCTGACACTGACGGCGGCGGTGCACAAATGCTGCGCAGCTAGCGCCATTCGACGGCCAACACCGCGGTTCCTGGTGTGTCCGCCGCGCCCTCTCCCAGTGTCCGGAGCAAGTATGGTGGGTCTGACACACCGGTGTCAATGTGTTCTTTTTTCCATTTCCAGGAGTGTAGCACCTTCCCAGCTATCCAGTAGGCTCCTGGTAGAATACTCTGCATAGCTTCTACAGAGCTGACTTGATAGTGTACAACCTTGCCTAACTGTAATTCTCACATTGAAAAATCCTAAGTGTTCATTAACTATTTTTATGGTTGCAGTACGACCGTTATAGACGTTTTAGTTGTGGCGCTAGGTGTTTTGGAACCTCAAACTCATTTAGCACACGCCTTAGCTTGCCCCACGTGACACAAAGGTCTTGTTATAATCTGGTTGAAGTGGTTCAAGTGGCTCTGAGCACTATGGGACCTAACATCTGAGGTCATCAGTCCCCTAGAACTTAAAACTACTTAAACCTAACTAACCTAAGGACATCACACACAGCCATGCCCGAACCGGGATTCGAAACTGCGACCGTAGTAGTCGCGCGGTTCTTGCCTTAAGCACCTAGAACCGCTCGGCCAGCGCGGCCGGCTATATTCTGGGAAACAAATGAAGGCTGAATAACAGAACTCACATTTTTCAGTCACCTGCCTAAAATTCATTGCTCATTTCCTTGTACAGTTAACTGAAACAAAACCTGCCTCTTCCGCAACAGCCTGACTGTAGGAATTACTTTAGGTGTTGGTTGTTCGCGAGGTCTTCGCTAGCGTGGGATATCAGACCCTCTTCTGTGAAGAGGAATTAGAACAGATGTAATGAAGTCTTTAGTCGATTCACGAGTTTTGCAAGTCGTATTAAATATTACCCATGAATGCCTTCCTCTCCTGTAATAGTCGGTATTTCTCTGGAAATAACATTTGTGTCCTAGGCTCCGCCGTTTTTGAAATGCTTGGTGGCATTCTCGATTTCAGTGAATAGAATACTAGGTTTCGCGTCTGATGTTTTGTTCCTCGATGTTATTTCCTTTTGAGTACAGGGTATCGCAGACTTGTTCCCATCTAACTATTCCTGGTTTCGTGCCACTAATGAGATTGACACATAGATATTCTGTCACCCACGTGTGAGGCTTGAACACTCGGTTAGTGTTGTTTATCTTCCTGAAGAGGTCATATGTATGATTCAGCTTTTGATACTATGACTGTACAGATGAGATGCTATGTCTAGCCATTTCGGTAGATGCGCTCTACCTTTCAATGCTTGTTCATCTAAACAGCCGTAGAGCCTGGTGCAGTTACACTTTGGCAATATTTACGATGTATTTTATAGAAAATATACATATTTAATAGTTACTTCACTGATATCAGTTTTTAAGGACATCACGTCCAGACTACCTCGAAACCTATCGTTAACAACCGAAGCGTACAGTGGATATTATTAGGTCATTATACATAAACACTGATGTTTCTCCAACACTTCACATCTTACCTGAATTATCTTTTGCAAAATTTTGATTTTTCCAGCACGCTAAAAGACTAGAACAGCAACCAGTACTAGCCTACCTTATCCATTTTCCTTTTGACTAAAGAAATCTGTCCTCGGTCCCCAGGAGAGATATTTTGGGAACTAGTTTTTATAATTCGACTTTAATTTCTTGAAATACTTCCACTCTAATGGAAGAGTGAAACAACAAAGCAAAATGTGATGTTTTATTTTTGCCGTAAACTTCTAATACGAAGGATATTACTGTTAATATTATATGTAAATGTAGGCTTTCTCGGCGAAGATAACGGACAGGAAACTTGTCGAAACCTTCCAGAAGAACGATGGCTTGACTCGGCTGAAACCTGTTGATGTTGTATTTACAAAATACGGGGGAAAACAGAAAAAGAACTTCAGTCACAAAGAGTGCAAACCGAATACAAGAAGAACGTGGATACCGGAACCTTCAGTATGACAGTTGTCAATTGTAGCTGTGTTGGGGAACTACCAGAGCTCCAAGCGCTAATAGAAGGCACAATTGCTCAAATCTTTATAGGCGCCGAAAGCTGGCTAACGCCGGAGACAAATTCAGCCGAAATTTTTGCGAAAAACCTAACGATATACCGATAGGATAAGCTAAACACAGTTGCCGATGGCGTGTTTGTCTCTGTAAGAAAAAGTTTATCTTGTCGCGAAATTGAAGTAAATAATTCCTGTGAGTTAGTATGGGCAGAGGTAATTCTTTCCAACCGACATAAAATAATAACTGGATCCTTTTACCTACCACCCAGTTCAGATCAGAGAATTTCTGAAAGGTTCTAAGAAAACTTGAGTTTGATGTCAAACACTTACTTTGCTATACAGCTATATTTGGTGGTGGCTTGAATTTATCCTAAATAAATTGGCGAAGATACATGTTTAATTCCGGAGGTACGCATCCACAATTGTTATAAACTCATTCTCTGTAAATAGTTTTGAGCAGTTAGTTCAAGAGCCCACGTGGATAGTAAACGAACTCTTAGCAACAAATAATCTTGAGTTAATAACGAGGATCAAAACGAATACATTGATGAGTGAACATAGGGTTGTCGTAGCGCGATAAAATAGTGTACCTCTCAAATCATCCAAAAATAAACGAAAAATATACCTACTCAAAAAAAGAAAATAAAAATTCACTTGACGCCTTCCTGAGGGACAATCTCCAATCCTTCCAAATTAACACCAGATGTGACTTGAAATCAAAGAAATAGTACTGGCAGCAATTGAGAGATTTACACCAAACAAATTAAAAAACGACGGAGCTGATCCCACATGGTACACAAAACGGGTCAGAGCACTGCTGCAGAAACAACGAAAAATACACGCCAGACGCAAACAGACGTAAAATCTCCAAGACTGGCGATCTTTTTTAGAAGATCGAAATTTAGCTTGGACTTCAATGCGATATGCTTACAATCGTTTCAACAAAGAAACTTTGTTTCGAAAGCTGGCAGAAAATCCAGAGAGATTCTGGTCGTATGTGAATATAATAGCGGCAAGACCCAGTCGATGCCGTCTCTGCGTGATAGCAATGGAGATACTATCGAAGACAATGCTACCAAAGCAGGGTCACTGAACACAGTCATCTGCAATTCCTTCACTAAAGAAGACGAAGTAAATGTTCCAGAATTTGAATCAGGAACAGGCGCTAACTTGAGTGATATAGAAGCAGGTAACCTCGTACTAGAGAAGCAACTTAATTCACTTAATAACACAAGTCCTCTGGGCCAGACTGCAGACCATTTAGGTTCCTTTCAGAGTACGTTGCTGCAATAGCTTCGCACTTACCAATGATATACAACCGTGCGTACCCAAAGACTGGAAAGTTGCACAGGCAACACCAATATTCAGGAAAGTCAGTAAGATTACTCCACCAAATTACGCGACCGTATCTCTAACGTCAATATGCAAAGGATTTAGAAACATTTGTTGTGTTCGAACATTATGAATTACCTCGAATAAACCGGTCTATTGACACACAGTCAACAAGGATTTAGAAAATATCGTTCTTATGAAACACAACTCGTTCTTTATTTGCACGAAGTGTTGAATGCTATTGACAAAGAATATCAAATGGATTCCCTATTTATGGATTTCCGGAAAGCTTTTTACACTGTACCACACAAGTGACTTGTAGTCAAATTGCATGCTTATGGAAAATCGTCTCAGTTATAAGACTGGATTCGCGATTTCCTGACAGAGAAGTCACAGTTCGTAGTAACTGACGGAAAAATCTTCGAGTACAACAGAAGTGATTTCTGGCGTTCCCCAAGATAGTGTTATAGGTCCTTTGCTGTTCATTATATATATAAACGATTTAGGAGACAGTCTGTGAGCCTTGAGCAGCCGCTGGTGAAGTATCAGTGCAGCAGCAGTGCAGTAGCGAGTCGCATTATTAGCTTTCATATTTGTTTTGTAGTTTGATTCTTATTTTTTTCCGACAGTTTGTGCGCTTGCATATTTAATTACATAAAATCTTTTCGTATTCTCGTATTTGAGAGGAGTAATATTGCTTATTGATAGCTGTAAAGCATAAATTCGTGGAGTCATTAGATACTAGCAGTAGGATGGATATGGTATGTGCGTGCTGTATGTGGGCGCAGGAGGAACTGGCCGCGGTTTGCGAGCAGCTGAACGTGCTGTTGGCCACGGTCAGCCGCCTTCAGGCTGCTGCCTCGAGGTGCAGCGCGTCGCTTGAGACACCCCAGGTGTCGCTTGCTGCGTCCGCCGAGGCACCTTCTAGTGTACCCGGCGCGTTGGGGCCGCCCTCACCTCATTATGAGTGTCGGACTGCAACGCGTTCGCGTCGCTCGAGGCGGAGGGCCAATGTGGAGGCTGTCTGGCTGACCTCGCCCGTTCGTCCTGTGAATGGGCAGGTGGCCGCTCCTTCAGCAGGGCCCGAGCATTCACACGGGGTCAAAGGCTTGCTGGTTATTGGGAGCTCCAACGTTAGACGGGTGATGGAGCCCCTTAGGGAAATACTGTACAGGGCTGGAAAGAAATCCAACGTGGACTCGGATTGTCTGCCGTCGGGCCTCATCCAAGATGTGGAGGCGGCCTTGCCAGCGACTATCGAGCGTACAGGGTGCAGTCGTCTGCAAGTAGTTGCTCACGTCAGCACCAATGATGGCTGTCGCTTGGGTTCTGAGGCGATCCTCAGCACGTACGGGCCGCTGGCGGATTTGGTGAAGACCGTTGGCCTCGCACGCGGGGTGCAAGTAGAGCTCTCTATTTGCAGCATCGTTTCCAGAGTGGATCGGGGTCCTTTGGTTTGGACCCGAGTGGAGGGTCTCAACCAGAGGCTTCGTCGACTCTGCGACGCTCTTGGCTGCCGTCGTGTGAATTACATTTGAACACATTATCCGAAAACTGTCTTGAGCAGCTAAATCGAGAGCCAACTCGTAATGGAAATATTTTAGATCTGGTAGTCACTGGTAGACCTCATCGACGGCGTCAGTGTTGAGACAGGGATTAGTGATCATGATGTTGTCATTACGACTATGGTTACGAAAGTTAAAAAGTCGGTCAAGAAGGCTAGAAAGGCCTAGAAAGAGCTGATAAGCAGCTGTTAGCATCCCACTTAGTAAATTAATCGACTTCATTTTCTTCCGGTACGATGGACGTGAAAGAATTAAGGGCACATTTTAAACACATTGTAAATCACGCATTGGACAAGTATCTGCCGAAAAAGTGGGTTACGGACGGAAAAGACCAACCGTGGTTTAACAGTGCAATTCGGAGAATGCTCAGGAAGCAAAGGCAGTTGCACTCACGGTACAAGAAAGATCGGGAGAATGAAGACATGCAAAAATTAGTAGAGATTCGAGCTGCTGTAAAAACAGCGATGCGCAAAACATTCAACCTCTACCACCGTCATACCTTACCATAAGATTTTGCTGAAAACCCAAGGAAATTCTGGTCTTACGCAAAATCGGTAAGCTGGTCGAAGGCTTCCATCCAGACACTCATTGATCAGTCTGGCCTGGCAACGGAAGACAGCAAAACGAAAGCTGAAATTTTAAATTTAGCATTTGAGAAATATTTTACGCAGGAGGATCGTAAAAACACACAGCCGTTAGAGTCTCGTAGATATTCTCGTATGGAGGACATAGTGATAGACACCCCTGGGGTTGTGAAGCAGCTGAATAGGTTGAAAATAAATAAATCGCCAGGTCCTGATGGGATTCCAATTCGGTTTTACAGAGAGTACTCTACTGCATTGGCTCCTTACTTATCTTGCATTTATCACGAATCTCTTGCCCAATGTAAAAGCCCAAGCGACTGGAAAAAAGCGCAGGTGACGCCTGTACATAAGAAGGGTAGAAGGACGAATCCTCAAAATTACAGACCAATATCCTTTATATCGGTTTGTTGCAGGATTCTCGAACATATTCTCAGTTCGAATATAATGAATTTCCTTGAGACAGAGAAGTAGCTGTCCATGCATCAGAACGGCTTTATAAAGCATCGCTCCTGCGAAACGCAACTCGCCCCATTTTCACATGATATCTTGCGAATAATGGATGAAGGGTATCAGACAGATACCATATTCCTTGACTTCCGGATAGCGTTTGACTCGGTGCCCCACTGTAGACTCCTAACTAAGGTACGAGCATATGGGTTTGGTTCCAAAGTATGTGAGTGGCTCGAAGACTTCTTAAGTAATAGCACCGAGTACGTTGTCCTCGATGGTGAGTGTTCATCGGAGGTGAGGGTATAATCTGGAGTGCCCCGGGAAGTGTGGTAGGTCCGCAGTTGTTCTCTATCTACATAAATGATCTTTTGGATAGGGTGGATAGCAATGTGCGGCTGTTTACTGATGAAGCTGTGGTGTACCGGAAGGTGTCGTCGTTGAGTGACTGTAGGAGGACACAAGATGACTTGGACAGGATTTGTGATTGGTGTAAAGGATGGCAGCTAACTCTGAATATATATAAATGTAAATTAGTGCAGATGAATAGGATAAAGAAACCCGTAATATTTGAATACTCCATTAGTAGTGTAGCGCTTGACACAGTCACGTCGATTAAATATTTGGGCGTAACATTGCAGAGCGATATGAAGTGAGACAAGCATGTAATGGCAGTTGTTGGAAAGGCGGATAGTTGTCTTCCGTTCATTGGTAGAATTTTGGGAAGATGTGGTTCATCTGTAAAGGAGACTGCTTATAAAACACTAATACGACCTATTCTTGCGTACTGCTCGAGCGTTTGGGATCTCTATCGGGTCGCGTTGAGGGATGACGTTGAAGTAATTCAGAGGCGGGCTGCTAGTTTTGTTACTGGTAGGTTTGATCATCACGCTAGTGTTACGGAAATGCTTCAGGAACTCGGGTGGGAGTCTCTGGAGGAAAGGAGGCGTTCTTTTCGTGAATCGCTACTGAGGAAATTTAGAGAACCAGCATTTGAGGCTGACTGCAGTACAATTTTACTGCGGCCAACTTATAATTCACGGAAAGACCACAAAGATAAGTGTGACTAGGGCTCGTACAGAGGCATATAGGCAGTCATTTTCTCTCGTTCTGTTTGGGAGTGGAACAGGGAAAGGAGATGCTAGTTGTGGTACGAGGTACCCTCTGCCACGCACCGTATGGAGGATTGCGGAGTGTGTATGTAGATGTAGATGACCAGTTTGTAGGTGACTCTGTCGTTTATCGTCTTGTAAAGTCATCAGAAGATCAAAACAAATTGCAAAATGATATCTGTATGGTGCGAAAATTGGCAATTGACCCTAAATAACGAAAAATGTGTGGTCATCCACAAGAGTGCTAAAAGGAATCCGTTAAACTTCGGTTACATGATAAAAAAGTCAAACCTAAAGGCTGTAAATTCAAATAAATACCACCGAGCAAGGTGGCGCAGTTGCTAGCACACTGGACTCGCATTCGGAGGGAAGACGGTTGAATCCCGCGTCCGGCCATCCTGATTTAAGTTTTCCGTAATTTCCCTAATTCGCTCCAGGCAAATGCCGGGAAGGTTCCTTTGAAAGGGCACGGCCGACTTCCTTCCTCGTCATTCCCTAATCCGACGAGACCGATGACCTTGCTGTCTGGTCTCCTCCCCCAAACAACCCAACCCAACTTAATACCGAGGAATTAAAATTAGGGACAACTTAAATTGGAATGAATACACCGGAAATATTGTGGGGAAAGCTAACAAGAGACTGCGTTTTATTGTTAAGACACTTAGAAAATATAACAGATCTACTAAAGAGACTGCTTACACTACGCTTGTCCGTCCTCTTTTAGAATACTGCACCAAGGTGACGGATCCTTACAAGATGGGACTGAAGAAGTACATCGAAAATTTGTAACGTTGGGCAGAATGATTTGTTATATCACGAAACAGGGGAGAGAGTGTCGCTGAAATACTACGGGATTTGGAATGGGTATCATTGAAACAAAGTCATCTTTAGTTGCGGAGGAATCTTATCACGAAATTCCAATCACTAACTTTCTCTTCCGAATGCGAAAATATTTTCTTGACGCCGATTTACAGAAGGAGAAACGATCACCATGATAAAATAAGGGAAATAGGAGCTCGCACGGGACGATATAGATGCTCGTTCTTCCCTCAAGCTATATGAGATTGGAATAATATAGAATTGAGAAGGAAGTTATATCAACCCTCTGAGAGGTGCTTAAAGGTCACGTGCAGAATTTCAATGTAGATGTAAGACTAATATTGTGAAGTGATCCAAGTACAAGATGTCAAGTAAGCACGTATGCTGTAAACGGCGCTCTTGTATCACAGCGGAAGTAATGTTACTGGCAGTATTTACTTTTTGTGTAAACGATGAAGGAATTATTTCATGGAAAACTGACACAATTTACTACAAATAATGTTACTGTATTGATCAAAAATGGATCATTATTCTTTTCGTAGCCTAACTGGCTCCACTGTTACAATATTAAAATTGGAAAAGAAAAAGGTTTTTGTCTTTAAACAGAAATTAGGTCGTGCGAGCAACGCGCAGTTAAACATTTCACAGTATCTTCATAGACTGATGACCTCAGAAGTTAAGTCCCAAAGGGCTCAGAGCCATTTGAACCGTCTTCATATCTCTTTTTACATGTATTATACTAAGCTTCGTTCTTCCCTTAGCCACATGTTTGCTGGACTTGGGGTGCGATCAATTACAATATACATAATGCCTGGAGAGTTCTACATTTAATGAGACGACATACTAATGTGTAGGTATCAACACGACTCTAAAGTTTCAAATTTTTCATCACTTTACTGCGCACAGTATAACCTGCTATTGTGCACATCATTCGTAGTTACAAAGTATCAAGTTAGTACGTGCATATTTTATTCATCGTTACAGCTCATGCTATGTTTCACAGTTGCAGTACACAGATCACAATCGACATTACATTAACACGAAATAATTTGATATAATGAGCAAAAGTACTGCTGTTACGTCACATAGGACGGCCGCACAGCACTATTCACTGGTGGAACCAAATCCTGGATTCAGTTTCCAGTGGCCTCTTTAACTGCACGAGTCAATTTCTTATGGATGTAGTAGCCACACCACTAGTACTCTCTACACTTTGTTCTTCGATGCCTGCATTTCATTACAGACTGATGGATGCTGATTGATGAATCTCCTCCCATACGATCGAGTAGCATCTCCCCCACTTGTACAATTCGTACATAAATTTGTCGAGAGTCTTGGTCAGCTCAATATTCCTTCCAATATATAGTCTCTAGTGAGTTTCAATCGACGGTGCTAAATTTTTGAGAGTTTGCAAACGCTTTTTCGTGCACTCGAACAACGTTTTAAGTACTATGACCTACAGCTCCCTAAGTTAAATACGTACTTGTAAGTTGGAAGTGTACCGTGGTATTAGGATGGAGTGGGTTTTGGCCTAGGGGTTGAGCAGATGTGGTATTCGGTTTAACAGTTATTTTATTTTGAACTAATAGTTTCAATTAACGTAACGGAAATCACTTACAATAAAAGAATAGAACATTTTGCGTCCCTAATGAGCTTACGTAGTGCTAAAATAACTAAGTACGCAATATCCTTTTACAACAAAAGAAAAGGGTCAACTATAAAAGCAATTCCATTTGGCCATACCATGGGCCATCTGGCAAGAAAATACACCTAAAAATTTCTCGCACTCTGCTCTGATCAGAAAATTTATTATGTCAAAGATTACTTAACTTACTTGGGAGCAGTAATATAGCATGTAACTACATCTTGCACTACTATTACTACCGACACCCGACAACTAGGACACCAACTACTATAAACACTACCAAATCAGCCAAGCTTATATGCGAATAAATTCTTATACAATATATTTATGACAAAACTTGCGGTCGCTGTGACCGAGCGCTTCTAGGTGCATGGATGTGTGTGATGTCCTTAGGTTAGTTAGGTTTAAATAGTTCTAAGTCTAGGGGACTGATGACCTAAGATGTGAAGTTCAATGGTGCTTTGAGTCATTTGAACCAAGCCTGTACCAGTGTTGGCTCAGATAGAACAACACAATCAAATGCCTTCACTGTGAATTGTCGTCCTGCCCTCTGTTCTGTAGCTATCGGGAGCGCAGACTGACCAGTAACTAGTACGAGTGTTGTCTCTGATAGAAGAAAACAGTCAAATGCCTTCACTAGCGCACTGGGACCGCATCTGGGGGCGTCTGCATTATCGAAAGGCTCTAGGGGACTGATGACCTAAGATGTGAAGTTCAATGGTGCTTTGAGTCATTTGAACCAAGCCTGTACCAGTGTTGGCTCAGATAGAACAACACAGTCAAATGCCTTCACTGTGAATTGTCGTCCTGCCCTCTGTTCTGTAGCTATCGGGAGCGCAGACTGACCAGTAACTAGTACGAGTGTTGTCTCTGATAGAAGAAAACAGTCAAATGCCTTCACTAGCGCACTGGGACCGCATCTGGGGGCGTCTGCATTATCGAAAGGCTCTAGGGGACTGATGACCTAAGATGTGAAGTTCAATGGTGCTTTGAGTCATTTGAACCAAGCCTGTACCAGTGTTGGCTCAGATAGAACAACACAATCAAATGCCTTCACTGTGAATTGTCGTCCTGCCCTCTGTTCTGTAGCGATCGGGAGCGCAGACTGACCAGTAACTAGTACGAGTGTTGTCTCTGATAGAAGAAAACAGTCAAATGCCTTCACTAGCGCACTGGGACCGCATCTGGGGGCGTCTGCATTATCGAAAGGCTCTAGGGGACTGATGACCTAAGATGTGAAGTTCAATGGTGCTTTGAGTCATTTGAACCAAGCCTGTACCAGTGTTGGCTCAGATAGAACAACACAGTCAAATGCCTTCACTGTGAATTGTCGTCCTGCCCTCTGTTCTATAGCGATCGGGAGCGCAGACTGACCAGTAACTAGTACGAGTGTTGTCTCTGATAGAAGAAAACAGTCAAATGCCTTCACTAGCGCACTGGGACCGCATCTGGGGGCGTCTGCATTATCGAAAGGCTCTCCCATACGGTTTGCTTTACGTAACAATATCTCTGCTAGTCTCGTCTGCCCTCAAATAGTCTCTGCTTCCGCGCCTTGGAGCGCCAGCCCTTCTTTTTCACAGCTTCAAGATAACACTACAGTAGCATCTCTGGAGATGGGGAAAACCAGCAATGCCGCTTGACATCGCTTGCCGCAATCGGCCAAGAACTGTAAACAGTATTAAAGTCCACCCTTACACATCACATTCAAACGCATAGCACTTTTCCTTGTTTAACCACAAACGTAGATTCAGCAGGCAAATATTTTTATCAGACATAAACAGGTGACAAACAGGTTTACTCCTTCTTACTGTCATTTGCACTCAGACGATTAAAGTGGAGAAGTTTTCCGATGTGATTATTGTCGAACGACAGAAATTAACAGACTTTCAAGGCGGAATGGTAGCTGGAGATAGACGCGTATGACATTCCACTTGGGAAATCCACAGTGCCAAGAGTATGCTGAGAACACCAGATTTCAGGCATTACCTGTCACCACGGATAATGAGTGGCCGACGGCATTCCTTTAACGAGAGAGAGCTGCGGCACTTGCGTAACGGTGTCAGTGGTAAAAGACAAGCACCACTGAGAGAAATAACTGCACAAATCAGTGTGAGATATACGACGAAGGTGTCCATTAGAACAGTGCGGTGCAATTTGGCGTTATTGGGCTATGGGAGCAAACGACCGACGCGAGAGCCTTTGCTAACAGCACGACATCGCCTACAGCGCCTCTCCTGGGCTCGCGACCATATTGGTTGGTCGCTAGATGACTGGAATGGCGTGGCAGGTCAGGTGAGTACCGACTTCAGTCGTTTGGAGATGATGATAGGGTTCGAGGATGGCGAAGACCACAAACCATGGACCTAAGTTGTCAACAGGTCAATGTGCAAGCTGGTGGTGGTTAGATAATAGCGTAGGTTGTGTTTGTATGGAATGGACGGGGTCCTCTAGGTCTTCGGCTGCTTACAGACCACTTACAGCCATTCGTGGACGTCGTGTCCCTAAACAACGATGAAATAGATATGGATGAAAACGAAATATGCCACCGGGCCACAACTGCTCGCTCTTGCTTTGAAGAACATACTGTACAATTCGAGAGAGTGATTTGACTACCCAGATCGCCCTACGTGTATATCAGCAACGATTTGTGGGACATATAGCCGGATTGTGCACAAAATCCTGCATCGGCCACACTTTCGCAATTATGGATAGCTATAGAGGCAGCATAGTAGAGAGGATATAAAATGTAGACTGGCATTGGCAAGGTAAGCGTTTCTGAAGAAGATAAGTTTGTTAACGTCGAGTATAGATTTAAGTGTCAGAAAGTCATTTCTGAAAGTATTTGTATGGAGTGTAGCCATGTATGGAAGTGAAACATGGACGATAACTAGTTTGGACAAAAAGAGAATAGAAGCTTTCTAAATGTGGTGCTAGAGAAGAATGCTGAAGATTAGATAGGTAGATCACATAACTAACGAGGAAGTACTGAATAGGATTGGGGAGAAGAGAAGTTTGTAGCACAGCTTGACCAGAAGAAGGAATCGGTTGGTAGGACATGTTCTGAGGCATCAAGGGATCACCAATTTAGTATTAGAGGGCAGTGTGGAGGATAAAAGTCGTAGAGGGAGACCAAGAGATGACTACACTAACCAGATTCAGAAGGATGTAGGTTGCAGTAGGTACTGGGAGATAAAGAAGGTTGCACAAGATAGAGTAGCATGAAGAGCTGCATCAAACCAGTCTCAGGACTGAAGACCACAACAACAACAAGAAGCAGCATGGCTTGAAATCTCTACTAGCGTCTTCAAACGACTTCTTATGTCCATGACACGACGAGCTGCGGCGCTATGCCTCGAAAAAGATGGGCTGACATTATATTAGGAGGTATCCCATGACTTTTGTTACTTTAATCTAAACCCCACTGTTAAGAAGAGCTTCCGTGGATATGGAACGATTTAAGATATATATTAACAAACAGAAGCTGGATATCTCTGTAGTATACTTCAACAAGAAGTCATGCCTAGTACCAATCTGCTAATAATGTTAATGTTAAGGAAAACAGTTCGTTAACAAAAACTGCTTCTCCTCTTCAGCTACTCAGCTACATTTATTACATGCTACATCTAATAAAGTGAGGAGGGAAAAACAATACCGGTTGCGAAGTTGAAATAACTGTTTATTTATTCATGAGTGATGCGCTTTTCGCCTAATTCAAGGAATATTCATAATGGTCGATATAAGCACGTGGTCTCAGGATGCAGACCAATGATCTCAGCATGGACACCTCACGACAGATAGTACAGGCCCGACCCTGCCTCGTACTCACTTAACCAAACTACGGTTAACGGAGTTGTGCTTACATTGCATGACGGTAGCATATATTTGCCTGGACTACCTTTCTTGCACATGACGAGAGCAATTTGTTTCTGTGGATGTTTCATGATCGATAAACATAATTAGCCCATCAGCATTTATTGGTCTATCTGAAGTGTTCCGGGGCAACGACAAGCGCCGCCATGAAAAATAAGATCGCAAGAGCAAAGAAGACGGTGAGCCGACGTCAGCCAATAGCCCGCTGACAAGGACTGTACCACGACAGGAGCTCCCCTTAGCCGAATAGAATATAAGCACCGCTAATGCCTGCCTCGGCAGGGCAGTATTCGGACAGTATTATCAGAGGTGTAGACCAACAGTCGCAGAACAGTTATTAGTGGTCCATATTCATTACTCGTTTGGGCATTGTCTGTGTTGTTGTGGTCTTCAGTCCTGAGACTGGTTTGATGCAGCTCTCCATGCTACTCTATCCTGTGCAAGTTTCTTCATCTACCAGTACCTACTGCAACCTACATCCTTCTGAATCTGCTTAGTGTATTCATCTCTTGGTCTCCCTCTACGATTTTTACCCTCTACATTGCCCTCCAATACTAAATCGGTGATCCCTTGATGCCTCATAACATGTCCTACCAACCGATCCCTTCTTCTGGTCAAGTTGTGCCACAAACTTCTCCTCAATCCTATTCAGTACTTCCTCATTAGTTATGTGATCTACCCATCTAATCTTCAGCATTCTTCTGTAGCACCACATTTCGAAAGATTCTATTCTGTTCTTGTCTAAACTATTTATCGTCCACGTTTCACTTCCATACATTGCTACACTCCATACAAATACTTTCAGAAATGACGTCCGGACACTTAAACCTATACTCGATGTTAATAAATTCCTCTTCTTACCAGAAACGCTTTCCTTGCCATTTCCAGTCTACATTTTATATCCTCTCTGCTTCGACCATCATTAGTTATTTTGTTCCCCAAATGGCAAAACTTCTTTACTACTTTGTCTCATTTCCTAATCTAATTCCCTCAGCATCACCCGACTTAATTCGACTACATTCCATTATCATCGTTTTGCTTTTGTTGATGTTCATCTTATATCCTCCTTTCAAGGCACGGTCCATTCCATTCAACTGCTCTTCCAAGATCTTTGCTGCCTCTGACAGAATTACAATGTCATCGGCGAACCTCAAAGTTTTTATTCCTTCTCCGTGGATTTTAATACCTACTCCGAGTTTTTCTTTCGTTTCCTTTACTGTTTGCCCAATATACAGATTGAACAACATTGGGGAGAGGCTACAACCCTGTCTTACTCCTTTCCCTACCACTGCTTCCCTTTTATGTCCCTCGACTCTTATAACTGCTATCTGGTTTCTGTACAAATTGTAAATAGCCTTTCGCTCCCTGTATTTTACCCCTGCCACCTTTAGAATTTGAAAGGGAGTATTCCAGTCAACGTCAAAAGCTTTCGCCAAGTCTACAAATCCTAGAAACGTTGGTTTGCCTTTCCTTAATCTTTCTCCTAAGGTGAGTCGTAAGGTCAGTATTGCCTCACGTGTTCCAGGATTTGTACGGTATCCAAAGGCCGTCAGTAGTTCCAATGGAATGTTGTCTACTCCGGGGTCCTTGTTTCGACTCAGGTCTTTCAGTGCTCTGTCAAACTCTTCACGCAGTATCGTATCTCCCATTTCATCTTCATCTACATCCTCTGCCATTTGCATTATATTGTCCTCAAGTACATTGCCCTTGTATATACCCTCTATATAGTCCTTCCACCTTTCTGCTTTCCCTTCTTTGCTTAGAACTCGGTTACCATCTGAGCTCTTGATGTTCATACAAGTGGTTCCCTTATCTCCAAAGGTCTCTTTAATCTTCCTGTAGACAGTAACTATCTTACCCCTAGTGAGATAAGCCTCTACATCCTTACATTTGTCCTCTAGGCATCCCTGCTTAGCCATTTTGCACTCCCTTTCGATCTCATTTTTGAGACGTTTGTATTCCTTTTGGCCTGCTTCATTTACTGTAGTTTTATATTTTCTCCTTTCATCAATTAAGTTCAATATTTCTTCTGTTAGCCTAGGATTTTTACTAGCCCTCGTCTTTTTACCTACTTGATCCTCTGCTGCCTTCACTACTTCATCCCTCAAAGATACCCATTCTTCTTCTACTGTATTTCTTTCCCCAATTCCTCTCAATTGTTCCCTTATGCTCTCTTTGAAACTCTGTACAACATCTGGTTCTTTCAGTTTATCCAGGTCCCATATCCTTTAATTCCCACCTTTTTGCAGTTTCTTCAGTTTTAATCTACAGGTTATAACCAATAGCTTGTGGTCAGAGTCCACATCTGCCCCTGGAAAAGTCTTAAAATTTAAAACCTGGTTTCTAAATCTCTGTCTTACCATTATATAATCTATCTGATAGATTTTAGTATCTCCAGGGTTCTTCCATATAGACAACCTTCTTTTATGATTCTTGAACCAAGTGTTTGGTATGATGAAGTTATGCTCTGTGCAAAATTCTAGCAGGCGGCTTCCTCTTTCATTTCTTAGCCCCAATCCATATTCACCTACTATGTGTCCTTCTCTCCCTTTTCCTACACTCGAATTCCAGTCACCCATGACTACTAAATTTTCGTCTCCCTTCACTATCTGAAAAATTTCTTTTATTTCATCATACATATCTTCAATTTCTCCGTCATCTGCAGAGCTAGTTGGCATATAAACTTGTACTACTGTAGTAGGTCTGGGCTTCGTATCTGTCTTGGCCACAATAATGCGTTCACTATGCTGTTTGTAGTAGCTTACCCGCATTCCTATTTTCCTATTCATTATTAAACCTACCCCTGCATTACCCCTATTTGATTTTGTGTTTATAACCCTGTAGTCACCTGACCAGAAGTCTTGTTCCTCCTGCCACCGAACTTCACTAATTTCCACTATATCTAACTTTAACCTATCCATTTCCCTTTTTAAATTTTCTAACCTACCTGCCCGCTTAAGGGATCTGACATTCCACGCTCCGATCCGTAGAACGCCAGTTTTCTTTCTCCTGATAACGACATCCTCTGGAGTAGTTCCTGCCGGGAGATCGGAATGGGTGACTACTTTACCTCCGGAATATTTTACCGAAGAGGACGCCATCATCACTTAATCATGCAGTAAAGCTGCATGCCCTCGGTAAAAATTACGGCCGTAGTTTCTCCCAGCTTTCAGCCGTTCGCAGTACCAGCACAGCAAGGCCGTTTTGGTTATTGTTACAAGGCCTGATCAGTCAATCATCCAGACCGTTGCCCTTGCAACTACCGAAAAGGCTGCTGCCCCTCTTCAGGAACCACACGTTTGTCTGGCCTCTCAACAGATACCCCTCCGTTGTGGTTATACTTACGGTACGGCTATCTGTATCGCTGAGGCACGCAAGCCTCCCCACCAACGGCAAGGTCCATGGTTCTATAGCTAAGAACATTACTATTTTGCATGTCGCCCATCGCTTACGATACTTGTAAATTCAAAGTATTGTCAATCTTCTTATTTGTAATAAAAACTATTAATATGATTTGCTTGAATTCTTGTTTAGCATTGCCCGCATCTCGTGGTCGTGCGGTAGCGTTCTCGCTTCCCACGCCCCGGTTCCAAGGTTCGATTCCCGGCGGGGTCAAGGATTTTCTCTGCCTCGTGATGGCTGGGTGTTGTGTGATGTCCTTAGGTTAATTAGGTTTAAGTAGTTCTAAGTTCTAGGGGACTGATGACCATAGATGTTAAGTCCCATACTGCTCAGAGCCATTTTGTATAGCATTCCCAGAACGTAGCATCCTTTGGGCACCCTGTACGAGACGAGTGGGCAGGACCCCACACGAAGATGTCTTAAATTACACGACACGCAAGACATTCATTAATAAACAAACGACCGTTTCAACATCGCCACCAAGACTGTTTTCTGCTACTCATTCTCCATACTCGTTTGTGTATCAGTATACCACAGAGTGCAAATCCTTTTCTAACGAAGGGCTTACGTAATTTCAAACGGAACATTACCAGCTGTCAAAGTGCCAATAACGTCAAGCTCTCTTTAACAAAATTATCAGATTAACTTCTCATGTTCGGGAATCACAGTCTTATAATATATCGTAAAAGACGTCATAGTCGCCGTTGACTGTACGAAGTATAAAATATTGTGATTGCAATGACCTGAAAATGTCCCTAAGGCCGACTTTGCGATCGTACTAATAAATATTTCGGACAGTCAACGCCTACTATGATGTCGTTTAAAAAAAATTATCAGAGTTAAGCAGAATTACATCCATGCGTCCCAATATTCCAGCAAGCTGTACTAGGATTCGCTATTATTATTTCATTCAAGTTAATATCCGGGCATCTGAAATTTCCTGTTTGATGTCTGCCACTACCTTCTATATCTTTTGCTCCATCATATTGTAAAAGCCAGGGTAAATAGATGTTAGTTTGGGTCCTGTGGAGGGCAGATAAAATTCAGGGCGCCGTGGACCACCGCCCCAGGACGTGGGTGAATACCAGCTTAGTGAGTGATTGCCGTCTGATGCCTAGCTAGCGATAGTGAAACACTGTGAGAGAACGAAAATTTTATTGTTGAACAATACGCAAATGATCCCGTAGCTAAGGGTGGCCGCTTCACCTCCAGTGACATAAGAAGACCCTTGGCCCCACAAAGCCAGCATACAGCGTCGTCCACTCTGCCCAAGGTGGCTATATTGGCTGTATCAGCTTCAGAAGTTGTTGGCTAATATGTTCATGGAAAGTTTTAGAATGCCAATAACGGAGTCATCGACTAGCAGCACAGTCTGCCCCTGAGGTGGAGAGCCGAGACAGCACACCCCCACGCGGGGGGTGGGGGGAAGGGAGAGACCCTCAGGGTTCAAGGCAGCAGCTGTCATAGTAGGGCCCACTAGTCGAATATGCCATGTTTTTCTTATCGAAATCTGTATGAACGAAGGTGCCGCAGCTCGGATTGTTGAAGACTCCAGGGTGGGACCTGCTGTTCCGTGGGAGCTTATAGACAGCAGGATTAGCAGGTGACAGACCGACATAGAGGCCTTCTCCCAGCTGGTTGACTGCTGATTAATATACTTCCACTGGGAATGAGCGACATTTATTCTATCGTGATGTTAAAGTGTCATCACTTGACCTGCTTTTCCTGTCTGCTGAGATCTGGTGACGAGCCTGTGATGCCCCAACTTAACAGTTCAAGCGCTTACTTCATGTATTTTGCAGTGTCAGTTTACTGAATAGTTACCCTGGTTGCATGTAGCTGACGTCAGAATAGGAGAAAGGGTCTTCAAGCAGATAATGAAATACAATATTTAAAGAAGTTAAATCGTTCCTATAAAACTTTTTAAAATGTTATCTTCTGTTTAACAAAGTAATGACCCGTTTCGGTAGCTTTCTGTTAGTGACGGTAACGAAGATAATCAGTTAGACGTTTCACTGTATAATTTCTATGTTTCAGTTGCTCTTACAGATAGCGTGGTAGAATACAACAAGTTTTATGTAAAAATTTCAAATGAGAATTTTGTCGACGATGCACTATACTGCAAGTTGCATTAACACTACGTGGGATCTGAAGATGACAGTTAAGTTACCGAAACCGGTCATTCGTTTTCCAACATTGGCTACTGAGCTCATACGGTGTGTAGGAAATGGCTTGCTAGTGTGGGTGTAGTACCTGCAGTATTAGTGAAATTTCAAAGTTGAAACTTCACGTGGCTATTTTGGCTTCACCCCCCCCCCCCCCCTTTTGCGTTTACAGGGAATGTGTCCGAATTAGTGCGTGGTAGAACCATTTATTATTTCGCAGGGCAACAATATTAATCTCAGTTCTAAAACCTTGACAGGTACGAAAAGTTTATAAAAACTCACTTTTATTATTTATCGCAAACGCTATTAGTGGGTATCTGCATTGACACGTGATGTAACAATACAATATCCATGAAAAGGTTCCTGTAAATGTTCGAGTGTCAAATGGTTCAAATGGTTCTGAGCACTATGGGACTCAACATCTGAGGTCATCAGTCCTAGAACTTAAAACTATTTAAACCTAACTAACCTAAGGAAATCACACCCATCCATGGCCAAGGCAGGATTCGAAACTGCGGCCGTAGCGGTCGCGCGGTTCCAGACTGAAGCGCGTAGAGCCGCTCGGCAACAACGGATGGCGTTCGAATTTCATTTTTACACAGTAGTTTTACTGGGTGCTTTTCTTAACTAGATGCTTTTGATCCTAGCTACACTGCCAATACTCCTCCACGGAATGTATTTGGAGCCAAAGTAAACAAAATATAGGACCATTTCCATAATTTGGTAAGTGAACACAATGAGAGATGTTCCAGTGTAATTGTCATAATATCCATGTATGATATCTGCTAACCCCAAGAAGTGTTGCAGAAAAAATCATCAATTTACTACAATATACGTAACTGTGACTGAATTTTTAATTAGGTGTTTTTCATAGCTAGCCTTGTAAAGGAAATATATCATTGGCCAAAACCTCCTGTAGTTACAAACATCGCTCCTACATATAATGCGTAAAGAATGTGTGCTACATCACAATAAATGTCATGTGAAACGATATAAGTCGTGGATACATCGAGTTCTGCTGTTTGGTCATTTTACAGATGTGCTGATGCGACACAGTTTTGTTACCCTTCTAGATGTTACGAACTCCACATGTGGAACCACATGCAACGCATTCTCGATGATATCTGCTGATTATACAGTTAAGTAGTTCCTCGTCGTCTGGAACTGCGTAATATGAATCAGTGTGTAATTTAGGACTAAGTACTTCGTACAATTAAACGTCAAGAATTTCCTTAGGTACAGTTGTTATCACACAGTCGGCATTTCGGTGTCAACGTTCGGAAAATAACTTCACGATAGTCAGATCGATACGTCAGGAAAAAGAGTTGAGTGGTCGCTCAGTAATGGGGAAGTTTGGCAGTAGTACAGTGGAAGTAACAGCTTCGTCCCTCTCGACCTCTCCAAGAAGGAACTCGCGCTATTCACGCACAAGGGAAGGCAAACGGCAGCGTCACCGGGACAGCATGTTTACTTATTTTACAACTCAAATATTTGCAAACGCAATATTGACTTCTAGTGGCTGTATTGAGAGGGAAACATCTCGCTGCGCCGTTTTCGGTGACAAAAGCGTCTCCTAGCTTAATAGTGAAAGTGGGACGTATTATACAGACCGTAATGCTTATTTATCAGTTTGTTTTGCTTTTGCAGTATACATTCATTATGTTTGAGAGTAAGAACAAGCTTCGCATCGTAGATACTGACATACCAAAATATTCAGTATGATGTCAAAACATGCCCACATGTTTTTAAACTCGCCTTGAAGAGCAGGCTAGAATATCTAGACTGCAATTAATTTCCTGTGACTTTAGGTTTTGTATAGAGAAAAGAGATGTCGCACCTACCAATCTTTCACACGTAAATTGAAATAGTAGACGGCGATGAACTTTTCAGGAATAGTATAAACAGACACAGAGGGGATATTAATTTGCATACAAGGAAGTAGTTTCATTTTTAGGAAAAATAAAAAAAATTACCTTGAGTATTCAGACGAATGAATAACTGGAAGTTGTCCAGTCCTTGAGATGCAGAGGCCCTTGGCTGCTTACATCGCATCATTGTTTCAAAAGAAGTAATTTCATGTTACCAGAGCATAATGTATGTTAATAAACAGAAAGCTAATATGCCTTCTTTCTCGTGTACAAGTATGCTGTCTGATTTTTAATAGCAAATCTGATGCTCAACACCCTAAAATCGCCGGTGTATTTATCCATACCCTTAATTTACCTCACTTGTTTGAGCTTTACAATCTGCCCTTGAAAATGGCAGCTTCGACGTAATTAGTTAACAACAGCACCGAACGTCGTATTATCGTCGTCCCCGGAAGTGAAGGGGAAACGATAATCCGCATTTATCGTATTGGCTGTTTCGGTCAAAAATACGTATTTTCTATCTGAACTGGCGTATTTATTGAAAATGATAGAAGTTATGCAGATATAAATTACACAGGGTCTCAGGGTAGTTTCCGTATCGAAATCTTCCACATCTCTGGAGGAAAAAAAAAATGAAAAAAGAAACGAAGAAATTGACACTTAGTAATGGTTGCTAAATGCAACGTAATATACAACTGTTTCAGAAACAATACTAGGTGGGAGAACAGTTGAATGTTCCGTAAACAGTAACAAGATGTTTGTTACTGAGTACTGTTTCATGGAGTCGTGACAACGTAACGTACGCTGACACATTTGCATGTCGTTGTGTCAGCTTACATTATGTTGACATGGATTAAGACCGTAATATCAGCACTTTATAATGGCCAAAGGCCGAAATTGCAATAGTGTGTAATAAAAACTCATAACAGTCACTGGCGTAAAGATGATGTCTTTCAAAAAGCTTTTTATGACTGTGAATTCCAGCTACAAAAAGTGTATTCAGAAAATGAGTGTATTTGAATGAAAATTACTTGGTTTATGCCAAAATATGTTACCATTTCTCCTTGTAATAGTCGTTGAGATCAATGCACTACTGAAGCCTGGTCACCAGCTTTGTATACCCTCATCGCACACCGTCTGCTCTATTTGCTGAAGCTACTTTATCACAGTCTACCTGACCTCCGCAACTTTATAAAAGCGCTGTCCACTCAATGACTCCCTCAGTTCAGTGAAAAGACGTGCTCCGAGGACGAGAAACAAGAGGAGTAGAGTGTGATAGTCATAATGTCCCATACAAGTGACACGACCAGGCATGACTGATGCGGGGGGCATGGGGTCTGGCGTAGTCAAGAGTCTCCGTTTTCTCCTCAGCTTGATTGTGATTGCTTTGGGCATGGCGTCGACCAACGAGAGCCCTTTCCGGTCCCAAAACAGGGACGTCATCATTTTTCTCTATGGCACAACCACTTCTTTCTTCATCGTACGGTCTAGCGTAAACAACCTAACCCATTTGACACTGGCCGCCGACTCGTTACTTATAGTGAGGTTCAAAAAATGGTTCAAATGGCTCTGAGCACTATGGGTCTTAACAAGTGAGGTCATCAGTCCCCAAGAACTTAGAACTACATAAACCTAACTAACCTAAGGACATCACACACATCCATGCCCGAGGCAGGATACGAACCTGCGACCGTAGCAGACCAGCGGTTCCGGACTGCAGCGCTAGAACCGCACGACCACCGCGGCCGGCTATAGTGAGGAACCGAATGCTGCCGCATGAGGAGCAAACGGTGGGAGCTCAATGGATGACGTCTTATGCTGCTGCGAATACATTTCGGAAGTGACAGTTTCTTACTTTTTTTATGTGTCTTGTATCAGGTAAGCTCCATTAGAACTTACTCTGACCCGTTTTGAACATTCGCCACTTCCTTGGTCATTCTGACAAACGTATGTCATTCGGAAGTCGGTTTACTGTCGGTCAATAGTACCCGTTCCATAGAGCTGGAGCATGTGTTCCCTCTCGTTAAGTTGTGCGCCATTATTCTTGGTTACTTATTGTTGAAACGTGAAGTAGGAAAGTCGAACAGGCACATTGTGGTGTGTTCTGACGTAGGAATGGAAGGTGCATAAAGCTTACACAGATGAAGGCTGTTCAGCAGACATCAGAATACGAAAGGAGTCAGGTGAGACGATCTAATTCTTTTTTCCAGACTGACGGCTAGTAATTATGTTTGGTGTGATTAGTTTGGGAATGTTTACTTCTATTAAACCTCTAGCAAGTGTCAGATCGCGTCAATCCCCAGTCATAGACGCTCATAAGCTGCAATTATGAACTGTTTGGAGGCACGTTATTGCATCACGTATTGGCTTAGTTCACCCCATGCTATTATAAGTTCAAAAACGTTAATCACTGCTGAAATGTAGAGATTAAATTTACGAGAAATGAGGCTGTCGTATTTTAGACGACGTTTCTTCGGTTTTTAAAGTTAAACCTTTACGTTTTAGGTTGAAATATCCCTTCAGGGCTGTAAAGTTTTCCAGATGCCTTGCAGCTGGAGCTCTTTCTTTGCGCACAGTTCCTTCCTAATATGTTGCAGTGTTATATTATACTTTTCGTTCAATTGACTTCTGAAAACTTTACCGGTAACCAAACAACTTATTTTTTTAATCTGCTTTGTAAGTGGTACGCTGGCTAGTCGCCACGAGTCAGTCATTTTGATAGGTAGACATTCATCTGGAGTACTTAGCTGATCTGAGTAATAACAACAATTAATAGAAATTTTGTGCACACTGATTATGATTCAGGTGCTTGGAAACATTACGCCGTCCTGTGCTGGCTTGCTGGCTGCTGCCATGAGACACTGCGGTGCGTCTCCTCACCTATCTGGCACACAGTCATGTGCGAAGGAACTGAGGAGTCTTACGTGATCTTTTTACTAATTAACTGTTATCTGTATTCTGAATTTATGTACACGCTAGCATGAAGGCTGCTGCATTGCACAGCAGGATGCTACAAGCGGAAGTCTGACACGTCTTGTATTCACGAAACAATACCCTCATATGCTACTTACAAATATTAGATAATTATACAAGCGGGCCCCAATTTCTTTCGTTGTGGCTGAAGTTATGAAAGCGTATGTTGTGCGACTACTTTCTGTTTAATTTACGAATAAGATAGTGTTACTAAGTCTTCTCTAGGGCACTAGAAATATACATTTTGTCTATCATCAACGCATCAAATCGTGCTAATTTGTCACCGCCTAGGAGAGTCTATGCTTCTTCACATACACACACGCGCAGACATTTCAGACTGCCTCCGAGTTTCCACTTAAAAGGACACAAGAATTGATCAATGAGGAAGTCTGAAAGGCAGAACACAGCTATAAAAATGTGTTCCTGATACCGCCCCCCCCCCCCTCCTTCCCCTAGTAAAAGAGAAAAAGAGAATATGAGTGAAAGTAACCAGTGACTACAAAGGGGGGCCACGGCTTTCGGATCATTGATTTACTTCATACTATGTACACTTTCAGTAGTCTGTTAGTACAACACAATGTGCAATAATAAGACGTACTACTTAAGCGATTTCTAGAAAGTAACCAATTTTACACCTCACTGAAGTACCACAGTGTTGCGACCGTGAGTGCGAGCTGGTTGCGGTCATTCGCATTGTTTCGTACATATTACATCGGAAGGTAATATGATGGAAAGACAGGTGTATTTTAATGATTTTTTTAAAGTTCCAATGTCATTTCGCCGTTTACTAATTTTTGTTATTACAACAAATATTAGGCGACTTCATCCTACAGGCAAGTTAAAAATATTATCAAGCGCTTTCAAACTTGTTCACATCTGACTGACAATGAATAAGATACTACTTCCTTTGAAAAAACTGTTAAAAAACATTCAATCGTACATTGCCAATTTTGACTACGAATATTTACGAAAATGCTAAGTTACGCATCGTTTGCATCCAGATTTTCAGAAGAAAAAAAATTTTTCAATATTTCAACGCGGTTTGTTTTTCCTTAGAAAGTCTGAAGGTTCATGGTACATGCGTGAAAATTACAGTAATTCAATGTAGTAGTTGAAGTTTTATATTTTCCGTGTCTGTATGAGAAAGATCGCAGTGAAAATTATAATGTTGAAACCACATTCGACGATTAACCGTACATTATCTTTTCTGGCATATTGTAAGTCATTGTGTTATTGAATTAAGTTCTTTACTCGTTCACTTATCGATGTCTGACTTCGACTTGCGAAGACAGTCCCCCGTCCTTCAAACCCGTGTTTACCGATTGATGTGTCCAAGTGCAAAGCAGTTCATAGTACCTTACCACACCGCAGGTTTAAGGGATTTACGGAATCACAAAAGGCATATATTTACAGGAAATCCTTGTCGAGAGTTATAAGTATAATGTTCGTTGTGACAATAAAAATTAATAAACAGCGAAGTAACATTGGGTGTCTCATAAAAGGTCATGCAAATAGAAGCGTCTTTTCATCATATTACCTTTCGAACGTAGTATGTACGAAATACAGCAATACTCCCATTTAGGACATTGAACGTTAACCACATGACCAGCGTCGATTCGTGTTAAGTGATGCAACGCCCCGCTACCCCACTGACGCGTAAAGCTTTCGATTTACTTGAAATCTCCTAAGCAGTGCGTCTTACTACTTGCACATTACGTTGTCTTCACGGCAAATGATAACAGCCAAACAGCTCCACGATAAAGATTTATTAAAATACTGGACCATGGTTTCGGTATATCTAAATTACCTTCATCGGAAACAAAAGTACACCTGAATAGGGAGACACCTTCATTTGCAAAAGACCCAGCAACTTAACGAAGATAGAAGGGAAAAAAAGACACAAACATTTATAGCTTTAAGTATCCATGAAAATTACCAAAGTAATTACAAGCACAAGAGCTATTAGTCGCTTAATAAAAACACATCCTGCAATGGAGAGCCCGCATCTCGTGATCGTGCGGTAGCGTTCTCGCTTCCCACGCACGGGTTCCCGGGTTCGATTCCCGGCGGGGTCAGGGATTTTCTCTGTCTCGTGATGGCTGGGTGTTGTGTGCTGTCCTTAGGTTAGTTAGGTTTAAGTAGTTCTAAGGAATTCGTGGCGGGCCGCATCAAACCAGTCAGTAGACTGATGACCAAAAAAAAAAGTTCTAGGGGACTGATGACCATAGATGTTAAGTCCCATAGTGCTCAGAGCCATTTCAACCATTTTGCAATGGAGATGCATAAAACAATCGCACCAAAGTTGCCGACATTTGTTAAAATTTAAATATCATCTCCATCTCTACAGCATAAATCTTAAGAGAAGAGGGTGTGGAAGCACTAGAGCGGACAGTTTCACCGAGACGCTCTCACACATTAAAAGCTAAGGATAAGAAATCATGCGCCTTAAAATTTTGAAGCGCCCTCTCTCGGTGAAACTGTCTGCCCTAGTGCTTCCACACCCTCATCACGCTAGATCACAGGCTAAGTACTGATAATATGCCGTGTTCGCATTGACCATCTCTTCATATTTGTGCTGAGATATTTTAATTTTAATTACTGGTGGCGCCTTTGGTACGATTTTTTTATGCATCTCCATTGCAGGATGTGATTTTAGTAAATTACTAATAGTTCTTGTGCTTGTAATTACTTTGGTAATTTTCATGGTTACTTAAAGCTATAAGTGTTAATTTTAGCAAGGTACCCTCCAAACCACCTTGACCAACTCACCGCTTGGTGCAACCAGTGGTTCCTCCGCATTAACCCGTGTAAGACCCCGGCGATCATCATAGGCCGCACTACCCGTCTCTATGATCCCTACCTCATAATTTATGGCCGTCCTATCCACCTCTCTCCTACCCACAAATACCTCGGGATCACTCTCAAGCGCCACCTCACCTGGACTTCCCATCTCCTTAACATCCAACACAAGGCTCACAACAGTCTCCGCCTCCTGTCCGGCCAGACATAGGGTCTGCACCCTTCCACCATCCTTTACACCTACAAATACTTGATCAGCCCCCTCCTCTGGTCTACCTTTTGTTTCTATTCCTCTCATATACACTCCTGGAAATTGAAATAAGAACACCGTGAATTTATTGTCCCAGGAAGGGGAAACTTTATTGACACATTCCTGGGGTCAGATACACCACATGATCACACTGACAGAACCACAGGCACACAGACACAGGCAACAGAGCATCTACAATGTCGGCACTAGTACAGTGTATATCCACTTTTCGCAGCAATGCAGGCTGCTATTCTCCCATGGAGACGATCGTAGAGATGCTGGATGTAGTCCTGTGGAACGGCTTGCCATGACATTTCCACCTGGCGCCTCAGTTGGACCAGCGTTCGTGCTGGACGTGCAGATCGCGTGAGACGACGCTTCATCCAGTCCCAAACATGCTCAATGGGGGACAGATCCGGAGATCTTGCTGGCCAGGGTAGTTGACTTACAACTTCTAGAGCACGTTGGGTGGCACGGGATACATGCGGACGTGCATTGTCCTGTTGGAACAGCAAGTTCCCTTGCCGGTCTAGGAATGGTAGAACGATGGGTTCGATGACGGTTTGGATGTACCGTGCACTATTCAGTGTCCCCTCGACGATCACCAGAGGTGTACGGCCAGTGTAGGAGATCGCTCCCCACACCATGATGCCGGGTGTTCGCCCTGTGTGCCTCGGTCGTATGCTGTCCTGATTGTGGCGCTCACCTGCACGGCGCCAAACACGCATACGACCATCATTGGCAACAAGGCAGAAGCGACTCTCATCGCTGAAGACGACACGTCTCCATTCGTCCCTCCATTCACGCCTTTCGCGACACCACTGGAGGCGGGCTGCACGATGTTGGGGCGTGAGCGGAAGACGGCCTAACGGTGTGTGGGACCGTAGCCCAGCTTCATGTAGACGGTTGCGAATGGTCCTCGCCGATACCCCAGGAGCAACAGTGTCCCTAATTTGCTGGGAAGTGGCGGTGCGGTCCCCTACGGCACTGCGTAGGATCCTACGGTCTTGGCGTGCATCCGTGCGTCGCTGCGGTCCGGTCCCAGGTCGACGGGCACGTGCAGCTTCCGCCGACCACTGGCGACAACATCGATGTACTGTGGAGACCTCACGCCCCATGTGTTGAGCAATTCGGCGGTACGTCCACCCGGCCTCCCGCATGCCCACTATACGCCCCGGCTCAAAGTCCGTCAGCTGCACACACGGTTCACGTCCACGCTGTCGCGGCATGCTACCAGTGTTAAAGACTGCGATGGAGCTCCGTATGCCACGGCAAACTGGCTGACACTGACGGCGTCGGTGCACAAATGCTGCTCAGCTAGCGCCATTCGACGGCCAACACCGCGGTTCCTGGTGTGTCCGCTGTGCCGTGCGTGTGATCATTTGCCTTGTACAGCCCTCTCGCAGTGTCCGGAGCAAGTATGGTGGGTCTGACACACCGGTGTCAATGTGTTCTTTTTTCCATTTCCAGGAGTGCATGTTTATTTGATTTGCTTATGTATTTAATAATGTCTGTTAGAGCGTGTCTATCGTACGTCCGTAGGAAAATTTATATAATTTCAAGGTATTTAAATGTAAATGCAAGTACATAGTATGTGTTTCAATATGTTTGTGAGTGTGCATTGGCTTGACGACATGGCGGGAGCGCTCTAGCCAATCACGGCGCTCGTTAATGCGGAGACTGTATGGAAGGAGGGGGTTGATGGGAGGGGGCAGGAGAATATTAAACGGGATGGCGCGGCGTACGGTCGCACAAGACTCGAGAGTGCTGGACGCGAAGCAGCGACGTACGGTCGCAGGAAAGACTTGGATAGTGGAGCAGCTTGCGCGTGGTCGCGGGAGATAATAATATTTGGTAGTGCCGACTTGTGCACTTGAGAGATTTCTGTGGCTTCTGCAGTGAAGACGTAGTATGCGTTTAGAAGAGAATATCTCGCGAGCTATTTTGTTGTTCATAACTAATAACGTGAAGTAGGAATCTATTGTTTCCCTGTTATCCAACTTATATTTTATTTAATTGCTGGACCATTGACACCAATAAACGTTTTTCAGTTATAAACAGTGTTCTTAAAGGTACTTGTGCTATCGTACTCATCATTTAAAGCAGTTAAAAATAGTACCTGCGGCCTTTTTTTTAAATTGCAATCTTTCGTTTACAAATTTCTGCGTTACATTCAAAATAATTGCCGACCATTCGATTCATGTGTATATTGATATTGTTTACTATAGACTCTGCAAGTGGTTGTAATGCAGCAACTCCGTATCCCAGCCCCTAGACAACGAAACCAGGCAAAACTTTTAATATTTCAGCTCTGCGTCTGTGGGTTCGTAGTTGAAGGCCACACACCTCATTTTATTGTATTTGAAAGGCCGCAAGTGTTAGCAGATCACGTGTCAGTTTGCAGCATCATTTAGAAGCTGCACGAGAGGGTTAGCGAACGAATGACTGACGTCTTCTGCGATGGGCTACAGTGGTATCTACATCTACATCTACATCTACATGACTACTCTGAAATTCACATTTAAGTGCTTGGCAGAGGGTTCATCGAACCACAATCATACTATCTCTCTACTATTCCACTCCCGAACAGCGAGCGGGAAAAACGAACACCTAAACCTTTCTGTTCGAGCTCTGATTTCTCTTATTTTATTTTGATGATCATTCCTACCTATGTAGGTTAGGCTCAACAAAATATTTTCGCATTCGGAAGAGAAAGTTGGTGACTGAAATTTCGTAAAAAGCTCTCGCCGCGACGAAAAACGTCTATGCTGTAATGACTTCCATCCCAACTCGTGTATCATATCTGCCACACTCTCTCCTCTATAACGCGATAATACAAAACGAGCTGCCCTTCTTTGCACCCTCTCGATGTCCTCCGTCAATCCCACCTGGTAAGGATCCCACACCGCACAGCAATATTCTAACAGAGGACGAACGAGTGTAGTGTAAGCTGTCTCTTTAGTGGACTTGTTGCATCTTCTAAGTGTCCTGCCAATGAAACGCAACCTTTGGCTCGCCTTCCCGACAATATTATCTATGTGGTCCTTCCAACTGAAGTTGTTCGTAATTTTAACACCCAGGTACTTAGTTGAATTGACAGCCTTGAGAATTGTACTATTTATCGAGTAATCGAATTCCAACGGAGTTCTTTTGGAACTCATGTGGATCATCTCACACTTTTCGTTATTTAGCGTCAACTGCCACCTGACACACCATACAGCAATCTTTTCTAAATCGGCAAGTGAATACCTGTTGTGTTAGTTTCCGGTATACTAAACTGTAGGAAAAAAGTCGTAACACCGAAAAACAATTAATTTCAGGTAATGAAATTTAGGAAATACATTTGTCTAGGTAACATAATGATTAATATTACAAGCTCACAAGTTAATGTAAGCCCGAGATAAGCCAATGCAAGCGTGACATGTTGGTGCTTTAGTATAGCGCGTAACAACCAGAATATTGAATGCAAACATACAAACCTGCACGTATTGTATTGTAGTGGTGCAAGATGTCAGTTTGTGGGATGACATTCGAGCTCTATTGCGCTTGGTCGGTCATTACATGGACAGAAAATGCTGTTTGTGGGTGACACTGGCGTTGTGGTCCGATGAAGTCCCAAATGTGCTGGGTTGGAGACTGATTTGGTGATCGAGTAGGCCAAACTATCGTATCGACACTCTGTACAGCACGCTGGGCTACAACAGCGGTATGTTGGACAGCGTCATCCTGTTGGAAAACACTCCCTACAGTCCTATTTATGGCTGTCAACTCAACAGATCGAATAACGAGATAGACGTACAACTTGGCAGTCAGGGTGCTTGGGAGAAACACAAGAGTGCTTCTACTGTCATATGAAAGAACGCATCACGTGTTATCTAGAGTTGCACACAACTGTGTCTATCACGAAGACAGGTCGGCTGCATGCTGTCAACTGGCCTCTTTCCAGCCAACACACGGCCATCCAACTGGCACCGAAGCAGGACCAGCTCTCATCAGAAAACACAACAAATCTCTCCACCTTGCCCTCCAATAAGCACTCGCTTGGCACCTCTGAAGTAGCAAATGGCAATTGTTTCGATCAGCAGAATGCACGATATAAGGCGTCTGGATCGAAGCTGTCCCTGAAGTAACCGACTTGTAACAGTGCTTTGTGTTACTGTGGTGCCAATTGCCGCTAAAATTGCTGTTGCAGATGCAGTACTACTCGCCAGAGCCATTCATCGCCTGGGGACATACAACACCATGTATGACTGAAGCATCGGTTTTATTAATCCATTGTCAACTGTTTTATAATATGTAGCTCTACTGCCAGAAAATTACTATTTCATCTGACCCTAGAAGGAAAAGTCTAAGATTTTACAAATGTAATGACATGTGGACGAACTCGAGAGAACGTCAGTAATAAAATGAAAGGACCGACACTATCCGATTACAAATGGTAATGCCATGGGGAAATAAGTGTCGTTCAATTATTTAGTGATAATGCTAAGAAACGATTACATAAAAGCGGACATAAGGAACATACGTGGATGAACAGATTTTTGGTAACTTCCAGAGAAAGTGAGGTACATGCGCGCAAGAAAAACATTACATTATTCTAGTTGTGATCCTCCGTCTCATAATTGGTTTGACGTAGATCTCCAAAATTGTCTATTCTTTGTAAGCCTTTCCGTATCTCCGTCACTGCTGCAACCTTCATCCTTTATAATTGCTTATTGTACCTTTCACAAATCACTTACCTCACAAAAATCTTCGTTACTCGAACTACTGCAATACAGCAAGCGCCACTACTGCCAGCGAAATAAAAGATTCAAACTACGGAAGGCACTAACTACTGATAGGCATAGTTAGCAAATGAAAGATTTTAATAGAGAACAAACAATGTATTTACCGTAATAGTCATAATATATATAGCAGTTCATGACATCCAGTCTGACAAATTTCAATTCCTTTCTTTGCTTAGAACTGAGTTTCCATCTGAGCTCTTGATATTCATACGAGTGGTTCTCTTTTCTCCAAAGGTCTCTTTAATTTTCCTGTAGACAGTATCTTTCTTACCCCTAGTGATATGCGCCTCTACATCCTTAGATTTATCCTCTAGCCATCCCTGCTTAGCCATTTGGCACTTCCTGTCGATCTCATTTTTGAGACGTTTGTATTCCTTTTTGCCTGCTTCATTTACCGCATTTTTATATTTTCTCCTTTCTTCAATTAAATTCAATATTTCTTCCGTTACCCAAGGATTTCTATTAGCCCTCGTCTTTTTACCTACTACATTCTCTGCTGCCTTCACTACATCAGAGCTCCCCATTCTTCTTCTACTGTATTTCTTTCCCCCATTCCTGACAATTGTTCACTTATGCTCTCCCTGAAGCTCTGTACAACTTCTGATTTAGTCAGTTTATCCATGTTCCAACTCCTTAAATTCCCACTTTTTTGCAGTTTCTTCACTTTTAATCTACAGTTCATAACCAATAGATTGTGCTGAGAGTCCTCATCTGCCCCTGGAAATGTCTTACAATTTAAAACCTGGATCCTAAATCTCTGTCTTACCATTATATAATCTATCTTATACCTTTTAGTATCTCCAGGATTCTTCCATGTATATAAACTTCATTTATGATTCTTGAACCAAGTGTTTGCTATGATTTAGTTATGCTCTGTGCAAAATTCTACCAGACGGCTTCCTCTTTCATTTCTTAACTTCAATCCATATTGACCTACTATGTTTCCTTCTCTCCCTTTCCCTACTTTCGAATTCCAGTCACCCATGACTATTAAATTTTCGTCTCCCTTCACTTTCTCTTAACTCCTCATACATTTCATCAATTTCTTCATCATCTGCAGAGCTAGTTGGTATATAAACTTGTACTACTGTAGTAGGCATGGTCTTCGTGTCTATCTTGGTCACAATAATGCGTTCACTTTGCTGTTTATAGTAGCTTACCCGCACTCCTATTTTTTATTCTTTATTAAACCTACTTCTGCATTACTCCTATTTGATTTTGTATTTATTCACGTGACCAAAAGTCTTGTTCCTCCTGCCACCGAACTTCACTAATACCCTCTATATGTAACTTTAACCTCACCATTTCCATTTCGAAATATTGTAACATACCTGCCAGATTAAGGGATCTCAAATTCCACGCTCCGATCCGTAGAACGCCAGTTTCCTTTCTCCTGATAACGACCTCCTCTTGAGTAGTCCCCGCCTGGAGATCCGAATGGGGGACTATTTTACCTCCGGAATATTTTACCCAAGACGACGCCATCATCACTTAACGATACAGTAAAGCTGCATGCCCTCGGCAAAAATCACGGCAGTAGTTTCCCTTGCTTTCAGCCATTCGCAGTACCAGCACAGCAAGGCCATTTTGGTTAGTGTTAACAAGGCCAGATAAGTCAATATCCAGATTGTTGCCCCTGCAACTACTGAAAAGGCTGCTGCCCCTCTTCAGGAACCACACGTTTGTCTGGCCTCTCAACAGATACCCTTTCGTTGTTGTTGCACCTACAGTACGGCCATCTGCATCGCTGAGGCACGCATGCCTCCCCACCAATGGCAAGGTCCATGGTTCATGGGGCCATCCTGCTAATTCAACTGATATGCGACGTTAAGCATTTTCTCTTTTTCAGAACAGTTCTTTCTACACCCAGTCTGCGTTATATGTCCACACAATTTCGGTCTTCGTTAGAAATTTTACTACCCAAATAGCTAAACAGATTAACTTCTGTCAGGATCACATTTCTTAATCTTATTATGTTCACATCATCTGGTGATACCAGCAGTATTAATTACAGAACTTTGCTCTTTATCAAACAGACAGTACCATAAAAAATTGGATGAATCCAGAGACACACAAGTATAACTAAAATGACAAGTAAATGAGGACCCATTCGCAATCAGCTTGTGATTTTTCACTATGTACGACAGAACAGTGTTCCGTGTGTTACATAGTGAAATGATGTAGATGCAGTTTTTTTAATTCATATGATTCTCTGTCACAGTTGAGTAGCATCCGATAGGCAGTCTACTCAACGTACAATGCAAAAAATGTAGCACAAACGGTGCAGCTCGTAAAGTAAGCATTTTCGAAAAAGTAAAATAGGTTGGTTTGCCTACTTCGAAACTGCTCTCTCTATTCCCGAACTGACATACGAGTGTATGATTACAGCTGTTGACACTAACATAAATTTTCCACACAAAAGTCCTTCCAAAGTAAAATTTTAGGGGATGCTGTCTTCTCCAAATTTGTCGCTCCATTAGCTTCCTCTTGATCGTCTTACAAACGGTAGTCACTGTCACAGATATATTTGGAACGTAGCTCGTATCTCTCAAATATATGTACGTGGCAAGTCTGCCCATGACATAATTTTCATGACGTACCCGCTATGATGTTCCAGAAAGAAACCACAACTGACTGAGACTTAGTCTTCGAACGCATTAATTTATCCTAAGAGGTAACTCAGCCGCAATATAAACAAAGATCTTCCATGATTCAGATACAAAGTTACTCAACTATAGAACAAATATGCTCCCCTAAACAACGAAATTTTTACCTTGGCTAATTGAAAAACTAAAACAGCTCATGAATCTCACAGACACTGCATATCGACATACAAACTACGCCCCATGCTTGAAAGTAATATTGGTTTCAAGCAGAAGCGTAACAGAGTTAGTCAAGCTGTGAGAAATGGAAAACGAAGGTGTGTCCATACTCTAACCGACAGCAGAAATAGACCAGCAGTTCTATGGAGAAACCAGTTTGGTCTTGGCGTACACAAAGTAAAAACGGCAGCTCACCCACGGTCCCAGCAGCAGGAATGAACCGATAGTTCCCTTTACGTACAACCATAACTCAACCATAAACGAAACAGAGAGCAATTGATTACTTCATGGGGGTAAAACTCTGTAGCCACGAAAAATTCAGTCTAAAGCACCTGACTTGCAACACCGCCAAAAAAGCCATCACGTGCAACACATCAGTATTGATTGGAATGATGGCATTACATTCCAGTCAATGAAGCTTATTATCAATCTACTATTATCCACTCTAACAGACACCTTCAATAACATTTTAACCACAAGTGTTTTCCTAACGCCTGGAAACAGTAACTAGTTAAGCCACTAACTGGAAAGTTACTTAACGAGGTCTTTATATTCTTCCTGCGCTGACCAATGCTTTATAAAATTTAGTCCACGACCAACTAACAAATTAGCTAACCACAAACAACCTTCTAGACGAATAGCAACCAGGTTCCCCCAAACATCCCAGTACATCTTCTAGACGAACAGCAATCAGGTTACCACAAACATGCAGCACAGTTTCTGTCAGAATAAAGGTAATAGATGCTGCATCATGACATGATTGCACAAGAGGCTATTGCCTTGTTATTCTTAGACTTCAGCAAAGCCTTTAACGTTGCCGTGTTCGACATTTTACTTGCCAAACTTTCCAGCCTAAGTTTCTCGCAAAGTGCAGTGCAGTGCTTACACTCGTACGCAGATGACCTCTCATTGTATCCAAGTGCAAAACCAATAAACATGAAGACAGAATCTCAATACCAATGTGTCTGCGCTATCAAAGTGGGAGCGGGTTAGAAGTTTCAGACTCATTCTATCCAAAACCCGAGCAGTAGAGGTTGGTCATTCTAGGCTCATTAACCAGAAATATCGGGAACCCCTACCATCTTTAACCCCAAATAGGACTAATATCAACTTCTCTCTTTCAGTAAAGCATCGAAGAATAATAATAGATGAAAATATAAATTGGACTGAGCATGTAACTGCAGTGTGCAAGAAAGCAGCCACATCGCTCCCTGTCCCACAAAAAATTCGCCTAAAAGAAACTTGTACTGACAGATTATAGCGATGTTGTCGTGCAAAGTACTTCTCGGGAAAGCTCATGTCGCCTTGGAGTGGTTAGGAATGCTATGCTCATTGCATCTGTGATGTTTTTGATCATATTTCACCATCGCTGCTATCCTGGCTGCCGGTGGACAAATTTGGATTTCCATAGCTTCTGTCTTTTCTACTGTCTTATCATCGTACAATGCCCCAAATGTCTGTCCTCGACCTTAACGCTCTCGTCTGATTAGCATGCCAGCCCCATCAGAGTATAATCCTTTGTGTCCCGCTCCAATTTTCAGCCATTTTCTCGAGGTCCTGATGAATAGCAGGCACCCGATTCTGGACTAACCTCCCGCATTGTATTTCAGAACTGAATAACATTCCGTGCTTCATAAGACATATCTAGTACAGCAACAATAATGATTACCATTGTCCTCCAGGTACTTGTTGTCACATCCTTATTTCTAACCAGATCTTCCTCTTTTTCCTGTATTCTTAGCATGTGTAGTCGCCTTACATTTCGTTTCCCCAAAATTCCCTTGATGCACCTAAAAATTCTTTTCATATATTCCACTATAACTTGTTATTATTGCCATTATTGTTATTATTACTATCCCTATTGTTATTATTAGTGGCAACAGCAGCAGTACTGCAAGTACTATCAGTGGTAACTTTATTAGTTCCATCGTACTAAAGTCGTCTATTCATGTCCTATTTCATTCTCTGACGGCGGATAAAATTTATTGTTATTTATATTAAAATTTTATCTGTTATTTCAGAAGATATTACCATATTCGTTTGTGTGGGACTTGATATTAATTGTTTTGGTATATTACACACCGTATCAACTTTATCTTCACTGCTAAGGGCCACAGTAAGTGATTTTCTTTTAATCTTTCTGTTGAGTAGATTTTACAGCAGTGTAACTGAAGTGTGGTTCTGTGCCGTAGAATATTCCGGAGCAAAATTTCGGTAGATGTTCTCCACATTCCTTCCACAAAAACGGGCGCCTCGCATCCTCACATTAACTGTCACCAATCGACAAACAGAGAGAAAAATCAGAGACAAACTAAAGAAACGTTGAGTGTCAAAATTATTGCGGAAAATTGTCGAAGCATTCGTAAAGAAGTCTCCGCCAGGAAAGTTGTTGCTCTCAAATTATTCATGGAACCGAGAGATGGCCAACACGAAGTGAGATTACCGTGATCTCATGGGAGAAAACGAACAACTTATACGTTGACAGCCATCATCTGACTGTCCTCATCAGGCTTTCTTGAAACATCAGGAAGCTGCTTTCACAGAGATACAGTAGTGTTATTTGTGATAAAAATTCCCTCCACATGCTAGGCTAAATCTTATTCACGACAAAGCTTCTTACTAAATGAAAAGGGAAAAAGTGACACGATATTAAGAGAGATGTTTCATGTGTCTAACCCCATCAACGTTCGCATGAAAGCCGTCTGGATATTAGCAGCAGTGTCATTCTACATAATTCACTGAGTCCACTGGCTGAAAGCAGAACAGCTCGAAACACAGCGCATTTTTTTTATTTTTTTTGCGACTTTCGCAGACGTCTCCCCGCTGAGCTCTCCGCTACATTAGCCAAAGAGAGGGACAGAAGTGGCAGGGTTCGTGCGGCTCTGGCAGTAGGGATCGGCGCATGGCGTTGCGTCTGTTGCCCGAACCGGCGAGGCTCCGCCACAGTGATCTGTCTCTGTGGCCCTTATGAAAGAAAGAAAGACGCCCACTGCTTTCCTGGAAATCGGTGAAAGCAATCCGAGCTCTCATTCCGAGAAAGTTATGAAAGCTGCAGGGTATGGACACAGATGTCGAGACTCTACGCTATCACTCTGCTCTCACATTCTGAAATGTATCTCGCTGATACATTTACTTTTTGTGCAATATCAGAGCAAAGAGATCACGTTGTCTCCGTTGATGGCGCACTGGGTTGTTCGGTTCAGGTAACACCCGAAATCACACAGATCGAAAGTGAGCCGTGGAAGAATCCTGTGCAGCCGGTTACATAAGCGACTAGTTTGTCCATATTGGGGCAGTCTAGCAGTTCTAGGCGCTACAGTCTGGAACCGCGCGACCGCTACTGTCGCAGGTTCGAATCCTGCCTCGGGCATGGATGTTTGGGATGTCCTTAGGTTAGTTAGGTTTAAGTAGTTCTAAGTTCTGGGGCAGTGATGACCTCAGAAGTTAAGTCCCATAGTGCTCAGAGCCATTTCAACCATTGTCCATATTAAGAGGTATTGTAGTTAGCGTATGATGATACCAATACATTCGTTTTGAAATACGTGTGCTACGATTTCTCAAGGTACGGTACATTCTTCAAATCAATAGAAGTAAGAAATTGTTGTTTTTACTTATTTATTTAAGCTGAGTTGCTTAGGATCATCAGCCCGTCCCTTCCATCGGATCAGTCTTTTCAGTAACTTTTTTTAAAACTGCGCTTACCTAAGAAATAACCATTTTAACCTAACAAAAAGTGTTAAAATGATTAGAGTGTCTGTAAAGACGAAGTGAGTTATTACTACTGACTATGAACTGACAAAGTTAATGAAATCTTCTCAAGATTACTGCTGCTTCAAGTGGTTAATATACCACGAGCTATCGACCGAACTCTCCTCGGCCACTGTCTACATCTGCATCTACATGGATACTCTGCAAATCACATTCAAATGCCTGGCTGAGGGTTCATCGAACGCCCTTCACAATCATCTATTATTCCAATCGCGTACAGCAGGCGGAAAGAAAGAACACCGATATCTATCCGTACGGGCTCTGATTTCCCTTATTTTATCGTGGTGATCAGTTCTCCATATGTAGGTCGGTGTCAACAAATATTTTCTCATTCCAAGGAGAAAGTTGGTGAATGGAATTTCGTGGGAAGATTCCGTCGCAACGAGAAACGCCTTTCTTTTAATGATGTCCAGCCCAAATCCTGTATCATTTCTGTGACACACCCTCCCATATTTCGCGATAATACAAAACGTGCTGCTCTTCTTTGAACTTTCTCGATGTACTTCGTCAATCCCATCTGGTAAGGTTCCCTCACGAAGCCAAAGTATTCCAAAAGAGGCCAGAAGGGCGTAGTGCCATCAGTCTCTTTAGTTGATCTGTTACATTTTCTAAGTGTCCTGCCAATAAAACACAGTCTTTGGTTAGCCTTCACTACAACAATTTCTATGTGTGCCTTTCAATTTAAGTTGTTCGTAATTGTAATTCTTAGGTTTGTAGTTGAATTTACGGCCATTAGATTTGACTGATTTATCGAGTAACCGATGTTTAACAAATTCCTTTTGGCACTCATGCGGATGACCTCACACTTTACCTTATTTAGGATCAACTGCCAATTTTCGCACCATTCAGATACCTCTTCTCAATCGCTTTTCAGTTAGTTTTGATCTTTTGATGAGTTTATTCGTCGATAAACGACAGCGTCATCTGCAAACAACTGAAGACGGTTGTTCATATTGTCTCCAAAATCGTTTATATAGATGAGGAACAGCATAGGGCCTATAACACAACTTTGGGGAACGCCAGAACTCACTTCTGTTTTATTCGATGACTTTCCGCCAATTACTACGAATTGTGACCTCTCTGACAGGGAATCGCAAATCCAGTCACATAGCTGAGGCTATTATCAATAAGCACACAATTTCACTACGAGCCGCCTGTGTGGTACGGTGTCAAGAGCCTTCCGAAAATCCAGAAATACGAACTCGATCTGAAATCCCTTGTCAATAGCACGCAACACTTCATGTGAATAAAGAGCTAGTTGTGTTTCACAGGAACGATGTTTTCTAAACCTATGTTGACAGTGAGTTAATAGACCGTTTTCGTAGATGTAATTCACAATGTTCGAGCTGTTGCCGACCGATCGATCGATAATGCTTCCCTGTTCACTAATTGTTTCACTGCCTATCTATGTAGTTCTCAATTCGTTCGAGCAATCGATCATTCATGATAGGAAACACAGTCATAGCTCAGTCATTCAAAATGATTCAGAATTTTTACTTGTTAGAATGAAATCAGGAGATGATTCTTCTTCTGTGCAGGCTCGTGCTTTGCGAAAGTCTACTAATCTGTACAAATAAAATGCCTCGCAATTTGGGAGCGTTGTATAATCAGTCTGGAAACCTCAGATCAAGCGGATATTTGGCTTTGATGAATTTTAATCTTCCGAAGAAGTAATGGAGCTCTTGGATTATTAAATGCACGTTCGTATCCAGTCTTTCGGAAGTTCCCTTCTGATTAACAACTACGCAATATATCGATGAATTTCATTAATTATCAAATGTTAAATACACACCTTTTGTGTGAAGGAGCAATATATATATATATATATATATATATATATATATATATATATATATATATATATGTATATGTATATATATATATATATATATTTCCCTTTTAATCGTACAACTTCGTATCAGTTATCTTCCGTCATAAATCTCAATAATCAGATTACAGTTCTTCAAACAAAGCTGAGGCTAATCGGCACGAACACAATCTCGGAAGCCTTTTTTTTCTTACAACCACCAGAGAGAGTACTACAAAGAATAATTATGCGCTCATGGCATAGCTATTGTATGAAACTATTTTTCGCATAGATTCTGCGAGTATGAAGATAGGAATTTTGTAACCGTCATTCAAGGGTAGAATTGTATCAGAATAATTCATCGAATATAAAGAGGTATTACACAATGTTCGAGCTGTTGCCGACCGATCGATCGATAATGCTTCCCTGTTCACTAATTGTTTCACTGCCTACACCATTATTTGCAGCCCGCTCCATTTCCCTATGCACAATTACCAAATTACTACTTTGAACATTAGTTAATTCATTACATGGTGGCGCTAACACACTGCTTTCGTCTTCACTGTCATTTCTCAGTTTACTTTGGAGCCTAGTATTACGTTTTTCAAACGCCATTATTGTCACAATATTTCACACGATAACACAGAAAAGCACAATTTGAAGAGCAAAAATAAGAGAACACATTAACATAGCACTGAAAATAATATCTAGTTAATTGCAAGCGCAGCTGTGAAATACTTGGTGCAAATCTACATGCATGCCACAACTGTTTTACTGTACAACAATGAAAGATTGCAACTACAAAGGAGACTCTCTGTACAATTACGCGCTAGGAATAAACGAAGGTTACACTAACTACACAAACTACAAGAAAAAAAAATCAGAAGATTCCAGTGAGGTATCCTCGGATAAGGGTCGACATATGAAACGTCCCCTTTGAACAATTTATACATGACTGTGCTTAAAGCGACACACAATATAATTTTAGCGCAATCTGACTTTCAATAATCCTTACAAAAGAATGGCCCTGACTAACATTAACCTATACCTTTCACAAATCACTTACCTCACAAAAATCTTCGTTACTCGAACTACTGCAATACAGCGAGTGCCACTACAGCCAGCTAAATAAAAGATTCTAACTACTGAAGTCACTAACTACTGATAGGCACAGTTAGCAAATAAAAGATTGTAATAGAGAACAAACAATGTATTTACCTTAATAGTCATAATATATATAGCAGTTCATGACATCCAGTCTTACAAATTTCAAAAGTCCGCCATCTCTCTTCCCACATCCACCATTGCTGACAGCTCACCTCCAACTGCGCAACGCTACGCGCTGTTAACATCCATCTGTCCAACACTACAATGGCAGACAACAATGCAAACTACCCACAGACTGCTCACAGCACAGCCAGTGATTTTTCATACAGAGCGCTACGTGGCGTTACCAATAAGAAAACCTAAACAGCCTACTTACAATATGTTCTAAAATCCTTCTGCATATCGACGTTAACGAAATGGGCCTGTGATTTAGTGGATTACTCCTACTACCTTTCTTGAATGTTGGTGTGACCTGTGTAATTTTCCAGTCTTTGGGTACAGATCTTTTGTCAAGTGAACGGTTGTATATGATTGTTAAGTACGCAGCTAATGCATCAGCATACTCCGAAAGCTACCTCATTGGTATACAGTCTGGACTAGGAGACTTGCTTTTATGAAGTCATTTAAGGCGCTCCACTACTCTGAGGATATTTACTTCTACGTTACTCATGTTGGCAGCTGTTCGCGATTCGTCTTCTTTTATGAAGGCATTTCGGAAGGCTGTGTTTATTAACTCTGCTTTGCAGCACCGTCTTCGATAGTATCTCCATTGTTATCACACGGAGAAGGCATTGAGTGTTCCTTGCCGCTAACATACTTAACATACGACCAGAATCTCTTTGGATTTTCTGCCAGGTTTCGAGACAAAGTATCGTTGTGGAAACTGTTATAGGCATCTCGCACTGAAGTCCGCGCTAAATTTCGAGCTTCTGTAAAAGATCGCCGATCTTGGGGATTTAGCGTCTGTTTAAATTTGGCACGTATGTTTCGTTGTTTCTGCATCAGTGTTCTAACCCTTTTTGTGTTCGGAGGAGGATCACCTCCGTCGATTATTAATTTATTTTGTATAAATCTCTTCTTTGCTCCCGATATTATTTCTTTGTATTGAAGCCACATCTGGTGTACACTTATATTATTAATTGAGAGTGAGTGGAGATTGCCTCTTAGGAAGGCGTCAAGTGAATTTTAATCTTCTTTTTTGAATATGTATATTTTTCGCTTGTTTTTCGAAGTTTAGGGATTGCAATATTCAATCTCGCAACGACACTGTCAAGTGGCAAGTGACGGCCGTGCCCTCTGCGTTATACACTGCCACTATTTGAGGGTTGTGATGTCACTGGACTCTCGTCATCGTCTAGTATGCTATTACATCACATGAGTTTGCAACTGTGAATAAGAACTACCATCAGGTGTAGGATGGAATGACGACAATGAAAATTTATGCCGGGCTGAGAGTCGAACCCGGATTTCCCGCTTATTTCGAGCGTTCACCTTATCATTTGCCTATCCATGCACGACTCAGGGCCAGACCCAAACTTCTGTACGTCTTCAGCCTTGCCTCTACGTCCTGGACTCTATTAAGTATATTCCTGTACAGGTAAGACAGTATACTTTGAAAATCACTTGCCCAGCACGGAATTCGGAGAGAAATGCGATATTGCAGTGTCTTTGTTATTCTGATTACAGTTCAAAGTTCCTTCGAACATGCATGCATGTCCAAAGGAACTTTGCATCTTGCAATATCGTAATACATAGTGTCTTCATGCCGCGTCCGATGCTCCCACTTCAACCTCGCGATTATCGATGTACTGGGGTCCAAACCGCCGTCCTTATTGATTGTATTTTCAGTATTCTGTACCTCCCTTTACAACGCTATCCCGAACTCCCGTCGTCCTCATAATGACAAATATTTCGTGGAATAGCATTTTGTGTTGATTTGCTGAAGCACCTTTAGCCATGGCTGGTTTTTCACCATAGTGTAGTCGTAAGCACCTCCCGTGTTCCGTCCAGCGTTAGTTCAAAGTGTGTACTGTTTGGTGGACGTAATAGCAGTCACGCTGCATGGTATCTCCTGCACTTCCGGCATTCTAAGGCCTAGATCGTCCTACACAGGCCTCATGAGCTGTTGTATGTTTACTGGGGACCTGAACAGTGATAAAATCTTCAGGAACCTGCTAATCTTCCTGACCCTCTTCCAGAGAAAGACAAAAACCATGTTTCTTGCTGTTTTATTCGACTGTGTTTCACCTACGTATCTCAGCAGAAATAGCCCGTGATCCTGTTGATGACTGTATCCATTTTCCACGAAGATTTTTCGGATGTGGTTTCGTTCTAGTGACAGGCAGGGTCTCCTCCACATCTCAGGTACGCCACTCTGGCAGTCATACTGAGTGCTTTTGGACTTCTTTCCAGCCCTGGACGCTGTTTCCCTAAGGAGCTCCATAACGTGCGTAGCGTATGTGCCCCGATGACTAGCGAACCCCACCCCCATTGTGCTTGCGCAGACTGTGATGAAGGATAGACCACCTGTCCATCCACCTGATGCCCGGCCTCCACATCTCAACACTGACCTTCCATGCATTACTACCCACTAATCCCCCTGCAAGGAGGGCTGATATCTGGCATCAGTTTCGGTATAAGCTATTCCCACAGCAGAGATCGTGCGTCACCTGAGGTGTCCTATCCAACCTAACAGATCATCCACTACCCTACACTTCGAGGCAACAGCCTTAGGATGGCTGGCAGCGAACAAATATGTCTACAGATGTTGACGAGCTGCAGCCATCTCCTCTGGGCCTATACACACGCAGCATGCTCACATGCAATCCACCCTACTACTAATAAACGGATACTCTCTTAGAGTGTCACCGCAAGAGGCTGCCACCCTACTGAGTTGGGCATATGGCCATTCAAAACAAGGAAACGACGAGTTACTACAGGGTGGGTTCGTTTTTCGAACATCTAACAGTTCAGTCCACATGCCTCGGTAAGCTTCTAGATGTTGTCTCCTTCACTCTGTGTTGGTAAATGCTGCTTCAGCTGATAAAAAGTATCTTTGAAGAAACACCGACTAAATAGCTGTCAAACAAAGACTGCATAGCTCAAAACCGTAGGCTTTATCAGTAATGTTGTAAAAGTTTGGGGCCTGCGGGGTTCTAAATAGTACGCTTTACTGGCTCCTAAACACGTGCTAAATCATTATCAAGTCCGTATCATTTGCTGAAACTATTATTAGTGCAATGTGGGTACTGTTTACACTACAGATTTCACACAAAAACCACCACAAGTTCACTAGTAAGACCGCATGATTTTCACACCCTATACAGTCACTGACCGACAGTTGTTCGTGAGTTACCACATCAAATCATTCAGTGGTCGGCTAGAAATATGTGCTCGCCATATGGTGTTTAAGTACAAAAACAAAATTCACACACAAATAACTCTACATTTACATCTACATACATACTACGCAATCCTCCATACGGTGCGTGGCGGAGGGTACCTCGTACCACAACTAGCATCTTCTCTCCCTGTTCCACTCCCAAACAGAACGAGGGAAAAATGACTGCTTATATGTCTCTGTACGAGCCCTAATCTCTATTATCTTATCTTTGTGGTCTTTCCGCGAAATGTAAGTTAGCGGCGGTAAAATTGTACTGCAGTCGGCCTCAAATGCTGGTTTTCTAAATTTCCTCAGTAGCGATTCACGAAAAGAACGCCTCCTTTCCTCCAGAGACTCCCACCCGAGTTCCTGAAGCATTTCCGTAACATTCGCGTGATGATCAAACCTACCAGTAACAAATCTAGCAGCCCGCCTCTGAATTGCTTCTATGTCCTCCCTCAATCCGACCTGACAGGGATCCCAAACGCTCGAGCAGTACTCGAGAATAGGTCGTACTAGTGTTTTATAAGTGGCCTCCATGATAGATGAACCACATCTTCCTAAAATCAACCAATGAAACGAAGACGACTATCCGCCATCCCCACAACTGCAATTACATGGTTGTCCCACTTCTTAACGCTCTGCAATGTTACGCCCAAATATTTAATCGACGTGACTGTGTCAAGTGCTACACTACTAATGGAGTATTGAAACATTACGGGATTCTTTTTCCTATTCATCTGCATTAATTTACATTTATCTATATTTAGAGTTAGCTCATTCTTTACATCAATCATATTTTCAATTACCAGTGTGGCTCACTTCGATCTTTCGATTGTTCGCTGAGCTGTTGATTGGCCATCTGTCCCCGAGCGCGCCTCCGCTGTTGGAAGTTGGTCTCCAACCAGTAAGGGCTACGAGGAAGGACCAAGGCGGGAAGGACGTGGCCGCGGAGTGCTGTGCTGTTAGTTGGCAAAACTGTGACCGCGTTGCGACAAGAAGATCGTTTTGGACGGTCAGCCGAGCTGCATGCAAGGAACTCGACGGTGACTGATCCGCGTCTGCTATTTGGGCCTGCCAGGCTATTTCTGGGAAATCATGCTTATGAGCGACAACCTGAAACGTGGATTTGCGGCCATCAGATGCCAATTTCCACATTCGAGCGGCTGGTTCCTGCTGTGAAAAAAAAAGAAAAGAAGAATGGAGAGCAATTTCAGACTACACTATGTCTTGTTATGGGGATGCTGCCGAAACCTTGCCTCACTGAATTAAAATTTTGACCTTCAATATGAACCTTGCGGTCGTTAAATTGTGCACAGTTATCGCTTGTTCAGCCGAAAGGTGTCCTACCTGGATAGGTCAAAGTCTGCTCCAATTTGAAATTCCATTATTCCCAAGTGAAATTGTGAGTTTAAAATGCTATTCTGCTTGTTTAAGTGGTATTGTGGTACACGCCGGAGCTGCTGCCTTGTAGGCTATTTTTTAGAAACTGGAAATTTAATAAGTAAGCATACTGATTACGCTTTCAGGCCGTTTGAAATATAATGAATTCACGGTTGTCAATAAATTACGGCGTGAGTATGAACATGATGTTAAGTTGGACTTCTGGGGGTCTACTGTTTAGCTGTAGCCGACGGCCATTCGCTGCAGGCCGAATTATTCCAACTGCTTATTTGTAGTCACTGTTGCCAAAAAATCCTCACGAGCTGTAACTATAATAATTTTGGTGGTTACTCTCCGAATAATTGAGCCTCTTAGTTAATCTCGTCACTGTCTGGCATGTTATGAAATGATCCCTTGAAACTTTTATCATTATTCAATTCAGTTTCATTGTGAGTGCTAACAGATTTTAAGAGGGCTTTTGTAGTATTAGACATTGCCACTTGACCCTGCCCATCTTGCTATCACGCTCATCTTTGTACTAATGTTAGTATTCCTACGTGTCTTACTTGGTCTGTAATAGTGTATTCTAACTTTAGGTTGAGTCTTATGTAGATTTCGGAAGCGCTCTTTCTGGTGTGGCCGGTTGTCAATTTGCCTTGCCTAAGCAGTTTGCTTAAACATTCTATTATTGGTGCATCTCAGTTGGTGTTGTTAACTTTCTCATCAATATATTTACAAGGCAACATCATTCACTTGTTTTTTAAGAGCTGACCTTTCCATTTGCTGATGCAGCTAGCAACTTATTTCACCAAAGTTTTTAAGATTCTGAATTTTGTGTGCCTTTACATTTGTTAAATTCACTACGTTAACTAGGGTAAATAATTTAGGCTTTCAAGTAGAAGTTTCTACAATTTGTGATAAATGATCCAAAGAACAGTACTATGATTTTCTGGCAATTAGTCGTCACTGTCTTCTTGCCACATATTGCTGCATGGTTTATGAAATAAAGTGTTGTATTTATTTGAACTATGTATTAAGCTTTTGTTGATATCCCTTTGAACCCACCATCTCAGCCCATAGACGAGTGTGTGAATCTTAAAGTTGTCTGACAAAGGAATGCAATGCTCAGACTGTTCAGAACTACAGTCGCTTCAGAATTCCGATAAAGGAACCGACGGAACGCAAACTTTACTTCATCTAATGTAAAATTAGTGTCGCAGTTCGACAAGTCCTGCACGGTGAGACGGTTCCGCAGTTTCGCTGACACCTCTGTCTTACGCCCGTTGTAAGTAGGCTGTTTAGGTTTTTTTATTGGTAACGCCACATAGCACTCTGTATGAAAGATCACTGGCTGTGGTGTGTGCAGTCAGTGGCTGGTTGGCATTGTTGTAATACTCGCCATTGTAGTGTTGGGCAGCTGGATGTTAACAGCGCGTAGCGTTGCGCAGTTGGAGGTGAGCCGCTAGCATTGGTGGATGTGGGGAGAGAGATGGCGGAGTTTTGAAATTTGTAAGACTGGATGTCATGAACTGCTTTATATATTATGACTATTAAGGTAAATACATTGTTTGTTCTCTATTAAAATCTTTCATTTGCTAACTGTGCCTATCAGTAGTTAGTGACTTCTGTAGTTTGAATCTTTTATTTAGCTGGCAGTAATGGCGCTCGCTGAATTGCAGTAGTTCGAGTGACGAAGGTGAGGTAAGCGATTTGTGAAAAGTATAGGTTAATGTTAGTTACGGCCATTCTTTTGTAGGGATTATTGAAAGTCAGATTGCGTTGCGCTAAAAATATTGTGTGTCAGTTTAAGCCCAGTCTTATATAATTTTTCTAGGGGGACGTTTCATGATTTCTTAAGACGTCACATCACCTTATATGTGGATGATATTCTAATAGCAGAAGCCTCATGGGAACAACATAACCGCATCCTCAACAGTTTGTTACGTTTTTTTGCAGAATCTGGAATTACAGTTAACTTGGGAAAGTCTGAATTCGGTAGGTCAAAGGTGAAGTTTTTGGGACATATTATTTCTTCTGCAGGCATTCAGCCGGATCCTGAAAAGATAGAAGCAATCAGAGCCGTTCCAGGTCCATCCACAAAAAAACAAGTCCACAGTTTTCTAGGTCTCGTAAATTTTTACCGTCGTTTTCTGAATATGCAAATTCTAGTTACACCAAAACTTTGTTCTCTCACTGGAAAATATATTGGTCAGAAAGTTCTCATTAAAGCTCATTCATTGTCACATAAGAAGAAACACTTAAGTTACAAATTCTTTCTAGTTTACAATGGACCTTACAGAATCCGACGTATACCACATGATAATTGCGTTGAAGTTGGAACTCTGCGTACTAGGAAGAGTAAAGGTTTTCACCACATTTCACATGTAAACCCGTTTATTGAAAGATAATCTGCTTTTTAACTTTGTCTTTGCCATTAAATTTTTCACTTCACGCTACTATTACAATTTGTCAGACTTAGAATGTGTTAACATGCAACCATGTTTGAAATGAAATACCCAGTCAAGAACCAAGAGAACTTATTTAAACAGAAATTACGAAGGCATTGTTATAGTGAACAGACGTCACAGAGTTATTGTGCGTGTACATTCTTGCTTGTTAGTTGCATGATTACGTAACGACTATAAGGCTTACATACTTAGAACATATACTGCTAATGAGATTTTAATGCAACATTTTGGTTTACTTGAAAATACATTCTGGATTTAAAGTACTTTCTGTGAGATACCAGATGACTCAGTGGTTAGTTTATGTGACACCTACACGATTTTATGACGACGCTACAGAGTGACAATTTACAATGTTGCTTCAGCACTGTATCTGTTTTATATCTGCACAGTTTTTCTGTATTATTCTGGAAAGTAAAACATGTTTTAGTAGTAACGTTTGTGGTATAGCTACAATGAGACAGCCTTTTCTGTAGCACAACAATATGTACAGTACAGTACTTACTTCATCATGGCAAAAAGCGTAATAACTAAGATATCTATACGCAAAGCATTTCACTTTCGTTTATCATGAGGTAAGTACACTGACTTCTGCAGAATTTAGCTTTCGGAGGACAATAACTACGACACTTCCACAGAGATTGTCTTACAGCAAGACGCACATTTAGCGCTACAGTACACGCATTTGAGTGATTAAGTTTGTACTTAAACCATTTATTTTTCAACATACTTGAATTACAAAGAAAGTTTTCCGTGATACATTTCATTCCATTGCTGTAATCTGTAACACCTGAGGATATAATTACATTAATCTTCAGGAGGGTGCACGCTTACTTTGTGTACCATGTGTTTGGCAACCACATGGAGCCCTAGCTAATATGGTATTTGCTTATACAACTTTACACATCGGTGCCATATTTCTCTAACAAATAAATTACACAGCTACCTGATAATTTAACTGAGAGACAAACATTTTGGTTTTTTACTGCATCAGTGACACATGTTTACACAATTACACAGTTGGATAACTTGACGCTTATGAAATTGTATTTTGTCTGTACTTTGTGAAATGTTCATATTTTTTTGGAACCATTGTGATACTATGAGAGCTTTGAATGATGTATTTGGTATGAAATCATGATTTTTAAAGTACGTTTGAGGCCGATGACACTTTTGACATGAGCAGAGAATTTTTTTTAGGTTTTGAAATTATTGGAGGAAGCTACAACGATTTTGAGATGTGGCTGAGGTTTTATGATGTTATGATGACGATGTGTATTACGCTGTTGCGGTATGTTTATGATCAATAACCTGAAGATATATGAGGAATTTGATTATGCTACGTATTTATTATGATGAAATATTGAAGAAGTGTCTACGAATATGTATATGTGCAATAAAGCAAGGAATAATGAGTAGTGAAAAAGGTTGTAAACCTAGAATCGTACTTTAAGAGTTATGAAATGTATTTAAATGCGTGCATGTATGACAATGCCAACGAAAATTTTTTGGACACTGTTATATCATTAGGATTTTGTTTCTACAGATGAATAACGCAAATTATTGACGTGTGAAATTTTTATATGAGACTGCCACTGTAGCGGAAACTGGTGTCGTGAATATTTCAGTAAGAAAGTTAAGTGACCACGTGCACGTAATGCGTCGTGGGCACCCAGCTGCGCGACAGCCACCTGGAAACAAGCCATTAGTGTGTGCCTTTCAGAGGCACAAGGAAAAAAAGGCCATTATCCTCGCTATTGACATTCCTTTGTAGAAAGCATCGCAAAAACGACACGCTTATTACTTGGAAAAGACTCTTATTTACATCTGTACACCTGATAATGACAAGCGTCTTTCTACGAGAGTTGAGAGAATTTGTACTAACTTATGAAATGTCACATGACTATTGAATGATATTTTTATGATTTGCCTGACATAGTTGCTTATTTCATTTGATATCTGGTTTCCAGCTGTGTTGCATCATTGGTTTTATAAAATAAAATTAAATGCATTTCCTAATGCGAACACTTTCTGTCAACAGATCTATTAAATAATCATTTTATGATCCACGTTCTTCGAAAAAGGAGCACTTCGAAAGGAAAGAACAATAAGAAGGGGGTTAATAACAGTCACTGCATACTTAATTTTCTTTTCAACTACTTGGTAATTTTTTGTAGAATTAGCTTTTGTGGTGCACCACTTTAATGGCATAGACATTAAGATGTGAATATACATTTTCCTTATCTGTATTGTTGTCTTTACTGTAATATTTTTTCTGCTTGAGCTTTGTCATGTTTAGATATAATTTATTGCATTTACTGCTGCTGTTTGCCAGGCATAGTGATTCTAAATTTCACTTTGTATTACTCTGTTAAGCTAGTTTTACGACTGATTTATTTTTCTTGTTTGCTGCTCATTGCCTTATATTAGTTGTAATATTGCTGCTTGCTTTGACAACTTCCATTTTTTTGATTACCTTATATTAGTTGTGATATTGCTGCCTGCTTTGACAACTTCCATTTTTTTCATTGCTGTTTGTATTAATTGTTTTGTGCTGCTGCATTGCCTGGTCCCTTAGATTAGCATCTGAGCTCAGTAGGTTTAAGTTAGCTTAAGAGGGGGTAGACTATATAAGAAACTAACTATGATGAATTGGAAGAAATGCATTGAGAAGTTATAAGAAAATGATTTGGCCAAAAAAGCAGTGTACAGTGGAGAACAACTATTTTTGAAAGAGGATGTCAACAAAATACAGAAAGCATGCTTGGATAAGATATTTTTGGTGGAAACAAATGTGGAAATACAACAAAATATCTACAGAATGAAGTTTTGGGCTGGACTGCAGTACCAAATGTCACACTGAAAACAAACCCTGTCCCGTATTTTGTGTTATTACGCTATATGAATTTGTATTTTTTCCTGTCTTTGTGTGTTTAGCTGATACAAGTTACATTGTAGAATTTTTCTGATAATATGTTATTTACTTTTTAAACATGTTTAGACATTATTTATCTGTTCTGTTTTGTTGCTCATATGTGAAGTTGATGTTTCAAAAGTTATTCTGTTCTCTATGTATGTACTTATGTCATAATTTTTGTATCACTGATGTGCATGTTTATTTCTATTCTTTTGTAAAGCCTGTTTTACTACAAATGTCATCTGTATTATTATGTTTTTAATGATGTATTTTGTACCTTTGTTATTGTATTCTTATGTTATAAAATTGTAATGGACACCAGTTCATCAAATTAAGTAACTTGTATGTTACATTTCACCGCACACGTTTCTGTTGGCCATAGTATATGGACAATATGTGAGAAGCAGGGACTGATAGTGTTTGCACGTGTGTTAATAATTCAGCAAGGGACTGGATAACAGCATTGCTGGTTCTAAGGCCATTTCGAACAATTTTTTTGTGAGTAGACAAGTGGTGGTTTATGGACTTGCTGTATTCTCTGCAAGACTCTTCACTGGTGATGGTGCACCTGCACAGTTGCAACAGATGGCTGCTGGCCATCTCTACAAGGACTACAGTGGGTCTGCACCTTTGATGACCCACCAGTACCATTATTTCTACAAGGACTGCAGTGGGTCAGCACCTTTGATGACCCACCAATACCATTATTTCTACAAGGACTGCAGTGGGTCTGCACATCTGGTGGCCCACCAATAGTAATCTCTACCAGGACTACAGTGGGTCTGCTCTATGATGACCTACCTTCCGATAGTCTTCAACGTCGACTGACTCTGCTATGACCCATTACCTGTCTGCATGTCAAGAGTCAGCACTGTCTTTCCGTTGGAAGGACAACACTACTTCTTCAAGACTGCTTAGAAATCCACTACTTCCAAGTGGAATTTCATTTATTGCTCAGACTTTGAGGAAAACACTGCAATTTTACTGTGACAAACGATCACGACTGTCTTTAGGGACTGTGAGAAAATTTTAGTTTTTGACCAACATTGTATCAATAAGATTGTGCATTTGATACCTTGGTTATTGTAATTATGAAAAATTTTATCAAATCATTATTGGCCAGCGCCCAAAACAATTTGTAAAATTTTTTCTGCGTCGCATGGGGGCTATGGAAGTAGGCTGTTTAGGTTTTTTTCTTGGTAACGCCACATAGCGCTCTGTATGAAAGATCACTGGCTGTGCTGTGTGCAGTCAGTGGCTGGCTGGCATTGTTGTAATACTCGCCATTGTAGTGTTAGGCGGCTGGATGTTAACAGCGCGTAGCGTTGCGCAGTTGGAGGTCAGCCGCCAGCAGTGGTGGATGTGGGGAGAGAGATGGCGGAGTTTTGAAATTTGTAAGACTGGTTGTCATGAACTGCTATATATATTATGACTATTAAGGTAAATACATTGTTTGTTCTCTATTAAAATCTTTCATTTGCTAACTGTGCCTATCAGTAGTTAGTGACTTCAGTAGTTTGAATCTTTTATTTAGCTGGCAGTAGTGGCGCTCGCTGTATTGCAGTAGTTCGAGTAACGAAGATTTTTGGTGAGGTAAGTGATTTGTGAAATGTATAGGTTAATGTTAGTCAGGGCCATTCTTTTGTAGGGATTATTGAAAGTCAGATTGCGTTGCGCTAAAAATATTGTGTGTCAGTTTAAGCCCAGTGTTGTATAATTTTTCTAAGAGGACGTTTCACTGTAACTGGAATGATCATATAAAGTTGATCGTCGGTAAAGCAGATGCCAGACTGAGGTTCATTGGAAGAATCCTTAAGGAAATGCAATCCGACAACAAAGGAAGTAGGTTACAGTACGCTTGTTCGCCCACTGCTTGAATACTGCTCAGCAGTGTGGCATCCGCACCAGATAGGGTTGATAGAAGAGATAGAGGGGATCCAACGGAGAGCGGCGCGCTTCGTTACGGGATCGTTTAGTAATCGCGAAAGCGTTACAGAGATGATAGATAAACTCCAGTGGAAGACTCTGCAGGAGAGACGCTCAGTAGCTCGGTACAGGCTTTTGTTAAAGCTCCGAGAATATACCTTCACCGAAGAGTCAAGCAGTATATTGCTCCCTCCTACGTATATCTCGCGAAGAGACCATGAGGATAAAATCAGAGAGATCAGAGCCCACACAGAAGCATACCGACAATCCTTCTTTCGACGTACAATATGAGACTGGAATAGAAGGGAGAACCGATAGAGGTACTCAGGGTACCCTCCGCCACACATCGTCAGGTGGCTTGCGGAGTATGGACGTAGATGTAGATGTAACTTCTGAATTTGTGGGACTGACGACCTCGCTGTTTAGTCCCATAGTCGCCATCAGTCAATCACTCAAGCAATCAATGAATCAGCGGTTCCCGATCGACTTTCAGACATGCAGAATGTAGCACAAAGAACCACATAATGTGTGCAAATGCTTAATTCGTATTGCCTGATGATTTGGACACGTAATGAGAATAATTCATTGCTTTAAACACTTCCGATTATTCAATACAATTACAGAGAGATATTTTTAAAAGAAATTCTGAATCTACGAAAACAAATTTTATTTATGCAAAACATAGTGTGCATTATCCCCAGAAATGAATAGTCTGATAGCTTTCACATGATTCATGATTTTATTTATATTTATTTTATTTTATTTACTCGTCAAGTTCCGTAGGACAAAACTGAGGAGCAAATCTCTAAGTTCATGGAACAAGTCAGTAAATGAAATTACAACATAAACGTAATAACAGATAAAAATAAGTGTACATGAACCTTAAAATAGTCAGGCTATTAGCTTACGTAAACGCTATCAGCAGTACAACAAAAAACAGCTTAATTTTAGAAGGAACTCCGCGACAGAATAGAAGGAGTTACCCATGAGGGAACCCTTTAGTTGCGATTTGATAGCTAGTGGATTACTGCTAAGATTTTTGAATTCAAGTGGGAGCTTATTGAAAATGGATGCAGCAGTATACTGCACAACTTTATGCACAATAGTTAAGGAAGTCCTATCCAAATGCAGGTTTGATTTCTGTCGAGTATTAACCGAGTGAAAGCTGCTTATTCTTGAAAATAAAGTAATATTGATAACAAGGAACGACAATAAGGAATATACGTATTGAGACGCAAATGTCAAAATACCAAGACTCGTGAATAGAGGTCGACAAGAGGTTCGATCGGTCCCTTGGCTTACACTCTACTTCATCTAATTTAAACTAACTTATGGTAAGGACAACACACACACACACACACACACCCATACACGAGGGAGGAATTGGGGGGGGGGGGGGAGGGAGGGAGGGGGGCGCGAACCACGACAAGGCGCCGACCACACGGCCACCCTGCCTGGATATTCATGATTGCACAAGAATTCTCCCTCGCATATACATTTACACAGATTTTTAATAAAATAAAACATCCACACTTTACGTATGCCCTCCATACACTCTCTCACTCCTCACACAGCACTTACACATAAAAACGTAGCAAAATAACAATTTTAAAAGTGCTTATTATTACGTTATTAAAGCAGAGGAAATTCTAGAAAAAACGTTTTATATGAATTGCATTGGTTGTAGTTTCCATTGAGAATATACGTGAAGACATTACAGTCTCTAGATTAGTTTTTGTACTACCCGAAAAATGTTATGGCTTTTGGGTAAAATGTAATATCTGCAAAAGAACTGAAAATAAAAGACTCAGATTTTTACAGAATACAAGTCTGTATACGGATAATGGAAATGATCCAATAAAATTCAACACTTTTTTTCGATTCACAGGTTAACATGCACAACGCGAAACAGTAGCACAGTGGACCAGCATCTTGCTGTGTGTATGTGAGAACAAAGTATAGTCAGTACAGTCATTACAGACAATTTTCTGCTTGTATCTCAATATCTCTCATCCACAGACTTGTTGATGCAGTTTCATCAATTTCCTCTTTTTCTACGTCATTACTGTTTGTCAATGTAACAACGGTTACATAGTTGCTCTTATGGATACTTTGCAGTATTACTGGTTGGTATGCGCTATTTCGTGAGCTACTGGTATGTCTCATCTCGCCTCATGTTGCATCTTTGAGGCGCGGCCGTTTGGTATGTAGGCTCCGACAGCCATATCTCAGTTGTTGGTATCATACTGTGGAAGTTTTCTATGCACCTATTGACGCATATGAGTTAAGCACTTTTATATTTTTGAGACTCCAACAATATCTCGAAATAGAGTTCAGCGAATGAGGAGCCAACAGAAGTAGTTGGGTAGAGACTTACTGCTACGTAACAGAACACATTGTCATCTATTACATTTTTATTTAGTTATAGAAAACAGTTTTAAGGTAAGAAAAGCATGTTGCAAATAAGTCTATACATGTGAGACAGCTGAATCTAACTTCAAATTGCTCCACGTTACATGAATGTGGTCGAGGTCTATAGATATATTACTAACCCTATATGGTAAAGCAGTGTCGTGCCTTAAATCACGTCTACTCTACCAAATATTTTTTGGCAGGATCCTGTCATCGTCAGGTGCGTAGCTACTAATTGAACATCAACTGTTAATCACAGGCTGCTGACATTTCCAAAGAGGGCTTTCTTCTGTATGTGCCAATGAAATTAATTACAGACTGTTGTGAAGTGCAAAAAAAAAAAGAATTATTGCTGGCTGCCCCGGAGAGGTTAATTAAAGATTGTTGTGAAGTGCAAAAATATTTTTTCTCGGAGTGCAAGTGAGGCTGCTTTCGGAAGATAACCTCATTGGCAAACAGATCCCAAAATGTTTAGTACTTCACTGCAATCTGTAATGTAGAAATAATAATTGGGCGCCTTACGATGAAAGTATTCTGCCGAAACAGATCCTGCAGTTGAATACTGGGAAATGTAAACGTGACCGAAGCTGCAAAAGAATTACATTTAATAAAACTGTTTTAATTATTTACGTATTAGGTTCATCACACAAATCAAGATAACGTTGAGAGCAAACTCACGTCACATATTGAAATGTAAATAAAAACTGAAAGAAATGAGAAGAGTCCTGGGTTTGATGAAGGCTGACGCCTCACTCCCTGTCTGGGCCAGCACCACATCCCACATCCGTAGTGTGCCAGCTCATGTTCAGTGAATAATGAAAGCGCCTGCCACTTGACGATGCAGCGTCTCTGTATCCCTGGAGGCCAGCATCTGTCAGTCTTCGTCTAGCATACAACCTGCGGTTAGCCTCAGTCTTGTGGGCGTAATTGTCTCACTGCATCCAACTGACAGGCGTCGAGTTGGAGGCTACTGTTTTCCGAATCCAGCACCTTGCTATCGAGTGAAATTCCCGTTGGAGGAAAATACTACATAAGTCTTGCGTAATACTAGCAGCAGTTTGTTATGCAGACTTTTATATAATTTGGTGCCAACAAGGCGAACTAGAATAGAAATTGGTACTGAATTCATGCCGGTTACGCACATTCTATTCTATTGCATCTGTTACTGTGAATGAACTATACAGCAGTCAGCAGAGGTAAAATTCAGGAGTTGACGAGATTGTATTTCATAACATAACCGCCGACTGACATCATATTATGACTAATTATCTTAAGAATATGAATCTGATCCTCAGCTGAGGACACAGAAAAGAAAGAGGAGAGCATTACGTTGTATCGTTATATTTTTGTGTTTCACGTTTGATTAAGTTCTTTGAGTATACCAGTTTATAAATATTTGAACAGCACACTTGTTACGATATTGATTAGAGGTAGGTGAATGCAGTAAAATCTTAATACATTACATAAAGATATATGACATACAGATATATGGTATAAAGAATAAATCAAAATGTATTTGAACATAAAGTGTATATTCACATCAGTAAGACTATCCAAGACGGCACTTTTTTTAATTACCAAACGAACAAATAATACTAGAAACTCATGAAAGACTTACTCATTACAGGAAGATGAAGAAACGTAGTGTCATTTTATTTCTAGCACCAACTAAGAAGCACACAACAGTGTTGTTAAAATTTCAGTACCACGTGTAGACAAGAACATAAGGTCATTAATGATATTAAAGAAAGGTTTCGGCAGTTCAGAGCTCTCACTAAATTAAGCACAAACAAATATACCGATATGCATTTTTATAAAAAATTTAAACTTTAAATAAAATTGCGAGAACTTGGAAATGACAGACGTGTGTGTATGCATTGGTCCACGTTTATTACACAACGTTAAATAACTTTTACCGTTTAAAAGAAAAGTAACACCGCAGTTTTGTTTATTACAAATGGTTAGATTATCTTTGTCATATAAAACAATAGTGATACTCTAGTTCAGTAATAATTTTCAAGCAGCCTCCTCCCAGCGAAACAGACAGAGGATTCCACAAAATCAGAATCTCGTATTTCGTTATTTATGCAGACACTGCATTCAGGTAATTGTTTGGTATACTATTTCATGCGTGTAACATTTCTAATGATAGTTGGTATCAACGTATTCATCATCATCACCACCATAATCAACAAAATTAAAGCAACGTAGAGTTGCATATATCAGTGTAAATCGATATCTACATTCACCGTCCTGTAGAAAGGAACTAGCCATAAGCCGTTTTCATTAATTTCAGAAGAATGTGGGGTGTTCCTCACAACAGTGCATCTTGTTTGTTATTGTGTTTTGCGAATGCTAAGAATCAAGTTGAAGTTAATTGTTTGCTGGGATCAATTATAGCCACAATATATTTAGAATTTACTGCATCCTTGTTCTAATATATGTTGATACTCCCGTTATAAATCTGTTTGTCATTCAAAACAAATTTAAGCACAACTGATGTTCTGATGATAATCCAGCTATTTGACACATCTCACATCGTTGTTCGAGAGTTGCCCGGAAAGTAATGCATAGCATGTTTTTCTCAACCGAAAACAGGCAACGAATGCGAAACTTTAAGCGTGTATTATTATTTGAAGTCTCCATGTCAGAGCACCAAGTTTCCATTACTTCCGACTGATGGCGTAGCTGCAGGTCAGTTTCTAAATGGCGTCCGTAGCGGTACGTTACAAGCAACGTACCGTCATTGAATTTCTCACTGCAGAGAATGAAACTGTGAGTAACATTCACAAACGCTTGCGCAAAGTCTATGGAGCATCTGATGTCGACAGCAGTATAGTTAGTAGATGGGAACGGAGAGTGAGGTGACCAGAAGGCGGTTCGGTGGAGCCCCACGATTTGCAGCGTTCGGCGAGACAATCCAAGGCTGTTACACCTGACACACCTTACCTGGCCCCCTCGAACTTCCACTTGTTTGGACCGTTAAAGGATGTCATTTTGAGGATGATGAGGCGATTCGCCCAGTGAAGCACTGGCTCCACAACCAGGAGAAGGACTGGTTTATGTTTAACAACCAGCGAGATCGAGGCTGAAGGTGTACGCCCGTTGTAGGCGGTGATAGCGACATTGGAGGCCCTCAGGGACATGTCCACAGCAACAGAGAAACCAGCCAGCCTCTAGGCCAGGTTCAAGCATGCAAACTAACAGGGAGGTGGTCTCCAGCAGATGACTGTAACATGGCAGGCGACCCAGCAGTAGAAAGGCACGAAGCTTATGTACACAGTACATACCGCAATACAGTAAGGAACAGCAAACATCAGTGAGCACCTGAGAACACACACACATACGAACACATACACACACATACACGCACACGCACACAAAAGCACACACACACACACACACACACACACACACACACACACACACACAAACACGCACGCACGCACGCACGCACGCAAGCACACACAGATAATTAAACTTTCATCAACACATATACATTCAAACAAGTTTTCAATATTTACGAAAACAAATGACACTCTAGGTTCAGAAAATTACAGTTGAAGCGAAAGCACAGTGTCTTCGTGGAAAATCAGAGGCTTTGAACCAATTTGCCACATGAGGTAAAGGATCTCCATATTCAAATTGCGCACACCCGCAATGTGATGGCAAGGTAGGGTAGTTGTGTGGGTTGTTCTCAGGTATCTGCCCGCCATCAACAATTGAAATCAGCACCAACACTCCAAAAGTTTACACAGGACCACGCTACAACTCTTGTAGTGGTACTCAGCGGCGACCAAGAGCTTCCTTTGGCGCCTGGTGAGAACAGCATGGAGCCAGCTGTGACGCGAGCGACCGGAGGAATCCAGACGCCCAGATTTCACACAGTTGCATGTGGACCACTTATGTATAACACAGTTGCTTGCGGAAAGCCACTCTAATGTTAATACTCACAGGGGGTTTCAGTCCACAGAAAGTGGACTCGATCTTGCAAACGAAGGCACATGGCACCAGGGCATTCACACCAGAATAGTAGTGAGAGCGGCTGAACAGCACCGGCCTTGAAGAGCTGCTTTTCAGGGTATTTGTCTGATGCGGCCATAGTTAGCCAAAAGTGTGTCACCAATGGAAAACCGTCAAATCCAAGGAAGTGGACTCAGCTCATGCAGTCAAACCGTTGTTGGTAAAAAAAAAAAGAAAGATAATTAATCGAAACTCTAAGTTTCCAATAGGTACTGTTGATATACTTCAATGGAGATAGCTGAAAAGGAGTGCCTCGACCTGGACTCGAACCTGGGGTCTCCTGCTTACATGGCAGACTCCCTATCCACCTGAGCCACCGAAGGCACAGAGGATAACTCGACTGCTGGGACCCACCCCTTGCACGCTTCCCGTGAGACTCACATTCCCAACCGTCCAGAAACAACATCTGTAATCTTCCTAAAGGATATTTGTCCATTCACTCATTACTCGTGCCAACAAAGGTGAAGATTCCCGTAAGAATTCGGGCACAGACTGCGCATTCGTACAGAAGAAGAACAATGACCTGGTAGCCTTTAACTATAAGATGATAGTAACTGTCCCAAAAGAACACCTGTTGGCAGCTGAAAGTTTCGAATAATTATCATTTCTCTTCAGAGGAGCTGCATGGACATCATTGGTATCTGTTCTTTAGGAACAGTTACTTTCTCCGATTGCTTTCTTCATATAGTTGAAGGCTACCTGGCTACTGATCATCTTCTATGCGAATGCACACACTTTGCCAGAACACTTCCGTGAATCGTCACCTTTGCCTGCACGAGTAATGAGTGAATGCGCAGATATCCTTTAGGAACATTAAGAATGTAGGTTGTGGACAGTTGGGAATGTGAATCTCACGGGAAGCGAGCGAAGAATAAGTCCCTGGTGTTGAGCTATCCTCTGTGCCCTCGATGACTCAGATGGATAGAGCGTCTGCGAAGTAAGCAGGAGATCCCGGGTTCGATCTTGGTTTGGACACATATATTCAGCTGTCCCCATTGAGGTATATCAACAGCACCTGTTGGCATCTGAGGGTTTCGATTAATTATCTTTTCTTTGTAGAGAAGCTGTATGGTCATCATCTGTATCGGTTCTTTCGGAACATTCACTATCTTCATATAGTTAAAGGCTAACCTTCTACTGACCATCTGTGCGAATGCGTACACTTTGTCCGAACTCTTACGGGAATCGTTACCTTAACTGGAGCGAGTAATGTGTAAATGGGCAAATATCCTTTAGGAACACTACAAATATAGGCTGTGGACAGTTGGGAATGTGAATCTCACGGCAATAGTGCAAGGGATAAGCCCCTGCAGTAGCGCTCTGTCCTTTCTGCCCTAGGTGGCTCAGATGGATTGACGGTCTCCCATGTAAGCAGGAGATCCAGAGTCCGAGTCCCGCTCGGGACACACATTTTCAGCTGTCCCCATTGAGGTATATCTACGACACCTGTTGGCAGCTGAGGGTTTGGATTAATGATCTTTTCTTTCTAGATAAGTTGCGTGGACATCATTGGTATCTGATCTTTCTGAACAGTTACTATCTTCATGTTGTTGGTAAATTACATCTTCATGTTGTTGGTAAATTACCAATCTCGTGTAGGTGCTCTAAGAAACGCATCACTCCAGCGCCTGCCGTAACCTCCTCCTCGTGGTTAATGATGCCACGCTGAAACCTAGATATAAAGGGTATTTGTGCTGGTTATGTGCTCATTTGTTGTGCCAATATACCTTTTCTAACCGTGTACGGTATAAAAAGTCTGTCGCTCGAAAGTGTTAAAAGCGGCTATCCGGTTCCACGGTATCTCTGTCTTTTTGCTGTGTCGTCAGTATTGCGGTGCTCGGCCTGGCTGAACTCGCAGTGGGTAAACAGGCTATTTGTTGCAACCTCTTCTACGGGTTCTCTCAATGAAGTGCCATAGCTTCTTTGTAGTAGCACCCGAAAAATAGTGACTGTGCAGTACAATAATGAGTTAGGCACTGGTCTGTAAGTACCTGTCATTCTGTCATGAAAAGCTACCATGAATTGTTTCATATCCACAGAAAATGTGTGACAACGTTTAAATGTTGCAGTATTCCGAGACACCCACCGAAGATATCTTGTTAAAGGGGTGAAACGTGTCTGGGCGCAGAACTAAAATATACCAATTAATATACAGCACGTGAATGGCGTTTCTACTGCAATAATTTTTTTATGTTTTGAGGGTGTTCTTCGTACTATGACTCGCTAGCATTCACTCGGATTACTTGTAATGTGGACCAGACTGTTTATTACTACACTCACTGTGACTTAGTGTTTCCCTTTCTTCTGCACCTTCATAATGAGTTGGTCAGTGCACTGTGGACACTCCCAACATAAGATGGTCCTAGATTGATGAATATTCAGGCATTCCGACTGACCACTTAAATCACCCTTTCTCAATTCTACAGAAAAGTGAGCCTTCCACTAGCCGCAGTGGCGAGAACCAAGTGGCAGCCTACATCCTCCCGAGACCTAACCAGGAGTGAATGGCTCAATTCGATATGGCATGGATCTTCATTGTCAGCGAACTGAAGAATTATCAACGCTGAAGTGGTCTTACAAATTATAGTGTGATGCTACCTTGCAGCTGTAAATTTCATGTCCATTGTCCTTACGCTGAGCGACTGTATGTGTTGACTAACTCAAAGTTTACAAATGGGTCAAATGCAATAAAGTTTGTAACGTTCTTAAAAATAATTAACTTCATAACTATGCTGAATAAATGTCTGAACTGTGCAGTGTGTACTGAACTCGTATTATCGAGCTGCGTGTTGTGTGTGCAAGTAGCGTGCTGGCTCTGTGTTAATGTCAGAAAAAACTTTATACGAACTGAATGGGCAATGCAACTCCCAATACCAATAAAGAAATATTGTCACTGCAAAATACACTCAGCCCCTAAAGCACGGAATCCTGTGGCCCTGTTCAAAACTAATAACTTTAATCCCTCTTCACATAAGAAGTACATTACATTGTCTTAACTCTAATGCAGCAATGGTTTAACGCGATATATTCTGGTCTCTCTTAAGAAAGTAAATAATGCCACATACAGGTTAAGCGGTGTGCAATGCTGGCTGTCGTACCTTTAAATGCACATGAAATTGTTTTGGCTGATAAATGAAAATATTTATGAAACTTCTTTGAAAAACATTGGACCTGGACAGGGAGGCGGTACTGATAGTGGTAAAATAATACTACTAACACTGATATCATTACAAAAATTATTTTTCAAGGCAACTTTGTGTTTTCAAAACATTTGACAATTGAATCTGGTTAGAAAAGTTCATAATATTTAGTAATTGATTCACGAACAGTGCGATCTACACAGCAAGCATTACCTAACCTCACTAAACCAGCATAAATACAAATCACACTTAGCTCTGTTAACACATTTTAGAAACATAACAAAAGTTAAATATCTAACTAGCCCTTTATATCAAGTCAGTTTATGCACATTCTGGAGAGAGAGTAACTCGCCCCCTGTCCAGGTAAAAGATTTTTCAAAAAATTTGGATTTTTTATAAACGTTTTCAATTATCAGCCAAGTCAGTTTCATGTGCATTTCAAAGTACTACAGTCAGCGTTGCACATAGCTGAGCCTGTAGCTACCGTACTTGATTTTTTTTTATGTGAGACCAGAGTATATAGCATTCCAGCGTTGCTGCACTAGAGGTAAGAAAATATAATTTATTTGGCATGTGGACATGGATCAAAGTTATCATTTTTGAGCAGGGCCAGAGGGTTCAGTGTCTAAGGGGCTGTATGTATTTTGCAGAGGAAGTATTTCTTTATTGCTATTGGGAGTTGCATTGTCCAATTAATTTGTGTAAAGTTTCGCTCACAGCAACACAGAGTAAGCACACCACTTGCAGTCAGAACACGGTACAGGATAATTAAAGTTTAGTATCCATTCCAGAGTTCAGACATCCATTCGATATAATTATAAAGCTAATGTGCAGTGCTGGGTGTAATACTTTGAAATGCACATGAAACTGTTTTGACTAATAATTGAAAACATTTATGAAAAATCCAACTTCTTTGCAAAACATATGGCCTGGACATGGAGGCGCTACTTATTGTGGTGAATTACTAACACTGAGTTCTTTTAGCAAAATTATACTGCAAGTTATGTTTGTATTTTCAAAAACATCACACAGCTGAAGTTACATTACCCACAGTTTATTCACAAACAATGAGATTTAAAGAGCAAGTATTATCTAACCTCAGTAATCCAATATAAATGCAAATCATGAGATTACGTATAGCTCTGTCAACAAATCATAGAACCATTACAAAAGTGATATATCTAGCTAGCGTTTTTATCAAATCAGTTTACATATATTCTTGGGTTACTCAACAATTACAAATTATCTGTCAACTCATCTATACTAACGTGCTGGCAAAACAAATGGGTTGGATTGTTTTGGGGAAGAGACCAAACAGCGAGGTCATTGCTCTCATCGGATTAGGGAAGGACGGGTAAGGAAGTCAGCCGTGCCCTTTCAAAGGAACCATCTGGGCACTTGCCTAGAGCGATTTAGGGAAATCACGGGAAACCTAAATCAGGATGGCTGGACGCGGGATAAAAACCGTCGTCGGCAAAACAAAAATCATAATTATTTAACATCTTTACCTTGCTTGCATGAAGACTTCTGCTTTCATGTTCCACAATACTGACATACCTACATTAACCTAACATTTGGCGTCTTCACACAGCACACCACAAAAACTGCCTACTCCAGCGGTTTTCGCTCACAGTCAGCTACCTTCAACTGTGTGCCCAGCGCTCCCTTAATCTTATACAACAATCTCATACCAGAAGCATCATCTTTGGCTCAGTAAACAGTTAGTGATACCCATTACAAAGCCTATCAGGGATAAACTTCGTTTATAATATACTAGTTTCATTTTAATTTTTATTAATATTCTTATCATATTCTGGTGCCACATAAAAGCGTGCCCAATAGACTCCTTTCAATTTACAATGAAGATAAATAAAACAAATGCTACGAATTCAGTTTGAAAAGGGCAAACGATACTGTTATTTTAAATATACCTGGTGATCAAAAAGTGAGTATAAATTTGAAAACTCAATAAATCACGGAATAATTTAGATAGAGAGGTAAAAATTTACACACATGCTTGGAATGACATGAGATTTTATTAGAACCATTAAAATACAAACGTTCAAAAAATGTCAGACAGATGGCGCTTCATCTGATCAGAATAGCAATAATTAGCATAACAAGATAAAGCAAAGATGATGTTCTATACACGAAATGCTCAATATGTCCACCATTAATCCTCAACAATAGCTGTAGTCGATGAATAATGTTGTGAACAGCACTGTAAAGAATGTCCGGAGTTATGGTGAGGCATTGGCGTCGGATGTTGTCTTTCAGCATACCTAGAGTCGTCGATCGATCACGATACAATTGCGACTTCAGGTAACCTCAAAGCCAATAATCGCACGGACTGATGTCTGGGGACCTGGGAGGCCAAATATCACGAATGTGGCGGCTAAACACCCGATCATCACCAAACGACGCGCGCAAGAGATCTCTCACGCGTATAGCAATATGGGGTGTTTTTTTCTTTGTTTCTAATAAAACCCCATGTCATTTCAAGCATGTGTGTAAATTTTTACCTCTCTATCTACATTATTCTGTGGTTTATTAAGTTTTCAAATTTATACTGACTTTTTGATCACCCGGTAGATGGCACCTTTATATAATGTGTAACAAACACAAAGTTTCTAAGAATGAATACTGAGTCTCATTTGAAGCGGTATGAATAGATGCTTGCGAACAGTATGTCATCAGCATGTTATGCCCCTAGGGTTTTTCCACCAGTGATTAAGAGGCAGTATCTTAATTCTTAGATATGGAACTCTTGCCTGGGGGCGAACGAACAAAACACAGTTTTCAAACTACAGAAAAGAATTGTAAATGTGACAAACAAAAATAGTAGACGAGCCAATTTCAAAGATCTGTTGAAAACTGGGGATCTTAGTTTCACCATGTGAATACTTTCACCAGTCAGTTGCACACATTAGAAACAAAACTGATAATTACTGCATAAAAAGCTTTTTCGTCATTTCACATATTAGTTTCAAAGTTTCTTCCTTTCGAGGAAAATATGAATCCCAAAGCTGTGCAATATGTAACAGTAACGCCTTTTGATCTTTCAGAAGTCAAGGTCTCATTTACTGTAGAGGCACGCTGATTCAATTATTGAGGCTAGTAAATGGGAAGCTGCGGTACCCAAAATGGAAACAGAGACTCTCGCTATGTTTCTCATATCAGCTGATAATGTGTGTAGTGTTATGGCACAAAAAATATGTGTATAGTATGTTCGGTCACTGAGAGTGAGAAATGAATTTACAGCGTAGTCCAAGCCTTTTACATAATTAAATAATTTCCTGATAAAAGAATATTGTACTCTATTAACAAATTAAATGAGATACCAGACTGACCTGGTATTCGGGATTTTCAAAATGGCTCTGAGCACTACGGGGCTTAACTTCTGAGGTCATCAGTCCCCTAGAACTTAGAACTACTCAAACCTAACTAACCTGTGGGCAACACACACATCCAAGCCCGAGGCAGAATTTGAACCTGCGACCGTAGCGGTCTCGCGGTTCCAGACTGCAGCGCCTAGAACCGCTTGGTCACTCCGGCCAGCTATTCGGAAGGGTGCTGACGTCCATATTCATGCAGCAGTCCTAATTTGGATTTCCCTAAACAACTCCTGGCAAATATTGGGATGGTTCCTACTATAAGGCCAGGGCTGACTACGTTTCCATCCCTGTCAATATATATTCGTACGTATGAAAATTCTTATATAATGAATCTTGTTGTTTTTTCTACTCTTTAAGTGCAATGTCAGAACTGAAGTTCACTCAGAAGTAGTCCCTGCTCATATCATACTGCCTTCGTTACCGCCAGCGATTTTGTTTTCGAGGTGACCAGTCCAGAGACTGGCTTGTTGCATCTATTCATGCTCGTTTGTCTTGCGAAATTCTCTTCATCTCTGTACAAGTTCTGCTACCTACAATGTCTATGTACTTTTTCCGTTTGGAGCGGAGAGAAAATTGCTAATAATGATACGAATTATCCTCCACCAGAACCTGAAGGTGGCTTTCAGAGATAATATCGATTTAGATGTCGGCCATAGGTTCATGGAAAAAAATGGAACTGATTTCAACATCCTCGAATCCTAACTAATTTTCCAGTTTACTGTACTGGGGATCACCAGTTACTATATAGCCAGTTTCGAGTCAATAAATGTATCGCAAGTATGGGTTTACCGTACTGTTGTAATGTTTACATGACGTTCACCATAGTCTGTTACATAAGAAAGCCACGTTTCTAGACGAGTCTAAAAAACTTTCTGGAGATTGGGGCAACATAAGACGTGTAATCTATCGTCGGCTTCTTTTTCTTCTTTATTATTCTTCTTCTCTTGCAGAGACAACGATGATTTTGGCTTCAACACCGGCTCTTGTTGTTGATCGGAATACCCGTTCCCTTGTTGTAATATTCGGCAAGTCTCCCCTTTTCTGATAACGTACGAGTTCTATAGACGAAACTTTATCGCAGAATCGTGCATTAAAACTTGGTCCACAGCTTACATGAGTATTATAAAGCACACCACAATCTAATCACGCCGAGAAAATGTGGCTGAAACATAAGAGAGTATTTGATACTTTTAGTTGGCCTTCCCTTCTTCCTCGCTTTAGGCAAGATTTAATTTAGGCCCCTTAACGAGCTTCCACCCTGTTTCGCCGAGACAATACGCAGCTCAGTTTGTGATTGCGTTGCTGTACACTTGTCGGAACACAGCGAGGACAGTATCAGCACTTGTAGCCGATCTCGAGCAGCGGGCATTGTGCGAACGTCGGCATTCCGCTCAGGGCACAAAGGGTACGAAGGGAAAGCGGCAAGCGCCGGCCAGCGCAGCTGGGAATTGTTCTATAATGGACGCGGCTCCGGCCCGGCCAGCAGTTCTGGCGCGCCCGGGGGACTCGAGTTAATTACCGCTCCATCAGCAGAGTTGGCGCTCGCTCCTTGGCAAACGCCGCCTTACGACGCCCCCGGTATCGCTGCCGCAAGGCTGCCGGGAGCGCGCCCCTAGCGCATTTGGAGGCTGGACAACTGATCGCTGCCTCCTATCACAGCTAGCAAACACCAGTTCAGTTTTAATCGAAAAGACAGGAAAAACTGAACACGACTGAGCTGGAGGCCCATCTGTTAACACGATGATGACGAGTATTAAACTCATATGATTTCCCCATTTTTCGTGATAAGATGTCCCGTAGGGAAGTATCGAGGCGAAACATGCAAGTGTGCACAAGCTACAAAAACCGATAGAAGGGCGTCAGTTAAATCAGAAATTCTCTTTTTCTTTAGTCAGTCGCAAAATGCTTAGGATTGCATCATATAGAAATAAATGATTGAAACTAAAAGCAAAGGTTATTTTAGAACAAAAACATTAATGTGACAACATGTTAAAAGCCTGAATAACTACCTTTTGCACCGCTGACCATAACGAGCACTCCGTCTTCAGGCACGAGTGGCCTACCTGAACCTTCCGACCGCCGTGTCATCCTCAGTGGAGGATGCGGATAGGAGGGGCGTGGGGTCAGCAGACCGCTATCCCGGTCGTTATGATGGTATTTTTGACCGAAGCCGCTCATATTCGGTCGAGTAGCTCCTCAATTGGCATTACGAGGCTGAGTGCACCCCGAAAAGACGGCAACAGTGCATGGCGGCCTGGATGGTCAATCATCTAAGTGAAGATCACGCCCGACAGCGCTTAACTTCGGTGATCTCACGGGAACCGGTGTAACCAGTGCGGCACAGCCGTTGCCTTGACCATAACGAGACGTGCAGGAAAAGAGTCAGGGAGGTTCTACAAGGTACCCACCAGTGGCAAGGCGGCTCTCGAACTAACATCACCTTGCGTCTTATAACAGCTTGCCAGATTTTATTACGGATGAGCACCCTTTGAAAATTTCCCGGTGATTAACGATGTTGACTCGCAAGTTGCGTGCCGGCCGCTGTCGTCGATCGGGTCTAGGCGCTTCAGTAAGGAACCGCGCTGCTGCTACCGTCGCACGTTAGAATCCTGCCTCGGGCATGGATGTATGTGATGTCCTTAGGTAAGTTAGGTTCAGATGTTAAGTCCCATAATGATCAGAGCCATTTTTTAAGCCCGTTGTGTTTTTGGTGCAAGGAAGTTGGTGTGCGACGAACTCTTTCAATCTCCTCAGCGGTTTCAAATGCCAGTGATGTGTATTCCGCTCCTCGTGTTACTTGCTGGTGTAGATCCAGTTTTCTGTGGGCGGAAAAATTTGTCTTAGACGTCTAAATTGTGTGTGGTGCTCTCTTAGTATCTTTAGCCTTCATAGTCATGTTTTTAAGAACTGTACTCTTTTTAGATTTTGTGGTGCATGAAAAACTTTGCAGTGCAGTCCACGCCTGTGCTTCGTTTGAACGGGCTGTCTGGTCAGTGACATTTATAAGAGAAATTTGTGAATTAATTCGGCTTCATTCTGGTGCGTTGATGTTACTATGGGACAAAACTGCTGAGTTCATCGGTCCCTGGCTAACAGACAACTTAATTAAACATTAACTTAAAGTAAGGACAACTCACACCCCCGAGGGAGGACTCGAAGCTCCGACGGTGAAAGCCCGGCGAAGCGTGGCGAGACGCCCCTAACCGCGCGGGATACCCGCGAGCTGCCTTTCGCTTGTCACAGTAACACGGGGTGCTGCAAGCACCAACTGTCCTTTGTAAAGTAAAGCGGGTTAGCCGGCAACGGGTTTTGAGATTTGCCTCACTTGGTAAAGACCCTGATTTATTAAGTTACTGCTTTGATGTTGTTAAACAACTGTTTGCTCTTTATATATGTTTTTGGATAGGGTCCGCCTTTAGCAAAACACAGTTTTTTTTTATAACCCAAACATGTTTCACTGTAGTTGCAGCATCCTCAGTGGGCTTTTATTTTCCATCTGTTAAAGATAAAGAACGTTCTTTGTTGTTTCGTATACATGTAGCTATTAGTTTTAAAAAAATGTAATTATAGATATTTGAAAAAACACATAAATTATGAAAATCCATACCTTTTTACCACATGGTGTGGTTTTTCTGACGTCTTGTGTTTCTACAGTGACCGACAGTTTGTCATCTGCAACCACTTATACCTTAAAGTAGATAAATTGTTTAAGCCAAAATTACGATTTGAAGAACTATGTTATTATTATGCCTGAAATTATTTAATTTTATGTGTGTGTGTGTGCGTGAGTGTCTATTTACATGGTGTTTCACTTACTCTTTTTTCGTCTTCATCACTGTCAAACACTGAATATTGAGTTGCCACTGCCACTGTCACTGCCACTCACTGTTTCACTGTTTATCAGCTATAAAAACAAAACATGGCTGGCAGTGGAACAGCTGGAGGTGTAAAAACAAGATGGCTGACAGTGGAACAGTTGAAGGTGTTCCTGGCGGTTGTTTTGAACCTTTCAGAGGTGATTGAGATATTTTTTTTAGTGTGTGTGTGTATGTGTGTGTGTGTGTCTGTGTGTGTGTGTGTGTGTGTGTGTGTGTAAAAGGGGGAGACAGAAAGAGAGGGAGAGAGAAAGGGAGGGAGAGAGAGATTTTAGGTTTAAGGATTTTTTTTGTGGTGTGTGGGGGAGGGGGTTAAGATCTCTATAGGTTGGTTTTGTCTGTTAATTCTTTGAGGGCAGAGAACAGAGTGGCATGGCAGAGAGCTGTGTATTCATTTATCATTTGTTTGCCTTCTACTATGGCTTTTTGTATCTGGTAATTTTCTTCGATTATCAGTTTTTGTGAGGGGCTGTTGCTGCATTTGAGAATTTTCAAATCCGTGTTGATGTTTGTTGGGCTATGTTTCTTGTCCATGAGGTGTTCACCAAATGTGGAATGACAGCTGTTACCTTTTTAATGCTCTTTTGTGTTCTGTATATCTGGTATTAAAGTTTCTGGTTGTCTGTCCTATATAAACTGCTTTGCAATCCTGGCATGTTAATTGGTAAATACCAGATTTGTTGTGTTTGTCTGTGCTTGTGTTGGTTGTCCTTAGTTTTTTCTGTGTTGAGTTGTCTGTCCTGTAGGCTATTTTTATCCCTTGTTTTTTGAGTATGTTGCCTATTCTGTGTACTGTTTTGTTGTTATAGGTGAGAGTGAACCATCTGTTTGTCATTGTGGGTGTTTCCTGTTCATGTGTGTTCATTGGTGGGTTCTGTGTGTTTGTAGGTTGAGGCTTTTGTTTTTGATTTTGTATGTTGGGTGTCCTTTTTAATTTTGCTTTAATTTTGTGGTTTAGTTTATCTATAGTGTTTGTGTCATATCCATTCTCCACTGCTATTTGTCTGATTGTCTGCAATTCATTCTTGTAGTTGTTATCAGTGAGTGGGGTTTTGTTTAGTCTGTGTAGCATATATTGGAAGCCAGCTAGTTTGTGTGTAATCGGATGATTAGAGTCTTTGTGAATGGTTGTGCTAGTGGTGGTCGCTTTCCTGAATATATAGAAAATTGGGGTTGGTTGTTGTGTCTGTATATTGTGAGGTCAAGGAAGTTTAGCCTTTTGTCGTGTTCTGTTTCTATGGTGAATTTTATTTTTGGGTGTACTTTGTTTATATCACTGTGGAGTTGTTGGATGCGACTTGGTGTTTCATCTATAAGGCATATGATGTCATCTACATAGCGGTATCAATATATTATCCGGTATTGTTTGGGTCTAACTATTGTTTCGAATATTTTATTTTCAATGTGATTGAGAAAGATGTTGGCTAGGACTCCACTGACTGGTGACCCCATTGGAAGCCCATCTTCTTGTGAGTAAAACTGATTGTCAAAGGAGAAGTAGTTTTGTTGTGTGATAAGTTTTAGGATGCTAGCTATTTCTTTTATGTGGGGTTCGGGAATTTTGGCTTGTTCTTCTAATTGTTGTCTGATGATGTTGATGGTTTCAGTGGTGGGGATATTGGTGTACATGGATGTGATGTCAAATGATGTGAGTGTGGCTGTTGTGGGTATGATGATGTCTTTGATTTGCTGTACCAGCTCTTCGGTGTTGTGTATGCTTCTGTTATTTGTGTATATGTAATGTTTCTGTATGTATGTGTGAAGTTTGTCCTTTATTTTTCCAGAGGTTTTTTCTTCTTCAGTTTTTTGTTCCTGTCAAAGAATGAGGCACTCATCACAAGATCAGATGATAATAATAAAACAGGATGAATACAAGCAAAAAACCTTAAAATTCCTGGAAGACAACAACATAACAAAGCTAACCAGTGACCCAACACAAAGACACCAGAGAAACACAATAACACTCCTAAAAAATATCTCACACATATTCAAAAATCAGAAAGCAAAATGGTTGAAACAAAAGAACCCCCAAGCACCCACACTAAACAGCCTACTAAAGCTCCACAAGGATGGCATTCCTATACGCCCTGTAGTCAATTTCAGAAGTGCACCCACATACCACTTAGCCAGAGAAATTCACATATACATGTAGAAACATTACACATACACAAATAACAGAAGCATACGCAACACCGAAGAGCTGGTACAGCAAATCAAAGACATCATCATATCCACAACAGCCACACTCACATCATTTGACATCACATCCATGTACACCAATATTCCCACCACTGAAACCATCAACATCATCAGACAACAATTAGAAGAACAAGCCAAAATTCCCGAACCCCACATAAAAGAAATAGCTAGCATCCTAAAACTTATCACACAACAAAACTACTTCTCCTTTGACAATCAGTTTTACTCACAAGAAGATGGGCTTCCAATGGGATCACCAGTCAGTGGAGTCCTAGCCAACATCTTTCTCAATCACATTGAAAATAAAATATTCGAAACAATAGTTAGACCCAAACAATACCGGATAATATATTGGTACCGCTATGTAGATGACATCATATGCCTTATAGATGAAACACCAAGTCGCATCCAACAACTCCACAGTGATATAAACAAAGTACACCCAAAAATAAAATTCACCATAGAAACAGAACACGACAAAAGGCTAAACTTCCTTGACCTCACAATATACAGACACAACAACCAACCCCAATTTTCTATATATTCAGGAAAGCGACCACCACTAGCACAACCATTCACAAAGACTCTAATCATCCGATTACACACAAACTAGCTGGCTTCCAATATATGCTACACAGACTAAACAAAACCCCACTCACTGATAACAACTACAAGAATGAATTGCAGACAATCAGACAAATAGCAGTGGAGAATGGATATGACACAAACACTATAGATAAACTAAACCACAAAATTAAAGCAAAATTAAAAAGGACACTCAACATACAAAATCAAAAACAAAAGCCTCAACCTACAAACACACAGAACCCACCAATGAACACACATGAACAGGAAACACCTACAATGACAAACAGATGGTTCACTCTCACCTATAACAACAAAACAGTACACAGAATAGGCAACATACTCAAAAAACAAGGGATAAAAATAACCTACAGGACAGACAACTCAACACAGAAAAAACTAAGGACAACCAACACAAGCACAGACAAACACAACACATCTGGTATTTACCAATTAACATGCCAGGATTGCAAAGCAGTTTATATAGGACAGACAACCAGAAACTTTAATACCAGATATACAGAACACAAAAGAGCATTAAAAAGGTAACAGCTGTCATTCCACATTTGGTGAACACCTCATGGACAAGAAACATAGCTCAACAAACATCAACACGGATTTGAAAATTCTCAAATGCAGCAACAGCCCCTCACAAAAACTGATAATCGAAGAAAATTACCAGATACAAGAAGCCATAGTAGAAGGCAAACAAATGATAAATGAATACACAGCTCTCTGCCATGCCACTCTGTTCTCTGCCCTCAAAGAATTAACAGACAAAACCAACCTATAGAGATCTTAACCCCCTCCTCCCCACCCCACAAAAAAAAAATCCTTAAACCTAAAATCTCTCTCTCCCTCCCTTTCTCTCTCCCTCTCTTTCTGTCTCCCCCTTTTACACACACACACACACACACACACAGACACACACACACACATACACACACACACTAAAAAAAAAATATCTCAATCACCTCTGAAAGGTTCAAAACAACCGCCAGGAACACCTTCAACTGTTCCACTGTCAGCCATCTTGTTTTTACACCTCCAGCTGTTCCACTGCCAGCCATGTTTTGTTTTTATAGCTGATAAACAGTGAAACAGTGAGTGGCAGTGACAGTGGCAGTGGCAACTCAATATTCAGTGTTTGACAGTGATGAAGACGAAAAAAGAGTAAGTGAAACACCATGTAAATAGACACTCACGCACACACACACACACACATGTAGAATTAATTAATTTCAGGCATAATAATAACATAGTTCTTCAAATCGTAATTTTGGCTTAAACAATTTATCTACTTTAATGTATAAGTGGTTGCAGATGACAAACTGTCGGTCACTGTAGAAACACAAGACGCCAGAAAAACCACACCATGTGGTAAAAAGGTATGGATTTTCATTATTTATGTGTTTTTTCAAATATCTATAATTACATTTTTTTAAAACTAATAGCTACATGTATACAAAACAACAAATAACGTTCTTTATCTTTAACAGATGGAAAATAAAAGCCCACTGAGGATGCTGCAACTGCAGTGAAACATGTTTGGGTTATAAAACAAAACTGTGTTTTGCTAAAGGCGGACCCTATCCAAAAACATATGTATCGTTAAAGCAAACACGGAAAAAAAAGAGCTTCAATACCAAGTTGATTATTGTTTGCTCTTTATTTAACTGTCGACTTTAGAGTATTCCACTAATTCAAGCTGTGTTCTATATTGAAATGTACGCCCACCTGCATTTATTTAAATCATGTGAGTTCAAAATCAAATATAAACGCATTTTTGTATTTCCTGAGAAATGTTAAGCTTTCAGTTCCTGTTCAGACGCTTGTGCGTTCGCTAAACCTCGGACACATCGATGTAACATTTTTGTACGTGCCCATTCGTACCTTACGATTTTGGTCGTTGTTACCTTGAAGTGCGCCATTTGGTGGCCGTCCCGAACACACAAACTCTATGAAAAATTACTGGCTGGTGGTTTTTAGAGAAGAGAGATTCTTATGATTCATGGCAGCGTCTAAGTTGTCAATCTGGTCAGTTGTCATTACACGCACTTTAATGTCACTTTATGTCTGTGTTTTAGAATGAGTTGTTATCTCAGTTCCATCACCAGTTAATAAGCTTTCCGATTAGCTGGTAGCGTCGGAATTTAAAACTATTCCGTTTTGCTTCAGTTGGTACTTTTCTTTACTAAGATGGTTCCGCAAGAACCGATACCATCGGTGACCATGCAGCTCGTTTGAATGAAATTACAATGAAATACACACCCTTAGCTGCTTACAGGCGTTGAAATACGTCAACGGGGACTGATGAAAATGTGTGCCCCGACCGGGACTCGAAACTTGGATCTCCGGCTCACATGGCAGACGCTCTATCCAATTTTTTTTCTTTTTTTTTTGTAGTGCTCCTGTGGGGGGGAGGGGGGGAGGGGGCAATGCGGGCAGGGGTCGAAACCCGAGGCCTGACCACTGTATCCTCCTCACCACCAACGAGCCTGTGGTGCTTAGGGAAATGGGAGACACAGCAATCAACAGTAGTGGAAGGCGTTGTTATATATTTATTTGCATGTGTTTTTGTATTATTCAATAATATCGTGAAAATAATGTGAACACATCGGCGAAAGAGAAAGAAGCGTAAATTCTGGTTAAAGAAAAACAAAGGAAAAAGGAAAAGCAATAAGAAATAAAATCCGTGCTATCTGCGACGTGCCCTCCTATCCGCGGAGTTCAGAAGTAGAATAGATCGTAGGCGGTTGAAACTCAGGCTTCCGCTGGGGGAGGAGGGGTAGGTGCCCTCCGAGCCAGGCACCCCCCAACTCAGTGGAGGTCTAACAAAGACTGCTCGAAGATAGTTAGCAAATAATGTTCGGTAACGTGGCGTGTTCTCGAGAGCTGCATGGGCTGTTCGTAAATAGGTCCAGAAGTCGAGGCGGGATTTAGGCCCCTCATGAAAGACATAAGCGACCGCCCACCCTTTCACCCACGTAATAGCATGACATTTGGTGGCGGGAAAATGTCGGTCCTCCGGGTATAGAAACAATCGAGGCTCGATTGTGTCTGGTGGCACCCGGAGATAGCAGGCAATGATTTGCGGCACGAAGCGCCATACATCTTGCGATGAGGCGCATGTCAAACGGTGTTCATGTGTCCAGTTGCTGGCAAAGGAGACAAAGAGGGGATTCTGACAAGCCAATGTTGTGTAGTCGCTGCTTCGTGGCAACTTTCCTGTTGACTACGTGAAACCACAGTGCCCGGACGTTCGTGGGGAGGAAGGGCTGGTGGACGGTAGTCCACACTAAACAGCGTATGGCATTAGTGGCTTGGAGACGCTTCGCGGGGCGGTTCGGCCGCCGCTGAGCCACCGAGGACACAGAGGATAGCGCGACTGCGGGGATTTATGTCTGGCACGCCTCCCGCGAAACCCACATTCTCCACGTATTGTCCCGCACTACATTCGTAGTGCCCCCGCTCATTATACTCATTACTCCCGGCGCGTTGCCGATTCCCGTAAGAGTTGGGGCGTTGTTTATGCATTCGCACAGAAGAAGAAGATGGTCAAGTGGCCGGTGAGCCTTAACTATATATATACTAAGATGGTGTCCGAAAGAACAGATACCATCTTAGTAAATTTGAACCACCTGTTCGATGGAGCATAATACTGGACGTCCAGCTGTTGTATTGGTGTGAAAATTAGAGAATTTGTCCCCGATGAATAGCTGTCAGAATGGATGCATGAACCAGGCGCCGGTTGCGTAGGCCCATTCGCAGCAACGTTCGTTGAGCGGTCGTTGAGAAACCACTGCTCGCAGCTCCTTGGCTCATCTTGCGGTTAGTTGCTCAAACGCTGCACTTCTGTACGCCCGTACATATCTCCGTAGCCATCGTTCACCTTTATCAAAAAAGGGTTCAAATGGCTCTGAGCACCATCTGAGGTCATCAGTCCCCTACAACTTAGAACTACTTAAACCTAACTAACCTAAGGACGTCACACGCATCCATGCCTGAGGCAGGATTCGAACCTGGAAGTTGTTGAAATATTTTAAAATTTCTTTTAATGTAATCAGTGTTTATAATTTTTTTTTTTTGGGTTTGTTTAATAGACCTTCATATGGGCGCCTTTAGTTTCACGAAGCACATCAAGATGGTTCTCGATTTCTTGCCATGTTCTCTGTAGCATAGCATCATCAGTAAAAGCAATGGCATTACGATTCCTTTGCTTCAAGTTAACAATGTCCCATGTATGTGTTTGATACACGATATCTTTTACATACCCCCATAAAAAAGTCCAAAGGAGTGATATCTTGTGAACGCGATTGCCAAGGAATTGGCCCATCCTTCGCTATCAAATAGCTCTAAACACTATGGGACTTAACATCTGAGGTCATCAGTCCCCTAAACTTAGAACTACTTCAGCCTAACTAACCTAAGGACATCGCACGCGTCCAAGCCCGATGCAGGATTCAAACCTGCGACTTTAGTAGCAGCGCGGTTCCGGACTGAAGCGCCTAGGACCACTCGGCCACAACGGCCGGTCTCCCTATCCATCTGCCTAGAAACGTTTCATTGAGGAAGCGACGAACTTGCAGTCCCCAATGTGGCAGTGCACCATTTTGATGGAAAATGATGGTTGGTTGCGGTGCTGCAGCATTTTCGGTCAGAAGGTAATTGTTGACTCGTTGAAGAATAATGGACTAATTATTCGGTTGCACATGATTTCGTAACACATATTCACTTTTGGACTATCCCAGTGAAGCTCCCTAGTCACATGGAGGGTGGTCAGATCCCCAGATTCTCACATTGTGTTGCCTCGTCACTGAACCAACTCGCCTGAGTAATGCTGCAGCCTCCGAAAGGAGTTCCAGCATGTTGAGGGTAAACTCTGTCCGTTTTGGCTTGTCTTTTGGCTCAAGTGTCTTTAACAGTTGTACTTTGTAAGCGTACAACCGTAAGTTGTTGTGGAGGACCTGATGCACAGTTTAACGTGGTAATTGCAGCTGTCTGGCAGACGCGCGGATGGACTTCGTACGGGAACGAGTGCAGGTGTTTAAAACGTGATAGATGTTTTCCTCGGATATTCTTGGTCGCCCGCTCCTCCGTTTATCCAACACTGTCCCTGTCTCCATAAATTTTTTGTTACATGCACGGATTGAAGGGTGCGATGATGGATCTTTTCCGTACTTCGTTCTGAAATTTCGTTGAGTCTGAACATCCGATTTGGTCTCAGTAAACCAGGACACACATTGTGCCTTCTCTGGAGGAGTTGACGCTTTATAGAGGTTCAGTCCCTTCCATCAAGAGAGTATCTGAAACACAAACTTTGAGTATATATAAAAACGTTAGTAACCATTGATTATAATTAAATAAATTTTGTTAAAATATTTCAACAACTGCCGTTCTAACAAAATTTTTAAGTAGCAAAGGGAATATATATATATATATATATATATATATATATATATATATATATATATATATATATATATACTGCTGGGCCAAAGAAAGTACAACTACCTAATATTGTACAGGGACCCTGCACACGCAGAATGCCGCAACATGATGTTGCATGGACTTGACTAATGTGTGAAGTAGTGCTGGAGGGAACTGACACAGGGAATCCTGCTGAGCTGTCCATAAATCTGTAACAGTATGAGGTGGTCGAGAACTCTTCTGAACAGCACCTTGCAAGGCATCCCAGGATATGCTCAATAATGTTCATGTCTGGGAAGTTTGGTGGCCAGCGGAAGTGTTTAAACTCAAGAGAGTGTCTCTGGAGCCACTTTGTAGCATACTCGACGTGTGGGGTGTCGCATTATCCTGCTGGAATTGCCCATTTCTGTCGGAATGCACAATGGAAGTAAATGCATGTAGGTGATTAGACATGATGTTTACGTACATGTCACCTGTCAGAGTTGTATCTTGACGTATCATGGGTCCCACATCACACCAGCAGCACACGCCCCGTACCACCAGCTTGAACAGTTCCCTGATGACATGCTGGGTTCATGGATTCATGAGGTTTTCTCCATTCCCATATACGTCCATCCGCTCGATACAATTTGGAACGAGACTCGTCCGACCAGGCAACATGTTTCCAGTCATCAGCAGTCTTAAGTCGACAGGCTCCGTGTAGGGGTAAAGCTTTGTGTCGTGCGATCATCAAGGGAACTCGAGTGGGTGGGGTAAAGCTTTGTGTCGTGCGATCTTAAAGGGTAAATGAGCGGGTGGAGTAAAGCTTTGTGTCATGCGATCATCAGGGTAAGCGAGTGGGCCTTCGGTTCCGAAAGCCCATATCGATAATATTTCGTTGAATTCGCACGCTGACTCTTGTTGACGGCCCAGAATTGAAATCTGCAGCAGTTTGTGGAAGATTTGCACATCTGTCGCGATGAACGATTCTCTTCGGCGTCGTTGGTCCAGTTCTTGTAAGACCATAAGAAAGACTGATCTAGAAGCAGTTGTATGAAAACAACGCTGTGTCACAGATTTGTTACTTGGGGGATAGTAATAGGCGTTTGGGGTGCTCGTTTGGTCTTCAGTGTTTTTAAATATTCGCGCTGAGTTTCGGTGACGACTGGACAAGCAGCAGTCCAGCAAGAAGAAAGAAAACCACTGTTATTCCTCTTCGTAATACATGGAGGCATAAGAAGTCCACTCTCATTCTGCCGACGGCCTTGTCAAAGAGGGTGGGGGAGCGGGCAGAGGTTCAGGGCACTTTCTTGTCTTACGGGTAGGAAACTGCCCCTAAAGCCGGAAGAATCACCAACGGACAACGGCATGAGGATGCAAAAGGCAGTAGAAACTACCACATTAAAGACAAAATGTGTATCCATAGGACATGTGGCCTATAATTGAAGAAGTGTTGCTGTACAATCCACTGGCGTGTCTGTTGATGTGACCCACATGTCGCCACATAGGCGGCTACCTACTCATTGCTGTTAATGCAACATTATGGCGCTTCTATCTACTTACTTTTTTTCTTAAAAAACAGTGATAATTTTCTGACAGAAGACTGACTCGGAGTACTACAGAGTAGAAAACTTTCTCCAACTTATTTTCAGCCCTGAAGAGCAAACTTGTAGTACACTTCGTGGCAAAATTTAATGGATAGCAGTGTATAACGCAAGTGGCTTATTTTCAGTTCGATTCCTTTGTCTCTTACCTAAAAATATCGTTGGATAGTGGCAACTTCCTCCTTTTTAACCTTTATAGGAGTAAGCGGAAGATTAACTATCGATCCCGAATATGGAAGCAGAGATCTTGATCACGGAGGTCGTTCCCCGATTTGATGAGCTTTCTGTACTGAGCCGTCGTACTTCAATCTGTTTTATCGTGAGTTTCGCCTGCGTTGTGGTTACCTGCCACGAGTTAAAGGATAATGAAGAGCGACGTGGCACAGCGAGTGCCAAGTAAAACACCGTGTAGCTGGTGAGGCGGGGTGAGGTCGGCAGCGTGCCGAGAACAATGCTGCTGCTCCTGCAACTGCTGCTGGCGAGAACAGCTCCGCGTTCCCGCGGGAGTGACTTGTTAATTACGGGAGACCAGGCTCGCAGTGATGCTCACTCGCCACCTCCACTGCGCCACCAGCCGTGGGCTCAACATGACATCGACCTGCAGCTGTTCTGCTTCCTCTCACAAGAGGTAAGCGCAGGAATACCAGAATACGCTCTCACTTCGCGTGTGTTGCCCGTCGTCGTTTCCAGGTCCAACACCACTGGAACGGTTTAATTCCGCCTAAAAAACATTCTGATGCACACCGTTGTACTAAATGAAGAAATATGGCGAGCTGAATAAATTACACTGTCACAAATGGAATTTATTGGTGGTATACATTGATGCTAAGCTATCAAATTTCCAGTCCAGTGTTTAGATGTCTGTGAGAGCCGAATTTCATCGTCATGTGAGCCTATTTTCAGGGCAGAGATAAGATATGTGGACTGATGGAGAATGGCATGAATACATAAAGATTGCTGAGAATGTCAAACGTTACTGGAATTTCTCAGCTCGAGTCAGGACATGAGGACCATGGGCATCACTATCAAATTATTGCGAAGGAGACGAGGGAGCGAACTGCTAGATACATGGGGTAGACATCACAAGAAGATCCAAACGGGAGACCCCCTTTAAACACCTTTTGGAGCATTCTGGATAGCTCAGATCATATATTCAGTGGCACTTGCAACTCGTAAAGCGTCCAAATTTAAGTCCGGATTAAAACGTATTTTGCAGTTGCAAAGTGTAAAAACGTTATATCATAATAACATTTAAATTTAATGACAACGTACATATGATTATTACGCTACTGGCCATTAAAATTGATACACGAAGAAGAAAAGCAGGTGATAAACGGGTATTCATTGGACAAATATATTATACTAGAACTGACTTGTGATTACATTTTCACGCAATTAGGGTGCATTAATCCCGAGAAATCAGTACCCACAACAACCACCTCTGGCCGTAATAACGGCCTTGATACACCTGGGTATTGACTCAAACAGAGCTTGGGTGGTGTGTACAGGTACAGTTGCCCATGTAACTTCAACACGATACCACAGTACATCAAGAATAGTGACAGGGGTATTGTGACGAGCCAGTTGCTCGGCCACCATTGACCAGAAGTTTTCAATTGGTGAGCGATCTGAAGAATATGCTGGTCAGGCCAGCAGTCGAACATTTTCTGTATCCATTCGCAGGGATCGAATGAAGGGCAGAGCCACTGGTCGAAACACATCTAAAATGTAACGTCCACTGTTCAAAGTGCCGTCTAAGGGAACAAGAGGTGACCGAGACGTATAACCAATGGCAACCCATACCATCACGCCGGGTGATACGCCAGTGCGATGATGACGAATACACGCTTCCAATGTGCGTTCACTGCGATGTGACCAAACACGGATGCGATCACCATGACACTGTAAACAGAAACTCGATTCATCGGAAAAAATGACATTTTGGCATTCGTGCACCCAGGTTCTTCGTTGAGTACACCATCGCAGGCACTCCTGTCTGTGATGCAGCCTCAATGGTCACCGCGGCCATGGTCTCCGAGCTGATAGTCCATGCTGCTGCAAACGTCGTCGAACTGTTCGTGCAGATGGTTGTTGTCAAGCAAACGTCCTCATCTGTTGACCCAGGGATCGAGCAGGGATCGAGACGTGGCTGCACGATCCGTTACAGCCATGTAGATAAGATGCCTGTCATCTCGACTGCTAGTGATACGAGGCCGTTGGGATCCAGCAGGGCGTTCCGTATTACCCTCCTGAATCGACCGATTCCATATTCTGCTAACAGTTATTGGATCCCGACCAACGCGACCAGCAATGTCGCGATACGATAAACCGCAATCGCGATAAACTACAATCCGACCTTTATCAAAGTCGGAAACGTGATGATACGCATTTCCGCTCCTTGCACGAGGCATCACAACAACGTTTCATCAGGCAACGCCGGTCAACTGCTGTTTGTGTATGAGAATTCGGTTGGAAACATTCCTCATGTCATCACGTTGTAGGTGTCGCCACCGGCGCCAACCTTGTGTGAAGCCGGCCGGAGTGGCGGTGCGGTTCTAGGCACTACAGTCTAGAACCGGGCGACCGCTACGGTCGCTGGTTTGAATCCTGCCTCGGGCATGGATGTGTGTGATGTCCTTAGGTTAGTTATGGTTCTAAGTTCTAGGCGACTGATGACTAGTGCTCAGAGCCATTTTAGCCTTGTGTGAATGCTCTGAAAAGCTAATCATTTGCATATCACAGCATCTTCTTCCTGTCAGTTAAATTTCGCCCCTATAGCACGTCATCATTGTGGTGTAGCAATTTTGATGGCCAGTAGTGTATATTTTACGTCGTAAATAACTATGGAAACTATTTCATACTGAAGAGTTCTTTTAAATAAATTCTGCCTGATTTTTATTGGAACTATAAATAAATAGCCTATTACAAACACGGTTTTATCTCATTTGTTTTTCAAACATCAAAAACATATCTAAGAGTTCAGATGCAAATCTATGAAAAGTAAGAACAAAAATTTAAGGTTTTAGTCAGAAACGATAATGAAATACAGTGTTAAGAGTATAACGTAAAATAATCTTATTGATCCAGCAGTTATCCGGATACATATCTCGTGTTGTCGAAATTTATTGCAATTGTTCTGTCAATGTTTCTTAATATTTTATTCAACAGTAATTGATGCAGACGACAAACTGCTACGTGACTGAGCCTCTGTTGTGTCACTGTTGAACGCAGATACTTCTTTAGTTGTCGTAGAGCAGTGAGACTGTGTTCTGGTTTACAGCTGGAACAGACGAAGACATCTACATTTTTAAATATTTGATTAGTTTGATTATTAAAACCATTTCCACAAAGTGAAAATAACCCGCGAGAAACACAACGTATTTCGTAAGTTCAAGTAAAGGGCTAACCTTTTAAGACACGGGGATTATTTTACAATAATACTTTCAAATAAATTGATTGCATACGTTTTCTTTTTATCTAGTGATGCTGGCGAAGCTGTGTTAAGTGAAGTCCTAGTTTATAATTAGCTCTTTTGTAGGGAAGAATCCGGGAAACGTGTACGAACAGACTACATGCTCTATTCAGATCAATTTAGAAAACACGTGATAAATTTCTGTAGCTATGTATTCTACTACAGTGTAGAGGTACTCGTAAAAATGAGAAAATTGGGAACGCTGGGTCTGAGGGATCCAAATTCGGTGTGAATGACGCTGCGAGTGTGAGAGCCATCAGTTCCGCTTTTTCTTCCGCAGAATATGCTGGTCCGTCTGGCCCTTGTAGCGTTGGGGTGCACAGTTTCTCCCTGGTGAAGTGTCGGTCCAATTGCCACACGCCAGGTCGCGTGGTGTCCAGCCCTTCGAGTTTCTGATCCTACTGTTGGCTCTTAAATGTTTGTATTTTGTCCCGCATTATACCCTGGAGCGTGTTCATGTGCTGTTTGAAGTGCTGGCGCCTGGTACGCTGCCAATGTCTCCTGAGGCGGTTCCTTATTGAGGTTAGGCCCAGGATCTCCTGGGGCAGGGCATCTCTGTGTTGTTGTGGTGCTCGGATCGGTATGATGTCGATTATTGCGTCTTGGACGGCGCTGGTGAGGGTTTCAACTACCTCATCAATTTGGGCTGTCTCGTTAATCGCGTGGGTGGTTGGGATGCGGCTGTCAAGCGTTTCCTTGAACTGCGTCCAATTCGCGCGCCTGTGGTCTAATATCCTGCGTTGTTCCATGTGCTGCAGTGTTTCTTCAATGTACCGTATAAGGGGTTGGTGATTTCAGGGCAGGTCATTTTCAACGGCAACGTTGAGTGTCGTTGTTATGCCCTTGATGAGGGCCATGTCTAACACGTCTGGCCTGTGTCCCCTCCGGTAGGGAATGTGCGTCTGTTCGGTCGGCGCTAGTGTGATGTAGTTTCGTCCTAGTGCGTGTTCGTATAGTTTCTTGCCGTTGGAGTTTCGTATTCGTGAGTTCCAGTCCGGGTGTTTTGCTTTAAGATCTCCAGCGGCGATTACGAGCGGTGATATGTTGAGTATTGTGCTGATGTCGTGTGTTTTGTAGTGTAGGCTCCGTTGAACATGACACTGACGGCGGTTGCCACTAGTTTTTGAAGTTCAGGGAGCACTATGTTTGTGTGTTCTATGTCTTTGTGTATGATGATGGCTGTTCCGCCATGATCGAAGCCATCCAGTCGGTCGGTACGATAGACACAGTAGCCGGAGAAGTTTAGTTGGTTGCGTGGTTTGAGCTTAGTTTCGCTCAGTAGTGCGATAAGGATACCCTTAAGCTCCATGAGTGCGGCAGATTCCGCCCTTTTCTTGTTGATCCCGTCTGCATTCCAGAACACGATCTGTGTCAGTGTCTGGTTGTTTGCGATGGGGACTGAGTGTGGTGTGTTATCCATTTATGGGTGTGAACAGTGTGGTGAGCGCTGTTTGTATGGCGGTCCAGTACTGCCCAGGTTGAGCAAATGGTTCAAATGGCTCCGAGCACTATGAGACTCAAGTTTTGAGGTTATTAGTCCTCTAGAACTCAGAACTACTTAACCTAACTAACATAAGGACATCACACTCATCCAGGCCCGAGGCGAGCGGTCTCGCGGTTCCAGACTGCAGCGCCTAGAACGGCACGGCCACTTCTGCCGGCCCAGGTTGACCAGTCGTGAGTGTGTGATGAGTGTGGTGACGGCCGGAGAGAGACCGCACTTCGTTATCTCTCCTATGTCTTTAGATGCCTTGCAAAATCTGATGCCAAAATTCGTAAGCGGAAGCCACACTTGAAAGAAGAAACTTAAGAGAACGACCAGATCAAACTGCTACGGACAACTGAAAGAGGTGGCAAGTGCACTTCCCATGCATGGGTGTTGTTGCATTGTTTTGTGGATAAGGGGGAAACTTAATGAGAGAGTGCTTACTGTGAACACATCATAGGTGGCGATAGCGTCTGATAACAAAGAGACGGACTTGGAGAGGATTATGGAACACATTAAATAGTCATTGATACAGTGGGAAACTGCGGTATATTTGTCTGTGTTCTTCTGCCTTTTAACTTCACACTGTTGTCCTGTTTTGTTTATGGAGGAGATGCTTAAGCTGGATGCGTAACGTGTAGTGACTGTTTCCGATTCTTGATTTCCGGTCCAGTGTTCGGTTCTGAGGTTGCTGTAAATGTCATGGAACTGATACAGGGTACAGGATAGTGACTAATAATGTAATTACAGCGATGGAAAAATTATTCCGGCTCCTGGTCCGCCAACGAACGAATCTGAGAATGTTGAGCAGTACGAAGTGTATTCTGTTTTGCGTGCCGCTCGTTGCTGTGTGTGTGTGTTTGTGTGTGTGTTCTGACAGCAACCACGAATGTGATTTCACGCTGCACTACAGTGCATCCATTGCCCATACTGATGGAACCTTTCAGAAGGTCCAGGAAACTGTCACTGTTACATGTATGATCCAGATAGATCAGCGTCAATAGGTCACGGCAAAACATTCTAATCGTCCTTTGACGATGGCAATTTCCTACTGCACGTGAGCCGCTGCGGGGTTTGCTCATACCCATTGCGGATGTCGGAACATAGCAACAGCAATATCGATATATTTTTTCAACAGAAATTTGATGTGAACACAATCGTAAGCTGAAAAGTAAAATCATTTGTTAGGTCGTCTTGTAACTTCCGTCTTTATGTACAGTTTAACTTAGTAATATGGAAATATATGTGAATATTGCGTAAAAATGCATCATTGTATATATGTCAATTTTTTTTCAAGCATACAGGTTAAAATCGAGTGATAAGATAAGCATTTACATGACGAGAGCTCACACTTCTTTGGGTCGTCGACATAAATGGTACACGCAGCTCCGCACAGTACAATTTTCATCTATCTTTGAAACTGACAAGCCTGCTATTACAGTGTTCGTTAGCCATTTGGGCAGTAAAATTAAACACCAAGAAGCTGAAGATTACTGTTGGAGTAGGCACGAATCGTAGTGAACATTACATCAGCCTGAATGTCCTCACGAAAGATGACAAAGGAAGCCGCCTGCTTCTGTATCATTAAGTCTGTTGGATGTAGGTTTTGGTGCTAACACGTAACGCTTTTTCTTCAGAACTGTGCTTTCTGACAACTGTCGTAAGTGCACTTCAAAATTATCTGAAACAATGTATGGGTGAAAGCGGTATACCTTGTGACACTTTTCGGTTGTAAAAGTAATTTAATATATTTTCTCCTTCTATTCAGTTTATGTGTGAAGCAGTCTATTTCTGAAGTTAGAAAATTACTCCGGAAAAGAAAGATTTTCGAAATCTGAAAAAGTGTACGAAATGGTCATGTACCTAGTAACAAACATTATATTCACATTTAAAAGTGCTACAATCGATAATAGAAAAAATCTTGTCATTGATGTATTTGATAGGGTGTTACACACCAGTAGTCACTAAGTGAACTTGAATTAAGAAGTATTATCAAAAACCTGTTACAGGTAAAAAACGTTTTGAAACACAAGCTGTCGGCAGATGACTAATTTTTAGAAAGGGAAAGCTGCTAAGACATTCAAGAAACTCAGTCATTTGCAGATATCACTTGTTTAATGATAGAAGAACTTCCTGCTTTACCGGCTGCTTGTGCACAACCGAAGATATATTGCTTTGCCATCGATACTTTATCCAACTAGTTATAAAAATATACAGAATTTTAATTAGCATAAAACATTTTAACTTAAGGTTTAACAATGTCTGCCAAATAGCTTTCAAATGTTGCACAGGATTTGAAGATGTAGAACTTGTAACACAATCGCTGCTCAAGACAAAAACGTTATGCCTTACAACAACAAAATCGGTAGAAAAAGCCTGACACTGCTTTTGGCAGTTTATTTTGCGAATTCCCTCGCGTGATTATAGACAGTAACAACATTAAAACACCGACCAGGAAATACAACATATTCATAAGAACAATATTCTTCAGGTACATCACCCTCCCCTCTATACCAAAAGCCTCAAGTAAAACGTGTGTTCTTTTTTAATTTTTACTTCTTATTTACAGTCAGTTTCCCTCTGTGCAGATTGTTAATTCCTTTCACAATTACAGTTTTAAGAACAATGACTATTAATCAGGAATAATAGTGTCAGTTTTCAATCCACGAACTAATTTGCGCAGCACTGCACAGAACAAATTTTGTTTGAATGTTTCGTTGTGTCTGTGTGACAGCAATTAATGTGTGAGGATGGGTGTATGCATGCAAGTGAACGTTATATGTTGATCTCACAATGTGAGTAAGTGAATTTAATTTCTTCTTGATGATTCCATTTGTACTAAATCTGATGAGGATGTTGAGACTCGACAACATTGTGGTATTGCGTCGTAATTGCAGAAACCTGTTCTTTTGCGTCTTGTTTCTAGACTGTTACATGGAACTCATTTATTCTGTTATGTATTTCATTTTGTGAAGGAGTATCTTGTGTATGTTTGAAGAGGCTAAATAATGTATACCCAACAGGCAGCACGCGAGTCTGAACCTCACACACTCCGACAGTCGATGAACACCGGCTGCAAAACTTAAGGACGAGCTACACAAAGGAACGTAACTTACTGACTACACGTTGGAAATGAATGTAGGTGTCAGAGTATGTTACCAGAGCGCTTCCAGTCACGCGCAGAAATATACACGTCATGTGTTGCGTCGTCACGAAGACGCCAAATGGGACTGGCCCCGCAACACGAGACAGTTGGAAGAACAGGAATAAACAATTTGAACCCATTAGCTAACAGTTACGGTTGTCAGTTAACGAGCATTTCGCCCTCATTTAAATATTTGGCCAAAAGAGACAGACTTCCAGGAATTGTGAAACGAATCCTGTCGTGCAGGGCAGTTTGTCACAAAGAGCGCAGATTCGTCACGAGATGGGGAAATTCACAGGTATGTATTGTGTTGAGTGAGCCCAGGCTGCTCCGGCCTAAGCGCTGTAATGTGCGAGTGAGACAGACGAGAACCTACGTCATTGAGAAAACCAGTAGGATCTGTCTGTGCCCAGACAGGCGTATCAGTGTTAAATATGGGGGACCTAAGATCGACCATAAAGGGAAACATTTATGAAAATTATTTCATTCTGCAGTGTTTCAGGGAATGAAGCCACAGTAATTTTAATCTACCATCCTTTATTAATTTTCATGGTGACCCCAATAAAACTTACATACACTCCTGGAAATGGAAAAAAGAACACATTGACACCGGTGTGTCAGACCCACCATACTTGCTCCGGACACTGCGAGAGGGCTGTACAAGCAATGATCACACGCACGGCACAGCGGACACACCAGGAACCGCGGTGTTGGCCGTCGAATGGCGCTAGCTGCGCAGCATTTGTGCACCGCCGCCGTCAGTGTCAGCCAGTTTGCCGTGGCATACGGAGCTCCATCGCAGTCTTTAACACTGGTAACATGCCGCGACAGCGTGGACGTGAACCGTATGTGCAGTTGACGGACTTTGAGCGAGGGCGTATAGTGGGCATGCGGGAGGCTGGGTGGACGTACCGCCGAATTGCTCAACACGTGGTGCGTGAGGTCTCCACAGTACATCGATGTTGTCGCCAGTGGTCGGCGGAAGGTGCACGTGCCCGTCGACCTGGGACCGGACCGCAGCGACGCACAGATGCACGCCAAGACCGTAGGATCCTACGCAGTGCCGTAGGGGACCGCACCGCCACTTCCCAGCAAATTAGGGACACTGTTGCTCCTGGGGTATCGGCGAGGACTATTCGCAACCGTCTCCATGAAGCTGGGCTACGGTCCCGTACACCGTTAGGCCGTCTTCCGCTCACGCCCCAACATCGTGCAGCCCGCCTCCAGTGGTGTCGCGACAGGCGTGAATGGAGGCACGAATGGAGTCGTGTCGTCTTCAGCCATGAGAGTCGCTTCTGCCTTGGTGCCAATGATGGTCGTATGCGTGTTTGGCGCCGTGCTGGTGAGCGCCACAATCAGGACTGCATACGACCGAGGCACAGAGGGCGAACACCCGGCATGATGGTGTGGGGAGCGATCTTCTACACTGGCCGTACACCTCAGGTGATCGTCGAGGGGACACTGAATAGTGCACGGTACATCCAAACCGTCATCGAACCCATCGTTCTACCATTCCTAGACCGGCAAGGGAAATTGCTGTTCCAACAGGACAATGCACGTCCGCAGGTATCCCGTGTCACCCAATGTGCTCTAGAAGGTGTAAGTCAACTGCCCTGGCCGGCAAGATCTCCGGATCTGTCCCCCATTGAGCATGTTTGGGACTGGATGAAGCGTCGTCTCACGCGGTCTGCACGTCCAGCTCGATCGCTGGTCCAACTGAGGCGCCAGGTGGAAATGGAATGGCAAGCCGTTCCACAGGACTACATCCAGCATCTCTACGATCGTCTCCGTGGGAGAATAGCAGCCTGCATTGCTGCGAAAGGTGGATATACACTGTACTAGTGCCGACATTGTGCATGCTCTGTTGCCTGTGTCTATGTGCCTGTGGTTCTGTCAGTGTGATCATGTGATGTATCTGACCCCAGGAATGTGTCAATAAAGTTTCCCTTTCCTGGGACAATGAATTCACGGTGTTCTTATTTCAATTTCCAGGAGTGTATTTATCATATGTATGATACTTTACGATTTACTGTTAAAGTGAAATTAACAAGTTTTGTAACGAAGACCTGAATGCTGAAATCTGAACGCTTCGGCCGAACTTAACGATCGACATTTCATTTAAAAGCGCACCATTAAAGTGACAGATGTCGTAAATATCAACTCTGTAACTTTATTTGTTTAACACAAATAGAAAATTTAAATTGTGAGTTTTCTTCAGTTAAGCATGAGATCATTTCCTCTTACAAAACACATTAAACAATGACATTATGACACCTCACTGAGTCTTTAGGTAATAGAATATTTCTTGTAAAGTTTATAGCATAATAGTTACTTTTGTTCTTTATTTATTTATCAGAAACCACTTAGGTGCGAGGCTACTGGCGGTAACATTCAAAGTTAAGAAGAAAATTGTATTGGTTTTATTTAAAAGAATTTAACGTTTATTATGTAATGGATATTATTGTAATTTTATGTAAAACGTGAAAATGGTCAAGCTTTGATTATTTAAATACGTTAAAATGTAAAATAACGTGGAATAAACTGTAGGCAATCAGATGGAAGGCTTAATGGTGAGGGAACTACACTGGTCAGTTGAGCGACGAGTTTCGGCACGCGGGAGACGCGGCCGGAGACGGGCAGAGGGACAGTGCTGGTGCAGGCGCGAAAGGCGAAAGCGGACAGTCGGTTCTCTTCTAGACACCGAAGGGAACGGCACTAGGGGAAACGAGAAAGCAGGCGGTCGGTCTTTAGGTAGCCAGGAAGTGAAACGACTTACAATACTTCGCTTTGTGTGGTATCGCGGGACTTAATCTCTGAGAGGTGAGCATCAGCGCGCCTGGAGTGAACTTTAACTTTTCGCGTAAATAACGAGGCAGAGTATTGGACTCAGTTTCGAGATGAGATTGTGAATGATGGAACTGTATCTAATGGATATCCGCTCGAGTGTGACAGTAACGCTAAATACGGCCACTGTCGCAATTAGTTTGCTTTGTGAATGAACATTATTCTAACCGAAATCGCAACTGTGTGGCGTACATCATTTATGGGTCGTTAATTTAGTTCCTGATATTATTATTACTGTTATATGTTATATTAATTTTGTATTTCGCAAACTTGCCATCAGTCAGACAATATAACCAAATGGTCACAAGTGTCTAATTAAGGCGTGTAATGCGGTACGTGCAGTTCGACCCCTAGACTGTTTTGAGGCAAGACATTTCGACGAAGAGGAACCGCATGTGAGCCCGAACACTTTTGAGATGTTAATTCGCACGGTGCATCGTGGTGGCAGTCTTCATTACAGCATCGCCGGGAGGCAACTTTTAGACGATTTCACACAGGCAAGAATAAGCGAGATACTGGAAGAACAACGAAGTGTGACTAGTGTAATCCAGAAATTTGGTACTGATGGTGAGCGGTACGAAGCATAAGCACAGCTGCCCGAAGAAAAGGGTGGTTCCACTGTAACACAATTACTACGACGGAACGGCGCGCTATCTCACACCCCATAGTGGCACGGCGACTGTATGATAGTGGCTGCTTTGTTGGACCGCCACAATGTTGCGTTCCGTCGACACTCGCTCATTGGTTGGACCGATTGCGATAGTCGAAGAGCATAAGGGCTGAAACAGAAAGGAGCGGAGTCATGTACTCTTCTCGGATGAGAACGGATTCAGTCTGAGAAGTGATTGTGGATGCACCCTTACATTGAAAAAGGTAGGAACATTTAATCCCGCCAGGAATACTGCCAATCACGACCAATTGGTGATCCAGCAATTATGGTGTGGCAAGGAAAAATGTTGAGTGAGCGTGCTGACCTTCAGACCTTTAACACGGTACTCACACGTGCCAACTTCATTGTGACACTGTACTCCTTCCATACATCAGGATATTCATTTTTATTGACGACAATCAGCAACCGCATTGAACAGAACAGGTGGAAGAGCTCTTCGAGCGAGAGGATATTCGTGAAACGGACTGCTCTGCCGGTCTCTTTGACTTAATTGCTATCGAGCAGACGTATTGCAGTTAGCCAATGTGCACGAGCAACCATCCAGAAGTTGGCAACCGCCCTGGTGGTACAAAACCCTGTTACAATAATTCCTTACCTACCTCGTGGCCAGCTTTGGAGTACGTTGCAGAGCAAGTACTGCCGTCCCCGGTGATCACACATCCTATTAAGGACTGTGCCCTGCCTTTTGTAAATACCACGACACAATCATAAATCGCGATGAATTCAGTGGTGATTTTTTCTGTGTATGGTCGAAATTCCACTGAGCTATGATTGTTGGCACCGACACATCCTTAAATTCTGCGCAGCGGTATGTATATTAATATTTTTTAACATCGGTGAAATTGTTAAAAAATGTCTTTGCTATTGTAATAATTTATTAGACGCTCAGACAGTGACGGAGACTTTCGAAAGACATAAGAATTGGAATGGAGGTGAAACTTGACTACCAATGGCTCCATTAATCCTACAGAACGCTCTGTAGAGGTGGTGTCTTTGGTCTTACAGATTCCGTCTATCGCTACTGAATACGAACCACATGCTCGGAGTCGAGCGTTACAAGAGCGTGAACATGGTCAGTCGTTTATAGCTGAGTGTGCGATTACAGCTCAGTAATCAGCGTTTATTGTACTAGTAGTATTGCCGGACTGAACAAGCACGGCTTCAGTCTGGAACCGCGTGACCGCTACGGCCGCAGGTTCGAATCGTGCCTCGGGCATGGACGTGTGTGGTGTCTTTAGGTTAGTTAGGTTTAAGTAGTTTTAGGTTCTAGGGGACTGATGACCTCAGATGTTAAGTCCCATAGTGCTCAGAGCCATTTGGACCATTTGAACAACTACGAGAACGAGCTGTTTACAGTGTCAGCGCCATGCATCAGAGAGATCTTAAGGTTTGTTTACGCACCGGGGCTGGCTGAAGACATGGATACAGCGTGTCATACGTCTGTAGTAATTGCTTGGCTGTTTATTATCGCAGTGCGAGCATTCTGATGGGATTACTTTCTTGCACCACATCTTGCGAGGTACGCGATTTACTAAAACTGGTGACTGATGTAGACTTGTCAGTTTTTTAATTATCGCAGATTTAATTAATCTTTCGTTCGTGTAACGGAAGTCGTCTGACCCGACATCAGCTGTGCTGAACTGACCGTGATTTAGGTTGCTGTGAGCAGTGGATTGGAACTGTGCTTCAAAAGATGGTGCATGACTGAGCGCTCCATTTATTTCTCGCTGGAAAGAGCCTCTGTTTGAATAATTTGGTAATAACTACCAGCTCGCTTTTAGACTACGCCGCCTTGTACAATAGTGTAGAATCTAGGACAATTCTATTTTATATGAAACATAAAGGCACGAAGCTATTCCTTATTACAAGCTGCAAAATAAACATATCGGGAATACAAATGGCGATATATCCCTCAGTATCTTCTTCAACAAACCACATCGATCAGTACTCTTCCTTATTCTGTTACCAACAAGCAGTTCGCTTCTCGATAAAACTGTCGAGCTTTTTCGATAATTTAATTTCGTCTTAGTCCTTCACAGAACTCTGTACACCACACTTCAATTGTCTCTCCCTCTGCGTTGCTAACTTTAAGCACTGACAGTATTTCTCCTGTCGGTCTTAGGTCTAGAATCACAACGAAAAAGCATATAGGTATAAAATACACAGGTATACAACATACAACACAAAAAATACATAATATAAAGTAAACAAATACTGAAACAATGGAAATAAGAAAAATATATGTAGAGGCGAACACTCAGAGCCTGAGTCAAATTAGTCCGCCACTAGACGCCTAGTAGGAAGGGATGCAGGTAGTCTACAATAATTATAACGTAGTCCGCAGCTGTCATTACCACCATAGGCCCATATAGCTCCAGGCGAATATCCCTGAAACCAAAAACTATGCCCATTGTCCTCTCTCCGTGGCGTGGAGCAGGTTGCGAGCAATCGTTCTCCTGGGTGACGACATATCCTGACACGAACACTGACATGGTGTAACAAGGAACATGATACATTCACCTAAGCGACACGTTTACTTTAATCAATGGTCCAATCTCCATGATCCACTGCCTGCTGCAGTCGTAATGTACGACGTCATTGGGGTTAGCATCGGAGCACGAAGGCGTCACCTGTCCCCGATCTCCAAGTTGAATGATGTCCTGTGTACGACGTGCTTGGAAACACTTGAGCCTGCATCAGAGTTGTGCTCTCTCGCCAGAACTGCAGCAGACTTCCACTTACGCTGCTGTATGCCACGGGAATGACTATGACCTCCATGTTATTTGATAACGCACATACGTCAAATTTCTTGTTATCTTGTTTTCATCGTCCAGCATTCATTTTCAGAGATGGTAACGACAACAGCTCACGAACAGTCGAGCAATTTTGCCAATTCCTCAATGCTCCTTCCCTGATGTCACATCATAACAATGTGTCATCTGTCACAGTCGCTCATTTCAATTGATTTCCCTATTTGCGATCCTTATCGTCTATAAAATGAATCCTTTAGTATTCCTTTCCTTGTCAGTAGAATGATTCCTCTTACGTACCTTCATTAGCGCGTCACCTGTCCGAAGTGTCACATGCCCGCGGTTTTGAGTAATCATACCGGGTGGTTATGATTAAACTGAAGCTACACACAGGTATAGTGGGGGCTGCAATCATTGTACGGGAGTCAAACTTGGTAAGTATTCTAATGTGTTAACGCGGAAACTATTTATGCTGTTTCAAAATGGCTCTGACCGCAGTGGGACTAAACATCTGAGGTCACCAGTCCCCTAGACTTAGAACTACGTAAACCTAACTAACCATATCCATGCCCAAGGCAGGATTCGAACCTGCGACCGTAACAGCAGCGCGGTTCCGGGCTGAGGTACCTAGAACCCGTTTACGCTGGAAATAATTATTTAACTGCGGCCATAATGTGCAAATCTGGCGCTGTGAATGGAAGTCCATCCGTAGTGGGTTAGGAACAGAACCTTGGCAGAAAAGGTAAAGCTAATGGGGAAGCTATAATGTTGTCTTTGTTTTTTATTGCCGCTTGCTCGATTTGTTCAATATGAGCACCGAAGAATTCGTCGAGATGCTCTACAAGTAAAATCACGTCATTGAAAGCTGCCCGCAACATTTCCGATGGACTCTGAGCGACGTGTTCCTGTATACTGGCCTTCAGACCAGGTAGGGACCGTGTTCTTTCGATATCTCTTAGAACCCCCAGAGCCGAAAGTGGAACCTTTTCCATTTGCAACACAAGACTCACCAGTGTCTGAATTATCATCTTCTTTAAGCCATTTAATGACATTGGGCCTGTACTCAGATATTTCAGTCGACGGTACTCTCTTAATCCAGGGCAGTAATTGCAGCCATTCACATGAAACAGTTTCACTAAGAACGCTTGATCTTTCACGTCATGCATGTGGCAGATCTCTGGAAACAGCACGTTCGTGGATTGCTCCATAAAGTAGATCTTCCACTGGACGAGCGGGATGAGGCGTTGCCCCCTCTTGTATGAAAACAGTGGTTTCCACACAGTTGCGCTCTTCGAAAGCAGGAATCACATGGTGTACGAGGAGACCTCGATAACGCGCAGACCTCATTGTACACTTGACAGGCCCTCTGGGTCTATTCTCTTCAAAGAATAACAGAACGAAAATGAAGGTTCTTGTGAATCCACACCACACAGTCACGTTGAGCGAATAAAATGGCTCTTCGTGAGCAACACGCTGATTGACAGTACCACAAATTTAGCAGTTTTGTTTATTCATTGCAGGCTATAGTGTAAAATTTACCTTGTAACTCTGAATATTATCCGGTCATATCTCATCAACGTCGATCCGTGCCAGAAACCGAAGACCAAACTCAGAAAGTTCCTGTGGATAATAAGGTTTCAGTTGCTGCACCATCTAGATCTCATACAGATGCAAGTGTAAAATAGACCCCAAAAATATCCGTACTGTTGACCAAGGGATGGAAAAATATCCTGACACTACAGGAGTGTAAAATAGACCCCAAAAATATCCGTACTCTTGACCAAGGGATGGATATATCTCCTACCTGGGACAGGTGCTGCATGGCCAGTTGCAGCAATGGTAACTAACGTCAGTATCTTCCACCGGGATAAGACGCCTTCGTTTTCCATGTGCCACACCAAGCTCACCCACGTTTTTGAATAGTCGGCGTTATTCTCTCAAAGCAGCGCAGTAATTGCTGCCGTTCATTATTCACTAACAGCGCAGCGCCTCTCTTCTCGATAACTATACTGTTATCATACACTATGGTTTCTCAACTGACTACGGTAATATCAACTGTCATACAGGATCAGGTTTGCAGTTGGGGGACTGTATTGGAACCAATTTTTTTCCGGCGTAAATATGTTCCACAGCAACGTATTAACTTGTCCAACAAGTTTCGTTGTCCTACTGTTATTACAAACCGCACTGATCTTCCGCCAGTAGCGGCACTTTAATTCTAGCCACGTCGAGTATTAAATGTATCTTTAAAAAATTAAAAATAAAGATTCTGCCAAACTGAATATGATGAAGTCAGCCTATTAATAACTATTGTATTGAGCATAATGTACAACGTCAGTGCTTAACTGTAAAATGATCGAGAGAATCCAGACACTATGTGTATAAAAACGTAGAACCGATCTCTATGTAAAAACCTCTTGTTTTAAGAAACAAGCAATTTTTTAATGGAAGTGGTGGCTTCATCTTCGTCTATCTTACTTCTCTTTTCGTTACCTTGTTGCCGAGTCTTACGTGCACTTATGGTTTCTGCTATTCACTGTAACTAATCGTTTGCTCTGGCAGTTTTTAAACTGTTAATGAATTTATGTTCTACAGGTAGATGTATCGGGAAATACGAGTAGTGCGTGAGCCTATTAATAACTATTGTATTGAGAATAATGTACAACGTCAGTGCTTAACTGTAAAATGATCGAGAGAATCCAGACACTATATGGATGGCAAAGCGACCGATGCTCATAGCTTTGTGTCGTTTAACTATTTCGTTGTTTACAAATTGAACCTACGGATCTGCTTTTATGAAGAATGTTCGTTTCCACTTTTTACGTGCAGGTGACAATAGCATTATATAGTCAAGGGGCCTACAGACCATGGTGATGCTCAGTAGCGACCAGGAACTGGTACAACGAAGGGAAATAATCGTCGATTGTACAGTAGTCAAACACAATAGTGACTGAAGTGAAAAGGAAAACAAGGACTTCTGGTCAGATGAATACAAGCTAATATCAGCGGGCTGGGGTGGCCGAGCGGTTCTAAGCGCTACAGTCTGGAACCGCGCGACCGCTACGGTCGCAGGTTCGAATCCTGCCTCGGGCATGGATGTGTGTGATGTCCTTAGGTTAGTTAGGTTTAAGTAGTTCTAAGTTCTAGGGGACTGATGACCTCAGCAGTTAAGTCCCATAGTGCTCAGAGCCAATACAAGCTAATATCAACAGCAACAGACAACGGCTTAACAGGAGTAGGTTTTCTTATCAGTAGGATGGCAGGGCAGAGAGTCAATTACTGTGAACAGTCAGTGGTAGGGTCGTTCTCGTCAGAATCAACGCCGACAGCGATAGTTCAGGTATATATACAAATGTCAGAAAACAGAAGATGAAAAGATACGGTCAGTGCGGCGTCGATAGTTACGATGTCACAACGTTGGTGCACACTCTCGTTAAGTTGGCACTACGAGAGAACACTAACTACGCTGACCACAGCGCCCTCTGGCCGACGTTGTGGAGCTCAGCGAGTGCCGTCTTGTTTCCCGTCTCCGGCGTGGTCCTACTCAGTCGATTAAATCATGGTTAGCTGACCTTCATTGACTAACATCTGACAATAGCTTTAATTGATCCTGTGGACTCTCCTATGCAGATACCATGATTAGGGAGGCTATAGCGCAGAACGTGGGGGATCACCGCATCCGCGAGCAACTCCTAATATTTAAAACCCGCCTTTGCAGGAATTAGTAGACTTTAGACTTGCTAGACAGACAGGATATATTAGATATAGCTATTTCCGTTTTCGATGTGACACCAGGTGTGTGTACTGTCAGTGCGGCACAACATGTGCCCTCCCACCCTGCCCCAGCACAGGAAGCCTCGCCGCGCTGCTCACGAGCAAGTAAACAAACCGGGCACCCAGTAAGAAACTGAAATATTGACCGAACTGCTGTCGTGCTCACCCACGGGACAGTTGCCCATCCCATCATACACAGTGTTATTTTTGCAACAAGAAAGGACAAGTGCTAGCTTTCTGTGGTAAGAGACACTCTAATTTTCAGACTGTTTAACGTTCGCGTGACTAGCGTGGGTGTCACCGTCATGGAAACCACGTGATCACAGTTGCAATCATCAGCCTATGGACATTAATGCCATTTTTTCAAAGCCTTCTGCTTCCCATGCTTCTACAGCTCTTAGTGTGCATGAACAAGTTTTGCCAGATGGTTCAAATGGCTCTGAGCACTATGTGACGTAACATCTGAGGTCATCAGTCCCCTAGAACTTAGAACAACTTAAACCTACCTAACCTAAGGACATCACACACATCCATGCCCGAGGCAGGATTCGAACCTGCGATCATAGCAGACGCGCGGTCCCAGACTGATGCCGCTAGAGCCGCTCGGCCACTGCCTTTGCCAGATGCTTTCTCTAGCATTCAGCGTGATGTGAATAAACTTTTTGTGACTTTGAACATTTGTATATGTTCTGTTCGCATGCAACTGGACACTTGTGCATCTGTTTCTTTACTCAATAGATCAACGTATGAGTTGCTTGATTCGCCCCTGCTTCGCCATTCGCATTCCATGCTGACTGCGTTTACTGGACAGGTAACCTCAATGTTTGGCGTGTATAGTTTGCAAGCCACATATAATGCAACGACGAAAACTGTGTCTTCTCACTCCACTCTAGTAATGCTCCGAACATGTTTGGCATGGACGCGTTTTAACATTTTGGCCTCGCAATTGAGGCCAATGTACTTTGCGTCAAGGCTTGTGACCATGCAGACAGAGGGCCCCACTATGCAATGATTTTGCTGAACTCTTTTCTGATGGCCTTGGTTGTGCCACTGATTTTGCAGCGCATGTTGTAGTTACAGTGCCGTGCCTGTTTACTGGCGCAGATGCCCGGTACCGCATGCAACGCGATGACGTACCTGCTGAACTTCAGCATTTGCAAGACAGTGGTGTCATTGAACCTGTTTCTGCTCCGCTATGGGCTTCACCTAAAGTGTATGTAAAAAAATCTGTATTTGTGCTGACTTTAAGTCCAACCTCAGACGGTGGTAGCTACGTTTCCCGTACCGCGTCCTGGAGACATTTTTGATAAGTTTGGTGCGGGAAAATTCTTTTCCACGATTGACTTGCGGGACGCATACTTTAAAATTCCGCTTGACTAACAGTCACAGTGATATTTTGTGATCAACACTCACCTCGGATTGTTCAAGTTTCGCCGCCTTCCGTTAGGTAGTGCTTCAGCTCCTGCTATTTTTCAGTCTTACTTGCGTCAGTTGTGTGCCACTGTCCCTGTTTGTTCCAATTATCTGGATTGTATTGTGGTATCGGGTTGCACTCCTGACGGACATCTGCAGAATCTGCGTGCCTTATTTATTGTACTTTTGCAGGCAGGACTCAAGTGTAACAGAGATAAGTCCAATTTTTTTCAATATGAGACACAGTATTTAGGACATACGTTTAACGGACAGGGTATCCACCCCTCACCGTCACATCTCCTTGTGACTGGGAACTTGCCGGCACCCAGGAACGTGAGAGAACTTCAGTGTGTGTTAGGCAAAATTACATACTATGTTCAGTTTATACCAAATGCAGCGCACATTGCAGGGCCTTTGCATCGCCTTCGGCGTAACAACGTTCCTGTTGTTTGGTCTTCTGAAAATGACGTTGCTTTCCACAAACACAAATCTGCTTTGTTGAATGATCGCTGTTGGATTCCTTTCGATCACTACAAACCAGTTATTTAGGCTGTCGATGGGTCTTCTTACGGAGTCGGAACGGTTCTCTCCAACCGCATTACATCTGTCGATCGCTGGATCACTTTTGCGTCTAAATTGCTCAATTCTGCCCAGCAAAACTATTCTCAAATCGAGAAAGAGGCTTTAGCTATTGCATATGGAGTGACCAAGGTTCTTGACTTTTTGTACGGTCGCCATTTCTATTTGATTATCGACCATAAGCCTTTAACCCCGTTGTTTCAACCGTCTAAGACTATCCCAGACCGTACTGCGAATAAGTTGCAACGTTGGTCTTTGTTTTTGTGTAACTACAGCTATGGTTCAAATGGCTCTGAGCATTATGGGACTTAACTGCTGTGGGCGTCAGTCCCCTAGAACTTAGAAATACTGAAACCTAACTAACCTACGGACATCAAACACATCCATACCGAAGGCAGGATTCTAACCTGCGACAGTAGCGGTCGCGCTGTTCTAGACTGTAGCGCCTAGAACCGCTCGGCCACCCCGGCCGGCTACAATTATGAAATTTTGTTTCAGCGTACTTCCCAGTATGGCAATGCCGATGCTTTGTCTCATCCCCCTATCGGTCCTGACAAAGTCCTTGATTCTTCCGAATTGTCATTCATGTTCATTGATTCGATAGATAAGAATTTCGCTGATGGTTTTCCGGTGGAATTTCGTCGCATTACTTCCGCGACAGCCGCCGATGCTTCTTTGAAGTTTGTTTCTCAGTTTATTCGTACTCAGTAGCCTCCATCTGCTACGCAGATTAGTGATCCCCTTGTACATTGCGGAACGTCACAACTTGGCTGCACACCAGGGAGTTGCCTTGTTACGAACTGACACTGATCAGTCTCGTGTGGTTGTACCTCGTTCGTTGCAGTCGGCAATCCTTCGCTTACTGCACGCTGCTCATTGGCGTATAGTGTGGACGAAGCAATTAGCGCGTCGTCACTGCACTTGTGTCGGTATTGATAACCAAATTGAGAATTTGCTTGCTAATTGTCACTCTTGCGCGGAGCATTAAACTGCTCCCCGCCAGCGCTTCTTTGCGTGGTCGACACCTACTGCGCTTTAGCAGCGAGTTCATATTGGTTTTGCGGGTCCTTCCTGGAATACCCGCTGGTTGATAGTCATTGATCCTTACAGCAACTTTTGTTTTGTTGTACCTTTATTTTCTACCACATCTGCAAGTACTATGCGGACCTTGGTGTCCATTTTTTTTTGCATTGAGAGCCTTCTTGACGTCCTTGCCCCCAATTTATGTCCTCCGAGTTTGAAGCGTTCTGTGGTGCCAATGACATTCGTCATTGACCTCAGCCGCGTTCCACCTCCAGTCGAACGGCAAGGCTGAACGCTTTGTGCGTACGTTTAAGTCGCAGATGAACAAGTTGTGCGCCACGCACCCCCAAGCGCGCGCTATGGACTTTCCTTGCTTCGCATCGCGCCCAGCGGCGTGTCGCCCGTTCCCCAGCGGAACTGCTACATGGCAGGTGTTGCAGCCGCTGTTGCACGCTCCTGCAGATTCGCCTCGATCTGGCTTGGCACCTCATGATTTGGTTTTCTATCGTGTTTTCTCTGGCAAGCAGCGCTGGGAGCAGGGGCGCATACTACACCAGCATGGCCACGCCTTGTTGGAAATTTCTGGTCCCTGTGGCACTGTCAAGCGACACCGGAACAGGAAACCGTATGCATTGTCCTCGGTTTCGGCCGCTGGTTCTTTTCCGGCAGAATTGGATGTTTCCCGGCTTCCGCCCCCACAGACCAGGTCTCCACCGACGGCGCCTCTGACACTCGCGCCTACGGCGCGGACGATCCTGTCTGCGCCGCCGGTCCAGGTCTGCTGCACCAGGCGGGCGCCTCTCGTCGCCACCACGGCCCCACCGGCTGCCATCGCCTCCGCGGTGCTCCAGCCGATGGACGCTGAGGCTGACGTCACGCCGCCACCACCGCCGTCGCCCATGGAGGTTGGTGCTCCGCCTCTTCGTCTGAGCATACCCAGCAGCGGTGCACGACCCGGGCCGGTTTTGCAAGGGGCTTACCTCGCCCCCTAGCAATTTGGGAACGCGGGCGGGCAGCACATCCTACCAGTTTCGCTGTCCCCTCCTCAATTGCGCCGCCCCTGGGTCCCCCCCCCCCCCCCCCCCCCCCCCCCGCCGTCAGAAGTCCTATTCAACGATGGTGCGCCGTTTAAAGGGGGAGGGATATGGCGTTGATAGTTACGATGCCACAACGCAGGTGCACGCTCTCGTCCGTTGGCACTACAAGAGAAGACAAACTACATCGACCACAGCGCCCTCTGGCCGACGCTGTGGAGCTCAGAAAGTGCCATCTTGTTTTCTGACCATTTCATCAAGAGCAGACGGCCTGGAAATATCGCTTCTACTACCGAGTGGCCTAGCTTGCTATTGAGACTTTGTATCAGTTACGTTCAGTTATAGTTTCGACAGCAATGAGTATTTGTTAGCTTTGAGATTATACAGAACAGTCTTCCTAACTTCACAGGACTAGACATTGACTATGGCTTCACAACTATGTGCTCATCCTAGCCAAAGTTATGTAAGCATTTGATATTTACTGATGTTTTTGGCTCTATTATACGTGTTCAAGTTACAGTGCAGTACCGAAGTGCTTCACCTCTCCTGCCCCTACTCGCTTACTTCACTCTTGGCTTATATTACATAAGCAGTTCAGAGGAGCAGACCCAAGCGCCGCCTATCCAGGTGGGATACAAAAGTAAGTATATGAAGATGGAAATCTAATAGTCATGGGGGACTGGAATGCAGTTTTAGGGGGAGTAGAAGTAAAGGTTACAGGAGAACATGGGCTTCGGACAAGGAATGAGAGAGGAGAAAGACTAATTGAGTTCTGTAACAAGTTTCAGCTACTAATAGCGAATACTCTGTTCAGGATTCACAAGGGGAGGAGGTATTCTTGGAAAAGGCCGGGTGATACGAAAAGATCCTCGTTATATTACATCATCTTTAGGCAGAGATTCCGAAATTAGATACTGGTTTTTACTTCTTACGCAGGATCACATATAGATTCAGACCAAAATTTAGTAGTGAAAAGAGTAGGCTGAAGTTTAAGAGACTAGCAAAGAAGTGGGATACAGAAGTCTAAGGAATGACGACATATGCCTGAAGTTAGCTAAGGGTGTAGATACAGCAATAATGAATAGCACAGTAGCCAGTTCGGATGAAGAGGAATGGGCTTTTGTAGAAATGGCAACCACAGACGTTGGACAGAAAAACACAGATACAAAGGCGGTAACTGTGAAGGAACGGTTTTCAGCAGAAGAAATGCTTGACCTGATCGATGAAAGAAGGAAGTTCAAAAATGATCAGAGAAATTCAGGAATGTTTACGGAATGAAATTTTCGCTTTGCAGCGGAGTGTGCGCTGATATGAAACTTCCTGGTAGATTAAAACAGTGTGCCGGAATACAGAAATACAAGCCGCTGAAGAATAAAACGCAGGTTCGAATCCTGCCTCGGGCATGGATGTGTGTGATGTCCTTAGGTTAGTTAGGTTTAAGTAGTTCTAAGTTCTAGGGGACTAATGACCACAGCAGTTGAGTCCCATAGTGCTCAGAGCCATTTTGAAGAATGAAATAAACAGGATATGCAGGGACAGTAATGCGGAATGACTACATGAAACTGTGAACAAATCCAAAAAAGATATGATTGTCGGAAGGACTGAATCAGCATATAGAACAACCAAAATAACCTTCTTTGAAATTAAATGCAGGGGTGGTAACATTATGTGCGCGATGGCAGTTAGACTGTTAAATTCTGAGGAGAGAGCGGATAGGCCAATAGTGTTCATTGAAGACCTCTATGAAGGGGAAGATTTGACTGACGTGATAGAAGAAGTAACAGGAGTCAAAGAGTTACGGCATCCTGTATCAGAATCATAAATTAAAAGACCTAAGGTTGAGTATGGCAAGAAGGGTAGATAACATTTCATCAGAATTTCTAAACTTATTGGAGGAAGTGGTAACAAAACGACGGTTCACGTTGGTATATAGAATGTATGAGTATGCCGATATACCATCTGAATTTCAGAAAACCATCATCCATACAATGCCGCCGCCTGCAAAAGCTGGAAAGTACGGGGAGAATTTTCGTACACTCAGCGTAACAGCTCATGCATCCAAGTTACTGACAAGAATCATATATGGAAGAATGGAAAAGAATGCTGAGGATGTTTTAGATGACGATCGGTTTGGCTTTAGGAAAGGTAAAGGCACCCCAGAGAGGCAATCCTGACATGGCGGTTGTTAATGGTGACTGGCCTAAAGAAGAACCAGGGCGCGTTCATAGGATTTGTCGAACTGGAAAAATCATTCGACAATGTAAAATAGTGCAAGATGTTCGAAATTCCGAGGAAAAAGCTACGTAGATCATAGGGCAAGACAAGTAATCATCAACATGAATATAAACCAAGAGGGAATAATAAGAGAGGAAGACAAAGAACGAAATACTCGTATTAAAAAGGTAACAAGGCAGGAATGTAGTCTATCGTCCCTTGTGTTCACTCTATACGTCGATTAGTCAATGACTTAAATAAAAGGAAGTTTCAGGAGTGTGATTAATATTCAAGGTAAAAGAATATCAAAGATTAGATTCCCTGACGGCTAAGGTGAAGAAGAATTACAGAATGTCCTGAATGGAATGAACAGTCTAATAAGTGCAGAATATGAATTAAGAGCAAATCAAAGAAAGACGAAAGAAGTGAGAAGAAGCAGGAATGAGGACAGCGAGAAACATACTATCAGGATTGAAGGTCACTATGTAGATCGAGTTAAGAAATTATGCTTCCTAGGCAGTAAAACAACAAATAACGGATGGAGCGAGGAGGACATTAAAAGAAGACCAACACCAGCAAAATGGACATTCATGAGCAAAAGAAGTCAAATGGTATCAAATATTGGCCTTAATTTGAAGAAGAAATTTCTGATAATGTAAGTTTGGAGCACAGGTAGTGAAATATCGACTGTGGGAAAATGAAAACACAAGAGACTTGTTGCATTTGAGATATAGTGCTGCAGACGAAAGCCGTTTATTGGGTGGACTGATAAAGTAAGGAATGAGGAGGTTCTGCGCGGAATCGGAGAGGAAACGAATGTATGGAAATGACTGACAAAAAGAAGAGACAGAATGATAGTACATCTGTTAAGACAGCAGAGAATTGTTTCCATGCTGCTACTGGGAGCTGTAAATCTTAAAACTTGTAAAGGAAGAAAGAGTTTGGAACACATACAGCAAATATTTGAGGACGTAGGTTGCATGTGGTAGTCTGATATGAAAAGGTTGGCACAGGAGAGGAATTCCCGGCGGGCAGCATCAGACTAGTCAGAAGACTGATGTCTCACAGAACTGATACTCTAGCAGCGACTGGCGGTAGCAGTCAGTGCTGATTAGGGCGTTGCTGTCACTCCTACAATAGCCGTTATTCTTGTGTTTTAAAGCACCTGTTGATACAGCCGAATTAATTGAGTAGGCTCATGGGAAAAAAAATCGACGCCCTTGGTCGGCACTGAGCGCCATATTAACGGCGTGATGGGCAGTGTTTGTTTGGACCGACTTCATCTACACATTGAAAAACGAAATTGCAAAAATCTGTCGAAAAATCAGATAAAATCGTGCTGACGTGTCTTGCGAGGAAAACTCTATGTATGGGATGTTTCGTAAAGAATCATCCTGTTTTACAGTAGTGTGTTCTTTAAATGCACGCTCGTACAGTTTTGAAGTACATTCTACGTTTGCCTTTGAGACCAAGATTTATATTGACCGTTCACAAATGTTAGACGTGCAAGTCACTGAGCATATTGCAAACTTCTTCAAGTGTGATCCGGGTTGCAGCCTTCGCTGTCCTTACTACGTGGCCCTGCATTTCATGTAAAATGCTTGGAGTGGAGTTCCGTGAGTGCAAGCGACCTCGGTGGCCAATCACGCAGAGCGAGATAAAGTCACTCCACACGGCTGATCAAACGTATTGCCACAACATCCGCGATAGTCAAGCCACGGTGTTGTAACTGAGCTATACAATCTCGACTCGAGGCACGTTAGGTCATAACCGAACACTGGAGCAAGACAGCTGCACTTACGAAACTCGTACTGGTAAATACAAGAACTGCCACCGAGATAAACTTTCAGTTCACGTACGTAAGTCAAAATCCACACCAGAGTTACTATCGTCAATAATGATGAAGTTTAGTATTGTGAAATCAGACGAATCTCTTTCTAACACAATGTTTGTAGCACGCTTCGCAGATACTGCATTTTATCAAGACAGAGGAGACGAGACGAGGAAAGACGTGTTGCTGTAGCCACCCTCCGCCAGCCACAGCACGTACTGCGAGCTGACACAGTTTCAGCGTGTTTGAATGAAGTTTCAGCACTGCCGCCTGTATGTCAGCGTTTGTGCAGATTATGCTTACGACAAGAAAAACCCCACTTCGATGTCACACTTCGACAGATAACAATTTCGCCCAGGAAATTTGTGTCAGATTTCCGTTCTTGAGTTGTCAAGTACCGATTCCATAGTGTCTCTGAAGCTGCTTGCTGTTTTGTTTCTTCCGTGTATAAGTTAAGGACGCTTGATATTGTGAGAGAGAGCTCAAAGTGGATGCAAAGTCAGAAACATATCCCCCATTTTCAAGTAAAATACTTAGGTTGCTGACGAGCTGCAGTGAACATTATGTAGTCTAAACTGCAGATTCCTGTCCCCTAACAAGAAAGAAATGTCAAACTAGTTATTTATATCTATACAGCGAATTAGTACAGTTGACGTACTGAAAGAGCGAGGCACACGCCACAGCCACAAATTCCTGGAATCACTGGTCTTTCTTCGGAGTGGGCCGTAACGCTCAATAAGTACTCACGTACCGAAATATCTCACCAGAGTTTGTTTATTGAGTTGGCACAGAACATTACAATGTACGCTGTTTACAAAACTACTCTCACACAGGCAACGGAAATCGTAAGAAACAATCAGTGTGCTATTTCGGTTCTAGAGTTACACAGGGTGTTACAAGAAGGTACGGCCAAACTTTCGGGAAACATTCCTCACACACAAATGAAGAAATAATGTTATGTGGACATGTGTTCGGAAACGCTTAATTTCCATGTTAGAGCTCATTTTAGTTTCGTCAGTATGTTCTTCCACCTACGCTCAATGGAGCACGTTATCATGATTTCATACGGGATACTCTACCTGTGCTGCTAGGAGATGTGCCTTTACAAGTACAACACAACACGTGGTTCATGCACGATGGAGCTCCTGAACATTTCAGCCGAAGTGTTCGTACGCTTCTCAACAACAGATTCGGTGACCGATGGATTGATAGAGGCGGACCAATTCCATGGCCTCCACGCTCTCCTGACTTTCATTTACGGGGGCATTAGAAAGCTCTTGTCTACGCAACCCCGGTACCAAATGTAGAGACTCTTCGTGCTCGTATTGTGGACGGCTGTGATACAACACGTCATTCTCCAGGGCTGCATCGGCGCAACAGGGATTCCATGCGACGGAGGGTGCATGGATGTATCCTCTCTAACGGAAGACATTTTGAACATTTCCTGTAACAAAGTGTTTAAAGTGTTTGAAGTCACGCTGGTACGTCTGTTGCTGTGTTTTTCCATTCCATGATTAATTTGATTTGAAGAGAAGTAATAGAATGAGCTCTAACATGTAAAGTAAGCGTTTCCGGACACACGTCCACGTAACATATTTTCTTTCTTTGTGTGTGAGGAGTGTGAGGAATGTTTCCTGAAAGTTTGGCGGTACGTTTTTGTAACACCCTGCATATCCCCAGAGTAATAATAAATGAATCTGTAGAGTCATCAGTGGACTAACACTTGACGGCTCCCACTACACGAGATGCTATTTATGAAATTAAAATGATATCCAGACCATTATGTGCTTACAGGCGTTGATAAATATGAATAGGGGAAGTTCAAAATATGTGTCTTGACGGGACTCGAACCCGTGATCTCCTGATTACATGGCAGCCGCTCTGTTTTTTTTTTCCTTTTGTTCGTTTTCGTTCGTTGAATCTGCTCGAGGCGGACGTCGCAAGCCACATTTTTAAGTTCATCGTTGATCCATTAACTCAGCTTTTTTATTACAAAGAGCAGCTAACCCTCAGACTACATTCGACTGAGCCATCGAGAAACAGAGAATAGTGCGACTGCAGGGACTTACATCTAGCACGCACCCCGCGAGGCCCACATTTCCGAATTACTGTCTGCAAACTACATTTTTAGTGCCGCTGCCCACTATACTCATTAGTTGCAGCAATCAATCTACCAATTCTCTGAAGAAGATTTGGCCGGTAAGCCTTATCTGTATGAAGATGGTATCTGTTCTTTCGGAAAAGTCCATGAGAATATATGCCATCTTCATACATACAAATGTTATGTACGTTGTATCTTTCAACATTAGTTCCTATTTATCTGAAGTCAATGAAATAACTACGCAGTACTCCTCACAATGACTCTTTCAGTTGGGTGGCCCATCTGTGTACGTATAATTTCGACTACGAACGACAAGCCTTTGGAACAGCAGGTCTACCCCCGTGAGTTGTAGGAGGAAGCAAGTTCGGCGAAGCAAGTTAGTCACGCCATGTTACTTGCGTCTACGCGGCTCATGCAACCTGAATGAGTCTAATTAGTAACCTTCACAGACTAGTCCAAACAACCATCTTGTCTGGGATTTCCACGCTCTCCCTTGTTGGCCAAAAGTTGTATGTTTCGGTATTCCACCAGTATCTGTGATTGTCCGGGCAGTTAACGTATTTATAACATAACAAGTGGGTCATTTAAGTTGTATCTAATACTCAAAGTTATTTTTATATACACTTCCAGTCTACTTCATCGCAATGAAACTACAATTATACTCCAAGAAAAACGAAAAAAAACCACACTTTTGCACTCAACGAAGGAATTATCGGAACTGAACGGAAATCGGCAGATGTGATGTACATGTGCAAACAAACAAATGATTAGAATTTTAGAAAAATTGGATAATTTATTCAGGATAAAGAGCTTCAAAAAATGGAATAAGTCAACAACGCTTTTATCCACAATTGGCCATTCTGCAAGCGTTATTTCGCTTCGCATTGAGTAAAAGATGTTTTGGATGTCCTCCTGAGGGATATCGTACCAAATTTTGTCCAACTGGTGCGTTAGATCATCAAAATCCCGTACAGGTTGAAGAGCACAGACCATAATGCTCAAATGCTTTAAACTGCGGTGAGATCCGACGATCCTGCCGGCCAGCGTAGTATGACATGCCATGAAAGGCAAGAAAAAGGGCGTAGAATATCTTCAACGTACCGCTGTGGCGTACGTGTGCAGTACGTGTGCCGCAGATGACAACAAAAGAGGTAATGCTAGTAAATGCAACGGCACTCAAGACCATAATCCTTGGTTGTCGGGCGTACCATGGGCGACAATCGGATTGGTATCCAACAACTGTCCGAGCGTCTCCAGGCACGTCTTCAATGATCGTCGGGGCTATGTTCAAAGCGGGGCTCATTACTGAAGACAATTCTACTCCAGTCAGCGAGGTACCAGGCAGAATGTGCGCGACCAGCATTGCCAACGTTGTTGTTGGAGTACAGAGGTCAATAGTATTCGCCAAGGGATGCCATCAGCTCAGCCACCTTTCCGTAAGCTGCGTATTATTTATCTTTGTGATCACTGAAGTGCCAGTCGCACGTAGATTCTATGATAAAGATGAATCTGGGTCTTTGAGAGCTCTCTGACGATTTGTCATCCCTCACGTCATTCCTGCCAACATCATCGAATAGTGGCATCACCATTATTTAAATGTCGACATTCGTTCCTCCGGTTACTCCTACTAGATTCTTTGAATCAAACTGCATGCCCTCTGTGAAATCCTCATATCGACGGATATGTTCAGGCACCCGTCTGCGAGGCATAATTACTGCCCAGTTGAGTACACGGAATGAAACAGGTGAAGACTTTATGCCCTTTTATCGACGTGTTCTCTGTTTACTACACTTGAGAGCTGCGCAGTGAAATTGCGCTTGATCGTGACAGATTTTTTAAATGTATCTAGAGTAAGTCTTTTGTATACAACTACTGGTACGGATCCCACACCGGTGAGCAGTATTCAGGCACTGGGGGACATGTGTACTGTAACCTACTTCCTTTGTTTTAGGACTGTATTTTCTTAGGATTCTTCCAACGAATCTGTCTGGCATCTGCTTTACCGATGACTGATTTTATATGGCCATTCCACTTTAAATCACTCCTAATGCCTACTCCCAGATAACTTATGAAATTAACTGCTTCAAGTTGCTGTCCTGCTATATTGTAGCTAAATGGTAAAGGACCTTCCTTTCTATGTATTCGCAACACATTACACTTGTCTACATTAAGATTCAGTTGCGCTTCCCTGCACCATGCGTCAACTCGTTGCAGATCCTCCTGCATTTAAGTACAATTTTCAATTGCTACCACCTCTCTATATACTTCAGCATCATCCACATAAAGCCTCAGTGAACTTCCGATGATATCCACAAAGTCATTTATATATATTGTGAATAGCAACGATTCTACGACACTCCCCTGCGGCACACCTGAAATCACTCTTGCTTCGGAAGACTTCTCTCCATTGAGAATGTCGAACTGCGTTCTGTTATCTAGGAACTCTTCAAACCAATCACACAATTGGTCTGATAGTCCATATGCTGTTACTTTGTTCATTAAACGACTGCGGGGAACTGTATCGAACGCCTTGCGGAAGGCAAGAAACATCTACCTGTGAACCCGTGTCCATGGCCCTCTGAGTCTCGTGGACGAATAGCGCGAGCTGGGTTTCACACGATCGTCTTTTTCGAACCCCATGCTGATTCCTACAGAGTAGATTTCTAGTCTCGAGACATCCTTTTAATTTCCTTTTAAATGCTATATGGCTATCTGTCAGACTTTTGATGCTATTAGGTAAGTGACCAAAGACTTTTGTGGCAGCATAATTTACCCCCTTCTGAGTCTAAGTTAGATTTAACCTTGAGTACTGAAGACCATCTTTTCTCCTAGTGTTGTAGCCATGTACATTGTTATTCTACAAGTGATCGCCGTTAGAGATATCGGTCTATAGTACTGCAAATCTGTTCGACGTCCCTTCTAGAAAAAGTGATTGACCTGTGCCCTTTTCCAATCTTTTGGAACGCTTCGCTCTTCTAGACACCTACGGTACACCGGTGCAAGAAGGGGGACAAGTTCCTTCGAATACTCTGTGTAAAATCGAACTGGTATCCCATCAGGTCCAGCGGCCTCTCCTCTTTTGAGCGATTTTAATTGTATTTCTGTCCCTCTGTCATCTGTCTTGATGTCTACCATTTCGTCATTTGCGCGACAGTCTAAAGAAGGAACTACAGTGTAGTCATCCTCTGTGATACAGCATTGGGGAAAAAAAATTAGTATATCGGCCATTAGTCTGTCATCCTCTGTTTCAGGACCATTTTGGTCACAGAGTGTCATGACATTTTGTTTTGATCCACCTACTACTTCAACATACGGCCAAAATTTTTCACGATTTTCTGCCAAATCAGTACATAGAAATTTACTTTCGAATTCGTTGAACGTCTCTCGCAGAGCCCTCCATACACTGCATTACGCTTAGTGTAATTTTTGTTTGTCTGCAAGCCTTTGGCTATGTTTATGTTGGCTGTGACGTTCCCTGTTAACACAGTAAAGGTGCACGAAAAACTCTGCTAATGAACGTGAATGGTGTGCTTGAAGGCAAGGGTTTGACAGTACATTCCCAGTTCTATGAGTTACTTCATAGTAGTACGTACATCGGTGCAGGTCGGAATGCCTCTGGCCCATCGGCTCATTTAACCAATACCCATCACAGCTGTTGGCGGCGTTAGGACATTTTGCCGGGACATAACCATTGTCAGCGGCCGCGCCTATTGTCTGGAATGAACCTGGGGCTGAGACAGAGGCCCGATTCAGAGTGACGAGGCGTCCTGTTTAATTAGGGAACAACTCGCCTCACGAAACGGGGTCCCGCTTGAATGCGCCCATCAGCAGCAGCTTCCACCAACGGTTATGTAAGCCAGCAGCGCCCGACCGGTTTCGCTGCGCGGCGCGGCGCGGCGCAACTAAGTGATTGCGGTTACTCATTTACGAAACATTACACCCGCCCGCGTGCCGCTTTAGGAGGCGTGTCTCCGCAAAACTCGCCAGAGAAATGCAGATGCAAAGGGAAAGGGCGCAGGGGGCGACTGGACGCGCGTGAACATTCCATGAGGCGAGGGGGCTGCACGGTCTGCTGAATAAGTAACCCGCATCGAGCGGTAGGAAGCTGCAGCCTTTCTGCACAGCAGAACCTGGAAAATCCCTTCGCAGTTGAGACAGAATTTCATTCCAGGCACAGAATTATCAGATTCACACAACTGAAAGTCTGTGGGTAAGATGGCTCTCTGTGTCTATACGGTATCCCAAACATATTGCACCACACTCGCATTATCACTGGCAACGAACGCACTTTCTACGCTCCTGGAAATTGAAATAAGAACACCGCGAATTCATTGTCCCAGGAAGGGGAAACTTTATTGACACATTCCTGGGATCAGATACATCACATGATCACACTGACAGAACCACAGGCACATACACACAGGCAACAGAGCATGCACAATGTCGGCACTAGTACAGTGTATATCCACCTTTCGCAGCAATGCAGGCTGCTATTCTCCCATGGAGACGATCGTAGAGATGCTGGATGTAGTTCTGTGGAACGGCTTGCCATGCCATTTCCACCTGGCGCCTCAGTTGGACCAGCGTTCGTGCTGGACGTGCAGACCGCGTGAGACGACACTTCATACAGTCCCAAACATGCTCAATGGGGGACAGATCCAGAGATCTTGCTGGCCAGGGTAGTTGACTTACACCTTCTAGAGCACGTTGGGTGGCACAGGATACATGCGGACGTGCATTGTCCTGTTGGAACAGCAAGTTCCCTTGCCGGTCTAGGAATGGTAGAACGATGGGTTCGATGACGGTTTGGGTGTACCGTGCACTATTCAGTGTCCCCTCGACGATCACCAGAGGTGTACGGCCAGTGTAGGAGATCGCTCCCTACACCATGATGCCGGGTGTTGGCCCTGTGTGCCTCGGTCGTATGCAGTCCTGACTGTGGCGCTCACCTGCACGGCGCCAAACAAGCATACGACCATCATTGGCACCAAGGCAGAAGCGACTCTCATCGCTGAAGACGACACGTCTCCATTCGTCCCTTCATTCACGTCTGTCGCGACACCACTGGAGGCGGGCTGCACGATGTTGGGGCGTGAGCGGAAGACGGCCTAACGGTGTGCGGGACCGTAGCCCAACTTCATGGAGACGGTTGCGAATGGTCCTCGCCGATACCCCAGGAGCAACAGTGTCCCTAATTTGCTTTGAAGTGGCGGTGCAGTCCCCTACGGCACTGCGTAGGATCCTACGGTCTTGGCGTGCATCCGTGCGGTCCGGTCCCAGGTCGACGGGCACGTGCACCTACCGCCGACCACTGGCGACAACATCGATGTACTGTGGAGGCCTCACGCCCCACGTGTTGAGCAATTCGGCGGTACATCCACACGGCCTCCCGCATGCCCACTATACGCCCTCGCTCAAAGTCCGTCAACTGCACATACGGTTCACGTCCACGCTGTCGCGGCATGCTACCAGTGGTAAAGACTGCGATGGAGCTCCGTATGCCACGGCAAAATGGCTGACACTGACAGCAGCGGTGCACAAATGTTGCGCAGCTAGCGCCATTCGACGGCCAACACCGCGGTTCCTGGTGTGTCCGCTGTGCCGTGCTTGTGATCATTGCTTGTACAGCCCTCTCGCAGTGTCCGGAGCAAGTATGTTGGGTCTGACACACCGGTGTCAATGTGTTCTTTTTTCCATTTCCAGGAGTGTATTACGGTGCTAATGGACTCAACGATTACTGCAGAGGAATGATTTTATAAATAGCAATGATATACAGGGTGGTCCATTAATAGTGACCTGGCCAAATATCTCGCGAAATAAGCATCAAACAAAAAAAACTACAAAGAACGAAACTCGTTGTTGTGTACATAGTTCCGCGTAGTGAGCGCGTACACAACTTTCCCACTACAGCGCGCCCCGCTAAGCACAACAGCGCAGGCGCAGCGCTCGTCCGTCTCCGCACTACGAGTTGGCGCTGCCTTGGAGACAGACCAAATTCTGCTTCCGCCGATCCGCGTATTAATATGTAACGCAGCCAATGAGATTGCTGCTAACGTGGTACCTTTTTTCCTCTAGGATCACACTCGCGCAGTGATACCTGAACGCTCGAGGTATTACAACGAGTGTTAATACCTCCGATTAGTCAGTCTGCAACAGTCTCCATCAGTCTGCATTAGTCTATAGTCAAGTTTCAGTCTGCGCCTAATAGGTTTATCATAATCCTGTACATAGCCATGAAGATAAATGAATAGACACTTTGTCAAGTATCAGAGATATGAGAGAATAAGATTAACGTAGCAAGAACAAAGGAACTTCAAATTGTCAATTGCAAATAGCATCCTGAATCAAGTTAAGTAAGGTCTATGCTTTTTATTATTTTAATAAATGTGTGTGAAAATTAATCGAGTTCTGTTTTAAGTTGGTCACCGTTAATCTGATACTCTAAGCGTGCAAGTCGCATTTCTATCGTCTGACCTAACAGCAGAAGATAAACACGTCACGATAAACCTCAAGACATATTGCTGACACTCGACTACTTCGTTAGAGCGATGAGTCAAATAATCAGATGGTGTGTGTACAGAAGATCTTACAGTATGCACACCACACTCGTCTAGCTTGAAGGGGCAAACGAGATGGCGCTATGGTTGGCCCGCTAGATGGCGCTGCCATAGATCAGACGGATATCAACTGCGGTTTTTTTTTTTTTTAAATAGGAACCCCCATGTCTATTACAGCGCCATCTATCACGAAGCGAAAATAGTGGTCCAACTAAAACATTCATATTTCTTTATGTACTACACGAATATGTAATAAATAATGGGGGTTCCTATTTAAAGAAAAGAACGCAGTTGATATCCGTTTGACCTATGGCAGCGCCATCTAGGGGGGCAACCATAGCGCCATCTGGTTTCCCCCTTCAAGCTAGACAAGTTTCGTTCTTTGTAGTGTTTTTCGTCCGATGCTTATTTCATGAGATATTTGGCCCGGTCACTATTAACGGACAACCATGTATTGTACAATAAAAATTCTGCTGGGGTTGTATAGCTTCTGCTGGAAGTGGATGTTGGGGTACTGTTTTAAAAAAGAAAAACCCAGATTTTTTAAATTCATCTAACAGTGCTGAACAGCCTGCTGGTAGTAAAAAGAGATCCAGTAAATGTTATAACTGAGTTACGACAATTTTACGGATCATTCTGTAATTTTAGGTGGTTGTAGGCAGCAGTGGAATAAAACATTGTGATAACAGCATTACAAGAATCATCAAAGCAATTGCGGGGTCGTCCAAACATAAATTCAGATTAGATTCGCTTTTCCTTCCATGGACACAAAAATGAGATGGTTCTTGTGGGTGTGGAGCATGTCACAAAGTATAACATAAAAAAAGATAGAACATTTGAATATAATACTCACTTCGCGGATCATTTATCGTGGTATTGCCAAAATATGAGAATACATTACAGTAAAACGGGACTGCTAATATTTATAGAATTAATACACTGCCAGAACGAAACATATCTCTTTTAATAAATTTATCATACCAAAATTCCTGATCTTCACTGTTGTGACCAAGTGCTATCGAAATTTAAATCTAACACACATGTTTACTTAACTGTTACAGGTATAACAGTCCCTGTTACGATGTTCATCCGTAGAGTAAAAGGAGTTGCCTACCAAAAGCAGAAAATGTGTCGTCTGTGTAATATACAATCACCCTAAAGTTGCAGAGCTCTAAATCTAGAATGCCTGTACAAACACACAATAATGGCTGGAGATTTTAACATAAAGTTCCTAAACAACAGCCCTTCAGCGTCAAAATTAACGCGTTTTCTTTCCTGTTCAAATCTTACACTTATTCCTCTCGAGCCTACTCACCATTAAGTACACACTCACACGTTTATAGATATTTTCGCTACAAAAATACCGAATGGAGTTATTCGCACGGACCAGGCCTCGGCACTTGGCCTGTCCGTCCATGATATAATATTCATGACCTACTGGCTGCGATGCGCGAAGACCAAACTGCAAGTGGCTATTTTTAGGGATTTTAAGCGCATAAAACATCTGAGATTATAACTGACGCCTATGATATCTTCTCGGCAGGCAACGTCTGGTAGTTGTCCCGAAATCAATAACGATTTGTCGTATTTCACTGAGAGCATCATCAAATTATATGATAAACTTGCTCCCTTAAAAACAGTGAGAGTAAGGAGAAAAACTGCTCCATGGCTCAAAGATCACCTCAAACACCCGATGAATGTCAGAGACGCAGCAGATATTTCATACAAACTACACTCGACCCCTGATAACTATTCCACCGACAAGCAGCTACACAATCGAGTTAGTCAGTCTGTGAGAAATGCAAAACTCAGATATGCCGACTTACTAACTGAGAACATCAACAGGCCTGCTGTCTTGTGGAAAAATCTTCGATGCCTAGGTATAGGCAAACCTAAATCTGCTGATGAACCTCTCGTTACAGCTGAGGATCGAAATGATTAGTTTGCCACGACATCTCCACCCTATCAAGACATAAGGGCTCGAACAATAAATGCCCTGGTCTTTAACGTTTCCGTGTGTGATTCAACCGAAAATTTTTTTCTTCAGCTGGTAATTCCTAACACGGTCAGGAAATCCATAGAGCGAATCCATTCGGCAGCCGCAGGACATGATAATATAACGGTGTAAATCATCAATTTTCTTGTCGTCCTACTACTTCCCAAGATGACTGACATCTTTAATCGCTGTCTGACGTCCAACATTTTTCCTACAACTTGAAAGAAGGAGCTCATAAAACCATTACCAAAGATGGAATCTGCCAAACAACCCTCTGATTACAGGCCCATTTGCATTCTACCAGCACTGTCCAAGGCGTTAGACCACATAGTTCACGAACAGATTACCAATTAATTAACACTGAATAACCTCTTAGATTAATATCATTCTGGTTTCCGGAAAATCGCAACACAACGACTGCTCTTATAAAAGTGACTGACGAATTAAAACATGCCATGGACAAACAACAGGCTACTATTATGTGCTTCCTAGATTTCCGCAAAGCTTTGGACACTGTTGACTTTGACATTCTGCTTGCTAGAATGACACGTCTAAATTTTTCTTTAAGCGTTGTACAGTGGTTCCACCCATACCATAAATTTCGCCAGCAGTGTGTAATAGAAGGTACTAAAAGATCGCAATGAAAGGACGTTGTATCAGGATCAGTATTGGGCCCATTACTTTTCTCATTATATGTTAATGATGAGTCAACTATTTTCTCCCACTGCATATACCATCTGTACGTTGATGACCTTCAGTTATATCTCAGTACAAGTCAAGCAAATCTGCACACAGCTATCGATCATGTAAACGCTGAGCTTGGAGATAATACTTGACCACCACTAAGGCTGGACTGAACACACTGCTGCAGTCTGCAAGAAAGTTTCTGCATTCCTTCATTGTCTGCAGAAATATAAAAAATCATTTCCGTTTGAGCCTAAGAAGAGGCTCGTAGAAACTTTAACACTCCCTATTCTCGACTATGGCGATGCTACTGTTCAAGGACTTTCGTACGAAAACACTTGAACTGGCGATTAATGTTTACGTCCAATATATTTGTGACGTTCGTTACTACGATCATATCACTCCACCCTATGAATAATTATCGTGGCTACGTGCTCATAAACGTAGGGACTACCATACTTTATGTTCACTCCATCGTCTTCTCAATCATCAGACTCCCTCTTACTTATCCTCAGCCATTACATTACTATCTGTACAGCACAGCAGAAATACTCGTTCTCAACAAAGTAAGATCCTCTCAGTACCACCACACAACACCGTCATGTTTTATAAATCACTTTCCGTATCTGGAACCCGACTTTGGAACAATCTCCCTCAAAATATCAGAGAAATTAAATCACATTCAGGCTTCAAAAAGCAGCTAATGGCTCACCTTCTCTCGCAGTAGCTACCTCTCCCATATATTGGTCTGCAGCCCACAGTCTTCATCCCCCCCCCTCCCCCTCCGCCTACAACTTTTCCCTTCTCCTCGCTTACAGAGTTATTTACTTAAATCATGTCCTCTGTTATTACTGGCATTCAAATATTCTTGTTCTTCATCCTTTCTTTTTCTGACAGTACTAAAAATAATTTAAATTGTTTTAAACAAGTCTGCATGACTTTAATGCACTTTGTTTTATTATCTACTCTGTAGGAATCAGCATGGGTTTCGAAAAAGACGGTCGTGTGAAACCCAGCTCGCGCTATTCGTCCAAGAGACTCAGAGGGCCTTAGACACGGGTTCACAGGTAGATGCCGTGTTTCTTGACTTCCGCAAGGCGTTTGACACAGTTCCCCACAGTCGTTTAATGAACAAGGTAAGAGCATACGGACTATCAGATCAATTGTGTGATTGGATTGAGGAGTTCCTAGATAACAGAACGCAGCATGTCATTCTCAATGGAGAGAAGTCTTCCGAAGCAAGAGTGATTTCAGGTGCGCGGCAGGGGAGTGTCATAGGACCGTTGCTATTCACAATATACATAAATGACCTGGTGGATGACATCGGAAGTTCACTGAGGCTTTTTGCAGATGATGCTGTGGTGTATCGAGAGGTTGCAACAATGAAAAATTGTACTGAAATGCAGGAGGATCTGCAGCGAATTGACGCATGGTGCACGGAATGGCAACTGAATCTCAATGTAGACAAGTGTAATGTGATGCGAATACATAGAAAGATAGGTCCCTGATCATTTAGCTACAAAATAGCAGGCCAGCAACTGGAAGCAGTTAATTCCATAAATTATCTGGGAGTACGCATTAGGAGTGATTTAAAATGGAATGATCATATAAAGTTGATCGTCGGTGAAGCAGATGCCAGACTGAGATTCATTGGAAGAATCCTAAGGATATGCAATCCGACAACAAAGGAAGTAGGTTACAGTACGCTTGTTCGCCCATTGCTTGAATACTGCTCAGCAGTCTGGGATCCGCACCAGATAGGGTTGATAGAAGAGATAGAGAAGATCCAACGGAGAGCGAAAGCGTTACGGAGATGATAGATAAACTCCAGTGGAAGACTCTGCAGGACAGACGCTCAGTAGCTCGGTACGGGCTTTTGTTAAAGTTTCGAGAACATACCTTCACCGAAGAGTCAAGCAGTTTATTGCTCCCTCCTACGTATATCTAGCGAAGAGACCATGAGGATAAAATCAGAGAGATTAGAGCCCACACAGAAGCATACCGACACTCCTTCTTTACACGAACAATACGAGACTGGAATAGAAGGGAGAACCGATAGAGGTACTTAGGGTACCCTCCGCCACACACCGTCAGGTGGCTTGCGGAGTATGGATGTAGATGTAGATGTAGATTATTGCCATTTATCCTTACTTTCATTATTGTGAACTGTTGTTGTTGTTGTGGCACATTCTATTCAATACCTCCTCATTAGTTATGTGATCTACCCATCCAATCTTCAGCATCCTTCTGTAGCACCACATTTCGATAGCTTCTATTCTCTTTTTCCCTAAACTATTTATTGTCCACGTGAACTATTATTATTAACTATTATTATTAATATTATTATTACTACTATTATGATTACTATCATCTCTATGATTGTCATCATTTTCATGAATCTTTTGGTAATATATCTGTACTTGTTGTTCCTGGTCAGATGTAAGAGAGAGCCTTAAGGCCCCAATCTTATTAGGCTAGATAAGCAAATAAATATATAAAATAAATAAACAAAGGTTTTCTAACTCTGTTTAAACCATGCCTTACATGAAACCAAAATTTTAGTGGTTGCTTACAATTTTTTGGATTAAGGTAAGTGATTTTTATGACATTATGCAGATTATTACTATTATAGGTGTTGATACTACGTATTGGGCTATTGGCTGGAAATAGAGAAGTATTATTTGCAACAAATTTCATTAAAGAATAAATATACTGAGAAGGAGTATTGACCAGGTTTCTAGGTGACGTTTACGACAGTATCAAAAACAAGTCTTAAAACTTACGCTGTGTTTGACGAGTTACCCCAACAATATGATCCCATATGATTTAATAGAATGAAAGTAAGCAAAGTACGCTAGACATTTGACGTTACGGCGTCGCACGGAGCGCCCGTGTTTGAACTCCCCGCCGGTGTCGGCAACAGGGAAGAGCGCGCCGCCGGAGAACAGCGGTTGTCCGCCAGCGGCGAAAGAGGGCGCCCTGGTGGAAGACGCGAAGCAGTATGGCGCTCTGCAAGGAGGAGCTGAGTGGGATTCCTGTCATCGTCTAGAAAGGAACAAACGGTTCCAGCACGCTGTCGTGAGGGGAAAGAAGGACGTGTGCGAACACTGCCTGTGGTGGTCCGTGTTGTGGAGATGCGATGGGAAATTGTCGGTACAGAGGTTAGGGCAGAATGGCGTTGGAGTTAGTTGGCAAAAAGTAGCATCTAATGAAAACAGTGTTCTGCTCACTTGGGATAAAATATAGTGTCTTCTGTAAGCAATCTGCTTTGGGCGTTAAATTTCTAACTGTGGAATAGGTGTATACGGACGAACTTGCCTGCTACGGCAGTTCAAGTATACTAAACTTGTAGGGCATTCTTGCCGCTGGTGTTGCGCGGTACCTCTGTTTCTACGTGCTTTGTATAGAAATAAAAGAAGCTTTCACGATACATGTCAGTTGTGCCGAAGCAGTTACTTGATGGACAGAAATTCTCACAAATTTGTTGACTGGTAAGGTCACTATTGTGAGCTTTCCAGTTAAGTTATCGAGCTGTTGCAGTCTTTTCATGTGTCAGATACTTGTACATGACTTTGTTTCCTAAGTGATTGGGTGAAGTTGTTAACGTGGTTACTACTATTGTAGAATTTTCGCGGTGGAGAGGCCTGTCAAAGGAAATTGTGATTGTGCGTGCTCCTAGCATATGAGTTAGCTTTGGTGATTACGGCTTATGTGATGAGTTGGGGATTAGGACGATGAGCGGTTGGGGTGTAATTAAAAACATTGGCTAAGGTCACTGTGTCGGCAACGAATGAAATTCGGACCAAATCACTATCGTCCACTTGTCGTTTGTAACCATTTTCGTGCTAGTTTTGGTAACTGCGCAAGAGTTGAAAATCTGAGCAGTCGATAGTGTATTTGTAATGATCTTTTTGTTTTGGCTTTAGTAGCCATTTGTAAGAGGGCTCGAAAAAATGTGTGTAAAGGTGAGTTGTCAAGATACGTTTAATTGTTCTAAAGAAAGCTATTGCGTACCAACTGGTATGGTACAGTCGTTCAACTGTGACTGTGTAACATGTACTGTAATATTTTTATATTTTTGCAATTGATGCCTGATGTTTCTAAATTCTAGTGCCACTTGGTTTCTAGGGAAGAAAACAAGTGACTAATACTTCATTGTTACTGTGTTAAGTATCTTGTTTTTTTTTATTTTTAAATTATTGCAACTATTTTAAATTTGATGCTAACAGTAGGGTATTCTATATCTGCCTCCCGCCCTTGTGGAAGGCAAGGCTGTTAAAAGAAAATAAATGAAAGTTGTTTGAGCTTCTCTTCTCCTCTGAACTGCAATGTGCCTTAAATTATTAAGAATATTCGTGATGAAGAAAGAAAAGAAAACGTGCACATTAATTTCTCTAACTTGATCTAATATATAAAACGAGAATCGTTATTGTCAATCTTTAAAGCTTTAGTTTTAAGGGCTCCAAGTTTCATACGAGGTTCATGTAAGTTGGATTATGCAACACTGTTAAGGGAATGATGTTCTCTTCATCTAACAGTGCATGTAGTTAACGTCCAACGTCTCACGATGTTACTATTCGCTTAGGGATGTGGCTAGCTTCATAAGAGTGTGACGCTGACTGTTCTCTCAGACATCAGATTAAACACGAGAACATGAGCTATCTTATTTTCAGGGTTAATGTGGTTTCTGCATGTACGGCTGCTGCTGACCTGGAAAACATTTACAAGTAAAGGAAAATTACCTGCGTCGTTCTTTAACATACGCAGTTGACTGCGTCCTGGACTACCTGAAATAATATAAAACTCTGATCAACTGTTTGTATTGCTAGCACATTTTACTTCTCTTTTAGAGAATATATGGGCACCGCGCACAGCTGTAGGTGAGTTTAGAGACTGTTGCAGCAATGGTGGCCAACGCTTGACATACATCTGCTAAACTGAAAATGCAAAAACTCGGAAGAAAGGTGCTTTACACACATATGAACATTAAATAAAATCGCTTATTTTATGTTAACGACCAATAATTATATTATGAGATAAACTAAAACTCCTGCCGAACAGGACATGAAGGCTCAACGGTACCGACCGGCCGCCGTGTCATCCTCATCCCATAGGCGTCACTGGATGTGGATATGGAGAGGCATATCCGCTCTCACTGCCTGATGTCGGTTTCCGAAACCGGAGCCGCCACTTCTCAATCACGTAGCTCCTCAGTTTGCTCACAACTGCAGAATCCACCCCTCTTGCCAACAGCGCTCGGCAAACCGGATGGTCACCCAGCCACGTGCTAGCCCATCCAGAGAGCGCTTAACTTCGGTGATCTGACGGGAACCGGTGTTACCATTGCGGAAAGGCCGTTGGCTCATTATGAGATAACAAACAGAAAATTACCCCATTCACGTAATAAAATGTTAGCTCACTTCTTCCAAGGACTCGAACAGAAGAAGTTTTACTAGTCTAACAGCCCTTACACTGTTAGTGTTAACAATTAACGATTTACGACTACTCTCATAGTTTACTAGATTTTGTGCTTTTGTCACTTCGAGTCTTCATAGGCCAAAAATGTTTTATTTAGGAGTTTTTGCATATCCAGCTGGTAAAACACAACCCATCAGAGCCCACACCTACTACGAACTTGTTCTTGCTACCAGTTTTTCTTTATATTTTTATCTCCTGCACCTGAAATCATTCACACTGAAAATACATAGTTGTTTAGGAACTAGCGCTTCTGCGGTATGCCCTTCGCAACTGAATTTATTATCGAATTGTAATGCCAGAAATTTAATTTCTTCTATCTCCATTTCTTCGTATGTTGCACGCATGCTGTAAGGAAATCTCTTACAGGTTCTAAAATTGATAAATTGGGTCTTTTCAAAGTTTAATGACCGTGAATTAGCGTTAAACCATTTATTAATGTCACTGAAAATTTGATTAGCAGCCATTTAGAAAATAATCTGTGTTTGACCTGGTATTTGTTGCAATGGTTGTATCATATACAAACAAAACAAACTTAGCATCTGGCAATGTGACAGACGTGAGATGGGTGCGATAGCAGGGGTGGCACGTCGCAACAAAACCACAAAGAGTACAGTCGCTGCGTACTGCACTGACGAAAGAACAACGCCCGCGCAGCCACGCCTCCTAGAGCACTGGTAAGCTATCGCAGATGATGCTCTGATCATGGCTGAATGGAGGAAGCACGGTCCTGTTCACAGTTGACGATTAAGGCGACAGCAGCGTCTTAGATAGGTATCAGTGCATTAAATGTCACGGGCAGAACTTAATATCGACACCCTATCCCTTATTCCTCTAGTGAAGGTGATGCTCTCATATTCAGAAATAGTCGCCAATACTCACAACATTCCCATGGAAATGTACTGTAAAAAGTTAAGGAAATATTCATAACTATATTTTTATAAAGTGAAATAATATTTTTCAAGGCATAGTTCCACTCAGTCTCATCCAGGAGGAAACCAAAGAACATACAGCTGTGCAGGCGAGTGTATTTTCAAAGGCACAACAACGATTTTTATTGGCCATATGATACCTGATGTTGTGTAATGGCGTCGTCTATGTCTCATTAAGCTTAAATGTCTGCAGACCTACATTTTTCTTTTGTCATCAGTCTTCTGACTGATTTGATGCTGCCCGTTGCAAAACCCTATAATGTGCCAACATTTTCATCTTAGTGTAGCAATTTCAGCTTGGATAACAAATTTCCTAAGATGCTATCCCTTCATCTTTTTAGTGTTTTCCGTATACTCCTTTAAAAAAATGGTTCTAATGGCTCTGAGCACTACGGGACTTAACATCTGAGGTCATCAGTCCCCTAGAACTTAGAACTACTTAACCCTAACTAACCTAAGGACATCACACACATCCATGTCCGGGACAGGATTCGAACCTGCGACCGTAGCGGTCGCGCGGTTCCAGACTGAAGCGCCTAGAACCACTCGGCCACTCCGGCCGGCAAGAAGACTTACAGGTTGTGATGAATAGAATGAACAGTGTGATACCTTGGAGAACAAGTGCGTCATAAACTACGTTCCTGAAGTTAAATCGAGAATCCACATTTATTAACACTATTCTGCATTATCCGGTCGTGGGTATTCAGACGCCCTGTTCAGCATTTCTTCCCTGTACCGCTGTCGCTTCAGAGTACCAGTTCCCATTGCCATTGAAACAAGCAACTGAAACTGATGTTAACATATTTATCTGTAATTCCGCAATAAAGCTAAAGCGTTGCTTCCAAAAACAGATGCTTCAGACTGACGCTTCTTCATGGCTAATTTGTTAACGAGTTCAAGAAAGTACGTATACTTGTTACTTTTAGGGTAAGAAACGAACACTACCACCTTCCCGTCAGTAGGAAATAAATTCCCGTTCCTTTCTGTGTCCCCACATTCGAAACATGGAAAAATGGTTCTCACATAAACACCTAGGTAAATGAAAGTAACAACGAGAAGCATAGAATGTTCGAATTTCAGAAATAAATGGTTTAAAATAGGTTACATTTCCCACACTCGGCACGTAGCAAAATTTTGTATTAAATATGGCGACACACCAAATCGCAGCATATGAAACAAGTGGTTGTGCATTGTAGTACTTAGCAATAAAATACCTATCTTTCTTGATGCACAGAATTTTTATTTGAACCCAGGCCGAGCGGCTCTAGGCGCTTCAGTCCGGAACCGCGTTGGAGTTGCAGTCGCAGGTTCGAATCCTGCCTCAGGTATGGATGTGTGTGATGTCCTTAGGTTAGTTAGGTTTAAGTAGTTATAAGTTCTAGGGGACTGATGACCTCAGATGTTACGTCCCATCGTGCTTAGAGCCATTTGAACCGTTTATGCACCCAAACAAGTTTCACTTTTATAAGATGGCATCACCTGCGCGTGTCCTCGAATATTATATGACTTTCCTTTTTCTCACATTGTTTTTAAGCTAACGTAAATAATTTATAATACAATGAAAAGGTGCATAGAGTAAAACAAAGTAATCCATTAAGTAAAAATTATGCAGTTTTCCCATGTGAAAAATCGGTTGCAAGTAGCTCGGTTTCGCGTAAAGTCACTGTAATTTTGAAATACAACATTAATTCAACGGTAGTTTTCGTTGCCTAGTGCGTAATTTGTTTCTAAAACTAATGCGGACTTTCTGTTTTTTTTTGTTTTTGAGCACGGGTGCATTTGTGTGATAGCGCGCGCGCGTGTGTGTGTATGTGTGTGTGTGTGTTTGTGTGTGTGTGTGTGTGTGTGTGTATGTGTATACGCAAGAGATAGTTTCAAAATATATAAAACTTGGAGAAGAACAGGATTTGTGCCTGTATACTGGGACGTTTGTCTAGTATGTAATAAATTGTGAACGGTGAGTTGCTTGCTGCGTTCATTTGGTCTTTGAACAGTAGTTTCATTTTCTCTCTATGTATTGTGTATGCGATAGCTTCCTTGTAAAGTTAGCAGATCTCTCTTATTATTTAATTTCCGTACCTTTATCGTTATGTCACACCTCAAGTTCTGATACTGTAAAATCTTTGCACTGAGCCCCGAAATTTCTACCACTTTTTCTTCCGTACCTTCCACGAAATGTGTTGCACAGTAATTTGTATATTCCTGCCTTATAATAGATGTCTGTCCCTTTTTTTGTTTTTTATGCACTTTAGATTGAACTGTTTTTTATACCTGTTTTAAGCGTGGTTTCTTGAAAAGATTTGTTAGCTTATGGAGTTTGTGCCTGTCTGTCATTTCTTAACTACCACAAATATATTTTCATCTTGTCATGTGTGCTGCATGTCATTATTGTTTTGTAATTGTGTATGCCTGTTTGTGTACTGTTATGCCGTCATTTGTGGCTATGTGTGTATTGCAAGACCCTCACACGATAATGAATCACATCCGTCATATTTAACAAACATGGAACAATCGTGAACAAAGGCAGTTAGGTGGATGCAGTATTTCTTGGCTTCGTAAAAATATTTGACTTGCTTTATTAGTAGAATTACTACTCCATGGGGACCCTAAAAGAATTTGGGGCTTGGTTGGAGATATTTTTGTAGGGAGGAAGCATTAGATTAACGACAAGAGTAACTTCAAGCGTGCCCCAGGGAAGTGTATTGGAAACCTGGTTGTTCCTGTTATATATTAACGACCCGCCAGTCAATATTAACAGTAACCTTGGGCTTTTCCCATATGATGCCATTATCTATAATGGTGAACCATCTGAATATAATATTCAGTTAGATCTTGATAAGATTTCAAATTACTTGGGGACTTGGCAATGTGCTTTAAATATACATAAATCATTCTGGTTTAAAATCAGGCTAGTCATATAAACACGTTGTATTTGAAGTGTCTGTGTTGCACTATGTGTTGAAATGTGCTTCAGGCATGCGTGCTTGTCGGAAGGAAACTGCATAGTGCATCGTATAACAGACACTGCAAATATATAGGATGGTACAAAAAGGTACGGCCAAACTTTCAGGAAACATTCCTCACACACAAATAAAGAAAAGATGTTATGTGGACATGTGTCCGGAAACACTTAATCTCCATGTTAGAGCTTATTTTAGTTTCGTCAGTATGTACTGTACTTCGTCGATTCATCGCCAGTGGCCTAATTGAAAGAAGGTAATGATGACTTCGGTGCTTGTGTTGACATGCGAGTCATTGCCCTACAGTACTAGCATCAAGCAGATCAGTACGTAGCATAAACAGGTTAGTGTTCATCACGAACGTGGTTTTGCAGTCAGTGCAATAATTACAAATGCGGAGTTGGAAGATGCCCATTTGATGTATGGATTAGCACGGGCAATAGCCGTGGCGCGGTACGTTTGCATCGAGACAGATTTCCAGAACGAAAGGGTCCCGACAGGAAGACGTTCGAAGCAATTGATCGGCGTCTTAGGGAGCACGGAATATTCCAGCCTATGACTCGCGACTGGGGAAGACCTAGAACGACGAGGACACCTACAATGGACAAGGTAGTTCTTCGTACAGTTGACGATAGCGCTAACGTCAGCGTCAGAGAAGTTCCTGCTGTACAAGGCAACGTTGACCACGTCACTGTATTGAGAGTGCTACGGGAGAACCAGTTGTTTCCGTACCATGTACAGCGGGTGCAGGCACTATCAGCAGCTGATTGGCCTCCACGGGTACACTTCTGCGAATGGTTCATCCAACAATGTGTCAATCCTCATTTCAATGCAAATGTTCTCTTTACGGATGAGGCTTCATTCCAACGTGATCAAATTGTAAATTTTCGCAATCAACATGTGTGGGCTGACGAGAATTTCCACGCAATTGTGCACTCACGCCATGAACACAGATTTTCTGTGAACGTTTGGGAAGGTACTGTAGGTGATGTCTTGATTGGCCCCCATGTTCTTCCACCTACGCTCAATGGAACACGTTATCATGATTTCATACGGGATACTCTACCTGTGCTGCTAGAACATGTGGTTCATGCACGATGGAGCTCCTGCACATTTCAGTCGAAGTGTTCGTACGCTTCTCAGCAACACATTCGGTGACCGATGGATTGGTAGAGGCGGACCAATTCCATGGCCTCCACGCTCTCCTGACCTCAACCCTCTTGATTTATGGGCGCATTTGAAAGCTCTTGTCTACGCAACCCCCGTACCAAATGTAGAGACTCTTCGTGCTCGTATTGTGGACCACTGTGATACAATACGCCATTCTCCAGGGCTGCATCAGCGCATCAGGGATTCCATGCGACGGAGGGTGGATGCATGTATCCTAACGGAGGACATTTTTAACATTTCCTGTAACAAAGTGTTAGACGTCACGCTGGTACGTTCTGTTACTGTGTGTTTCCATTCCATGATTAATGTGATTTGAAGAGAAGTAATAAAATGAGCTCTAACATGGAAAGTAAGCGTTTCCGGACACATGTCCACATAACAAATTTTCTTTCTTTGTGAGTGAAGAATGTTTCCTGAAAGTTTGGCCGTACCTTTTTGTAACACCCTGTACATATTATGACTTTTTAACATTATTAAGGTAAATACATTGTTTGTTCTCAATCAAAATCTTTCATTTGCTAACTATGCCTGTCAGTAATTAGTGTCTCAGTAGTTCTTTTATTTAGCTGGCGGTATTGTTGCTCGCTGTGTTGCAATAGTTCAAGTAACGAAGATTTTTCTGAGGTAAGTTTTTCATGAAAGGTATAGGTTATTTTTAGTCAGGGCCATTCTTTTTTACGGATTATTGAAAGTCACATTGCGTTGCGCTAAAAATATTGAATGTCAGTTTAGTGATGATCAGAATGAGTAAAGAAAGAAATGTCTGAGTACGTTCAATTTTGCTCAACTGTTTGAAAATCAAATAAAGTAAGAGGTTTGCCACCACAGTAATTCAGAAATTTTTCTAATGGGAGGTTACAACTGGAGTCATGGACGGCTGCAATCTGATATTAATGGCACACGCAGGAAAAATGCAAGTACGTGGTCTCGCGTTCGGTTAATTCGGAATGCAGGTACTTCGCAACGAGCCTCTGAAACCCCGGTGGATTCCAGTGTTCAGGTGTACCCGTTTGCTGGTCTGCCAAACCAATTTGACTTCGTGCCATGACTGTCCGTGACGGAATATGTCAAATGCTTAGATGGCCGACTCATAACAATTAAGAACGTCCACGTGTCACTTGTTGTGTACGTCATGCTAGAAGCAGAACCTGTGATTGTTCAGATGGTGATTGGAACAAGATCTAAGTGAAACACTAGCAAAGGACACAAGTCTCACCATTTAGGTAATTACCTGCAGTTCTTTGCTAGAGAAATACCAGTACAAGAGTGCCCTCTTCTCTTTCTCTCAGGTTTCCTCGCCAGTTCGGTAGCATAGCACATTTACATCTTAGACATCTCCCACTTAAGCAGAAGCCAATTACGAGCTGGAGCGCAGCATTCGAAGCAGGGAGACTGCTCCTTGCTCTGTATACACAGATGTGACCAGTCAGCGACTTCAAAAATAATTGGGAGAAAAGGAAAAAAGATTCAGCTTCGCGGCCTCTTTCCCATGCATTTACGCTGTGTCTTTGCTAAAAGCATGACCTTGATGAAACCACAGGCCTCCATAAAAAGTTCGTTTCTTCCATGTTGCGTCCCTTTTGAACTTCCCAAAGAACGGCCATAAACTCGCTAAAAGCCTCGTGTCTTCACAAATATATTCTGTAGCTGAATCTGGACATCTGGGCGCCACTGACCTGTCCCACACAAATTCGCAGAAACACACAATCATCTATTGGGCATCCTGCCTAACAGGGGCCCATGCTCTGCTTTATTGACGGTCATCAACGCTCTGCCCATATCAGTGACGACTTCTTGCTGCTAGTCAGCCTACCTGAGCGCGGCCGCCGGCCGTGGTAGTCTCGCGGTTCTAGGCGCGCAGTCCGGAACCGTGCGACTGCTACGGTCGCAGGTTCGAATCCTGCCTCGGGCATGGATGTGTGTGATGTCCTTAGGTTAGTTAGGTTTAAGTAGTTCTAAGTTCTAGGGGACTGATGACCACAGCAGTTGAGTCCCATAGTGCTCAGAGCCATTTGAACCATTTTTTGAGCGCGGCCGCCGACCGACCGGCGCCATCCAACGTGTCTACACGATGAGACTGAGGAACTTGGCAGTCATCAAATGTTTTCACCCAGGTTCTGCAGGAAAAAATGGTCCCAGTGGCCCTCAGCCGCTGTACGCTTTTACTGCAGTCGTTTAAATCGGCACCCTCTTCCTTTGAACGCAGGTAAAGCTTACTGGTATTCCTTCACTAGAGCACACAAGCAAGAGCGTTAACAACTGCCAACCATTTCAGCATATGAATCAAGTCAGATTGCATCCTGTATAGCAATCATGTAATAAATGTCATATTCCATTAAGAAGCAGAACACCATATCAGAAGTGAGAGTGTCCTGCAATCTTTCAGAGACACGTAACGCGTTGGGGTCCTGCCCACTCGTTTCATATAGGGTGCCTAAAGGACGCTGCTTTCCCGGATAGCTATAGAACAGTTCAAGCAATTCACATTAATGTTCTTTATCAGAATAAAGTAGATTGACAATACTTAACTTTGGTTCACAAGAATTTGTCGCAAGCGATTGGCGACATGCAATCAATGTCTCTAGCTATATACAATGCCCATGCAGGTAATGGATATGGATCACTAATCATGACTCTTCTAGTGCTCTCTTCTAGTAGGGGACTACTAGTGCCCGTCCTCTACTGTCCGGCAGAGGCTGGCAGAAGCGACGCTTATATGCTCTTCGGCTGGACGCTGCTCCTGTCGTGATGCAGTCCTAGTTAGAGAACTAGTGGCTGACGACATCTCACAGCCTTCTCTTCTCTTGCTTTCTTCGTGCTGGCTCTGGTCTTTGCGCCGGGACAGAATGAACCAGGTGTTCGTTTAGGTGCTATAAAAGTACAGTACTTCAGCTCTGCTGTCCGGCGACAGATAACCCTAGACGAAATGGTTTAAATGGGTCTAAGCACTATGGGACTTAACATCTGAGGTCAGAAGTCCCCTAGACGTAGAACTACTTAAACCTAAGGACATCACACACATCCATGACCGAGGCAGGATTCGAACCTGCGACCGTAGCAGCAGCGCGGTTCCAGACTGAAGTGCCTAGAACCGGCCGGCTAACCCTAGAAGAGCGCCAGGGATGTTGACTGGGGCCGTTCCGAGTCGCCAAAGGTTTTGGTGCCTTTTCAGAAATAAGAATCTCTGGCGGACGTATCGTGAAGTGGCTGACACGGGGCAAGCGTTTGGTATGGTGTCCGAGTACCTCCAGTATAGTGGAGATACCGACAAGCTGTTTTAAAAGATTTTCGTAAGGTTGTATGCTGCAGAATAAAGACAGACTTCAGGCATCTTTTTCATTGTGAGGACGCACAACTGAGAAATATGCACAGTGGTACAGAAAGTCGCTACCAAAGTCTTCACGACATGAAGGGGCAAAAACACACAGACATTGTTTACCTTCTGAGAAGAGTACACGCGAAAGTTTAAGACGACCGAAAAATATCGCGTCACCACCTGCTATGGGACGAAACTTGAAGCCAATGGGGAAGCAGGCGCCCGAAAATTGTTTGTAGGTGATACGTCTTGCATCGTCTGACGCACAGTGACTACCCACTCCAGGTAAACAATGTAGAACAGTTTTATTGATACTTCCATCAATTAAAAGCTCCTCTTTGAAGAAATGTTATTCGCAGCAACTGTTTGCGAAAGTTCGTGATTATCAATAAATTCACGCGAGTCTGAGCTAGGGCTGGAAACAGTAATAATGAAAAAGTAAACGTGGGGTTTTTCCCTTGGTCACAGAAGAAGATACAGTCTAAGGCTGACTTGTCATAAAATCTAGGTACAGAGATGGGTTTGATTGCTGAGATTAAATTTCTGGTCTTTCCTGACCGGAGACCAAGTCTTGATGATGATGGTGAGAGCCACGCCAGCTTCCCTCACCCTCCAATAGAGACTCGGATTGAACAACTGTGGGTGCACTCAGCACTTCGCCCAGCGGTCGAAAGAAAGAATGCTTGAGGCGGCGTTGCGCCGCCAAAATGCCCACTCCTCATTGAGATAGTAAAGAACCTTTTTGCCATCGCAATGCGTGCGGGAGGAAAAAGAGCCAAACGGACGCTGCTTTATAATTGCGCTCATGCTGCTAACTGCTAGTCTACTCAGCGTGCATGATTGAAGTTCTGTCATCGGATAAAGTAACCCCTTTTTGATTAGGCCAATTGCAGACCACAGGTGTGAGAGTTGTTGCATGTTCACTGAGGAAGCAAACCAAATGACAACATACCAAGTAAAGTTTAAGCCGCCACAAAGTTGTGGAGGGGACACATGACTAATTAACGTCCACTAATAGGTGTTTAGATACTTTTGATCCGACAAAATAGTCAGAATAGTAAAAGACTTATTATTTACTGTGTCATGAAGGAAATTAGGAACCCATTCCTATAACTGTTATTTTCGCAGACTTGATGTTAGTGGTGACAACTAAAAAGAAAATAATCTTTTGTCTGTCATTCGGCTATCAGGCTAAGGTTCAAATGTTTTTATCTATAATCTGTAATTGGCAGATTAGGCCTCAAGGAGTTTCTCGGATAACATATGGAAGGACTTGATCCAATTTTCTCAATCGGCATCCCGCTTTTTCCTTCAAGCTCGAGCACTTATTTACAAAAACCATTCGAAAACAACAATTTAATAGAAAAATTTGACAATTAATCCACAAATCGCTTCACCAACCTAAAGATTATGTAATGTGCCGAATTAAGAAAATCAAAATAAAGATTTACAGGTATGCTCATTTTAATGTCTCTTGCAGCGGTCTCTCCGCGATATTTTCAGAAATTTTATAAATTATTTAACTCAGTACATGTCTTAAAATATCTCTTCTTATCTTACCGATTCCTAAACTTTAATATACGATGATTATCAATGAAAAGTAGTTTCAAGATCTATTATTCCTTGGAGCGTCCATTTACACCATGGAATAGCTTCTCTGCTATCTATGTTTTCTCTTATGAAAAGAATGAAGGAGATCTTGCCGATTTGCAGTGAAAGAACGGAGATGTATGTATTGTTGAGCTAGTCGCCATCTTCATGAGATTCTTTATGAGAAGGAATTTAATACATGAACTAAACTAAAGTAAGTGTGTTCGCGTATTATTTAACATATTACTATTGACAGTGTCTGCGTACTACGCTGTGTTGCGCGGGATCAGTGGCGAACGTCTGATTTACACTGGACGAACCTGCCGTTTTGTATGATTAATATATCCAGTTTATTACTTCCAATAAATAGGCTAACGCGGTCTTACCAGCAGATCTCCGGTCTTCCCCATGTGATCACCGAAAGTTAATAATTGTTACAAATGTTTCCAGGAGATCGAAATTGCTTCACTGCCTTATGGAATTTAAGTTATGCTCAATTTAATCAGGATAGAACAGTACTGAACTGTGTGAATGTGATAAGCCTGCTTTGGGAATGAAAATTCCCTTAATATACGCATGTTTTTTACTATCTTGATCAGTGAAGCTAAATCAGGTCGATGTGAGAGAGGTTTTTAAATTTCAGATCCCACAAAAAATTTTAAATCATGCTCAAAATAAAACTATAAATTAATTTTTTTCTTTTACAACAAAAAAATCAATCATATTTATCACAGGAACCAGCCCTTAAGCACAGCTTGTTGAATAAAGAACTACATCTACATCTACATTCATACTCCGCAAGCCACCCAACGGTTTGTGGCGGAGGGCACTTTACGTGCCACTGTCATTACCTCCCTTTAAGAAAGTTAACTGGATCAAAAATAAAAGTGCATTTAAAATTGTGTCTATAATACTGCCTTTGTGAAATAAGAACAATACGTAATTAAGAGAAGACAACATCCAAGAAACAACTGCAATACCAGACCAGATGCAATACATCAAACAGAACAGTATCTCGGAACACGAGAAACAAAAAAGTTTCATTTACAAAATGTACCGGGTGATAAAAAAGTCAGTACAAATTTGAAAACTGAATAAATTGCGGAATAATGTAGATAGACAGGTAAAATTGACGCACATGCTTGGAGTGACATGGGGTTTTATTAGAAGGAAAAAAAGACAAAAGTTCAAAAAATGTCCGACAGATGGCGCTTCATGTGATCAGAATAGCAGTAATTAGCATAACAAAGTAAGATAAAGCCAAGATGATGTTCCTCAAAGGAAGTGCTCAATATGTCCACCATCATTCCTCAACAATAGCTGTAGTCGAGGAACAATGTTGTGAACAGCACTGTAAAACATGTCCGAAGTTACGGTGAGGCATTGGAGTCGGATGTTGTCTTCCAGCATCGCATCCCTAGAGATGTCTGTCGATCACGATACACTTGAGACTTCAGGAAACCGCAAAGCCAATAATTGCACGGACTGAAGTCTGGGGACCTGGGAGGCCAAGCATGACGAAAGTGGCGGCTGAGCACACGCTCATCACCAAACGACGCGTGCGAGAGATCTTTCACGCGTCTAGCAATATGGGGTGTTTTTTTTTCTTTTTGGTTCTAGTAAAACCCCATGTCATTCCAAGTATGTCTGTCAATTTTTACTTCTCTGTCTACATTATTCCGTGGTTTATTAAGTTTTAAAATGTATACTGACTATTTGATCACCCTGTATATACAGCCACATCGGTAGCACAAAATCTTTTGTCAATGGACTGTGGTTTCCATTGCACTTGGCCAATCTTCATCACAATAAAAAAAATACATAGGTTAACTACTAAATATAATGACAAAGCTTGAAATACGATATACTAAATACGTTTACTTCGATAAATTACGTACAAACAGAATGTACTAACATGTAAACACACAATAGGTAAAAACTTCTGAACAAATGTGGTCTCACTTCAATAGAAATATCACAGGAATAAGAACTAAAATGTAAAAGTGTTACATGTTTGCCAACTGGATAAACTATTCCACAGAATACACTGACAGGCGCAAGGTCGCTTATGGCCAAGAGCTGCATCACAGTCACTAATGTGAGACTAAACGACTAACAGGTCGAGGTAGCCACGAAGCGGACATGAAATCTGATTCGCACCAACTGCCGGCCGAAGTGGCCGAGCGGTTCTAGGCGCTGCAGTCTGGAACCGCGAGACTGTTGCGGTCGCAGGTTCGAATCCTGCCTCGGGCATGGATGTGTGTTATGTCCTTAGGTAAGTTAGGTTTAACTAATTCTAAGTTCTAGGAGACTAATGACCTCAGAAGTTGAGTCCCATTGTGCTCAGAGCCTATATATATTAGCGCCATCTAGAAATAAGTAGTCGAATTACAGACAACTTAAGAGCAAACGAGGCATTTCAAGGTTAAATTTAAAGATTATTGGTAACAAGCATGAACCAATGTATGAAAGTTATAACATAACGTAACAGTCTTTTATAGAAAAGAAAATACCGTTCAGGAAGAGAAAACGATGTTTAGAAGACTACACCTGGGAGAGTATCACCATTCAAACAACTTTAATTAGCCGCTCCATACCTAGAAAATAGTTTTTCTTGCGTAACTACAATTGTTCGTTAAGAATGAGACTATCCTTCAGAGATACATATGTTATGTTGTCCCATACGCCGAGGAGCGTAAGCGACGGTGCACCGCTCTACTAGGCAAGGTCCTAACGGAGGTGGTTTGCCATTGCCTCCCTCCGACCGTAATGGGGATGATTGATGATGATGAAGACGACACAACAATACCCAGTCGCCACTGGGCATGAAAAATGCCTGACCCCGCCGGAATCGAACCCGGACCACGTGCGCGGGAAGGAAGGACGCTACCGCAAGACCACGAGCTGCGTACCCTTCAGAGAGGGGTGTTTAAAAATTCATACCGATTCTAAAATATTAACCCTAAAGCCTTTTTTTCTTCAAGTGCACGATGTGGACGTCTTTCACATATTTAGGATTAAGCCCTGTTATTAATAAATGGTAGGCGAAAGTTGAATTGTGAACATTGGTGCCTTTTTTGCCTAGAGGGTGTTACTCGAATCTTATCGGAGTAGCCCGGCCTGTTTGCCCTACGTAATAGGCTGGACAATTGTCACTAATAATTTAATAAACACCAGAATTCTGCAAAGGGGAAATCGCAGGCTTAAAGTTATGTATGATGTTATACTTTAAAGAATTATTAGTCGAGAAGGCTACTCTACAGCTGTACTTATTTTGAGGCAGACGCTGTATCTTACAAGAAACTGAATCCAGGAATAGTGTATAGAAATATTTTTTTCTTTTCATTAATTTCATTATTAGTAAAGCCTAAGGTGGTAATTCTCTTATTGGTTTTACCACTAAAAATATTATCTACTATGGAAAGTCATAGCCATTACTGACGGCAATAGTTTTCAACAGATTGATTTCAGAATTGAGATATTCACTTGAAAAAAAATGGGGGGTGGGGAGGGCAAGATGGCTCTGTGAATGGCTGAATGAAAAAAAACTGGTGTGTACCGAAGTGAAAGGAATAATCTGATCAGAACTCCTTTCTTTATGAAAGATGTTGAAGCTAATTTTGTATTCTGCTATCCTAAGAGAAGTTTAATTGCCGGAACTCATTTTCACGTTCACAAGTGAAAGAATTATTTTTATAAAACTCGTTAAATATATTGAAAAATCGATCAATACCGTTGTTAGGCACTTTGTAAGTGATAAAGATGTCGTCGAAGTATCTTGCGTATGAAAGACTGCCCAGAAATTATTGAAAAATTTTACTTCTAATAAAATAATGAACACATCAGCAAGGATTCCTCCTAAGGCCCATCTAGTTGTTGATATAGTTTTCCATTAAACTCAAATTAATTGTACTTTGCTTCAACACTAAGCAAATTAATAACATCCGTGCTTTGCTCATCAGTTACGTCTTTTTTGAAGGAATGTAATTTTTTTTTCTATTGTGTCTAATGTTGCAAGTAGTGGCACATTTGTGTGAAGATTTTTAATGTCATAAGAAAGTAATTTCGAATTTCTATCAAAATGCAGGTTTTTGATTTTATTAACTAGAATTATGGTGAAAAACGAACTAATTCTGCAATTTGTCCTGCAGGAGTTTAGCTTAATCCTGACAGACACTGTTTATGCTGTTGGAAATTAAACTGAGCTCGTAACTTAGGCGGCCAAGGAATCATGTTGATTACCTGATTATTTTTATAGGTTTAATAAGAGATTTGGCATCGTTAATTGCAGTTCTGACTTCTTTCTGCAAAGTTGGCGTGGGGTCCTCGTGTAGCTCGGAAATATCGTTTTCCTCAAAGAACAGTATAGAGTTTTGTAACATATTCTTGTTTGCTAGAAATGACAACGGCGTTACTCTTATTAGACTTCGCTAATAAAGCACCTTTTTCTACGAGGTTGGTATTTATGGTTTTAATTAGTTTTTATCAGAGTTAACAAAATTATGAGAATTAGTTAGGCTTCTGCTGACAACATTACGACGTCATCTGCTTCTTTAGTCTGAAGGGAACTGTAAATTATTACACTATCTAGGCCTGATTTTAAATCAACAAGAACATTTTCTAGTACATTTTGGTTATATAACTGAAGCATAATATTATACTCCAAGCCTTTCTCCAGTGCTGACATCTCAGATGTTGTAAAATTATTGTGAGTCTTATTTAATACGCTGTGACAGGACTTATGATCACTTTATTTAAAACAAGGCTGATTACATGATTCTACAGGCAGAAGGCATTGCAGTTTTCTTAGTATCTTTTCATGTCTAATGAGAATATTCTGCCTACAGCTTGTCTAAGCTTTCGTTAATGTGGAACCAAAAATCATTAATTTAAATGTTAAAATGAAACTTAAAATTTTTTGTTAATTCCAAATACAAATACTAAGCTTTTTCTTTTAAAGCATTCTTATTAGTATACATGGCACTTATTTTTTCAGACATGATTTTTTTGCACTTAACATTTGAAAGTAGCCTATTTAGTTCTTTTTTTGCATTACTTACTTGAAATTCAGATAACACTTTATATAATTAAGTACAAGTCCTCTCGCTTCACACTGTTGTTGAAATTAATATATACAAACGGAGTCATTTTGGAATGATTACACGCAAGGTGTCGCTCGATGACTAGGTGTCCATTCCGGATGGCAGATTTTTGGGGCTGACCAGCGTGACCCTCTCAGCGACCCGAGCATGCAGGAGTAACGCACGTAAGATAGCTCCACGCAAGAAGGTAGATTCACAACTAGGATGAGAGGCAGACCTAGGATACAGGAGGGAAAACTCGTGTTAATTGCATAGAATAGTATTCAAAATTTTAATGACAATATGATTAGTAAATTTCCTTAAGCAAATTCTTTCACCACGCCACTAGGCTTGGGACTGACACAGATTTAATCAATCGCCAGAAAGTTGTTTTACAATCTGTTCAGCCACACTATCTCCGTTCGCAGGTGCACACTTTTTGCTGTACTCGTTCTCATCCAAGCCTATTAACAGATCAGTTCACTGAGAATTCTAAGCATATACTGACTTCTGCTTGTATTGGGATTTCTACGAGTTCAATTGGGTACTTGACCCTGCTGTCTATAATTGTGCATTTTCAGAGCATCTTCAGCATTTGTAGGAGGCACTGGTTCGCTTTAAAGGGGCTGGCCTTGCTGTTAAACCATCAAAATTACCATGGCCCTAGACATTTTTCCTTTTCGGCATATTTAGTTTCGTCTAATGGAGTTAGTACCGACCGAGAATGGACTCAAGAACTTCCCCTCCGAAGAAAAAGAAGGGCCTGGCAGATTCACATTCATGGCAAACTCCTTTCGCTAATTTATGCCAAATTTTGCACAGTTAGTAACACCTCTTAACACCTTCCGTCAAAGGAGAGAAGGGTCAACCTTTTGAGTGGGGTGAAAGCCAGCAAGGTGGACCTTAGCAACACTCTGGCCTTGCTAGCTCCCTGATTTGACCGTTCAAACAAATGTTTTAAATTCGGGAGCTGTGGCTACGCATCAAACAGAATAGCGCCTGCACTACTTAAATATTCTGTGTACGAGTGAGAGGCTTTGGCAGTCCTTTTGGTCTGCCAGAGATTCTCACTCATACACTCAATACTTTTGGCCTTCGAGAAGTTTAATTTTTTCCTGGAACGCGGAGAGTTCACCTCAAAAACGGACTACCATGCACAAAGTGTCTACCCCAGGAAAACGAGCAGGATTGCGCGGTGGGTTGCCCGCGGTTCTGCGTTCCGGTTGACGGTAAGCACATTAGGGATTCAGAGAACAGGTTCACAGATGAATTAAGGCGCATGTTTGAAGAAATAACTACGGGCACAGTAAAGGTAAAGCGTAACAGGTTGTACCGGTGTCCTGTGTCTTGATGGAAGTGTCAGATTTGTTTTGGACCTTCACAGTAAGCTGCAAGAGCACGCCTTGATTATGTCTGTCAAGGAAAAGACACTTGATAGGGTGAAAGATTTTTCCTAATATGCTCTAATTAAATGCGTTGTTCTTTGTAAGAAGCTGGCTGACAAGAATTTTAAGATTTGTTTACCTAAGGAATTGGCACCTCTGGTATTCCATTATTTCCGTAATTCCTCGCTGTGCAGTCACTTGGGTGGTACACGACTCTTACAAACGTTTAAGAGCATGTAACTTCGTGTTTCGTGTATAAGAATATCAGCTGTTTGGTGGGAATGTGTGTATCATGTAAAGTCGCTAAACCTAATCCACTTCCCGTAAGGGCACATGGCAGTCAACCAGAGAGAGCTGACTTATGGTGTTGGTGGTGGTTGGTGGTTAGTGTTTAACGTCCCGTCGACAACGAGGTCATTAGAGACGGAGCGCAAGCTCGGGTTAGGGAAGGATTGAGAAGGAAATCGGCCGTGCCTTTTCAAAGGAACCATCCCGGCATTTGCCTGAAACGATTTGGGGAAATCACGGAAAACCTAAATCAGGATGGCTGGAGACGGAATTGAACCGTCGTCTTCCCGAATGCGAGTCCAGTGTGCTAACCACTACGCCACCTCGCTCGATCTGACTTATGGATAAGCTCTTTATTGATTACGGCGGTCTCCTGCCTCGTACGCTAGTGATAGGAACCGTTATATCCTTGTCGTGTTGGAGGTCTTCTCTAGGTTTACTTGATTAATTGCAAGCCGAGGGTTGGCTGCCGCTTGTCTGCTTTTCATTTCTCCAAAATATTTTCCTTAGTTGTTCTGCCCGAGAGTTAGGGTGAGCGACTTTGCTCCAACCATTACTTCTACGGAACTTAGGAGGTTTTGTTTTGAGGTAACAGTCCAGCACATTATCACTGGACTTTATTATCCGCAGTCGTTCTTCCCTGCTCGTACTTCGCTTACCTCCTGGCCTCGGAGCCAAAAGACACTCAAGCAGTGATGGGTCGACTCGAAATGATTTAGTAAACTATCAGGTAATTATGATGTTTCTCTAGATATCTAGTGGTACATTGTAAGATCGAGATGAACCAGTCTCACTTGGATAATGATGGACGAAAACTGTTTACGCAAACAGAGCAAAATGACTTGTTTAATGATTTATGTCCTACGGAAATGATTATCAGCTTGGGATGGTCTCAAATTTATAAGTTACTGACAACAAGAATCAACATTTTCTGTATTGTTGCGCAGGAAATTACGACATACTTCCAGGGCCTTGTGACGTCGTGGGGATTTGTTACGTCATATACAAAAAATTACATATATATATTTTTATTTTTAATTTTTCAGCATAATTCTTTCTCTCAGGGATATGGTCTTTTCTTATCACTTTTACTTACGTGCATAAGTAAATAAGAAACGGGTTCTTAAAGGGCCGCTGTTATTCATGATTTTGAACGTGATGACTAAAATATTGTTGCCTTTGACTGAACTGAATGTAATTTTGTTAATTTCTATTTATTGATTGCAAAGCAAGGCTCGAGAGAATTTCGATTGTTGCCGTGGAGCGGTCAAGATAAAACTTTCTGAACTCATGTAATCTGTATAATTTAAAAAAATGAGCTTTATCGTAAATTAATTAGCTGTTGCAATTTAGAAAGGTTCTTACAGCGAAATCTCTCGCATGTACATTTACTGTTAACACATTGAAAAATAAATTAATACTTCGGCGGGTAACTGCCAACCATCGGAAGAGGAGCTTCTCGCAGCGCAAATTACTGCCAAAATGCTTATTAAAAATAATTAGCCACTGCGAGCATTTGAGGTGACAACTATTACAAAGAAATTCATATTTTGATAGTAATAACAAGTTTATTTTAGTAAAATACAGAATAACCTACATAAAATATGTGTAGCCGCTCAATGGCTGCTTTCCGTATAGCGAAACAAAACAGTCTGTGTCTCATAAAATACGTCCTTCCTCCTGGGCCGTACAATCGCGTCTCTTTCGATCCATTTTTATTTTCATAGACATTAAATAAAAATGCTACTCTTAAATTATCGCTGCATATCAGTTGTTTCAGGAACACTAACTATATCTTTTCCACTAATTATATTCATAAAATAATTTAACTGTGGCTTATAACCGATAAAAATGTCCAAATTTATGTGACGTACCGTCACAGACTACAGCTACAGTTTCATCACAGTAGAACTGGCTATCGTTAGTACTGATAAAGCCCAGCAGCAATCCGAAACAGAGGCGGCCGAAACATCAATGTGTCAACCCCGCCATGTAACGCTCTGTCTAGGCGAAGCAAAATAAGCAGTAACGGAGGAACTACAGGAAAAATAAGCAGACATTTTCTCAATATTTCAACGGCAAAGGTTGTTTAGTGCACAGTATTATTCAGATAAGGCAAGTTAAGTGGCAGAACTTGAAGTTGAAAGAAAAGGAGGAATGGAACCTGTTTATATATTCTTTCGAAAGTTTTTTATAGGCTCTTTAATACGTAACATACACTGAGGTGATAAATGTCATGGGGTACCTTCTAATATCGTGTCGGATCTTTTGCTCGGCGTAGCGCAGCAATTCGACATAGTATGGACTGAACAAGCCGTTGGGAATCCATTGCAGAAATATTGAGTCGAGCATCCATTGTAGCCAACCACAATTGCGAAATAGTAACCAGTGGTGGATTTTGTAAACGAACTGACATATCGATTATGTCCCATGTACGTTCCAGGGATTCATGTCGGCAGATCTGTATAGCCAAATCATTCGCTCGAAATTTCCAGAATGTTCTTCAAAACAATCGCAAACAATTGTGGCACAATCACATTGCGAGTTGTCATCCATTTTTTGACAAACCATCGTAGTTTCGGTACATGAAGTCCATGAAAACCTTAAAACGGTCGCCACGCAGCCGAACAAACACATTTTCAGTCAATGACCGGTTCATTTGGACCAGAGGACCTATTTCGTTCCATGTAAACAAAGCCTACACTCTTACGGAGCAACACCAGCTTGCACAGTGCCGTATTGACAACTGGGGTTCATCACTTCGTGGGATCTATGCCACACTCGAACCGTATCATCAGCTCTTACCAACTGCAATCCAGTCTCTGCAGACCAGGCCATGTTTTTCTAGTCGTTTACGGTTCATCAGATATCGTCACAAAGCCAGGAGAGGCGCTGCAGGCGAAATGCTGATAGAAAAGGCATTCGCTTCGGGCGTTTGCTGCCATAATCCATTAACGCTGAATTTCGCCGTGTTGTCCCAAGGAATACGTTGGTCGTACCTCCCACATTGATTTCTGCGGTTATTTCCTGGAGTATTGCTTGTCTCTATGTAAATGCTACTGCTGTCATTCCGTCGGTCTTCGCGTTTCCTTAGTCGGGGGGGGGGGGGGGTAATGCATGAAATCTGTCGTTCTTGGCACATCCCTAAGTTTGCAGATCTCGTAATATTGAATTCCCTAACGATTTCTGAAACAGAATGTCCCATGCTCTCAACTCCAACTATCATAGGAAACATTTTCACATGAAACACCTGAGTACAAATGACAGCACCACCAGTGCCCTTCCACCAGTATATGTCTATATCGCTGTCGCATGGCTTTTGTCACGTCAGTGTACATTACTATGTGTGGCTCCTTCAATCCATATGAAGAAAAGTTTCGAACATATAGATATAATTTCATATAAAATAAACAATCTCCTCATAATTGGAATATATGTGACAGTTTCAAAAAGTGTAATCTTTGATCCATAACGAACAAAGTATCTGTTTCTTCTGTGATGTGTTGGTAGGGCAATGAAAGAGTTTATAATCTTCACAAAATGATGGAGTGTTTTCCACTTATGTGAGAAATTTCCTCATCCAACAGACCCAAAATCAGAAGAAGGTTCGTTTGTTGTGTCTGACATAAAAATTCTGATATTCAACTCCAACACCAAAGATGACTGTGAACGAAGGAATGGCTTGAGCGTCATTCAAGGACGCTGGTGATAGAAAGCTCTTATTCATCAAAAAGGATCCGCATTAAATTTATCCTGCAGAGAATATAGTGAGAAACAAGAAATGTAAAATACCTCAAGAGTCAACGTTACCTGTTTTCCTTCACATATGGATGACATCAGTGAGGAATAAGGGGGAAGCCTTTAATAAAACATCAAACTCATTTTCACAAAGCATCAGGGCCGTTGGAATATCTATATGACGGGGAACTGTCGATGGTCATTTCACTGACTCGTTCAACGCGCAAATCGTTGGTGAAAACACTGAGTTAGATGCTTCAAGGATTTGGGAGAAAGCATGTTTTGTCCAATGAACGCATAATTTCTATGACATAAACAGGTGGTTTTGTGTTTACAATTTGATAAGACCTCCGTTCACATTGGAAAACTAAATTGCGTTTCATTTCACTGATGTGTATAAAAAAATTTCTAGTTTGTACTGGAATCGCGTTGTGGCTAAACTATAATAGAGTAAACCTGTGTGCTCTACAAAATAAATCATTAAACTACTACTCAAAAAAAATTATTAGAAAATAGTGAGAGTGTGGAGATTTCAATGCGAAGCTTATTATTTTTTGCTGAGAAGTGAACTCTTGCATTCGCCTCTGAACTTTATCAGGTCTGTATGTAAACAGTACAACGACATAAAAAACAGAAGTCAATGCTCTTTCCGATGTATTCAATCAACGCATATTCTTTTGGGCTATTTTGTCGAAAACCGACAATTTGAGACCGTGGCCACGTATAAAATAATGGTTCATTCTAACTGAGAAGAAACAGGCAATTAGTCTCTGTTAATAGTGCTGTATATTCACACAAATACCTCCGTTACTGGTTTAGAAGCGACTGGCTTACTTTTAGATGGCTGTTCTCATTTGAACGCACATTTGTTGATGTTTATATTTGCTTACGGCTCGTAATTTCTTCTTGCTGTGAAAGTTCCTTAGGGTTGTGATCCCGTGGAAAATTCGGTGTCATTATGTGAAATGTTAACTACATGTGACCACAAAACAGAGAAGATCATATGAAGCAAATTTTTTATGTATAAACGTCCACTCATTGTAATGTACCCCCCTCCCCTCACACACACACACAGAAACACATCAAAAAGTATTTACCATAAGGACGACTGTATATGTAGGATATAAATGTGCACTTGAATAGCTGTCTGAAAGTAGACTGCATAGCAGTCAATGTGGCAAACAATGTCTGGGGTCCGTATGCGCTGTGTTTGCTGCTTTACTATACTTGAATGTATATAGAAAAAATTGTGCAGTATAAACTCCTCACTATTTCGTGAAGACAAGCACTAAACATTGCAGCATAATGACGTGTGATTTTCGACGGAAGCAACACCCGAAGGACTTTCACCACAATGGGGGATAAAGAACCGCAAGTTAATGTTGACATCACCAAATGTGAGTCTAAACGTGAAGAGCCATCTGAAGCTGAACCTGTAAGTTCGGAACTGGTTATGACGCTTTTTGTATGGATAAATAGCATTATTAACTGTGGGTAGATGACGTTACTTTCTTTCTACGAATCAGCCTATAAGTACTCCTTGTAATTTTGAGTTCAGTTCTGCATGCTTTGGCACATTCTTGTAGCACCACTGAGAGTAAATTTGGTGATAAGGAATCTCTTTGCTTGACGTGTCATTCTATTTTTCTTCAATAGTCGATCTCTAACGAATGGTGCAGTCCATACCCATGAATTTCTGAGTGCGCTGAAATAAGTTTCGCCAATCCCTTGTACCTCAAAGGGTGTAAAAACAGACTGTTGAATCTGCCTAAACGTTTTCTCAGTAGCTACGAATTGCGGGAAAATGGGAACCACACACCAACTGCTATTTTTTGTATTTTGTAAAATCAGTTTGTCCCATTGCGTTTGAACCATAATACTCATATCTCAAAGGAACTATATAGATGTTATTGCAGTGAAATGGTATTTTATTTATAAATGAGTATCAAATTATTTTTCTGCGTGGATGATCATTATTTTATTAAAGAAATCCTACGTTGGAGAGAGGAGTCTGTTTATGACGTGTTAGTCTCGTCTATTGAAGATCAACTGCAGCAGTGTTGCTGTTTTGAAGAGTAGTCTTCCTGCAGTGAAATTTTATAAATGTATTTATTAACTCTTTGCGTCACACGTTTTCCCTGGTTTAAATGATTTACCGTTTTGAAACGCAATTGTGTCTGGGCGCCTTTGTTTTCTCTTATCATTCTTTTTCTGTGATTTCAGTGGACGAATGTTGCTTCATCTTATTTCTTTCGATATTGATTAGTTTTGCTTTTTGCTCATATCTGGCACATTACAATGAGTGAAACAATTCGTACAGATTTTGCGTAAACTCGTCTGTGTAATGAGTCAGTATGCAATTTACTACCTTAGTGGATGATATGTGGAACTACTCTTTACGTTTTTCGTTTTTTTTCTAGATACTGTTGTTGTTTTCAATCGTTTATCTTACAAGAGTTTTTCCTATCTCTTCACATCCTAACAAAGACATTTCCGAACAATGTCTTCTGGCTCTTTTATCGTGTTCTTATTATTGCTTGCGTAAAACTCTTTGGTTCTCCTTAACAGTTGCGTTTTTCAAACTGAGTTTTTCTGTTTTGCTTCCTTTCTTTCCCCGAAACATTTAATGCTTTTTACATAAGCATTTTTTTAATAAAATTATTCTTTCCGTTTCGTGTATAGCTGTGTACTTCACAATTTCTAAGATGGTATTGTCATAAACAATATTTCTGATTTCCTATCTAGCGAGTCGGTTTGTTTCTTTATCTCTAACTCTGTTTTTTCTCCGTCTCTCCAGCGTTGCAGCTCGAAAGGGATTCATCACCTTTGAAGCCTGCATAATTTCTTTATTGTTTTCATAAAATATACTCAACGTAATTTTCAGGTATCTTGAACCATTCTCTACCGTGGTCGGTTAGAATATTGTAAGTAATGCTTTCTGTGATTTGCAGTGTTTTCCCACAAACATTCCCCATTGTCGGTTATTAATAACATCAGACATAACTCTGGCAGGCAGTACATCTCTTCCCTGATTACTGGATATCTCTTACGTTAATCTAGTTTCGTAAGTTTCCGAACCATCTAAGAGAGTAGTATTCGAAACCTGGTCGAGCAAATGTTTTATATTGATAACTTTGTGAATGAATTAACTTCGATAGTATACTTCCAGTGACGCTGAGTGTGACGTGCACCTTCTTCAAGAATAAAAATATGTAGCCTTTCTATCTTCGATTGTCAATGGCACAGAGTTCTAGATCATTGAAAATTTGAGTAAAGTAAATGATCACCGATCACTGAGCCATACAATATCGGGCCCTGTTGCCCATTCACACGTATTGTACTACGTCCATTTACTTTGCGAGCAAATTGCCAATCAGTTCATAATCCACCATAATTTTCAAGTCTTCCTACAATTTGTAATATGTTTGTAATGTTACGAGTGGACAGTAAGGTGAGAGAAAACAGACGCTTTACGGTTTCCTGCTTGCGGGATGACTTTCCTAATGTTTCTCGTAATGTTTTGTTTGGCATTGTCACGGAGCACTTGAATTACCGAAAATTGTGCGCACGTTGGGTAACAAAAATGTTGACAGATGTTCACAAAAACCAAACGTTGAAACAGCGCATTGACTTTCCTTGAGTGGTACCACAACGACGGTGATGATTTCCTAAGCCAAATTGTTACGGGCGATGAAACATGTGTGGCCCACGTCACACCAGAATCAAAGCAACAGTCCATCGAATGGCGGCATTAAGATTCAAACAGTAAAGTGAAGCAAACAATTTCTGCCCGGAACATCATGTGCACAGTTTTTTGGGATAGAAAAGGAGTATTGTTTGTGGAATTTCTGCCTCACAATGAGAGAATCAATGCAGCAGCTTACTGTAAGACACTGCACAATCGGTGCCGTTCAATTCAGAACAAAAGACGTGGCAAGTTGAGCAAGGACATCGTTTGCTGCACGACAATTCCCGTCCGCATGTGGCGAATCAGACCAAAGATCTCATCACACCTTTCCGATGGGAAACTCTAGATCATTCTCCGTACAACCCCGATCTTGCGTCCAGTGACTACCATCTGTTCCTCTACCTGAAGGAACACTTGGGCGGTCAGCTTCTTCAAGACAGTGGTGATGCAATGGTTAACAAGTCAGGCGGCAGACTTCTATGAGGAGGGTATTGAAAAATGGTACAACGTTGTGACAAGTGCCTCATTATTGACGGAAATTATGTAGAAAAGTAGATTAACGTAGAAGCTTTTATGTAAAAATAAAATTATTGAGATATCGTAGCACGTCTTTTTTTAAATTTTTTTAAAATTTCAAAACGGTACTTACTTATAAAACACGCCTCGTATTATCAGCCTGGACACAAGCACTGTGTTGTCTGTGAACTAACTCAAAGGCTAATGATTTTACCCGATACATCAGTTATATATACACTGCGAAACTGAATTAGAGGATCACTTCTTCGAACCCTCGTAATTGTCTCTCATTCCTGTGCGCAAATTTTAAATTTAGCTTATAGTTGCCTACAGCCTTCCCCTGTAATGGTGCAGAAGCGTGGCTCCCTGCGATTTCATCCTCAGGCTGGGCGACGCTTCGAACAGGAGGATGTTGACTCAGAAAAAAAGATCGAAAAAAACGAACAAAAAGCATAAGATCTCTTTGCTTCTTCGGATCACGTTGAGATTTCTTCTAATGGTTTTAAACAGTCCCTCCACGCTGTACAGCAGAGTACTAACTGGGGCCGTTCTACGCTCAAAAAAAGTCAGTTCACGTTCAATGTGGTTTCAGCCCCACGACGTCTTTGAGTAGGGTTGAAATTCCCAGCAGGTGACAACAGTGAATAATTTTGTCTTTTTTGCTTGTCGTACTGCGAACTGTTGCTTCCGATTTCAAAATCTATGGGCGTCAACCGCCCAAGAGAAGGGGTGGTTTCATTGACGCCCTTTATGCAACACCCTGACGCGTTGTCCTGTCGATTGTGGATGGCGGTGTGTCTGAAATGATTTCATTGGCCACCCATGAAGTTGGTGATTCTCGCCTCCATTGGTGAGACGTAAGACGAAGGGGTGAATTGTGGGTAAGAGAGGGTATGACGATCTTCCCCCATGTGACACGTGCAAGGTGGCTTTCTTGCACCTCACATGAACATCTGAGCCATGTAATAACTTTTTCGTAATGTGGGGCCATAGTCATAAAATACCAGGTGATCAAAAAATCAGTATAAATTTGAAAACTTAATAAACCATGGAATAATGTAGATAGAGGGGTAAAAATTGACACACATTCTTGAAAAGGCATGGGATTTTATAGGAAAAAAAACATAGTTCAAAAAATGTCCGACAGATGCCGCTGGACCGCAAAACGTCAGTGACTGCGCATGACAATCGTGTATAAAAGGAGCTGAATGTGAGATAATCAGATGTGCCAGCAGTCGCAGCATGTTGCCGTTACCTGAAAAGGCGCTTTTAGTGAAGCTGTATTATCAGAATGGAGATTGGGCTAGTTCAGCGTTATGATCCTATCGCCATAGGAAGGGGATTCGAATGGGTAAAGGTCCGTTGACAAATGCAGCTGTGGCGAGAATGATTTCGAAGTTGGAAGCCACGAGTTGTTTAGACGATAGAACGCGTAGTGGCCGACCGAGCACAAGGCGTAATGCTGCTGAGACAGTTCAGGAAGAAATGGAGACTGTAGCAGGTTCGTCTATGCACGGGGAAGTCAGCGCTCCTGCAGTCGCACATCGCACCGGCATTCCAAACACTACTGTTTGTTTGGCACTTAGGCGTACACTCCTATGCTATACGTACAAAATCCATCGGCATCTTAAACTGTTACCTGTCGATTTAGTGAAGCGGATGGCATTTGCGGTGTGGGAATTTCAAAAGATGGCGGAAGATGACGATTGGTTAAGTAACGTGTTGTGGACCGACGAAGCTCATTTCACGCTCCGAGGGTCTGCCAACGCCCACAACTGCAGAACGTATGTTGTTTATGCAGGATGGCACTCCACCCAATATTGCTAGACGCGTTAAAGATCTCTTGCACGCGTCGTTTGGTGATGATCGTGTGCTCAGCCGCCACTTTCGTTATGCTTGGTCTCCCAGGTCCCCAGACCTCAGTCCGTGCCGTTATTGGCTTTGGGGTTACCTGAAGTCGGAAGTGTATCGTGATCGACCGACATCTCTAGAGATGCTGAAAGACAACATCCGACGCGAATGCCTCACCATAACTCCAGACATGCTTTACAGTGCTGTTCACAACATTATTCCTCGACTACAGCTATTGTTTAGGAATGATGGTGGACATATTGAGCACTTTCTGTAAAGAACATCATCTTTGCTTTGTCTCACATTGTTATGCTAATTATTGCTATTCGGATCAAATGAAGCGCCATCTGTCGGACATTTTTTTAACTTTTGTATTTTTCGGTTCTAATAAAACTCCATGTCATTCCAAGCATGTGTGTCAATTTGTACCTCTCTATCTACATTATTCCGTGATTTATTCAGCTTCCATATTTATACAGATTTTTTAATTACCCGGTATTTCTTTAAAGTCAGCACCGCCATTAGACTGTTGTTCATTTACAGTGTTAAATTTACACTTACACTATCATGATTTCGGCTTCAAAGTTTCATTATCAAGTGTTTTAAGTGTTATAAATTGCCTAAGATGGCATACTGTCGTATTAATAGTGTATTTTAAAACATCAGTATGCCAAAATTATAACTCTTAAAACACATTATAATGGCACTTTGAAGCCGAAGTCATGATCGTTTAAGTGTAAATGTAACACTGTAAAGAAATAACAGTCTAATGGCGGTACTGACTTTAAGGAAATCTGAGCCATGGCTCTTACTTTGCCTGTGTCGGCACCTTATTGTCCGAAGAGCGGCGGAACCTGAGGACGACGTGGCAGAGCCGCTTTTGCATCTTTACGGAGGAAGATTTTTGGCACTTTTCAGCCAAATTTCAAACCTATGTTTCGTGATTGGAGACAGTTACGGGGATTTAGAAAAAAGTGATTCTTTTAATTCAGTTGCGCAATGTGTATCGCGAACTGTATTGGCCGGAACACACTGCTACGGGTACGCCAGACAGTGTGTTCGCCTCTTACGATGACAGTGCATTAACGGCGTGTGAGTTATGGAACCATCAGTTCTATCACGTATGTATTTACTGCCTGATAGATCCTGTGAATTAAACTAGAAATATTTCACACTATGGTATGGAAACTTTATTAATTATTACCTCAGTTATAATAATGAATGTGTTTTAGGTCTGAATGTTAAAGAAATGAGACAAAAGACGTGGCAAAAGTTCCAAATTGAATACATAAGGTGAGGGAGCACTTATTACAAAATGGGTCACGGTTTATGTTTATTCGGATATCTACTTTCGACGCTTTCCACGGGCCGTCTTAAGATCCAAACCTAATTACTCCAGTTAAAATTGAAACTTCGCATTTCAATTAGGAGTTATTAGATTTTATCTGAAGATGATCTGTGGAAAATGTTGAAACTGTAAGTCCGAATAAACATGAAAAGTAACTCAGAGAGTATTCATCTTCCTTCAGAATATTAAAAGGCGCGCAGCTACTGGGGTCAAATGACACGGACTTCCGTACAACACCCAGTTAGGAAAAAGGGGTGTTAAACATTAGTGCACAGAGACCGACAATATCTGTTGTCCGCTGTAGAGAAGCACGTAAGAAGACGATTAAACTGTAAGACGTATAGAAACTAAGGACAGCTATTGAATTGTGTACGACTGGAGCAGAACCCTTATTACAAATTGAAAATGTAGAATCATACCTTTAAGGAACGTGCCATAATAGCACCAGATATATGATAGGCATCTGTTGCGCAAGCACAAAAGATTAGAAATCTGCTTTTCGGGCCAGTATTTGTGTCGTAGCGTCTCACACAAAACCGCAACTAGTTCATATGCCACAGTGTGACATTACTTTCTCGGTAGTACTGAATATTCCGTTTCATTTATTGAAAGCCGTTTTCTCCAAAAATTGCGCATTAAATCAGTGTCGATTGAAGCAAAGGGCCACCAAGCTTTTATAAAACGAAATAATAAGGTATTCACGTGGGCGCCAGGTTAATTTAATCTGTCCCGGAGGCTCTGTCAGCGTAGTCAATTAAATTTTTACTGTTAACTGTGGTAGATTGTTTCTGGCGTCAACTAGTGCGTGCGCGGAATATCGAAATGGGAAAACAAAATGAACAAAATATGCAAGGTTTTGAAAAATATTGTACCGAAGTCTGCGCAGAACATTTGTTCACATTGCGAATGTACAAATCAGAGAAAGGAATAGTCGCACTGCACGTCGATAGTAATGACGATACATTAATCCATTTGGAGACGAATTGTGAAAGGGATCCAGTCTCACATTTCTGATAGAACTATCCTCACTTTCATCTGATAAAGGTAGTCAAAGTTAAGGACAGTCTAAGTGAATCTCTAGGCTTGGATTCGAACCGCGCACTTCCGAAAACTGAGGTGATTGATAAGCTGAAACGTCGACGCGCTTATGTTTCTCCGCTTCTTAACACCGGTGTGTTCAGGTAGTATGGCATATTAGAAAACAACCGCATTTGTCTCTACGTCTTAACACTGGTGTGTTCAGGTAATATGGTATATTAGAAAACAACAACATTCGTCTATACGTCTTAACACTGCTGTGTTCAGGTAGTATGGTATATTAGAAAACAGCCGCATTTGTCTCTACGTCTTAACAATGGTGCCTTCAGGCAGCGTGATACATAATAAAACAACCACATTCGTTTAAACGCTAACAAAGGTGACTCATTACGGTGTTAGATTCCGTTTACAGTAAGCAGAAAAATTCGCCTCTATTCTAGAACCAGTTAACCAAAAGTCACTGTATTGATACTATAGACCTAGCGCTATACACCTACAAGTACGTCACTAAAATTTGTATCTTGCTGAATTATAGAACATATATTATTCTTGCTTGTGTTGACTCTAATTGGTAGCGGACAATTCTTATGGAAAAATTATAAAAGCCACTGGGTGTAGAAATTTTCAAAGGCACCATTAGGAAACGATTGAGTGAAAATGATGTAAGGAACACAAGACAAGGCCATGTGTAGCCTTGAGACATGAGATAGAGAAAGCTGCAAAGGATCATACGGCAAAAGGACTACGCTCTAAAGAAAGTCTTCGATAATGCATAAGACACTGAATGTGATAGTTGGAACGAGGAAATATAAAAATACAGCAAATGAGACAGGCTAGGAAAAAGTAAGGCATCTCAAGAATGAGATTGTCAGGAAGTGCCCACAAGCAAAGCAGGAATCACTGGACGAGCTATGCAAGGCCGTAGAACTATGCATGACTATTGGATACATCGATTCAGCACTAAGAAAAATTAAAGAGCTCTTTGGAAAGACGAGAAGCACCTGTATTAAGAGCTATCAAGGAAAGCCAATGCTAAGGAGAGAAGGGAAGACTCAAATGTGAAGGCAATACATAGAGGTTCGGGATAGGGAAAAAGAACTTAAAGGCAGTATTATAGAAACGTAAGACAGAGTAAATGAAATTGGGATGGGATACATGAGAATGCAAGAAGAATTTCAGAATGAAAAAAAATTACATCGAAATAAGTCAGCACGAGTAGACGACACTTCTACAGAATTATTCAGAGCCAGCAACGACTATTCCACCCAGAATTTAGGACATGCCAGACAGGTGACATACCCTCAGATATCGAGGAGAATGTAATAATTCCTGTTCCAAAGAAGCCTCTTGTTGATTAATATTACCCCGTCATCAGTTTAACAAGTCATGTTTACAAAATGATAAAAAGAGTTAAAGACATAAGAGCGGAATAACTGATGGAAGCCGCCATCAGTTCAGATCAGTTTTGGATCCGGGGATATGTAGGAGTTTGCGAGATCAGACTGTCCCTACGACTTATCTCAGAAGGTAGTTCAAAGAATAGCAAACCAACGCTTGGAGCACTTGTAAATGTAGATAAAGCGTTTGAAAATGTTGACTAGGATACACTCTGAAATTCTGTATGTAGCAAGAGTGAAATACAGGGAGATGAAATTAGTTTTTCAGAGATGAGGCTGTAGTTTGTTGTGGAACGGAAACAAGAAATTAAATGTTAGGTGCTCAAAAATGGTGTTGACGCTGGTTGACATACGGCAAACAAGAACTAACGCCAAGGTGGCTTGTTTTGATTTGAAGGCTCGATTGCTCCTACTTGTGCCACTCTGGTGTTTGACGGCAAACGGCAGTTGCGAAAAGCGGTGGGGCGGGAGGAGTGCTGGGATAGTAGTGGCACTACTCAGATTCGCCAGCATATGGATATGACGTCACGAACATCATGATACGCATGTACGCGTATGGAGCTATATGTTAAACGAAAGAGCTCAACGAAATTATTATTTTATTTTGATATATAGATTGACTATAGAAGAAAAGTATTTAACCAGTTAATGAGTGAAAATTGATCATGAAAGGATGAAAATTGACTTTAAAACGACTTTTTGCAATCATTGTACTAGCATTTACACTGAAACTTGAAACTTCCTGGCAGATTAAAACTGTGTGCCCGACCGAGACTCGAACTCGGAACCTTTGCCTTTCGCGGGCAAGTGCTCTACAATCTGAGCTACCGAAGCACGACTAACTCCGCTGCAGAGTGAAAATCTCATTCTGGAAACATCCCCCAGGCTGTGGCTAAGCCATGTCTCCGCAATATCCTTTCTTTCAGGAGTGCTAGTTCTGCAAGTTACGCAGGAGAGCTTCTGTAAAGTTTGGAAGGTAGGAGACTGATACAGGCAGAAGTAAAGCTGTGACTACCGGACGTGAGTCGTGCTTCGGTAGCTCAGATGGTAGAGCACTTGACCGTGAAAGGCAAAGGTCCCGAGTTCGAGACTCGGTCGGGCACACAGTTTTAATCTGCCAGGAAGTTTCATATCAGCGCACACTCCGCTGCAGAGTGAAAATCTCATTCGGGAGCATTTACACTAAGTAAGTCACAGAGAAGATCCAACTGCCAAATGAAATCGCACATCGAGTTGAGTGGACTCAGGTACTCACATGTTTATTTATGTACCTAATTGGCCGTTGAGAGGCGATTGTGTTAAACAATTAATTAAAATAATAATAACTAATTATTCGAAGCAGATACACAAAACAGCATCGCAGCATGTGTCGGGAAACGGAATCACTCATTCAGTATTAACATTTAGATTGCAATTTCCACTTTTGCCAATTAATTACGTTTTTTCTATAATTTTGCCCATAATTTAAATTCAGACCTACGTGGATGGCGCTGGAAGAAACAGAGGCTCACTTTTTATAAGACTGATGTGGCACTTCCATGTATGCAGTAAATGTTCAGGGCAGAGGTCTTCGAAACTGAAAGTCGTCCTAATAATTTTAAAATATCTTTGATTTTAACTACCGTTGCAGGTGAAGTATTCACATTAAAAGTAACTGTGGCATATGATTTGTAATCAATTTTTCGGCACACATCTTTTAGTATCTTCAGTTTTAAGGTAGCACATAAGGATATAACGCTGCAATCCGGATTGCAGAACTGCAGTTCGGGCGCAGACCTGGCCGCTTAGGTACATTACGCGTGCGATTTCAGCGTTGACTGGCTGATTTCTTGGGATTAATCATGATCGCTGCCCGCTGGGACTTTAATTCTGGCAGGAGAGTGGTTACCAGGGACTTGATTGCACTTGACGTTTTTCGTGTTTAGATCCAGTATGAACTATTAATTATCCTGCAGTTCATGTCGTCGGAATTCTGACTCAACTACAACAGATTTCGGACTAACATTTTCCAGACTCTAAGTTCAATTTCTAAAGCTGATGCAAACAGTTTTTATTTAAATTTATAGTATTACTGAATCTCTGTACGCAGAATCCTGTCACTTTTAGGTCGGAATTACGACAGCAGTTATTCCAGTTCGCTCTTGATTGTGAAAATTCATTTATTGAACAATGGAAGTTCTTAATTACACTGGACGACAGAATTAAAAGATCACTTTTTCGAAAACCCGTAACGGTCTCCCATTGCGACGCCTACAACATTGCTCTGCAATGATGCAGAGGTTGACGACCTGCAACGTCACCCTCGGGTGAGGCGACGCTTCAAATAGAATTGTGTCCACACACGCGAAGAAAAGGCCTCAGAAGCACATGAGAGGTGTAAGATGGGTTAGTGATGTCACATTGGCACCGAATGTACAACAATTCTGTCCAGTGCAACATTGGACGAGTCACACTATGGGGACGTCTTCGAACCCCCTTTACACACATTTCACCCTTTCTTTTAGTGCTTCGGCGATGTAGGTCAGAGCCGCGACGTCCAGCGTCAAAAGCACGCTGGTTTCTTATGGGTGACCGAGGAAAAAGTTTCCGACACACCGCCCTTCAGAATTGACTCGAGAAGGCCGCAGCGGTTCGCATAAAGAGCGTCAATTAAATCACCCCTTTCCTTGGGGCGTTTGTTGTACGATGAGCTACAGGGCAATGGTCGTGACAGTCTTTGGCATCAGTGTTTCCAAGTGTACGATTCAACCTGCTAAGCACATACTGGGCCAGAAACCCCAATAAGCGTGATCACAGCCCGCTGGAGTGCAGTGTGACCCCTAATTTTATTTTAGTGTACAGGCTACAGCCACTAAGGACCGTTCAAGAATGTTTGACCGAATTTTAATGTGAACTGAAGCAATAAAGAGTGCGTATCACCCCCAACTCCCCACCTCTGGTTCGGCAACACCATCGTTGCAGCTTCATCGAAATGGGTTTTCGGTTGTGTTTGAAAATATTGTGTCATGGATCCGGAATCTTTTGGCGACCTTGACGTTTTCTATTAATTCCTGCTTCTACTGTTGCTGTTGTATAGTGTTGAGTGTATGCTGTTGTGCAACAGGGCACAAAGTTGAAGACACTGTCGGGGGATCAATTTTGCAAAAGCAATACCAGGTACATCTCATTCTCCTGGTTTCAGCCGGTTTCGGAATCCGCAAGGACAGTACAGCAACAGAATTTGAAGCCCCGAACACCAAAGCCTTTAACCATCGGACGTGATGAGAGTCGAAGGGCTTGAAAGGGAAGCAGTTGTTGAAAAATATGTGAGTCAGAGATGTTATTCAGTCTGTTCACTGTGCAAGCAGTAAAAGAAACCAATGAGAGATTTAGAAAAGAAATTGAAGCTTAGAAGAGGTATAAACTTTGTCGTTCGGCGACGGCATTGTAATTCTCTCAAAGACGGTAAACGGCTTACAAATGGAGTTGAACAGAATGGTTAATACCTAAGGAAGAAAACAGTAAACCGATCGATCCAGGCGGCGCTGAGGTGAACAGACTGAACTAGCTTTCGACAGGACGACGGTTCAATTCCTCGTCCGACCATCTCGATTTATGTATTTTTGTGATTTCCCTAAATCGCTGCAGGCAAATGCGGCAACGCACACTTTGAAACGGCATAGTTGGTTTCCGTCCTCATCTTTGAAGAAGTCCGAGTTAGTGCTCCTTCTCCGATGACCTCGATGTCAACGACGGAATGTCAAAGTCAAACATGTGTATAATGGAATGGAGTACAATACGACAAGAAGGTACTCGTACAATGAGATTGGTAAGCGAGGCCCATAAAGCAGGTGATTATCAATTTGAGTAGCTAAAAGACAGACATTAGCTGGAATAAAAAGTAAATTTTCAGTGTATGGAAGTCTTTTTGATGGCAGACCTATTTTTATGGACTACAGCATAGTGCGAAAAGAATGCGCCCTCGCGAGCGATAATCAGTTCAAACAAGTTGTAAACAAAGGCTTTTGCAATGTGGTCCTTCAGAAGAAGGCTGGAAATCATATAGGCAGATGGAGTAACTAATGAGTAGGTACTGAAACGAACAGATGAAGGAAGCAATTTAATGCACTATCTGAAGCAGCAATGGACGGTCAGTTTGGGGCTGTCTTTATACAGGTGGCACATTCAAATAAAGGTAGGCTTCGATTACGGTGGAGAGATGAAAAGACTAGCAAAGAACACGTTGATGTGGAGAGTTTTCTGCCTGCCAAACAAAGTGAAGCACCCAAAATTGGAGGAAGAAAGGAGATGGAACTCCACAATATAGGATACTATATGATGCTCTTTCAGTGATTACAAAATCTAGTCATTTACGAACGGCAGTATGAGTCCATTTATCGGTATGACGAAGAACACACTGTAACCTGGATGCATGTATTGGCTCAGCTGGGAAGTGTGTCAGAAAGCCGTTGTAATCTATCTGGAGACACGCTAACTCGCAACTAGTCCTCGATGTCCTGGATACTGTCACTGGGACGGAAATGACGGCTTAGCTGTTGCCACACATGTCCTCTGGGCGGACATACGGGAGACTTCCTGGTCACGAGATTCCCTCGTCACCCCTTAGACAGTTGACGGAGACATGTACCATGTGTGGATGAGCATTGTCCTCAGAAATGGCACAACTATATTGTCGCATTGATTGCAGTATGTCAGTGGTATACCATTGTACTGGGAGAGTTGACTCGATCACTACTAGACGTGACCTGAAGCCATGCACAGTGGCTTCCGACAGTACAATAGTGTCCCTCCAAAACTTCGGAGGAACGTGACTTCTAATTAGATCGCTGACATTCTCGCCGGCGATCGTCATCCCAGATACTGAAACACCGCAATTCTTTACTGAACATAGCGCGACAACAATTATTAACAGTCGCTGATTCCCGCTCACTGCACAATTTCAAAGTCACCCGTTTATGGAGCGGTGTCTACGGCAACCTAGACAGGGGTTGGTAATTCTTTAGAACAGGTGGTGCGCCTATCTGACAAGTGATATGGGATCATATAGAATGTGGCAGGAAGTCAATTACTTGTTTGCAAATGGCAGGAGCCGATGTGAAAGAAATGTGATGTAATCGGTGTACTGTACAGCGATTCTCCCTCGGGGTTGTCAGAATTGTTAACCGAAAATTTGACGATGAGTATGACTGCCATCACGTTCTGATGTAGTCCAACATTGTTTACTGTCACATACGAATGCCCACAAATCTGGATATTACACTATTAGACCAGCCGAGAAAATGGAGACCTACAATGGCTCTCCATTTATACAGTGCAGATCCTGATAATGATGTGTTACATCAATACGTACATCTCCCATGATCTCCACAGTGATCACTCAGCGTCTGATGATGTTCGCACTTCTTATACACTCCTGGAAATGGAAAAAAAAACACATTGACACCGGTGTGTCAGACCCACCATACTTGTTCCGGACACTGCGAGAGGGCTGTACAAGCAATGATCACACGCACGGCACAGCGGACACACCAGGAACCGCGGTGTTGTCTGTCAAATGGCGCTAGCTGCGCAGCATTTGTGCACCGCCGCTGTCAGTGTCAGCCAGTTTGCCGTTGCATACGGAGCTCCATCGCAGTCTTTAACACTGGTATCATACCGCGACAGCGTAGACGTGAACCGTATGTGCAGTTGACGGACTTTGAGCGAGAGCGTATAGTGGGCATGCGGGAGGCCGGGTGGACGTACCGCCGAATTGCTCAACACGTGGGGCGTGAGGTCTCCACAGTACATCGATGTTGTCGCCAGTGGTCGGCGGAAGGTGCACGTGCCCGTCGACCTGGGACCGGACCGCAGCGACGCACGGATGCACGCCAAGACCGTAGGATCATCCGCAGTGCCGTAGGGGACCGCACCGCCACTTCCCAGCAAATTAGAGACACTGTTGCTCCTGGGGTATCGGCGAGGACCATTCGCAACCGTCTCCATGAAGCTGGGCTACGGTCCCGCACACCGTTAGGCCGTCTTCCGCTCACGCCCCAACATCGTGCAGCCCGCCTCCAGTGGTGTCGCGACAGGCGTGAATGGAGGGACGAATGGAGACGTGTCGTCTTCAGCGATGAGAGTCGCATCTGCCTTGGTGTCAATGATGGTCGTATGCGTGTTTGGCGCCGTGCAGGTGAGCGCCACAATCAGGACTGCATACGACCGAGGCACACAGGGCGAACACCCGGCATCATGGTGTGGGGAGCGATCTCCTACACTGGCCGTACACCTCTGGTGATCGTCGAGGGGACACTGAATAGTGCGCGGTACACCCAAACCGTCATCGAACCCATCGTTCTACCATTCCTAGACCGGCAAGGGAACTTGCTGTTCCAACAGGACAATGCACGTTCGCATTTATCCCGTGCCACCCAACGTGCTCTAGAAGGTGTAAGTCAACTACTCTGGCCAGCAAGATCTCCGGATCTGTCCCCCATTGAGCATCTTTGGGACTGGATGAAGCGTCGTCTCACGCGGTCTGCACGTCCAGCACGAACGCTGGTCCAACTGAGGCGCCAGGTGGAAATGGCATGGCAAGCCGTTAAACAGGACTACATCCAGCATCTCTACGATCGTCTCCATGGGAGAATAGCAGCCTGCATTGCTGCGAAAGGTGGATATACACTGTACTAGTGCCGACATTGTGCATGCTCTGTTGCCTGTGTCTATGTGCCTGTGGTTCTGTCAGTGTGATCATGTGATGTATCTGACCCCAGGAATGTGAGAATAAAGTTTCCCCTTCCTGGGACAATGAACTCACAGTGTTCTTATTTCAATTTCCAGGAGTGTATATTCATCAAAAGCTGATAATGATACTGACCATCAATAACACTAATGCAATCTGTTGGGCATTGTAGCTGTAATAAGGAAATGCAACTCTAATCTTTTACATACTGACGGTGTGTACATGTATAAAGTTACATTGGCATACAACCAAACCTTCTGAATGCTTCACCTTTTATGTCAGAAAACGTATTTAGATTAAGCTGATACGAAATATGCCTGGGGAGTGTGTTTTCTACAGAGTCCCTGGAAAATGGCGACAGTCAGCAAACGGTAGCTTCGTTAACCACGGTCGGCAAGCATAATAAGGCTCCTTAGGCTGATGCCGTTGCAGTAGACCTCTGTGGTCTGCTGCGACATATCTCACACTAGTAACGTTTATCTGAGAACTCCACCGCCGCAGCATCTACAGTGCGTTTGATCTGGCGATTGGGCTTCACCCGAAGATGAATGGCAGTGGTATAGCACACTGTCACCGGGTGGAAGTTGCGTGCGACTACTGGCGTGTGTATAAATAAGAGGCGTAAAGTACTACTGAAATTAGGACTGAGGAAGTAATAACTGGATTTCGGTTACGACCGCACTTTCATTAGAAGGATGAGGTGCTGATTATTGAGAGTTCCAGTATTTGGCGACTGTGGAGCTGCAGGGATGCTTTAATACATCCAACGTTGACTGCCAATTATATAATGAATTATTTTAATACGTTTACGGTTATTAACTGCAGTGCATAAGTATCTACATCTGAGTGCGGCATTTTTAAATTAATAGCAAAGGGATTAGGTTCTGCAATTACAGCAAAGTAGACAGATTACATTAATTCATTTATTTACACAAAGAGGTGTCTGCACCCAGTCTGTTACCGTTGGTTACTCTTAACATTACTCTTAACAAAACAAAGAATACCATCTGATAAAATTCGTACGAACTTCCAGCTACGTGATGTAGTTTAAAATCCACAAGCTTTCGGCCGTTTACTCCTCGGCCATTGTCATGTGGTCACTGTAAAGGTTGCTGCTACCATCCTCACGTAGTCTTGCGGCCTCTGGGATATTCCTTGGGCTCGTTCCAGCGCTACGGACGCGCAACGAAAACATTAGCTTATATGGCGCTGGATCGAGCACAGCTGACGTCGCACGAGGGAATGCAGCTACACGGGGACGGTAGCAGCTCCCGTGGTCCAGGGGAACTAGGTCACGGATTCGAACCTTGCTGCTGTTTAAATTCCTGTAAGTAGGCTGTTTAGGTTTTCTTATTGGTAACGCCGCTTAGCGCTCTGTATGAAAAATCACTGGCTGTGCTGTGCGCAGTTTGTGTTTAGTTAGCATTGTTGTCTGCCATTGTACTGTTGGGCAGCGGCAGCTGGATGCTAACAGCGCGTAGCGTTGCGCAGTTGGAGATGAGCCGCCAGCAGTGGTGGACGTGGGGAGAGAGCTGGCGGAGTTTTGTAATTTGTCTTCAATGGTGTTTGTGCGCCTGCACAGTTGCAACAGATGGCTGCTGGCCATTTCTACAAGGACTGCAGTGGGTCTGCACCTCTGGTGGCCCACCAATAGTAATCTCTACCAGGACTACAGTGGGTCTACTCTGTGATGACCTACCTACCGATAGTCTTCAACGTCGACTGACTCTGCTGTGGCCCATTACCTGTCTGCATGTCAAGAGTCAGCACTGTCTTTCGTTGGAAGGACAACACTACTTCTTCAAGACTGCTTAGAAATCCACTACTTACAAGTGCAATTTCTTTTATTGTTCAGACTTTGAAAAAAACACTGCAATTTTACTATGATGAACGATCAGGACTGTCTTTATGGACTGTGAGAGAATTTTAGCTTCTGACCAACATTGTATCAATAAGTGTGTGCATTTGATATCTTTGTTATAGTAATTATGAAAAATTTTATCAAATCATTATTGGCCACTGCCCAAAACAATTTGTAAAAATTTTTTGTGGGGAGCATGGGGGCTATGTAAGTAGGCTGTTTAGGTTTTCTTATTGGTAACGCCGCTTAGCACTCTGTATGAAAAATCACTGGCTGTGCTGTGCGCAGTCTGTGTTTAGTTAGCATTGTTGTCTGCCATTGTACTGTTGGGCAGCGGCAGCTGGATGCTAACAGCGCGTAGCGTTGCGCAGTTGGAGGTGAGCCGCCAGCAGTGGTGGACGTGGGGAGAGAGCTGGCGGAGTTTTGTAATTTGTAAGACTGGATGTGATGAACTATCATATATATTATGACTATTAAGGTAAATACAGTGTCTGTTCTGTATTAAAATCTTTCATTTGCTAACTATACCTATCAGTAGTTAGTGCCTTCAGTAGTTTGAATATTTTATTTAGCTGGCAGTAGTGGTGCTCGCTGTATTGCAGTAGCTTGAGTAACGAAGATTTTTGTGAGGTAAGTGATTTGTGAAACGTATAGGTTAATATTACTCAGGGCCATTCTTTCGTAGGGATTTTTGAAAGTCAGATTGCGTTGCGCTAAAAAATATTGTGTTTCAGTTTAAGCACAGTCGTGTATAAATTTTTCTAAGGGGACGTTTCATTCCGAATAAAAAACATCAGCACTGGCAGCGAAATGCCGAACACTTCCGGCAAAAGATCTTACTCTTATTCTGTCAATGGCCTTATCAAAGAGGACAGAGCAGCGGACACGTATTCAGGACAACCTTGTTCTCGGCTTAGGGAAATGTCCCTAAAAAGAGGAAAAATTAGAAATGGTGCTCAAGGAAACAGAAACCACTGCATTGAAGACACATAATGGCCAGTAATTGAGAAAGTGACATGATGATTTCGGACTAGCCCCATTCTGCTTTCAGGGGGGGGGGGGGGGGGGGAGGTGATCATGAGAAAAGGATGAAAAAATCGAGGAAATGATAAAGTTCTAAGTGTTTAGCATGGAATGCGAGAGGATTGAACGTGGTGGGAAGATACAAAATATGGAAATGGAAATGATAATAAACAATCTAGATAAAGGGCGTACCCATGAAGTGAAATGGGAAGAAAACAGGGGTTTCTGTTCAAACGAGTATAGAATAACATCGACGGCAGCAGGAAATGGTATAACGGGAATAGGATTCATTACGGATAGGGAGGTAGCGTAGAGAGTGGGTTACTCTTAACAGTTTAGTGATAGCGTTGTTCTCATCAGAAACGCAGAAAACCAACACCGTCAACAATAGCACACTAGCTCATGTATACACGCAGACGTCAAAAGCAGACGATGAAGAGAAAAAGTGTATGAGGGTACTGGATGGTAATTCAGTATGTAAAGGGAGATGAAAATCTAATAGTCATGGGAGATTGGATTTGATTGTAGGGTGATAGGTAGAAGAAATGATTATGGGAGACCAAGGGCTTGTTAGTAGGAAACAGTTCAAGAATTACATAAGGACGGGAAATACACGAGGACTCTAATTAGATTACATTGTGAAATGAAGAAGAGTAGGCTGAATTTTAAGAGACTAGTCAGCAAGATTCAATGCAAAAAGAAGGGAGATTCGGAGGTTCTAAGGAGTAGAGAGATCGGTTAGAATTTCTCTTAAAATATAGATACCGCGATAATGAATAGCTGCGATCGAAGTGGCCGTGCGGTTCTAGGCGCTGCAGTCTAGAACCGCCAGACCGCCACGGCCGCAGGCATGGATGTCATACCTCAGGCATGAATTTGTGTGATGTCCTTAGGTTAGTTAGGTTTAAATAGTTCTACGTTCTAGGGGACTGATGACCTCAGAAGTTGAGTCCCATAGTGCTCAGAGCCATTTGACCCATTTTGATAACGAATAGCTCGATAGGAAATGATTCTCAAGAGGAATGAAAGTCACATAAGTTGGAAAGAGAAACATAGGTACAAGGAAAGTGACTGTGAAGAAACCGTGGTGAACAGAAGAATTACTCGAGTTAAGCGATGAAGAAAGGTAAAACGAACAAGAAATACACAAATACAGTTCAATTAAGACTGCAGTAAATAGGAAGTGCAGGAACCCAAATCGAAATTGCCGCATGAAGAGTGCGAAGGAGCTGAGAAACGCATAATGGCCGCAAGGATTTTCTGAGCATGTAGAAAAGACAAAACAATCTCCGATGAAATTAAAAGCAGGGGCGGTAAATTAAGAGTGCAATGGGTACTCCTTTGTGAAACACATATGTGACAATAGATAGGTGGAACGAATACACTGAAGTCCTGTATGAGGGGCAAGACTTGCCTCATGACGTCATAGAGGGAAGTATAGGAGTCTTCTGGAATTCGATATCTGATGCAATATTAGAATGTAATAGGACAGGACGACTTAGCATTAAATGAGGCAGGAGGTATGCATCACATCCTGTAAAAACTTCTAAAATCATTGGGAGAAGTGGAAAAAGTGTCAACAAAACGACTATTCACGTTGGTGTATCGAATGTATGAGTCTGTCGTTATACCCTCAGTCTCTTGGATAAATGTCATCCACACAGTTCTGGACAAGGGCAGATGAATGCGAGCATTATGGCTCCATCAGCTTAACAGCTCATGCATCCAAGTTACTGACAAGTATAATATACAGCTGAATGAAAAAGAAAACTGAGAATCTGTTAGACGAAAATTAGGTTGGCTTCCGGGAAAGTGGATTCACCAGGGAGATGTTGGGGCTGATAATGGATGTAAACTTTAAGAAAACTGAAGATACAGGTATAGGAATTGTCAAACTGGAAAAAGCGTTCGACAACGTAAAATGGTGCAAGACGTTAGAAATCCTGATAAAAATAATGGTAAGCTATAGGGAAAGGCGATTATTATACAACATTGCTATTCTTAGGGAAAGGCAAAAAGAATTACAGCATCTGTCGAGTGGAATGAGCTGTATAATGACTACCGAAAGGGATTAAGAGTAAACTGAAGAAAACAAAAGTAATGAGAAGTAGCAGAAATGATATCAGCGAGAACCGCCCTAACAGAACTGGGGTCACAATGTAGAGGAAGTTAAGCAAATCTGACACGTAGACAGAAAAATAACTGAAATGGTCGTATGATTTCGGTTCGTACGTCTGAGATGCGTACATTTGACCGTATCGATTTATGGCGACAGCGCCCTTTATGCAGAGAAAAATTGTTCTGTGGTCAGAGATGTCAGGCGTGAATAGTACATTACCGAACATTAAAATTTCTACACCACGAAGATGACGTGCTACAGACGCGAAATTTAACCGACAGGAAAAACATGTTGTGATATGCAAATGACTAGTTTCTCATAGCATTCACACAAGGTTGGCGCCGGTGGGGGCACGTACAATGTGCTGACATGAGGAAAGTTTCCAACCGATTTCTCATACACAAACAGCAGTTGACCAGTGTTGCCTGGTGAAATGTTCATGTGATGCCTCGTGTAAGGAGGAGAAATGGGCACCATCACGTTTCCGACTTTGATAAAGGTCGGATTGTAGCCTATCGCGATTGCGGTTAATCTAATCGCAACATTGCAGCTCGCATTGGTCGACATCCAAAAAATATTAGCAGAATATGGAATCGGTGGGTTCAGGAGGCTAATACGGAAGGCCGCGCTGGATCCCAAGGGCCTCGTATCACTAGCAGACGAGATGCCAGGCATCTTATCAGCATGGCTGTAACGGATCGCGCAGCCACGTCTCGATTCCCGAGTCAACAGATGAGGACGTTTGCAAGACAACAACCACCTGCACGAACAGTTCGACGACGTTAGCAGCAGCATAGGCTATCAGCTCGGAGATCATGGCTGCGGTTACCCTTGACGCTGCATCACAGACAGGAGCGCATGCGACGGCGTACTCAACGACGAACCTGGGTGCATGAATGGCAAAATATCATTTTTTTCGGGTGAATCCAGGTTCTGTTTATAGAATCATGATGGTCGCATCCGTGTTTGGCAACATCGCCGTGAACGCACATTGGAAGCGTGTATTCGTCTTCGTCATACTGGCGTATCACCCGGCGTGATGGTATGGGATGCCACTGGGTACACGTCTCGGTCACCTCTTGTTCGCATTAACAGTGGACGTTACATTTCAGATGTTTTACGATCCCATGGATCTACCCTTCATTCGATCCCTACGAAACCCCGCATTTCAGGAGGATAATGCACGACCGCATACTGCATATCCTGTACGGGCCTTTCTGGATACAGCAGATGTCTGACTGCGGCCTTGGCCAGCACATTCTCCAGATCTCTCACCAAGTGAAAACGTCTGGTCAATGGTGGCCGAGCAACTGGCTCGTCACAATACGCCAGTCAATACTCTTGATGAACTGTGGTATCGTGTTGAAGCTGCATGGGCCGCTGTAACTGTACACGCCATCCAAGCTTTCCTTGACTTAATGCCAAGGCGTATCAAGGCCGTTGTTACGGCCAGAGGTGGTTGCTCTGGGTACAGATTTCTCAGGATCTATGCATCCAAATTGCGTGAAACTGTTATTTAAAAAATGGCTCTGAGCACTATGGGACTTAATTGCTGAGGTCGTCAGTCTCCTAGAACGTTTTTTTTTTTTTTTATCATCGGGCTACTGACTGGTTTGATACGGCCCGCCACGAATTCCTTTCCTGTGCTAACCTCTTCATCTCAGAGTAGCATTTGCAACCTACGTCCTCAATTATTTGCTTGACGTATTCCAATCTCTGTCTTCCTCTACAGTTTTTGCCCTCTACAGCTCCCTCCAGAACCATGGAAGTCACTCCGTCATGTCTTAGCAGATGTCCTATCATCCTGTCCCTTCTCCTTATCAGTGTTTTCCACATATTCCTTTCCTCTCCGATTCTGCGTGAAACTCCCAATTCCTTACCTTATCAGTCCAATAAACTTAGAACTACTTAAACCTAACTAACCTAAGGGCATCAAACAAATCCATGCCCGATGCAGGACTCGAACCTGCGACCGTAGCGGTCGCGCGGTTCCAGACTGAAGCGCCTAGAACCGCATGGCCACACCGGCCGGCAAATCTAATCACATGCCAGTTCTAGTATAATATATTTGTCCAATGAATACGCGTTTATCATTTGCATTTCTTCTTGGTGTAGCAATTTTAATGGCCAGTAGTGTAGTTTTAAGCGCGCGCCGGGTGAGACTGTTTGACTGCTGGGCTGGAAGACAGAGGGCGGAGTAAGCCATGAAGAGAGAGCCGGGCGCATGCTAGCTGTTCACTGCAAGCGCGGGAAGTTCTAGGGCGTCGTTTTAGGAACGGGTCAGAGGCCCGGGGGGCGTTGTCTAGTCGGTGGATGGCAGGGAGCGCACCACAACCTAACTAGTGCACGGCATTTAGTTTGGAATTTGAACTGAATCATCCGCCTTGGCTGGAACAGTAATTCGTCCGTCTGGGTTCGACTCTTGTCGCCTGCAGGTTCATTCTGTAAATTGAACTATTTTCAGTTACTAAGTCTCGCGAGCATTTTTCCTATTTCCTCTGGGACATATCACATTGGACGTTGCTCCGGAGAGCGAGGTGGGCTTGTCATTGACTGTAGAGTTACGAAATTTTACCTTGGCAGTGTTCTGCAAATATCCATGTATACAGGGCTAATCGGATGCCTTTCTGGTGTGGACTTTCCCGTTTGTGTAAATCAAGTTGAAATATGTGCATGATATTCTAGAGAAGTGATGTCAGCTTCAAAGCACTTCGTAATTGTGAACAGATGTTCTCAGGCTCGACTAGCGGAAATTTTCTTGTAAGGCAGTTAATTAATCTCTGTGATTACAAGCTGTCAATCAATTCCATCAAGGTTTAAGTGTATAGTTCAAAATTATCTCATGTTCATGAGGGAGCGTGTATATAAAGTTGATTAAGACTGTTGGTGATAATTTTCTGTTTACAGAGTTTGTCCTTATCCTGGGATTGTAAAGTGAGGCATATACTGCTGTATCTGATGCTGATGAGTGTTGATTTGTGTGTGGCCGCATTCGCGCATGTTCAGTGAATTGTACTTAATTTCTTCAGTAGCTACTGTAACGTTCGTTTTCTCACTACCGGATTGGGTGAGCTGGCGTTAAGTCATTCACCGGTCAATATCCCCGAAGCCAATTATGGTGCATTAACGTGAAAGACTTCTAAAACAAGCTTATTTTGTGCAGAAAGAGTGCCTTGGATGATTTTAAATTTTTGAGGATATTGGTTTCAGTGCTTTCAGAAAAAGGAAACTTGGGATAACTAGAATTTCAGTGATTTTTCTAAATACCTTGGATCACTGTAATATTTTTAAGGTTATTGGTTGTAACATTAAAGGGAAAGTTTTTGTACTAAACATTTCAGTAATTAATTTAAAAATTAAGAGAGAGCTTAATTTAACAGATTTGCATGGTGTTAATGTTGTAACGATTATTAGTTTTAATGTTTTAAAAAGCAGAAGTATAAATTTTCTGTGTATCTGTGTACGTCCGGGTACACTAAGCAAACCGATATATGTTCAGCTACTGTGGTCAGCAGCTTACCACACCAGAACCGTTGTATTCTAGCTTGGCCAGTTCTAAAGTTACCTTTAGAGTCCTTAAGAAATGGTTTCCATCACCCACGACGGATGGGCCAAGTAAGACATAAAAAGAAGTCTATCACTGGCAAAAAGAGCATTCTTGATCAGGAGAAGTCACCTATTATCAAACAGAGACCTCAATCAGAGGAAGAAATTTCCGAGAATGTGGTTTTGGGGGACAGAATTATATAGCAGTGAAACGTAGACTGTGGGGAAATCGGAACATAAGAGAATAGAAGCATTTGAGAAGTGGTATAACAGATGAATATTGAAAATCTGGTGTACTGATAAGGTAAGGAATTGGGACCTTCTCCGCACAATCGGCAAGGAAAGGAACGTATAGGGAACACCGAAAAAAAGAAGTCACTGGATGATAGGACTTTCACTAAGACATCACGGAATAACTTCCATAGTACTAGAGGGAGCTGCAGAGCGTAAAAACTGTAAAGCAATACAGAGATTCTAGGACATCCAGCAAGTAACTGTAAATGGTACTTTGAGATTAAAAGTTGGAGCAGAAGGGCAATTCGTGGTGACCTACATCAAATCAGTCAGAATACTGGTGACTTAAAACAAATAAATGAAAATAAATCAAGCTGCACTCAAAAGACAGTCACCGTCATCACTGTACAACAGCCAACAGTGCGCAGCAGAAAGCTTGTGGATTATAAACGAGTTGACGCGGAGCTCGATAGATTTTTATTAGATTTCATATATTTCTAGCGTTACGACTGGAGATAAAATTCTATTGAAAAATTTCTCATAATATGAGTTCCCCCTGCACCAGAAAATTAAATTTATATAGCAGTTTGGGAAAAAATTCTGTTTAATCTTCTCAAATTTGTCGCTAACAAAGAAAGGCGAAGCACATTTAGGAAATCTACACCTATAAATTTTCTCATTAAGAAACGGTCGTGATTTACTGGAGAAGTGGGCGTATTTTAGTGCACTGGTGTACATGTTATTTAGCATTAATTTGGAACAGAGCTTAACAGTTAAAGGAATTTCAGTTCCTTGTTGCATTCCTCAGACATGCTTTATAGTCCTCCACGGTAGACGGAGAAAAGGGGATCGGAGGTAGAACCCTGGTAACGCGCTTTGGCGAATGCGATTATTTGAGCCGTTAATAGTCACGGCTCAATTCCCGAGCTGGGTACGTGTACTGGATATCTTGAATTGCTCTCAGCGAGTCAGAGATGACTAAGACTTTCGCAGTTCTAACACGTCACTTCTGCTCCTGTGATCTCACAATCACCCTGTATTTCACGCTGTTGACGGTTGCTCATAAATATTTCACGTAACTACGTATTTCCATTAATTTCTTGACAATACTGTTATCGATTTCTTCCCGTGTTCTATTTCTTCAGTTCAAGGTGAAAGATCAGTAAGTTTATTTGTATCAACAGTCGATCCTCTGCATGCCTTCCCGTATTTCTCCGCAGTTGTCTGGCGTAGCAACCTTCCTATAGGTAAATGATTGCTCCACGCACAGTCTCCCGTGTCTACAACATTAACCACTAGATCATCAATACCCATTGTAGACTGTAACGATCCATCAGGCCTTCTCGCAAGACTCCTGGGAAACATTTGCACCTGTCGACTTTGTTGTGTTAAGAACAACATGGTCAGGTCCATCTGTAACGATTCCTGAATACATGTAAAAATCTGTTCCGACAGTCTCTACGCTCATAATTTGTTCTCCACATGACAATTTCTAACGGCACTTGATGTACCCCTAGAATCAAGGAACACGGTATCGTAACGCTGGTGTCTTAGAATTCCTGATTAAATACTGCTATTTCCGTGGAGAAAGTACACACCAGTTCGCTGCAAATCACTTAAATCATACACAAGGGCCAGGAGTTATCTGATAAGCTTCAACACATCAACTGACAAAATAAATTATTAAATTTGCTTCCCTACTCGTATTTTGTTTCCTTATTACAACACAATGGGCGAATAATTTTCTTTACACTGAATTGAGTGATAGTTTTACTGGCAAGAAAAGGAGTACACGTTCAGACGAGGCACATTAGTCAGAATGCACCTGAATACAAATACGAGAATTAAATAACAGAAAAGAGATAGTAAGTCTGATACATAAGTAGAAGGTAACGTATGTTTCATTGGGAAAGACAAGAGCGAAGTAACTGGACGTCCAGAAAGAAGTTACTTTGTAACGAGGTGAATGTATAAAAAATAAGAATCCTATACGATCAAAACTTGGAAGAAAAAGAGTGTTGTACTCTTATGTCGTCTACCGGCTATAAGTGTATGTTACACACAATATAACCCATAAGAATGTGTTACCTGTACATCGCAGCATCTTCTATGCCCTTTGGAAACATTTAATTTTATTCCGAGAAAATTTCCAGCGTACTGATGGAGTAGGTCAATATCCTAACTATGACGATCAGCAACTTCAAAGTCAAACACTTTGTTACCGAGAATAGCGTTACTAGTCTGATTGAAAAAGTTTTGGTCATGAGATTCAGTCACGAGACACTGAGGAGAATCTAGGTATCACTTAGCCGCTCTTTAGAGTAATCACCTCTGCAGCCCAGAGAAAACACTGCCGCTGCTGTTATCAGGCTCTAAATTTAGTACAAAGCAATTCTAAGAAGGACGACCCTATGGTACCGAATTCATAACTCAACTATCGCTAACTAGATACCTGAGTAACAGTCATTAGTTCTCGTCGTATAACACAAATTAAATATCCTTCCAAGTGACATGTTTCTGGTTGCCTTTGGGACAGGTTTTATGAGATACACTAGATTATTTGTTAAACATATTCTCTTGAAAGGTAGTAAATTCTTTGAAAATATGATTTGAAGAATAGAGAGTATAAGGTTGATTTTGTAGCGTAACTGCCGAAAAGGGGAGACCATCTATGGTATTCAACGTAACGGTACGTGGGAGACCACAACGAAGACGTTTAACAATAAAACTTAGATAGAATACTGTGAAGCTGAACAAGAGTTCAGCTACAAAAAATCGAAACAGCAATGTCTGGAAAATGAGTAACGGTTGGAAAGAAACTGCAGTACATAGTACGTCCTGTTATTTGGTTGCAGCTGTTCACCCACGCGTATAACGTATACTTCCTTTAGATTTGTCCACTCTGTCTCCACGTCATATTTACTCTAATAAGTTACTTTTGTCTTACTTCTCATGTTGTCAAACAAAATAGGTAGGGCCCGTTCAATATCGACGGTACTGAGGATTTGAAACGGCAGTCATTTTGGAATTTCTTCTCGTAAAGCTTCCGTCTTGTGTTGACACTTCGTTACTTGACGTCTTCTTCTTAGACAAATTCTGAATTCTCACAGACTGTCTGCTCTGTGAGACACTGTTTCTTTTGCTCCGGCCTGCTCATTCATTGTTGTTGTTGTTGTGGTCTTCAGTCCTCAGACTGGTTTGATGAAGCTCTCGATGCTACTCTATCTTGTGCAAGCCTCTTCATCTCCCAGTACCTACTATAACCTACCTCCTTCTGAATCTGCTCAGTGTATTCATCTCTCGGTCTCCCTCTACGATTTTTGCCCTCCACGCTGCCCTCCAATACTAAATTGGTGATCCCTCGATGCCTGAGAACATGTCCTACCAACCGATCCCTTCTTCTAGTCAAGTTGTGCTACAAACTCCTCTACTCCCCAATTCTATTCAATACCCTGTGATCCACCCACGTAATCTTCAGCATTCTTCTGTAGCACCACATTTCGAAAGCTTCTATTCTCTTCTTGTCCTAACTATTTATCGTCCATGTTTCACTTCCATACATGGCTGCACTCCATATGAATAGTTTCAGAAACGCCTTCCTGACATTTAAATCTATGTTAACAAATTTCTCTTCTTCAGAAACGCTTTCCTTGCCATTGCCAGTCTACATTTTATGTCCTCTCTACTTCGACCATCATCAGTTATTTTGCTCCCCAAATAGCAAAGTTCCTTTACTACTTTAAGTGTCTTATTTCCTAATCTAATTCCCTCAGCATCACCCAAATAAATTCGACTACATTCCATTATCCTCGTTTTGCTTTTCTTGATCTTCATCTTATATCCTCCTTTCAAGACATTGTCCATTCCATTCAACTGCTCTTCCAAGTCCGTTGCTGTCTCTGACAGAATTATAATGTCATCGGCGAACCTCAAAGTTTTTATTTCTTCTCCATGGACTTTAATACCTACTCCGAAATTTTCGTTTGTTTCCTTTACTGCTTGCTCAATATACAGATTGAATAACATTGGGGATAGGGTACAACCCTGTCTCACTCCCTTCTCAACCACTGCCTCCCTTTCATGCCCCTCGACTCTTACAGCTACCATCTGGTTTCTGTACAAATTGTAAATAGCCTTTCGCTCCCTATATTTTACCGCTGGTACCTTTAGAATTTGAGAGTATTCCCGTCAACATTGTCAAAATCTTTCTCTAAGTCTAAAAATGCTAGAAACGTAGGTTTGCCTTTCCTTAATCTTTCTTCTAAGATAAGTCGTAACGTCAGTATTGCCTCACGTGTTCCAGTATTTCTACGGAATCCAAACTAATCTTCCCCGAGGTCGGTTTCTACTAGTTTTTCCGTTCGTCTGTAAAGAATTCGTGTTAGTATTTTGCAGCTGTGGCTTATTAAACTGATTGTTCGGTAATTTTCACATCTGTCAACACCTGCTTTCTTTGGGATTGGAATTATTACATTCTTCTTGAAGTATGAGGATATTTCGCCTGTTTCATACATCTCGCTCACCAGATGGTAGAGGTTTGTCAGGACTGGCTCTCCGAAGGTCGTCAGTAGTTCCAATGGAATGTTGTCTACTCTGGGGGCCTTGTTTCGACTCACGTCTTTCTGTGCTCTGTCAAATTGTTCACGCAGTATCGTATCTCCCATTTCATCTTCATCTACATCCTCTTCCATTTTCATAATATTGTCCTCAAGTACATCGCCCTTGTATAGACTCTCTATTCATTCATTATGGTAGTAAATATGACAGTCACAAACTAAGATGACTTACAGTGAAAAGAAAATGTACTTTCTGGCGTAGCAAGATCGTTTCGTTGCTTTACCTTGTAACCTGTGCAAGCTTGTTAATTTGTTCCGTCTGTCACTAACGTACTTACATTGGTTACGCACTAGTTACAGTGTGTGCATTTATGTTATGTGCCCTCACCGTTCATGTGTTCGTTATGTGTCGCATCTTTTGCAATGTGAGGATACTTGCAGCATTATTGTTTCGATGGTTCGGGTGTTACGGTGCAGGGAGACGTAATGTAGCATTGGTTTACTCCGACAACATGTTACTCTGTGCACCTTCCCCATGTGCGTCTTTTCAGGAGCGCATTCGGCCCTGACTTTATTTTTATGTATTACAATGCACGACCGTACCTTATGGCGCAGGTGGAGAGGGGATATTCGGTGAACGGAATGACGTGCCCGTTTCTCCGACTTCCATATGGAACGCGTTGCGGTGACGTTTTGCAGCACATCAACGAGAAGCGACGTCTGTCCAGCAGTTGTGCACCGCGTTGATGGGCGAATGAAGCCCCTTACCACCAGAACTCGTTACCAATCTCGCATACAGCTCGTGAGCACATAGCAGAGCATGTACTGCCTACTATGGCGATCGCACACATTTTGTAATGTGCAGGGGACCATCATGAATCGCTGTGACTATAGTCTAACTGCTGTCTGTGTATAAGAGCGTCATCTCTTTTCATCTCATTACGTATTTCCTTCAGTTACCTGCTGTACCATGCTGTATCAGTCCTGTCGATGCGTGCTTCAAGTTTCATTGAGGCATACTACTTGTCATTAGCACTTCTTGCGAAATCTACTTTCGTCATTTTATTTTCGAACACCAGTCTGCCTCCAGGAAATGTTTTAGTGTGTTTATCCTTTACTGCTTATTCTGTGTGGTCTAATGATCGTACTTGCATAATGTGATTCACAGAGAGTCAGTTTTCAGCTCTACTACGCGAGCCAGACCCTCACTGAAACTATGCTCCTAGGAGCAATATTCTGGAACACTGAACAGTTGCAGACAGTTTCCCTTACTCACCTACTCAGTCAAGGGTGATACACTAGTGTCTCAGCCATCGCCAATGAACTCGTCGTCGATGGGACGTTAAGCCCTAATCTTCTATCTTCTCATATATCCAACACAAAAAATTTAAAGAACGAAATTAAACAGACACGAATTACGGGCAGATGGCCCACATGTGTTTGCCGCACACCTTAGATTAAGGATGCGAGTAGCATTATTGGCAGCAGCTACCATTTATGATCCACTGTTGGACGTACAACCGTCCAGAAGTGTGCAACAACACGATACGATCTTCAGCCTTTCGCATCCAAGTCTGTTCTACTTGCTTCTTTACGTCGTCAACTCCATTTAAGTCTTTCCTTATAAATAGGAATCCAATACTAATCTTCTCCTTCTATGACCCACCGTCTCTCAATAAGACCAGCTCACCTTCCCGTTTCCTAACAGTCTTTTTGAGGCCGTCAAGCCCTGTATTTGCTTTTCCCCATTTATATTAGTTTAAATATTCATCCTCTAGCTCTCTCCACTCGTCCCAAGCGTATAAATTCATGAAATTTTTTATACATTCAGCACCTGCGGCGACGCTGCATGTCTGATTTACAAAGCTCCACTCACTTAGTGGTGAATTACTTCTTACACACGCACGCCTCTTTCAAGATACTGGTAAGCATTTCTTAATCGGAAAAAGCTATAGAAAAAACAGTTGTACCCACTATATTCTTCCAGTCACACTAAAATAATTTTCAGATTTAAATATTTAAATGAGAGTATTTGTGCACTAATATTTCACTCTGTTACTATTATCTTGCACACACCAGTCACTACCAAGTCTTACTCTAAACTGTTCAAGGTTTGAAAAGCTTACACGCACACCACATTTATAACTATAGCCAATTTATTCACCGACTGATTCCTAACTGATTATTTCTTTTAGAATCGCTCTGTTAGACGTCGCTAGTATTAGTCACACGTAATAAAATGTTCAAGATCGCCTGTGAGCAACACGCCACGCGGTAATTAACGATTTCAATGTCACTACAAGTTATGAACTTCACCCCTGCATTAACTCGAACTCTCTTCCACACTTTACTGCACTTCTCAATCATACTGGAACCGAAATCTCACAACATTAATAATTTTCAGTGGAGCATGTATCAATTCGTCTGATCACCATATGTTCGAATCCGCGACTCTGCTTCTCTCGCTACACAAGCGAAGCTCTTTGTTGCCAAAATATGTCTGAATGTGATAATTTCTTATTGACAGAGAAACATCATGGCCATTCGAAAAGCAGCACCAAGCCCGCTCATTCTGCGCATATACAGAACCATTCAAAATTTGTCACTGAATCATAACAGTAAATTACCATAAATAAATTTTGAAAATCTACAAACATAAGATGAATTTCCTTTTAAGAAAACTATTTTTCCGAATTCACAATCTCATTCCCGCAGTACCATAAACTGTCGAATTAATTTATAATAATTCTCGAACACTGTTCACGTCACCCGTTACTACAATGTATAGTACAAAAACTATAGATAAAGAAATATTTCTCAATTACCGAATCGTTTAATCACATTACGAAACACATAATAGTAGTAGTTAATAAACAACTAGAAAAATAAACAAACAATATCGGAAAAAAATTAACAGTGTTTTGACTATATTTCCAACGGTGCATACAGCTAATGGCCTCTTTACTATGGCGTAGAGACTACATACATCTGACACCACTTGCCTGGCACGTGACTCACACTGCACACCTGTTCACAGACCTCCCATCTCAATATGCACGATGTAGAGGCACCTCCCACCAAACTTGAATACTTTCTTACTGGCATTACGATTTTACATAATTTTGATCTTACTGCATTTACCAAACGTAGTTTATAAAACCAGGTGTGTATTAATATTATTACCCACAAGCGCGTCCTCGGAACTTGTTAAATAACTCCAAAGAAAGTAATTTTAATGATACCTATTTTCAGAAAATAAGGTAGTAATTACAAATAGTATTCGTTTCCTTCAGTCTATAGACATCATTTTGTTATTTACGGATTCTTCCGTTACTTCTTGCTAGTTTGAATGGCAAGCAAATTGTTCTTGTTCTTCTAATTCTTGTTTATTTTTAAATATCCTCGTTTTCACATTGTTGGGAAACAACTGACTAGCGCGCGCAAGAGACACTAGATATTAGATACCTAAACATTATCAGCAAAGATACATTCCTCTTGCATAGTATGTTTGGCGCCAGACTTGTTTTTAAAGTTGTAAATTAGAGTTTATCACAGGGACAATACTAAACACAGTTAAGTATTAAGATAAACAATATTATATAAGGTATGTTGTTATAATGCTACAATCTGTAAGGTCGTGACATTGACTAAGAAGCTGTCAAACTGAGCACTATTCATTTGTATCGAGCGCCAGGCACATTTTTTTAACATTGTAACTTGCACTTTATGCAATGACAGTGTTAAACACATTGAATAATTGAAATACACAGTATTATAGTATTGTGGTTGTATGGTTATGGCGGTGTAGTTAGTGAGGTCGTCACATTGGTTGAGAAGTGTCTGACTGAGCACTTGGACCTTATATTATACCACAAACATTTCAAACAGTAAATTACACTGATAATATTAATCACAGTATACGATTAAAACACTAAACCTTGTTGTTGTTGTTGTGGTCTTCAATCCAGAGACTGGTTTGATGCAGCTCTCCATGCTCCTCTATCCTGTAGAAGCTCCGTTACCTTCAAGTAAGTACTGCAACCTACATCCTTCTGAATCTGCTTAATGTATTCTTCTCTTGGTCTTCCACTACGAGTTTTAACCTCCACGCTTCCCTCCAATACTAAACTGGTAATTCCTTGATGCCTCTGAACATGTCCTACCAGCAAACCCCTGCTTCTAGTCAATTTGTGCCACAAATTCCTCTTCTCCCCAATTCTGTTCAGTACCTTCTCATTAGTTGCGCGATCTATGTATGTAATCTTCAGCATTCTTCTGTAGCATCACATATCAAAATCTTCCATTCCTTTCTTGTCTAACATATTTATTGTTCATGTTTCACTTCCATACACGGCTACACTCCATACTTATACTTCCAGAAAAGACATCATGACACTTAAATATGTACCCGATCTTAACAAATTTCTCTTCGGCAGAGACGCTCTCCTTGACATTGCCAGTCTACATTTTATATCCTCACTACTTCGTCCATCATCAGTTAGTTTGCTCGCAAAACAGCAAAACTCCTTCACTACTTTAAGTGTTTCATTTTCTAATCTAATTCCCTCCCTCAGCATTACGTGATTTAATTCGGCTACATTCCATTATCCTCGTCTTGCTGTTGTTGATGTTCATCTCATATCCTCTTTTCAAGACACCGTCAAATCCATTCAACTGCTCTACCATGTCCTTCGGCGTCTTTGACAGAATTAAAATGTCATCGGCAGACGTTTAAGTTTTTATTTCTTCTCTACGGCTTTTAATTCGTACTACAAATTTTTCTTTTGTTTCCTTTACTGGTTGCTCAATATACAGATTGAATAACATCGGGGATAGGGTGCAACCCTGTCTCATTCCCTTCCCAACCACTGCTTCCCTTTCATGTCCCTCAACTCTTATAACTGGCATCTGGTTTCTGTACAAATTGAAAATAGCCTTTCGCTCCCTGTATTTGACCCCTTTTACCTCGAGAATTTGAAAGAGAATATTCCAGTCAACATTGTCAAAAGCTTTTTCTATGTCAACAAATGCTAGAGACGTAGGTTAGTCTTTCCTTAATCTATCTTCTAATATAAGTCGTAGGGTGAGTACTGTCTCACTTGTGCCAACATTTCTAAGGAATCGAAACTGATGGTACCGTAGGTCGGCTTCTATCAGTTTTTGGATTCATCTCTAAAGAATTCGTGTTAGTATTTTGCAGCCGTGACTTATTAGACTGATAGTTCGGTAATTTTCACACCTGTCAGCACCTTCTATCTTTGAGATTGTAATTATTATACTCTTCTTGAAGTCTGAGGTTAATTCGCCTGTATCATACATCTTGCTCACCAGGTGGTAGAGTCTTGGCAGGGCGGGCTCTACCAACTCTATCAGTAGTTCTAATAGTATGTTCTCTACTCCTGGTGCCTTGTTTCGCCTCAGGACTTTCAGTGCTCTGTGAAATTCTTCTCCAGCTGCGTTCACGTTCATTCAGCGTAACTACTATATTGGTCATACAGGGGGGGGGGGGGGGCTGTAGCAACTAGGCTGATAGAAAACGAACATAGCTGCAACTCACATAATCCACCTTTGACGAATATGTGCCGAAGGAAGAACACAGGCACCAAATCCATACGGTAGCGCTACATATAGCCAACGACAGAAGAAAACTATCCTGGTAGTAGCACACAGACGTCAAGCTCAAAATCCTGATCCGGGTCTAAGTAAGCAGTTATGGCTGAACACGTCTCCACTTTTCAATTTCATATAATGCAGTCAACCAGCCACATAAACACAGGCCGTCACAATGACAAACTGTTACACAAAATTAAAACACAACAGAATTACTTTTTATTACCTTGTCTACCTCACAAACATCAATATTATGACAATATAAATTGTAATACCGTCATACTGCGTATTTTAGTCATGTCCATTGTTTAATAATTTTCGTTGCGTAACTTACGATGCTGAACGTGTTTGTGGCACAATAGAAGTGACAAGTGGTCAGTTAGAACTGTTTTCAAACAATGTCACGACCTCACAAAGTCTAGCACCATAACCATATAAATTTAACAAACTAATATTTCGTATTTTTATAATATATTGTGTTTAATATTGCCCATTGCGTAAAGTGTAATTACAAATGTTAGGAAACTTGTTTGGTGCACAGCTTAAATGGAGAGTGCTCAGTTTGATTGTTTCTCAACCTACCTCACGAACTCACAAACTGTTACACTATAACCATGTAGTTTCTAACACTATAAAATTGAGTAGTTTGAATCTTAAAATTGCCTGTTGCGTAAATTGTAATTTACGACGTTAAGAAAACTAGTCTGGAGCACAACATTCTGTGCAAGGCGATTGTGTCTCTGCTTATAATGTTTGGTTACCTAAGATCTAGCGTCCCTTCCGGACACTAGTCAGTCTTTTCTCGAAGGTGCCCCAATATGCTGACAAACAGAACTAAACAAAACACAGTAGAACAAGTCTACTTTTTATTCAAGATAAATATTCTGTACTTATTTATTTACCGTTTTTATAGTCTATTGATTACACCGGGTGATCAAAAAGTCAGTATAAGTTTGAAAAATTAATAAACCACCTAATAATGTAGATAGAGAGGTAAAAATTGACACACATTTTTGGAATGACATTGGGTTTTATTTGAACAAAAAAAATCAGTTCACAAAATGTCTGACAGATGGCACTGGACAGCAAAACGTCAGTAACTGCTACCGTGAGCTGTGAGAAGATCCCCAGCCTGGCTGATAAACACCTACTGGATCGTACGATTTTTATGCAGGATGGCGCTCCACCTCATATTGCTAGACGTGTGAAGGACCTCTTGCGCGCGTCATTTGGTGATGATCGTGTGCTCAGCCGCCACTTTCGTCGTCCTTGGCCTCCGAGGTCCCCAAACCTCAGTCCGTGCGATTATTGGCTTTGGGGTTACCTGAAGTGTATCGTGATCGACCGACATCTCTAGGGATACTGAAAGAACACATTCAACGCCAATGCCACACCATAACTCCGGACATGCTTTACAGTGGTGTTCACAACATTGTTCCTCGACTACTGCTATTGTTGAGGAATGATGGTGGACATATTGAGCATTTCCTGTAAAGAACATCATCTTAGCTTTGCCTTAGTTTGTTATGCTAATTATTGTTATTCTGATCAGATGAAGCGCCATTTGTCGGACATTTTTGAACTTCTATATTTTTTGGTTCTAATAAAACCCCATGTAATTCCAAGCATGTGTGTCAATTTGTACTTCTCTATCCACATTATTCCGTGATTTATTCAGCTTTCAAATTTATACTGACTGAGGAGGAAAGGTACAGTCTTTGAGGGGTGATAGTATAAGTGATTCTGAACAAAAGTACTTCATATGGACGTATGTCCTATTACGAATGGTTTCCGAAATAGAACATGTGTAACAATACTTGCTTAGTTATTTTCTACGTTATTCAAACATTATTATTGTTCACAACGTACGACGGTAGTGTAGACAAAGCTGAGACGAGCAGTTCGACACAGGACATTTATGTTTAATCAGGTCGGGAAACTATTTCAAATTGGGCTACAAAGAATACCTAAGCTACACTTAGCACCAGATTTTCAGTATCCTCGCGATGTCTTTGCGCAAACTGTAAGTCCTAGATAACCATGAGTAGGTCCTCCAGAGTTAAATTTTCACTCTGCAGCGGAGTGTGCGCTGATATGAAACTTCCAGGCAGATTAAAACTGTGTGCCAGACCGAGACTCGAACTCGGGACCTTTGCCTTTCGCAGCCAAGTGCTCTACCAGAGCACTTGCCCGCGAAAGGCAAAGGTCCCGAGTAGGAGTCTCGGTCCGGCACACAGTTTTAATCTGCCAGGAAGTTTCACGAGTAGGTCCTGTTTTTTGTAGGAAACTTAATGTAGTTTAATTTTGTTCTGCGAAATGTTTTCGCTGGAGTGTGTGGCCTAGAAGTGATTCAAGAATTCGTACAAAAGTGACATTACATGTGTTCTATCTCGGAAATCATTCCGAACATTGCATCTAGCATCCCTCAGCGCATGTACCTTCCCTCCCTTACTCACACTGCATATATATTTATTTTTGCTTCTCTTACCGACAGTATGTTGGGAATATACATGACGAGTATTCCAATTTATGGAAACTGCAGTTATGTAAAGAGCCCTACAACTACACGTGAGGAGGGGTATCCGGCGACTTGTCGGCAGGAGAAAAGCAACAAGAAATATGACCGCCAGCTGTAGCGACTGCTGGCGCCAGCACCTGACCATGAATAATGTATCGTGTCTCCGCCAGCGGTGGCGCCCGGGGGGAGGGGCGGGGGTGGCGACCGGGGAGGCCTCGCGCGTCAGCTTAATGGGTTGTACATAATTTGCAAACACACGTGTTGCTCGCCGAAACCGCAGCGGTGTCGGACCGCGATTCCCGCCGTGGTCGACGAGCGTCGCTGATTTCCGCCGAGAATGTGGACTGCTGTTGACCCACCCCATCCCTCTTTCCCTGCCAGACTGCACAGTTATGCTCGGTATAGATCGTGCAAGTTATAGAATGACAGTACCAAAAGTCACATTGCTAGAATATCTTCCACTGTACGGGATCCCTTGTTTATTAGAGTTTGAATGTGTTTTGGCCGGATACCGATCCTGACGACACACTCGTCTCTTAAACACCCGTTTACGAATATGAACATGAGCAATATTTCTATATTAGCTCCTGTAAAACGCGCATTTCCTCCCTTTGCCATATGCTAGCCACGTTCTGTCTGTAATAAACGAAAACATTAATATGTGTGAAGTGTTGTAAGACAAAAGCCAAAGTTCCATAGTTTCATATCCAGTCAGTAACTTCACGAAATCGGACAAACTCAGACGTGAGACAGAGAAAGAGAGAGAGAGAGAGAGAGAGAGAGAGAGAGAGAGAGAGAGAGAGGGGGGGAATTTTATTTACATAACATCGAATATTACACAAAACGTTTCTGTTAATACAGAAATTCGCACAACCTTTTAGAAAACGTGAAGGCAAAAAAAAAGAAAATAATTAAAATAACTAACTTGTTGGAGGCAACAAAGTGTGAACCCGCTACTCACTGTTTCATAGACCTGCAACTTCACCAACTACGGTACACCGAACTTCTGCAACAAATAACCTTGAGTATCCAGTTACGATTTTCTGAAGGATTTAATCACCGCTATGCTATTAGCGGAGTAGACCAAGGTGACGTTCGATTTTGGAAACGAGATTCATGATTTTTTTTCTATACATAACAAACAAATTACAAAATAAATTTAGAACTTTATTGTACACCCTTAAGATTTTATTACGCAATTCTTCAAATAAAATACTAGCACTCAGAGAATACTACATGACATCAACGAAAGCCTTCGCGGAGGTTAAGGGTGGCTGATGGGAACTCTGAACTACATAGTTTTCGATCTAGAATAAAATTTCAAGAACTGCTTCGAAACTGATGTTACGTAACATAGTATTTAGGGATTTAAAAACATTCCTTTTCTAAAACTGTGGCACTGTGAAGTAAAAGTCAATTTTTCCTACAAATCAAGCATTATCGAAACGTGGACCAAAAATAGAATTTGAAATATATCGCAATAATCCTAAGTACTATAGTAGAAATAACGCCGAGTAGAAAGTTACAAAAAGGTCTAATGTGACTCCTTCTATATTTCATGAGTTACAGCTCACGCCAACTTGAAAATTGCTGTATGGCAAAAAGAAATAAAATTTTAAATTCTGTTTTTAGTCCTGAAACTTAACAAACCTTTAATCGCCAATTGCAGTACATTATAGTTGGCCTTCCTTTCGAAACACTCATTTTGACAATATTACATGGATTAACTGGTTTCCGCTTACCAGTTGAAGCGTATTTTGCACGATTTGTGTTACTTTCTGACCTTTTCAATCAATATGAACAATTTTTTTGTCATTTTCTAACATTCAAGCTTTATTTTGTATTAAAAAAAAGAAGCCTGGTAACAAGTCAACCACACGCTAGATAAACCCGTGCTTTAAGACTTTTTACCATAAATGAATCATGTTATAAAGAGAAATATGGTTCAGAATGGTAGTTTTGTCATGTTAATGCACTCCGTGACACTATCCGAAACTAACGGGATTCCTATTTCGTCGGTAACTATTGTAGTATTACATCGCTTGCAGCAGAGCGCGTGGATGTACCAGACCCCTTACAATAAATTGTGTTTTTAACGTATTTTCACGCTTGTGATACACTTTATTTGAATTAATATTAGAAACAGACTTTCTAACGAACATTTTAAGACAGTAACAAACTTATTTTGCGCAGAGCCTAACTCAATCATAGCTAACACTTGGTTCAAGAACCATGAAAGAAGGTTGTATACATGGAAGAACCCTGGAGATACTAAAAGGTATCAGATAGATTATATAAGGGTAAGACAGGGATTTAGGAACCAGGTTTTAAATTGGAAGACATTTCCAGGTGCAGATGTGGACTCTGACCACAATCTATTGGTTGTGAACTGTAGATTCAAGTTGAAGAAACTGCAAAAAGGTGGGGATTTAAGGAAATGGGACCTGGATAAACTGAAGGAACCAGAGGTTTTTACAGAGTTTCAGGGAGAGCATAAGGGACCAATTGACATGAATTGGTGAAAGAAATTCAGTAGAAGAAGAATGGGTAGCTTTGATGGATGAAATAGTGAAGGCAGCAGAGGATCAAATAGGTAAAAAGACGAGGGCTAGTAGAAACCCTTGAGTAACAGAAGAAATATTGAATTTAATTGATGAAAGGAAAAAATATAAAAATGCAGTAAATGAAGCAGGCAAAAAGGAATATAAACGTCTCAAAAATGATATCGGCAGGAAGTGCAAAATGTCTAAGTAGGCATGGCTAGAGGACAAATATAAGGATTTAGAGGCTGCTCTCACTGGAGGGTAAGATAGATACTGCCTATAGGAAAAATAAAGAAACCTTTGGAGAAAGGAGAACCACTTGCATGTATATCAAGAGCTTTGATAGAAACACAGTTCTAAGCAAAGAAGTGATAGCAGAAACGTGAATGGAGTATATAGAGGTTCTAAACAAGGGCGATGTACTTGGGGACAATATTATGGACATGGAAGAGGATGTAGATGAAGATAAAATGGGAGATAGGATAGTGAAGAGTTTGACAGAACACTGAAAGACCTGAGTCAAAACATGGCCCTCAGAGCAGACAACATTCCATTAGAAGTACTGACAGCCTTGGGAGAGCCAATTCTGACAAACTCTACCATCTGGTGAGCAAGATGTATGTGAGAGGCGAAATGCCCTCAGACTTCAAGAAGAATATAATAATCCCAAAGAGAGCAGGTGCTGATAGATGTGAAAATTAACGAACTATCAGTTTAATAAGTCACAGCTGCAAAATACTAACGAGAATTCTTCACAGACGAATGGAAAAAGTGATAGAAGCCGACCTCTGGGAAGATCAGTTTGGATTTCGTAGAAATGTTGGAACACGTGAGATCACACTGACCCTACGAGTTATCTTAGAAAATAGATTAAGGAAAGGCAAACCTATGTTTCTAGCATTTGTAGACTTGGAGAAAGCTTATGAAAATGTTGACTGGAATACTCTCTTTCAAATTCTGAAGTTTGCAGGGGTAAAATACAGGGAGCGAAAGGCTATTTATAATTTGTACAGAAAGCAGATGGCATTTACAAGAGCCGAGGGGTGTGAAAGGGAAGCAGTGGTAGGGAAGGGAGTGAGACAGGTTTGGAGACTAACCCCGATGCTATTCAATCTGTATATTGAACAAGAAATAAAGGAAACAAAATAAAAGTTCGGAGTGAGTATTAAAATCCATGGAGAACAAATAAAAACTTTGAGGTTCGCCGATGACATTGTAATTCTGTCAGAGACAGCTAAGGACTTGGAAGAGCAGTTGAACGGAATGGACAGTGTTTTGAAAGGAGGGTATAAGGTGAACATCAACAAAAGCAAAACGAGGATAATGGAATATGGTCGAATTAAGCCAGGATGTCTTTTCTGGAAGTATAAAGTGTAACCATGTATGGAAGTTAAACATGGACGATAAATAGTTTGGACAAGAAAAGAATAGAAGCTTTTGAAATGTGGTGCTACAGAAGAATGCTGAAGATTAGATGGGTAGATCACATAACTAATGAGGAGGTTACAGGAAGTGTTCAAAATGTCCTCCGTTAGCGAGGATACATGCACCCACCGTCCGTCGCATGGAATCCCTGATGGGCTGATTCAGCCCTGGAGAATGGCGTATTGATCACGGCCGTCGACAATACGAGCACGAAGAGTCTCTACATTTGGTGCTGGGGTTGCGTAGACAGGAGCTTTCAAATGCCCCCATAAATGAAAGTCAAGAGGGTTGAGGTCGGGGGAGCATGGAAGCCACGGAATTGGTCCGCCTCTACCAATCCATCGGTCACCAAATCTGTTGTTGAGAAGCGTACGAACACTTCGACTGAAACGTGCAGGAGCTCCATCGTGCGTGAACCACATGTTGTGTCGTACTTGTAAAGGCACATGTTCTAGCAGCACTGGTAGAGTATCCCGTATGAAATCATGATAACGTGCTCCATTGAGCGTAGGTGGAAGAACATGCGGCCCAATGAAGACATCACCTGCAGTGCCTGCCCAAACGTTCACAGAAAATCCGTGTTGATGACGTGATTGCACAGTTGCGTGCGGATTCTCGTCAGCCCACACATGTACAGTACATCACATACTGACGAAACTAAAATGAGCTCTAACATGGAAAATAAACTTTTCCGGACACATGTCCACATAACATCTATTCTTTATATCTGTGTGTGGAATATTTCCTGAAAGTTTTGCCGTACCTTTTTGTAACACCTTGTATATGCGCGTCTCAGTTACGGGAGAAGAGGACGATATACTCCTGATGAATAACCTAAATTGAAGCAAGTGCTTTTATCATACCAGCGAATTTTCTACACTTTAGTAGTTGAGACCAATAGAGAAATATGTTCGCTGTCTATGCGAAATAAAATGTAAAATTAATAAATAAAAATATGGTTAAATCAAAAATAGTTGGACACCTGCTAGAAATATTTACAGTTGCAATCATTATTCATATAGTGAGTATAATTCGTGAGGCTCAGTTAGTACGAATATTCATTGTATATTTCCAACTGCATATATTCCCGATCTCAAAGCAGAAAATGAAATGCTGAAATAAGCATTCTGGAACCGAAGTCATTTATGTCGATATGCTTTTCTGTTTATTAAATATTTCAATTGTGCGTTCTACAAAGTCCTAAAATCTGAAAAGCGTTTATAGCAGATTCCTCGTGAAACTTGGCTAAAATTATACTGACATGACCTAAAATAACAGAGTATATTATGGGCAGTCAACAAGATATATTAAATACAGGGTATACGTGAGCTATAATCACATGCGCTGCATGTGACATTTTAAAGTGTTTGAAATTCTCATTAACAGTTTACATTGCTTTTTTTTCATCGCAGGCAAATTGGAGATTATTTGTGATCCAAATCCCGAATTAAACCGCTATAGAAAGCGCTTGGAAGGTTTCAATGTCAATGTAACATGGGTGATCGGATAAATTGTCTCGTATCAAAGGCCCGCTTCCCAACACAGTTTTTGCCAAATAAAAGGTAAACGAGCTCCATGCCGGCGTCTGCCAGATTACCGTATCACCCTCTTTTGATTTCAAAGCTTCACTGGGGGATCAGTAATGTTTTATGTAACGTATTCATATTCTGTGTTTGCTGTTTCCATATTCAGAGGACCTCAAATACTTTTTCCATTCCTGCATACTATCAGTGCTCAGTTGCCTGTGTGGCATCTATTAACGTCGTCTAATGTAACGGCGCAACATCTGCGGCTGTTGCATCTCTATGCCCTCGCTACAGTCGTCAACTGTGCTTCTATTTCTGAAGTGTAGTTCACCTCTTTGGAAATCCAAGCTATTAGTGTTTTGTCCAGGACAGCTGCACAATGCCATAGACGGAAGGGATAAAAATCTTGGAATATGCATTGCGATGTTATGGTGATAACTGCCACGTACGTGTGAGAATAATTTGAAGTTAAAATACATAACGAGACATAAAGATGCACACATATAGTTTTCACTGATAACACAGATACTACCGAAATACATAAAAGCATAAGAATGTGGGATTTCACTGCCGTTATCAATCACGTTAAAGATCATTACTTATTTTTGATGAGTTACTGCCACGAAATATTCTTCCAGAAATCCCGAACAGGCGATTCTACAATTACGACGCCGAACCAGTAACAAAAACAATATTTTACCAATAATCATTTACACCAGCCAATTTAATTTCGAGTGATTTCTTTATTCTTGAACTTATCTTAGGTGAGGAATGCGCGATAGAGTTTTTAACTAAAAAACTTACTGTTTTTCGTGTTTTAACGCTACCCACTTCCCCCTATTTTGTAAGGAATCTACCTCCAATGTATGAAACAGTTTCAAACTTCTGATGACTTTACGAATAAATTAATGTGTTAAATTTTTTATGTTGACCATGTAATTGGAAATATCACAGAAAAGATTTCAAATAATGTTCTAAGTTCTTTGGAAGTTGCTAGCTGCTTCCATTATCAAACACTACCTGAGTACATTCGGGAAAATCTGTGCTCCGTTTTAAACTAAAGTTTTTTCCGATCGTCAGTGTCTATTTTCTTATATAAGTTTCGTTCAGTATTATAATTCTGTTGGTCCATTCAGTGGTATATGCGAATACAGTCGCAAATTATGTTACGAACAATAAAGAAGTACTAACTGGGATCACTTTGCTCGATGAATCGCAATGATGTGGAACGATTTATTTTACCTTCACGTAGCAAATTAATTTGTAAATACAGTTACTTGTTGAACATTTTCCTTGCCCTTCTCTAGAAAATATTCTGGTACATGTTAGTTAGTAATTCCTGCCCACCTTCTTCTACACATTACTGTAATAGTTATTCTTCCACGGGATAAAAAGAGCTGTCAAATAGGTATTTTTTAGTTTGTTTTCAAATTTTACCTCGGTGCCTCTCAGTAATTTTATATTGAGAGGTCGGCATGGTCTTTGGCAATGGCTACTGTCACTTATATTTCTAATAATGTAGCAATATTTAATGCAATTGAGCGTCGCGTTCCTCTTAGAACACGAGGTTGATCGTAATAATATAATTTTTTGATCGTAATAATATCGTTTAATTTACTTACTGTCGGTGTCTGCAAACCAACACCAAGTTATAAAAGAATGACCAGAGGAATCGAACTGTTCTTATTGATTGAATAACTCAAAAATGCCCACTGTTTGCTATATTTTCTTATCCTGTTGAGTCCCAGTAAGAGGGAGAAAGAAATTAAACTATGAAAACAACTACAGGAAGAATTTTTGGGGAGAGAATAAGGACCGAACAACATTTAGCGATTCTGGGTGTACAATAGGGAACAACTAGTCGATAGGCAGTGATTATGGAAACTCTGAAACTTCAGCCTTTGACTGTAGCGAGGTGTAGGATGGTTGGACAGTCTGCAAAAGTCACGTTTCAGTCTTTGGGAGGAAAAGCGCGGGACCTTTCCCATTGTGTAGATGGGAGGTTTTATCGGCAACTTTAAACCGGGGACATTGTGAGCTGATGATTGGTTGAGAGCCGCTCCCTCCATGAGCTGTGAGGCGAGCAGAACGGTAGCGTGGATCCGAGTTGTGTACTGCTGCTGAAGACTTGGACGATAGAGGACGTTTTTCTGAGATGGGTCGAGCTATGCTGGATTTGAGTGTGGGAAATGTGCTATACTTATGATTAATGGTTTCACATTAGGTGAAGCACCCTCTTTTGCACCTTGACGTAAAGTAGTATTAATATTTTGGGGGAACGAAATTTACTTCAGTAGGTAATGTCCAATAGTAATTGATGTAGAAATGTTGCATTGCTCTTTGATGGTAATTCGCAATTTTGGGGTTTTATAACAATTTCGTGGTGATTAATTTAATCTTAATTTGTTGAGCAAACTAGTTCATTAGTAAAAATGGAATATTTAATTGCGTGTGGCAATTTACTTAGATTTACACCTGGCACTCGCCATGTGGGGCTGATCGACAATCTTATAATTAGTCGAGGCACTAATGTTAGGGAACTGTAGCACGTAAATAGTAAGTGTGGTGTTACATGACTGTCGAATTTTAGAAAATTAAGTGCCGGTAATGCTTTCATACTCACGTTGTGAAATTTTCTGAATAATTAATATTGCAAAGCGGGGAAAGAGATTAGTAAACTGATAACGTAGTCATGAACTTTGGCTGCAACAAAGTAAGTAGTTCAACTTGAGCGTCTGTATTTCTGTTATTTAGGAAGGGTTTTGATATTTCAATGGGTGAAGTTGCCTCAGGAGTAGGCAGCAGTACAATAGTGGCTATTAAATTGAATGGTCAAATTAGCGCGAATTGATATGTAATACTTTTTGTTTTCGATGGGATAATTTTGAGTAGAGATAGTTGATGAATGGTGAATATTGGAACTGCTAACGGCTCGATCCTTATGTTTCTCCTGAGCATATGTTGGTGCAGTAATTGTGTGTGCATGTTGATTAATGGATACAGTTGTGGAATATCCTTTCTTCGGGCACAAAAGTGGCCATTTGAAGTAATAAAAGACACCATTCCCTAGGAGACCATAGCTTTAGTAAAAAAAGTCAGATGCGTTGCCGATAAATTTAAATACAAAGTCAGATGCGTTAAATTTTACACTGTTAATAAGAAAGTCAGATGCGTTTAATTTAAATTGTGGAATCTGTCGCTAATTTCACTCTGTGTGAAGATGAGATGCGTTAAGATTTGTTTAAAGAAGTGAATTTTTTGTTCTTGTAACTATCTGAAATGGTTAATGAAAAAACATTTGTTATATAAAATTCAGATATGAATCGGAACATGCTTTATGTAAGAGTATACAAACCTTTCATTATTTTATTTTATTATCTGTTGAAAAAGAAGTTTTATTTACTGACTTTATTGCGTGTTTGTATGTCAATCATGAGGTCAAGCAGAATTGACACAGTTTTCAAATTAGGACATTTATCCAAAAGACCCGCAATTAAATCCGTTGCCCATAGTGTTGAACTGAAGTAGTAGAGGGAACCATTCAGTATTTCTGGGTAAATGATCAAGAATGTTTGTTACAACATTATGCAGCCCTCTTTGTGTTAAGGGCAATCTTACCGTGGGAGAATAAATGCCATTTTTCCGTCTGATGTTTTACTTATGTACATCATAGCTCCTTTTCAACTGTAGTAGATTGTTTAGAGCTCCACGAGGGATTATAACACATGTCAACAAGATGATTATGTGTGAGCAACACATACTATCTTTAGTGCACGTTTTTGAGCTACGAATATTTTATTTCTTAAAGATGAGTTTCTCCAGAACAATATTCCTTATGTCATTACTGAAAGAAAGACTTCAAAATATTCCAGTTTACTGATTTGTCTCCCTCCAAGATTCGCAATGATTGTAAGTGAAACTCCTTCAAGAGTTCCAAAACGCGCTTTTTCCGCTTTAAATTCTTAAAAACACACACACCTAGGAATTTTCTAGTTTCCTCCCCATTTACTAGTTTCTCATCGTGTTTCAAATTTGTCATTGGTGTAGTACAACTACATCTGAAAACTGAAAACAAAGCGTCTTCTTAAAACTGAGAGTGAGACCATTCGGAGAAAATCGTTCAAAGACATTCTTTACTATTTCTTCAGTTTTGTATGTGTGACTGGACCGCTTACTATGCTAGTGTCTCTGCAGGAAGAACTGACACTGATTGTTGTCTATTAGATGTAAAATCGTTTACAGATATCACAAACAGCAGTGGAGTTGATATTGAGCCTTTGAGAACAGCATTAGTGATTTATCTCCAGTCACTATTACGTCTGCGAACGACACTCTATGAATTACTAAATGCAATTTCCTACATCCTTTTGGTTAGGAGTTACAGTATCCGTTAGTTGGCTATACCATCAGTTCCATAGAACTTCAGTTTATCTGGGTAAAAACTGTTATTCATACAGTCAAATGTCTTAGATGAGTCGCAGAATATACTAGCCGGTCTTATTTTATTATTTAATGCTTTTAAAATAAGGTGAGCGAGCATGTAAATGGCATTCTCAGCGGAGCACCATTTCTCAAGCCAAAACTGGGATTTTCTGAGGATATTGTTGTTGCTACGGTGAGATACTATTCTAGAATACAATATCTGGGTTGTCGAATCCCCTGATGTTCAGTATTTTACTTTTTCGAGCAAAATTCCCTTCCCCCCTCCCCCTCCCAACACGTGTCGCTATGTTGATGGGTGCCATGTAGTATGCATGTCTAATTAGGCCAGCGACGTAAACAGCATATGTTCTTACGACTAGCATCTGACCAGACATGGAGATGTGTGATAATATGGAACGCCAACATTGACGTATGGTTTATGAGCTCTTACGGCGAAAGTGTGTTTACCGTGATTGGGTTGTGGTATCCTTCTTGAGCTTAACGAAACGCTAAATGCGTAGGTATATTGTTACATTTTACAGAGTTCCGCACAGCGTAAGTCGAGGATCCGTTCAGAAACGACGGATAAATTAGTATGGTAATGCGACCTGACAATAGCCACCATCTGTGGGGTACTGGGTTGTGGACAATAACATTTCTCAAATGGACTTGCTAGCCCAGGGTCGCGATCTGAAGTCAAAGGAACATCTCTGGAACGAGTTAGAACGTCAACTTTGCTCCAGATCCCCGTGTTCAACATTGATACCTTCTCCTATTTTGGCTGCTGTTGTCCACAGACATTCAGGGAGCTCATTTAAATCGGCACACCACGAAGAAATTATCCGAACGAGATGGAAATCAGTAGATGTGAGGATCGGTTACAAAATCATAAAAATTGGATGATTTATTTCTCCATCTACATCTACGTGATTACTCTACTATTCTCAATAAAGTGCCTGGAAGAGAGTTCAATCAAATATCTTCAAGCTTTCTCTCTACCGCTCCACTCTCGAACGGCACGTGGGGAAAACGAGAACTTAAATTTTTCTGTCATAGCCCTGATTTATTTTACCTTGACGATCATTTCTCCCTATGTAGGTGGATGCCAACAAAATGTTTTCGCAATGGCAGGAGAAAACTGGTGATTGAAATTTCATGAGAAGATCCCGTCGCAACGAAAAACGCCTTTGTTTTAATGATTTCCACTCCATTTCACGTAACATATCTGTGACACTATCTCACCTATTTCGTGATAATACAAAACGAGCTGCCCTTCTTTGTACTTTTTCGATGTCATCCGTCAGTCCCAGTTGATTCGGATCCCAGACCGCGCAGCAATACTCCGAAATACGGCGAACAAGCGTAGTGTAACCAGACTCCTTAGTAGACCTGTTGCTCCTTCTAAGTGTTCTGCCAATGAATCGCAGTCTTTGGTTTACTCTAACCACAATATTATTCATGTAATTGTTCGAATTTCTGTTATTTGGAATTGCAATCCCTAAGTATTTAGTTTAATTTACAGCCTTCAGATTTGTGTGTCTTATCGCCTAATCGAAATTTAGCTGATTTCTTTTACTACTCACGTGAATAATTTCACACTTTTCTTTAATCAGCGTCGATTGCAACTTTTCGTACCATACAGATATCTTATCTAAATCATTTTTCAAGCCGTTTCGATCGTCTGATCGCTTTACTTGACGGTAAGTGACAGCAACGTCTGCAAACAATCCAAGACGGCTGCTCAGTTTGTCTCGTATGTCGTTAATGGAGGTCAAGAACAATAGAGGGCCTATAACACTTCCTTGGGGAACGCTGGATATTACTTCTGTTATACTCGATGACTTTTTTTCTATTACTACGAACTGTGACCTTTCTGGCAGGAAATGACGAATCCTGTCCCAGAACTCAGCCGATACTCTGTAGGCACGCAGTATGGTTAGAAGAAGCTTGTGAGGAACGGTGTCGAAAGCCTTCTGGAAATCTAAAAATATGGAATGAATTTGACATCCCCTGTCGATAGCACTTATTAATTCATGAGTATAAAGAGATAGTTGTGTTTCACAAGAACGATATTTTCTGAAAACGTGCTGAGTAAACGTCAATAAATCGTTTCTTCGCGGTACTTCATAATGTTCGAATACAGTATATCTTCTGAAACCCTACTGCAAATCGACGTTAGTGATATAGGTCGGTAATTCAGCAGCTTACTCCTACTTCCCTTTTTGGGTATCGGTGTGACTCGAGCAATTTCCCAGTCTTTAGGTACTGATCTTTCTGTGAGCGGGTGTGGTTGTATATAATTGCTAAATACGGAGCTATTTTATCAGCATACTCTGAGAGGAACCTGACTGGCATACAATCTCGACCGGAGGCCTTGCCTTTACTAAGTGATTTAAGCTGCTTTGTTACACCGAGGATATCTTCTTCCATGTTTCTCATCTTGGCAATTGTTCTTCAGAAAGAGCTTCACTAATAGAGCAAGATGGTGCAACGCTGGCCCTTATGCAAGCAGTTATTCGGCATGTATTTCATTGACTGATTTTTGGTTGCCCTCCTGGGAGATAACGTGCCAAATTCCTATTGATTCATTACAACGTTAAAGTCCGAGCTGGCTGGAAGGCCGATTCCATGATGCTCCAAACGTTCTCAGCTGTGGAGGTGCCCGGCGACCTTGCTGGTCGAGATAGGATTGTCAAGCACAAAGATCTTTTTGTTGTTGTTGTGCTCTTCAGTCCTGAGACTGGTTGGATGCAGCTCTCCATGCTACTCTATCCTGTGCAAGCTTCTTCATCTCCCAGTACCTACTGCAACCTACATCCTTCTGAATCTGCTTAGTGTAGTCGTCTCTTGGTCTCCCTCTACGATTTTTACCCTCCACTCTTCCCTCCAATACTAAATTGGTGATCCCTTGATGCCTCAGAATATGTCCTACCAACCGATGCCTTCTTCTGGTTGTGCCACAAACTTCTCTTCTCCCCAATCCTATTCAATACTTCCTCATTAGTTATGTGATCTACCCATCTAATCTTCAGCATTCTTCTGTAACACCACATTTCAAAAGCTTCTATTCTCTTCTTGTCTAACCTATTTATCGTCCACGTTTCACATCCATACATGGCTACACTCCATACAAATACTTTCAGAAATTACTTCCTGACTCCTAAATGTATACTTGATGTTAACAAATTTCTCTTCTTCAGAAACGCTTTCCTTGCCATTCTCACTCTACATTTTATATCCTCTCTACTTCGACCAACATCAGTTATTTTGCTCCCCAAATAGCAAAACTCCTTTACTACTTTAAGTGTCTCATTTCCTAATCTAATTCCCTCAGCCTCACCCGACTTAATTCGACTACATTCCATTATACTCGTTTTGCTTTTGTTGATGTTCATCTTATACTCTCCTTTCAAGACATTGTCCATTCCATTCAACTGCTCTTCCAAGTCCTTTGCTGTCTCTGACAGAATTACAATGTCATCGGCGAATCTCAAAGTTTTTATTTCTTCTCCATGGATTTTGATACCTACTCCGAATTTTTCTTTTGTTTCCTTCACTGCTTGCTCAATACACAGATTGAATAACATTGGGGAGAGGCTACAACCCTGTATCACTCCCTTCCCAACCACTGCTTCCCTTGTCTGGCCCTCGACTCTTATAACTGCCATCTGGTTTACTTACAAATTGTAACTAGCCTTTCGCTCCCTGTATTTTACCCCTGCCACCTTCAGAATTTGAGAGATAAGGAGTGCAAATTCTCGCCGTGAGTATCATTACCTTCATGAAATGTAAGCCCAGGATAGCTTGCCACGAAGGGTAATGAAACAGTGCGCAGAATATCGACGTCCGTCTGTACTGTGACTGTGCCACAGGTTACAACGAAAGAAAACAAAAGGAAACCCCTGACTCTTACTTTTGGTTTTCGTGCTCAAAGACGGGCGGAAACCCATCAACGTCCAGAGCTTCTCCAGACACATCTTCAGTGATCATCAGGGCCGAGTTCGAAGCGGAAGACAGTTCTACTCCAGTCAATGAGAGCCCAGGTTGAAAACGTGCCTGGAGATGCCCCAGACAGCTATGTGATATCACCCCGACTGTCATCCGCCGTAGGGCCTGATAATCAGGGGTGACGGTATGGTGACGGTATGGTGCACCAATTATTTCCATAGCAGGACGGCTTTGGTTGTACTCCACACCACCATTGCAGCAAAAACATACCTCGACGTCATTCTTCGCCCCATTTTGTTGCTCTTCATGACAATGCATCCTGCGCTTACATTTCACAAAAGTAGTGCCCGCCCACATATGGCGAATGTTTTCACTGCTTGCCTAGGTGCTTGCCAAACCCTACCTTGGTGAGCAAGGCCGCAGTATATCTACCCTCAGGAGGACATCGAACAACTCTGTCAATCAATGGCCAGAGCGGATAATTGCTTGTATAAGGGCCAGAGATGGAACAACACGTTATTTACTTGCTCGATTAGTGAAACTCTCTCTCTCTGTCTCTGTCTGTCTCTTTATTCTATCGCTTCCGCCTGTGTCCTGCATTGTGCGCGGTGTTGTATTGGTTAAATCGGATTTGGCATGTTAAATTTAAGGGGTGGCTGGAAGCCCTTCCTGCCGCCACCCCGTACCCCCCCCCCTGCCCCCCGGGATGGAATCAGAGTACCCCATCTGTCTGTGTCTAGTGCAAATCATGGAAAAGTGTGGATGTGTTTCATATGTCTGTGAGTCGTATAATTGTGGCGGGACGTGGAGACCAGCCCAGTATTCACCTAGAGGGATGTGGAAAACCGCCTAAAACCCACATCCAGGCGGCCCTCGGCATTAATCCGGTGGGCGGATTCGATCTGGTGCTGGCGCATCTACCCGAGTCCAGGAAGCAGCGCATTAGCACTCTCGGCTAACCTGGCGGGTTCTCTCTCTCTCTCTCTCTCTCTCTCTCTCTATCTCTCTCTCTCTTTCTCCCTCCCTCCCCCTTTCTCTCTCCCTCCCTCCCTCCCTCCCTCCCTCCCCCCTTTTAATTACAAGAAACTGTGACCTTTCTAACAGGACATCACAAGTCACGCCTTTGGCACGCAATACGATTACAAATCACTTGTGTGGAGTGGTGGATTCAGCCTGAGACCCTCTGCCAATGTCATTCAGTACTTCCTGTGAATGAAGTACCAGTTCCGTTTCAGAATAGTGATACTCTGGTTATGTATGAATACATAGGTTTCTTTGAGATATTACATAGTATCGTAAGAGAGTTAGTGCTCCAAAATCCTGCTTCACATCGAGTGGTTCAACGGATTACGTCCCTTTTTTTTTGCAGAGCTGTGTATTGTTCAAAGTTCCATTCTACCGACCTTTCTTGTCTTTGTATGTGACTGCTAAAAACTGAGAAATTTCCTGACCATAGTGCGAAAGAAGTCTGATATGCATTCTAGACTTCAGTTGTTTCACTTAAGGTCTTTACGAGGCATCAGGCTTCTAGGACAGTATGAGGAGCCAGATACGTTCGGAGTACAGAAGTGTGTTCCGAATACAGTGTAATAGTTGTCGCTCTCTGACAATATGGGCGGCAGTCTACTGGTTTCTGTGGGGCTGCCTAAAGCACTTTGCGGCTCTGGCGAGTTGGTCGAACGTCGATGACCGCAGAAGTGCCTCTGTGGGCGGCCAGTGTTCTGCGGGTAGGCGATCCGGCAGCAGGTCAGGCCAGAAGCAAACAGAGGGCGCTGCGAGAATTGGGGGCGGCCTCTGGGAAACCGCCAGCGTCGGCCGCCGCCTAAATGGGCTGCGGTCGTCCGGCGCTGGCCCGCTGCCTGCAGGTCCAGTCGGGCGCCGAGGAGCGGAGGTCAGGTGGCCGAGCCACAGGAGCGATGTTTACGGCGAACGCTTCCCACCCGCTGAGCACGCATCACCTCCGTGAGAGTGGTCCATTCACATTCCCCAACTGTAAATAGCGCGAGCCGTACATAATAACGTCGCTAGCGAATATAATAATTCAATTTCCAAAGAAATCAGGGGTTGACAGATGTGAAAACTACCGGACTATGAATTTAATAAGTCACAGCTGCAAAATACGAAAGCAAACTCTTTACAGACGAATGGAAAAACTGATAGAAGCCGACCTCGGAGAAGATCCGTTTGGATTCCGTAGAAATGTTGGAACACGTTACGTAATACTGACCCTACGGCTTATCTTAGAAGATTTGTAGACTTATAGAAAGCTTTTGACAATGTTGACTGGAATACTCTCTTTCAAATTCTGACGGTGGCAGGGGTAAAATACAGGGAGCGAAAGGCTATTTACAATTTGTACAGAAAGCAGATGGCAGTTATAAGAGTCGAGGGGTATGAAAGAGAAGCAGTGATTGGGAAGGGAGTGCGACAGGGTTGTAGCCTATCCCCGATGTTATTCAATATGTATATTGAGCAAGCAGTATAGGAAACAAAAGAACAAAATTGGAGAAGGAATTAAAATCCATGGAGAAGAAATAAAAACTTTGAGGTTCGCCGATGATACTGTAATTCTGTCAGATACAGCAAAGGACCTGGTGGAGCAGTTGAACTGAATGGTCAGTGTCTTGAAATGAGGGTATAAGAAAACATCAGTAAAAGCAAAGCGAGGATAATGGAATGTAGTCGAATTTAGTCGGGTGATGTTGAGGGAATTAGATTAAGAAATGAGGCACTTAAAGTAGTAAAGGAGTTTTGCTATTTGGGGAGCAAAATAACTGATGACGGTCGAAGAAGAGAGGATATAAAATGAACACTGGCAATGGCAAGGAAAGCGTTTCTGAAGAAGAGAAATTTGTTAACATCGATTATAGACTGAAATGTCAGGAAGTCTTTCTGAAAGTATTTGTATGGAGTGTAGGCATGTATGGAAGTGAAACGTGGACGATAAATAGTTTATTCAAGAAGAGAATAGAAGCTTTCGAAATGTGGTGCTACAGAAGAATGCTGAAGATTAGATGGGTAGATCACATAAGTAATAAGGAGGTGTTGAATAGAATTGGGGAGAAGAGGAGCTTGTGGCACAACTTGACGAGAAGAAGGGATCAGTTGGTAGGACTTGTTTTGAGGCATCGAGGGATCACCAATTTAGTATTGGGAGGCAGTGTGGAGGGTAAAAATCGTAGAGGGAGACCAAGAGATGAATGCACTAAGCAGATTCCGAAGGATGTAGGCTGCTGTAGGTACTGGGAGATGAAGAAGCTTGCACAGGATAGAGTAGCATGGAGAGCTGCATCATAGCGGTCTCAGGACTCAAGACCACAACAACAAAGCATCTAATGTGTTTATCAGCTGAAGACATACAGACTGTAAATTAGTCCACGATCCCGTTGCTGCAATTTATTTGTAGAAGTCCGGCTTGACTGCATAGGATGTAACATTCATAATTAACGGTTTCGACTACTTTCATCTTCATATCGATTAGAAATAGGAACTAAGGTCAATTAGCTAAGTGTAAACATAAAAAAGAACTTGGAATACATAATAACAAATAAAATATAATGACTTGCATAGGAAATACATATCACCAGGGGTCCGCGCTAAACATTCGCAAGTTTCTAGTTTGAAATGATGACAGCATTTGGAATAACTGTAGTCGTAGGGATAAGGTTAGTTTTGGATATGAAGAGATAACATCTTAAAAAATGAACCGTACGCTGTGAATTATGGGGTGTGTGACAAAAGTAACGAGACCGACTTTTTGCACTCCGAAGTTTTTTTTTTTTTTTTTTTTTTTTTTTTTTTCAAACGACAATATTGTCCTCATCAAACTGTTTCCCTTCTGCAGTTCCACACATATAGAGGCGTTGTTTCCAGCCTTGGTAGCAACACTGGAAGGCCTCAGCTGGTAGAGGCTTAACATGCCCAAAATAATGACCAGAAAATAATGGCCTTTTCAGAAATGTTCCAAATTTAGGAAAAGAAAAATGTCACAAGGACTCCTATCTGGCCAAAAGGTAACTTGTGAAACAATAAGAATATCTTTTGAAGTCAAGTATTCCACGATACATGCAGCATCCACTTCTTTGCAATGTCCTGCCTTACTCGATTCACCCTTCTCCTGAGCCTTTCAAGAACAGCACTGTAAAACGCTTCGCTGATAGATTGTACCACAGGAGTAAATGTTTTATGCACGACAGCCCTACTGAGCGTTATTTAATCACTGATTTGCTCATCGAAGCTTTTTTCGGTCGAGGAGTGTCTCAGTGTGCAATCCTCACTTTGTCACTTTATATCGGGATCATACTAAAAAATCTGAGACTGATCACCTGCCATCACACGACTGAACCATTGATGTTCTTTGCCAATCCTCTCAAGAAGATCACAACTCACGTTTCTTAGATAACCCTTCTACTCAGTTATGAGGTTCTTTCTCCTGAATTTTGGCACGGACCTTTCGAATGTGCAAACCTTCTGTCAAAATTTTGATGTACTGTGAACGTGTCGAAAAGTTTAACAGGCAACCCATCATCCTTATTGTTAAACGTCCGTCCGATCTCACAAGAGCAGGTACGGTTCTACGTTTTAGTGGGCTTTGAAGTTGAAGGTCCCCTTGAGCGAGGTTCATCTTCAAGGTGTTTTCAGTCTTCCGCAAATGACTTGTACGACGAAAAACTTGTGGTGTCAATAACCAATGTTCCGCATAGAACTGTTTCACCTTTCCAAAGGTCTCACTCGCAGATCCCCAAAATGAACACAAAACGTGATTGGATAATGTTGTTCCATTTTCGTAAATAGACAACAAATACGCAACTTCACTGATGGCGATCAACGATCAATTGACGGCTTAAACTAAAACTGACCATCTGGAAGGGATGAACATACCACCCAAGTAATACAATGTAACGTTGCCGGTTTCTTCACAGTGTTGCTAGTCTCATTTGTTTTCTCATACACCTCGTAATAACCATGAGTTTATGATACATCCTTCCATATACATTTCCCTAAGTCTAAAAATGTGTCTGGGATTCGGAATGTTTGTCCCAGCTTATATAGCAGGCACATCAGGAACTGTCAGTAGGGCCTTGTCATCTATAACTTTAAAGCGACGAACATTTTCAGTTAAAGTAAGCACGTTAGGCCGTAGTAGTAGTGGTCAAATCACAATTTAAGGCGAGGGTGACATATAGGTTTGTCTTTTTGGAAAGCATATTCGTTTAAAAAAGTCAGCTTCCATTACGGGCAGAGATAATGCACTACCACAATGGTCACGGTTATCATCTACGAAAATACTGTGTACAAATTATCCAATTAATAAGTACTTTTAAACAAATAAAAGGATATTTGTAATGCGATAATACGAAAAGAGAGTCTCTTATTCGTGATTAATGAATTAGCGTCGTAACATATAGGTATAAAGCTGGGCATCATAAAGCCCGTTTCCCTACAGAAAATCTTGCTTTCTTCCAGGGGTGCCAGTTCCGCAAGGTTCGCAGGAGAGCTTCTGTAAAGTTTGGAGGTAGAAGATGAGATACTGGCAGAAACATCCTTTCTTTCATGCGTGCTAGTTCTGCAAGATTCGCAGGAGTGCTTCTGTAAAGATTGGAAGGTGGGAGACGAGGTACTGGTAGAAGTAAGGCTGTGAGGACGGGGCGTGAGTCGTGCTTGGGTACCTCAGATGATAGAGCAGTTGCCCGCGAAAGGAAAAAGTCCCGAGTTCGAGTTTTAATCTGCCAAGAGGTTTCCTTTTCCCTATGATGGTTAAAACTGTCTTTTGTGTTTTAGCGCAAAATCGGTCTCCAATGTAAGAAGTCAGTTAAAGGAAACCATTCTAACGATTCCTCATTCTTACCTGTACCATTACCATGTGTTGACCAAAGTAATGTTGAACTGAGAAATAATACATAAAGTAAAAATATTCTGATATACGAAGGCGTGCTGAAAAGTAACGACTTTTTTATTCTGTTCTCGATTGAGGCACCTCGGTTGAGGTATTACACATCATGTATGTTATTAGGTCGACTTTTCCGCTTCGCTGACGCAAGTTCCAACGCTCTGCGGTCAGAGGGGTCCAAAATATGCCGTGTAACATGGTGGTCTGTGGCGTAACTATGTCAGAGCGTGAGAAGCATGGTGCTGTAATTAGGTTTCCAGCCGCCAAAACATCGTACATGGAACACCTTTTCCCTCAGACTGTCAATGCCAGACAACATACGAGCAGTGTGACATCTGCAACATTCCGTGCCTTGGTTTCAGCGTCAGCGATCGTCCTGCGTGCAGTCCGGACTTGGCCCCATTCGATTTCCACCTGTTTCCAAAACGCCTTCGAGGACTTCAGTTTGATCGTGGTAAAGCGCTGCGAAGTGCAGGTGAGGTTGTGGCTCTGTTAACAAGTACTCTGCAGTGCAGGTATCAATAAACGGGTCTCTCGGCCGAGGAAATTTGTTTCTTGCCATGCCGATCATGCCGATAAATAAATAAGTACACATGAAGGATAAAGATGTAGCATGTTGTTAAAGTTTGTTTTACTTATAAACCTTTAAGATTTACAGTAAAAACATTACTTTTCGGCGCGACCTCTTGAGTACTATAGTAAGTATCCAAAACGTCTAGGAACCTAGTAAGTGCTGATGAGGGCCTGAGGGAGTACTATGCTTCTACCAACATCTACAGTCAATACAGGGGAACTAATGCTCGGGTACATGAGTAATCAGTACCATAAATTCAGTAGTTTTACTGCAGTATACGTTGACCGCAATTAAAATTATTTCATATGCCAAAATTACTATCTGCAAATGAAACGTCACCAATGGCGAAGAGACTATGGCTTCTTCCAATTACACCACAGGAAAACAAAGACTTCTTGCAGAAATGCCGCTGGGAGTAGCCGTGCGGTTAGAGAGTCCTCCCTCGGGCATGAGTATGTGTGTTCATTCCATGAGGTAGTTTAAGTAATATATGAGTTTAGAGACCGATGATCTAGGCAATTTGGTTCGCAAGGAATTCCCACACATTTGAACATCTTACAGAGACGCCACTAAGCGGCGTCAGTTAATTCCACTGCGATTGTGTTATAAACTGTCAAGGCTCTAAATAAATAATACCTTAATAACTATTTTCCACTTACGTTCCTGTTTAATTTCTTTGTTGCTTTTACACATATTATTCTTTTACACAATAATGTGCATATACTTCGTCAGGTTAACAGCCTTCCAATATTGTACGTATTATGTGTGTAATTTTTCCTCGTATTAGTACGCACGTTTATGATCTATTGTCAGACATTCATTTTTCCGCAGGAAATAATTTTAGCTAAGGACTATGCATAACTCATTTAAAATACTGAATTCACGACAGTAATTACTCTTTTACTCTAGGAGTAGTGCTGCCTGGTGGCTAGAGTTGTTTGTACAAATATAGGACCACTAACCATTATCAATTACTAAGTACCTCGGTGTACAGATATTAACGTTGGTACTTAGATGAGAACACATTTATGGTATGTATGGCTGCTATGCATAGCCGTTAGGTACACTCTCATTTTAACTGTTAATTCATTTAAGAGATCCGCTTCAATTGTAGACAAATGATTATTAAAACCACGACCTGTTTCGGGAGGTTAAAATCTCATCTTCTGGTGTATAAAACTATAACATACAAAGTAGAGGAGGGAAGAAGTATAATGCCACATATCTCTAACAACCAGCAGAGCAGACTGCTGAAAGGAGGCGACACATGTGTTCTATTTTGTACCGCAATACGTGCACCAAAGGGCTGGAAATCACTGCATCTCTAAGGAACTAGAAAAAAGAGCAGGGCCCGGAGATAAAACGGACCTAAAAACGTAACGTCCGAGTGGGTAGGGTGAATACGAAAGAGACAGATCAAACACTGCAGTGGCACTGCCGCCGTTGGGCAGCCGCACAGTATGAAGGCGAACAACGAACGCCCCACTGTTGGAGTAATAGGAGAATCGCTCGACATTTGGACTGGAGCTGCCCCACTACTTGACGACTTAGTCAGGAATGACCGAACCAGGACCGAACATAGCGTCAACAAGGATGCGGTTGACCTAGAGAGACGACTGAACCGTGAGGACCAAGCAAACGTTAAAGAGGCACTCAAAGATAGAGTTTCACCATTATCTTCGATCCTACGTGCAACTAATCCTTCGGTAACCACAAGAACAACTGATAGGCAGTTCACACAAGAGAGGCTGAGTTCATGGCGCCTCTTCAGCCGACAACCATTGACGTCTGTACACCAGCAAGCAATTTTGCTGTGGTATCGGGCACATTCGACGTCGAATCTCATTGACTGTATTATCTTCACTGACGAGCCCGGTTTCTAAATGAGTCTCGATGACCAGCGAATACGTCTCTGGAGTCGGCCGGGACGGCTGTGGGATGTCAACATAACTGTCCCACCATAGGGCCCGACAGCCAGGTGTGAAGGTATCGTGTGTCATTTCATTTCATTGGAGGACCCCTGTACTCTAACAGCACTGTGGTACGTCGATAATATTCTTCTCCTCCTTGGGGTGCCCTCCATCAGAAGATAATACGCCCCTGCAGGCGGCTATAATTTCTGCTGGTTGTCTTCGTCCCTGCCAAACCCTACCTCAAACTGCAAGGGCGCCATATCTCCGCCGAGTTGATCGTCATGGGCAGAGCAACCAGCTCTTGAATTTGACTGTCTAACGCGCCACGTGAACAGAATTTGGGACGATGTTCCTCAGGATGACATCCGTCAGCTCTATCAATCATTGCGAAGCCGAATAACTGCTTACATAAAACACACAGGAGGGCCAACGCATTATTGATTTGCCCAATTTATGAATATCATTTTCTTGAACAAATCATCCATTTTCTTCTGAAATTGTAATCATTTGCTTTATTGTACATGTTCTTCACATTTGCCGATTTCTGTCCCATTCGGAGAAGTCCTTTGTGGTGAGTCTTTTTCTTTCTTAAAGTATATTTTGTATAGAAGCTAGTCTTGTGATGTTGAAAAGGACACATTGAAGAGAAGGCCAGATTTCTGTTGAGATGGCTACTTGCGTGCTCGGCTTTTGTATAATAACATGATACCTTGTTTTCCATACTTACTTACGCGAGGTACTTTGCAGTTGTATTTAATGTGAACAGTAACTTTTTCTGCGTTCGGTTCCACAACAAAAATTTGCATTTTCTCTTCGTTCATGCAGGTGAGTAATTAGTCGGTGCCATTGTTTCTCCACTCATTACTTTGTCTTCTAGGTGATGCATATACATAAATAGGGTATTCATTTTCTTCCTTTCATTTGTATACTTGTTTACGTGTGGTCCTATAAAGTTTAATTGAAGGTATGTAGAACAGGGGGCTTAGTATTCGGGTTCTGCACAAAGTACACATACTTATGCAGTATTTATATAATTTTCGAGTCTTACAAAGTCATTTTCCATTCCTATGGTCATTGATTTGAATTAGCAGGATAGCTGCGACTTTATCTGCCACCGACAACAGCTTCGCTTCCTCCGTAGGCTGTCTACAACGCAGGTTGGGGATGGCCATAGCCCCCCACCCCCATGCATTTTATCGTAGACGCTCGCACACTCGGGAGGCAGGAGTACTAAATACCTGGATACAAGTGTTGCATATGGCTTTTTCCGGATTAAAGATAAACTAAACCGGTCACTTTCTCCAACAAAGAATTATACCAGTCGCAGCTGTCCTATTTATTCAAATCATGGAATATTGGGGCTGTGGTTGCCCTGGACATAAAGTAGCCTCTGATTATTGCTTAGTTCCTCATACGTGCTTACTTATGATCCTCTTTCACGAGAGAATTACATTGTTTCATTATATTTCATTGCAAAAGAGAGTATGAAACTATTAGATGGTTGTCTTTAGGAAGTGTTCCCAATCTTTATTTGCCCAATTTCGATCTATATATCGCTTTTCCTTATTTTGGGCCAGCTTACCATCACCAGCTCATTTCTTACACTTACAGAGTAACCTGTCTATACAGAACTGAAAGTTTACTGCCATATCTCTGTATCTCAGAATTACGTGAACATAAAGAAAAACGATCAGCAGATCGTAATTGTATGACATTGTAATTGTATGAAAGAGAATGATCTGCCTTCATAAGTCATAATTCGTTTAAGGGAAAATTTCAGCCAATGAGGTATGTCGCAAAATAAATTTAAGGTTCGTGTTTGCAGTGGTTAAGATGTCGTCGATTTTTACCTACAGTTTATTAGATGTTGTGGTGTACAGTATGCAGATCCATTTGGATCCCACCAATCACAACTACAAGAAGTGATTCACTAACACAGATAGGGAATGCCTATATGAGATTTGATGAAAGAGTTATAGTTTTAAGTTATTTTGGAGTAACGTGTGTCAAATCCCCTTTCATTGCTCATTTGTACAATGAGGATTTTGCTAGTCACAACAGCATATGACGTAAAAGACAGATTGCGTTGTTGTCCAGTTATGGGTCAGTTATCGTTTGTAGAGGAACGTTTCAGGTTGTTGATACCGGGGTCATAGTATTACACGAACATACGTGTTAAAGTTAGTATACGGACCGGCTTTCGCGTAAAACCAATACTGTTGAGACTTGCGTTAGCATCCTACATCTACAGGTACGCCAATACGATGCAAATTACTGTGAAGTGCGTAACAGATGGTGCTTCCAGTTCTGCCATTCGCGTGTGGAACATGACTGGAGTTACTTATTAGGTGATCCCCTCCACTCTGTAATTCGTGTAACCCTCTCTTCGCGGACTCTACAGGGACGATACGGAGAGGTTTGTAGCACATTTGTTGAATCCTCGTTTAGAACTGGATTTTGACGCCTTGAGAAGAGGGATAATGAGTGAATATTTTTACACGTCTGGCAGTTCCAGTTCTTCAGCATATCCGCGACATCCCTCTAAGGATCAGAGAAACCTGTTTACTTTCGTGCTGCCCTTCTGTGTACACGTTCAATATCCGTTGTTACTCCCATCTGGTACAGTACTCACACACTGCAGTGGGATTATAGGTTGGATTACATGTTACTTTCGTGCTGCCCTTGTGTGTATACGTTCATTAGCCGTTGTTACTCCCATCTGGTACAGTACCCACACACTTTAGTACGATTCTGGGTTGGATTACCTGTTTTTTAAGCAGTGTCCGTAGCAGATAAATAGTTTTTCACATTATGAACCGAAGTCTGACACCCGCTTCACCTACGACTGAGCCTACGTGATGATTTCATTTCGCATCCCTACAATTTCTACACCGAGGTGTTTGTATCACTTCATTGATTCCAGTTCTGCTTGGTTGGATCACACGATGCCTCTTTTTTTGTTTCATAATGATTTAATGAAATCAAGATATACTGATTTCAGCTACGTCGGCCCACATGAGAAGAGCTACAGTTGGGTTCCCGATGACTGACAGTAGTGTACCTATGTATGTTCTGACCCACACTTCAAATTTACCCCGATGCAGTTGCCAGAATACAAAGATGGCAATGGTGGGAAATTAAAAAACAGAAGAGGGCACTAAAGGTTGGAAAATTATAAATCCATGATGACAGAACTGTCCCAGTTGTGCTTTGCACCACTACCCCCTCCGCTTACCGTACCAATTCCCATTTTCACCCTTCCTCATTGCCCTGCTTCCTCTCCCGCACGAGCCAATTTCAGTACAATATGAATCACTCAAACAGTTGTGAAATTAGGGAACCTTCATCTGAATTGCATAACAATGACTTCGAGTTCAAAGATAAGTGATAGTAAAAAAGTAAACTTTACATGACTTGGCCTCATGTTCAAAGATATTTATATAATGTGTCGTTATATTTAAGGATATTTATTTGCGTCTGACTTGCATACACCCCCCCTCCCTCCACACACACACACACACACACACACACACACACACACACACACACACACACACCTCCATATTTCATATATCAAACTCTGTACTCCTTGCACATGTTATGTCTCTTACAAAGTAATTCAGGAATTACACACATACACTGCAAAATGTTTCACTTCTGTATGTACTGAACTTCCTCATCGTTGAATTTCATGTAACAACAACTGCCTCTTAAGGCGCTCCCTCTTAAGCAAGTACATGATCTTCGCATTCATTTCAGAAGAAAAATTAACGGATCACAAACAAAGTCAATGACTCTATAAGTAACAACTAAAACACTCTGGCGAATTCAACAAGAAGTCACAATAATTTTCTTTGTTAGAGATTTAATATTAATATCTACTATAGTCCCACTATGTGACAATTTAGGAGTTGAAGCGGATGTTTCTATATAGGGAGTTTTTGTCTGTGTATGTGAAAAAATTTTGTATTATTATTTCCAAAATCGGTTGTTTCCATGTTTTTCACAATTGCGTGATAAAGTATGCGTATGGCAGCGCTATTAAATAAGTGAAGATCATCAGCACTAATGATCAAGAATCTTCACGACACTTATACACTCCTGGAAATTGAAACAAGAACACCGTGAATTCATTGTCCCAGGAAGGGGAAAGTTTATTGACACATTCCTGGGGTCAGATACATCACATGATCACACTGACAGAACCACAGGCACATAGACACAGGCAACACAGCATGCACAATGTCGGCACTAGTACAGTGTATATCCACCTTTCGCACCAATGCAGGCTGCTATTCTCCCATGGAGTCGATTGTAGAGATGCTGGATGTAGTGCTGTGGAACGTCTTGCCATGCCATTTCCACCTGGCGCCTCAGTTGGACCAGTGTTCATGCTGGACATGCAGACCGCGTGAGACGACGCTTCATCCAGTCCCAAACATGCTCACTGGGGGACAGATCCGGAGATCTTGCTGGCCAGGGTAGTTGACTTACACGTTCTAGAGCACGTTGGGTGGCACGGGATACATGCGGACGTGCATTGTCCTGTTGGAACAACAAGTTCCCTTGCCGGTCTACGAATGGTAGAACGATGGGTTCGATGACGGTTTGGATGTACCGTGCACTATTCAGTGTCCCCTCGACGATCACCAGAGGTGTACGGCCAGTGTAGGAGATCGCTCCCCACACCATGATGCCGGGTGTTGGCCCTGTGTGCCTCAGCCGTATGCAGTCCTGATTGTGGCGCTCACCTGCACGGCGCCAAACACGCATACGACTATCATTGGCAACAAGGCAGAAGCGACTCTCATCGCTGAACACGACACGTCTCCATTCGTCCCTCCATTCACGCCTGTCGCGACACCACTGGAGGCGGGCTGCACGATGTTGGGGCGTGAGCGGAAGACGGCCTAACGGTGTGCGGGACCGTAGCCCAGCTTCATGGAGACGGTTGCGAATGGTCCTCGCCGATACCCCAGGAGCAACAGTGTCCCTAATTTGCTGGGAAGTGGCGGTGCGGTCCCCTACGGCACTGCATAGGATCCTACGGTCTTGGCGTGCATCCGTGCGTCGCTGCGGTCCGGTCCCAGGTCGACGGGCACGTGCACCTTCCGCCGACCACAGGCGACAACATCGATGTACTGTCGAGACCTCATGCCCCACGTGTTGAGCAATTCGGCGGTACGTCCACCCGGCCTCCCGCATGCCCACTATAAACCCTCGCTCAAAGTCCGTCAACTGCACATACGGTTCACGTCCACGCTGTCGCGGCATGCTACCAGTGTTAAAGACTGCGATGGAGCTCCGTATGCCACGGCAAACTGGCTGACACTGACGGTGGCGGTGCACAAATGCTGCGCAGCTAGCGCCATTCGACGGCCAACACCGCGGTTCCTGGTGTGTCCGCTGTGCCGTGCGTGTGATCACTGTTTGTACAGCCCTCACGCAGTGTCCGGAGCAAGTATGGTGGGCCTGACACACCGGTGTCAATGTGTTCTTTTTTCCATTTCCAGGAGTGTATTTTGCAGTCTTTCAGACCAATAAATACCGCCGCTCTAAATATGCTAATGACACTTCTACCTATCAATACGAAATAGCGCTGTTCCTTTTCCATGGCTGATATAGTTCCGGAGGGCACTGTTCTTCCACTGACTCTCAGGTGCTTGATGTTCTATGATATGCAAACCGAGAAACGCTTGCTTTCTTGTATTACGAAAAGTAATTGATATGCAAGGTATGTAGGTTATATTAGTAATGCCATATAGTGCACACACAATTACATTTAGCATGCAAAAAGAACAAAGAGGTGAACAATGATTGTGACAGTTATAACGACAATACTCGTACTGGTGACAGTGTCTCTGGTGGTGCATCAATGTCAAGTTAGTAATAGCAATTCTTACTGCAGTATAACACAACTTCGCACTGAGTCAGCCAGTTCTGACAAGAAACAGATGATCAGTGAAGATTAATCAGTAAGTTCTGACTTATTGACGCAGCACCATATTTCAGGTCTCCCACAGTCTAAGGGCAAGTAATCTTGTCCGTGAAATCTGAATAATGAAGGAAACTCAATCAGAGATACGTGATTTACGGTTCTGCATTGAGAAACTTAATCAGTAAGTTCTGTTTTATTCTCACAACACCATATCTCAGGTCTCCCACATTCAAATGGAAAATAATCTTGCCCGAGATACGTGAATAGTGAAGGAAACTTAATCTGAGGTATGTAATTTACGGTTCTGCAGTGAGAAGCAGATATACGTAATCAAATAATTCTGCATCTCTGTGCTGTGGTTGACGGTAACTTTGCGGTAAACATAGTTTTGCCGCTCCTTGAGTCGCTTTTTGCCAGCTTATCGTTGCAGCTGAGAAAGAAACTTTAAATCAGAAACTAATTTCTGAAGACAAAGATAACCCGAAGAAAGACTAGCATACACTCTGTTCCTGGTAACTCGTTGATATTAGTGATGGTTTTGCATTTCAGTACCTACTACATCTGATATAGTTTCTGAGTCTGCAGTGACACATGCCGAGCGCTTCAAGAAATTTATTAAAGTACACTAAAGCAGATTAAGTCAACACAGTGTGATTAATGGAAGTTGATAAAAATAAAATATTTCCAAGACAACTTTTGTATGTCTTCGGATATCATGAACGAAAGGGACAAGAATTATCGATCTTTCACTAGTATATTTCCAAGGAAAGTAAATGGGCTCCTCGTTTTTAGTGAAAAGAACAAAGCCTGTGCTAATTAACTCTGTTCCCTCCCGATGCAAGCAACTAACGAATGTATCGTCTTTCTCATGTCTACATTTTGACCTTACAGAGCTTTGGCAGTTCTCGAGCAATCATATTTCCTTTACTTTGCCAACTGTGGTACGAATCGGGTCCCATAAGCAACACATTCTTCGTAGGAGTAAGAAAAGAGTGCCACTCGCTACCTGAGCGTGGACAGAAGAGGACCTGAGACGCTGTGATCGAACTGTGGCGTGACGCAAGGTGAATTGTCGTGCGTCGTTATTACGGTACAGCAGAGAAATGGTGCTATAGCGCCATAGCGTGGACAGAAACCACCAGAAGAAGAAAGCAGGCACTGGGAAGAGGCTTTCGACACCCCAACCCACAGAGAATGTGGAATGGAAGCGCGAAGACTCACAAGCGGCTGTCCGCCGCTTGCACATTCACTGCAGTAGAGTGTCGTGGACACAGCTGTGTGAAGCATCAGCCGACTCCGGCAGCCGACTCGTCCAGTAGCAGGCAGCGACCGTGGCCGCCCTCCGCGCAGTGAAGAGCGCTGTGGCCGCCTACACCGTCGATCCACCTGCTGTGAAAAAGACGACTGCATCAAAACAGCGCGAGAAGCTGTCCAAGGCACTAATCAGGGGGCTGTCTTGGATATGCTCCGAAAAGACAGCCCAAAAGGGGTTGTAACGTGCTGGATTCTGGCGTGCAACTGCAGAATTGCAGTTTCGGACTAAAAAGAAACGACCACCGCTATACGTCATCGTCGTGCAAACTTCGACGGATGGCGGAGACATTTCCGAGCTAGAAGCTCTTAGATTTTCTTGTGACCGCCGAAGCTTTCTACCTCAGCATGGACCCAGAGCCCCAGTGGCTTAGGTGCCAAGCTGAGGGGCAAGTGGATAAATACTGCCGCGGTTCACTGCGGTGTGTCAAAAGCGCAAGCGCGCACAACCCAGCACCTGTGACGGACGACATACGAGGCACAAACTTGTCTTCCTTGCGGTAGGCCACACGCCGCCAATTCGCGTGGTTGCCTGGCCTTTGCTTGTGACAGCTGCGATGGGGACACGACCCAAATCGAGAAGAAACGGCGTCCTAAGCGCTGTAGAATGAAGGCGAAACGGCGACGCGAGAAGACAGCTTCCATTGCCCACAGGCGGTCGTAGCACCGCGCTGGTGACAGTGGCTCGGGGAAGCGGCCACCTGCGGCAGCACAGTGGGCGCTTCAAATGCACTAGGTGCGCGCAAAGCTGGCTTGCCATGAAAGCCGCCACGGATTTAGAAAGGGCAGCTCGTAAGGCCGCCTTGCCTAAGGAGATGGAGGAGGCATGCAGCCAGCAGCCACCTGCCACCTACCAATTCCAAGATGGTAGGCGACGCCACCGTCCCCCCCTCCCACCCCCCCCCCCCCCCCCCCCGCAGGACTCTCAGGGGTATCGGCTACGTCATCCGTACTCAGGTGATACTCAGCCGCGGCGTTCGCGAGGCCTGGCAGCTCAGCCATCGGAAGAGGAATGGTGCCACTACAATGCCGTACATCTCTGCACGCTTGGCTACGGAGCACTCCCATCAGACACCGATGGGCGTCCAGGGCCTTCCCCCGCGCCCATTCACCATTGACGCAGCGCGGCAAGGAGCACCCACTGGTCACGTAGCAGCACGCTGTGCTGACGCACCGCAAAGGACTGACCTCTTATCATGAACAGATGGCCTTGATACAGATTCCATTTGCATGATGCCCCCTCTTAACTTAGCCTATCTTTACATGACCTGTCGAAGTCAGCAAGATATCCGCTAGTAGTCTTACTTTTATTTTTTTTCTCTTTGGTCATCGGTCTACTGACTGGTTTGATGCGGCCCGCCACGAATTCCTTTCCTGTGCTAACCTCTTCATCTGTCCACCTAATATTCAACATTCGTCTATAGCACCACATCTCAAATGCTTCGATTCTCTTCCGTTCCGGTATACCCACAGTCCATGTTTCACTACCATCCAATGCTGTACTCCAGACGTACATCCTCAGAAATTTCTTCCTCAAATTAAGGCCGGTATTTGATATTAGTAGACTTTTCTTGGCCAGAAATGCCTTTTTTGCCATAGCGAGTCTGCCTTTGATGTCTTCCTTGCTCCGTCCGTCATTGGTTATTTTACTGCCTAGGTAGCAGAATTCCTTAACTTCATTGACTTCGTGACCATCAATCCTGATGATAAGTTTCTCGCTGTTCTCATTTCTACTACTTCTCATTATCTTCGTCTTTCTCCGATTTACTTTCAAACCATACTGTGTACTCATTAGACTGATCATTCCGTTCAGCAGATCATTTAATTCTTCTTCAATTTCACTCAGGATACCAATTTCATCAGCGAATCGTATCATTAATATCCTTTCACCTTGTATTTTAATTCCACTCCTGAACCTTTCTTTTATTTCCATCATTGCTTCGTCGATGTACAGATTGAAGAGTAGGGGCGAAAGGCTACAGCCTTGTCTTACTCCCTTCTTAATACGAGCACTTCGTTCTTGATCGTCCACTCTTATTATTCCCTCTTGGTTGTTGTCCTACGAACGTGTCTTGGTTTTTCTTTAGCCTTGCTTCCATTTTTTTTCCTAAAGCCGAACTGATCGTCACCTAGCGCATTCTCAATTTCCTTTTCCATTCTTCTGTGTATTATTCTTGTAAGCAGCTTCGACGCATGAGCTGTTAGGCTGATTGTGCGATAATTCTCGCACTTGTCAGCTCTTGCCACCTTCGGAATTGTGGGGATGATGCTTTTCCGAAAGTCAGATGGTATGTCGCCAGACTTATATATTCTACACACGAACGTGAATAGTCGTTTTGTTGCCACTTCCCCTAATGATTTTAGAAACTCTGATGAAATTTTATCTATCCCTTCTGCCTTATTTGACCGTAACTCCTCCAAAGCTCTTTTACATTCCTATTCTAATACTGGATCCCCTATCTCTTCTAAATCGACTCCTGTTTCTTCTTCTATCACATCAGACAAATCTTCACCCTCATAGAGGCTTTCAGTGTATTCTTTCCACCTATCTGCTCTCTCCTCTGCATTTAACACTGGAATTCCCATTGCACTCTTAATGTTACCACCGTGGCTTTTAACGTCACCAAAGGCTGTTTTGACTTTCCTGTATGCTGAGTCTGTCCTTCCGACAATCATATCTTTTTCGATGTCTTCACATTTTCCCTGCAGCCATTTCGTCTTAGCTTCCCTGCACTTCCTATTTATTTCATTCCTCAGCGACTTGTATTTCAGTATTCCTGATTTTACCGGAATATGTTTGTACTTCCTCCTTTCATCAATCAACTGAATTATTTCTTCTGTTACCCATGGTTTCTTCGGAGCTACCTTCTTTGTACTTATGTTTTCCTTCCCAACTTCTGTGATGGCCCTTTTTAAAGATATCCATTCCTCTAAACTGTACTGCCTACTACACTATTCCTTATTGCTGTATCTATAGAGTTAGAGAACTTCAAACGTATCTCGTCATTCCTTAGAACTTCCGTATCCCACTTCTTAGTGTATTGATTCTTCCTGACCAATGTCTTGAACTTCAGCCTACTCTTCATCACTACTATATTGTGATCCGAGTCTATATCTGCTCCTGGGTACGCCTTACAATCCAGTATCTGATTTCGGAATCTCTGTCTGACCATGATGTAATCTAATTGAAATCTTCCCGTATCTCCCGGCCTTTTACAAGTATACCTCCTCCTCTTGCGATTCTTGAACAGGGTATTCGCTATTACTAGCTGAAACTTGTTACAGAACTCAATTAGTCTTTCTCCTCTTTCATTCCTTGTCCCAAGCCCATATTCTCCTGTAACCTTTTCTTCTACTCCTTCCCCTACAACTGCATTCCAGTCGCCCATGACTATTAGATTTTCGTCCCCCTTTACATACTGCATTACCCTTTCAATATCCTCATACACTTTCTCTATCTGTTCATCTTCAGCTTGCGACGTCGGCATGTATACCTGAACTATCGTTGTCGGTGTTGTGTTGGTCTGCTGTCGATTCTGATTAGAACAACCCGGTCACTGAACTGTTCACAGCAACACACCGTCTGCCCTACCTTCCTATTCATAACGAATCCTACACCTGTTATACCATTTTCTGCTGCTGTTGATATTACCCGATACTCATCTGACCAGAAATCCTTGTCTTCCTTCCACTTCACTTCACTGACCCCTACTATATCTAGATTGAGCCTTTGCATTTCCCTTTTCAGATTTTCTAGTTTCCCTACCACGCTCAAGCTTCTGACATTCCACGCCCCGACTCGTAGAACGTTATCCTTTCGTTGATTATTCAATCATTCTTACTACCCGACCCAAATATCGCAGAGCTTTTTTTCCCCTTGGCCCTTGCCTTAGCAATTTCTCAAACCGCCGTCCTTCGTTTAATTTTCGACTCAATCTATCCTGAAAGACAGCATATTAATGGATAGTCTTAACCAGATGCACGCAAAAAGCCGTAGTACCCATATCCTGCGAGAATTCACTTTAGTGAAATGTAACCCTTATGCAGAGATGGCAGTAGACCTTTTGTGCTAGCCTTCATGCCGGTGTGGGGGTGGAGCGTCTCCACATGTTGAAAAAAAATAGAAAGGAGGTATAGAAATGGCTGAGATTTTGAAAAGTAACCGAAAGCAAGTAAGGAAAAGCATCACATTCCTCGTTTTTTATGCATACTAAAAACTTATAAATACGGTTAGTGATGACACTATACTACCAAAACACGTAGTCAGATTGAACGAACAATCTTATCTTATTTGTTGGGGTACCATTGTAACAGTTGACAAGCTACACATATCACCTTAGATGTGGTAATGTATAATTTCAGGGTGCACTGGTTCTTACACCAGTAGTAGCCCTATAAAATCAAGTTGATTACAATCTTACAGTTCATGGTAGTAGCTGAGACTGTTTGTTTGCGTGTTTACCTGCTTAGCGTAGTACTTTAGTCAACATATATTTTATGCTGTTATAAACCTAGTCAGGGTAGTTTCTTTACATCAATCTTGTAGCATTGCCTTTAAATGTTAACTGCCTACTTAGCATGTTATTAGTAAATATTTTGGCCTGAAAGTAAAGTTGGGGGCACTTACTTCAGAGTTGACAAACATGTTTTACAAGCAGCATAGAACAGTTTAGATGTGGGAAATAAGTAATTGGGAGGTCCATTGTGCTGTTCTCCGTGTCTTGTACAATAAAAGTAGTATGAACGCTGCCATCTGTTGGCGAAGACAAGCAACAGTCGCATAAAGCAGCAGTCGATTGAATTTCAGATTTTGAAATTTTTCACAATAATAGAACAGTTTTTTATTTCTAATATGTTAATTACATTCCGTAAGTCAACTTCGTTTTTGGCTATTTATAGAGGTAATTTTTTCTTTTACCTGAGGCCATTTTATGCAATTCAGGTGGACGTTACTTATTTTATGAATGTGAGTGTGGATGAAATCACAGCCACAATTTCATTTACCTGAAATTTAGGAAATTGGTCTGACAAATCTATGGCGGAACGCTAATGACGCAGTTCGGCCTTGACAGACACAAGAATCTTTACTTTATTTTATTTTACTGTGCTTCCACATCTCTTCCACATCTTAGTACTGGGGCATAAAATCCCTTGTAGTTTGGAATAATTCATGGTTTTTCTATCGATGTATGTTGGGAATTTTTAAGTTACACCATGGAATGGAAGAATAGCGCATTAATCAGGCGAAACAGAGCGGAAAGAATATGATCATTCTTATATATTTTGCGTTGACAGTTTTCCAAGAGTGGATGTTGCAGCTGTGAAAGAAAACATAATGTGAAAGCAATAACGCACACACTCCTAATACTGATCAATTGTTTCCCTATAACTGAAACAGTCTCTGAATGGTTTTCATTCTGAATGCCCTACTAGTTTTCTGGGCATGTATTTCTCGTTGTATTAATACGTGATGTGATTGCATCAAGTATTTACAGAACATCTTTAAGGCAGAAAACGTCTTGAAATTCGAAGACTACACTACATCAATAACATCAAATAAGGTATGAAAACCTTACACTTGAGGAAATGAGAAGTTAAATACCAATAGAGAACAAGTTAGCAAAGCATTGTTTCGTTAGCGCCAAAGAGCATTCATAGCTAGCGAAAACTGTAATAATGTAAGTTTTCTGCACTATTTTTATCGTCTATAAATAATACCGTCGAGGAGTAATTACAACGTATTGTAAATATGTGGTCCCTTGTGTGTCGCTATATGTCAGACATAAACCAGTACTACCTCTCTTCCATTCGATGTACATTAATGTAATTGTTACCGCTTGATAACGACGTAATCTTTATTATCAACGTTTAATTATTGACACGAAAGTGCAAGAAGAGTCGTTTGGAAGTATATCCAGTAAAGTGTCTAACTGAGGCATACATTACGACGTAATCACGGCTCAAAGGAGTAGCATTAAATAAATTAGTATCACTGCACAAGGCGTAGTGAACATTCAGTTGCAGTTTGCCTGGTAATTTTACGTAGGAGAGATTTTCAGACATTGAAGCAGCTTTAAATTGAAAAATGACTCCAGGCTATGTAAGTCGTCAAGCCGAAGACTCATTACGTTAGCTATTCGCGAGGCGAAGCTGAAATCCGGCGAAGCGTGTGACACGAAATCAATGTTTTCCATTAGCCTCTTTCAAAGTAGTATCTCCTCTCTAGGGAGAAAGAACAGAGGAACGCTGTTTGCCTTGCAGTACGGAGGACCTAAAATATTGCTACTTATAGCCTTTCTTATTTAAATCTAGCTCTTGTCTTTCATTAACTTTGCAGCAGTGACCTGAAGATAGATCAGCAATACTGTGTTCGATTTATATCTCCCATTCTGCAACATGTATAAAAAGGTTTAATAGAGGAGACGATGGGTTCGAATTGAAAAAAAACCTGTTACATAAGTTGAATATTTTATAGCTTTTTAAGCTTCCGGACGATGTGAGCACTTAGTTACATTACGTCGAAGTATGACTTCTGTTAGCCAATAGTAAAAATACGTTATCGTTGCTACTTCACAATTGTTCTTTGCGCCATAACTAAAGAAACCAACGAAGCAAAGTGCCTGTAACTGCATACATGTTACGCAAGCACCTTAAAATTTAAGAGATTAAGTGTGGAGATTACTATGTATGGACAAATAAGTACATAGCGTACAACAACAAAGTTGACGCAAAATGATGTGCAAATAATAGCACCGCAGGGAATCAAGCAGCACAAAGTAGACCAAATGCGTTACACCTGTACAGCACAGGCTAAAACTTAGAGGGGGGCGTCTAAATATTATAGAAAATAGAAGAGAATAACTTTGCATGGATTGTAGCGCACTCTTCTAGTATTACAAAAAGGAAACGGGCTATCTAAATGACCCTACACCTTTGGCTGTTTTCGCGGGTTTTGAACTATTAAATAGTAAATACCTGTTGTGATATCAAGCTTCAAGTGTATTCCGACGTCGTGGGAGGCAAGCAAAACATTAGTTAGGAAAATAATTCATTATACATATACATGTTTTGTAAATATTAACGAAATTCTCTAATTAATATGGATATTGCTTTGTTGAGGGTACTGCACAACCCGTCCGTTAAATGCGGTTATTCAAACTGCCTTCGTGTCAACTACGTTCAGAAACTGCGAACATTGATCGTTAGCATCTCCATCAAAAATGGGATTCTGTTATCTCTCAAAATTCTAATACGGCCAAGTAAATGGTCTGCACAATTTAGAACCTATGCTTTTGTAAGTCACCGCCTTTATACACAGTAATTTGTACCAGTAATAGGGAATCTCTATTTCGTGTTATTCGTGCATGGATGGAGAGACAAATGAAAGTCCAAGTGCCTTCGCAAGCCCTTTAATCACTGACATCTTGTTCTCAGGAGCCGTGTGCTCGACATATTATGTAGGCAACCGGGTTAGAGAACAATCCTTCGTTTCTCCAAATTTATCCATCAGCTTACCGGGACAAGTCGCTTTTCTCCTAACGATTCCCGTTTAAGTCCCTTGAATTGAATGTCCCCGGTATACTTTCGTGTCGCCTGTACTGGCCAGCCACTGTTCTAGATTCACGTCTTTACTAATTTATTATCCTTTACAACATTCGATGATAATGCGACCCAGTGAGAGAAAGAGAGAAAATCTCTGTATTTTTGTCCTGATGTTCAGTTTAAGTAGAAAAAACTTTGTTTTCAGCATTTCATAAACGAAAAGGTTCAGTCGTTGGCCACCAGCAGATGTCGACGTAAAGCTACTGATATCAAATATGTCGTCATGATGTGTGTAGCTGACTACAGATAGGTACTTTCAGTAGCCACTCCATGTTATGATAGAAGAACCTATATGAGACTGTAACACATAATTTATGACGAAGTGCTCTGATGACGGCATACGCCCGAAACCAGTCACATGTGAGTGGTGGGCAGGAAAGCCATCATTATCTTTACAACATTACAAATAAAAATTAAAGCTCCATATATACACGAGGCAAGTGACTATTTGACGAGAGAAAATGTTTTATTACACTCTACGAAATACAGGATGGGAGGCCTTAAGGTTTCGGCTAATATCCACCGGGCTATTGGCATAGAATAACACTCGTGACCTAGGTCAGGTGCGCATCTGGTACTATTCATCACACGCGATTCAGGGAATTTCCACTAAAGATGAATCATGATAACAGTAGCCAATGTTTGAGCACGTATAACTCTGAATTCACTTACCCCTACACCCTTGCTGGAAGAAATAATGGACTTCAGCTGATATACACATCCTGCAGAGAATTATCAACTATTTACTCGCTTTATTAACATATCCATTTCAAACGGCGGTATGTAATGTTTTGGAGCCACATTTGATAATGATCGACAATTATGAAATAATATGCCAAAAATTTGTTGTAGTGGCAACGTTTTACAGCAAGTCTGTAAATATTCGTTTCGTAAACTGAAATGCCTTATTCTTGCATATGTCATGTATTTATTTACATTCAAGATGCATGTCGCCTTTTACGTTATGGCATTTCCGCTTGACTAAGTATCGAATAATACAGTGTTATTTTTATATGCGGTAGTTACAGATGAGAAAATATTTGACGTCATAATTTTCTGATTAATAAATTAATACAGTAAGTTGCTTTCTGGCCGAAATTACCATTTCCTCTCATATGGTCACATCTTATATGTTGTCTTGGCACTTCCCACATAATAGAACCGGCACATTACAGTGTCACGATGTATTTATTTTGTAGTTTATACTGCTAGTGCTAAGTGCTGTGAAACACCACAATTGGCCTATAAAAAACTAAAGATTTTTCTGATGGGAAATATGAGCGATCTCTGTACTAACTATTCGTTCAGCTGGTGTCGCTTTCCCATTTTGTTTATATAAGCGTTGGCTGACTTTGTTATTTTCTCCCCTTTCTCTCTTTCTATGTCTACTCTCGCGAGCATTATCTTCCTTAATGTCTATTGGGGTGCTACTACACTGTTTTATTTATCTTCGCGAATAGTGAGTTGTTTACCTTGCACTTTCTATTTTTAGCGTTACTTCACTGCATATGATAATTTCCTGCACGATTCGAAGGTGACTTTTATTGTTTATTCTGACTTTTTCATATCTTATTCTCCACAGATTAGCTTGTTAAAACTGTTCTGGAAATAGATGGCTAACATTCTACCACTTTTTCCTATATACCACAAGTCACACGTTCTGTATTCCAACTGATATGTATCTGCTTTCTGATATAAGTGTACGCCTTGTGCTAAATTCGGAAAGTATCTTTGACTAGAACTGTCTACACATTTCTGAAAAGCGTAAAACTGCACTATTGATAATATATGCAAATACTAACTCTCTACTCAGATTGGTTGGCCGTTGTTACAGAGCGGTTCTAGGCGCTTCAGTCTGGAACCGTGCGACTGCTATGGTCGCAGGTTCGAATCCTGCCTCGGGCATGGGTGTGTGTGATGTCCTTGGGTTAGTTAAGTTTAAGTAGTTCTACGTTCTAGGGGACTGATGACCTCAGATGTTAAGTCCCATAGTACTCAGAGCCATTCGAACCATTTCTACTCAGATTAAAAAAGGAACCGAAGTAAATTACTTTAATCCACCTGTTAAGGGAACAATATCTAGGATCAAATAGTCAATCTGAGACAACCTCACTTTCTCAGTTACATATACAGGGTGTTACAAAAAGGTACGGCCAAACTTTCAGGAAACATTCCTCACACACAAAGAAAGAAAATATGTTATGTGGACATGTGTCCGGAAACGCTTACTTTCCATGTTAGAGCTCATTTTACTGCTTGTCTTCAAATCATATTAATCATGGAATGGAAACACACAGCAACAGAACGTACCAGCGTGGCTTCAACACTTTGTTACAGGAAATGTAAAAAATGTCCTCCGTTAGCGAGGATACATGCATTCACCCTCTGCCGCATGGAAACCCTGATGCGCTGATGCCGCCCTGGGGAAAGGCGTATTTTATCACAGCCGTCGACAATACGAGCACGATGAGTCTCTACATTTGGTACCGGGGTTTCGTAGACAAGAGCTTTAAAATGCCCCCATAAATGAAACTCAAGAGGGTCGAGGTTAGGAGAGCATGGAGGCCATGGAATTGGTCCGCCTCTACCAATCCACCGGTCACCGAATCTGTTGTTCAAAAGCGTACGAACACTTCGACTAAAATGTACAGGAGCTCCATCGGTCACCGAATCTGTTGTTGAGAAGCGTACGAACACTTCGACTGAAATGTGCAGGAGCTCCATCGTGTATGAACCACATGTTGTGTCGTACTTGTAAAGGCACATGTTCTAGCAGCACAGGTAGCGTATCCCGTATGAAATCATGATAACGTGCTCCATTGAGCGTAGGTGGAAGAACATGGGGCCCAATCTAGACATCACCAACAATACCTGCCCAAACGTTCACAGAAAATCTGTGTTCATGACGTAATTGCACAATTGGGTGCGCATTCTCGTCAGCCCACACATGTTGATTACGAAAATTTGCAATTTGATCACGTTGGAATGAAGTCTCATCCATAAACAGAACGTTTGCATTGAAATGAAGATTGACACATTGTTGGATGAACCATTCGCAGAAGTGTACCCGTGGAGGCCAATCAGCTGCTAATAGTGAACACTAACCTGTTGATGCTACGTACTGATGTGCTTGATGCTAGTACTGTAGAGCAATGAGTCGCATGTCAAGCACCGAAGTCAACATTACCTTCCTTCAATTGGGCCAACTGGCGATGAATAGAAGAAGTACAGTACATACTGGCGAAACTAAAATGGGCTCTAACATCGAAATTAAGCGTTTCCGGACACATCTCCACATAACATCTTTTTTTTATTTGTGTGTGAGGAATGTTTCCTGTAAGTTTGGCCGTACCTTTTTGTAACACCCTGTAGAGTCTCGGAAACACAACCGTCCATTTGTCCACTGAAACCACGTTTTTGGCGATACAGATCTATTATTCATAAATTTTTTTGAGCATAGAAAGTGCGAAAAGTGCTTATAATCTCTGAAATGCGAGAAATAAGGGTAAACCTTTTAAAAAAATGTGGGTGAAAATAATGACACTGAGAGGATTTCCACTGAATGTCTTACAGAAAATGACTAATCATTGCCTTCAAAAAGGTATTTCGCCACACTCGTCAACAATACTACCTTATACTCCCACGTGTTCTGAAGCACTTTCTCAGAAATTTTAATTTACAATGAAGCGCCGTTATCTTATTGTCAGTTGTAGGTAATGCAATTTGAAATGAATTTGTAGAGCAGGGAAAGAATTGTCATCATTAATATAAACCGCACTGGACTTCAGTTTGAAATCTCGCATAGTCGTAACTGCAGCAAGAGTCAGTATTCGGTCGATAAAAGAAATAGAAACTTTATTGTGCAGTATATTTTGAATTTTAGAGGGAAGTCTACTAACAGTATCTTCATACCGGATATCACTTTATTCAAAGTAATTTCGTACTAGTTAATCACTAAGGGTTTAGTTGAATTATAGCCTTCAGATCAGTGTGACTTAACGCTTAATCGAAATTTAGCGGATTTCATTTAATATTCATGTGTATAACTTCACACTTCTCTTTATTGATGGTCAATGGCTACTTTTTGCAACATGCCGGTATCTTATCTAAATTATTTTGCAATTCGTTTTGGTCATCTGAAGACTTTACAAGACTGTAAATGACAGCATCATCTGTAAACAATCTAAGAAGCCTACTCAGAACGTCTCCTATGTCGTTATATACATCAGGAACAATTGAGGGCCTATAACTTCCTTTGAGAACGCAAGATATTACTTCTGTTTTACTTGATGACTTACCATCTAATACTTCGAACGGTGACCATTCAGACAGGAAATCACGAATCCAGTCGCAACTGAGGTGATATACCATAGGTACGCAGTTTGGTTAGAAGACGCTTGTGAGCTGTCCAAATTTTTTTGGAAACCTAAAAATATGGAATCAATTTGACATCCCCTGTTGATAGCACCCATTACTTCATGAGTATAAAGAGCTAGTTTTGTTTGAGAAGAACGATATTTTTTGAATCCTGGTTGACTCTGTGTCAAGAAATCGTTTTGTTCGAAGTAATCCATAATGTTCGAACACATTATGTTCCAAACCCGAACTGCAAATCGACGTTAGTGATATGGGCCTGTAATTCAGCGGATTACTGCTTTTTCCCCTTTGGTTGTTGGTGTGACTTGAGCAGTTTTCCAGTCTTTAGGTACGGATATTTCTGTGAAAAAGGATTGTACATAATTACTAAATATTGGGGTATTATTTCAGAATACTCTGAAAGGAACCTGACTGGTATAAAATGTCGACTGGAGACTTGTCCTTCATTATGTGCTTTAAGTGCTTTGATAACAGAGTACCTACTTCCATGTTTCTCATCTTGGCCGTTGTTCTTGATAGGAATCCAGGAATAATTACTTCGTCTTCTTTGGCGAAGGTGTTTCGGAAAATCGTGTTTAATAACTGTGCTTTAGTGGCACTGTCATCAGTGACTTCAGCGTTGCTATTGTGCAGTGGAGGTATTGTTTGCGTCTTGTCACTGGTGTGCTTTGTGTATGACCATAATCTCTTTGGATTTTCTGTGAAAATTATTAAAAGCATCTTGCATTGATGCACGTGCTTTGTTTCGAGCTTCTGTAAAAGCCAATATTAGAGATTTAGCATTCATTTACATTTGACATGTTTCTTTTTTCGTTACTTCTGCAACAGGGATGTGACCCGTTTTGTGTACCATGGGGGATCCGGACCATCTCTTATTAATTTATGTGTTATATATCTCTCAATTGTCGTCGATACTATCTCCTGGAAATCGTTCCACATCTTTTCTATGTTTACATGATCAGATCGGAAGGAGTGGAGACTGTCTCTTAAAAAGGTGTTAAGAGCATTTTTATCAGGTTCTTTAAATCCATGTACTTAACGTTTCTCTTTGATGGTTGTAGGTGCTACGGTATTCAACTTAGCAGCAACTGCCTCGTGGAAGGGTAATCTCAGTATCCGGTATGATACACCCTATTCGTCCACAATTATTTGTTGCTAAGAGATCAATTATGATTTCAAAACCATTTACGTCTCGAGTGGTCTTATGAACTAATTGTTCAATATAATTTCCTGAGATAGCATTCAGTACAATTTAGGATGATGTTTTATGTCTGCCGCCGGCCCTAGAAATATAATTTTTCCTGCATATGGAAGACAGATTGAAGTCGCCACCGATTATAACAGTAGGGTACCTGTTTGAAATGAGACTCAAGCTTTCTTTGAACTGTTCAGCAACTATATCATCTGAATCGGTGCGTCGGTAAGACGATCCAATTAATAGTTTAGTTCGATTATCAGGTATAACTTCTACCTACTATTTCGCAGGAACAGCTACTTAAATTTCATTTTAAGGCAAGCTATTCGTGACAGCAATAAAAAACCCACCACAAATTGTATTTAATTTATCCTTTCTGAGCATTGTTAGATGGCTTGAAAAAAAATTCTGCTAAACTGATTTGCGGCTTTAGCTAGCTTTCTGTACCTATAATTATTTGAGCTTCAGTGCTTTCTATTAGGGCTTGATCTCTGATTCTTTCCCAACACAACTACTACAATTTACATCTACAAGACCGATTGTTTCTAGTACTACGTTACTGTGTTTTACATGCTCCCTTGTAGATGGACGCCCTTTCTGTGGTTCCCTGAGAATCTGTAACCTGAAAAAACGGCCCAGTCCCTTCCACAGAGTCCACGCTACTCGTGTAGCAGCTTCCTATATGTAGTGGACTCCTGACCTATAAGCGGAACCCGAAAATCCAACACTCGATGGCGCAAGTCAAGGAATCTGCAGCCTAAACAGATACAGAGCTGCCTGATTCTCTGAGTCAGACCTCCACTCGGCTCTGCACCAAAGGACCACAGTCGGTCCTATCAACATTGCTGCTGATGGTGAACTCCGTCTTAATTTTCCAAGCAAGAGTGGCAGCCTTTACCAGTTTTCCTAGCCGCCCGAAACCATAGAGAATCACCTCCCACCCAAAACGACATACGTCAATGGTACTGACATGAGCCACTACCTGCAGTTGGCTACACCCTGTACTCTTCATGGCATAATGCTCAGACCTCGCAGGCCGAGAAGCTTCCTCTGGAACAGGGTGGACAAGTTCATCTTGCTTACAGACTGCTTCAGGGACAGATAACACCCGAAACCTGTTCGTCAAATGGACTAGGGAAGACCTACGATTGGTCCCTTGGAAAGTCTTTCGTTGCCTGCCAGACTTTGGAAAGATCTCCCACTCGACTGCGGGTGATGGACGAACTTCAGTGCATGCAGCACCCAGAGTGGCCACAGCAGTGGACCAATTGGAGGGCACGTGGGATGTCGTGGAAGTCCCTTGCAACCCCGCATCTGACCCCCACATTATGACCCTTGGTGGCAGCCTCAAACCTGGAGCTGTGGGCAAAGGATCACCAACTCAGCTCACATTACTGAAGTCGCTCCAGTTTGAAGCTCGTAAAAATATGTAACAAACTAACAGTGTACTCGGCTTATTAGCATCAGGATCGCGAAGTTCTCTTTCACTGATGGTCTAACTGACACTGAGCTTCACTCACTAAAAGAAACGAAAGCTTGTATGATACAAATGTTAATACAAGTGTTGATAACAACGGTGGTACTGTACGCTATGCTGTTATTAAAATAAAAGGTTGTCCCCAGTGAGCACTCAAACATGCACAACATTACAAAAATAAACTGGTAACTACACAGGTAACTGAAAATAGTCGCTCCTATTTGAAGCCCGTGAAAATAATAACAAATGAATGGTGTAGTCGCCTTATTAGCAGGAGCTCCAGGTGTTCTGTCAATGACGATCCAACCGACATTGGTTGGTTGACGCATAAAATTAAAAATCATAAATCAGAAAAAAAATTGGGAATGAATGGCAAAATCTCTTGGGATTGTAACAACAAAAGAGAGTAGAAAATGCCACACTTACACTCTCTAAGTAAGAGAAGAACGGTAAGAGGTTACAAAATAACAAGGAAAAAGAAACGATTGCTCAGCTATGACGATATCTGCGAAACTTAGTTTGCTTAACATCCTAGCTTGTTATTGGGTTTAATGCATTATTTGCACGGCTTCTGCCATTTGTGGTCATTGTTTATCCATACATTCCTTCCCTCGCCGGTTATCCGGCGAACCTTCTCGTTCCTTACCTTATAAGACCATTTAATTTTCAACATCCTTCTGTAGCATGAAATCTCAAATTCTACCTTTCTGTTCTGTTCCGGCTTTTCCACATTCCGTATTTCTGTGCCATGCAGTGCTGTGCTCCAAACGTACATTCTCAGAAAATGTTTCCTCAAATTAAGACCTATGTTTGATATTAGTAGATATTGGCCAGAAATTCCCTTCTCGCCAGTGCTAGTCTGTTTCTGATGTCTGTCTTGTTCCGAACATTATGGATTATTTTGAAGCCTAGGTAGCAGAGTACCTTAACTTCGTTTGCTTCGAGATGCCCCACTCTGATTTAAATTTCTTGCTTTTATCATTTCTGCTACTTCTCATTACTTTTGTCTTCCTGTGATTTAATCTGAATCCATATTTCGTACACATTTGACTGTTCATTCCAGTCAGCAGATCCTGTAATTCTTCTTCACTTTCACTGAGGATAGGAATGTTATCAGCGATACTTTTCATTGATGTCTCTCATCCAGAAGCTTAATCGCCGTCTTGAATTTCTCTATTGTTTCCGTCATGGCTTATGGATGTATAGACTGAACAGTCGGGGTGTAAGTCTACCCCTCTCTTACACACTTTTCAATGGGAGCAAAACGTTCTTGGTCTTCCAGTCACGATTTTCCGTTCTGGTAGTTGTACTTAAACATGTTACCTATCTTTCGCTATAGTTTACCTCTATTTTTCTCACAATTTCGAACAAATTGTAGCATTTTACGTTTTCGTACTCTTTATCCAGGTCGACAAATCCGATGAAATTACGTTATGTGAAGGACAAACAAACAATTTAAAATCATAGCTATTAAAATTGTCTGTATTAAAAGTGAGTGTAAGTCCAAATCGCAAATAGCTGTTTCTTATGTTTTCACTGTATGACGACCGATTTTATAACCTGGAGGTACATCGTCAGGTCATATAAAACTAATAATTCATCTGCCACGAACTGTAAACATACAAGCACGCTTAAAAACATATCACAGCTCTGTAAAGCCTTCAATGAAACGGCAAATGGGCATTCGATCAGAACTATGCATGATCACTAATAAATCGTGGTTTTGATCGGATGACACTCTGCCGTTTCGTCGAAGACTTCAATTAGGATGAAATTTTTTTACGGGAACTTGTACATTGGATTTCGTAGCACATGACTTATTAGTTTCATACGACATTGAGATATACCTCCACGGTATGAAACCGGTCGTCATACAGTGAAAAAACACTAAACAGCTAAAGTGGATTTGTATTTCCGCCCAATTTTAATGTAAACTTCATCTCTGATTCTAAATTGTATTATTGTCATTTACATTATATAAGAGTTTCTTTAGCTGTGGTTTCCAGTTGTCCAACCTATGAGGTTATTTTTCCTATGAACGTGTCTTGATTTATCGTAATTCTAGTTTCCACTAGCAACCGCAACGTCACGACTGCCTTTTCATAGACAATACATACTTACTCTCTTACAATGGGCTGACAGTATCAAGAAATGAATTCTATCATTTCAAAATAAAACAAGAAAATATATTATACGTCTAATACAGGGCTAGCAGGGTTAGGATACAGCCCTCTCCCCTATTATACCTAAATAATAAATTCTGTGCTGATGATATTCACCACTAATCTTTAGGTCGGACAATGTCGTGTCATTTTCATTTGTAACAGGCAAATTTTACAGTTATACCCGCTTAAAGGCAGCTACTATTCATTACACAATGTGAACCGTACAGGAATTCGTGCGATGCACGTAAGCTTTCAACCTGAATATTTGGATGATTTATCATTTTCCACAACCGCGAAATCTATATTCCTGAATAAAGAATATTGCTCGTCGAACTTAAAGCAGGTGCCGCGAAGTGACCGGAAATTCGCATCGGCTACATTCGTTCCACCCACTTTCCTATAAGAACTTAGATTTACTCCGCACGTCGTAAAATTTCGCGTAACTCCGCTCTCACTGTTTGCCGTTGCAGCAGGCAGAGGAGAGGTGAGATAAAGGACCGAGAGCGCCCTCCCAAGAATACGTCGCCGCTCGCACCTGCAACACTCCAAACAAACACGCGTGCAGCAGAGTCTCAAGTTGCGACGCCGATTATCTGAGAGCGAACTTTCCGTCGGGCGCGCCCGCGGAGTTCCCTTAATGATGGCACCAACTTCCTATTATGGCTCCCCGAACGTTTCTGAAACACGTGAAGGCTTCTCCGTGGCTCTTCCGAAAGTCCTCCTCCTGTTCCACCAGTTGGCGACTCTGCGGAAACAGGAGCGGGTTTGAACGCTCTGCACTACCATTGTCGCGTCTTACAATAACAATGGATGTTACTGTAACCATCGAGAGAAGTAACTCACAGTCTGGAGAATACTGGGAGGGAAAACGGACTGTCTTTACCCAAACCTGAAATTTCGGTATCAGAGGCGTTGTTCAAATGCGTCACACATCGTCTTACGTATTTTGCAATGAATGGAGTCAAATTTGATTATTAAATTAACAGATTAGGAAATTTTTCTGTGAGAGTGAGTTCGCTGACTTACCAATTCTTTAATCCCGCATTGTTAGACAATTTCATACCTAATGTTCATCCTTCTATAGTGCAACATCGCAGGCGCTTCGATTCTCTTCTCTTCTGCATTTCACACGTTCCATTATTCATTGCCAAACAATTTTGCGCCACAAACACACATTCTCAGGACGTTAGTACATATCTTTTGGCCAGGAAAGTCTCCTTTGAATTCTCTAGTCTGCATCTTGTGCCTTCCTTGCTTCGACCCACATGCGTCATTTGGTTTCGAGGGCAACAGTTTTTAGCTTCTATGCGAGATCACCACTTTTGTAACAGGCACATCTTACGGTTATACCTACATAAAGGCAGCTGCTATTCATTACACAATGTGCTGCTCCTCATAACTTTCCTCATTTTTGTTTCATATTATACACACATTAGACCGTTGGTTCTATTCAGCATGTCTTACACTTCCTCATTTTCACTGACAACAGCAATGTGGATTTCACTGGAGGAAGGAAGCACTACATCCCTGACTAGTAACCTTCATAACTCGAGCACTTCGTTCTTGATCTTCTGATATTATTGTTTCCTCTTGGTTCTTGTACATACTGTGTATCACCCGTCTTTCTCTATAGCCTACCACTTTTCTCACGATTTCCGTCATCTGGCACAATAATACACTGCCGAACGCTTTCTGCTGCTCGACAGGTCTTGGTTTTTCTTCGGTGTTGCTTCTATTATCAGGTGCAATATCAGAACTCCCTCTCTTGCGATAACTTTTCAGAAAGCCAAACTAATCGTAATCTAAGAAGTAATTTTCTTTTCGGCTCTTCTGTGCATACGACATTGTAGGTTGTGGTGGTGGCGGTTAGTGTTTAACGTCCCGTCGATAACGAGGTCATTAGAGATGGAGCGCAAGCTCGGGTTAGGGAAGGATTGGGAAGGAAATCGGCCGTGCTCTTTCAAAGGAACCATCCCGGCATTTGCCTGAAAAGATTTAGGGAAATCACGGAAAACCCAAATCAGGATGGCCGGAGACGGGATTGAACCGTCGTCCTCCCGAATGCGAGTCCAGTATGCTACCCACTGCGCCACCTCGCTCGGTACATGACATTGTAACCGTTCACTTAATAACAAAAACACTGTCCGATCGAGACAAAGACTTTTACAATTATAGATCTACAAAATTTAACAAGTAAGGGTTCATATTGATAATTTTTTGATTGAGTTGATGAGATTTAGAGATTGGGAATTGTGGACATAATTGATAGATAATTCACATAATATAACAGGTTTTTAAATACGAGTATTAAAAGTATAAAAAACAAAACTGAATGAAAACTCCAACAATTCGCGTAGTAGTATTTATTTAAATTGGTTACACACCCACACCACCGGTTTCGCTACTCTTAAATTGCTTGTTGTGGCGTACATAAATGCTATTTCAGATGATATAGGCAGTTACAGAAAGTCGCAAAGTTCCAAGCCCTCCTTAATTAATAAAAACCATCAGCAATCGAGGAAGTCTGAGAACTTTGGGCAGCCATGCCAACTGTTATTCCGCGGCTATCTGTAACTCCCTGTACGATACGACATAGCATTTATGTACACTAAAACGTACAGCTTAAAAGTTTTGAAACAGTTTGTGTGGGCCTTTAAACGACTTAAACAAATACAGGTATGGCAGACTATCAATTTTATCTTTTAACAGGTTTAACACTTCTATTTAAACACCTGTTGTACTGTATAAATTGTCAATCAGTTATGAACAACTGTTCAGCTGTGGCTGCCCCAGTTTTAAAATTATCCTTATCAAGATATGAAGCTCGTTAGCGACGCAACTCATTCCAGTTCTTCTTGAAGAGCTGCCCTACCTCTTTCCTGCCTTTCATGATATTGTTCATGAGCTCTCTAAACCGTGAGATCTACATCCCATCAACTTCAGGGACAACTGCTTGCACCGACTACCAACCCTGCTATACTTACAGCACTGGTGGGCAACCGGCGGCCCGCGAGACAGAATCTGCCCTGGATTGTTTTCAAACCGGCCCGCGGAAATACTTTAGAGAGTCACTCCTAACTGTCAACTGTGATTGCCGATCTCTTCACCGTTCATCTCCCACCACATCTCATCAAACTTTATCACAAGAGCATACTCACATCTATAGTGGGTTACGGCTCGGGAGTCTGGGCACACAGGCTCACGAGGGTGGTGCCCGCCATGACAGTGAGGAGAGTGCAGAGAAACATGATTTAGATATCAGTGGGGGCATACAGGAGTACACCGGGAGGAGCCCTGTTAGTTATAATATGGCTCTGCCCCTTGGATATCAAAATTCGGGAGCAGGCCGCTTGGTACTGGGCAAAGAAGGGGAATTTGGAGAAAACTGAGGAAATTCTAGGCACCAGAACTGAAAATAAAGTTGAGATCAGGCAAAAAGGGGATCTGCTATGGCAACACTCATGGGAAAGCGAAGAAACAGGGCGTCGAACCTTTGATTTCTTACCAGATGTCTGGAGGACTAATCCACTTTCTCACTGGACATGGACCCTACTCGACATACTTATGTCGATTCGGGAAAAAGGCGACACCTGCGTGTGACTGTGGTGTTCCGGAGGGTACTCGTGACCATGTAGTCTACGAGTGCCCCCTTTTCAATGATGTGGCCTCAGTATTACGTGACCAACTACCGCATAATGACACATATAGACTGCTCTGACAACGCGACACTTTTCAGACCATTAATGAACTGGCTAACGCGGTATCACAGAAAGTCTTAAAGGACTATTTGAGAGAATTATATTAGCACCAACAAGAGACCAACCTAAACACTAATAGAGTTTGATACCCTACTCCCAAACCGCCTGGGCGCGGAAAGGCCGACTTCCTCAGTCTGAATCCGCTGCGCCACAGGATTTTGGGGGAGTGGGGTGCAGCCTTACTGATTTGGAAAACGCACCGGACTTGACCTTAGGATAAGTCAGTTGTAGGACTTAGTTTTAGACATTATCCTTAGAAACCTGGAGCGATCAACATCTTGGCCTGCCCAGTGTCAGGGGCTCGCTCATTGGGGTTAGCTCAATGAGCAACGCTCTGTAGTAGGTTTATACTATTCAGCTGACACATTTGTAACGATGTAGGACTTAGTGACTAGTCTATTTTAAGGTTACATGCTTGTAGTAGATTAACACAGTAACTTTTGCGCATTGCTTTCTCCTAATAGCTTACCTACTACGAGTTACTAAAATATGACTTAGAATTAGCTGCAACTTATATCCCTGTATCACTATTTGGCCCACTAATCACATAAGGCAGTGGGCTAGATGTATAAATAACATTCTTTCTGGAAATAAAGGATTTTTTTAAGCAAAAATCTCTTCCCCGTACGTTGTTTTTCTTTTCTTACTTGTATTAACTTTACTACATAATTCCTGTCTGTTATGAACATATTAAGGCAATGAAACTGCTGTATAAGTGAGTGTTGTTAATAACGAGTTCCATTCACAGGTGTTTGTTTTCCGCGACATTTAAACGTGGGTAACCAACCATTTGCAGATGTTTACCTTCATTTACGTGTCTTTGATTCTTTACTAACGGCGTTGCAGAAATTTGCGACGAAAGTTTTCAAATTGACCTTTGTAAAACGTTGTAAGTAAAGCTACAATACTACGTTCAGTAATCGTAAATAAATACGTGCATCTGATGACGGGATGAATATAAAATGAATTTACTCTCACAACGCGTGTTTTAAGGTACTCTTTTTGTTCGCGTAGCGTGTCAGAAATGGAGTGTCATTCTTATCAATGCTTTATACCCCATGAACATTAAATCATAGACGCTAAAATCTCGACTTCACGTGGTAGGGGCGTGGCCGCCACATCACGTGTCAATGCGGCCTTCAAATTTAAGTATGTGAATTAGGACTTCAGGTCAGCAAAGATTGCCCATTTCTGGTTTATGCTAAGGCTACACAAACGCTTTTTAGCTCATCAGTTTCACGGAAATTACCGCTACGTTTTCTAATCGCAGACACCTGGTTTTACCATACATTGAACAACGTAACGTTTTACTCGGTAAGTGACGTAGGTTTGAGAGTACGCCTGCTGCTCGGTGTATCGTTAAAGTAGTTTCCGGTGTAGCACGGTCCGACGTGCACCGGCTGGAAAGAAGTACGCGTGTCAAGAATTGAGAATGCAATAACAGAGGACAGTGTAACATCACAGCTACCAGTGCAACTATTGCCTAACAGTATTGCTGGCCCAAGCACGCACTTTCGATACCCGTATGCCATTTGGTTGTTCAGATGCAAATCTAACAGTGATGGCCCTACAGTTAATAAACAAGTATATGTCGTGCAATGGATTGGGCTTTTGAATGGAGGTATCTTACATAATCAGCATGCTTCTGAACTTCCAAGGCAGTGTCGTATGCCGTGTAAAAATGTTGATTTTAGAATTGTGGAAGGGCCTAGACTACTCTCGTACCTGTTAGAGTTCAAAATGCTCATACTTCATGTGAATAAGACAGCTTTAGATACATTATACTTGGTGCTCAATGGGAATAGGCGGTGCAGTCGGTAGACGTATGAATTACCGTAAGACATTTAATATACCGTATATTTGTTTTATTCAGTTCCAATTTACCCTTTCTTAACACGAGTCTAATTCCATCTCAAAGAATGCCTTATTAACATTGTACTCTAGACCGTCGAGGAAAAGTCTAATAGCAGTCTTTTCTAAAGCACCCCACCATCCCATTGCTGGTGGTCATGGTTAGGGAGGTCGGGAGGTAAAAGGTAGTCAACTTTTGCTGTTTTATTAATACAAACCATGGCTTGAGGAGACTCATAGAGAATTAACTTGAGCCCTGCCGATACCTTCGTGACTGTATCATGTTTCCGTTACTAAGCACAAGACAACGGGTAGCTTATACGTTTGACATTTACTGTTAATGACTGATTGATTTTTTGCACTAAAGGATATTGTCATTTACGTAGGGTCAGAACAGTCACACAATGCCTCAGTGTACTTCGGCCACGGTGCTGATACCACCGTGAAGTGACAATGGGTCACACAGCGGATGCGCGGCAAAAACCTCTGTCATTCGAAGGTTTACAAAATCTAAAGTATTTAACCTACATAGTCTTGAACGGTATCTTTGTAATCTGGGTGTAATGATCAGCGTACGTATCTTGGTTAGAATGAATATTCATTAAATCTAAAAATAAATATGCATAGTTATATGTGTCACTGATCATGTTTGGGCTATTAGATACATAGAATATACTAGTTCAAACTGTTCATAATGCGTCATGGAGCCTAGTGAACATGCAACTACGTTTTTCAGCTAGAACGGTTGAAGACAGATTCCAAAAACAAGTAATGACTAGGAGCTGGTGGTCATAAATTCCGGAAAGAAATCTCGTCTGTATATGGATTAAATTCTAGATAACTCAGTGGGTGCAATCACTTGATAAACAGAGTTATGTTAACAGCAGGATTACTACTCACAGTGCCAAATAAACTAGTAGGTAGTCCAGAATTCTAACTGCAGCATCATTGACAAAGCCAAATTTAGAATCGCACTCTCTCACGAAATGTACTCCAAAATTAATCAAAACAAATCATTTCAAGGCATCTGCAATTCATCGTGAAACAGTTGAGTATAACTACTGAAGAAAATGACACTGATTCCGAATCACAAGTGCTCTGTTGAACAGCACATAGCAGAGTATGCTGAAGGCTTGCGTTAGTCACCGGGTCCAGGACGGAAGTGGCAAAATATGTCTTAAGTGTAATAAATAACCGGTAAAGGAGTAATCACTGCTTTTAAAATAACCGGTTATCTGAATCAGACAGTTAATTCAGGAACTCACTCTCTCTTGCCACGAATAATGAATATATTGTCCATGTGATGTTCGTACTATCATGACAATAACTGGTTAGTAACTCCTAATGGTCACCATCTGTGTATTGATGAATGCCCTTCTTATTCAGCCTCACGCTATTTGGCCACGGATAATTCACACTGGCCTTGTAATACCTTACTTCCAAGGAATTAATTGACGTAATAACTGGTTATTTGCGAAGATATAGGAAAACTCGAAGTTACTGGTAAACGAAATGCAGGGGAACTGGGCTCTATTTCTGTTTCATTTGTTGAACGCACTACAAGGATATTTTTCGATCGTGCTTGGTTTTTAAAACCTTATTCGAACCTTTATCATCATGGTCTTAGTTTTTCTCAAACATAAATCTTACACATGAATAAACGACTCTACTATCTGGTTACCATTTTTTCTTACTTTTCATGTCACCGTGCCAAACAACAGAAATTAAGCACTGAATTATGCCTGCACAACCTATTACACATAACTGTAAAAGTTCTTATTGAATTTTCACTTCTTAGTTGCGCAATAAAATTTTTCAAGCACTCTACTTTTGAAGCTAATCTTCTAAAGCTGATAAGATAATATTTCAAATTAGGCCACGATTCTCGTCTTTGATAAAACACAGAGAATCTCTGAAACATCATTAACTGAAAGGTTTTGGAAACGTAGTCAGTTCATGATTACTACGTGTACGTATAACTACGCAGCCAGCTGAGTTTAACAGTGTTGCATAATTCAACAGATATTACTGCCGTGTACTAATACCCGCAGGAACTGCTACATGTTCTGTGACTGCTAGACTGATAAAGAACCGCATCCGCAGTAACTTTACCAGATGCGGTGGGTTACTGGTGCGGCCTTTGGTAGTACGAATAACCTACTTGTGACAGCCTTTAGAACTTTTGCGAATAATTGTTACCGAAAAATAAGTTAACTGGGATAACTGAAATTAGTCCATCCATAGTCCAGGATACCAATGCTTGCTCCCACTTCGTGTCCTAGCGCGCCCAGACTCCTTAGCGGAAGGGGAGCCAAAGCAGTGACTGCCACTACCTGCTGCTGTTACGAGGATAAAACAAAACCTCTGGATCTCCCTTAGGAGTAAAAGAAGTTACGTTAGTGCTGAAGCCAATGGTACTGCGCCATTCTCTGGCTAAGATGGAGTATATTTAAAATATACTTGCAAACATGGTTATTTAATTCACTCATGAGTAAGGAATAACAGATTGAGTGAGCATTGAGCGATTAAGTGACAGTTTTTCTTCCCCACTTTTAACATTTTTAATGTTCGGATAGTAAGTTGCCGTCTCTTTAATCTAAGAATAGATTATCAATGCAGCTAGCCGCTATCTCGGTGTAATGTCTTGTCTGTATAGACGTGTATCTGTTGTCTTTAAGATCCCTTCATCTTCGCACATATGTCTACACAGTAAAGTAAGGCCCTCCCGGTTCCTGGCAGATCCGTGATAACACAGGAAAAAAATTAGACTAATGGAGGAGTATTAGTATTATCCCTATTTTCATTCGCTCTCTCTCTGTGTATCTCCTTTACCCATGTATAGTTTTTAATATAAGATTTCATTACGTGATATAGTGATAAAAGGAATCAGCGAAATAGAAACTTTGGTGGAGTCCTTCGTCCTGGTAATCATCGGCTGGATTTCTGCAAGACATCTTTACATTTATTATTACTGTTAAACACTGCTGTAATTCGGGAGAATCAATCGTTTGGACAGGCTCTCATCGACACAGCTGAAACTTCCCCACTAATTACAGGGCCAAATTGATCAACAAATGATTCAGAAAAACTCTTTCGTTCGTTCACTCCAGAACAAAAAAGTCACAAACCTTATTTAGGGACGAAATCGTGTATTAAATCCATCTCCATTACATATCCAGATCTCCGGTGATTCCACGCCTTAATTATTTTCCTTTTAGAATCTTTTCCTCTTCAAAACAAACCGCTATCCACACAAATGTTAATTAGGTCTCTTTAGCGAGAAGAAAAGCAGAAAATGTATCTCTCACAAACACGTCAATCCCTCACCAAATACTCCAGAAGCTGTCCTAGTTACCACTCTAACAACCATGGAGAATGCATATATGCATCTCTGTTATTTCAAAGAATAAATGCACTAGAAAATACTTTGGCGTCAACGAGCTATCGCCGCATATATTACGAGAAAATCAGATCAGATTACTTTTCCAAAGTGAATGAATGTGGATGGTTTGATTGAAAATGATTAATTGGTGGGTGGTGGAGGGTATTTCCTGTGGGGACATTACACACTGTCTTTGAGATCAAGTTGCTGCGACACAAAAATTTAAAACCAGTTCACCTCTGGCAACAAACCAGGGTAGAACTTGCACACCTACACTATGAAGGCATGGCATATGGTCCACTTTCAAGGTCGTCATATACATATGAGAAACACTTGACGTATATTCACAGTCGCGGATACTAACGGCCATCACCTGTATCCGGAAATGACCACGATGAAAGTATGTGCCAGCCAGGCCACCAAACCGAATTACCCTCTTTACACGAACGGTCACCTTAAAGGTTTCCCTTACCCATGCACGACTTACAGCCAGATCCAAACTTCCACGTGTCGTCGTTCCTGCGTCATAACCTCGACCATAAATACAATACTGCATGCATGAGCGAAAGAACATTCCACTGCTCTTCCTAACAACACGGGCACTGTAATATCGTACGTATGAGAAACGAACGGCAATTTTAGTTGAAAATAACTGCAAGATATCGGCAGATAAAAACGTTATTGCACGCATTTTAGAAAGAGCATTGCATCGTTCTTCTTACTGCAATATCGTACAAATGAGAAAAAAACTCGTCAACATGGACTGTTTATATTCATTCATGGATTTTATACAGAATCAATACTCTGATAGAGTAATACAACTTTAAGCAAGAAAAAAAATATTCTTAACTTACTCACCACCATCCATGTCCTAGACCACTTTTTAAAAACTTCTTCTTCCAGCTACAGGTTGAAAGTACATATATTCCCTCATAATTTGTTTCATATGATCCATTACGAGTTAGTCATAATGTTTGTTGTTGTTGTTGTTGTTGTTGTGGTCTTCAGTCCTCAGACTGGTTTGATGAAGCACTGCATGGAGCACTATCCTGTGCAAGCCTCTTCATCTCCCAGTACCTACTGTAACCTACATCCTTCTGAATCTGCTCAGTGTATTTATGTCTCGGTCTCCCTCTACGATTTATGCCCTCCACGCTGCCATTCAATACTAAATTGGTGATCCCTCGATGCCTCAGAACATGTCCTACCAACCGATCCCTTCTTCTATTCAAGCTGTGCTACAGACTCCTCTTCTCCCCAATTCTGTTCAATACCTTGTGATCCACCCATCTAATATTCAGCATTTTCTGTAGCACCACATTTCGAAAGCTTCTATTTTCTTCTTGTCCTAACTATTTATCGTCCATGTTTCACTTCCATACATGGCTGCACTCCACACAAATACTTTCAGAAACGCCTTCCTGACACTTAAATCTATGTTAACAAATTTCTCTTCTTCAGAAACGCTTTCCTTGCCATTGCCAGTCTACATTTTATATCCTCTGTACTTCGACCATCATCAGTTATTTTGCTCCCCAAATAGCAAAACTCCTTTACTACTTTAAGTGTCTCATTTCCTAATCTAATTCCCTCAGCATCACCCGACTTAATTCGACTACATTCCATTAATCTCGTTTTGCTTTTGTTCATGTTCATGTTATATCCTCCTTTCAAGACAATGTTCATTCCGTTCAACAGCTCTTCCTAGTCCTTTGCTGTCTCTGAGGGAATTACAATGTCATCGGCAAACCCCAAAGTTTTTATTTCTTCTCCATGGATTTTAATGCCTACTCCGAACTATTCTTTTGTTTCCTTTATTGCTTGCTCAACATACAGATTGAATAACATCGGGGAGAGACCACAACCCTGTCTCACTTCCTTCCCATCCGCTGCTTCTCTTTCATGCTCCTCGACTCTTATAACTGCCATCTGGTTTCTGTAGAAATTGTAAATAGCCTTTCGCTCCCTGTATTTTACCCCTGCCACCTTCATAATTTGGAAGAGAGTATTCCAGTCAACATTGTCAAAAGCTTTCTCTTAGTCTAAAAATGCTAGAAACGTAGGTTTGCTTTTTCTTAATCTATTTTGTAAGATAAGTTGAAGGGTCAGTATTGCTTCACGTGTTCTAACATTTCTACGGAATCCAAACTGATCTTTCCAGAGGTCGGCTTCTACCAGTTTTCCCATTCGTCTGTAGAGAATGCGTATTTTGCAACCGTGACTTTTTAAATTGATAGTTCGGTAATTTTCACATCTGTCAACACCTGCTTTCTTTGAGATTGGGATTATTACATTATTCTTGAAGTCTGAGGGTATTTAGCCTGTCTCATACATCTTGCTCACCAGATGGTAGAGTTTTTTCAGGGCTGGCTCTCCCATTTCATTTTCATCTGCATCCTCTTCCATTTCCATAATATTGTCCTCAAGTAGATCACCCTTGTATAGACCTTCTATACACTCCTTCCACCTTTCCGCTTTCCCTTCATTGCTTAGAACTGGATGTCTAAGCTCTTGATATTCATACAAGTGGCTCTCTTTTCTCCAAAGGTCTCTTTTATTTTCCTGTAGGCAGTATTTATCTTACCAATAGTGTGAGATAAGCCTCTAAATCCTTACATTTGTCTTCTAGCCATCCCTGGTGAGCCATTTTGCACTTCTTTCGATCTCATTTTTGAGACATTCGTACTCCTTTTTGCCTGCTTCATTTACAGCATTTTTATATTTTCTCCTTTCATTAATTAAATTTAATATTTCTTCTGTTTCTCAAGGATTTCTACTAGCGATCGTCGTTTACCTACTTGATCCTCTGCTACCTTCACTTCTTCATCCATCAAAGCAACTCATTCTTCTTCTACTGAATTTCTTTCACCAATTCATGTCAATTGTTCCCTTATGCTCTTCTGAAAACTCTGTACGACCGCCAACATTCTTGCAGTTTCTTCAGTTTTAATCTACAGCTCATAACCAATAGATTTTGGTCAGAGTCCACACCTGCCCCTGGAAATGTCTTACTATTTAAAACCTGGTTGCTAAATCTCTGTCTTTCCATTATATAATCTGTATGATACCTTCTAGTATCTCCAGGCTTCTTCCTGGTATATAACCTTCTTTCATGGTTCTTGAACCAACTGTTAGCTGTGATTAAGTTATGCTCTGTGCAAAATTCTACCAGGCGGCTTCCTCTTTCGTATCTTATCCCCAGTCGATATTCACGTAATACATTTCCTTCTCTCCCTTTTCCTACTATCGAATTCCAGTCACCCATGACTATTAAATTTTCGTCTCCCTTCACTATGTGAATAATTTCTTTTATCTCATCATTTATTTCCTCAGTTTCTTCGTCATCTGCAGAGCTAGTTGGCATATAAACTTTCACTACTGTACTAGTCGTGGGCGTCATGTCTATCTTGGCCATAATAAGGTGTTCACTGTGCTGTTTGTAGTAGCTTACCCGGACTTCCATTTTTTTTCATTCATTATTAAACCTACCGCTGAATTACCCCTCTTTGATTTTGTATTTATAACTCTGTACTTACCTGACCAAAAGTCTTGTTCCTCCTGTCACCAAACTTCCATAATTCCCATTATATCTATCTTTAACCTACCCACTTCCCTTTTTAAATTTTCTAACCTACCTGCGCGATTACGCAATCTGATATTCCACGCTCCAATCCGTAGAACGCCAGTTTTCTTTCACTTTCTCCTGAGTAGCCCCTGCCCGGAAATCCGAATGGAGGACTATTTTACCTCCGGAATATTGTACCCAAGAGGGCCTCATCATCATTTAATCATATAGTAAAGCTGCATGCCCTCGGGAAAAATCACGGCTGTAGTTTCCCCTTGCTTTCAGCCGTTCGCAGTACCAGCACAGCAAGGCCGCTTTGGTTAGTGTTACAGGGCCAGATCAGTCAATCATCCAGACTGTTGCCCCTGTAACTACTGAAAAGGCTGCTGCCTCTCTTCAGGAACCACACGTTTGTCTGGACTCTCAACAGATACCCCTCCGTTGTGGTTGCACCTACGGTACGGCTATGTGTATCGCTGAGGCACGCAAGCCTCCCCACCAACGGCAAGGTCCGTGGTTCATTGGTGGGTTAGTCATTGGTTCATTGGAGGGTTAGTCATAAAATTATGAGCAAATTTAAAGGGCTATTAATGAATAAACAACACCTCTCTTCTACAAAACTGATTCCACAAGGAGTGGATAAAGCTATTATCGGAGTCTTTCACGAGTCGTGTAATGGCGGAAATTTTCTAAATAAAAGAACTAAAAACTGCAAAGACAAGATTGGCAATTCGTGTGCTGAGCAGTAGTGGCTAGACAAGAATTTGCTTCAGAGCGGCTATGTGTTTGTCTTGGGGCAGCGTAACTAGAGGCAAGCAAATATCCAGTCTTTATTCATCCAGTATTTGAGAATGAGAGCACTTAGCGCCTTCCAACAAACATTACACATCATTTCAGACCTCTCTAAAAAATTTCGTGCTGACACTCCACCATTCCCCTGCACATAATGATGAAAGGAAAGAAACTTTATCACTTACTATATTTTCACTGTTTATACAGTAAAACGTCAGTATTAGAAATGTTTTAATTTATTATTGCATTACTACCAACTTCATTCATAACTCGTATTGCAGACAGGATCGACATACACAACTAAATGCAAGAGAAAAATTATACCACTGTACGACAGAGCGTTCAGGAGATATAATCTCTTATGCAGAAGACTATAATTTGTTAAACAATTGTGGAGAAGGGCATTTACTGGTTGTTGATATTACAAAAACTGCTCAACTGCTGCCCCTTGTATCATATTTTTGCATATTGTCAACAAAATTTTTATGATTCTTCGTTTTTGAGGTACATATCTTCTTAAACCCATCGCATTCGGCATCGGTTCCCTCTTACCGTAGTTTGCGTCAAGGATATAATCGTCTTTTTAATGTTACTTGCACTTTATATCAGCTTCGTCGTTGGCAGTGCCACTCCTTAAATTTAGTGATGTAACACTCAGTCGATAAGCAAGCACACGACATTTTCCGAAATAATTTCCCGTGCTTTCAATGCCAGGTAAGAATGTCCATAGGGATGAGATTAGGTTCATTCCTGCTATGGGAACGTCTACTGCTTGCTTTGCGGAGCAAGACCTGAACAGAGTCCACATGTGTCCATAGCTTTCAGATTCTTATCAAAATTAGCGAGTAGGCAAGCCTTACAGCACGATGATAAAGGCGCACAGCACTGTGGAATTGAACGGCTCTGTGTATCAACACATTCGCAGAAGGCAATGAGTAATCAAACAAGGCAGGAACGTCTTAACTGTTAAACGTACGTACGAGATAAGAATCTGGACGTGTTTAAGAGCCACGTTTTGCAAATTTACCACTTATCGCCATTTCTACTCTCAGGGATAATGTCTTGTGTTAGTGTGTGTCGGTGCAGATCGCATGGGTAGCCCAGCAAATACTTTGTCCGTTCATTACTTCTACACTGTAACTTTCGATATATGTGACTGAATCATCCGCACTTTATTGTTACTTAAATCTGTATACAAATTTTAGTCCACAGTGTACAATAGGGAATTCTAAACGCTCTAGAAGTACTGTAATGGAATTGGAACATGGTAGGTTCTAGAAGAACATTAATTATCGCTCATCAAACAAGCAAACATAGGGAGCGTATGTGATTTTCTGATTGGTATCGTCGTAGGCGTGCAAGATGTTAAAAAAGACGTGGCGACCTTATTCGGCGTTGCGCAGCCTAGAAGCTTTCTAGTGTGTGAGATAGTTTGCAGCGGCCGCAGAAACCAATTAAAGCGATAAACAAATAGTGGCGACCCAATTAACGGAAACGCTCTTTGGGCTGCGGTATTGAGAGGAGCAAAAAGACGTAATTGTGGCCAGGCCGCGGGGAGGGGGGGAGGGGGGGGGGGGGAGGGAAGAACAGAACTGTGGGCCAGACCGACCAATCACCAGCGACCGTATCGTTTGCGGAAACGTTAGGCACTCGGTTTGTCAGTCGATCAGGGAGCGGGGGGGTGGGGAGGGGGGAGGGTGCCTCAAACGCCCTTCCGAAATAAATGAATTGGAGGCAGGGCATCGGGTAAACACAATATCCCCTGCCCCTGGATGAAATTTCTGCCGCTTCAGATATGGCAGAGGGTGGAAACAGGGAACGCGCGCCGCGAGCTCAAAGCTGAAAATTAAAAATTTCTGTAATGTTGTTGCCCGAACCGAGCCGTGTAGTCGATTTCTAACTGTAGCGCCAATGTTCCCCAGGGAGACACACTCTCGCGAGGGAACTGCAGGATATTCCTCTCGTTATTTGCGGTGCGCAGCTTCCACTGGAAAACAAATAGACGCGCCGTCCAGGCACCGCTTTTTGTTCGTGTTAGCTGACCTGCTTCTTTACGCAAACACATGGCATGGGCAGTGGACACTGTTCTCTCTCTCCCTTCACCTCTGTTGCATGACCTCAATTCCTCATTCGCTGCTGATATGTCGAAGGGTCCAAAGACAGTACCATCGTTTCCTTTAGCAAATCTACTAAGTGTCGCCATTTGGATTGATGACTGGGGATCAGTTTCTAAACTTACAATCAGAGAGCCTTAAAATGTTCTCTTTCAGTGTACAAGATTCTAATCAAGAACAACCTATGGTACCAACCTACGGTACCACTCATTAATATTCCCATAAACTCTGACAGTTACTTGATATTTCAAACATGAACACTACATTTAAAGCTTATAACACTAGCAGGAAAATTATATTTCATATTCGTCACAGTATCCTCCGTCGGCTTTAATGACTGACTACAAAACTAGATGGATGCGGTTGAAAAGTTTTCGTAGTCATTGCGAGTCCATATAATTCAACGCATTCGTCCAGAGATGTTCCTTGCTTGCTATTGTGTATCTTTCCAGATACGCCTGAGCACTTCATACCACACCATTTCAGTAGGATTGAGGGCTCTGGGACTGCCTCAACACATCTTTCAGTATCACAGTTTTTACGTTTAGTGGACTGTACTTCTTACAGAACGTTAGCCGATCTTCGGGATAGTCATCCTATTGTAATGTGAACCCTTTCCCTACTAGGCGCAATACACATGGTATCGTACGATATTGAAGGATGAGATGGCAGTGGTTCTGGCCCACGCGTCCTTCTATTTTCCCAATGTCGCCAAATGTGTCTCTTACAAAACACCCCCAATACATAACAGATCCGCCATCGTATTACCCTGTGGGTAGAGTGCCCTGCTGAGCTATCCTTTCCCCTTCCGACCTACGAGCAAACGATCTCCTGGTACCGAAATTAGCTAATTTCGTTATAACACTCTCTCCCACCCTTCGTGTGTTCTCTTATCATGTTTCCCAGCCCATGCGAGTATCATATTTCTTATTTAAAGAGCTTGAGAAGGATTTATGTCGCTTCCATATGTCCTTTCAAGACGACATGGGTCTGTCTTCTTTTCAGTATTGTAAAACATGATTTAATTTTTCATTTCTAACAATTCTGTGATATGGTTTTGAACCTATTTCTCTTGCTGTGGTTCTGATAAATTTTTAACCACTTTAATGGCCTTACGAGGTCGCCCGGGTCTTCGTCCACCTTTTTTGCTGCCTTTCGTCTTTGGTGTCGAAGGGTCATTGTTCTACACCTACTGATACGCCACATTTTTTTTTTTTTTTTTTTTTTGGCAGTTGGAGGAGTATTTGCACCTGCTTGTATAAGTGCTGCAATAACAGCAAACAGTAACTGTTCTACTGATTTGATTACTCAACCGCAACCAGGGTATTACACACATCAAAAGTGTTTTGCGTCATCCCCGTTCCCAGAACTCCTGAAGATAACATTGACAGTGGATTTTTATCACAGACACAGTTCATTTGACTGTTCAGAGATGTCACTAAACGTACCCAAAGATTTAAATAACCATGCATCAGCAGCGCCTATTAGACGTAGGGGGTCCGACAGCCAAGCAGTTCCAGTAATTCCACCAGCGAGGAGGTACAAGGCTCGTGTTGTCCTTAGTCAGCCATACCTAGACAGCCAATACCGCGGTTCGATCGCGTCCGCGTTGTTACTTTGTGCCAGGAAGGGTTCCTAAAGAAGAGGAGTGTCCAGGCGTCTCGGACTAAAACAAAGCGATGTTGTTCAGACAAGGAGGAGGTACATAGAGACAGGAAGTGTCAATATCATGCCTCGCTCAGGCACTACTGCAGTGGACGATCGCTGCCTACGGAATACGGCTCGGACGAACCCGGACAGCAACGCCACCATGTTGAATAATGCTTTTCGCGCAGCCACACAACTAAAACTGTGCACAATAAGCTGCATGATGCGCATCTTCGCTCCCGACGCCCACGACGACGTCTAACTTTACAGCCACCACTACATGAAGAGAGGTATAGATTGGCCCAACGACATGCCGAATGGACCGCTCAGGAATAGCCATCACGTTCTCTTCACCGGCGAGTGGTATGCCTTCATCCAGACAACCATCGGACATTTTTGGATGCAACCTGGTCAGGCTGAAAGACTTGGACACACTGTCCAACGACTGCAGCAAGGTGGAAGTTCCCCGCTGTTTTGGGGTGGCATTATGTGGGACCGACGTACACCGCTGGTGATCATGGAAGGCGCCGTAACGGCTGTACGATACGTGAATGCCATCCTCCGACCGATAGTGCAACAACATCGGCAGCATATTGGTAGGGCATTCGTCTTGATAGATGACAGTTTGCGCCCCAATTGTGCAAATCTTGTGAATGATTTCCTTCAGGATAATGACATCGCCCGACTAGAGGGCGCCACATGTTCTCCAGACCTGAACCCTATCGAACATACGTGGGTTAGATTGAAAAGGGCTGTTTATGGACGACGTGACCCATCAACCATTCTGAAGGACCAACACCGAATCTCAGTTGAGGAGTGGAACAGTCTGGATCAACCGTGCTTTGATGAACTTATGGATAGTATGCCAGGATGAATACAGGCATGCATCAAAGAAAGAGGACGTACTACAGGGTATTAGAGGTACTAGTGTGTACAGCAATTTGGAGGATCACGCCTGAAGGTCTCACAACAACATGCAATGTGTGGTTTTCATGAGCAATAGAAAGGGTGGAAAAGATGTTTACGTTCAACACTATTCCAATTTTCTATACAGATTCCGGAACTCTCGGATCCAAGGTGATGCAAAACTTTTTTCATGTGTGTATATGGTATGTACAGGGAAATTATTTGTCAGTTTTTAGATTGACTGGAATTAATGAGGAATGACTTAAGATCTAACACTTTAAGACGAAACTCACCTTGTTAATTATTTTACAGTAATAATTTCGCAAAGGTAATGATCAAGTTTGTATGATTACCCTTCCACACATCACCATTAAATTTCTACATTTCTGCGAAATCTTTGGGAAGCTTCGAGAGGCGTGGGTAAACAAAAGATAAACATTTTACTTATCTTCAACTTCTCTTCGTTTTGTTGGTTGCAGTTCTTGCGTCTAGGGGTACAGTCTTGGGGCTGTAATTTTTTTATAACGTTGTGAGTTTTAGATGACTACATAATTGATGAAGTTCTTTGTGTTGCTATGACTTCTTTTATTTGATCCCATTCTTCTATATCACACCGACTTTTTAATTTTCTCCTTAGAACACAAGTTACATTGTTGTTGACAATATTAGAAAATACGTGCCGTTTCATCAGAGATATTCCCACTGCCACTCACATTCCGTGACACTCACAACATTCCAAAGAGTTTACAAAGCAAAAGAGTTTACAAATTTTCTTGACAAAAGGAGAATCATCACCTAGATATAAAATTACTTTATTAATGAATCCAGAAATAAATTTAATAATTATCGTTAGATTGTGCAATTAATAATATGAATTTTAAGTGCGCCTGATATTTTGTAATTTCAAATATTTCTAAAAGAAAAGTATTTTTAACGGTACGTATAGGGTACTAACAAATTAATTTCTTTTTACATATTTTAGGTCGAAACATAACACATCGAGTACAATATCATATGAAGTTCATTGAGTTAAAGAGCTTATATAACGTTCAACAAATAAAATAATCGGTAGTAAGCATGGTATCGCTTACTTCTATATAAAAAAAGGTAATATTAAAGGACAGTGTCAAAATAAAAGTTTCAATTTAATTCTTTAACAGATATTAAGGATATTTCAAAAATATTCGTTTGATTTCAAAAGACAACAGTTTATTTCCAGCACATTAGGAGACACAAATTCGGTGTAAATTTTAACTTATGCATCGAAACCAAAAGTTACCTTTCTTACAGTTCTAAGCTGGCGGTTCACGTGTTCGCCGGCAGCTGTCTTCCTTCTGGAGCTAGCTCGCTCTTTTGTTCGTTGACCAACGTTCGTCTAGTCGCGATAAAAGGGTTTTGCGTTCTCCGTTAGTACACGTTCAATTCTTAACGGCTGTGAGGACTGATTCTCTTTGAGAGTGCTGTGCCTCTCCTCTTACACGTCGAAGCATTTTATTCAAGTCTATGGCTGTTTATGGAGTGCGAAACACATAGGTCGCTTCGATGTGCTCTTTCACGTCGTGGAGTGCGTTTAGTATGTTTTTAGCTTCTAGAAACTAACATATGCTTAGTCTTCGTGCCAAGAGAGAGTCACGCGTTCTTCATGTATATCTCCTGTGTGTTTAAGGCAAAATTTGTAACTCAAGCCTCAAAAGATGCAAAGATAATTCACTCTGGGTGTTCAGTGATGAGACAGTGTTCCATTTCAGTGAAAAGCGTAACACTATGGGGGACGTAGCAGCCACAAGGCAGAGTCGAGTTCGAGACAGAATCTTCAAAGACTCATATAATTCGTTTTCGCAGAACCTCAATCGGTAAAAACCGAACCCTTGTTGGATGACTTTGGTCTTCGGCTATCTGTACGTCCGTTAAGACTCCCTTTTCTCAAGAACGGACAGAAGAAGCCAACTGAAATTTATATCAAATATTACGTGTGTTGATATGAGATTCCTTGTGCTTATGAACAGGTGCATGTATGAAATAGAAATTCACATCATTCCTTTGGTAGTGCAGGAAATCTAAGCATCTGTGACAGCGTAGTCAAAAGATACATCCATTTATATCACATATTTTGATCCCCCCGAACACACTCATCAAAATCAGTATGATGCTTCTCGTTGACCCAGAATGGCACGATGCAAGGAAAGACATTTTAATCCTATTCGATGGCACAATAGAAGAAAATAGTGTCGTACATTCACAATTCAACAGTTGCCATCCAAAAATTACATAAACTTTTTAGTTTTAAAGGTTTCAAACAAAAAATCTGAAGACATATTCGGAATTTTTCGTAAGTCAACGACAACAGACATAAATATCCACAACCAATCATGCCACCCAGGAGCACACAAGCTCACATATTTTCATTCAGTGATACACAGAATGATCAAATCACTACTAGAAAAAGAAAAAATTTAGGGATGAACTAGTTCTTCTCCGAAACGTGGCTACAAATAACGTTTACCCTAAAAATATATGAGATCCTTGTCACAGTTGTTCAGAAATGGCGTACTCTCCCAATAAGAGTAAAAATATTTACTAATTATTTTAAAGAAATTACATACAGTCATATTGACACCAATGATGAGAAGAAAATGTAATTGAGAACTAATTCATATGTAGGTTAATTAACAAATTTCTGCAAAATAAATGTCATCTTACTAGTGTTAAGTACGTTAAAACATGGACCTATTCATAAAAGCTTTGTAACAGCAGCTTGGAAGAAAGGTGCTCCTTAAATAGTGAAAAACCTCTCTAATTTATTTTATGAGAATGACATGCAGTCATAGGAGCAAGCACGTACATGGAATAATATACTACTAAAGAATCATCCATAAAATAAGTTATAATGTGCCTAGTTTCTCTACAAATTGTAAGATGGCATGAACTATTCCCCTTACATGAAGTCATTAAAGACAACCTAACTCACGTTGAGCGAACAGTAGGGCTGAACAATAATGACTGGCAAGGCACAATGCATCTTGTAGAGGGTATAGTGCGGACGTATTGGAATAATTAATGTCGGGTGATGGTTTGAAAGTAATTCACACAACATGAAAACTTTGTGAAAATGCGTCGGTTTACTGGAGCCTAGTTTATCCCAGGGAAGTATTCGAGTGACCATGGCCAGCAGGGGAGTGGCGAAGGGAAGTGACAATAGGCAGCTTAGGGCGGCTCAAGCTCTGAGAAAGCGGTAACGGGATGCGGCCTCCAGCTGCCTTAAGATGAGTGACAGTGAGTGGGTGGTTGATCCCATGCTGGTGTACCGGGAAGTAGACGGAGAACTTGTACACCTGTTGATAAATGTCCGTCATCCTGTTTTCAGTGAAACATGAGAGAAAGCCGCGCAAAGCTACGGTGGAGCGGTCAGTAGAGGTCAAAACATGAGTTTTCGAGACTATAGACACTTCACGCTGAAATCGCGGTCCACAGAGTCTGAAGTAAATCAGCTGAAGAGCGACAGAATAAAATACGCAGGCCTCTGATCGGACCAAGGAATTCGAAATACTCTCCTGGTAGTCAGAATTCCGGAAAAATTGGTGTCTGCGCAAACGCTAACCTTCATGGGTGGCCTGGGAGGAGCTAAATAGCTGAAGTTGAGAGGAATGGAAATTTTGTGGGAATGTGTTCAGTTCCCAGAGCAGGCATTGGTCGGAGCTGTGAAGAGACACATTATTAACGCGACTTGTGCTGCAATTGGCGTAAGTGATTTCGCTCTAGGGGAAACCGTGGCGAAGGGAGGACTAGTAGAAGTCTCCGTAGGGGTCTTTCTTTCCCAGCTTGCTTAGAGTGCTGACGTGGCGTTCCTTGCTCAGCTTGCCTGAGAAAGTGTGAGCATCTCTGCAATTTAGGACTTAGCAAATGGAACGATTGAGCTTGGAGATAGGAAGTTTTGGTTCAGCTATGTACTGACCTTGATAGCGAGGAGTGAATAGGCGAGTGCAGCCTTGCAGCACTACGAGGTCGGCCGATGTCCGTACAATGACACTGCTCCGCCACCCTGAATTCGGTGATATTGCGCCCGCTCCAGCCACTGATTAATTTGTTGGATCACGTCGGCAAAGCTTCCACAAGGTTTTCGTGGGCTGTGTATTGTAGAATTCTTCAGGGACAACGCATTATGCCTGGGTCAGTCGACAGGAATTACTTTTGATTTATCGCCCTTTACTCCACGCAAACGCAATTTATTACCACTGGCTCTTAGGAGAGTCATGTAATGTGGTGATTGAAGGTCGTGAGTTAAAATAAATCTGTGCTAACCGACTGTATCTGTTTTCAATCAACTAATTGAAATCCCAAGTCGTTTTCTTAATTAATTTTATGTTCAACATTTGCATCTGGTGTTCAATAACTGAATATAACATCAATGTGCACCCCTTTTTTAAATAAAAGGGGTCAATTCTGAATCAATTAATGTCAACACTGCCACCACAGTTCAATCAGGACTCACAGGGCCTTATTACTTTCTTTGCATTATCAAACATTGCGGCAGTTTTGCACTCTCTGTTGACCTGTTAGTCAATTAAATGGGGTGAACACACACAAAAACCAGATAAGTGACCGGTGGGGTGTTACAAGATATGACTTGTTAGTATGTCAAAATCACAAGTGTCACCAATGTATCAAATGTATAATGTGTTTAATACTTGAAAATGGCCTAAGGCCGGAATTGTATGATCGCACATGGATTAAAGAAATGGCAGATAAAGTTAACACGAAGTCATTAAAAAGATTCACATCAGCTGCAGATCCTATCGTATTGAGAAATATAAAATTCCAAAATTGAGTTATGGTGTCGTCTTGGAAGATTTACACCTAATATTTGACATATGACACTTTCAAAAACATTTGCGTCGGTGTTCAAAGTATGTTATTGTGGTCTTCAGTCCTGAGACTGGTTTTATGCAGCTCTCCATGCTACTCTATCCTGTGTAAGCTTCTTCATCTCCCAATACCTACTGCAACCTACATCCTTCTGAATCTGCTTAGTGTATCCATCTCTTGGTCTTCCTCTACGAATTTTAACCTCCACGCTGCCCTCCAATTCTAAACTGATGATCTCTTGATGCCTCAGAACATGTCCTACCAACCGATCCATTCTTCTAGTCAAGTTGTGCTTCAAACTCCTCTTCTCCCCAATTTTATTCAATACTTCCTCATTAGTTATGTGATCTACCCATCTAATCTTCAGCATTCTTCTGTAGCACCACATTTCGAAAGCTTCTATTCTCTTCTTGTCGAGACTACTTATCGTCCATGTTTCACTACCATACATGGCTACACTCCACACAAATTGTAAGTAAGCTGTTTAGGTTTTTATATTGGTAACGCCACGTAGCGCTCTATATGAAAATCACTGGCTGTGCTGTGTGCAGTCTGTGGCTAGTTTGCATTGTTGTCTGCCATTGTAGTATTCAGCAGCTGGATGTTAACAGCGCGTAGCGTTGCGCACTTGGAAGAGCCGCCAGCAGTCGTGGATGTGGGGAGAGAGATGGCGGAATTTTGAAATTTGTAAGACTTGACGTCATGAACTGCTATATACATTATGACTTTTGAACACTATTGAGGTAAATACATTGTTTGTTCTCTATCAAAATCTTTCATTTGCTAACTATGCCTATCAGTAGTTAGTGCCTTCAGTAATTTGAATCTTTTATTTAGCTGGCAGTATTGGCGCTCGCTGTATTGCAGCAGATCGAATATCGAAGTTTTTTGTGACGTAAGTGATTTGTGAAACGTGTAGGTTAATGTTAGTCAGGGCCATTCTTTTGTAGGGATTTTTGCGTTGTGCTAAAAAATATTGTGTGTCAGTTTAAGCACAGTCATGTATAATTTATCTAAGGGAACGTTTCAAAATACTTTCAGAATCGATTTCCCGAAACTTAAACCTATACTAGATGTTAACAAATTTCTCTTCTTCGCTCAGATGGAAACCCAGATGAAATGGGAGATACGATACTGCGTGAAGAGTTTGACAGAGCACTGAAAGATCTGAGTCGAAACAAGGCCCCCAGAGTGGACAACATTCCATTGGAACTACTGACGGCCTTGGGAAAGCCAGTCCTGACAAAACTCAACCATCTGATGAGCAAGATGTATGAAACAACTAAAATACCCCCAGACTTCAAGAAGAATGTAATAATTTCAATCCCAAAGAAAGCAGGTGTTGACAAATTTGAAAATTACCGAACAATCAGTTCAATAAGCCACAGCTGCAAAATACTAACACGAATACCTTACAGACGAATGACAAAACTAGTAGAGGCCGACCTCGAGGAAGATCAGTTTGGATTCCGTAGAAATACTGGAACACGTGAGGCAATACTGACTTTACGACTTATCTTAGAAGAAAGACTAAGGAAAGGCAAACCTACGTTTCTAGCATTTGTAGACTTAGAGAAAGCTTTTAACAATGTTGACTGGAATACTCTCTTCCAAATTATGAAGGTGGCAGGGGTAAAATACAGGGAGCGAAAGGCTATTTACAATTTGTACAGAACCAGATGGCAGTTATAAGAGTCGAGGGGCATGAAAGGGAGATAGTGGTTGGGAAGAGAGTGAGACAGGGTTGTAGCCTATCCCCGATGTTATTCAATCTGTATATTGAGCAAGCAGTAAAGGAAACTAAACAAAATTTCGGAGTAGGTATTAAAGTCCATGGAGAAGAAACAAAAACTTTGAGGTTTGCCGATGACATTGTAATTCTGTCAGAGAAAGCAAAGAACTTGGAAGAGCAGTTGAACGGAATGGATAGCATCTTGAAAGGAGGATATAAGATGAACATCAACAAAACCAAAACGAGTATAACGGAATGTAGTCGAATTAAGTCGGGTGAGGCTGAGGGAATTAGATTAGGAAATGAGACACTTAAAGTAGGAGTTTTGCTATTTGGGGAGCAAACTAACTGATGATGGTCGAAGTAGAGAGGATATAAAATGTAGGCTGGCAATGGCAAGGAAAGCGTTTCTGAAGAAGAGAATTGAGTTAACATCGAGTATAGATTTAAGTGTCAGGAAGTCATTTGTGAAAGTATATGTGTGGAGTGTAGCCATGTATGGAAGTGAAACATGGGCGATAAATAGTTTGGACAAGGAGAGAATAGAAGCTTTCGAAATATGGTGCTACAGAAGAATTCTGAAGATTAGATGGGTAGATCACATAACTAATGAGGGAGTATTGAATAGGATTGGGGAGAAGAGACGTTTGTGGCACAACTTGACCAGAAGAAGGGATCGGTTGGTAGGACATGTTGTGAGGCATCAACGGATCACCAATTTAGTATTGCAGAGCAGTGTGGCGGGTAAAAATCGTAGAGGGAGACCAAGAGATGAATACACTAAACAGATTCAGAAGGATGTAGGTTGCAGTAGGTACTGGAGATGAAGAAGCTTGCACAGGATAGATTAGCATGGAGAGCTGCATTTCTCTTCTTCAGAAATGCTTTCCTTGCCATTGCCAGTCTACATTTTATAACCTCACTACTTCGACCATCATCAGTTATTTTGCTCCCCAAACAGCAAAACGCCTTTACCACTATAAGTGTCTCATTTCCTAATCTAATTCCCTCAGCATCACTCGATTTAATTCGACTACATTCCATTATCCTCGTTTTGCTTTTGTTGATGTTCATCTTATATCTTCCTTTCAAGCCAATATCTATTCCGTTCAACTGATCTTCATAGTCCTTTGCTGTCTCTGACAGAATTACAATGTCATCGGCGAACCATAAAGATTGTATTTCTTCTCCATGGATTTTAATACCTACTCCGAATTTTTCTTGTTTCCTTTACTGATTGCTCAATATACAGATTGAACAACGTTGGGGAGAGGCTACAATACTCTCTCACTCCCTTCCCAACCACTGATTCCCTTTGATGTCCCTAGACTCTTATAACTGCCATCTGGTTTCTGTACAAATTGTAAATGGTTTTTCGCTCGCTGTATTTTACCCCTGCCACCTTAAGAATTTGAAAGTGAGTATTCCAGTCAACATTGTCAAAGGCTTTCTCTAAGTTTACAAACGCTAGGAACGTAGGTTTGCCTTTCCTTAATCTAGCTTCTGAGATAAGTCGTAAGGTCAGTATTGCCTCATGTGTTACAATATTTCTACGGAATCCAAACTGATCTTCCCCGAGGTCGCCTTCTACTAGTTTTTCCATTCGTCTATAAAGAATTCGTGTTAGTATTGGGCAGCCGTGACTTATTAAACTGATAGTTTGGTAATTTTCACATCTGTTAACACCTGCTTTCTTTGGCATTGTATTATTATATTCTTCTTGAAGTCTGAGGGTATTTCGCCTGTCTCATACATCTTGCTCACCAGATGGTAGAGTTTTGTCAAGACTGGCTCTCCCAAGGCTGTCGGTGGTTCTTTATGGAATGTTGTCTACTCCCGGAGCTTTGTTGCGGCTCAGGTCTTACAGCGCTCTGTCAAACTCATCACGCAGTATCATATCTCCCATTTCATCTACATCCTCTAACATTTCCATAATATTTTCCTCAAGAACATCGCCCTGATTCAGACCCACTATATACTCCTTCCACCTTTCTGCTTTCCCTTCTTTGCTTAGAACTGGGTTTCCATCTGAGCTCTTGATATTCATACAAGTGGCACTCTTTTCCGCAAAGGTCTCTTTAATTTTCCTGTAGGCAGTATCTATCTTACCCCTAGTGAGATACGCCTCTACATCGTTACGTTTGTCCTCTAGCCATCCCTGCTTAGCCATTTTGCACTTCCGGTCGATCTCATTTTTGAGACGTTTGCATTTTTATATTTTCTCTTTTCATCACATAAATGCAATATTTCTACTAGCCCTCGTATTTATACCTACTTGATCCTCTGCTGCCTTTACCACTTCATCCCTCAAAGCTACCCATTCTTCTTCTACTGTATTCTTTCCCCCATTCTTGTCAATTGTTCCCTTATGCTTTCCCTGAAACTCTATACAACCTCTGGTTTATTCAGTTTATCCAGGCCCCAACCCCTTATACTCTCACCTTTTTGCAGTTTCCTCAGCTTTAATCTACAGGTCATAACCAATAGATTGTGGTCAGAGTCCTCATCTGCCCCTGGAAATGTCTTACAATTTAAAACTTGGTTCTCAAATCTGTGTCTTCCAATTATATGGTTTATCTGAAACCTATCAGTATCTCCAGGCTTCTTCCATATATACAATCTTGTTTTATGATTGTTGAACCAAGTGTTAGTATGGTTAAGTTGTTATCTGTGCAAAATTGTACCAAGCGGCTTTCTCTTTCGTTTCTTACCCCCAATCCATATTCACCTACAACGTTTCCTACTCTCCCTTTTCCTACTGACGAATTCCAGTCACCCATGACTATTAAACTTTCATCTCCCTTCACTATCTGAATAATTTCTTTTATTTCATCATACATTTCCTCAATTTCTTCGTCATCTGCAGAGATAGTTGGCTTATAAACTTGTACTACTGTGGTAGGCGTGGGCTTCGTGTCTATCTTGGCCACAATAATGCGTTCACTATGCTGTTTGAAGTAGCTTACCCGCATTCCTATTTTCCTATTCATTATTAAACCTACTCCTGCATTACCCCTATTTGATTTTGTGTTTATAACCCTGTAGTCACCTTACCAGAAGTCTTGTTCCTCCTTCCACCGAACTTCACTAATTTCCATTATATCTAACTGTAACCAGTTCATTTCACTTTTTAAATTTTCTAACCTACCTGCCCGATTAAGGGATCTGACATTCCACGCTCCGACCCGTAGAACACCAGTTTTCTTTTTCCTGATAACGACATCCTCTCGAGTAGTCTCCGCCCACAGGTCCGAATGGGGGATTATTTTACCTCCGGAATGTATTACCCAAGAGGACGTCGTAATCATTTAATCATACAGTAAAGCTGCATGCCTTTGGTAAAAATTACGGCCGTAGTTCCCCTTGTTTCAGCCGTTCGCAGTACCAGAACAGTAAGACCGTTTTGGTTAGTGTTACAAGGCCACATCAGTCAATCATCCAGACTGTTGCCCCTGCAACTACTGAAAACACTGCTGCGTCTCTTCAGGAAACACACATTTGTCTGGCCTCTTAAGAGATACCCCTCCGTTCTGGTTGCACTTGCGTACTTCTATCTGTATCGCTGACTCACGCAAGCCTCCCCACCAACGGCACGGTCCATGGTTGGTGGGGTAGGTATATACTTCCGTGACTAAAAATGCTGTAGAATTAAGACTCCACACAAAGACTTCAGTCTGGTCATTGCAGTTACGAGGAAAAACCGAAGAAATGAAGATGTGTTTCGTTGTCATAAGATCAATGAATTATTGAAATCTATGTAACAGTATTCAGTTCGTGCCACACAGGTAATTATTTATGCCCTTTTCTGTCACATATCACGTCGTTCCACTGAATGACTTACATTGCAGTCACAATTCACACATCTACACAGCTATGATACTTGCATCTTATCTGCCTTGTTTCCCACTCCACATACGCAAAAAAAATGTTTCCGACGATAGTTCGTACTGCCTTTCTTGAACTTCATTCATCCGTTTACTTTATACTACTGCTACAGCTATTATAACTGCTACCACTGCTGTTACTACTTTTGTTAGTATTAAAAGTTTTATCTACTATTAGTTTACCCGTGATTTATGTAGGTTGCTCATAATATATTTCACTGCGATAGTGGAGCCGTCCTAGATGCGATTATAACTGAGGAGATGGTAAAAACTCCACATACCCTCTCCCTTCCTCTCCTCTCATGCCCTCGTCGTTTTGTTTCTTAATTCATTCGTGTTTGGATGCACATGACGAGTTACAATCTTGTTATTTTAATTTACAGCTAACGCTACAGTTGTGCTAAATTTATTTTTATCGAAATTCTGTTGTTATCCATTTATTGTTATCCAAATTGTGTCTACTGTTTTGTTGCGTTCTCTTCTTTCCTGACTTCTTCACAGTTTTGGTTGGTATTGAGGATACTTAGCTTGTACCATACTAATCTTCATTATATTTCTTCGAACCTCCTATCAAAATTAACTTTTGCGAAGACTTCGGAGCCCCTCCAACGGTTTGAATAAAAAGTCCATTTCCCTTCTGCTCCCCTACAATTTTAAGCAATAATTGATAATTATAGTTCACCTTATCTGACGCTTTGAATAAGACTTCATGTTTTTGTTTCCCTGCTACTGTAAAATATATTCCAGTTCACAGTTTAAAAGCGTAATGCATAACTCTGACAATGAATAGTGCTCATTGTTTGTCACTTTGCTCTCTTAAGCTGGCTTATCTACTAACATGATGCTAATTCTTCTGTTTTGTAGTTTCTGGGATTTTGGATGTCAGAGACAAAATGTTGTTATTGTTGTTGTTGTTGTAGTCTTCAGTCCTGAGACTCGTTTGATGTAACTCTCCATGCTACCCTGTCCTGTGCAAGCTTCTTCATCTCCCTGTACCTAATGCAACCTACATCCTTCTGAATCTGCTTACTGTATTCATCTCTTGGTCTCCCTCTACGATTTTTAACCTTCACGCTGCCCTCCAATGCTAAATTTGTGATCCCTTGATGTCTAAGAACATGTCCTACCAACCGGTCCCTTCTTCTTGTCAAGTTGTGCCACAAACTCCTCTTCTCCCTAATTCTATTCAGTACCTCCACATTAGTTATGTGATCTACCCATCGAATCTTCAGCATTTTTCTGTAGCACCACATTTCGAACGCTCTTATTTTCTTCTTGTCCAAACTATTTATCGTTCATGTTTCACTTCCATGCATGGCTACACTCCGTACAAATACTTTCAAAACGACTTCTTTTCCTACTTTAAGTATCACATTTCCTAATCTAGTTCCCTCAACATCACCCGACTTAATTCGACTACATTCCATAATCCTCGTTTTGCTTTTGTTGATGTTCATCTTATATCCTCCTTTCAAGTCAATATCAATTCCGTTGCACTGCTCCTCCAAATCCTTTGCTGTCTCTGTCAGAATTATAATGACATCGGCGAAACTCAAAGTTTTTATTTCTTCTCCATCGATTGTAATACCTACTCCGAATTTTTCTTTTGTTTACTGCTTGCTCAATACACCGATTGAATAACATCGGGGAGAGGCTACAACCCTGTCTCACTACTTTCCCAACCACTGCTTCCCTTTGATGTCCCTAGACTCTTATAACTGCCATCAGGTTTCTCTACAAATAGTAAATAGTTTTTCGCTCGCTGTATTTTACCCCTGCCACCTTCATAATTTGAAAGAGAGTATTCCAGTTAACATTGTCAAAGGCTTTCCCTAAGCCTACAAGTGCTAGGAACGTAGGTTTGCCTTTCCTTAATCTAGCTTCCAAGATAAGTCGCAGGGTCAGTAATTCCTCGTTCGTGTTAATTCGTGGTAATATTTGGCAGCCGTGACTTATTAAACTGATAGTTCGGTAATTTTCACATCTGTCAACACCTGCTTTCTTTGAGATTGTATTATTATATTCTTCTTGAAGTCTGAGGGTATTTCGCCTGTCTCATACATCTTGCTCACCATATCGTAGAGTTTCGTCATGACTGGCTCTCCCGAGGCCGTCAGTAGTTCTAATGGTATGTTGTCTACTCCCGGGGCCTAGCGATTGCAGATGTGATGATTGTGGTAAAATGTGGAAACAAATTATTATATTTGTCTGTAGTGTATTTTATCCTCACTAGCGCCCGCTTTTCTTGTTATTTACATTTATCTTTTGCGCTACAACAGCACAACACTGCTCTTCAAATTACCGATCTTGTTGTTCTTCTTGTGGTTTATCCATTATGTAATGGGCGATTGGCTAGTATGGTTCATCAGATTATTCGAAAAGGGGGTACGTTGAGTGTGTTGGCGTAAATGGATAAGAAAGTTTATATTTCGAGCTGGATACCTCAATCAATATTAGCTTCCTTTGACACTCAGAATGGGTCAAAGCAAACTAAAGGCAAGCTCGTAGACTGCATTAAATGTCTCATAACTTAAGATCTCTGTGGAAATAACATAACTGGAAGGAAACAAAATCAACGTTCCTATAACAATGGTCGTTTCTGCAAAGCACATGTATAGCTGTCGACTGTTTCGTAACAAAATGAGAACTGCCGATATCGTAAGTATTCTGTTGTGAATTAAAACCCAACCTATTATTACAGATTTGCTTTTTTACATAATGAAAACGAGAACTCTTCATTCTAAGAAGGAAGGATCAAAAGAGTTTATGCTAGATCCACAAACCATTCTGGATGGATAGAGATATGGCACATACAATTAGATGTAGTGCGTTACAACTTTCAGTGTCCATTATACACCAATAAATATTGAGATACTACAACCGTCGGCAAAGCGCATTCTGAAATTTTAGCATCAGTTTCTAACACAGTTCTCTGACTATCCGTCTTCCTTCTCTCTCGTCCTAAAAAGTATCATATGTTTGATGAAAAGCAAGGAAGTTACCTACGTTGGCTATAAGTTTGTCTCATCCAAATATCACAGTGATCTTACTGTAGTTTTACATAGTAATGCTTCAGCTTCAACAATAAGTATTTCACCACTAAAGTTAATGTTTTAGAGCACCATCTGTGGAAAATAAGTTGGACCGAAACTAAAAGCAGTTGACTGTTCCTCATCAGATTGACAAAAAATGAAGCTGTGAATTTTCGCTTATACTTTCCTTTACTTTCCCACTCTTCTTAAAGGGGGCAGATGAAATAGGATCTAAGATCTACGCAATTTTTTTAAAAAAAACCAGTACAGCAGTCTGTGACTAAATATTCCATAAAATACGGCACGTGCAACAAGTGAAAGCGCATTTAACTCTTTGGCTGCCAAGCACAAACGTGGAGTGCTGGACAGTTATTTGAAGTTCTGTTATCGGATTTCCAACTCTTTAATCGGATCAGACACACGCGAAACGAAAGCATTGAGAACGCAATCCGCTTATTGCGGTCTAGCTTGGTAAATAGCTGTGTCCGTTCTCCCTTTTAGGTGCAAGCAGAGAAAGGTGTTCCACTCATTAGGGTTTAATGTTTTACTGCAGCTCACAGACATTTTCATTCCATTGAAGAGCGAACTTGCGGAACTGTACATCTCCAGCCTTAGAAAACCTTGAATAAATACGTAATAATTTAAAATCCTGTCATGCACTCTCACTGAATCATATCATAACTCCATAAATAAAATTCAGGATCCAAGAAAATTAAATGCGTCTGGAAAGTCATGAATTAGAAAGGCGAGGAAAGTGTTTAATGATCTGCCGACAAATCGGTTCCTCTGGGGAGAGGAGATGACTGTAAGAACAGATAAATGCCGGCCGCGGTGGTCTCGCGGTTCTAGGTGCTCAGTCCGGAACCGCGCGACCTCTACGGTCGCAGGTTCGAATTCTGCCTCGGGCATGGGTGTGTGTGATGTCCTTAGGTTAGTTAGGTTTAATTAGTTCTAAGTTCTAGGCGACTGATGACCACAGATATTAAGTCGCATAGTGCTCAGAGCCATTTGAACCATTTTGAACGGATACATTTTTATATCTGTTTCCAAACCACGAAGGTAAGTAGGTCGTCGGCCAAATGACCCTGAGGTGAACATAACATCTTCCACTAATACACTACTTGTTGCTTTGTTGGATATTACATGAATGCGATATTTTGTATCCTCCATGTATTCATTCTGTTTCTTGATGTGCATCTTTATATTTTCGATAGCGCAACAACTGTCCCATAAAATTTCGAACTTAAAATCGCACAAGTGGAGTATAGTGGAACATTTTGTTTCTTCTCACCTACTTATAGGGAGACTACCGCTGTTACCGATACAAGCTGCTTTAAAACCCGTCCCATGTGCTTGTGAATAGAGGTGCAACCATCTGAAACAGATAGTTGCAGATATGAATTACCGACGGGATCTTCTATCCACAGGTTTTGCGTATCGCTTCCTCATGCATTCCAACGGAGGGTTACACTCGTTCTGTCCACGTCCGTAGTCTTTGACATATGAATGAAACTGTTGTAATTTAAACTATACTATCCGAGATAGTGCGGATAAATATTTGACTCTGCAAAATTAAGTTAAGGTTGACGGATGTGATGTTTGAAAATTCAAGCAGCAATTGGCCAACAGCGAAACTACCAACACGTCCAGTCTTTGGTAAATCCAAAATAAACCAGAGACAAGAAATAAAGCGGGATGTAATGGAGCCGGATAGTATGCTATAGGATGAAGGGTGTCATCGCAATCCATAAACGTAGCTGGTAATTTGTTGTGTTCGACGACAAGCCACTAGAAGTACACGTACACGAAATGGCAGTGAGCAGTGATGGATGTGTTTGAGGGTATGTGTGTGTTGGGGAGGGGGGGGGGGATGGAGCTACAGACATTTGAATTTACAGTAGGGAGTGTGAAGTGTTTTCTTTGCATCATCCGCAGATCGTTAGGGTAGAAAATTAGAGAATTAGACTGACTCATGAAGTGCTCAGTCCATCACGTAGCTGCTCTCTGGTGTGTACGTGCCAATGTATGGTGGTGGTGCGGTTTATATTGATTTTCGAGTGGAATGAATGCTGGAATTATGAGTACTCTTTCCTGGCTCGTGAGAGCATCGGAGGTTACGAACAAATTTAGGCAGACCTTGATATCTATACCCCTGATGGAGACAGCAAAGCGAAAATAAAACTCAAGGCGATTTTAGTCAGTGTAACAAATAAATATGAACGTAAATAAATGCAGAGTAACTGAACTCTTCTGGTGAAAAATACCTTCCACGTTCATAATATAGGAACTTCGTGAAGTTGTTCGCAGATGATGTTACTGTACGCAGGAAAGTCGTAAACCTTATTCTTGAGTATTTCTTTTACCAGGCCACTTTGCAGTAGAGAGAGAGCGAGCGAGAGAGAAAGAGAGAGAGAGAGAGAGAGAGAGAGAGAGAGAGAGAGAGAGAGAGAGAGAGAGAGAAAGCATCTAAAGAAGAGCTTTGTGATGCCTTATCGGTTCCCCTAGTAAGTGTTAGAGCTTTGTTGAAATGCTCCTCAAACATCAGTGGCTGGGGCAACCAGACAGGCCTTGCACGGCATGGAAAGATTCAGTGCAAACATTCAGAGAGGTGAACTTTCGAAAAAGAACGCGGCAGCGTATAAGTTACTCTCAAAACATCTCGTGACATCATGAAGAGACTGTCATTAACACTGAACCTCCATTGTAGTCCTACCAAAGTTCTGTCTGCGCACCATCCACGTGTAGGGTAAGAAACGGGGGTAACTTACAGTAGAGCCTACTTACGCTCACCAAGAGCATATTTAGATGTAAGTTACGAACTTAACAAACCTCTTTATACTATGCTGACCTCTGCAATTCTTTTCATCTGCGAATAACTCTGCAACCTCTCTTGTTTTTCCTTAACAATTTTACCACCCTCTATACCTAGTTTTTTTATGTGTTGGGACGCGCATGCAATGCTTGTATTGTTTAGCTATGTGCACGCAAACTTGTCAGACATGCTGCGCTGTCCGAAAACTACTTATGTCACCACTGCTCTGCGAAGAAACGCGGGTGTCGAGTGTTGATGGCAAGGAGAGGAGACAGGGAGTTGTAGTGGGGTGTCGTGGCATTGGGCAAGTACTGGAAGGACACACAACGTGATACTATTGGGAACTATTTCATTGATCTGATTTCATTATTGTTACAAAAGGAATATTATGCGTCGAATGAGATAGATATACTAAAATCCATACTATTTTGAGAAGACTTGGATGTAAGGTAACGAATGGACTTATTTTGCTTAATTGCGGCAGGTTTGAGTTACGCGTTATTCATTCAACACGGACATCCAGATCAGGCATTTCTTGCTATTCTTATAAAGTTTTGTCACATTCAGTGTTAATGGATTTAAAAAGGCGAAAATAATTTAAACTTTAGTATGAGCGCTTTTGCGTCAGGATAAATTTTCATGCTGAGTTAGATTCTTCTATTAATCGAGTGTCGATCTTAAGTAACTGTGCCTTGTAGTAATGTATTTTCTCGCAGTGGTCTAAGCTTTCAGTGGTGAAATTTTGTAATAGGAATAGCGTAAAGAAATTTTTTAGACGCATTTTTTAAATCTAATTTTTTGAGAGGAATACGGAAGTAACTCAGATTATTTTACGTTATTATGCAGCTCCCAACCCGATGAACATTCTTTTTTATGAGAGATAAATTTTATGGGAAAAAATCTACATTACATGTATTTAAGAAATCACATTCTCTGTAGCTAATAGCAGCTCAGAACTTGAGAGGCACCTATTCTTCTTTTTTACGAGAGCAGTTGCACGGTATGTTCCATTTCGGTACAGGACAGCCAGCTATAGCACACAACTTTTCAATTTCACTGGGTCAATTAGCAGTGTGGAGTTTAATAATTCACATTAAACTTCATAGCTCTTTTTTTTCAAGCAGAAGGGTTGCTTCAGATTGCGTACAGTTGATTCACATTGTCGCACTCACATTTCCTTCCCATTCTCTCAGACTGGTTTAGTTCTTAACTGTAAAGGTGAGCAGAACAGAACGTACTCAGACATTTCTCTCTTTACTTATTCTGATCAACACTAAACTGACACATTATATTTTTATCGCAAAGCAATCTGCCTTTCAATAATCCCTACTAAAGAATGGCCAAGACTAACTATAACCTATATCTGTCATGAATCAGTTACCTCACAAAAATCTTCGTTACTCGAACTACTGCAATACAGCGAGCGCCAATACTGCCAGCTAAATAAAAGATTCTAAGTACTGAAGGCACTAACTACTGATAGGCATAGTTAGCAAATGAAAGATTTTGATAGAGAACAAACAATGTATTCACCTTAATTGTGTTTAAAAGTCATTACATATAGATATATCAGTTCATGACATCCATTCTTACAACTTTACTCTCTCTGATGGACACACGTCCAGATCATCCGCTCTGAAAACTCCATCTCACTCCCCACGTCCACCACTGCTGGCGGCTCACCTCCAACTGCGCAACGCTATGCGCTGTTCACATCCAACTGCCCAACACTACAATAGTGACTATTCCAATAATGCCAACCAGCCACAGACTTCAGACAGCACAGTCAGCGATTTTCATATAGAGAGCTATGTGGCGTTACCAACATAAAAACCTAAACAGCCTTCTTACAACACTACATGGACAATCGAAAAGTTATGAGAAACTTCAGACGTTACTGAAAACACAGACTAATCTTTATGTTTGATCCATCACCCAACTGAAGTTGCGAAGTCTTCGCAGAATAATGCCCTAGGACTTTGTTTCAGCAGTTATTACAAGAAAACAACAACATACTAGCAAATCAACTTGCTGAAAAAAGAAAAGAAGTTAGAAGAATTAAAGCAGAGCTAAGGAATGTCACCACAAACCAGCTACACAGACACTGTCATGATAACAGTTTTCTTGAAGAGAGGCTGAGGTTGATGATACTGAAAGAAATCACAGACATATCACCAAGACAAGGCTTCAGTAATTTTAATGATTAACAAGGTAGTTCCTATCGCCAGGGTTACGAAATAGCAAAGGATATTACAAAAGTATTCACAACATTTACAGCAATTAAAAGAATAGCAAATAAAGGTTGACCTCAGTGCGAAAGAACAGTTCGACACGTTGATAGCAGAAGCAGATGATCTTTCAAGCAAAGTTATCGACTCAAAAGCACAGTATCACTATGATGGTCCACAGAAAATACGTTTTACTGATGTAGAAGAATTCCTATCGCTAGAACGCTTTAAGTAAGGACAAATGACAAATAACAAACAACAATAGTAGGAAGTACACTCCTGGAAATTGAAATAAGAACTCCGTGAATTCATTGTCCCAGGAAGGGGAAACTTTATTGACACATTCATGGGGTCAGATACATCACATGATCACACTGACAGAACCACAGGCACATAGACACAGGCAACAGAGCATGCACAATGTCGGCACTAGTACAGTGTATATCCACCTTTCGCAGCAATGTAGGCTGCTATTCTCCCATGGAGACGATCGTAGAGATGCTGGATGTAGTCCTGTGGAACGGCTTGCCATGCCATTTCCACCTGGCGCCTCAGTTGGACCATCGTTAGTGCTGGACGTGCAGACCGCGTGAGACGATGCTTCATCCAGTCCCAAACATGCTCAATGGGGGACAGATCCGGAGATCTTGCTGGCCAGGGTAGTTGACATACACCTTCTAGAGCACGTTGGGTGGCACGGGATACATGCGGACGTGCATTGTCCTGTTGGAACAGCAAGTTCCCTTGCCGGTCTAGGAATGGTAGAACGATGGGTCGATGACGGTTTGGATGTACCGTGCACTATTCAGTGTCCCCTCGACGATCACCAGAGGTGTACGGCCAGTGTAGGAGATCGCTCCCCACACCATGATGCCGGGTGTTGGCCCTGTGTGCCTTGGTCGTATGCAGTCCTGATTGTGGCGCTCACCTGCACGGCGCCAAACACGCATACGACCATCATTGACACCAAGGCAGAAGCGACTCTCATCGCTGAAGACGACACGTCTCCATTCGTCCCTCCATTCATGCCTGTCGCGACACCACTGGAGGCGGGCTGCACGATGTTGGGGCGTGAGCGGAAGACGGCCTAACGGTGTGCAGGACCATAGCCCAGCTTCATGGAGACGGTTGCGAATGGTCCTCGCCGATACCCCAGGAGCAAGAGTGTCCCTAATTTGCTGGGAAGTGGCGGTGCGGTCCCCTACGGCACTGCGTAGGATCCCTTGGTCTTGGCGTGCATCCGTGCGTCGCTGCGGTCCGGTCCCAGGTCGACGGGCACGTGCACCTTCCGCCGACCACTGGCGACAACATCGATGTACTGTGGAGACCTCACGCCCCACGTGTTGAGCAATTCGGCGGTACGTCCACCCGGCCTGCCGCATGCCCACTATACGCCCTCGCTCAAAGTCCGTCAACTGCACATACGGTTCACGTCCACGCTGTTGCGGCATGCTACTAGTGTTAAAGACTGCGATGGAGCTCCGTATGCCACGGCAAACTGGCTGATACTGACGTCGGCGGTGCACAAATGCTGCGCAGCTAGCGCCATTCGACGGCCAACACCGCGGTTCCTGGTGTGTCCGCTTTGCCGTGCGTGTGATCATTGCTTGTACAGCCCTCTCGCAGTGTCCGGAGCAAGTATGATGGGTCTGACACACCGGTGTCAATGTGTTCTTTTTTCCATATCCTGGAGTGTATATAGGTTACGCACTCATCTCCCACTGGGAAGAATTTGACACCTGAATACTTTACATGTGACTGCAGTGAGAGACATCACGGACGTAAACAGGAATATGTGCGTGAACAATATTTCGACAGTTATACACGAGAAAGACACTTCGCTCATGAACGTGAGGACTCTCCCGTTTGTTCCTACAGACACCATTTTAGTGACACTCCGACATACGATAGTTTTGATTAGAAGCATTTTTTGATAGTAAGAAAATTCAAAGTCTTTCTCAGTGATGCTATCGGTTTACTTCCATTAGGTTGGGTTCAGCAATTCAACTTTTCTTCACCACCGACTTGCCCAGTAACGCATAAATTATAACTTGTTTACAGGTTTTTATAAGGAGAACCAGCTATGTGTATGCAACCTATAGCACGGCAATGTTGACCATTAGAAGAATTTAAGAAAGCATTTCTTGCCACTTACTTGTCTGAAACAACACAGCGTTGGGTCAAGGACAAACTTTTCAGTCTACAGTCACAGTCTGCAACCTTATTTCAATTATTTCAACACATGGTACAACAAAAACAGCTTTTAACCGAACCACACAGCCGATAAGTTTTAATACAGCTATGCATTTCAAAACTTTTCAGATCGTTACGAGTATAATTACTAACACCAGAACGATAACATAAATGCTTTTCGTGGTGTTTTACAGCGTCACGAAATTGGGGAATCTAAAACTCTCACAGAAACAGTTGCTTTTCATGCGTTAACCGCAGTAATGATGACGGACGCAATGGAAGACAATCAGGCTCATTTCATGATTACAGAGACAACCAGCATGGGAATAACAGAGAGAATCAAAGTAATTATCAGGGGAACTAGAGTTTTAGCGGGTCACCACAGAACAATTAGCAGCAAACTCCAAACCGTTTCCGTAACAACCAACAATCATACAACACAGTATTTCTCACGAACAACCCTTCACATGAGTGGTATTGGTCGCAGTCGTACTCTCACCCTAATAACACTAGCTACAATCACGTAAAGAGAAAAATCAAACTGTGCATTTATAGACAGCAGCCATTCCGACAAAATCTGCACGACCATAGACAACAAAACTATAATTTAAGTAAAATGACAAATAGAGAAATAAGAGAAATGACAACTGGAAAAGCGATAATTTCTCAATTGAGCAAAACTTTTCAGTGAATGCTCAGGTAGTCGCTTCCATCTACGGCAATATATATCGAATAGTTCGGACCCATGAATACAAATAGCAGAAATTTGATCGCCCATCATCCAGAGACGCGACAGTGGAGGACAACTATGACTTGCAGCCCAGAGTTCGGAAGGTGCTCTCGTTTAGACAATAAAGTGTACTACTCATTCTGTCAACATTACTGAAAATCTGTTTAGAAGTCATTAAGGACACATTGTTGCATGAAAAGAAGACCCACAGAAACACATTTACCAACCCGTTATTAGTATTCAGATAGGAAGCATATTTCAAATGAATTTCTAGACTCAGCTTCTCCCATCATAGTAATCAAAAATTCAGCATTTAACAAATATAATTCTGATGAACCTTGTCGAACTTTACCGTTACAAAGAACTAAAGGAGCTCTTTCAGGAAAATGACTTGAAGTCAAAACGTAAATGCGCTTGTAATTCATAAATTTTTTATGGTTCATTTACTTGTGATAGAAGTACTTGCTGGTATGGGCATCTTGAAGAGCCATAAAGCTGTTATTGATATCAACAATTTATGCATTTGCTGCATAATAACGATACTCAGATCACATTTCACTATGAGCATCGCTTTCCAATGGAAGAATAAGACATCGACAGACTTCACTCTTTTACTTCAAATAAAAATATGAACTCTTACATGTCAGACTACACTAATGTAGATTCCCCTTACATGGTTGGAGATAGCGAATCGAACTTATATATTGCTCAGGCAATACAGGTTAAAGTAGACAGCTGTGTAGCAGCATCCGACAGAGATAATCAACAGCTACAGCAGGTTTTTCAAATTCAGTCTCACATTGCAGACGACATTCCTGAAACTATTCATGGATTTATTTATGAGTTTCAAGCAAAACCCCATCACACATTTTAAGCCTGATGTCAGTCCCCTCATTCCCATTAGAGAGAAAGGTTAAACAGGAATCTGAACCAAGCTCCATCGAGAGATCACTGAAACAGCAGGTAGTCCTTACAACAGCCCTTTGAGACAGATTAAGAGGCTTACTGTACCAGAAACATACTTCAGACGTTGGATGAATTACTTCAAAAATTTCATGGTGTTTGCGTATTTTCCACTCTTGACTGGAAATCCAGCTTTCGGCAGACTGAATTACATCCGAAATGACGTATATACAGAGTATTTTTACGTTTTGGTAATCGTTACCAATTTGCAAACTACTTTTCGGTTCAAATATTTCATCAGTAACTTTTGTTAGAGATTTGAATTCCTTTCTCGTGCAAGAATTAAGGAACAGGGTTGTAGCCTCCCTCGACTACGTGCTTATTGCAGGAAAAACTTAATTAAAATCTTTTCGAGTTGTGGAGTAACTGTCAACTTAAATAAATCCTAACTTGGTAAACCTTCTGTTATTGAAATATTATTTCAATTTCTGGCATCCAGATTAATCCAGACAAATTTCAGGCTTTTTGTAATATTGCAGTTCCAACAACAAAATGCCCAGTAAGAAGTCCGTCAGATGTCGAAAATTTCTTTCGTCGCTTTATTCACTACAAGGCTCTTGACACTCCTCAATTATGTGGACTAAGTGGCAAAAACACAAACCGGTTTTGGGACGAACAGTTGCAGAGAGAATTTGATACACTGAAACGAGGTTACTGGATGCAGCCTTAGTTCCCCATCCTGGCTATTCTCATTTTCACGGCTTCTGTATGACTACTGGAACTTCCAAGACTACTCTTGGTGTACCAGTATTTCAGGAAATTGAATGAAGCAGCGTTGTAGTTAAAAAAATACTGCCTTTTCTAGTTGTGTTCTATCCCCTTCAAAACACAATTATTTCATCACTGAACTTGAGACATCAGCAGTTGTTCGCGCATTTACTAATTTTTGACATATTTTTATTTGTAAAACACACTAAAGTTTACACAGGACACGATATTTTACAATTTGAGACGACTGCCAACGTTTCCTGCGGTCGCCTGGCGAGATGGGCATTGTATTTTCAAGAATTTAGCTTTACTGTTGTACACATTTCTGGATCAAATAACTTTGGAGCTGATACTCATTCGTGATCTCTTAATGGGAACACAATCTGAATCATTTACAGATTATTGTCACTCCAACCTCAGTTTACTGTACATACGACAAGTAGGGTTTCAAAATTACGTTCTTCAGCTTGAAATGACTTTGCCAAAGAGCAAGACGGAGTTACGATATGGTAAAACAACAAGCAGCAGTGGCATGACAAGAAGAACTGTACAGTTACACATTAGTATTTAGTAGGGAACAATATTCTATTTAAACGACTGAAACCTGAAAGAATTACGTCGCTTCCTTGCATTCTCAAGGATTTGATCAACGTTCAACTAAGTTACGCACCCTATTGCCAAGGAAATGCTTCCACATACTTCCACATACTTCTTACTTCTTCAGTATCGAAAATCGAATTCGTGGTGTTCTGGTTACAGGTAGACTCAGAGCTGGAAGAGATTGGTATAAATCCGCAGCCATAAATAACGTAATTTTACAGAATTCGTGGGAAACACTTGAGCGAAATATGAAGTAGTTGTTAGCTTAGCCTTTGGACAGAGTGTACCTTTAGCCACAAAACCACGAGTTCTGTAAAATTACGTTCTTTATGGCTATGGATTTATACAAATCCCCTCCAGTTCTCAAACGAGGATTTTCCCACGTTTTTGTCACAGTTGCTTCCTATACAGCAAAATTTCTTTCATTCATAACATTACGTAAAGTGACTACTAGAACTGTTTCTACAGCACTTGTTATGAATTTCTTAAAAGAAGTGGGACATGTTAAAAAGGTTATCTCTGGTTTTTGATCACAATTTTGATCTAGTTGCGGATTCATACTCAGAAGAAGAAGAAAATTAAACATATATTTATTTCCCAGTACTAAGCATTTTCTGATTTGGCTGCAAAATTTTTGAATGAAATGTTCAAATTAATCAGACTTTACTGATATGGAAAATACACTGAAGGCGTAAGTATACTGATGTCTTTCAGGATATCATAATTTCTTTTCCAAAAGACTCTACTATACTTCCTCCACAATTGGTGCTCATAAACCAACAAACACTATATTGTACACTTCCCCAAATCACTATGTTTAAGACTTCATTAATTACTGGAAACATTAAACACCCAGGAGATAATAGGAAATGGCTTCAGAAAAGTAAATTAAATGACAAAAATTTCAATATAGTTCAAAGAGTGTTAGTCCAGTCCTACTGTGTATCACACAAAGCTACAATTTTGGATCAGCAATTTTTTCTGATTTACAATAGCCCATTCTTTGTCGGATTACCTATCCTAACACTACTGAAGTTGGACTGTTATGGATTAGTCAATATTGTGGATTACACCATATTTCCAAAACGAAGCACTATATTGAATAATTTTCATATATATCTTTTATTATCCAGTGACCACCTGTTAGTACAGTTATGATGTGTCTATAACGAGAGTTTCCTATGGTCAGTTGTGTACTTGTATTTTCGTAGAAGTTAGGTCATGTGTTATTCTGTTATATGTAGTATCCTTCATTGTCAGCTTGTGTGGAGGAAGTGAATATTTTTTATCGCTTGTTGGATCATGTACTTTGTTTAATCGTGTATCTTTGGTATTATTCCACGTCATTTGGATTGTTAGGTTTAAGTTGGAGTTCTAGTGTAAATCTTGGTTTTATAGAATGAAGTATTGTAAACAATTTTGTATTTCTCTTACCTTACGGACCTGTCTTAATGTAATTTACTATTACTGGCAATCATTACTGAGTCATTGATCATTATTAGCTGTATTCTCACAGCGATTCTGGAAACACGACACGATAATGAAGTAGCAAAAAATTTTCAGCGCATAGTAATATAAAATAGAATAAAAGATTGATTATAAAAGGTAATGTCAGATACAGGACAAACTAACGAAATATATCTTACAGGCAGATATACTGTTACACTGAGCAATTTGAAGGACACTGGCAGAAGATGCTAAGTACTGTTAAATACTTAAATACATGAATTAGGCAGTTATTCTTTGGACGAGATGGCATATTATGTAACTGTTGAAGTACATTTCTTATGTTCAGCAGAGGCTACTTAGACAGAATAAATCATAGTAAATTGTAGGTGCAGAGAATGATAAGAAACCTAAGACACATAAGTAGTATAAGATCGAAGATACTGAGATTACTGATGATTTTTTTTTCCTTTGATAGGAACATGTCTGATTTGTGATTGCTGCATTTGAGGGACATGTTTTGAGAAATTATGTTTTATGTACCATGGAGTTTGACAATCATTATATGTATTTAAGAGGCATGTTTTGAGAAATAATGCTTTGTATACCATAAAGTTAGATGGTGTTACCGATTATGTTACAATCAGCTTGTAGTGCATACTTTGTGTTATTATGGTTTAGTGATTATTGTCTGACAGAGGGGATTCCTTATGAACTAGCTAGGATGCTGTTGAGATTATATGCGGTCTGGTTTGCCATAGTATGATGAAACATCTTTTTTATCTGCAAGCACGTTTCAGTGGATTCTGTTTATTGTTTTGCTTTTCCTTGTCTTAACATCTTTTCATTTTTAGTCACCAGGTCAATGACACTTTATTTAGCTGCAGTCAATGTACATAAGCTTTTCAGGTTAAACATGTTTTGCAGAAACTTAGTATATAAATTCTGTATTTTGTTTTGCATATATCTGCAAGGCATTTGTTTGAGACAGTTCTATCTTTCTTGTATGTGTAGTACGTAAAGCGTGTTGTTCGTAGATGTCATGTGCGCAGAATAAATGATTTTGGCCATATTTTAGTATTATTTTGTTTGACAGGCTGACGACTGATATTTCAATAAGTTTCTTTTACCAGGTAAAACTACAGTTTTGTGCACAAAACTTTTGTTCCCCAACTTCATGCACTTCCCTTGTTAGTAGATGATCGAGCTATGTTATTTACTAGGAAGTAGTGTTATGATTTATAATAGTTGTAGATACATACACATACACATACACATACACATACACATACACATACACATACACATTTAATATACACACACACATTTAATATACGATGATGCACTGCTTTTTGTAAATGAATTTTGACACGTATTTGCTCACTGGTGCTATAAACTTGCTATCCCTCTTTAACATCTAGTGTGACAATAATATTTTGTTCATGATTCCTTACGTAGATTATTTTGTTTCATGAAGTGAATAATTTCATTTATATTTTACTGTGCAGCGTTTATGGCCTCTGTCATTTCATTAGCATTAAAATTTTCAACTTGAGTTCTGTACTGTAGACTGGTCGTAACTGCACCCACACGACTTATTCTTCTGTCCAAACTTCCCTTAGCTGACAGTTTATTAGAATACTGTAACATACATCTTTCAATCTTTATATTAGCTTACTTGTTTAATCTTTTATAACAAAATATTTCTCCTATATGATATTCTGATTGGGCATATTGTTCGGGTTATTTTCCCTTGCACCTCTGCACTATGATATTATTATTCAAGGAATTCACACTTTTCACAACAAAGATGGGCAAACTCTCTTGGATTTCTGACGTGGTTTCTGTCAGTCATCTGATGAACTGAAACTAGGTTTACGCCTTAATGTGGAACTTTGCACCTGGCACCTCGCAGTGTCGTTGTGAGACACAATGGCTTTGAGTTGTCAGAGGAGAGTTTATGGACTGATACTGTATCTTCTGAGTCTGCTCTTAACCTGTTCACATATGAACTCAACTACTTACACTAAATTTGTCGATGTCAGTGTCTTAAAAAATTTTTATCTTACAACGAGTGTCCTACGATATGTTAGTGTTGTACTGCGTACAGTCACGCTGTGCTTATTTTCCTTGAATATATATATCACTGACAGCACCTTTACGCAGTGCTATACAAATACGACATTTCAGTGCGACCTCCAGTGACGAAACAAACTCATTGCAACAGAATCACAGAGAATGTGCTGTTTGTCATCTAAGCACTATTTTTCATGTATACAAATCAGAAACACAGAGAAATTGCACCATTGTCACAAATAATACTATATTCGACCATAATACTGAATTATACCTATTTTTTATTTTTACTTAGGACGACGATCTCATGCAATTGTCATTACTGTAAAACAAGTTATTTTTTATGCTCATCGTGTTGTTGTTCCACTTTTTCAACTTACCTACTTTCCTACTCTATTACAGGACTCCGGTTGAGAATTTTTCAATTTTTGTCACTTACAAATCTCACTGTGCAAAATTCCCTGGGGGTAATGAATGGTGTGTGCGTATAATTTTATGGGGTTTTCTTGTCTGTGGGTGTCTTACGACGTACTTGTAGCCATCAGTTACACATGGGCGGCCCCGCCGGTGCCGCCACACTGTCCGGAATCGGCTTAGGTCATCCTTTCCCTACGATTTTGCACGGGCGTTAAGTGATGAGTGGGAAGAGAGGAGACAGAAAAGTGTAGTTGGGTGTCACGGCAGTGGGCTTGTACAGGGAGGACACAGAACATGGTGCTCTAGGGGAATTAGTTCATTGATTTGATATTATTATTACAAAAGGAATTTTATAAATATACTTTGATTTACAATGATTTACCAGGGTGTATACTATTTTAAGAGGACTGGAATTTAACGTCACAGAAAAACACATGTCACTATATTGCAACAATCTTGAGTGATAATAGACATCTGAATCAGATAATTACTGTTATTTTTGTAAGGCTTTGTCACAGTAAGTGTTAATGGATTTGAAAAGACGAAAAAAATTAATGGTTAGTACGAGGACTTCGGTGTTCGAATGTTAAGTTACATGTTTTTATGTGTCCACTGTTGATGTTACGTGACTGTAATTTGTGATGAAATATTTTCTTATTGCTTGCTAGGCTTTCAATGGTGAAATTCTGTAAATGAGACAGTGTGAACAAATTTGTTTGAGATTAATATTTTTAATACAGTTTTTTGAGAAAAAATTTTTGTCTAGAGAGTGACTATTACACTACGTCATTGTCTGGCTCCCTTTACCTGATGAACATTCATTTTTAAGAAAGAGAATTTTTATGAGAACCAAGTATGCGCTACATGTATTTAAGAGATCGCATTGTACTGCCATGATCCTCTGGTTCAGACTTGGTTATTTATTTCGCCTTCTTACAGTCAGATTTGATTCTCATTCTCACAGACGGGTTTAGTTCTTAGCTGTTAACGCGAGCTTAACTTGTGCATATATTTCTTTTCTGTGAATGGAATTTTCTGGCACGTAACAGCTTACATTCATTAAGAGATTACATATTCAGGAAGAGACAATCCAGAAGTAAAGCAAAGAGGTGCATATTCACATAATTTTCCCTGAATTTTTAAATTATGAAGATAATTTTTAAAAATTCCCTTCGGCACTAAACCGGTGATCGTTTCATGTCCCAGAATGTAAACTGATACCATCCTTTAGCCAAGCTGTAACAAAAATTTATTGTCTGCCCATTTCTATTCAGTACCTCTTCGTTAGTCCGGCGATCCATCAGAATCTATATACTGTGTATGTTTCGCATCCATACGGGGCTACACTCCAAACAAAAATCTTCAGTGAACACTTTCTAACACTTAACTGTACATTCCACGTTAACAAATATCTCTTATACAGAAACGTTTTCTTTTTGGTTGTTAGGTCACATTTCGTATCCATAATAACTTATTATACTGTCTAAACTTATCTACTGCTTTCAGTGTCACCTTTCCTAATCTGATTCCCTCACCACGAGCTGGTTTGTTTCGACTACATTCCATTATTCTTGTTTTTCTTTTGTTGATGATCACCTTCCATCCTTCTGGCAAGACACTGACTATTCAGTTCAACTGATCTTCATAATCCTGGCTGTATCTGACAGACACGGAGTTTTTGTTTATTCTCCCAAAACTTTAGCTCTTACTGAAAATTTATCTTTGGTTTACTTTATTGCACTGCACAGATTGAATAACATCGGGGATAGGCTCCAACCTTGTCTAAGTCCCTTGTCAACCAATGTTTTCTTTTCGCATCCCTAGACTGTTATCTTCTGTTTGGTTTCTATAAAAGTTTTGAATAGCCTTTTTCTCCGTGTATTTTATCTCCACAACCATCAGATTTTCACAGAGGGTATTCCATTCAACATTGTCAAAGGCTTACCTCAAGTCTCCAAATGCTTAAACATTTGTTTGACTTTCCGTTACCTACATTCTAAGAGAAGTATTAGGGTCATTGATGACTTTCGTGTTCACACATTTCTCCGGAATCGAAACTGATTTTTCCCGAAATCGGCTTTACTAGTTTTTCCATTCTTCTGCATACAATTCCTGTTAGTTTTATTAAAGTACGAGTTACTAAAATACACTCCTGGAAATTGAAATAAGAACACCGTGAATTCATTGTCCCAGGAAGGGGAAACTTTATTGACACATTACTGGGGTCAGATACATCACATGATCACACTGACAGAACCACAGGCACATAGACACAGGCAACAGAGCATGCACAATGTCGGAACTAGTACAGTGTATATCCACCTTTCGCAGCAATGGAGGCTGCTATTGTCCCATGGACACGATCGTAAAGATGCTGGATGTAGTCCTGTGGAACGGCTTTCCATGCCATTTCCACCTGGCGCCTCAGTTGGACCAGCGTTCGTGCTGGACGTGCAGACCGCGTGAGACGACGCTTCATCCAGTCCCAAACATGCTCAATGGGGGACAGATCCGGAGATCTTGCTGGCCACGGTAGTTGACTTACACCTTCTAGAGCACGTTGGGTGGCACGGGATACATGCGGACGTGCATTGTCCTGTTGGAACAGCAAGTTCTCTTGCCGGTCTAGGAATGGTAGAACGATGGGTTCGATGACGGTTTGGATGTACCGTGCACTATTCAGTGTCCCCTTGACGATCACCAGAGGTGTACAGCCAGTGTAGGAGATCGCTCCTCACACCATGATGCCGGGTGTTGGCCCTGTGTGCCTCGGTCGTATGCAGTCCTAATTGCGGCGCTCACCTGCACGGCGCCAAACACGCATACGACAATCATTGGCACCAAGGCAGAAGCGACTCTCATCGCTGAAGACGACACGTCTCCATTCGTCCCTCCATTCACGCCTGTCGCGACACCACTGGAGGCGGGCTGCACGATGTTGGGGCGTGAGCGGAAGACGGCCTAACGGTATGCGGGACCGTAGCCCAGCTTCATGGAGACGGTTGCGAATGGTCTTCGCCGATACCCCAGGAGCAACAGTGTCCCTAATTTGCTGGGAAGTGGTGGTGCGGTCCCCTACGGCACTGCGTAGGATCCTACGGTCTTGGCGTGCATCCGTGCGTCGCTGCGGTCCGGTCCCAGGTCGACGGGCACGTGCACCTTCCGCTGACCACTGGCGACAACATCGATGTACTGTGGAGACCTCACGCCCCACGTGTTGAGCAATTCGGTGGTACGTCCACCCGGCCTCCCGCATGCCCACTATACGCCCTCGCTCAAAGTCCGTCAACTGCACGTACGGTTCACGTCCACGCTGTCGCGGCATGCTACCAGTGTTAAAGACTGCGATGGAGCTCCGTATGCCACGGCAAACTGGCTGACACTGACGGCGGCGGTGCACAAATGCTGCGCAGTTAGCGCCATTCGACGGCCAACACCGCAGTTCCTGGTGTGTCCGCTGTGGCGTGCGTGTGATCATTGCTTGTACAGCCCTCTCGCAGTGTCCGGAGCAAGTATGGTGGGTCTGGCACACCGGTGTCAATGTGTTCTTTTTTCCATTTCCTGGAGTGTAGTTCGCTTATATTTACACCTATCCATCTGCAACTGCTTGGCTTGGAATTGTAATCACTACATTCCTCTTTAAACATGGGGGCATTTCTCTTGTCTCATACATCTTGTACACTGGATGGAATAGTTTCGTCATGAGTGGCTCTCGTAAGGCTATCTAGTTGTGGAGGAACGTCGTCTGCTCCGGCGGTCTTCTCTCGACTTAAGTATTTCACTGTTGTATAAAACTCTTCCCACACTGTCATTTATATCGTGACATACGACGCTACTCCCCAGCATACACAGAAAGGAAAAGAAGGATGATAGGCGACTACACTGACTTCCACACAGCGACGTGACGCAGTAGTTAGCACACTGGACTCGCATTTGGAAGGAAGACGGTTCAAACCCGCCCCCGGCCATTCTGATTTAGGTTTCCCGTTACTTCCCTAAATCTCTTCAGGCAGCTGTTGGGACCGTTCTTTTGAAAGGGTATGGCCGACTTCCTTCCCCATCCTTCCCTAATCCGGATCATGGCGTGACTCGTATGATTATATATATGTGTGTGTGTGTGTGTGTGTGTGTGTGATAACATTATGCTATATGTTTTATGTTTATACGTTTTGATGTTCTGTTGATTCTCAGTTGCACAAATCGCAACAGTGGTCATAATTAACCAAAATACAGTCAAAAGACAGAAATACCCGCCCGGGTAAATGAGCGCGCTAACGTGCTACCTCCGTAACTCAGGTAGGCGCGCTGGCCCCTGATCGAAAGCGCTCAGAGGATTAACGACGAGGGCCGTTGTGCCGGTCAGTCTGGATTTGGTTTTTAGGTGATTTTCCTCATCCCACTAGGTGAGTACCGTGCTGGTCTCCACGTTCCGCCTCAGTTACACTCGTCACAGACATTTGAAACACGTCCGCACTATTTCAGGATTTACACGAGACGCAGAGAGTTGGGGTACACCGATTCCATCCTGGGGGATACCGGGTGGCGGCAAAAATGGTTGAAATGGCTCTGAGCCCTATGGGACTTAACATCTGAGGTCATCAGTCCCCTAGAACTTAGAATTACTTAAACGTAACTAACCTAAGGACATTACACACAGCCATGCCCGAGGCAGGATTCGAACCTGAGACCGTAACAGCCGCGCGGTTCCGGACTGAAGCGCCGAGAACCGCTCGGGGTGGCGGCAGGGAAGGCCTCCGGCCATCCCTAACACTAACACTGCCAAATCCGTTGTAACCATGCCGACCCTGCGATTGCTGTGGTACTACGGCGTAAACGAAAGAAAGAAAGAAAGAAAGAAAGAAAGAAAGAAAGAAAGAAAGAAGAAAGTCAAGAGACAGGAATGTTGTAATTTAGAGGTGTGCGGATTCTTGATTTGTCACCCGTAGATCATATCTGGGATGCAATCGGAAAAGGTGTACAATCATATCTGCCTCCAGCCAGCAAGCCTCATGAGCTGATATAATATGCTCTTCTTTGAGAAATGGTTCAAATGGCTCTGAGCACTATGGTACTTAACTTCTGAGGTCATCAGTCCCCTAGACGTAGAACTACTTAAACCTAACTAACCGAAGGACATCACACACATCCATGCCCAAGGCAGGATTCGAACCTGCCACCGTAGCGGTGACCCTGTTCCAGACTGTAGCGCCTAGAACCGCTCGGCGTCTCCGGCCGGCCTGTGCTTCTTCCTCTTGGACTCACTCGTCATGCTGGTTCTGATGATGGACATCATTTCCGAATGAAATAATCATTCAATACACGTCATGCGATGAGTCCACAAAATTTGATAAATGTCAAAGTGTTGCTTCGTGATGCAACAGTCTCCTTTTCCGTCAGTGTAGTAACGCTACGTTACAAAGCTGTTAGTGTAAAGGACGTAGCCTCTGTACGCTGTCAGTCTCCTGAAGAGGCGGTCAACAGTGCGGTACAGCAGGTAGGCCGTAGCCAGCGAGACGAGGATGCCGACGGCGCCCGAGGGGCTCCCGGCGCCTTGCCGTGGTTCGGCGGAAGCGCCACCCATCTCCGGACCCACCTGCGCCGCACAAAAGAACTGAATTAATCGCGCCCCACTTGGGCCCAAACTTTAATAACGCGCGACACACTAAGGGGAGGGCCTTAATTTACTTTACTGACAAGATAACTTAGCATAAAAGCTCGGCAGAGGACATACCATTAAAACTATGGCAGTAACTAACCGGCGATATATTCGCATAGTTTACAACCCCAAGCAGGATAAAGTTTTTGCTGCGTCATGATGGAGCACCAGCTTCACGCACGTGCGCTGTACATGAAAATTTTATCTAGATCTTGCTTGAAACACGGAGTGTCTGGCTCTCTTAAGTTAGTCTTCTAGTGAAAGTGGGTTTGCTGATTTATGAAGTTTTACGTCCTTTCGTTGTTCAGTGTAGATAATGAGTGGCGCACGGCACAGTCTCCATGGTCTGTCTTCATGACGTACGCAATGCATGTTACTTCCGGTTGTGCACCTAGCTTCCATACAAGATCTAGTGTGTGTTTACATCTAGAGTTGCGTGTCGTCACACACCAACACATATAAATTTAACTTTATTTAATTGTATGTTAATTGTCTTTCCTACTTGGGGCTGAAAGTCCTGTAGAACTTTTGAAGACATATTTCCGCCGTGTGACCATTAACTGTTCATTTATTTTACACAGTCATGACTTCGGCTTTATGACCATTCTCACGTCTATGTTGAACTGAAAATTAACAAAGCCTACATACCATACAGTGCAGCGCATAAGAACAAAGAGTTATTACGCATTTGAAAACATGTTAAAATACATTTGAATATTGTGTGACATCTCATCGAAGAAAGAACATATTTATGGTCTTAAAAATCAATTGTCGTATTACCGGATGTGAGTATACAACTAAGGTATATAATATGACTGACCATGTGCCCAGTGAAGAAACATTAATACACAATATGGCGTATTTAACGATCAGTACTACAATTCAGCAACTGACGTTAACGTACACTAAAACAGTGGCAGAAATTACCAAGAAAGAGAGGGAGGATATTTAGTGGCTATTTACTTACGTAAATGCTTAAAAATTGAATTACAATTATGTACACTCCTGGAAATTGAAATAAGAACACCGTGAATTCATTGTCCCAGGAAGGGGAAACTTTATTGACACATTCCTGGGGTCAGATACATTACATGATCACACTGACAGAACCACAGGCACATAGACATAGGCAACAGAGCATGCACAATGTCGGCACTAATACAGTGTATATCCACCTTTCGCAGCAATGCAGGCTGCTATTCTCCCATGGAGACGACCGTAGAGATGCTGGATGTAGTCCTGTGGAACGGCTTGCCATGCCATTTCCACCTGGCGCCTCCGTTGGACCAGCGTTCGTGCTGGACGTGCAGAGCGCGTGAGACGACGCTTCATCCAGTCCCAAACATGCTCAATGGGGGACAGATCCGGAGATCTTGCTGGCCAAGGTAGTTGACTTACACCTTGTAGGGCATGTTGGGTGGCACGGGATACATGCGGACGTGCATTGTCCTGTTGGAACAGCAAGTTCCCTTGCCGGTCTAGGATTGGTAGAACGATGGGTTCGATGACGGTTTGGATGTACCGAGCACTATTCAGTGTCCCCTTGACGATCACCAGAGGTGTACGGCCAGTGTAGGAGATCGCTCCCCACACCATGATGCCGGGTGTTGGCCCTGTGTGCCTCGGTCGTATGCAGTCCTGATTGTGGCGCTCACCTGCACGGCGCCAAACACGCATACGACCATCATTGCCACCAAGGCAGAAGCGACTCTCATCGCTGAACACGACACGTCTCCATTCGTCCCTCCATTCACGCCTGTCGCGGCACCACTGGAGGCGGGCTGCACGATGTTGGGGCGTGAGCGGAAGACGGCCTAACGGTGTGCGGGACCGTAGCCCAACTTCATGGAGACGGTTGCGAATGGTCCTCGCCGATACCCCAGGAGCAAGTGTGTCCCTAGTTTGCTGCGAAGTGCTGGTGCGGTCCCCTACGGCACTGCGTAGGATCCTACGGTCTTGGCGTGGATCCGTGCGTCGCTGCTGTCCGGTCCCAGGTCGACGTGCACGTGCACCTTCCGCCGACCACTGGCGACAACATCGATGTACTGTGGAGACCTCACGCCCCACGTGTTGAGCAATTCGGCGTTACGTCCACCCGGCCTCCCGCATGCCCACTATACGCGCTCGCTCAAATTCCGTCAACTGCACATACGGTTCACGTCCACGCTGTCGCGGCATGCTACCAGTGTTAAAGACTGCGATGGAGCTCCGTATGCCATGGCAAACTGGCTGACACTGACGGCGGCGGTGCACAAATGCTGCGCAGCTAGCGCCATTTGACGGCCAACACCGCGGTTCCTGGTGTGTCCGCTGTGCCGTGCGTGTGATCATTGCTTGTACAGCCCTCTCGCAGTGTCCGGAGCAAGTATGGTGGGTCTGACACACCGGTGTCAATGTGTTCTTTTTTCCATTTCCAGGAGTGTAGTATCGTATCCACGCGGTCGTCTTGGGATCGAAGCTTTACTGTGCATCTAAAATGGTCATATTTACAGACTGAGTATGAAGTGGCACAATGAATCCCTGCCAGAGGATGTAATTAACGTGTACTGGAAGATCTTGACAAGGATTTAGCTAAAAAACAATCCACCTTCTCCTTCCTAGTAATATCTCTAGTAATGCGAAGGTCATACATTTCACACAATGGTGCCGCTTTGTTACGATCTCTGGGACTGTTTTGACTTATACTACCGGCAGCTGATCAGCAGAAGTGACTAATGCACGTCACGGAATATGTTCTCGCATGTACGATTTATTAACATTCAGTTCAACATGCATTTGAAAGTGGATATAAAGTAGGTTCATGACTGCTTAAAATAAATGAAGAATTACAGTGAAATGGTGAAAATTTCTTTCAAACGTTAACTGAGAGTGAATATTTTCATTAAACTGCCAGTTTGTGGATAATTTGACAAATTTTCTAAATATGGTTTCAGTATTGAAGAGTTTTTTTTATTTTTTTATCGATTAGAGGTAAATTTCGTACATCCGTTATTGCCTTCATTGGCACCAACATCAGACTGACGGATACCGTAATAAGCGGCCGCAGAATAACAACCCGACTTTAATCGCTCAGCAGAAGATAAGTGATTGCAGCTGATGAGATACTGATCTCTATAATGTATAAGAACTTCCTCCTGTTCCAGCAGCGATGTATCCATAGGTCGCTGGATAAACGATAGGTTCAATGCGATTGCAAACATGTACTGGACATTCCCACTTTAAAGAAGGGCGGTCGAACAGATGCACAACAACGTCAAACTGTTGTAGAAGCTTGGAAAGAATTTTTTACTACATTGTTTGCTAATGAACGAAAATATTAGCATTCGGATGATCAGACCAGCTTTGCGGTGGGACTTAGGGGTTCCTAATAGGAAGAACATAGCATGGGATTCTCAGTCGTAAGATGTCCTCAATGCAGAAGTAGCTTTGTGCCTATTCCTGGGTATGTTACAACACCAATACCGTTCGCAGTATATACAAAAGACACAATGGATAACATCGGAAGCTCCATTAGGCTGCTGACGGATAATGTTTCTGTATATGGAGTCACATCGTTAGGAAACTATAGCGAAACGCAGCAAGACCTGCAGGAATCGACTTGTGGTGGAATCGACTTGTGGTGCAGGGCTCTTCATTTGCCCCGCACCATTATTACTGTTTCATTTTCATTTACGGATGTATTTTATTATTTCTTGAGGATGGGAGAGGGCGGAAGGGGATGGGGGTGGAGCACCAGTCCTCTAACTGGTTTGATGCGACACGCCACTAATTTCTCTCATGTGTCAACCTTTACCTCTCAGAGCAACACTTAAATACTACGACCTCAATTACTTGCTGAATGTATTCCAATTTCTGTCTTCCTCTACAGGTTCTAACCTCTACAGCTCTCTCTAATACCACTGAAGTTATTTCCTGATGTCTTTACGGATAACCGATTATCCCAACGATTTTCATGTTTCCCATGTATGCCTTTCCTTGCCGATTCTGCAAAGAATGTCCTCATTCCTTATCTCCTGAGTCCACTTAACTTCCAACCTTTCTCTATAACACCACATTTCAGATGCTTCGAGTTCCTTGAGTTCGTCTACTTCGTTCTCAACAATTCTGATGTTAAGTTTATAGCTGTTCTCATTTCTTATACTTCTCATTATTTTCGTATTTCTTTTACTTACTCTCAATCCACATTCTGTACTCATTTGATTGTTCACTCCGTTCAACGGATTCTGTAAACATTCTCCACTATCACTAAGGATAGAAATGTCATGAGCGAAACCTGCCATTGATTTTCTTTAAGCTTTAAATTTAATCTCCGTCTTGACCCTTTCTTTTATTTCCGTCATTACTTCTTCATGTATAGATTGAACACCCTCTTTAATTCGAGCACTTCGTTCTTGACTTGCCAGTCTTATTGCTCCCTATGGGTTCTATAGGTAAAGACGGATAATGTACAGTATGCACACTATGTACACTCAGCTAACTCGAAAGTAATGTATAGAACAGAAATAGACGGAAAGACCTTTTCTTTGATAAAAGATTTGCAAAGAATCAATGGAATTAGAATCATTCATCAAATATATGGGGACAGACATACGGAGCAATTTAAAGTGGTGGGACTAAGTAATACTAATGATAGGGAGGGCGGATTCGAGGCTTAGATTTGGGTACTGCACCTCAGTCTGTGGCACGTACCAGTTTCGTTTGATTGCAGAAATAGAGTTAAACCAAAGAAATGCAGGACGTTTCGTCATCACTCTATTAGTATACTAGAAAATAAGACGGTGATCCTTAATCAGCTCCAGCTCCAATAACAGACGCTACTAATTCCAACAGCATAGGGTCTTACAAGTGTCAGCCATTGTACGTGTTGTTACATGCACCTAACAGAAGAATACGGTGAAGGTAAAATCAGTGACATTAAAGCTCACACAGACATTTACATCACAAGATTACACAGGCAAAGGCAACAAAAGTGAACTCACAAAACAATATCGTCGTAAATATTTCCTTCAAAATCGACTAATGTTATCAACTGTTCGAAATGCACTTCTTCTACTGCAACAATGTAGTCGCTTGTGCAAAGGGTTCTGAAAAAACTGAAGCGATTGATTAGATCTCAGTGCACATGCTGTTACAATGCAGTTTTTCAAATCGTCTTTGGTTGTAGGAACCTGTGCATAGGATTTATCTTTGAATTTGCCACATGTAAGGAAGTCAAGTGGCAGCAAACCAGCCCAACATGTTAGCCAACTATATTGTCGTGGGTGAACAAGTTGTCAGTAGGGCATCCATCATGCAGGTACCACATATGTCTACGTATTTCCAAGAGTATTTCCTCTAAGAAAGCCTGGTGACACATTGGTAAGAAATTATGCGTTTCTTTTGTGATTTTGGTTTCTTTCATAAAAAGACAGATTCCGTAATTTCCAATAATCCCTCACCAAACATTCGCTCTCCACTGCCTCTGATGTTCAATCAGCCGCAGCCAGTACGGTTTCTGAATGGCTCAGTAATGCATATTCTTAGATTCAGCTTTGCATGAAATTCCGTAGCACATCAGTCACTAAAGATACTTCTTGGATGAAAGAACCTATTGTGCTTATGTTGCATTAGAGACGATCTACGTGGTTTCGTAATCTAACAATAATTACGCTGATAACGCGACTGATTCTACGTATGGAAACTATTTGCGAACAAAATTGGGGCTGACTTATTCCAGGAACACTCGCGATTACTGTGAAGGTAACATACGGTTTATGAACAACAGTTGCCAGAACATTAATTTTCTTCCTCCGTTCGTCGCATTCATGTTTGTTACTCTAAGCACAGCATTCCTGTGCACCTACAATAAATTTTTGCACATTCCCTGAATAACTATCCTTGGTGGACTGGATACTGTTCTCGGTACAACTCAACTGTTCTTTTCACATTCCTTCTAAATTCTCCGTGAAGAAGTAGCGCGCCTAGTGTTTCTTGGTATGTGAAACACATTTATTCTTTCCTGCTAAATGTGTGTGACGTAAATAGAACTACATTTCCTCTGCGTCCTTCTATAAAGGTATAAAGACAGTGCAACACCGTTTTTTCGTATCAAATTTGACGTAGTTACTTATTTTGAAGCCATGAACTGCCACAAGAGGCAGCGATATGTTTGATTTTCAAAACAGACAAAGCCACAGTTATAAATATTATTTCCTGGCAGCAAATGTAATATTCTCTCAATGTGCTATCCAACTAGCATCAAGCCAAGGAAAGCCAGCCGGACTCTCGTGTAGCAATCAAAATGACAAGCAGACAAAATATCAACTTTGTGGACAGTAGAACACATCCTGAAGGTGTTGCCTCGCCATACACAAACGAGAGGCTTCAGTCGTAATGTTAGCCACATTACCTCAAAAGACATCAGGTCATTCTAACAGTGTAGCTAAATCTCGTAAGAGGGAGTAAAGGCTTCTAAAAAACACCTTTCAGTCTGGTGATACGACGAAGAGGCAACTGAAGCCGTGAAAGATGCTCTTTCGAAATGGAGGAGTGATGATGACTGCTAATGAGCCCGGAAAAGTAGCCCATATTCGCTCATCGCCGGCCACACATGAAGTCATATCCTCAGACAAGCACCATTAAATGCTAAAGCTACCTAGGCATGGTCTCTACCTTTCAGTTGTAGTACACCAGCTATGGGCCCGAAAACGTGATGTGTTGCAACGGTTTGCCAAGATGATCTCCGCTTTCGAGACTGCTACCTTCTTGGTCTGCCGTACTGCGTCACTACGAACTGCCGTTCTCGCAACCACCGATGAGAAGACCTATGAGACTTCTACCTCGGGTCTGCTGATCCGAACTGATAGCGTTCGTAACACTAATAATGTGCCTGCTGACTTACATAATGTGGCGAAGTATTCCGGAGGCGCGTTAACTGCCGCTGACTCAACTACACTGATCCTCATAAATTAAGGGTATTGCTGATACATGGTGAAACAACGCTCTGGTGGGCGGGTTTAAATCACCTCGGGATATAAGCATGCGGTGAATTTGACCTGTCGCACGGTGGCACTGGCAGCAGAGGTGTGTTGGTGCATGTCAGAGTACGGTACAGCGAGTAAGTGTACAGACGTTTTCAGACCTGCTAATGGTGACTGTGTGTTGCAAATGACTAAAAGAACACATACTGGTGACATTATGAGGGGTAGAATATTAGGGCGACTGGAGGTTGGTCAAACACAGCAGGTCGTAGCACAGCCGCTCCGTGTGCCACAAAGTGTGATCTCACGATTATGGCAACGATTCCAGCAGACATGAAACGTGTCCAGGCGCTACAGTACGGAACGTCCACAGTGTACAAACTACAAGAAGACCGATATCTCACCATGAGTGCCAGCAGACGGCCACGGAGTACTGCCAGTAGACCTGCTCGGGACCCTACCGCAGCCACTGGAACAGTTGTCTCCAGACACACAGTCTACAGACGACTGAACAGACATGGTTTATTCGCCTAGGGACCTGCAAGGTGCATTCCACTGATCCCTGGTCACAGGAGACCCCATAAAGCCTGTTGTCAAGAACACAGTACATGGTCATTGGAGCAATGGTCCCAGGTTATGTTCACTGACGTCCAGGTATAGTTTGAACAGTGATTCTCACCAGGATTTCATCTGGCGTGAACCAGGAACCAGATACCAACCATTAATGTCCTTCAAGGGGACCCGTCGTGGTTTGAGGATGTGGGGTGGGATTGTGATGTCTTTGACAGAGGAACCGTAACAGGTCAGGTGTATCGGGACGTAATTTGGCACCAGTATGTCCGCCTTTTCACGGGTGCAGTGAGTCGCACCTTCCTCCTGATGGAGGATAACCCCGGCCCCGTGGAGCTGCCATAGTGAAGGAGCACCTTGCAACAGAAGATATCAGGCGAATGGATTGGCCTGCCTGTTCTCCAGACTTAAACCCCATCGAGTACGTATGGGATGCTCTCGGTCTTTGACTTATCGCTGCACGTCTTCAAACCCCTACGACACTTCAGGAGCTCCGACAGGCACTGGTGCGAGAATGGGAGACTATGCCCCAGCAGCAGCTCGATCACCTGATTTGTAGTATACTAACCCGTTGTGAGGCCTGTGTACCTGTGCATGGTGATCATATAACATATCGATGTAGGGGTACATGAGCAGGAAATAGTGGCCTTTTGTAGCACATATGTTTCGGGACAGTTTTGTTAACTTATCACCAATTCCGCGGACTTACAGATCTGTGTCGTGTGTGTTCCCTATGTACCTATGCTATTAGCGCCAGTTTTGTGTAGTGCACCACATTCTCCTATTACCCTTACTTTACGAGGATGAGTGTAGTACCGCTAATCTGTCATCGACATCATCGGCTTTCATGGTTGCAAGGGCTACGCTACTGTTCGTCCTCGCACCGTGCAGAACTGCTGAAAGAGCGTGCCCGTTCGATTTCTGATAGAAACGCTTTCCGTCATGGACAACAAGGTCCGTTGAATGCCAATCGACAACGCAGCCTGCTGCCCATGCGACACTGTGGTTACGTGAGGTGGATGGCACAGGGCGACATCCACCAGCGATTGACGAGGCAGCATCAGAAAGCCCAGAGGCAGTGCACTGCACTGCTGCGAGTCACGTTGGCGATACAGAGAAGAATAGACGAGTGTAAAATTTATTCTAATAGACTGATGTTCCACTAATATTCTATCTCTAGCCGCAGTGCGTAGACTGGCCTGCTCCACCGCACTCCACTCTCCGTCATCCCGACGCAGTAAGGGTCTGAACTCAAGCAACCAGTGTATTGTGATTATTGTAAAATTAGATACCGCATTTTGAAGACCGTTTCAGTTAACCTCTTTTAGAATCGTGATACCCAGTAGCAGTAACGACTGTATCTCTGAAAGAGCGGAGTTGATAATGTAACTATGAAGTGTCACTCTATATACATCATAAATCATCTGGACGAAAAGAAAATTATGTTATCTGCACTGTCGTGAGTGAGGACAACTCACAGTTGTCCAAGGAGCACGCATGCCATTAATAATCGTTACGATACCAGTTAAAAGTGCTGCTGTACTTTGTAACACGAAGGTTACTCGATTGAAGCAGGGCTGAAGATGACGAAGTGTATCGTCGACCTAATTAACGGTGATTGGTATTGTTTTATTGGATATTGATCAGCCGTAGTCCCATATGCCAGACAGAAGATGGAGTTACATTTATTTTCTTCTCTGTTTCTCTGTTAATTATTCTTGTAGTAACTTGGCTGTGTAATCTGTAAATCATTTTCTGCGACGATATTTGCACTTGTCGGCTTTTGCTATGTTTGGAACTGTGTGGATAACGTCTCTTCGAAAGTTTGATGGTACCCGTATATCGGTAGTCTCATGCACTCTTCACATCAAGACGGATAGATGTTGTGTTGCCACATCCCCCAATGATTTTAGAAATTCTGATGCAATGTTTCCTATTCCTTTTGCCTTATTTGATCTTAAATCGTGCAAAGCTCTTTTAATTTCTAATAGTGAATCAACTACCTCTACATGGTCAAAGGCAAAGTTAAACGAGGTTAAGTCCTTTCGGCGATTCTTTGGCGTCTCCAAGTGGGACAGTGTTATTGTGCTTGTTCCAAACAGCCGACTGGCAAGTACACACACACACACACACACACACACACACACACACACACACACACGCACGCACGCACTACCTCGGTGGAAGGTCACATTAGGACCTGGTTCGCGTCCTACACAATTTACGGTCTTCGGCAGTGACTTGTAAGGAAGTAGCTTGGTGAGTTTATGGCGGCCGGGGTAGCATTTGAAACATCAAATGCTTGCATAGGGACTCGCACCGTCTATCCGTAATGGAGCAAGCGCGCATGCAACTAGAGGTCGCCCGCGTAAGCGCCGCGCACGATGCATCGGGCGGTGGTGTGAGACAGTTTGTGAGGACAGTTAGCGAACGGAGGCGGACCTCCCAAACAAGGGGCGTGGCGCACCTGCCGGCCGGCCAGCGCTTAGGGTGGCGCACTTCAGCCCCCGTAATTACAGGGGCGGCCGGTTGCGGCGCAATTAACGCGGGATCCCTCCTGTAATCACACGCGCGGAGGACGGCTAGCGTATTCATGAGAGGCGACGCAGCATTCACAACAGCACCAGCAGCTGGAGCTGGAGGTGGCTCACCGCGCTCTCTGCCGCTCCACAGCCCCAGGGCCAGGCTGCAGGAAACACGCCTCCTAGAGCCCTTCGGCGGCGGTTAAGCAGTGGTAGACAGTCCACAACAGTGTTCGTGGATCTGAGAAGAAGGCTGAGTATCACTAAGAAATACACTGTCGGGAAAAAATAAGTATACCTTCTGAGACGACGTCGATTTTGATCGGATGACGGCGTATACCGCTTGGAGAATAGTAGCTGTACTAATAATGGCTTCGACATGTTCCGCCAACGGATAGCGTAGTGACATAACTACCAGAGGGCCTCATGTCTCTACTTTTTAACATGGTATGCTCACATCCAGAAGGCGCAATGTTGTGCAAATGTGTGAAGAAAGCAGGCAACCGTGTTACGAAGACTCCTCCTTGCTTCCTACAGTCAACTGTTTGAAAGGGGTCAAATTTTGACCTTTCGAGTGGCGGGATGTTCCTTTCGGAGAACTGCCACATAACTTGGACGTGCTCAAATTTGTAATAATGTTACTGCACCCCTTCTCCATAACAATAAATTCGTTGTAACTCTCTTGAAACGGTAGGAGATTTTTTGATGATCAATTTGTTGGAGAATTACATTCCAAGGATAGCCAACACACTCGGAAATAAAAAAATCCTAACGTGCAATATAGGGGATATAAAGATCTAAAAAATATGCAGAAAAGTGGGTGACAGAAAAATGGGCGTAGCACATAAACACACGTGGTAGGAAAATCCTCTTGAAATGCTGGTAAAATTTTTTTCAGCAAAATCCTTTTCAGAATAGTTAAATAAAACCTTAATGTATCGAAATATGATGAAAACCGAAAATCGATTTTTTTAGACCTGAACAACAGTGAAGTCATCTTAACAGTACTTGGTTATTTTGAATTCAAGTGCACCAGCGGAATTTTGTACCTTGTTGCCGTTAGCGTTCCGGTTACCTGCCCTGGCGGTTGACGTAAATTCATGCAGTGTATTTCCTCATCGTGTTGTCACTGTTCATCACGGTGTTTAGTTCGACAACTCAATGTATTATGGTTTGTGGACGACAATACCTTCTACGTTGTTCTATTGAACTCTCTGTTGTGTGCGGGTCAGGATGAAGAGGAAGCTATCTTGTTGGTGGGTCTGTTGCCTGTCTGTCGGTTGGGTTGTCGTCGGATCGGGAAAGATTGGCCGACTGCCTGTGTCCCGTAAGAGAGCGTTAGTGTTTGAATTACTGGCCTGCCCTTGGAAACGTCTGAGCTCCATGGAGTGTACTGCCTTTTCATATGTGTTCTTCTTGTTTATATTTGTATGGATTCTAGCCCATTTTTAAATTAAGGTTGTTTTTCCCTTAAGGCGTAAGACTGGGCCTTCATCCTGACTTCATGAAATGTTTTAAGGTAAGGCCTTTGGCTTTTTAAAAATTTATTTTGATTTGAGTCCTAAGTGATGCGTCTTCAGCCGTTTTGTTAAAGGTTGTTTTGCTCATAAGTTGTGAGATGGTTTGGCCTTCAGCCTAATTGAAAGAACTGATAAACATTAGCTACGCTCAGGGACAACATTTTAATCGAAGTCATTTGTTTTGCAGTCGGATAGCATAAGTAAATATCATTGGAAACGGACTGTTTTCTGCAGACGGACTGGATTTTCTGTCCTGTAGTATGAGATACAAACATTTTAGATCAAATTTAAATTTCCACATAGTTCTGTTGCCCCTACAGAAATTTACTCATTTCGGTATCAAAATACGTTTTACACGTTTATCAGATATCAATCTGTCACAGATATAAGTTGAAGTAGTACAAGAAACATTCAGATGTTGTTAGGTCCGTTCTTTCTCCGTTCTTGCAACAGCAAGTAGATGTGTTGTTGGAACAGGATAACCGTAGCCGTGAAACGACGCGTGCTATGCAAGACGTGCAGCACATTCTGTGCCCAACACGATCTCCAGATTTATATCAGGTCGAACACGAGTGGAATAAGATGGCATCTCTTACAGAACTATGTGAACAGATCGAGCAGGTAGACAAACCGTATGCCAGACAGTACTCGCCGTGTGTACGATCGACTGCATTGCCGCCTGTGGAGTCGGCACCATATATTACTGTGGGTGCTTAAGCATGGGTCGATATCTGGTACCTCAGAATCGATTTCTTAAATGTAATCATTTCATGTACATCATAAGCTCTGTAGCAACAAGAAAACTCTGACTCTCTTAGACATTGTTCTATTTCGGCAGTGTAGAATTCAATGACGGGAAACTACTTCTCTTCAATTGCATTTGTCCTACTTCTATACAGGGTCGTTATGATTATTGTGGATTTGGCATGTCCGGAAGCGCTTCCTGTCACTACCGTAATACCCTCCAGGAAGAAACATTTGTACCCCAAGCGTTTGCTTGCAACGTTCTCCACGTGCTAACTGAAGGCAAAAGTTGCGAGTTCGAGTCTAGGTTACACTGCTTGCATAATTAAACAGCGTATATGCGACGCCTTGCTAAACCCGCAGGACAGGACAAGTAGTAGGTTTGGTGTCACTTGCTAGGTGGTAGCCTTTAAATCGGCCACGGTCCGTTAGTATACGTCGGGCCCGCGTGTCACCACTATCAGTGATTGCAGACAGAGCACCGCCACACGGCAGGTCTAGAGAGACTCCCTAGCACTCGCCCTAGTTGTAGAGCCGACTTAGCTAACGATGGTTCACAGACTTCTACGCTCTCATTTGCAGAGACGACAGTTTAGGGTAGCCTTCTGCTATGTCATTTGCTACGACCTAGCAAGGCGCCATATTTATTTACTATAACTACTTCAAGAAGACCTCACGTCAGGGTAGTTCTTCCCTCCTCGCGCCAGGTTGCGTGAGCTAAAACGCGTGCATTTCGGCCTCCACTCGTAACACGGTGTTGGCTCTTTTGCTAACACAAAAGTAGGAAATGTGGCAGGGGGGCCAGAATGAGCGGCTGTCAGCTACACTCCAAACATAACCCTTTATTTAGTTGTCCAAATGTTATAGCACAGCTTATAAGCTTGAATATCGACAGAGAGGTCTTTAATTCTAAAACGGCTTGTATATATATGAGACAGAAATCTGTAGTTAACCTTAAATAGTATTTAAGGCCAAACGATGTAAGACTTGACTAGTCGACTAGTCAGAAAGATTAAGTTTTTTAAAAGTGGCTGTAGGCTGATAAATCTTAAATCAACATAAATAAAATAAGCTTTCAATAGGCAGAAGGCCCAGGCTTTATGGTCAATAAGAAACCTTACTCCAAAACGGCTGAAGTTCTTTGTTAAAAAAACTGCAACCAATTTTCCAAGGCCGGTGGCCCAAAGCTTTTAACCTTAAATAGTATTAAGGGTAACTCATATACGACTTGATAGCTAAGAATCCGAATTTTAAAGCGACTGAAGGCCCACCATTTTAACAACAATACAACTATGATAAATTTTCAACAAGCAGAAGGCCCAAGCTTTATCTTCAGACAATGTAACACGTGCCATCTTTAGAAAAAATTTACTTTTCAAACGGCTTAAGACCTTTGATTTTAAAAACACATTTACAAGCATACAAATTCCCACCATCTGCTATGAACCATTAAAAATACACAATTAAACGCCAACAATAAAGGCACTATAGGCGACGGCGCTCATAAGTTTCCAGAGGGCTCGGTCTGGCTTGAAATCTTAACGTTCGCAAAAGTGAGACAAAACGTTGCCCCAACTACACTCGATCCGCCGGCAACACAACCAAGAGACAGTCAGGGAACCCACCGACAAGACGACTTGCTAACCACCAACCAGTATACGAGAATTATAAAGCCAAAATGTTACAGACATAACCACCCACAACCAAAAATACTCTAAGCTATCAAAAACTACATACCGTGTTGGACAGGGACAACAGGTGAGGAAATGACACTGACTGAATTTACGTCGGCTACCAGGGCAGGTAACCGGAACACTAAAGGCCACAAGGCAAAAAATTCTGCTGGTGCACATGAATTTCAAATCGACAAATGTAGTTGATTCCATCACACGGCGGCTACATCTTCACCAACTCGAACACTCGCTGTTGCTCCCAGGAATACCGCCAACGAAACGGACAACGTGAACAGATGTGGCTTCGTTAATAAAATTACCAAACTATCATTCCCTGGGTCGATGAGCCACGAACCTCGTAGCACTCGGAAAAGCCCCCACATGCTCCGACACTGCTTAAAGACCGTCTGTGGGTCCGCCTGAGTGCACTGCGTGGAGACGTGGTTGCTGATCCGCTGCTGCGACCGACTCACTGACAGTACGCCATCAACATTTAAAATAAGTTTTCAGTGGAAATAACACCAACTAATCATGCAGTTTGACGAACACTTGCAAGAACACTTGATAGACACTAAGCAGTGGCTGTGCAATCACGAAGACAAATCGGGAGTTGATTCACACACACAGCCGACCCATAAGCGATCAGCGAGCCAATTCACGTCGTATGGTAGGACGACTGACCGACGATCCACGATGACCGTCCCCAGCTCAAGTGATGTAAGGCGGCAACGGTCGGGAGAGCCATGGACATGCGGGCCTCACAGCTGCTCCAACCCGACTGAGCTAGTGCCGCGTTCCAACTCCCCAACTGGCAGGTCCGAACTGCACTCCTGGCATGTTCCAACTGACCTCTATGACAGATGACAATTGGGAAGTAATAGCAATGTGTTGTTTACATAGATCCGCGTAGTCAGCGCATACACAACTTTCCTACTAGAGCGTGACCCGCTAAGCACAACAGCGCAGGCCCAGCGCTCGTCCGTCTCCGCACTACGAGATGGCGCTGCCATAGAGATGGACCAAATTCTGCAACCGCCTATCAACGTATTAATGTGTAACGCAGCCAATGAGATTGCTGCTAACGTAGAACCTTTTCTCCTCGTGGATCACAATTGCGCAGTGATACATGAACGTGCTAGGTATTATAACGACTGTACAGACCTCCTATCAGTCAGTCTGCATCAGTCTGTACCAGACTGCATTAGTCTGCACCCATCAGTATCAGTCTATAGTCAAGTTTGAGTCTGCGCCTAATAAGATTACCATATTCCTGTACATAGACATGAAGATAAATGTATAGACACTTTTGTTAAGTATCAGAGATATATGTGAGAATAAGACTAACGTTCCAACACCAAAGTAACTTCAGATTTTCAATTTTAAATAGCATCTAGAACCAAGTTAAGTATTTTTATGCTTGTTTTCATTTTAATAAATGTGTGTGAAATATAATCAAGTTCTGTTTAAAGTTGGTCACCGTCAATCTGCTACTCTAAATGTGCAAGTGGCATTTCTATCGTCTGACCTAACGGCAGAAGATAAACTCGCCACGATAAGACCACGAGACATGTTTCTGACACTCGCCTACTTCGTTAGAGTTACAAGTCAAATAATCTGATGGTGTGTGTACTGTAGGGCTAACAGTATGCACACTACACAGTGCAGCAAAGATAACACATGAGGTTCAGTATACATTCGAAGACTGGCTACCGATTAGTGGTTAACTTTATTTGACTGTTTTATGGCAGTAATTTCACCAGTTTCTGATTTCGTTTTGTGCCTCAGTTACCTTTCAATGCCAATTGTACAGAACACTGCTAAGCTCTTGTTGTCTGTTTAGTTTCCACAGTATCTGTATTCAACTGTGAGTGTGGGGGGACTTGCCCACTCGTCCCTTACAGGGTGCCTATCGCTTTTTAGTACAAACAGTAATGTTCTTCGCAATAGACTACGTGCTATGGATATGGAGCACTAAAAAGGGTTCTGCGAGTGCCGGTCTACACCTGTGCTAATCCTCCGAATACTGTCCGAATACTGAGCGTATACTGAGGTGCCGAGGGTGGCAGGAGCGGCGCTTATATTCTCCTTTTGTAGAGGCCGCTCCTGTCGTGGTGCTGTCATAATCAGAATGCCCCTGGCTGACCCCGCCTCACCAACTTCACTTCTCTTGCGTTCTTCGTCTTCGTTCCGGCGCTTGTGGTTAGGCCAGAATATTCGTCTCATCTTTCCCTTCTCCCCGCCCCCGGTCGTGCAGGGAGTGTGACCACGGCGAGGGATGCAGGCTGGAAGCAGTTGTGGCGGCAGGGGACGTCAAGCTTCCGACCATACCCTGCCATCTGGCCTGCGCTCTGGCGGAAACGTCCCCTGAAAACGACCAGAAGGGTACGCGTCCAACTCCTGCTGCCATAAACCAGATGATGAAGGTGGCGACTGCTGCGGTGTGGGCGGGTCCAGCTCCATCGCTAAGAGGAGAGGAGGCGGAGGAGGCGAAGGCTCCGTCTCCATAGAGCCGTTCCGCGGTGTCGTGAGAACATCCTCTGGCGGCTGCTGTGGCCGAGCTCTCCTCTGTATCCGTGAACATGGGGAAAGAGTGACTGAAATATCATCCTGTATATGGCAGAGGCGGCACTGAAAACCACCTCGAACCGAAAGAAGATAAATGCAAGCGCCAAGTTGACTCGCGTCTCACCTACCGTCTGCCGCCGCTAAAATCCCTGTAACCCTATAAAACACAATATCACACGGCGCGAAGTGAGCTGAGTAGGGCGGAGCAGAGTCTGATGGCGAAGCAATTAAGTTGGCGATGGTCCATCTCGTGGATATCAACGATATGAGGCGAGAAACAGTTGCAATGCTTGATCCCTGAAGTGTGCGGCGTGAAGTTTGCATATCTGCTGCTTGAATAATCTGACGAAACGTTCCGGTTCGCCGTTCGTCTGTGGAAGGAACGGTGCACTAGTTGGATACTGTATGGCATGGCGTTCACAGAATGGTACGACGTGACGTTGTCGAGTACATTGGCACATCAAAAGGAAGCTTCCTTTACGAGTCAACCACAATCAGCCAACGAGTGTTCCGAAAAGGTCCCTCAACGACTATGTGCGCACGTTGCCATGGCGATTGCGACGTAGATAGAGCGGACTAATATTCCGTACATGCGTGACCCGGCGACGTCATCTGTTCCATTTTGGTGTCCATACCCTGCCAAGTACAGTGTCGACGCGCTAACTGTTTCGAACAAACAATCCCCCAGCCTCGTTAGTGAAGTAACTGCAGCACTTCTTTTTGAAGAGCTTTAGGGATGAACGCTCGAGACTGAAAACTGTCAATTTGTTCAAGTATTATGCATTTCTGTACGGTGAAGCTATGTCGACGGGCAAAGTATCGTCGCACTATTAAGTTCTTTATGCAATTCAATGAGTGGGGCCAAGATGTACGATTTTTTTTGTTTGTTTGTCGTCAGCCTTCTGACTAATTTAATGCGGCCGGCCACAAATTCCTCTCCTGTGCTAACCTCTTCATCCCAGAGTAGCACTTGCAACTTACGTCATCAATTATTTGCTGGATGTATTCCAATCTCAGTCTTCCTTTACGGTTTTTGCTCTCTGCCGTTGCCTCTAGTACCATGGAAGTCATTCCCTTGTGTCTTAACAGATGTCCTATCATTCTGTCCCTTCTCCTTATCAGTGTTTTCCACATGTTCATTTCCTCTCAGATTCTGCCCAAAACCTCCTCATTCCTTATCTAGTCAGTCCAACCAACTTTCAACATTCGTCTATAGCACCACATCTCAAATGCATCGATTCACTACCATATAATGCTGTACTCCAGACCTATATTCTCAGAAATTTCATCCTCAAATTGAGGCCTATATTTGATACTAGTAGACTTCTCGTGGCCAGGAATGCCCTTTTTGCCATTGCTAGTCTGCTTTTGATGCCCTTCTTGCTTCATCCGTCATTGGTTATTTTACTGCCTAGGTAGCAGGATTTCTTAACTTCATCTAGTTCGTGACCATCAGTCCTGATGTTCAGTTTCTCGCTGTTCTCGTTGATATTATTACTTCTTATTACCTTCTTCTTTCTTCGATTTACTCTCAATCCATACTCTGTATTGATTAGACCGTTCATTCTGTTCAGTAGATCACATAACTCTTCTCCACATTCACTCAAGATAGCAATGTCATCAGCAAATCGTATCATTGATAACATTTCACCGCCGGCCGGAGTGGCCATGCGGTTCTGGGCGCCACAGTCTGGAGCCAAGCGACCGCTACGGTCGCAGGTTCGAATCCTGACTTGGGCATGGATGTGTATGATGTCCTTAGGTTAGTTAGGTTTAATTAGTTCTAAGTTCTAGGCGACTGATGACCTCAGAAGTTAAGTTGTATAGTGCTCAGAGCCATTTGAACCATTTGGAACCATAACCTTTCACCGTCATTTTAATTCCACTCCCGAACCTTTCTTTTATCCGTCATTGCTTCCTCGAGGTATAGATTCAACTGTAGGGGCGAAAGGCTACATCCTTGTCTTTCATCCTTTTTAGTACTAGCACTTCGCTCTTGGTCGTCCACTGTTATTAATCCCTCTTGGCTGTTGCACATACCGTATATGACCCGTCTCTCCCTATAGCTTACCCCTATTTTTTTTTCAGAATTTAAAATCATCTTGCACCATTTTACATTGCCGAACGAATCCTATGAACGAGTCTTGATTCCATTATTAAACGCACCGTCAGAATTGCCTCTCTCGTGCCTTTAGCTGTGCCAAAGCCAAACTGGTAGTCATCTAGGGCAACCTCAGTTTTCTTTTCCATTCTCCTCTATATTATTCTTGTAAGCAACTTGGATGCATGAGCTGTTAAGCTGATTGTGCGGTTATTCTCGCCGTTGTCAGCTCTTACCGTCTTCGGAATTGTGTGGATGATGCTTCTCCGAAAGTCAGATGGTATGTCGCCAGACTCATATATTCTACACACCAACGTGAATAGTCGTTTTGTTGCCACTTCCCCCAATTATTTTAGAAATTCTGATGGAATGATTCCTTCCGCTTTATTTGATCTTAGGTCCTCCAAAGTACTTTTAAATTCTGATGCTATTACTGGATCGCCTATCTCTTCTAAATCGACTCCTGTTTCTTCTTCTATCACAACAGACTAATATTCCCGCTCATGGAGACTCTCAGTTTATTCTTTCCACCTATCCACTCTCTCCTCAGCATTTAATAGTGGAATTCCCGTTGAACTCTTAATTATCTCATCATTGCTTTTAATGGCACCGAAAGTAGCTTTGACTTTAGTTTATCCTGAGTCTGCCCTTCCAACGATCATTTCTTTTCCGATGTCTTTACATTTTCCCTCCAGTCATTTCGTCTGACCTTCCCTGCACTTCCTATTTATTTCTGTATTCCTTAGTTTCCCGGAACATTTTTGCTCTTAATCCTTTCATCGATCAGTTCTTCTGTCACCCATGGTTTCTTTGCAGTTACCTTCTTTTTACCTATGATTTCCTTCCGAACTTCTGTGATGGCCCTTTTCAGAGATGTCCATTCCTCTACAACTGTACTGCCTACTGAGCTACTCCTTATTGCTGTATCTACAGCCTTAGAGAACTTCAACTGTACCTCGCCATACCTTAGTACTTCCGTACCCGACATCCTTGCGTATTGACTCTTCCTGACCAATGTTTTAAACTTCAGCCTACACTTCATCACTACTATATTGTGAAATGAGTGTATAACTGCTCCTGGGTACACCTTACAATCCAGTATCTGATTTCGGAATCTCTGTCTGATCATGATGTAATCTAATTGAAATCTTCCGTATCACCCGGTATGTTCCAAGTATACCTCCTCCTCTTGTGATTCTTGAACAGAGTATTCGCTGTTACTAGCTGTAACTTGTTACAGAAGTCAATTGGTCTTTCTCCTCTCTCATTCTTTGTCCCAAGCTCATATTTTCCTGTAAGCTTTTCTTGTACCCCTTCACCTACAACTGCATTCCAGTTCCGCATGACTATTAGATTTTCATCCCCGTTTACATACTGTATTACCCTTTCAATATCCTCATACATTTTCTCAATCTCTTCGTCTTCAGCTAACGACGTCGGCATGTATACCTGAAATACCGTTGTCGGTGTTGGTTTGCTGTCGATTCTGGTAGGAACAACTCTGACAAAGAACTGTCTACAGTAACACACTGTATGCCCTACTTTCCTATTCGTAACGAATCCTGTTTCCGTTATACTATTTTCTGCAGATGTTGACATTACCTTATACTCATCTGACCAGAAATCCTTGTCTTCTTTCCACTTCAGTTCGCTGACCCCTACTATATCTGGGTTGAGCATTTGCATTTCCCTTCTAAGATTTTCTATTTTACGTACCACCTTAAAGCTTCTGAGATTCCACACCCCGACTCGTATAAAATCATCCTTTCCTTGATTATTCAATCTTTTTCTCGTGGTAACCTCCCCCCCCCCCCCTTAGCAGTCCCCTCCAGGAGATCCGAATGGGGGATTTTGTAGCTAAATGATAAGGGATCTAACGTTCTATATATTCGCAGCGCATTACACTTGTCTACATTAAGATTCAATTGCCATTCCCTGCACCGTGCGCCAATTCGCTGCATACTATCCTGAATTTCAGTATAATTTTCCATTGTTACAACCTCTCGGTACACCACAGCATCATCTGCAAAAATCCTCAGTGAATTTCCGATGTCATCCACCAGGTCATTTATCTATATTTTGAATAGCAACGGTCCTATGACACTCCCCTGCGGCGCATCTGAAATCACTCTTACTTCGGAAGACTTCTCTCCATTGAGAATGACATGCTGCGTTCTGTTATCTAGGAACTCCTCAATCCAATGACACAATTGGTATGATAGTCCGTATGCTCTTACTTTGTTCATTAAACGACTGTGGGGAACTGTATCGAACGCCTTGCGGAAGTCAAGAAACACGGCATCTACCTGTGAACCCGTAGCTATGGCCCTCTGAGTCTGGTGGACGAATAGCGCGAGCTGGGTTTCACACGACCGTCTTCTTCGAAACACTTGCTAACTCCTACAGAGTAGATTTCTAGTCTCCAGAAAAGTCATTATACTCGAACATAATACGTGTTCCTAAATTCTACAACTGATAGACGTTAGAGATATAGTTCCGTAGCTCTGCACATCTGTTCGACGTCCCTTCTTGAAAACGGGGATGACCTGTGCCCTTTTCCCATCCTTTGGAACGCTTCTCTCTCCTAGAGACCTACGGTACTCCGCTGCAGGAAGGGGGGCAAGTTCCTTCGCCTTTCCTCTTTTGTGCGATTTTAATTGTTTCTCTATCCCTCTGTCGTCTATTTCGATATCTACCATTTTGTCAACTGTGCGACAATCTAGAGAAGGAAGCACAGTGCAGTCTTCCTCAGTGAAACAGCTTTGGAAAAAGACATTTAGTATTTCTGCCTTTAGTCTTTCATCCTCTGTTCCGTAGCATTTTGGCCACAGAGTCTCTGGTCATTTTGTTTTGATCCACCTACCGCTTTGACATAGTACCAAAATTTCTTAGGATTTTGTGCCAAGTCAGTACATAGAACTTTACTTTCGAATTCATTGAAAGCCTCTCGCATAGCCCTCCTCACACTACATTTCGCTTCGCGTAATTTTTGTTTGTCTGCAAGGCTTTGGCTATGTTTATGTTTGCTGTGAAGTTCCCTTTGCATCCGCAGCAGTTTTCTGACTCGGTTGTTGTACCACGGTGGCTCTTTTCCATCTATTACGATTTTGCTTGGCACATACTCATCTAATGCATATTGTACGATGGTTTTGAACTTTGTCCACTGATACTCAACACTATCTATACTTGAGACAAAACTTTTGTGTTGAGCCGTCAGGTACTCTTTAATCTGCTTTTTGTCACTTTTGCTAAACAGAAAAATCTTCCTACCTTTTTTAATATTTCTATTTACGGCTGAAATCATTGATGCAGTAACCACTTTATGATCGCTGATTCCCTGTTTTGCATTAACTGTTTCAAATAGTTCGGGTCTTTTTGTCACCAGAAGGTCCAATATGTTATATCCGGCAAATTAAAATCTCCACCCAGAACTATAACATGGTGGGGAAATCTACTCGAAATATTTTCCAAATATAGAGACATCCAATTACCATGTCTGAGCCTGCTTTAACTGTGACCTTCACCCAAATCATTTCACAATTCGAATCTCCGTCAATTTCCTTCGATGCTATTGCACTTCTTATCGCTATAAACACGCCTCCCCCTTCACTGTCCAGCCTGTCTCTGCGGTATACATTCCAATCTGAGTTTAGGATTTCATTACTGTTTACATGTGGTTTCAGCCAACTTTCTGTCCCTAGTACTATATGGACGTTGTGACTGTTTACTAATGAGAGCAGTTCTGGGACCTTTCTACAGACGCTCCTGCAGTTTACTATAAGCACATTAATATTGTTATTCCTTGTTGCATTTTGCCTACTGCCTTGCCGCGTCTCAGGAGGCGTCTTGTCAGGCCTAGGGAGGGAATTCTCTAACCTAAAACACCCACATGTGCACTGCACACGTACTCCGATACCCTTGTAGCCGCTTCCTGCTTGTAGTGTACGCCTGACCTATTCAGGGGGACCCTACATTTCTCCACCCGATAGCGGAGGTCGAGAAATTTGCACCCCAACTCTCCGAAGAATCGTCTGAGCCTCTGGTTTAAGCCTTCCACTCGGCTCCAAACCAGAGGACCGCGATCGGTTCTGGGAACGATACTACAAATAGTTAGCTCTGATTCCACCCCGCGAGTGAGGCTTTCCGCCTTCACCAACTCCGCCAACCGCCTGTACGAACTGTGGATGACCTCTGAACCAAGATGGCAGGACTCATTGGTGCCGACATGAGCAACAATTTGCAGTCGGGTGCACCCAGTGCTCTCTATCGCCGCCGGTAGGGCCTCCTCCACATCTCGGATGAGACCCCCCGGCAAGCAGACTGAGTGAACACTGGCCTTCTTCCCCGACCTTTCCGCTATTTCCCTAAGGGGCTCCATCACCCGCCTAACGTTGGAGCTCCCAATAACTAATAAACCCCTCCCCCCGTGTGCCTGCTCGGACCTTGCTGAAGGAGCAGCCACATGTCCACTCACAGGCAGAGCGGGCGATGCCACACGGCCAGCCTCCACATTGACCCTCCGCTTCGTGCGCCGCGAACGCCGCTGAACCTGCCACTCCCCTTGGGGAGAGGGTGGCCCAACCGCGCCCGGTACCCGCGAAGATGTCTCGACAGCAGGGACAGTGGGTGAAGCATGTAACACCTGCGGTGTACCTTGCGACCCACCAGACTCCCCACTGCCGCTACATTCCGAGGCAGCAGCCTGAAGACGGCTGACCGCGGCCATCAACAAGCTCAGCTGTTCGCGAAGAGTGGCCAGCTCCTCCTGCGTCCGTACACAGCAGTCACACATCCTATCCATCCTAAGGAATCAATTTACTGAAGAGACTTAATGAACTTTTAACTATACTGCTAATTCACTAACGGCGGCTGATTATTGACTAAACTGTGATTGCTAACCACTTCTTGTCGGAAACAATGAAAATAGCACTACCTGTCTCTGACTGTATTGAAAACAAACACTAGCACTACTAGCACTATGGCTTACTAAAGGGACTCTCTCTGACTGTATTCAAAACAAACACGAAATCTATGGAACACTATTACTAGCACTCGACAATTGAAGCTTCCTAAAAGCAAAAACACACCGAAGAAGAAGTGACAAGTAAGAAAAATACAGTTAATACTTAAATTAAGGTAGCTCGCTGCACAGCAGACGTGAAGCAGACGGCGGTTAGGGCGACACTGACACTACTGGCACTAGAAAGCTTGTTAGACTGGCGCTTCACTGAAGAAATGACACTTTCTAGGTTTGGAAAAGCTTTTTGCAGATTTTTAATATACTGTGTTAATGCTACGGGCGTTGTGACTCAATTTTTGTGAGTGGGCCGAATTCTTATGTTTGTTCCGTTGCAACATACGGATTGCACAGGTACTTTACTACCAGAAGCGTAACACTGAGCTCGTCAGGAGGGACAGTCTTGGCGTTTGTGCAATGAGTAACACTGAGGGCAAGACTTAATTCTGTTCGCCTGTATAACCACCTGGTTAGTGAACTGCTTACATGGCGTGGGAATTTGTTTCTTCGGCGTGGCTAGCGCGAGCCACTGTTGCAGAATGGGTCAATCGGAAGCAAGGGTCTCAACCCAGCAAATGGCTGGCTGCTCAAGTGTATGAGCCGAAAAGGCACCGGAATCGTACTGATCTGGTATTTCCACTACCTGCTGAAACGATGGATCGGACTGTATCAAAATTTGTTCCCTGACTTTGACATCAGGTACATTCTACACAATTGCATCACGCAACATAACATCTGTACAGAAAGCAATGCAAGCGCATTTGAATTTGCATATCGTTGTCATTCCCCGCAAATCTCTTAGCCACTCGTGATAAGTTTGTTTTGACCGCTTTTTGCAATTAATGAAACGATACCTAGTGAGCCGTGGTAAAATTTGCTGTTTTGAAGAGCGCACCGCAGGGCGTAGTGTAAAGCAGTCTCTCTCCGTTTCTGGCGGTGGCACCGCTGTGGCAGTCGCAGCTTTGGTGTCTCCCTCTGCTGTGACAGGGAAAAAGTTGCCCGCTCACGTGCTTTTAAGGGGCGCTATGAGATCGGCAGTGGCAGTCTGTCAGCCTCGGCGAGTCTGATCAGTTGGTCAGCCGGGTCAGTGTGGGGCAGTCAGTGTCTGTTTGTCATCTGGAGTGCTAGTATGTGTTAGGCCGTCAGTCTCCTCCAGTTTGCTCAGGCAATGGTCATTGGCGGTTGGATCGATCGGTTGGTCGGTCGCGGACTGGGATACAAGATAACTTGTCCGTCTTGAGCGTCGGCGCGTGTGAGATCGCCACGCCAGTCCAGCAGGCAGCGCCGTATAGCGATGGGCAGTGGATTCGCGGCCGACACAAGAGCAACAGGAGCCAAGCCACGACATCGGCCTGGCCGGCGCGAGCTGCGACGCCGTGAGATGGAAGATCGGCGCGCCTTCCTGCGTCCGTTGAAGCGGCTGGCAGCGAACGGTTCGGGAGAACGTTTTGGGCGTTCTGCACCAGGTCTTCGCCAGACATCGCAGTTTATTAAGGGGTAAGTGATTCGTGATATGTTGTTTCATTTTCTTGTTAAATTCTACTTCTTTTCTTGATCAGTCTCTCGTCCCCAGCTTGCTCGTCTGTCCCCCGTCCGTATTTGTTAGGTAGTTAGTTTCTGTCGGTCTGTCTGTCTGTCTGTCGTACGATAATAGCTGCCTCTGTCATGTTTGTCGGATTCGGTGTTCACGAATCTATTGCTTAAGGTGTAAAGGCCGAATTCCTGAAATATGTTTTTATCTTGCCTTGCGAGGTGGTATATGTGTATTGTAGAGCATGTTGGTAAATTTTATGTAAAGTTGTATTTCATGGATTTTATTTAAATGGTCCTTTTAGTATATAAAGTTGCCACCCTTCCACCGTAAGACTTCTTTTAAAAACAAGTTGCGCCTTCGGTGGTAAATAATTTTTAATGTGAGCGTTTTGTACCATGTTCATCTCTCTTACGGGAGTGCATAGTTTATGTGTTGGTGTGAGTTGTTAAAATTTTTAATTTAATGTAATCTGGTGTGTTGCAGATTTGCACCGTGGTGAGTGGTCGTGACTACGGCCATGTTAAAAGGGAGCTGCAAGGTTCTCAACCCGAAAGCTTAAACTATATAAAGAAAGTTATTTCTGCCTCTGAATAAATTGTAACTTGATATTTACAGGGTGCTTTCTGATTATAAGTTTTAAATCTGTTAAAAAAACTTTTGGGAATAAAATTTCTATTTACTGAAAAAAAACTTAATTTGTGTCATCAGTTACCCATTGGCAACTACTTCCACGCTCACAGAGTGTGATTAAATGTTTTGATGTTCTCGATGAATCGCTAGTTAATAAAGGAAATTCTTAAGGAAAGGTTTTGAAAGAAAGTTCTCGATTCACCTACCTGCTACCACATTAACTTATTCGTTATAAGAGTTAGTAAATGACCGTACTGCCTGTTCATATCTAGTGTCACTCAGAGTGGCGTCAGGAAAAAGTTTTTTTAGGAGCCTAAACATTGCACTTAGTACCTGGTATATTGTGATTGATGACGAGAGCTTCAAATTGTGAGAACCACTAGAGCCATTCTTCTTCTAGTTCACAAAACTGTCGAAAAGGTAGTATGGCAGCTGTAGCAGGCGGAGCCTGTTCCATAGGGTGCGCATCGTTGCCCAGTAGCTGCAGCACCGTGTTGAGTAACGTGGAGACTTGTCGAATCTGGAACTAAAACATCTGCATTAGCTGCGTGGCATCTAACACTTGCAGCTGTGGTGCCTGAGCACAGGAGGAGGGAGGGGGCGGAGCAGGTGGAGTGGGAATGTTGGAAGACACAAATGCTGAAAACAGACAATGCAAGCAAGTAAAATTAGGACACAATCAAAGAAAATTTCTGCAGCGACCACCTGAAAACACTAATTAGCAGAAGCGACAAAAAACTAGTAAAGCAAAGAAAAGCTCCATTAAAGTAAAGACAAAGAGAGAATTAAGGTGCCAGAGCAAAATAAATGAAAATTCCGTGGCTGACAGGCACTGAGTTCTGTTGATACTCCACCAAATGTGGGGCTCTTACCCACACGTCGCTTACAAGGTGCCTCAGGAATGCTATACAAAAATTCAAGGAAAATCACATTAACAGTTTTTATTACAAATAAAAAGATCGAGAATACTTAACTTTGAAAGTACAACAAGTGTCACAAGCGATGGCGACGTGCAAAGAGTATTGTCCTTTAATGTAGACAATGTCCATAGAAGCGATGGATATGGATAACTAATAAGTGTTCTGCGAGTGCCGGTCTACACCTGTGCTAATACTCCGAATACTGAACGGCCGCGGCTGGAAGGAGTGGCGCTTGTACTCTCCTCTTGTAGAGGCCGCTCCTGTCCATAGAAGCGATGGATATGGATAACTAATAAGTGTTCTGCGAGTGCCGGTCTACACCTGTGCTAATACTCCGAATACTGAACGACCGCGGCTGGAAGGAGTGGCGCTTGTACTCTCCTCTTGTAGAGGCCGCTCCTGTCCATAGAAGCGATGGATATGGATAACTAATAAGTGTTCTGCGAGTGCCGGTCTACACCTGTGCTAATACTCCGGATACTGAACGGCCGCGGCTGGAAGGAGTGGCGCTTGTACTCTCCTCTTGTAGGGGCCGCTCCTGTCCATAGAAGCGATGGATATGGATAACTAATAAGTGTTCTGCGAGTGCCGGTCTACACCTGTGCTAATACTCCGAATACTGAACGACCGCGGCTGGAAGGAGTGGCGCTTGTACTCTCCTCTTGTAGAGGCCGCCCCTGTCCATAGAAGCGATGGATATGGATAACTAATAAGTGTTCTGCGAGTACCGGTCTACACCTGTGCTAATACTCCGAATACTGAACGGCCGCGGCTGGAAGGAGTGGCGCTTGTACTCTCCTCATGTAGAGGACGCTCCTGTCCATAGAAGCGATGGATATGGATAACTAATAAGTGTTCTGCGAGAGCCGGTCTACACCTGTGCTAATACTCCGAATACTGGACGGCCGCGGCTGGAAGGAGTGGCGCTTGTACTCTCCTCTTGTAGAGGCCGCTCCTGTCCATAGAAGCGATGGATATGGATAACTAAAAAGTGTTCTGCGAGTGCCGGTCTACACCTGTGCTAATACTCCGAATACAGAACGGCCGCGGCTGGAAGGAGTGGCGCTTGTACTCTCCTCTTGTAGAGGCCGCTCCTGTCCATAGAAGCGATGGATATGGATAACTAATAAGTGTTCTGCGAGTGCCGGTCTACACCTGTGCTAATACTCCGGATACTGAACGGCCGCGGCTGGAAGGAGTGGCGCTTGTACTCTCCTCTTGTAGAGGCCGCTCCTGTCCATAGAAGCGATGGATATGGATAACTAATAAGTGTTCTGCGAGTGCCGGTCTACACCTGTGCTATTACTCCGAATACTGAACGGCCGCGGCTGGAAGGAGTGGCGCTTGTACTCTCCTCTTGTAGAGGCCGCTCCTGTCATGGTGCGGTGCTAATTAGTGCAACATTGGCCAACGTCCCTCACCGCCTTCTCTTCTCTTTCATTCTTCCTGTTCGTCCTGGCCCTTGTGGTTTCCCCAGAACAGTGAGTGGCATTCTGGTACCTTGCTTTTCTTTTCTATTTTGCTGCAAGCGAGGTCTCACGTGATTCTTTGTCTATATAAAGTTGGGCTCCAATAACAGTTCAACTGACTTGTAAGTTGCAAGTATAACGGCGCCATTTCGCTTATTCGCTTCACCAATTTGGTTCATGCATTTCTTATTATTAGATTTTATCACTGTGTGACGGATGAATGTTCCACAAAACATATCATAAGATTGTGTAAAAACTTCTTAAAATTAGTTGGAAGCAAAACTTTCGGAGTCTTAAGATTTATGTGGTTAATTAAGGTTTTTGTAAATGTATACTGAATATCGATGGACTCACTGAAGCCCATTTACATTAAAACTTGCTAGATTTTCTTAATTTTGTCTTTTATTTTAGCTGAAACCTTTTGTTCCAAAGCAAAATAAAAGCACTATAAGTGAGCCATTAAACTTGTCTGGTGATTTAGTTCTTATTAGCAATGAGTTGTCTTTATATGAAGATTACTGTAGTACCAAGTTTACTATAAAAGGGAGAAACAAAACGATTATGGGAAATAAATGTGTTGCCGTTAAACAAAAGCATCCATGTCTTAGCCATCCAGGACCTTTTTAATTTACACAGCAGAACTTATGTGACGTTTGGAAGCTAGGAGGTGAGCTACTGCAGAAAAAAGGCTATGAGGGCACGTTGTGAGTCAGTTTGAGGTAACTCAGTTGGTTCAAATGGTTCAAATAGCTCTGAGCACTATGGGACTCAACTGCTGTGGTCATCAGTCCCCTAGAACTTAGAACTACTTAAACCTATCTAAACTACGGACACCACACACATCCATGCCCGAGGCAGGATTCAAACTGCGACCGTACCAGTCGCACGGTTCCGGACTGCGCGCCTAGAACCGCGAGACAACCGCGGCCGGCAACTCAGTTGGTAGAGAACTTGGATGCGATAGGCGAAGTTCCTAGATTCGAGTACTGGTCCGATTCACAGCCCGTGTGCGCCAGGAAACTTCGTGTCATCACTCATTCCCCTACAGAGTGAAAATTCATACTGATCAAAAGATTCTAGTAATCATAGTCTCTAAAATGCGTACCTGAGGATTAGTAGCACTTCATGTTCGATACTGTTAAACACATCCCTGCAACTGAAAAAGTGCTAAAGCTCTTAATGTATATATTTTAGAGATCGTGTTTCTTAGCCAATTTTTTCGTGTTTTAACCGTACTGCATCCTCCCAAAATATGGAAAGAAAACAGCTTGCAGTAGAAGACATTTTATTCACAATATCGAAAGTAAGGGTGTACTCATAGCTGTTAAGGTAGAGCCCATGTTTGCTAGACAGTTTTGCTTACAATGATCTTTCCTGTCATATCCATTAAGTGCGGTAACCACAGACTGCTCCAAGTGTCATTCGATCGAAAGAGCCTATAATAACCGCACAGTGGCCTAGCGGTTCTAGACGCTTCAGTCTGAAACCGCGCGACCGCTACGGTCGCAGGTTCTAATCCTGCCTCGGGCATGGATGTGTGTGATGTCCTTAGGTTAGTTAGGTTTAGGTAGTTCTCAGTTCTAGAGGACTGATGACCACAGCAGTTGAGTCCCATAGTGCTCAGAGCTATTTGAACCATTTGAACCAACTGAATTACCTCAAACTGAGTCCCATGGTGCTCAGAGCCAATAACCGCAGAAAGAGGCCTTTTACCTGTTCCGCACAGCGTACACAATGATGGAAGTTATCTCATAAAGAACATTTAGGATTCCTCTGAATTATTACTCTCCTCACTGACTGCTTAACGTATCGGATGTTTCTTACTACCCATTTAAATCTATGTCATTAATAACAATTTCCATAAAAGTGTCGTTGATGTCGCTATATTTCGAGTCTTTCCCACAATAAAACAGCATACAGAGATCTCGAATTTTTTAAACGACTGAAGGATTTCGATTGCGTTCAGTAGTTAATTCTACAACATTTGTTGTGTTATACTTAGTAATATATACTGTCCTGTAAATCTGCAATGTAGGAAATAAAGTTTATATTGGAAATCAAGATAGATTTTCCACCTTCTTGTCAACGTTAATCTTTACATAAGAAAACAATGTAACAACTTCTTATGATCACTAAGGTCGTTTCGTACAATGAAGGCAGTTTGGTTAGTCGTTACTCCGTTGAAGACTTACGATTTATTCAATTCAGCCGATTATCTTAATGGTAACATTCTACTGGAGAAATCAGATGTCTATGAGGAAATTATACTCCTCTAATATATTGTGACTCAAACCTAAGCGTCACATTAATGATGTACGCTTCAGTCGGCAAAGGAAACAGCCAGCAGACAGAAAAGCTTTATTACCTAAAAAAAGTTAAAGGTGGAACCGGCAAGCTTACAACACGAAGCCAGCGCCTTCACGTCTTCTCGTGTGACGGCACTAGCGTTTCATGCCTCAGACGCGCGGGAGTTGGTGACAGGTGTATCATCTCCTGTAGACTTGCTGCAGCGCCCTCTCCGTCGACACGGCAGCCACTGCAAAGCGAGGAGAGGTTTACCTACCGAACCTGTGCTGTTTCTGGTACACCTGTGAGAACTTGCTTTATCTGCAGGGCTGCAGAGATAGCCTACGCCAGCCCGTTTAGCTTATGCGTATGTAGACCCACTGAGGATAAGGAAAGCGATTCGAAACGTTGGGTCTTTTCATTCTGTTTATGAGAACTCCTTTCTTTTGATTTATCAACAACACAAAAAGTATTCTTGCAAAATTTTCTGCTTATGCAATAGTAAGAGGCATGAATTCAATCAAATTCTACATTTTCACTTAAACGCCAACAATAGTCTATCCGCATGGTGTCCAGGGAGTCCAATATTCGGGGTTATGGCAGGAAAACTCATTTGAAGTCAAAAACTTTGTAGGGAGACATTTAATGTACATTTGCTTTTGGAGTAGCTGCGCCCACTATCAGTCTTATCCAACACCTAATCTCTTTGACGTTGTATTCTAGCCCAGTATACCTCTTTGCTCGGCATAACTTTCTGCCATTAAACGAATCCGTTGAACTCGCAGTTTAGGTGTTGCGGGCAAAGTATTGAGAGGTATCAGAGTGAGGATCGATTGAATTTGTTTGTACAGGTCCTGGCTAAAATTCCACTCCTCAACACTAATGAAGAATATGCAGATATGACGTAAGTTTACGGTTTCTGTGATAGCAGTGCATCTTCTGCTGTCACACAATACTGTGGGCGCTTTCCGACACGTTTAATTCATGATCGTAGCGTATTTACCACAGTTCTCAGCACACTTCGAATTTCCCATTTCTCTTAAGAATGGGAAGTTCAACAAGTTGCACGAGAACAGCAACACATTGTCGTAGTCATACAACGAGCACATGGAGACTTCCTGCACGTAACAATATGACACGACCACGTTATGGCGAATATGCCATGCGGATATCTTTACCCATTTCGCATACAGTTTGTCCACAATCTTCACGTAAGCGACAAGGTCATTCGCTTTGAATATTATCACCGGTTAAATGACAACCACCATTTGCTGCCATTAATACTATTCACTGATAAAGCACATTTTACACGGAATGGAATCAGCAAAGGAGGTAATAATCATAGAAGGTCGCAGGAAAATCTACTCGCTACAGAGGAAACCTGTTTCTGTTTTTCGATTAATCTTTAGTGAGGCATAATTATTATGCTGATAGCTCCAGTCATTTTAGAGCAGCCAATGACGGGACAGAATTAATGGCTTGGAAAATTCATATAGTGAACACAATGAGGAAGTTTCTCAGGTCACAAGGACTGCAATGTACTTCCAGCAAGACGGAGCCCCTCCATAACGTTGGAAAAAACATGGTTCGAATGGAACATGGTTGAAATGGCTCTGAGCCCTATGGGACTTAACATCTGAGGTCATCAGTCCCCTAGAACTTAGAACTACATAAACCTAACTAACCTAAGGGCATCAGACACATCCATGCCCGAGGCAGGATTCGAACCTGCGACTGTAGCGGTCGCGCGGTTCCGGGCTGAAGCACCTACAAGCGCTCGGCCACATCGGCCGTCCACATAACTTTGCAGACTTGTGAGGGAACATTCAAATCGCTCTTACCTTAATCGCTGGGTTGACAAAACTAACGGGCCACCAAGATCGCTATCCATTACGCCATTAGTGTTTTGTATACGGGGTTGGATGAAGTTTGAAATGTACGCCCGAAAGGTGAACAAGCGAGATCGACTAGATTGTCGCATAATGGACGCCGCTTCTCTCATTAGGGAAAGTGCAGAGGCACTCGGACAATCAACACAGATTATCTACCAAATGCCCTGAAGTTGACAATAGGACATTTGAACATTTATTGTTAACTGAACAACAGCTGTAATATGAAAACTACGATAAATGTTATCGTTGAATGTATTATAAGTATATATTTTTTTCAACTGATATTTTGTAAAACTTGTTTTGTAAAATTTACTAACTGTTGTACATGCGTAAACATAACAATGTACACAGAGCGAGGTGGCGCAGTGGTTAGCAACCTAGACTCGCATTCGGGAGGACGACGGTACAATCCCGTCTCCGGCCATCCTGATTTAGGTTTTCCGTGATTTCCCTAAATTGCTTCCGGCAAATGCCGGGATGGTTCCTTTGAAAGGGCACGGCCGATTTCCTTCCCCATCCTTCCCTCACCCGAGCTTGCGCTCCGTCTCTAATGACCTCGTTGTCGACGGGACGTTAAACACTAACCTCCTCCTCCTCCTTCTCCTCCTCCTCCTAACAATCAATTAAATAGCGCAGAATGTAAAGAAGAATATATTAAATGTGTTACATGTCTGGAACGTATTCATAATACGGCGTATATCCATGTGATTTTCCTTCTAATGATCGTTCAGGTCGTATCCCCGAAAACTGATCATTCGTTCTGGGACATCTTGTATACCCCATCTATACGGTGAGTGGCGCAAGATATTTTTGGTACCGTTGTCTTTTCCCGTTTCCTTATTGCATTAGATAATGTGCTTGAGACCAATTATTGTTACCATAGATTCAGATGATCTTTAATTTTACTTTCTCATTGTCATTTCTCGATATGTATATGGGTGGAAGTATTATGTTGCCCTAATTACCCTGGAAAGTAAGTTCTCGGAATTTCATGATTGAGCCGCCGTGCTCAGTGTGACGGGACGCTTTCTTTCGGCAAGAACGTCTTTGCGAGAGTTTCGAGAGATTGTAGGGAAGCTAGCCGCGAGAGGTTGCGGCTCGAACGAGGAGACGCGTGCGGACTGAGGTCGCGAGAGGAAGTCCAGATAAATGCTGTGGATCTGCACGGGGTGAGGAGAGCGACACGCAGTCATTCGGCTGCTGCTTTCTTGGTCGGCTGCGAGTGTCTTTCGCCGAGTTGATCAGTGCAGCTGTGAAACGCTAGCCACCCGGCTATTGACACCATTGTGTGCGCTCCCCAGTGGGGCCGATTCCATGATTGGAAACGGTGGGACTTGCTGCCCTTCGAACAAATCTGAGTGTATCGAATGCTTGTAAAGGGGGGAGTTGTATCACAAGCTGGGTGTGAATATTTCTCATGAATTGAGCTTAATGCTTGAACTGAATACCCTGATTAAAAGTGTAAGAAGTGTCGTAGACTGAAGCATACGTTTGCATATGACTTTGTGGTACATCTTGGTCAGCTTGAAACGTCCCCTTGCAAAAATTTATACATGACTGTGCTTAAACTGACACAGATTTTTTTTTTTTTTGCGCAACTCAATCTGACTTTCAGAACTCGCTACAAAAGGATGGCCCTGACTAACATTAACCTACACGTTTCACATGTCACTTACCTCACAAAAATCTTGGTTACTCGAACTACTGCAATACAGCGAGCGCCACTACTGCCAGCTAAATAAAACATTCAAACTACGGAAGGCACTAACTACTGATAGGCATAGTTAGCAAATGAAAGATTCTAATAGAGAACAAACAATGTATTTACCTTAATAGTCACAATATATATATATCAGTTCATGGCACCAATTCTTACAAATTTCAAAACTCCGCCGTCTCTCTCCCCACGTCCACCACTGCTGGCGGCTCACCTCCAACTGCGCAATGCTACGCGCTGTTAACATCCAGCTGCCCAACACTACAATGGCAGACAACAATGCAAACCAGCCACAGACTGCACACGGCACATCCAGTGATTTTTCATACAGAGCGCTACTTGGCGTTACCAATAAGAAAACGTAAACAGTCTACTTACAAGCTGAATTATATTGGTTGCTCTGTTGGTATTCACAACTGTAAACGCTCCATTGTCGTGTCGTGCTTGCTGTAATTACGTACATTCTACATCTACATGTACATAGATATTGAGCAAGTCATTCTAAGGTGCGTGGCGGACAGTACCCTGCACTACTATTTGTCTCCCCCCCCCCCCCCCCCAACCACCCACCCCCTTCGTCCCCCTGTTCCACTTGCAAATAGAGCGAGGGAAAAACATCTATACTCTTCCATAAGAGCCCTAATTTCTCGTATCTGATCTCCGTGATCCTTACGCGCAATTCGCAATACTTGTTCAAATTGGCATTGTTCAATCACATGTATTCATCCCTAAAGCTCTGCAAAAAGAAGTGTTGCGGTTACTTCACTAAGGACACTGGGGAATTGTTCGTACGAAACAGTAGAATCGTTCGGCAGTCAGCTTCAAATGCCGGTTCTCTAAATTTTGAACCGACTGGTAGTAACTTGGTACATTCAGGTTTCATTCTTGTCAGGTATGCCAAGCGTCCCTGTATGCAATATCAGCTTTTGGTGTGCCCAACTATTACTCCTCAGTAATGTTCAAAACTTAATCTGTTTTACTGCACTACTCTTAAGAGCCCTGTAATTGGTCCCCTTCCCCTCCATGTTGTTGGGCAAGTAAATCAAGTTTATGTAATAAAGCTGGCTTTCACGGTCACAGAAGTTAAAATCATCTGGGTTATTATGCCGCGTCATATTTCTACTAAAATGATCGACGTTTCGACCTCTGTGCTTCGATCTTCCTCAGGATCTTTTGCTGTCCACTACTTCTAGAAAATTGGGTGTTCTACCAGTAGTGGATACCAGAAAATCCTGAAGAAGATCCCAGCAGTGTGGTCGAAACGTCGATCATGTTAGTAGAAATATGACGAGACCTAATAACTAAGAAGATTCTAACTTACCTTAAAATTTATGGCGGTCCTAATGGGCTGGCCTGATCAGTTGATGGAGGAAGGTACCTGCCCAAAAACTGCCCAATGCAGTAACCGCATTTGTAATATTGTTGTGACAAAGGACAACGGGTCGGCGCCTTGGCTTTGGGTTATTATGGGCTACGTTATGAACATGACAGCTGTGTTAAAGTAATTAGTTTAAGAGTTTCTGTTAAAGGTCCTACCTTAATTTGCTTGCCACTTGGCAGTTGAAGTATATTTCAGTGTGTTGCCAACACCTATTTTTTTACATTATGTGCAAGTGCACGAACTTCAGTTAATATAGTTTTGATCTCTGTAAATTACTGCTGAATAATTATTGAATGTTGGTATTACGATTTTAGTCTGTTGTGTGTCTTGAGAAATGATTGTTTCTGAAATGAAGTGACCTACAGTCTTATTTGTGTTGGATTCTTGATTTTATACATTTAATCAGTCATTTTCTTAACGTCAGTATTTATTAACCTTTAGTTGTCACACTAATTCAGGCAGTTGCTAGTCGCTCAATATGTTGACTGCCTTAATAATTGCTAGGTATAAAGCAAACGTCTTACTTAAAATACCAATTTTCTGAATATTTTATTTGGATTTCTTAAAGCTATTTATGATACAGGGTGTATGCGAAAATTTTTATCTCCTTTACCAATAATATTAGTTTTACCTTTTCTCTCAAGAGATCATTATTTAAACATATCCGATACTTGAAACAATTTTCCTTTTTACGATATCATTGCCATAAATTCATACAAATAATTAAGGTTGTTATTTCAAGTTAAGCTTACCAATGGATAAACAAATTTTCTGTTAATAATTTTTAACTGTTATTGTGGTTGCTGCTGTGTTACTCATTGGTTCCCGTTCCTCACGTCAGCCCTTGTGCTGTCCTCTACCTTCCCCTGGTAAAAATCATTTCAGAGAGTAAACCTCTCTCTGCAGCAAAACGCCCCTATTGTCACGTCAACCACTGCTTCGCTGGGCACCTCTGCAACGCTCTCGCGCCAACTAAACCATCCCGTGACGGTATGCACCGCCACTCGTTGGAAAGTCCAACCTGGTAAGATTCCAAGACTGATGAGCCATTCTCAAGAAGCGGTGGCCGAATAATTTTTTAAATCACTTAATTCGTCGATGAGTAAACATTTGCTGAAGCCTCTTGCAGTGAATCCCAACCTAGCGTCAGCCTTTCCCCCAAAGGACTAGTGGCACCATTAAAAATTCACCTATTGGCAATAACCGATGAGAGGATTGGGTACTCGCTGATCACATGTTCCACGACCGTAAATCGCTCCTCTCTCTGCCTTGCAGGCAGCAGCCGCAGGCAGGAGCTGGTGCAAAGTTTAATCCGTGAGTGGTATTTATGTTAACAGACCCTGGGCACTCCTGAAATTACCTTTACACATTCCGATTTTTTTCTGTTATGAACAACTCGTTATGTTCTATCTACAAAGAGTCGCTAATCTGATCGAATAGTCGGTAAGTTCATAATTTGTTCGCAAAACTTCAAGCAACGGATAAGAATTGCACTACGGTGCACCAAAATATTTTTACTTCAGACACATGAGGCTGCGGAACAGTGAAGTCGATGTGTTATGAACTACAAAAAAGCAAAAAATAGGCCCAATTCTATCTTAAAAATGACGGAAGAAGGGTTTTAGGTAATGGTATTTAGAAAATATAGGCGAGAGACACATCGTTATGGATCATTAAAGACAGAACATTCCCAAGTCACTTTGCCTCTATCAGCCTAGCCATGGAAGCACTAGCAAACAGAAAGAGCAGAGAATGAAGTTAGACGTTCAGAAATCGAGAGATTAAGGGACATTTCGAGCTCTGCACATGGATCCACCGGTGAGGCCGCTAGGAGCCCTTGTGATAAGTCCCATAGTTCCCCGGACGTATACTACGATGCGCAACGGAAAGTAATGATGACCAGCGTCACGTGGATATTGGTGACACATCAGTTTAACGAAGTTAGAACAAAAATCGGAAGAGATGGAAGGCTGTCGTATATCATCAGGATAGCTACTGCACCTAAGCCAGGAGCAATTAACTACAGTAACATCCATTATAACCGACGTCAACAGAAGAGAGTTAAAAAAGGTACAACGCCCTGTGAACTATTACGTGGAAAATTAAGAAGCAAATCAATAAATTTCGGAAAGAAAGAGACCGAAGATTGCAGCGAATATGCTTAGAGGAAGTATTTACTAAGGAGTTTATGCAACTGGCAGTAATTAGAATTAAGAGGAGATGAGAGCGGTTCTTCACAGCCATCGTGAATTCACAGAAGGTGTTAGCACACCAGGCACATTGATAAGAATACTGCACCTCCGGCCAATCACGAACGTTATCGGCGAAAAGAGGTTTCCCCTATACCTTAAACAAGATGGCGAATGTAGGCTCCTTCGAAAATATACGTTCCTTCGAACCGACACATAACTGGAAAGTGCCCTGGTAGAGAACATGTCAGACAGAATGCAGGCAATATGTGTATATGTGTGTGTGTGTATCTTCATGCTTATGAGCGCGAAGTGCAGATGCACATTACGTGCTAATTCTTCTAGGAGTCAAGGTAAGCTGCCATGAGGAGGAGATTGGACAGGGATGCAACTTGCGTGCGACTGATGGGAATTTGGGCCGGATGGAATGCGTGCCAAAATAGCCGGGGCGGTCTAGGGCGAGCGCTCGCCTCAAGCGGAAAATCCTTGTTGGAGTCACGGTCCGTCACAAATTTTCACCTGTCATGAATAAAAATCTCTCCGTGTACATGCCGCGTCATTTCAGCATAAAACTCCAAGCTTTCGACCACTACTCCATGGTCGCCGTCAGGGCTAAAACTGACTGTCGTGCACTAGCGATGCTCCCACTTGGCTTGTCGTTGCTGAATTGAGGCGGCGTGTACACCGAGAGATTTTTATTCAAGAAATACGTCGCGGAAGACTTTGTAGCCATATTTCAGCTGCCATCTTTGGATTTATTCTAAAGCACGATGCGGCTGGTGTCGATGGTTTCTCTTCATTCCTATGATTAACAGTTGCTGTTAATACGGTGTCTGTTCTGGCTCTGAGCGCTATGGGACTTAACATCTGAGGTCATCAGTCTCCTAGAACTTAGAACTACTTAAACCTAACTAACCTAAGGACATCACACACATCCATGCCCGAGGCAGGATTCGAACCTGCGACCGTAGTGGTCGCGCGGTTCCGGACTGAAGCGCCTAGAACCGCTCGGCCACACCGGCCGGCGGTGTCTGTTCTCTCGCACATGTCTGGGACTACAGGCACCACGCTTCCCCACTGTGAATCTCATAGGACGTAACATCCATTTTGTTTCGTGAACGGTTCCGGATGTCGAAAAGAGGTTTTCGGCAAATGATAGCACCCTAAAGGGCATGTACATTGGTATGTGAAATAGAGATTTAAGTTTTGTATCGACCGAGGTACAGAAGGAAGCACGATTTTTTGTAATGGGATCGTATACTTTTAATAACTGCGTTCAGTAGCTACTGGAAAGACAGTTAACTTCACATAGCACTGGTTAATATTGACGTTGAAATCTTTCACAAAAGGAAGCCGCGGATGTATTAAAAGTAGAGCGAAAAGTGGCCACAGTGAACTGTTGCGGTTTAAACACCGCCAGCAGAGCTCTCGTGTCAAGCTCCGGTATTACATGCAGCAAGACACGGTTACGATACTACTCGTGAATTAAAACCTGATTTCCTATATGCCACAAATACAGGGTAAGCTATGTTTTTGTGTATCGAATACGGCGTATGCTAGCTTCTGGCGCATTGGATAGGGCTTAGGAAAACTAATTCAGTCGCGTGTACTTTTCCAGCTTTTTGTGAAGACAACTTCTATTACGTCAATCAGTCGTCCATTTACAAACTGACCGTTGCTGTTTACTTGCAAAGCCGAAACAGGAACGTTGGTTATTGATACTTTATAAAGATAAGCATCTCCAGTCACGGGAAAAAGAAACTACTGCATTAACTTTATCAGTTCTGAAAACAACTGAAAACAATGCCTGACCTATCTTTGTAGATTCCAGAATGCTCCTTAAAGGTAAAAGACCTGCTGTACGACAAATGCGTCTATAGGTACCATTGCAAATTGTAATTACACTCTGCAGTATCACTAAAGACATGTCACACAGAACTGATTTTAACGAAAAGTAATTTTACACCTTGATAATATTCTTCTCGGGTATGCAGCAGGATCATGACGTCTTCATGACAATATTTCCGCGGTCCAACTGGCCGCCATCTTCAGGTGAGAGTGCTGGTGCACGATCTCGCCGGAACTGACTTCCCAGCGCAAGCGGCGGCCCCTATATAGGCCGCAGAAGACACACAACGCGTGCGCGAGAAGGTGCCGTAACCGCCCTCTAGCGCAGTAGACATACCCCGCAGCCAGTGATGGAAAGAGGCGAAATCGAGATATCGCTGTCAAAAATAAAAAAATAAAAATAAATAAAAAAAATTTATTCCGACGATAGAACCACAGACCGTTGTTTTGTAATGTCAGATAACACTGGGTCCCAAGTCTTACTTAAAAGAAAACCCTTGTCTCTATTAATAAGATTGTCAGATACCGAATCTCTATGGATTCTTTTAAAATACAGTCCCAATAGCGAGATGCAGGGGCAACCATTTGTGTCTCGTCATATAGTATTCTGTGTCCCTCGGTGAGACAGTGTTCCGCCACTGCAGACTTCTCAGGTTGAAGCAGTCTTGTGTGCCGCTGATGCCTATATAGGGGCCGCCGCTTGCGCTGGGAAGTCAGTTCCGGCGAGATCGTGCACCAGCACTCTCACCTGAAGATGGCGGCCAGTTGGACCGCGGAAATATTGTGTCATGAAGACGTCATGATCCGGCTGCATACCCGAGAAGAATATTATCAATTATTACGCCGGGAAAGCCTTCGTAGTCACAATTTTACACCTTATTTAAGAATGTGGTCAAACTGTTTCTCATCGGCTGTAAGGCCCATTTGCAGTTGGTTCGACGGCGTATATAGTCTGGCGTAGTTGGGGCTTCATGATAGACTGCATCTTTCAGTGTCCCGCTTAGAAGGAAATCCTAGTGAAGAGACCTGATCAACTGCTCAACTGCAGTATTCTGACCTATCCAACGGTCAGAAAACGTTTCATTCCGTACTGGCGTTGCATCACTGGAAGAGTGTGTTGGGCAGCCCTCGATTTGGAACCACATACATTGGGGCTTCTTCCACAATAACGAATACGATAGCTCGTACTGAAGTGTTCATATGTGTTTCCATTTAACACACCTTGGATGAAATAACATTTCATAATGGAATTTCGTATGATGCCGGACCCTACGTTTAGCCCTCTTGGTCTATGGTGACGTACGTCATGAAAACTCCGTGTATTTTCCGTTGCCCATAATTACATGTTACCCAATTTTACAATACTGTAGTCCTTAATTGTTGCTTCGTCGATAAAGAAAGCACGTTGGCGAAAAGTAGGGTCGTTTTCCAGATGCTACAGAGCAAACCGACAAAATTCTATACCATGTTCGAGGTCACGTCTTCCGAGAGCCTGATGTAATGATGATTAAGGTTGCACGTATGTCGATGCAAGATATGAATGACTCTCGTCTGGCTAATCCCACATTTATTTGCATCACGTTTAATTAAATTAGGTCTGATATCTTACGGGACTTAACTGCTAAGGTCATCAGTTCCTAAGCTTACACACTGCCTAACCTACACTATCCTAAGGACAAACACACACACCCATGCCAGAGGGAGAACTCGAACCTCTGCCGGGACCAGCAGCACAGTCTATGACTACAGCGTCTAGACCGCTCGGCTAATCCCACGCGGCACATCACGTTTAGTGCAACCATGCAGATCGATAAGGGTCTTAGCCAGAACAGCTTCCTGTGCTGTGTCAATTGCAGTCCTGATCTTCGTACTCTGGGGCTAAAGCTGCCTGTTCGCACTTGTGACCTAATAAAGAGTTCAACTGTATGGCGCGACGGACAGCGACGATCAGGATAGGCGTCTCTGTACTGTCATACCATTTCGACAGCATTTTTTGACGTTTGTAGGTTACAAGTAGCACGTCTGTCTTCACCTAACTCTTGTACATAACTGCATGCAATGAATGTTGAAGCAGAAAAGACCTGCCGATGGACAACATAGTTCCTGCTAGTTCTTCAGTGCAGACAAGCAAACTGTTGAAAGGATTGATATAACAATGTAGCCCAGCGTGAGCGTGTCTACAACGCTACACCCGTTCGGCACTGTCTTGTCACGCAGTTTAAGAATATTTGTACGGTATTTTGACTCCTCAAAAACAATTTTCATTTAATTGTCACACTTGAGAGGTTTAATGTGACCCGCCACGAATTCCTCTCTTGCGCGAGCGTTTTCACCTCAGAGTAGCAATTGCAAACTACATCCTCAATTATTTACTCCAGGTATTCCGAGCTCTCTTTACTGTTTTTAACCTCTCCAGTTCCCTCTAGTACCATGGAAGTTATTTCCTAAAGTCTCAACAGATGTCTTATCACTATGTGGCTTTTTATTGTCAGTGTTTTCCATATAATCATTTCCTTACAGATTCTGCGGAGGACATTCTCATTACTTGCCTTATCAGTCCACCAAATTTTTTAACATTATTCTATAGCGCCACATGGCAAATGGTTCCACTCTCATCTGTTCCAGTTTTCCCACAGTCCATGTGGCACTGACATACAATGCCGTGCTCCAAACGTACGTTATCAGAGAATTCTTCCCTAAGTTTAGGCCTGTATTTGATATCAGTAGACGTCTCTTGGCCAGAAATGCCCTTTTTGCCAATGCTAGTGTGTTTTTATGCGCTACTTCCATAATGGGTGATTTTTCTGGCTAGGTAGCACAATTACTTAACTTAGTGATACCCATTTCCGATGTTACGTTTCTTGCTGTTTTCATTGCTGCTAATTCTCATTTCTTTCGCCTATCTTCGGTTTACTCTCAGACCACATTCTGCACTCAGTAACTGTTCACTCCCTGCAGCATATCCTGTAATTCGTCTTTGCTTTCACTGAGGATAGCAGCATCAGCGAATCTTATCACTGATATCTCTCACGTTGAATTTTAATCCCACTCTTCAGCCTTCCTTTTATTTACATCACTGCTTTTTCGATTTTTACATTGAGCAGAGGAGGCGAAAGAGTATATCCCTTCAAACGACAACTTCAGTCCGAACTCTTCTTTTACTGCCATTATATCAATCTATCCGTCTTTTAAAGCGTTATCGGATGCCGTTAAAAGAAGTATATCATTTTCGTTAAGAAAATTATACGTGATTCAGTAGCTCGATCGATACGTGAGTTATGACACTCCATCGCATACCAGAGTATGTACCAAATGGTTCAAATGGCTCTAAGCACTATGCTACTTAACTTCTGAGGTCATCAGTCGCCTAGAACTTAGAACTAATCAAACCTAACCAACCTAAGGACATCATACACATCCATGCCCGAGACAGGACTCGAACCTGCGACCGTAGCGGTCCCTCGGTTCCAGACTGCAGCGCCTAGAACCGCACGGCCACTCAGGCCGGGTACCCCTTTACGTTCCATCGTTAGCCGAAAACTTCGTTTCATTATCTGGAACCATTTACAAAAGAAGAGGCGTGTTAATTCTACGTGACTCACCCCTTACTTGTATCCATATCTACAGTCCAAGTACTTGATTTGACTTCCAATGAATTGCGCTCAGTCTTCAAGTTGCTGATCAAAATAATCACCTGCGTCACGTCTGATAAAAACAATAATTGTAACCTACACAGATTCAAGGCGATTACATTTTTGGGATCTGTCGAATTTATAATTGTGGACAATGGATGCCGGCTGTTGTACGCAGCACGCGTGACGTACACTAGTTCGGGCAGATGAACCGCGTGACGTCAGTGAAGTATATTAATCTCTACATCGAGTGAAGAAAATCTCTGCTCCCCTGCTAGTCCCTCTGTAAGCGTCACTGTCCTGTAAATCTGTGGGAATTGCTCATTTTACCATTACTGCAAGCTGTCGGAAGCATATTTCGCATTAGATCACATTTCTTAAATGTTATTGTCTTGCAAACCAAGTAGCATCTTAACTAATACTGGCCTCCGTAGCCGAGATCTCTACAGCACACGCGTAAGCTGGTGCTCGACTTGGAACTACTCTGGTTAAAATCTTGGTGATGGAAAGCTTTTACTGTCTATATTTAGCCGTAAGGGGAGGAAAGGTAGTGACGTAAAGTTGTTGACAGCCAGTCTTTGCGCCAGTGTTCTCATTTAAACTCCAGCCCTCTCCACAGGGTCTCCTGAAACGAAGGCTTCTAACACGGTTGATGGTGATCCGTCCGTCGAATGTGGAGATTTAGGTCGTCAGCCCACTTGGTGCTATACGAGCTAGGTGCCAGCACAGGGTTTCACCTCTCCCTTACATTGATCCTGACATGAAATTAAACTACAGGATATAAAACACTTCTAATGGTACCCACACGACACGAATGCATACATGAAAGGGAAAAAAACGAACTACCTCCACTATGCGATGCAAGATTCCAGAATCCGTTCCCCAAAACCCATTTCCTGACATGGAACTTTCTATAATACATTATGCAACTGACTCGTTAACTAATTCCAGAGTGTAGGAAGTCTATTCGCGATTGCGATTATGATCTGGCTCCAGCTGGTGATAATGACAAATTGTGTCGGAGCGTGATTCCATTCCGTAATTCCAGCTTTCCGAAAGTGATCACCTTTACCGCCTCGGCCATCCGATCACGCCTCCAGGAGTGACACAAATTTCCATATATGACCGTGTGTCGGCATCCTATTCTCGCACAGTTGCTTTGATTGCCGCATAGGGAGGGAAGGCATTGTCTTGGCATGAAAAACTGTATTTCATTGCCTGTGTTTTTAAGATGTAATCTACTGCGTCCTTCAGACATGCATGCACATGCCGCTCCGGCACAAGTTTTTACTGTCACCATTTCATCGTGCAGCAGGAGTCTGGTCATATTCGCAGCTGCGATGACTTTTCTTGTATTTTACGATTTTATGGAACTGTCGACAGCAAATGTATATATATTTTGATTCAAGAACTTTAATACACTTATTTTAAACCAGGCCTTTGTTGTGGTGATTTACCTCTCCATCAAAGGTGGAACAACTGGATGATGAGAATATTCTACACTCAATAGACGCTAATAGTAGATATTAACCTCATACATTTACTACCAGACCACGACACTAATCCGCCGGACGGATTCGTTTCGGTGACCGGCATCCCTTTCCGCCCGGAAACAGTGCGTTACACAGCACGGCTAACAGGGCGGGCACTTCTAAAATAACTTAATGTGAACTTTTTACCAGTAATGACTTCAAACCGGAAAATCGCATGTTTTCGTCTATAACTTAATGTACTGCTAATGTTTGTCATACTAATGACATAGCTCGTCGGTGAGTTCACTTGATTTAACTACGAACGTCACCAATCAATGCTCCCACAAACATTTCTTATTGGCTAAACTTTGAGTAGACGGTACTTTATTCACACGCAGCTCTAGGCTCAAAGTAATACGGGTTATCGTAAATGACGAAGGTGTCAGAACCGATTTGATTGATTATTGACTGATTATCTTTGTAGTCATAGTTAGTGTGCAGTAGTGCAACGATACACTTTGATTATTTCTCTCTGAAAAGCTATGTGCCGCGATTAATTTTTAACAGGAATGATTGTGGGCTGCACTGTCATTACGTGTCATACAAGAGACTAACTACACAAAGTTATCTTCTGCAAATTAATACAAAAAACTTGTAAACATCCAAAAGCAGCGCATAAATAAATTTACTGAAGCATTTTCGCTTAATCTGCATTCCAGTGAACACAAATATTTGCACCATTATTTCACAACGCCAATTCACCCACGACGCAGCAATATCTCAGCAGGACGAACTTTGAAATCAGAACAAAATACAGAAACATAATCATTCATGCTTTCACCTACCCATAGATCGTTCTCATTCTCGCAGTGAAACAACAATGAATACATATTACGGTAACCAGAACGAAAAATGCCAACTACGTAAGTGCAGCCTGCCGGAGTGGCCGTGCGGTTCTAGGCGCTTCAGTCTGGAACCGCGTGACCGCTACGGTCGCAGGTTCGAATCCTGCATCGGACATGGATGTGTGTGATGTCCTTAGGTTAGTTAGGTTTAAGTAGTTCTAAGTTCTAGGAGACTGATGACCACAGATGTTAAGTCCCATAGCGGTCAGAGCCATTTGAACCATTTTTGAACGTAAGTGCAAGGAATTGGTCTAAGAAAAGTCATAATTTTAAAAGCAAGCTGCCATGGAAATTCAGCGTGTTTCTGATTATTATTTTCATCCACCAAAGATTAAGGCACATTTATAATATCTGAATTTGTAGATAAGCACTTTGAATATGAGAGCAATAACGGCTTATGCAATTTTACTACTGTGTAGGACTGAGGAAAAAGTTTCGGACAGCAACAAAGTAATCCGCACACAGAGCAGCGATTGCCACAAACGTCCACAATCATTTGTTGTGTGTATTAGAATCTATTCTTCTAGAGTTTTTACTCTCTGCAGCTCCATCCAGTACCATAGAAATTACTCTATGTGGTCTCAAAATATGGCTTATCACCGTGTGGCTTATTCTTGTGGGAACGTGCTATTTGCGTCAAATAATACGACAGGAAGCAGCATGACCATGATTACCAAACGTACACAGCTTGTGTTAAACTATGTTTATTAGCTTGTACAATATAAATACAATAAAATCGATAAACTTAACAAGCACAGTATTTTTTTTTTCTAAGAACCCCTGATGAAATCTGCATAACACATTAAGAAAACGTATGTTATTGTAAATTCTTCATTCAATCAAAGCTCGCCAAAATCTGAACCCGCAAGACTATCTTTTACAATGACTTCTCTTTTGCATTATAAATTCATAAGAAAATGTAACATTAAGGCGTTACGTAATGCCCACAAGGAACAATAAAGCAACTTCAAAAACTTGAACACTCGGGGATGAAGACACCTGGTCATGAACTTCTGTGTAAGCAGTAATCCGGTTGAGGCCAGTACAGGTAGGCACTAATTAAATAACAAAGAATTAATAAAAGAACAGCGCCTAAGCATCTAAACATTCCCTGAGAACGTACGCGCATGAAACCCTTCTTTATAAGCATTGAACTTCACAATCAGCTTACGAGGTAAAAATATGATACAAATGGCTGATGAGGGATCACAGAATTATTAGGACAGAGTCTCCGGCAATTTGTTCGCTCACTAATTAGAGAGTGACCTAGTTTTTCAAGTTTAAATTCATATTTCGTGCGAAAGGTGCATCCGCCAATGGGGCGAAGGAACGAGTTACGAAGCTTAACGACCTGACAGAGACAGGCACAAAGAGAACAGCAATCCTCAAGGAATAGATCGCGACAGAAGGCCAAAAGGATACACAGTTCCACTGGCAATGGCCAACTCGTCCAGCCTCGGTACCACGTCCCACCGTATCGGAAGAAATACGCTGCACTCCGCACAACGGAAACATAAATAAAGAACAACAGCGCACTTGCAGTTGCACATTCATATTACATAAAAGAACAAAACATAGCATTAAAGCAGGAAGGCGTGTGAAAAAAATTATTTTAAACTGAACCCTTAAGAATTCATTTGTTGTTGTTGTCTTCAGTCCTGAGACTGGTTTGATGCAGCTCTCCATGCTACTCTATCCTGTGCAAGCTGCTTCATCTCCCAGTACCTACTGCAACCTACATCCTTCTGAATCTGCTTAGTGTACTCATCTCTCGGTCTCCCTCTACGATTTTTACCCTCCACGCTGCCCTCCAATGCTAAATTTGTGATCCCTTGATGCCTCAAAACATGTCCTACCAACCGATCCCTTCTTCTAGTCAAGTTGTGCCACAAACTTCTCTTCTCCCCAATCCTATTCAATACCTCCTCATTAGTTACGTGATCTATCCACCTTATCTTCAGTATTCTTCTGTAGCACCACATTTCGAAAGCTTCTATTCTCTTCTTGTCCAAACTAGTTATCGTCCATGTTTCACTTCCATACATGGCTACACTCCAAACAAATACTTTCAGAAACGACTTCCTGATACATAAATCTATATTCGATGTTAACAAATTTCTCTTCTTCAGAAACGCCTTCCTTGCCATTGCCAGTCTACATTTTATATCCTCTCTACTTCGACCATCATCAGTTATTTTACTTCCTAAATAGCAAAACTCCTTTACTACTTTAAGTGTCTCATTTCCTAATCTAATTCCCTCAGCATCACCCGATTTAATTTGACTACATTCCATTATCCTCGTTTTGCTTTTGTTAATGTTCATCTTATATCCTCCTTTCAAGACACTGTCCATTCCGTTCAACTGCTCTTCCAAGTCCTTTGCCGTCTCTGACAGAATTACAATGTCATCGGCGAACCTCAAAGTTTTTACTTCTTCTCCATGAATTTTAATACCTACTCCAAATTTTTCTTTTGTTTCCTTTACTGCTTGCTCAATATACAGATTGAATAACATCGGGGAGAGGCTACAACCCTGTCTCACTCCTTTCCCAACCACTGCTTCCCTTTCATGCCCCTCGACTCTTATTACTGCCATCTGGTTTCTGTACAAATTATAAATAGCCTTTCGCTCCCTGTATTTTACCCCTGCCACCTTTAGAATTTGAAAAAGAGTATTCCAGTCAACGTTGTCAAAAGCTTTCTCTAAGTCTACAAATGCTAGAAACGTAGGTTTGCCTTTTCTTAACCTTTCTTCTAAGATAAGTCGTAAGGTCAGTATTGCCTCACGTGTTCCAACATTTCGACGGAATCCAAACTGATCTTCCCCGAGGTCTGCATCTACCAGTTTTTCCATTCGTCTGTAAAGAATTCGCGTTAGTATTTTGCAGCCGTGGCTTATTAAACTGATAGTTCGGTAATTTTCACATCTGTCAACACCTGCTTTCTTTGGGATTGGAATTATTATATTCTTCTTGAAGTCTGAGGGTATTTCACCTGTCTCATACATCTTGCTCACCAGCTGGTAGAGTTTTGTCATGACTGGCTCTCCCAAGGCCGTCAGTAGTTCTAATGGAATGTTGTCTACTCCGGGGGCCTTGTTTCGACTCAGGTCTTTCAGTGCTCTGTCAAACTCTTCACGCAGTATCGTATCTCCCATTTTGTCTTCATCTACATCCTCTTCTATTTCCATAATATTGTCCTCAAGTACATCGCCCTTGTATAAATCTTCTATATACTCCTTCCACCTTTCTGCCTTCCCTTCTTTGCTTAGAACTGGGCTGCCATCTGAGCTCTTGATATTCATACACGTGGTCCTCTTCTCTCCGAAGGTCTCTTTAATTTTCCTGTAGGCAGTATCTACTTTACCCCTAGTGAGATAAGCTTCTACATCCTTACATTTGTCCTCGAGCCATCCCTGTTTAGCCATTTTGCACTTCCTGTCGATCTTATTTTTGAGACGTTTGTATTCCTTTTTGCCTGCTTCATTTACTGCATTTTTATATTTTCTCCGTTCATCAATTAAATTCAATATTTCTTCTGTTACCCAAGGATTTCTAGCAGCCCTCGTCTTTGTACCTACTTTATCCTCTGCTGCCTTCACTACTACATCCCTCAGAGCTACCCATTCTTCTTCTACTGTATTTCTTTCCCCTATTCCTGTCAATTGTTCCCTTATGCTCTCCCTGAAACTCTGTACAACCCCTGGTTCTTTCAGTTTATCCAGGTCCCATCTCCTTAATTTCCCACATTTTTGCAGTTTCTTCAGTTTTAATCTACAGGTCATAACCAATAGATTGTGGTCAGAGTCCACATCTGCCCCTGGAAATGTCTTACAACTTAAAACCTGGTTCCTAAATCTCTGTCTTACCATTATATAATCTATCTGATACCTTTTAGTATCTCCAGGGTTCTTCCACGTATACAACCTTCTTTCATGATTCTTAAACCAAGTGTTAGCTATGATTAAGTTGTGCTCTGTGCAAAATTCTACTAGGCGGCTTCCTCTTTCATTTCTTAGCCCCAATCCATATTCACCTACTATGTTTCCTTCTCTCCCTTTTCCTACACTCGAATTCCAGTCACCCATTACTATTAAATTTTCGTCTCCCTTCACTGTCTGAATAATTTCTTTTATTTCATCGTACATTTTTTCAATTTCTTCATCATCTGCAGAGCTAGTTGGCATATAAACTTGTACTACTGTAGTAGGTGTGGGCTTCGTATCTATCTTGGCCACAATAATGCGTTCACTATGCTGTTTGTAGTAGCTTACCCGCATTCCTATTTTCCTATTCATTATTAAACCTACTCCTGCATTACCCCTATTTGATTTTGTGTTTATAACTCTGTAGTCACCTGACCAGAAGTCTTGTTCCTCCTGCCACCGAACTTCACTAATTCCCACTATATCTAACTTTAACCTATCCATTTCCCTTTTTAAATTTTCTAACCTACCTGCCCGATTAAGGGATCTGACATTCCACGCTCCGATCCGTAGAACGCCAGTTTTCTTTCTCCTGATAACGACATCCTCCTGAGTAGTCCCCGCCCGGAGATCCGAATGGGGGACTATTTTACCTCCGGAATATTTTACCCAAGAGGATGCCATCATCATTTAATCATACAGTAAAGCTGCATGTCCTCGGGAAAAATTACGGCTGTAGTTTCCCCTTGCTTTCAGCCGTTCGCAGTACCAGCACAGCAACGCCGTTTTGGTTAATGTTGCAAGGCCAGATCAGTCAATCATCCAGACTGTTGCCCCTGCAACTACTGAAAAGGCTGCTGCCCCTCTTCAGGAACCACACGTTTGTCTGGCCTCTCAACAGATACCCCTCCGTTGTGGTTGCACCTACGGTACGGCCATTCATTTAAACATTGCAATACACGCGTAAATGAGATTGTTCCTAGCAACATCTGAGTATTACCTTAAACAGATAAGAGCCCACCAGAACTACACGTTCATGGAACCTGAGGTAGTTTTACGAGACAACATAGTATTTCGTTACTCGTTAATTAAAGTGCTGTTTTGGTACTTAATCAGCAAGGTTACAACAATTTTAGTTATACCCTCGGTCAATAGTGAGCAGCTCACCCGGTTTCCTGCAGATCCGTCATCAAGTGGTAGGAAACTAAGATGGAACGCCCAAGCCTCGTTACCATGTCACATGTAACATTGCTTTGACATATCAGACTCGTCACTGAAGACAGCATTAGTTAACCATTAACAAATACAGAAAAGCACACAATTGCACCTGTTTAAATGAAACACACACCATAAGCCCAGGTGAAAGGTTAATGCCAGGCGAAACTCCGGCAAGCTGTTCTTCTCAACATGCACCGCGTGGCGAGAAAATCCTTACAACACGCGTCGTGCCGGAAGCCAAAAACCTTTCCGCCGTCTCCGGCCGCAGCACTCTAGCAACACCACGCGCAATGAGCGTGCACACTAAGTAAGGACCAATCTCCCGACAGTGTTGTAACACTTTGACCACAAAGTGCGTGCTGCTTCCTCGTCGCTGCAGACGTAAATAGCCGAACCCGCGATGAACAACCGACTAGCAGTCGGCCAAAGCGAAATCGATGGCAAAGATTAAACTACAAGGAAGAGATACTGGCTCCAGCAGCGCAACGTATAACTTGTCATCGTTATCCATGTATTCCTTCCCTCGCTCATTCATCTCGTTATCAATCCACTTCATTTTCGACGTTCTTCTGCAGCTCCAAACGTAAGTTCTCAGAAATTTCTTCTCCAAATGAGGGCCCATATTTGGTAACAGCAGGCTTCTCTTGGTCACAAATTTACTTTCTGCTAGTGCTAGCCCGCTTTTTATGTTCACTCGTTTCGACGGTAATTGGTTATTTTGCTGCCTGTGCAGCTGAATTTATTAACTTCGTCTAAGTCCTGGTAATCAATAGTGATGTTAAGTTTCTCGCTTTTCACATTTGTGCTAGTTCTAACTACTTTCGTCTTCTTCCGTTTACTCTCAATCCATATTCTATACTCATCAGACCCTATAATCTTCTTCAACTTTACTGAGAACAGCAGTGTCATTAGCGAATCTTATCACTGTTATCCTTTCATCTCGAATTCCCTTCAGCCTCTTTTTCTTCATTTCCTTCGTTCCTTCTTCGATGCATGGATTGAACTATATCCCTTTTGCTTTATGCTGCTTATTCCAACACCAGAAAAATCCTCTGTTCTAAGGAATAAACCATGTTGTCCACAGCACACTTGCACGTTGTGAACAGCACACGCTTACAGCAGAAAGACGACGTACAGAATGGCGCACCCACAGATTGCGTTGTCTTCTATATCTTTAACATCACTTGCAGCGCCATCTGTTGTTGAAAATTGTAACTACTGTAATTTCGAAAGTTTGTCCGCCTGAAAATGTACTGTTGTCCCAAGCATATTTCAACGAACGGTGTATTTCTATCGCTGCTCGTTTAGTTTTTATTGCCGTTTCAAATATACCGGTGATTTTTGAAACACTCTGTAGTTTCCTGTTGTTATGTAGACAGGAGTGACACCACCAGCAGTCGACAAATGGTGCAAACCCCCAGAAGATGACCCCTACGTCGGGTTGAAACCGGTTGGTGGTATAGTAATAATAATAAATGCGATTAAGACTATTCTTGAATTATTGATATTTTTGCAATGGCCTGGTGAGTAGGACACCGACGATCAGGATACATATCCCTCTACCGCCGTACGGTTTCGACAGCATTCGTACGACATTCACCATACAGAAGTAACATGACTAACTTCCCCTGATTTGTGTACATATCTGGACGTAATGTTGCAGCAGCAACTATTTCTGGATAGGTTCAACGTCGCACGACCTACTAGTTGTCCAACGCGGCCTGCTTTCCGGGTCGCGCGAGGCGTGTTTACAGTCTGCAGCCGCTTCCGACCGCCTCGATCTTCAATCGCACAGTATTTCCCAGTGTCTCTTAAGCAAAGTTTTAATCACAATAGCAAAATGCGTTACATCACTATACGCGTCTTTTCCAGAGCGTTCGAATGATGGTAAAAAAAAGGATAGCGCCCCGCATAAAAGAACATGTACTTGCCACATCATCTCGGTCAATATAAATGCTGTAATTATTGTGCATGTACCAACGTATGTACCCCATAGTCGGCTATGATTTGCGGAAAACCGCATGCCAATACGTGCAATCATCCCCGGAAGAAAGCGGGTGTTACATCTTATGCAACTCGCCCTGTATACGTCTGTAACGTACTACGACAAGACTACTCTAAAACAAAGATATCATCTCTTCCTGTGATTGGTGGGAGGATTTCAGTGACCTGTGTGAAAGACCTGTGCGCGACAGCTCCTTTAAGCTTCCCGCAACGGAAAAGTCAACACGTGCGCAGCTGCGCACGAAAACATTTCTTTCGTGCTGGCCCTTCCTTGGGGCAAGTGAAGTAATAATGACGGAGAGATCGTTCCCACTTCTTCCCTGTAATCTGCCCCTCCGCCCCAGGGAGCTCTTGGGTAGATATGGGGTCCCACACCCCTGGCCGCCATTAGTGCGCAATAAGAAAAGCCCCATGTGCGGCGCCTGCAGTCGCCGTAAAAATAAATTGGGGAGGGGAGGGCGGCATAACGAGAACTGGAATCTGCCTCCGCCGAGAAATTTCACAGCACATTCAAACTCCATCGTCCAACGATCACAACAGCTGACGATCATTTGAAGTATATACGATTTTAATGGGCCTGGGCGTTATCCTTCGCTGGAACAGCTGCATGCACGACGGAGGTATGTAACGAAACGCCGAATTTGTAATACTTGAAAACTATAACGGTTTGTGTTCATTCCGGTTTATCTGTGTGTCGATTGTTTTCTTCGTGTTGCATACCACAGCACTACATTTTAAAGTTTCCCACCTCGGCTGTTTATCGCAACTATTAAATTTACTGTATCTTGCCCGACTAACCAATTTTTCTTACATGCCATTTTCTAGAGCAGCAGCTTGTTGAACGTCAAGGTAAGGGAGCACATACAGTGTTCTATAACGTGGTTTTAATTCTAACACTTGAACGTTTATGTGCTCGCTCCCTGGTCGGACATATCTGCACATTTATAAAAGAATAACCGTACAACATATCGACACCTATTGCGCTTGGAAACGCCCTTAAGGCCGAAATTGGCTAATAGTGCAAGGTAATGAACTGAATATTTCTGAAAAGCACCCGAGATGGTAAACTTCACAATACCTTTTATATGTACTTATTATGTTTCGGCCTATGTAAAGCTCTACACACATGTTCTGTAGTACACTGTACAGTGCGTGATCCTCCACCGGCTGAAATTATATGTTGATTTCACTGTACATATGGAGGCATTATGCAGATGGGTGAATCATGTCTCTAGATTCTGCACTTGATACTAGTACTTGAGACTTTCTAAGCAGGCTTTCGTGGCCTCCGGGCATCCAGCTATTAATAACATTTACTGTCTCCGTAACCCTTTCATGTGCGCCAAACGAACATGTGATCATTGTTATTGCTCATCCCTCTATAAGGTAAATTTTGTCTACTAGTACTGTTAGGCATGGCTCCGGCAGGCTTTAGCAATATTCTAAGGTGGGTCCAAGTGGTGACGGGTGAGAAATCTCCTTTACAGACTGACGCATTTTTTCAGTATCCTCCCAAGAACCGACTATGTCGTGCCGAGGAATGGTGGCAGTTTAGCGATAAATATGCTCCCCTGAAGGACACATCAGTGCGTGTATAGTCTCCGTCTCAAGAAAAATACTCTTGGACAGAAGTTTTCTAACAGTGAGGATACTACAAACCTTGCGTGTTGAATTAACGTAATCGCTGAATTGATTTCTGCTGCTCCTCAACGATGGCTGCACAAACATTGACAGATTTACTGTGGAAAGCAGTTTCTATTTGACTTTTTCTTTTCATCCATACCAAAAAATATTTCGCCGTTTGTTTGTATTCGAGTTCTTACTTTATCTAAATATTTGATTATTATTGTTTTTACCTAATTCACTGGTTACGAACCTCCTTGCCCTTCTGTGTGAGTCTGTAACTTCTTGAGTAAACGATGATGTAGAGATGGAAATTAAAGAGACTTTTTAGTCGATACAACGAAAATTGGGTCCGTAAGGGAACTAATTTCATGAGGTCCCTTCCCGCGACCGATAAAATTGAATGCTCGTCCGATGTAGATTTTCCACAATTTACGGTAGCTAGAACACCAAGGGGTGTGACACTAATGCACTACTACACAACTGTGGTAAAGAACTGAGCCTTATTATTAAAGACGGAATAAAATTAAAACAGCTATTTGCATGCTGATTTAGCTTATTTACAAGAGCATGATTACATGTATATTTGTAAACAATACATTGTCGCTGATAATAATGGGTCTGTTACTTATCCGTGGGTGAAGGCTTTCCTGTCTATTTAGACTACTTGCAAATTCTGTCAACATTGTGATTCATTTTACTGAGATACAGTGATCTAAGAGACAGATGTTGAACAACTATAGCCTAGTAGGCAGGTGCCTGACATTACGTAACGTTGCTGGGGTCTGACGCGATGAACAGTTTGCTTATGAAATGTAGTGAATCTTGGATATAAAACGATATCTGACGCGTGATATGTCCTGTGTAATAAATATTTTGAATGTAAATCTGCTTTTAGGTACGACGTCTATAAAAAATGTGTAAGTATTGCTGTTAGTTAAATTCTCAAGTCTTTTCTGCATATCTAAGTAAGTTACCAAAGGTTTTACGTTCTGTTATTCCCCATTCATTTGTTATATACCGTTCATTATCGACTGTTGTCTTTAATTCCTGAACGTGAACTCTATCCACAGTCTCTGGCGGCAAGTCGGACCGACGACCACAGTATCATACTCTACCAGAGGCGTGATTGTATGTGATATGGATGGGTACGGGGTTAGCACATCGCTCTCCCGGTCGTTTCAGGTTTCTTGAGCTGGAGCGGCAACTTCCCAGTGTAGTAGTTCCTCAACTTGCCACACACGATCAGAAGTTTTGCGTTCAAACTCTGCTACCAATCAAATATTCCTGACATTATCTGGAATCGAACTCGGGTAGCCCGCATGGTACCAAGCTGATATATATATATATATATATATATATATATATATATATATATATATATACTGACAACCATAGCGCTGCCCGTCAACTGACGACCGCCAACAGGGTAATCGCACGGCCACGTTGTGGACCTACATGACATTAGTAATTTTGGTTCCTACTGACATCAGCTATCAAATGGTTCAAATGGCTCTGAGCACTATGGGACTCAACTGCTGTGGTCATTAGTCCCCTAGAACTTAGAACTACTTAAACCTAACTAACCTAAGGACATCACACACATCCATACCCGAGGCAGGATTCGAACCTGCGACCGTAGCAGTCGCACGGTTCCGGACTGCGCGCCTAGAACCGTGAAACCACCGCGGCCGGCATCAGCTATCCAGGGTTAAATTACGTAATGCAGTTTTTCTCCACCCTGTATAGATAGCCTTATTCACCAAGTGCAGAAGTACAAAAGGAATTATCGAAATTAAGTAACATGACCGCAAGAATTAAATGTATATGAAGTAATTCACTGACTTTCTCTGCTCATATGAGTAGTACTAGATATTTAAAAATGAATATTGATATTTTAATTAACAACATAGCCAGTCTTCTTAGTGCTAAGAAAGAGCGTCCTTATCAAACGGATCGCCGGCCTGTGTGGCCGAGCGGTTCTAGGTGCTTCAGTCTGGAATTGCGCGGCCGCTACGGTCGCAAGTTCGAATCCTGCCTCGGGCATTGATGTGTGTCATGTCCTTAGGTTAGTGAGGTTTAAAGTAGTTCTAGGGGCTGATGACCTCCGATGTTAAGACTCATAGTGCTCAGAGCCATTTGAACCATTTCATCCATCAAACGGAACGTTACCAGCCGATGGTCTAAATTTTTGCGTACCTAGATCGACAAATCTGTCGTAACGTAACAGCTGTTTCAGTCCAGGAAATCAGGCCGATTCGGCCAGCTGGTAATAGAGCTACATATAGTTTGTTCTTCAGAATAACCTATGGAAATAAACTGATTCACTTTAGACTAGATGAACGTCGAGGTGAAGGAGGAAACGAAGTGGCACCCAGTCGCTCGCTATAAACTAAGGTAAGAAATACTAGTCCGATTAGCTTCAGGGAAGGATAACGCCAATTCCCTAGTAACACGATGCTAAAAACATTCAGATCCTATGAGTCTCTCGCTTGGTTTCCAATGTAACGTTCGGATTCCCTGGACATGCTCTCCAGATAACCACAAAATTTTATGGTTACAAAATGACATTTTGTTAAATCAGCTTGGTTCATAGACCATAGTCGGTAGGGTTTACAACCCTTCGGATACAAAGCGTTTTGGATCAATTTTGCTTGTTTGTCACAAATCTTCATAAAGATGCCACTACAACTGCTTACTCATAGCTGTTCATCATAAAATATATCTCACCGCAGTGTATGTCTCACACATTAGATATTCTGTTCATCGGATTCCTGCCTCCAGTATGCTTTCTTTTATCAATGCTATGAATGATTTGAAAAAACTGACAATACCTACTTATCGAATCACAGCTAAAATGCAGTCCACGATAAATTGCAAAATTACGCTTTGCCGACTGTGAATCACTAAAGGCCTTTTGTTTGGAACTAATTATTTCTCCTACTAACATTTTCAGGTTAAGGAAACAATTTTCGAGCGTGCACGTAACCAAACTTCTCTTTTCTTTCATTTAGAAGTCGAGTCTACTACTGAAGCAGTTACGCATTTAGATGTCAGACGTACATAGTGACTGTGTAAAATTATGGAGATGTAGTCGTAGATACGCACTTAGCACATCGCCGAAATCAGCTGATCGTATGAAGTAAGTGACTACGATCGTAATACAGGAAAGATATAAAATGAAACTCCTTCCAAAAATTTGTGACTGTGACATTCCATATGAAAATCTTACGCTAAGTAACAGTTTTATTAGTCCGAAAATTGAAGAATGTGAGTAGTGTCCAAGCAGATGCTAAATGTACTTATTTATAGATATTTCAGAGAATTAACAGAAAAAGCTCAAACGATCGACTCTGAAAGTTCCAGTGATAGTTCATATATGTCAATAACAATTTTTTCCAATGCGGTTTGCGACAAGAAATTGAATTTCTCTCTGTGAAATGTATGATAATGACAATTCCTAATTATTGTCTTTTGAGTTAAATAGCAATGATATACAAACAACGACCGGGGACAGTTTCTTTTTTATATAAATTCAATTGTTCTGACGAAGATTTTCAGGTTATTACAATTAATCCTATGGTTATCTCACATGTTTGCTCTAAGAACTTCGATCTACGAGAGGCATTCAAAAAGTAATGCAACATTTATTTTTCTCGGCCAAGTTGTGCTGACAAAATGCGGAATTAGTTGTGGGATATTGTCAAATATTTGTGCGTCAGCCCCTATAATTTCTTTGATTTCCGACTGGTGGCGGCGCTATATGTAGTTTTCAAAATGGCGAGGGTGACTTAGATGCATTCGAAGCTGAGAGCTGTTATTGGATTTCTTTCAGTGGATGAGCAGAACATCGCAAAATGTCTACGGAGATCTGGCAGTGAACAAAAGCATTGTGAGTCGTTGGGTGAGGCATCTGTCATCGCAACTAGCTACAGAAAACTTGTACGATGTTCCTTGTGCCGGCCGAATGCTCACAGCTGTGACTCCTGCAACGTCGGAACATGCAGACGCTTTCATACGAGGTGATCGAGAGACCTCAAACAAACACCTTGCTGCACAACTCTACGCCTCTCTGGTAGTGCTTATACACTCATCCACTGGTACAGGTGTTTGCTGTGTATTGAACCGGTGACCTAGAAACGACGGAGAGGTTTTGTCCCGCCGTAACCCTCAGCGGTTCACAACCGCACAACAGCTTACAGCAGTCCACCCACCCCACCGCCACCCCACACCGAACCGAGGTAACTGTGCGGTTCGGCCGCCAGTGGACTCCCCCTCCCCTCCCCCCGCCCCCGTGATCGTCTGATACCAGACGAGTGTAGCCCCAATGTTAGCTTGGTAGAGTAAATGGAGTATACGCCTACGTGGAGACAGTGTTTGCGCAGCAGCCCTCATTCCCCGAGGTAGATGGAAAACCGCTTTAAAAACCATCCACAGGATCGCCGGCACACCGGATCTCGACACTAATCCGCCAGGCGGATTCGTGCCGGGGACCAACACGCCTTCTCGTTCGGGAAGCAGCGCGTTAGACCGCTAGGCGGGCGGGCCACATGTAGGGGTACTAGCCGACTAACAGAAAACCATACGGGGCAACAAATGAGCGTCGGTGCTCCACTTCTTGTGCGCTACGATACTGATTGTGAAAATCTTCTGCCGAACATATTCACAGACGATGAAACACGGATTCATCACTTAGAACTGTAAGCGAAACGGCAATCTGTGTAGAGGCACCACACCACCTCTTCTAAGAGTTCAAAACCTCATCCTCCACCGGTAAACTAATGATGGCAGTCTTATGGGACTCTGGAAGGGTTTCTCCGTTTGATGTTCTCCCTGACTGTGTAACGATAAACTTTGAAGCGTACTGTGCTTCCGTTATGAAACTGAAGAAATGACTTCAGTGTTTTTGTTGCCACAAAAGTTCAAACGAACTTCTCCTTGTCCATGACAAAGAGAGGCCTTACACAAGTCTGCGCACCCCAGAAGAGCTCTCAAAACTAGATTGGACTGTTCTTCCTCATCCACCCTGCAGCCTGGATCTCTCACTTTCCGACTTCCATCTGTTTGGCCCAATGAAGGATGCTCTCCGCGGGAAGCGGATACAGAAAAACGTTGACTCCGACATCGACCAGTAGAGAGGTACCATGCAGGCACACAGCCCCTCCCATTAAGGTTGCATAAGGGCGTCGCACTGAACGGAGATTTGTGTTGAAAAATAATTCTGTAGCCAAAGAGTGGGGAAAATGTAGTGTATTGGAATTCTGAATAAAAGCAACAAGCTTTAAGAGAAAAAATAGTGTTCTATTACTTACTGAGTGCCCTTGGTACAAGCATCAGCTCTCCGTTTAGAGATTTTTTACCTTTTTCTATTAATCGTGGACTGTCGTGAATATGATGAAATATGCAGTCAGCAGTACAACTTTATCATCTTTTGTAGTGATACTCGCACCTCTACTAATGCTGGCGATGAATCACCGCGTCTCTATTTTTATATGATTCGCATTATCTGGCGACGTCTGCGGCGTGAACGTCAAGCTCGCTGCTAATATATATGAAAGTCCATTAATTGAGGCATCAGAGACAAACAAATTAACGCGTGTGCTGCTGATCGCTCACGTGTCGTCTCTCATTAATCATTTTGTGTTCGCCCACTGGATGCCCTGGTGACAAAGTGGTAGCACGGCAGTTGTTCTCCGCCCGTCCACAGGTTAACAAACGTGGTTTTGTTGGTTGAAACAGGATTCCAGAAGCTCGCTTGCGTCAGAGCCTTGCTCACACACAAAATGGGGACTGTCAAAATACAGATTACAGCAATGGTAGAAACATGTGAAGTGATTAAGTAGTGTGTTTATATTATAGATATAGCTATAGCATCCCACTGTTACAAACACATTTTCTCCCTAAGGCCTGTCGCACCCTCTTCTAACGCAAGATATTTGTTCTACGCTTCTTTCTCGAGCATGGAATTTCTTCTCTTTTCGTAATAATTCAAAAGGTTTTCATAAGTCATTAGATGTCAGGAACGCTACAACCACGAAATTACGGTATAAACACAATCGTTAATATCACCTACAAATCACCGCTACTACGGGGTGTTCAAAAAGTCTCTCAGCAGTATCGTATGATAGTTAGCCGCGCTTGCCGTATGCCGCAGTGAATTTACTGGAATGAAACTCAGTGAAATATAAGTTTTAATTTACTGAATATTCATTTTTACTTACAAATTTTCACATTAAATGTTGAAAGTGTTCCCCTTTTTGTTGAATACACTATTCAGTTCGTCTAATCATGTTTCCAAATACAAGCTGTAACATTTCTTCTGTAACAGAATCAGTGAAAGTGGATATCGCAGTTTTCAATTCAACGATAGATTTTGGACGGTTTTTATAAACAGTTGTTTTGGCTGCACCCCATAATAAAAAGTCAGGTGGTGTTAGGTCAGTCAATCGCGGAGGCCAAAGTCCATGTGAAATTATGCAATCACCAAAAACATCAGTAAGCAAAGATGTTGAAACGCCAGTGGTATGCGCGGTTGCACTATCTTGCCGAAAGTAACCGTTCAGTATTCTCCTATGAATGGGTACAGAATATCACTGCAGTATCGTTGTGCGTTTATTGTTTTGCTGAAAAACCCAGGCAGGCGAACAAACAGACAGCACGCGTGGCTAACAATCATACGGCAACTGCATAGAGACTATTTCAACACCCCGTATTAACACAGCTGATACAAAGGGATGTGTTATCTGAAATGGCTCAAACAATCCCGTGAACGACAAGAATAAACCAATAACACTAACTGAATTTTGCGGAAGTTGCCATCCTTACAAGGTGTATAACATATATCGGCATTCAGTCTGTCAGAGCTGTGGGTTTTACCTTGTCTGAATGACAGAAACAAGATCTTGCATTCATGTTTAGGTAAATGCGTATCCATTTGGTGTACAATGTGGCGTTCTCCGCAGATGATACTACTGGAAATAATTAAAACTAATAAACATATGACAAGGAATACTAGCTTACATTTAAATCACACGATTTCTCTTTCCATGTGTGTTACATTTGGCTTCGTGTATGTAAACTATTACACAAACGCAAGTCGTTGTTTTACGTTGTATCAAAAATCTCGAAAGATCTTGACCATTTTACGTCATATTCATTCATGATTGATAAACGCTCGAACGGACTTAGGTCACGTACTTATTATGTATCGAACACACGCATGAGTACTAGCAAAGGCCGAAGTTGTCAATGAAAATCTCCAAAAGTTCTTGACCGATTTACTTCAAATTTTTACACTAATCTCTAAGAACATTCAGATGGACATAGGTTACATGTTGGTTGAACATCATTGTACAGGTTTTCCGTTACAGCCCAGTATGAGGAAGGACGCACTGCGTGTCCCTAAATCCGCTACGAATGACAATTCATCGACTATGTTAACAAAATCCATGTATTTTTTCAAAACAGTAATCCCCTAACTCAAAACACAACTGAAATCGTTTTTAAAGTGTTTTGAAACAGTCAACATAATCCGTTTTTGGAGCTGCATTTAGTATTGCAGTATAGTTTTCTTGACTGTCCTCAACTGCATCGTAATCATTCCCTTTAATTGGTACGTTCAATTCTGGAAACAGTCAGAAGTCGGCTGTGGCCAAATCCGGCGAATACGGTGGGTGATCCAGGACTGTGATCCATTTGCTCACCAAAAACTCGTGCACAGTCTTCACGTTGCGGGATGGACTGTCGTCATGGAGGAGCAACCAGGAACCTCCCTCTCAGTATTTGACGCTGGATAACTTAAAAATAAACTGATGTTGCCTCACTGCTCGACTGCCGTTTTCTGAGGAGTGTGAGATACGTATATTGTATTCGCGGCTAGAATCCCTGGGGTTGCATTGCTATTCTTTTAGCTTTCCAGATACCTGTTTTTGAAATTTCAAAAGTTGTAATGCCGCAACTCGCCACGAGATAGATTTTGCAGCCTGGAAATTCGCAGGTTCAGTCCTAACTTAACTGGGACACAATGTGTATGCCATGCTGTGAATATATGCGTTTTGGATTTCTCTCTCGCAGATAGTTTTAACAATTATGGAATGATATTTAAACCATTAAAAATATCGATTCCGTTTTCCGGTTTAACCCGAGTGTTCCATCGATCGCGGAGTCAGCGAGGTTAGAACGGATGTGACAAGGTTAATTTTAGGGGTGACCGGATGCTCCTCCCGCCGCCACACCGCAACTCCAGGAATTAAATCAAAGTACACCAGCTGTCTGCGTCTAGTGTAAATCGTGAAATAGTGTGAACGTGTTTCAAACGTCTGCGACGCGCGTAACTGAGGCGGAATGTGGGGACCAGCCCGGTATTCACCTAGCGGGATGTGGAAAACCGCCTTAAAACCACATCCAGGCTGCCTAGCACACCGGCCCTCCGCCGGGCGGAGTCGATCCGGGACCGGCGCGCCTACCCGAGTCCAGGGAGCACCGCGTTAGCGCTCTCGGCTACCCTGGCGGGTTAAGCCATTAGATAAGTTGTTCCTAACAAATATACTTTCCCTCTTTAATATTGTTGTATAATCAATTATATGCCACTGTTTTCTTCCTCGAAGTCGGCTTTAACAGAACGCGGTAAAGGCATGAACTAATGATTAGAATATTATTACGGAATCTGAATCATCCGAAACTTAGTAAACCCGTTTGCTGATTAAAACTGTGCGAAATACTGAAGCTACTATCTTTATAGATCGAGTGAAAGGAGATGCCCCTCGTACCCCGTATACCAATGATCATAGAAAGGAGAGACGAGTAAGTGGGCCGGGGGGTGGAGGGGGGGGGGGGGAGAGGGTGTCGGATTCCACGTGCACTCAACTACTGCGAAGAGTTGGCCAGGTTCTCTAATACATTTATGATGTGAGAGCGCTACTGTTTGCTGAAGTAATGCAGAAACTGGTCCCGCGCGGTTGGGCATACAGTAAAACTTTTCTCGCTGTCGGCACCCACCCTAGGCGTCTAAGCCACACAAGAGGCAAGTACAGCTCCACGAGCATGCAGCTCTCCTTCAATAGTGCCGCAGTTTCTGCCCTTCTTCGGCTGTATAAGAGGCAAGCGCAACCTTTTGTGAGCCGCTGGCATGATCGCATACATGCTAACGTTGCGGGCCACCTCATGACTTACCGTGACAGGAGCGCTCTTGGTGCATAACGTGAAAACTATAGCGACTGTGACTTTAATGTTTGTGGGTTAACGTATCGATATGAAAAGCCCAGATACAAAAGCCGCTAACTGCGTGATAGGCGAGACAGAGTCTAAGCGCGAAAAGCTCGTACCATCCAAACTTTTAATGTTAAATACTTTATTTGCTTTCTGTAAATAAGAGAAAAATGATTACACTGCATTAATAGTCGAAATCTGCAATAGCTTTTTATACTATTAAACTGTCTTAGCAGTGTTTGCACACGATTTATGCAGTTAGTGGTATCTGTAAACGTATCGATCCAATTACAAAACAAACACTTGGTTGCAAAATTCGATATTTGCTGATACATTAGGAATGACAGAAAAGTGGAATTTAATTATTGCCAATATAAATGGAATACGTTTTATTTCAAAGAGAAGTCCTGAAATTTCACAAAATTGGCATATAAAAATACGAAGTTGACATTACTTTACTAGAAAAAACTGAGTTACTTAACGTCAAAACGAGAACAAATATATATGTTCAACATTAGGATTTTTTAAAAAATACACCATCGTATTTTCGACATTACAAGATTGTAGAATATAAATTAAGTTTCAAATTGCTTATTAGTAAATCACCGCCAAAATTTTAGAAAATAATAAAATTGACGGGAATTTGTATCTGAAATGAAACAGCGAAAAAAATTCTAAAAAAATTTAATTAGCTGTAAATTGCCTTTAAGTGACGCCAATCTCAACGCTGCTCATCAACTCATAACCTGTTCCGGCTTCTTCTGATGGTTGGCAGCGACAGGAGACACTCAATGGGTGCCTTCTTGCTTGTCTGGCACCACGTATAGAGTCTTCACCAAAGTTGAGCTTTTGACGTCTCCGAGTTTGGCCTTCGAACGTTCTACATCATTTGTGATTGGTGTAGGGCCAACTTGCTCTTCCACTCTCCAGCCTTAACGCTATAGAACGGCTCTCCACGAACTGGACAAATCTTCTTGCTTTTGCTTTTCGTGAACAGGACTTTTTTGGCTTTCTGAATCTCGAAATGCCAGTTATCAGTAACTTTCAGTAAACCTTCCATGTATATCATAACAATAAGTGCCATCACACATTTCAGTGCGTAACATTGTTTTAATAATACTTCTGGTGTTCTTACCTTTCTGTTTTGGAAACATTTCTTCTCCACTGATCAGGACGCCTTATTCTTTTGCGGTAGGGACCGTCGCCCTCGGCCTCGTCCTGGTTATTTTCAACTACAACGATTGGTTCGACTTCTTGCAAAATTCCTATTACTTCAATTACTCCAGGGCAACGGCCTTGCCGCGGTGGATACACCGGTTCCCGTCGGATCACTGACGTTAAGGGTTGACGGGCGTGGCCGGCACTTGGATGGGTGACCGCCATGCGCTGTTGCCATTTTTCGGGGTGCAATCAGCCTCATGACGCCAATTGTAGAGGTACTCGACCGAATAGTAGCGGCTCCGGTCAAAGAAAACCATCGTAACGACCGGGTGAGCCGTGTGCTGACCACACGCCCCTCCTATCCACATCCTCAGCTGAGGATGACACGGCGGTCGGATGGTCCCGATGGGCCACTTGTGGACTGATGACTGAGAGCTCTCAATTACACCCACTTCTTTTGTACCATCCTCTTATTTTAAGCCCCACACAAAATCACTTGTTTTTTTTTCAAAAGACTCGTGCAAGTGGGTCAACAAACATCCTATTGACAAGCAGAGCTGTGCTTACCAGAGTATATTTCGTCAAAGCATCAGTAGCGAAAGCTTCATTGTTGCGAACGCGTTCGCTACAGCACAGCCAACCTAAATCTGAATAAGGAAAATATCTAATGGTAAAAGACTGAAAGGTAGCTTTGAATGTCTAGATTGGTAAGTCTGGAGTTAGTTGGCGCTCTTTACATCCGAACATGGCGCGACAACCCCCATGCCTGTTGTACTTGACGGGTTTTTCATATATTGGATATTTAGCGAGCTTTGCAACCGAATACAACGTGCAGGTAATGGCTTTTTCAACCGAACACGTTTTTCTACAGTCAGTTTCAAACGTTAATAGCGGTTTCAGCACCCTGAAACTTGTTTCATCGTGTAGTCGCTGAAAAAATCTATACCGTTTATGCTCAGCTCAAATTGACAAATATTGCATATAGCAACTTTTGCATCTGCGCTTATCATATGAATGTCACCGCTTTCCGACACGTCATGTCGAGAAATTATGCCTGAAAACCCTCGTTTTTGAAAATCGATTAATATTATGTCCACCCTATATTCATGAAAGAAGGTTGTATACATGGAAGAACCGTGGAGATACTAAAAGGTATCAGATAGATTATATAATGGTAAGACAGAGATTTAGGAACCAGGTTTTAAATTGTAAGACATTTCCTGGGGCTGATGTCGACTCTGACCACAATCTATTGGTTATAACCTGTAGATTAAAACTGAAGAAACTGCAAAAAAGGTGGAAATTTAAGGAGATGGGACCTGGATACACTGACTAAACCAGAGATTGTACAGAGTTTCAGGGAGAGCAATTGACAGGAATGGGGGAAAGAAATACAGTAGAAGAAGAATGGGTAGCTTTGAGTGATGTAATAGTGAAGGCAGCAGAGAAACAAGTAGGTAAAAAGACGAGGGCTAGTAGAAATCCTTAGGTAACAGAAGAAGTATTGAATTTGACTGAGGAAAGGAGAAAATATAAAAATGCACTAAATGAAGCAGGCAAAAGGAAATACAAACGTCTCAAAAATGAGATCGACAGGAAGTGCAAAATGGCTTAACAGGCATGGCTAGAGGACAAATGTAAGGATGTAGAGGCTTATCTCACTAGGGGTAAGATAGATACTGCCTACAGGAAAATTAAAGATATCTTTGGAGATAAGAGAACCACTTGTATGAACATCAAGAGCTCAGATGGAAACCCAGTTCTAAGCAAAGAAGGGAAAGCAGAAAGATGGCAGGAGTATATAGAGGGTCTATACAAGAACGATGTACTTGAGGACAATATTATGGAAATGGAAGAGGATGTAGATGAAGATGAAGTGGGAGATACGCTACTGCGTGAAGAATTTGACAGAGCACTGAAAGACCTGAGTCGAAACAAGGCCCCCGGAGTAGACAACATTCCATTGGAACTACTGACGGCCATGGGAGAGCCAGTCCTGACAAAACTCTACCATCTGGTGAGCATGATGTATAAAACAGGCGAAATACCCTCAGACTTCAAGAAGAGTATAATAATTCCAATCCCAAAGAAAGCAGGTGTTGACAGATGTGAAAATTACCGAACCATCAGTTTAATAAGCCAATGTTCCAAAATACTAACCCGAATTCTTTACAGACGAATGGAAAAACTAGTAGAAGCCGACCTCGGGGAAGATCAGTTTTAATTTCGTAGAAATACTGGAACATGTGAGGCAATACTGACCTTACGCCTTATCTTACAAGAAAGATTAAGGAAAGGCAAACCTACGTTTCTAGCATTTGTAGACTTCGAGAAAGGTTTTGACAATGTTGACTGGAATACTCTCTTTCAAATTATGAAGGTGGCAGGGGTAAAATACAGGGAGCGAAAGGCTATTTACAATTTGTACATAAACCAGATGGCAGTTATAAGAGTCGAGGGGCATGAAAGGGAGGCAGTGGTTGGGAAGAGAGTGAGACAGGGTTGTGGCCTATCCCCGATGTTACTCAATCTCTATATTGAGCAAGCAGTAAAGGAAACTAAACAAAATTTCGGCGTAGGTATTAAAGTCCATGGAGAAGAAATAAAAACTTTGAGGTTTGCCGATGACTTAGTAATTCTGTCAGAGACAGCAAAGAACTTAGAAGAGCAGTTGAACGGAATGGATAGCGTCTTGAAAGGAGGATATAAGATGAACACCAACAAAAGCAAAACGAGGATAATGGAATGTAGTGGAATTAATTCGGGTGATGCTGAGGGAATTAGATTAGGAAATGAGACGCTTAAAGTAGTAAAAGAGTTTGGCTACTTGGGGAGCAAAATAACTGATGATGGTCAAAGTAGAGAGGATATAAAATGTAGACTGGGAATGGCAAGGAAAGCGTTTCTGAAGAAGAGAAATTTGTTAACATCGAGTATTGATTTAAGTGTGAGGAAGTCATTTCTGAAAGTATTTGTATGGAGTGTAGCCATGTATGGAAGTGAAACGTGGACGATAAATAGTTCGGACAAGAAGAGAATAGAAGCTTTCGAAATGTGGTGCTACAGAAGAATGCTGAAGATTAGATGAGTAGATCACATAACTAATGAGGAAGTATTGAATAGGATTGAGGAGAAGTTTGTGGCACAACCTGACCAGAAGAAGGGATCGGTTGGTAGGACATGTTCTGAGGCATCAAGGGATCACCAATTTAGTATTGGAGGGCAGCTTGGACGGTAAAAGTCGTAGAGGGAGAGATCTAGAGATGAATATAGTAAGCAGATTCAGAAGGATGTAGGTTGCAGTAGGTACTGTGAGATGAAGAAGCTTGCACAGAATAGAGTAGCATGGAGAGCTGCATCAAACCAGTCTCAGGACTGAAGACGACAACAACAACAATATTCAGATGTTCTACGTTTGTTTCTTTACATAAAGCCGTTTTATACTAACTGCCTTAAGAACCTGTGTTGCAGAATTCTACATGTCGCTTACTGTCCCACGAATTTCTTCTGAAGGCCAGACTATAAACACACGCGGGCCAGATACGGGCCGCTGGCAGCCGTTTTCCCAAACGTGTTGCAGAAGGTGCTGTTCTACGTTACACAGCTGTGCGGGGTAGCCGCACCGCTTTGAGGGGCCTTGCCACTTTCCGCGCCGCTACCCCGTCGCATGTTCGAGTCTTGCCTAGGGCTTGGGTGTGTGTATTCTCTATAGAGTTTAAATATTGTGTAAGCCTAGGGACCGATGATCTCAGTAGCTTGGTCCGATACAAACTTATCACAATTCTCCAATTTCCACGTTACATAAGTGAGCAGTATAATTTTATGTCATTCCATCTACGTTTGTAGGTCCGCTGATGAGTTGTGGCCATTGAGTGCAGTATGCCTTCACCTGTTTTATAACCTAATTGTATCGTATTGCCGGCCCCCGCTTGCTTTAATCATAAATAAATGTCTGAGTGACACTAAATCTTATTATTTTTACATAAACAGAAGTATTATCTTCTTAGTAATCTTTAGATCGTGAAACACACCCTTAGTTTTTTTATATAAATTAGTGAACTGATCGTTGCACTTCCGTGGGCTATGGCTGTCGCAGCTTTCAGAACCTAAAATTATCAAATTAATTAGTTTAACAAGACTGAACATTAAGGTGCTCTCAGAACTTAAAATTATCAAATTAATTAGTTGAACAAGACTGGACATTAAGTTGCTGGTGTACACCTATATGACTAAAATAAAATAAAAATTTTGAATAGCTATGGTAATAAGAATGAGAACAATGGCGTATTTAATTTTACAAAATAATGATAAGTTTTTATTAATCTTTCTATAACTACTACTAGCTGACCAAAAATGACAAATACTAATCAGAAAGAGAATGACGTTTGACTCACAAAGCATACATTCGGGTGAAAGGTATACAAAATTATCCGCTGTATTAATCGTTTCTACACCACAAACTGACTTTGTTTACATGAATCCACTGCGAGGCACAACTCTATTCAAATGGGACCAACTACCTTCAAGTATGCTACAAACTAAGGTTCACCTGAGAACAGGAAGCTTTGAATATCAATTAACAGTCCTACACCGGTGCAGGAATACTTTACCCTTTGACTCAGGTGACAGCAGAAAACGGCCCGCTGTGGGCGAGGAACGGCGCTCTGCAGCAAACTACGCGGTCTGGCTTCCTGATTGTTAGAAAGTGAGAATATTCCCTATCAGAGCCCTGATATCCTGACACATTTCATTGTCAGGTGCACATGTTCGCTGGTCTAGCCAACTCAATTTGATTCACAGGCAAGACCGTCCGTACTGGAATTGTCTGACGTCAGACGGCCGACTCAAGACAAATACGTTCACCCTCGTGACACACGATATGTCCGTGATGATATACAGTTCCACTGTCGGTACAGCTGGAAACTGGCGCTGGCTCTTAGTCCACCACGAGATACACATCACAAGTCTCCTCCACTAGCGAAAGACTTGTAGTTATACAGCAGGGGAGGACCAGGAAGCGATGAAGTCAAACAAACATAACAACTATCTGCAAAGCCCGGGAATCATAGCCGAAATAACAAAAACGAAACCACCCTCACATTGCACAAACCAATCGAACTATCCTCTACTCATTGAATCTCCCCTCTTGGCTCTTCTGTTGGCCTGCTGGCCAATCCAGACACAGCACCGGGATTCTGACGCTGGGGGAGCAAGCCTCCACTTTCAGAATCCTCAGAGGGGCCAATCAGAAACTTCCAATCTCTCCTGTCCGTAAAAGGAAGGTTTCTGACTAGACAGGCGTCGTTCCCATAGTTAGCATTGCAATTTTTTGGGAAAAATCTTCTTCAAGGACGAGGCCACAGTCCCTCGTTTACGGAGAGATCTAATCATTCCTATTTGCAATTTCTGAAAGAGGGCTGTTAAGCTTCCCAGACAGATGTGCACGGGGAACATATGTTTTTGCCGGTCGCTAAAATAACCTCACGACATCCTGGCCTCAGTCTTGCCTCCACTAAACACGTGAACCAGCCACTCTGTCCGTATCTTGCCAGCTTTTAACATGAGAATACACGGAGTTTTATGACCTCCCACAGTTTTCACAAAGGCTCAGTTTACAGCAGTGTCTCTTAAACGGCTTCCTTCTCCCACTTCCTGCCAGCTGGCCACCACTGCGACAGGCTGTCATCTGGCCCAGGTGAAATGACGCCTCCTCTGCGACCCCAAGCAAATCGAGGAGAGTTTTACGGCCAGAAGTCCTTCTGCACGAACGATCCACTGAGCGCTGCTTCGCAGAATAACTCACACAGCATGTCCACTGCATTCAGCACTTGTAGCCCTTCAATCCATCTCTTTCCAGGTTCTTCATCGCTTTCACTGTGGCCCTCGTGTACAAGATATCTACAGGTTACACATGCAGTTGTAAGAGCATTCTGCCCACCATTTGAGCATGTAAAACTCATGAACGACACATGCCAATAGTGGTACCGAGGAACATAGAGGTCATGACGTAAAATGTTAACGTTAATGTGACTGACAATGTTGTTGAAGTGAGAGAATGGCCTTCCACCTCTCAGTATTTCAATGCAGGTTGGTGAGCCTTTCCCAAGACTTCATAGTAATAACAACCTATGATTTCACATATGTTCTGACGTTAAACGCATTTTCTAAAGCTAATAACAATCGACAAGGTTGTACTTCAACCAAACGGCTATCAACCATGTTGACTGAAGAGCAGGAAATACAGAAGGGTAATTTTTTGTATTCCATCATCTATCGGACTTGTATCCAAGCCAGCATTATTTTTTCTTCTAGCATTTCGGATGAGAACGGAGCAGACACTTTCAAAGCGAGTCAGTGACAGAATTACAACCATTTCTTTAGTCAACAGTCTTCTGAGTGGTTTGATGTGGCCCTCCATGTACTCCTCACCTTCACGAAAATTTTCATGTCAGAATAGCTCTTGTAAGCCGTGTCTTCAATTATCTGCTGGTGAAAGGCAGAGGTACGGATATAGTGGGGAAGCAGAGCGGCCTGGTTGTACAATGAAAATCGAACAATACTTATCACAAACGTTTATTAAATTTGAGAGGCCCAACAATCTTTCCTGTACCTTGGTGAACAGTTTACACCGTGTCTGACCATATCATTTATTTTTTTGAAGGCAAGTGTCAGTCCACTTCCTTTGTTTGACGTGGGAATTTTCTCCGCCGGGGGTCTTGTATTTGTGTTATCCTCATAATATCTTCATCATAATCATTCGTCACGGTGGCTAGATTGGACTGTATAACAAAATTGGACTGTGTAATAATTGGGACTTTGTACGGGCGCTGATGACCGCGCAGTTGAGAGCCCCACAAACCAAAACGTCATTATTTATTTAAGGTACATCAGCCATTAATTAATCAGTTTCATACACTGAAATCCTTTTGATTTCATTCCGAATATCTTCTCACAAGAGCTTATGCAAAACCGAAATACATTTAAACAACAATATTGAAACAATTTTCTGGAACGACCTCCACTGAGAAAAGTTGCATTTCAATCTCTTAAGCTGAATTTTTTTTTTAAAAAGTTGTTACAATAACAGAAGAAAACACCGCTCAATATACAAAAGACACATAACCACTTTTGACTCTTAAGAATCAGGTCACGTAACTATCAGACGAATGGAAAAACTGGCAGGAGCCGACCTCGGCGAAGATCAGTTTGGATTCCATAGAAATGTTGGAACACAGTATTGCCTCACGTGTTCCAATGTTTCTAAGGAATCCAAACTGATCTTCCCCAAGGTTGGTTTCTACTAGTTTTTCCAATCGTCTGTAAAGAATTCGCGTTAGTATTTTACAGCTGTGGCTTATTAAACTGATTGTTCGGTAATTTTCACATCTGTTAGCACCTGCTTTCTTTGGGATTGGAATAATTATATTCTTGTTGAGGTCTGAGGGTATTTCGCCTGTTTCATACATCTTGCTCACCAGATGGTAGAGTTTGTACTCTAGCCATCCCTGTTAAGCCATTTTGCACTTCCTGTCGACCTCATTTTTGAGACGTTTGTATTTCTTTTTGACTGCATTTTTACATTTTCTCCTTTCATCAATTAAATTCAATACTTCTTCTGTTACCCAAGGATTTCAACTCGCCCTCGTCTTTTTACTTGACACTCTGCTGCCTTCACTACTTCATCCCTCAAAGCTACCCATTCTTCTTCTACTGTATTTCTTTCCCCCATTCCTGTCAATTGCTCCCTTATGCTCTCCATGGAACTCTGTACAACCTCTGGTTTAATCAGTGTGTCCAGATCCCATCTCCTTAAATTCCCACCTTTTTACTGTTTCTTCTGTTTTAATCTACAGCTCATAACCAATAGATTGTGGTCAGAGTCCACATCTGCCCCTGGAAATGTCTTACAATTTAATTCCTGATTCCTAAATCTCTGTCTTACCATTATATAATCTATCTGATACCGTCTAGTATTTCCAGGATTCCTCCATGTGAACAACCTTCTTTTATGATTCTTGAACCAAATGTTGCTCTGTGCTCTGTGCTCTGTGCAAAATTCTACCATACGGCTTCCTCTTTCATTTCTTTCACCCAATCCATATTCTCGTACTTTGTTTCCTTCTCTCCCTTTTGCTACTCACGAATTCCAGTCACCCATGACTATTAAATTTTTGTCTCCCTTCACTATCTGAATAATTTCCTTTATCTCATCATACATTTCATCAATTTATTCATCATCTGCAGTGCTAGTTGGCATATAAACTTGTACTACTGTAGTAGGCGTGGGCTTCGTGTCTATCTTGGCCACAACAATGGGTTCACTATGCTGTTCGTAGTAGCTTACCTGCACTCCTATTTTCCTGTTCATTATTAAACCTACTCCTGCATTACCCCTATCTGATTTTGTATTTATAATCCTATATTCACTTGACCAAAAGTCTTGTTCCTCCAGCCACCGAACTTCACTAATTCCCACTATAGCTAACTTTAACCTATCCATTTCCCTCTTTGAATTTTCTAACCTACCTGCCCGATTAAGGGACGTGACATTCCACGCTCCGATCCGTACAACACCAGTTTTCTTTCTCCTGATAACGACGTCCTCTTGAGTAGTCCCCGCCCGGAGATCCGAATGGGGGACTATTTCACCTCCGAAATATTTTACCCTAGAGGACGCCATCATCATTTAAACATACAGTAAAGCTGCATGCCCTCGGGAAAAAATACGGCTGTAGTTTCCCCTTGCTTTCAGCCGTTCGCAGTACCAGCACAGCAAGGCCGCTTTGGTTAGTGTTACAGGGCCAGATCAGTCAATCATCCAGACTGTTGCCCCTGTAACTACTGAAAAGGCTGCTGCCTCTCTTCAGGAACCACACGTTTGTCTGGCCTCTCAACAGATACCCCTCCGTTGTGGTTGCACCTACGGTACGGCTATGTGTATCGCTGAGGCACGCAATCCTCCCCACCAACGGCAAGGTCCATGGTTCAGGGGGGGGGGGGGGGGGGGGCGAGGCAACACTGGAAGCAGTAAATAATTGTTTCGTTCAACGAGTGCACCAGTGTATCTGCGTCCGGCGTCACCACTTTGACCACCTTTGAATGTTCTACTGCTGGGCAGTGGTACAGGAGTGTCAAAGTCAATTTTGTGTTTTGTTTATACTTGGTTTTCATTTGTTTTCTGATAACTCCTGAAAGTGGACGAGTTTCTGACCCCAGGCCGAAAGCCAATGCTGTGTTATGTAATTTAAAACGTTGTGTTTCAGTGAATGGTACATTGCGATACATTTTTGAATAGATCTTCATGAGAGGGAATGAATTACCGAAGAAAAATATAGGGTGTCATTTAAAAAAGTCATACCGCTGTTCATATCTTTGTAAAACACAAAGCTTCAACGAAGGCCGTCATGGTGATTGATGTTCCCATCATGGCTAAAGAACATTTGCTTGAATCATTTTGTAATTTGCATCACGACGAATAGTTATTTAGGATGGTCAAGATAAATGGGACCCCCTGTATATAGACAAAGTAATAGGAACAATGTGGATGTTGATCACAATGATTCTATTGTTGTAATTATAGATGAAAAACGATTTCACAGACTATTGCTACTTTTGTGTTTCATTTCAATCACATCACCTGATAGATGTTGGTACTGGTGTGCTAGCAAAGTGAGAGACAGGGGAATTCCCGATCTTCACGTATTCGTAATTTGAATGAATCATAGAGAAGGTATTATCAGAGTTATGAATATGAATGTATCTAGTTCATTTTACGACTGTTAACAGCTAAATATATATATGGCAAAGTGTGTTTCGAATTATGAAAGTTCAGTGTCCTCCTTGCACAATTAATATAAAAGGAGTGAACTTCAATTTTCCGGTTAATGTATTAACATTATTAAGACATCTAATGGCTTACAAAACATTGATTCAATCTGTTAAACACGTTTGGACAGTTGAACAGATTCGATCATTATTTTCCCCAAATGAAAATGGATCTGTAAGCTACACAGCTTATTGACAGCAAATTTCAATCATGGTATACATCATCATAGTTTCCATTTATGTCGACAGAACTTGATTCCTAAAGGGATACAGCAGTTACGTTAGCTCACTTGTTGTTGGAGGCAATACTTTACAGTTCAGACTAATAAATTCAACTAGAAAAATAATAACAATGGTGCTGGACCTATTTTGTAAATCTTTTATGGATATCGGTAACCTTACCTACAGTGTTATCTTTACTAGTGACACACACAAGTTATTTTCATTCGGTGTCAGGCATCAACTTCCCTTCTTAGTACTGTACATAATGCGTTTCAGATATGTATAAAGCTCTCTCTCTCTCTCTCTCTCTCTCTCCCTCTCTCTCTCTCTCTCCTCTCTCTCTCTCTCTCTCTCTCTCTCTCTCTCTCTCTCTCTCTCTCTCTCTCTCTCTCTCTCTGCTTGTTAACATCCATGCCATGTTTCATGCAAGTGATGTCTCCTTATTGTGTGTATCCCTTGTTTTATACCACTTACATGCAGTGTTGGTTAGTGCTCTTTGCAGTTACGAGTAAGGATTCATGCATATGACGTTCATTATGAAAGTGGTACTGTTTGATTTGTAATGACCAGGTATATACGTTGGGGTTTGCTAGTAAATAGAAAATTAGTGGCGGGTTTCAGTATATAGCTGATGTTTTCTCTGTATGCTCCGACGAGCTAATTTCATTTTTAGTATTTTACAGATGCGTTACCGGGTAGCCCTGCATTGCCATCACCACCGCCACTGCATTACCACCAAAGTGCTGCTATATATGTCATTTTCCTCGCACATAATCTTCCAGTCTATTTAAATGATTCCCACCCTTGGACCTCACTACACATTCTCAATTTGAACTATAACTTTGATGCCTCTGTCACCTGATATACCGACATAAATACCCATACTCTGTATGTGGAATGTAACAGAGTTTTTATGGTGACTGGAAGTTCACTTCACACCAAGTGATCTACATTGGAGTCAGAGAGAGGATGTAACGACATATTTACCCTCTCAAATGTATCCGAAAGTATAGTAACCATCCCTTCCCGTTGCAGAGGACTAGGCCGTCATTCAGTTTGAAGACGCGGCTGCCTCTCCCGCTCAGGATATGACGCCTTCTTTATTCTGAATGAGTTTGCTATTCCTCTTTCATTAGGTACGCAGCGCCCTGTTGCTGTAATGAATCAATTCAAACCAGTGTAGTAAATGTGTGTGTTCGTTCCAGTCGAAGATATTGAACAGTGCTTTAGCACTGTTCAGTACGTTTTACATATCCATCAACCCACACAAAGACATCTATCACTAACCATGTAATTAACAATTGTTTGATGAACACCTGTTAGCTATCAAACTCGTCTGATATGAAAGCCAGTTATCCTGCTCTAGTTGACAGCTAATTTCTTGGAAATAGGAGTTACAGCACTTGATTGGGAACGCAGTGCAGTTTCTTTTGATGTCCATATCCTTTAGTGCTTGACACTTGTGTTTTACAACACTACTCTGAAAGAGTTTTGGCGGAATGCAAGATCTTCACTATTCCATCACTATGGAAGATGGGGTCAATTATGGATGTCACCACCTTCAGACAGTTGTTTGTAAATGGTCCACAATACTCCAAACTCTTCCAGTTTCCATATGTTGTGATGTCTTCCACATTTTTGTCAGTAACAAACATCACCTATGTGTTTCATTTCTACTGTTCTGTGTGTTGTGGGACCGGCACAGTTTACACCATATATTGTTCAGCTTCCTGTGAGGGCCAATGGACTGAAACCTGATAATGTCAGTTTAGCACCTGACACATGCCTCAGAGCTATAGTAGATGTATTTTCCGGTTTTACACAGGATGGAGACGTGTAGGAGATGTGTATTCTGTCCTCAACAGTTTGGTCATCTGTAATCGGCGGCGGAGCTCAGTTTCTTTTTTCACTCCTTTAGATGTCGCAAGATAATGAGAGGCAGGTGAAGAGGGAGTTTGGAATTGTATCCTACAGTTAAATGAAAAAGCAATACCGATTTTCTCCGTAAGTCTAAAAGAAAGCATGGTAAGATGTAATTTATTATCGTCACGATTGAGTTTTTTAATAGATGCTCCCTTACAGGAGGTGCGGTGACATTAAAAACAAGTATTGTGTTCAACTATTGCAGAATGGCATGCAGCTATGGACAGGGGTGGGTCCAATGTCGTGTGTGGTCTCCCAACCCAGCTGTGCTCCGGTCTGGACATGGTTACCTTTCAGACGACGAAGTGAGTAGTGCTACTTGCGCCCGTCATTTATCTCATTTTCTTTGGGGGCGTTGTGGCTTTTTGTGTTTAGCGTAGAGTCGCCACCTCCACTTCCCAGCCACGTACTCCAGTGGGGGCACATTCGACTTAAGACTGTGCCACCAGATCGGTGGAAGGCTGCTGTCGACATAGAAGCCTTCCAGAAGTGATAGCAGCTCTACATTTGGAAAAGTCTGCAATGCAACATTTAGTTTGAGGAAGGGAGGGAGAGGTACGGGCTAGGGGAGGTAACAGTAGCTCTAATTTCTATGGTTCCTGACTGCACATCACGGGAACTCTCGTTAAACTATCGCCTCTCTCTCCTGTTGTAGCCTTTTGAGATGACGATTTTCGGCAATTCCCTGTACATATGAAGCATTGTGATTCCTTGATTTCTATCAGATTTTATAGCGTGTGTGTGTTGGCTTTGAATATCTGGGCTGCAGGATGACTGTTGAGCAATGCAGGGGGAGGCGACTGCAGCGAACTCTGACGTCAGACAGAGACCGATACAGTTCTCAGCTGTATTTTTACGGCAGTACTCCTCTCTGCCCAACACCTGCATCCCAGCAGCTGAAGTCAATTCCTGCCAAAAACTAAAGATAGTACCATCGATTCCAGCCTTTTCCCAGTCAATTAGTAGTTGAGGAGTTGAGTCTGAGCATGTCTGCCATTAGTTGCGAGTGGTGTTGTGTAATCTTTTCCCAGAAGGACAATACCAGTTGTATGGTAACGCCATTTATTGCACTGTATTGCGATTTTAGGCACTCGTTGTGTAGCGCTGTGCATATAGTTGTATTATTTGGACTTATGTTTACAACTAATTAAGTAATTAGGACACTTTCCCAACCAAAATAAATAATGTTCACTAATGTAACCTTTCTCTGCAGTATGTAGATTGTTTGCATGTGTTACGGGGTGCAATTTTGCCTTGTGTTCAGAAGCACTAGAATTCAAGTCTCGTAAAGACACCGCCATTTTTAATTTTCCGTCAATTCAAAGTGCTCTCATCAATGATTTTGGTAGACGGAATTAACTCGTGGAAGTTTAATAACAAGTACCCAGTGCAATTTTTACTTTAAAGATTTAAGGTCGATATGCTACAACTTTGAGGAGTTGTTGTAGTTTGATCTTCAGTCCAGAGACCGGTTTGATGCAGCTCTCCATGCTACTCTATCCTGTGCAAGTTTCTTCATCTCCCAGTACCTACTGCAGCTTGCATCCTTCTGAACCTGTTTAGTGTATTCCTCTCTTCGTCTCCCTCTACGATTTTTACCCTCCACGCTGCCCTCCAATACTAAACTAGTCATCCCTTGATGCCTCAGAATATTCCCTACCCTCCGATCCCTTCTTCTAGTCAAGTTGTGCCACAAAATCTTCTTCTCCCCAATTCTATTCAATACCTCGTCATTAGTTATGTGATCTACCCATCTAATCTTCAGCATTCTTCTGTAGCACCACATTTGGATAGCTTCTATTCTGTTCTTGTCTAAACTATTTATCGTCCACGTTTCACTTCCATACATGGCTACACTCCATACAAATACTTTCACTAAAGACTTCCTGACACTTAAATCTATACTCGATGTTGACAAATTTCTCTTCTTCAGAAACGCTTTCCTTGCCATTTCTAGTATACATTTTATATCTTCTCTACTTTGACCATTATCAGTTATTTTGCTCTCTAAATGGCGAAACTCATTTTCTACTTTAAGTGTCTCATTTCCTAATCTAATTCGTGCAGCATCACCCGATTTAATTAGACTGCATTCCATTATTCTCGTTTTGCTTTTGTTGATGTCCATCTTATACCCTCCTTTCAAGACTAGGTCCATTCCGTTCTGCTGCTCTTTCAGGTCCTTTGCTGTGTCTGACAGAATTACAATGTCATCGGCGAAACTCCAAGTTTTTATTTTATTTCTTCTCCATGGATTTTAATTCCTGCTCCGAATTTTTCCTTTGTTTCCTTAACTGCTTGCTCAATATACAGATTGAATAACTTCGGGGGTAGGCTACCACCCTGTCTCACTCTCTTCCCAACCACTGCCTCCCTTTCGTGCCCCTCGACTCTTATAACTGCCATCTGTTTTCTGTACAAATTGTAAATAGCCTTTCGCTCCCTGTATTTTACCCCTGTCACCTTCAGAATTTGAAAGATAGTATTCCAGTAAACAATGTCAAAAGCCTTCTCTGAGTCTAGGGAAATGAAAGGGAAGCAGTGCTTGGGAAGAAAGTGAGACAGGGTTGTAGCCAATCCCCGACGTTATTCAATGTAGATACTGAGCAAGCAGTAAAAGAAACAAAGCAAAATTCGGAGTAGGTATTAAAATCCATGGAGAAGAAATAAAATAAAAACTTGGAGGTTCGCCCATGACATTGTATTTCTGTCAGACACAGCAAAGGACCTGAAAGAGCAGCTGAACGGAGTGGACCTAGTCTTGAAAGGAGGATATAAGATGGACATCAATAAAAACAAAGCGAGAATAATGGAATGTAGTCGAATTAAATCGGGTGATGCTGCACGAATTAGATTAGGGAATGAGACGCTTAAAGTAGAAAATGAGTTTCGCTATTTAGAGAGCAAAATAACTGATGATGGTCGAAGTAGAAAAGATATGAAATGTAGACTGGCAATGGCAAGGAAAGCGTTTCTGAAGAAGAGAAATTTGTTAACATCGAGAATAGATTTAAGTGTCAGGAAGTCGTTTCTGAAAATATTTGTATGGAGTGTAGCCAGGTATGGAAGTGAAACATGGACGATAAATAGTTTGGACAAGAGGAGAATAGAAGCTTTCGAAATGTGGTGCTACAGAAGATTGCTGAAGATGTGATTGGAAAATCACATACCTAATGAGGAGGTCTTGAATAGAATTGGGGAGAAGAGGAGTTTGTGGCACAACTTGACAAGAAGAAGGGACCGGTTGGTAAGACGTGTTCTGAGGTATCAAGGGATCACAAATTTAGCATTGGAGGGCAGTGTGGAGAATAAAAACCATAGAGGAAGACCAAGAGATGAATACACTAAGCAGATTTAGAAGGACGTTGGTTGCAGTAACTACTGGGAGATGAAGAAGCTTGCACAGGACAGGGTAGCATGGAGAGCTGCATCAAACCAGTCTCAGGACTGAAGACCACAACAACAACAACAACAACAACAACAACAGTGTTGCCTGCTGAAGAGAATTACTAGCAAGCGCGATACGTTCCTGCATGTCCTCTGGAGTTTTCGAATATCGCGATAGACAACGTTTAATGCATTCCCGAAGAAAAAAATCCAGAGTATTTAAATCTGTAGATCTACCAGGACAAGTAACTGTTCCTCCTCGACCAATCCATCTGTCAGGATACCTTCGGTTCAGAACACGACGTGTACGCAAGGCATTATGTGTGGAACATCCATCGTGTTGATACCACATAAGCATTCAAGTTCCTAGTGGCAATTCATCCAGAAGAGAAGGAAGAATTCGTCTGAGGAAGTTGGCATAAACTGTGCCGTTTAGACTACCATTAATGATATAAGGGCCAATAATTGTAGTACCAACAATCCCACACCAAAATCAATCGACGCTGATGTTCCACCTGTCTTACCCATCGTGGGTTGTCAGTAGACTAATAATGCATGTCCACATTGGAGAAGAAGTTCGGATTGGCGAGGATTTGCTGCTGTGTCCACTGACAGAACCGTACACGGTTGTGGAAATCATTCTCATGCAATCTTGATGTAGGTGTACATAAGGATAGAACCATGTAAGAATACCATGTACACTGGTTTTAGGAATGCCGATCTCGTGTACAGGCTACTTTGTAGTCACATTTGGATTCATAGCAGCCGGCCGTAGTGGCCGTGCGATTCTAGGCGCTACAGTCTGGAGCCGAGTGACCGCTACGTTCGCAGATTCTAATCCTGCCTCGGGCGTGGATGTGTGTGATCTTCTTAGGTTAGTTAGGTTGAATTAGTTCTAAGTCCTAGGAAACTGATGGCCTCAGAAGTTAAGTCGCATAGTGCTCAGAACCATTTGATTTGTTTCACAGCAACGAAAGCGAAAACTTTAACTTCGGCAGCTTCGTCTGTCCGAGTGCTACGACGATTGCGTTGTCGTGGGTTGAATTTTCCCGTTTCCTGACGCATCGAAAAAGACGAGAAAACATCAGTCGGGAAGGTGAGTTCTTGTCAGGATATCGCTTTCTGTACATTTATGCTGCCTGCGTAGCATTTCGCCTACCTTCAACGTCAACAAGAAAAGAAACGTTATGTAGATACAGTTTGTAGGGAGGACAGCCTTTCCTTAATGCCTACTTTACACAACAGTATTTAAAAGGACTAAACTAGTGTACTAAATGTACCCGTACATAAGAAAAGGTATTGCAATTACTGTTCTGCTAACTTACATTCTGTGCGGCTGGTCCCGGCGGAGGTTCGAGTCCTCCCTCGGGCATGGGTGTGTGTGTTTGTCCTTATCATAATTTAGGTTAAGTAGTGTGTAAGCTTAAGGCCTGATGACATTAGCAGTTAAGTCCCACAAGATTTCACATACATTTGAACATTTTTCGACTTACATTCCCCATGGATGAGTGACATTTCTACCTTCTCTTCGTTGGTGTACATTCTACTCACACAACTCTTCAATTGACGATGGTTGACGGAATGACAGGTGTGCATTCAATTCATGTTTACTTTTGTCCTCTGTCAACGTCATCACTTGGATGTGTTCCATTATCCCGAGTACCTGAACTAAGCGCTGGGAGCATAATTGTCAGTGTTATGTTATGTAATGAATAACGTTGTGTTTGAGTGAATGGTACACTGTGATACATTTCTGAATAGGTCTTTAGGAGAGGGAATGAATCACCGAATAAAAAATATAGGGTGTCATTTAAAAAGTCATACCGCTGTTCATATCTTTATAAAAAACAAGGCTACAACGAAGGTAATCATGCTGATTTATGTCCCCTCTGACGGCTAAAGAACCTTTGCTTGAAACATTTTGTAATTTGCATCAAGACAAACCGTTATTTAGAGTCGTCCAGATAAGTGGGACACCCTGTATGTTTACTTGATTCATGTGCAGTAGCACATGCATGCCAGGCAGTTACAGTCCATCATTTGTGAGGTCGATGAAGATTCAGCACTGAAAATCAAAACATCGTAGTAACGAAAGCGTCCCAGCCAGCACATGTACCGTTCATTAGCGTAATTTTCCACTTACTTATGTGTAGGAATAACTTCGTGTTCATTTAACTCCGTTACCACAAAACTTAAGTAAATTCACAATTTTCAGTGTGTTTACTTTCAATAACCACGACATTTTTTTAGATGGAAATTATATTCGTTTTATAACACTAACGGCGGAACTGAAAGACCAAGACCTAAAGATGCATAATATTTTTGCAGGAAACGTATTAGGAGTAATGTGGATGTTCACATTAATAATAATTCTATTACTGTATTGAAAGGAAAATAATTCTCAATCCACATAATACCAAATAACTTGAGGATTACAATTGCTGTTTGACCAATTTACAGTGCATATTCTGTAATGCATATAATTTAACATCTGGGGTTACTTTACGTAATAAAATGTCATTAGCAATGCGGGAAAGGCAGTTTGTCGAGATGAGGTCCACAGAATCATTTGACTGAATTCATACCACGGGCGTTACTATCCTCTGTTAATACGTGAACCTCACTGTTTCATCCTCAAAATATCTTTGGACCTATCGACACATTTTGATATAAATCGAATCAATAAAGAGCTGGCAGCTGATTGGTAACATTTTGTGTGGTGCAAGCTGGTAATGCCATCAGACAGAGATTTGTATGGAAATAGTTATTTCGCTTTCGGCGACGCTGCTGGCTTGTCAGGATCGTTGAAGATCCTTTAACGCATTAACCTACATTCGTAAGCATCGGGGTACTCGAAAACTAGAGCATGTAATGCACTGTAGTCATTTCATTATTGTAGAATATTTGTTAAACAGTTCGCAAAATGGTCAAGAGCATAGGGACTGGGAACGCTTCACAGATAGAGCAGAGTGCTGATGATACGTGGAGGTGCATCATCAGTTGTCAATCGTGCTGGTGGAAGAAAGGGAAGATTTTACACATGAATTTCATAGTAATACAACGGGCAGTTATTTCCATGGACGATGACCAGTGTCCGTGTGTGTGTGTGCGTGTGTATGTGTGCGTATGTGTGTGTGTGTGTGTGTGTGTGTGTGTTTGTGCGCGCGCGCGTTGATAGAGATCTTTAATGCAACGAGAAGCGCTAAAATCCTGTTAGTAACTTCGACTGGAACGATAATGCATACATTTACTGTACTGACTATTCATTCAAGGTCTGTCTGCAACTGAAACCACTCCGCTGATGAACGCTGTAACGCACTTACCATAGAGCTGAATTCTCCTTTGTCTCCTCCGCCTCTTTCATTCAAGGCACTTCAATTGTCTCTGTCCACAACTCCACATCTGTCGGTAACATCAAAACCGATTTATATACAGTTAAATTAATTGAAATATTTCCATTATTCAAGTTGCCTACAAATATTTTCAACCACATCAAAAGCATGCGAGAGGAATGTCTTCGGTGTTAAACACTGTATTACTGACATTAAAAGTGCAATTTGTATTCCACTGTTTAATGCAGAGGAGAGAACTGATAGGTGGAAATAGTATATTGAAAGCCTATAATGGGTAAGATTTGTCTGATGTGATAAAAGATGAAACAGTTATCGATTTAGAAGTGATAAGGGAACCAGTGTAAGAAGCAAAATTTAAAAGAACTTTGGAGGACTTAAGATCAAATAAGACACAAAGGAGAGATAACATCTCATCAGAATTTCTAAAATCATTGGAGGAAGTGGCAACGAAACGACTATTCACGTTTATGTGTAGAATGTACGACTGTGGCGACATACAACCTGACTTTTGCAAAAAATATCCTTCACGCAGTGCCGAAGTCTGCAAGAGCTTATAACTGCGAGAATTACCACAGTGTCAGCTTAACATCCAAGCTCATGAAAAGAATAATATACAGAAGAACGAAAAAGAAAACTGAGGAGGTGTTAGATGATGATCAGCTTACCTTCATAAAAGGTAAAGGTACCAGAGGGGCAATTGTGACGTTGCGGTTTATGATGGAAGCAATACGAAAGAGAAATCAGGACACGTTCATATTATTTGTTGACGTGGAAAAAGTGTTCCACAATGTTAAATGGCGCAAAACGTTCGAAATTCTGAGAAGAATAGGGTTAAGTTATAGGGGGAGACAGGTAATACACAACATGTACAAGAGCCCAGACGGAATAATGAGACGGACGACAAAGAGCTAAGTGCTCGGATTAAACGTGATGTAAGACGGCCCTCTGCCCCTATTGTTCAATTTATACATCGAAGAAACAATGATGCAAATAAAGGAAGTGTTCAGTAGCGGAATTAAAATTCAAGGTGAAAGGATATCATTGATACGATTCGTTGCTGACATTGCTATCCCGAGTAACGTGAAGAAGAATTACATGATCTGCTGAATGAAATGAACAGTCTAATGGGTGTAGAGTATGTATTGAGAGTAAATCGAAGAAAGACGAAAGTAATGAGAATTAAGAGAAATAAGAACAGCAAGAAACTTAATATCAGCATTGATGGTCATAAAGCAGCTGAAGTTAAGGCTTTCTGATACCTAGGCAGCAAAATAATCCACGACAGACAGACTAAGGAGGACATCAAAAGCAGACTAGCACTGGCCAAATTGGCATTCCTAACAAAAAGAAGTCTACTAGTATCAAACGCAGGTCTTAATTTGAGGAAGATATTTCTGGTAATGTACATTTGGACCTCATCATTGTATGGTAGTGAAACATGGGCTATAGGAAAACCAAAACAGAAGAGAATCCAGGCATTTTAGATGTAGTGCTAAAAACAAATGTTAAAAATAACGTGGACTGATATGGGACTGAGGAATATCTTCATAGAATCACAGAGTAGAGGAATACGTGGAAAACACCAACAATGTGAAGGGACAAGGTGATAGAACGTGTGTTGAGCCATTAGCGAATGACTTCTATGGTACTAGAGGGAGCTGAAGAGGGCAGAAACTATAGAGGAAGATTGAGATTAGAATGGTTGCAGCCAATAATTACGGACTTATGTTGTTAGTGCTACCATGAGTTTAAGGGGATTGGCACAAGAGGGGACTTCGTGGAGGGCTCCATGAAACTAGTCAGATCTCTGACGACTCAGAAAAGAGAAAGAAAAGAATTGCGCTCATGATCAAGCATGTCTCTATACATTTCCTCTTCTTCCTCCTTCACATGATGTAATAGCTCCCCTGTGGATATCAACAAAAAAACAAAAAGTTACACAACTGTATGTTATTTATTTCTAATTATATACATCATCCAACTGAAGATGCTGTGACTACGTTACTTACCACTATTTAATTCCACACTATCTGCTCTGGAGACTGTGTCCCCATCCTCCTCCTCATCAGATTCACCCATCCACATAAAATGGGGATGGGTTTCATCTGATCTTCAAACTGGGCTGGAAGAAAATAAAGGGTTCACAGTCACAGTCTTCCAGGCTATATATGTGTGTGTTGATGAATAAACACATGAAATTGCTAACAATTAAGGAGAAAGAGAGCCGTTCATAGAAACTTACCCTCATGTTAAGCTCAATGATAGTGCAGGCAACTGACTGACCCCCGGAGACTTATAACAAGAGGGAGAGCCATGGATGACCTGATGGTGTGGGTAGGTCGAATACATCCATATAGGACGAGCTACCCTAGAGTTACCTACATAGCTGTGGGTGGGAGTGTCTGGTCAATCTGAATACATCCAAATTCTAAACTTATGTGCTGTAGCACTACAACACACCTTCTTCACCAAACATGAGGTAAAAATACTATTAGACAACAAATTTGGTAAAATAAGCATGCGATCCTAATGTTTGCAAGTAGAACATGAATTTGCAGTTATCGACTGCGGCATTCCCTCGTACTTAACCAAGGTTTATAGCTACTTGTAACTGACGATAAATCTATAACCACTTATTTCAATTCATCAGAATGTGTGTAATTTACGGAAAAATGGGGAACAGTTTTGATCAATCGCGGAAATTGCATAATTTCCAGCAATGTAGTCTGTTTACTTATACACATCTACATGTGGGAATCTCAGTGCAGTGCTTCTGCACTCAACTTCGTTTAGTGTTGAAAATACTTTATGAGAGGAGGAATTTTAGTCACAAAAATATGTATATTAGCAGAAGGTTTGAGTCACTTAGAGACTACAGACACATCTTGTGTTTATGTTTGTGGGGGTGGGGATTGGCTACAGCCCATTCTTAAGGGGGCACACACACATGCTCGCAGAGTCCTGCCAACTGGAAACTAACAGAGAAGTGTCACTTCTAAATGGGGAGCCGCCAAATAAGAAACAAAGAGCTTACAGATGACCTAGTCCACCGATGACGAGCCTAATGCCTTACTTGAGGAAAAAGCATTGCAAATTTTGTTCACAGTCCATACCACTTAGCACCAGACGCTAGTGTTTTGCAACACTAGTTTGATAGGGTCTCAGTAGAACACTAGATTTCCCCTACGCCATAATTGTCGAAATTGAGTTTAATTGTATAGGTCACCACCTTCAGACTGCTGTTTGGAAATTCTCCACAGTGCTCCATACTCTTGCAGTTAGCATATGTTGTGATGTCTACCACATTTTTGTCAATAACAGACATCGCCACTGTGTTTAATTTCGACCATCCTCTGTCTTGTGGGAAAAGCGTAGTTCAGCTTCCTGTGATGGGCAGTGGACTGAAACTCGTTAACAATGGTGTAGCATCTGACACAGTCCTCGAAGCCATGGCTGAAAAACAAAGTCATACACTGCTTGGATGTGCTACAGCTGAAAACCATTGTATTAAAGATCTTATGAAGTTACAACACAAGATCGTTCTCTTATGATTGATAGTCTTTTCGATGTGGTCTTCTTCCATTGCAGGTCACAAAAATCTTTACACTTCGATCACAGGCCACCAGCTCCTGTCGACCAATACTTGTGTATGAAGTATGCCCGATGTCAACAAGCAGATGGTAACTGTTTCTCGATATATTTGAGGGGAGAATAGAGTAAAACATTATAGGGGTTCTTCTACAAAGAGTAGAAAGTCTGGTTTAAGTTTGGAAGAAGAAAGTTTGTAGTTTTTTATTTACTGTGGATGTTACAAAATGATGATGAAGAATCCTCTTGAATGTACTAAATGACTGTATAGATGCTGATCTATATCAATATTTATACCACTGTGGGATATGTGTTACCCTCATGCATGACAATTTGTAATTTGAACACAAGGAATGCTCTCAAAACTACACCGGTTTTGATTATAAAACTAACAGAAATCGAATTTATCTATTCTAGTGGAATCATGACACATTTTATTGTTATCAGCATGATTACAGGCTGTTTTGTGATGATCAAATTGCTTACAAATGTAGAGCACAAGAATCTGCTGATAATATGAATGATTGTCTGCTGGATGACAGAAATATTATGCACTGGACGTTAGAGGCAAATTATTTAGCAAAACTTCTCAGATGTCATCACCCATACGATATTTGATTTTGATGTATTGGAGGAATCTAAAAGGGTTCTCTATTATGTGATGTTAGGAGCTTCTGGTACAAGACGTGCTCTCATGGTTTGTTTTTCAAACGCCGGTGTGATATAGCACCACATAGGTAAAATGGGACCCACCATAGTGTACAAAACAGCAATGTCGTCTTGAGTAACAACTTGTTTTTGTCGAACATAAAAGGGTTGTGTTCTTTCCGATATGTGAGCAACTGCTGTGAAAGGCTGTATTCTGTAATGTTGTTTCACATGTCTGAAATGTTTCTGTTACATATGTGCCTGGAAATTTATTTTTAGACACTGATTTGCAGGTGCACAGAGTGGTCTGAGGCGCCAATTCACGGATAGCACGGCCACTTCCACCAGAGGTTGGAGTCCTCCCTTGGGCGTGGATGTGTGTGTTGTTGTCAGTATAAGTTAGTTTAAGTAGTGTAAGCGGCCTCAACAGTTTGGTCCCTCATGGATTTACACACACACTGCTTTGCACATGGCGGACCATCTGAAGCTTTGTAGTTTGTCCATCAAGCTGAAAGAAATTACTTAACACATTTTTTTTCATTGGAGTTTAGATTCTCGCATTTTCTTTACCCCAATGACTATTATGAAGTAGCGAGGACATTCAGTAGTAATTGGTACCTTTTGCAGCAAAACAGTGAAAGTTTTTTTACGGTTTGATGCAGGGTAGATGTCTATTAACGATGTATATCCTGACCTCTGTGGTTTAGTCATGTGTAATTGGCGGCCGTGACGCAGGTTTTTTAAATTCGTTGGATATCGCAAAATAACTTGTTGGGGGGGGGGGGGGGGGATGTTAATTTTATCCTGCAGTCCAAACATATAACCATACCGATTTAGCTCACAAAACCAGAAGAAAATGGACTTCGCTTACTTTCGTGGAACGAGGACATTTAATAATGTCACGATTATGTTTTCCATTTTTCAATGGATGCTCACTTATAAGAGGTATGTTGAAGTTAAATACATGTACTCTCAATCACCGACAGCAAGCAGCTGCAAGGAGGGGCGAGTGTAGTGTGTGTGTGTGTGTGTGTGTGTGTGTGTGTGTGTGTGTGTGTGGTCACGCAACCCAGCTGTGCTCTGGTCAGTGCTGGGTTATATTTTAGATGACCAAATAAGTATTACTTGGGGTGCTCATAATTTGTCTCACTTTGTTTAGGGGGCATTACTGCCATTTGGGTTAGAGAAAAGCCAGACGTTTGACCACCCAGCCACATGCTCCGCTGGAGCAATTGGACTGAAGAATCTGCCACCAGATAGGCAGGAGGCTGCGGTTGCCTTAGGCGCCACGCTAAAGTGGCAGTAGCTCGTCATTTGAAAAGCCTGTGTCACCACTGTAGGTGGAGGGATAGAAGGAGGGAGAGGACGGGTGAGGTAAGAATAGCTCTAATTTCAATAGTTCCTGACTACACATAAAGGAGAACCGTTATTCAACTGTTGCCCCTCTCTCCTGTTGCAATACTTTGAATGACGATTTTCCCTAGTGTCGTGTGCATGTGCTGCATTATGACCTATTGGTTATAAGTGCTGGTTCTCTTTTCCATGACAATATCAATGTGTAGTTAGAACAGTGAGGCATCTCTGTTGTGGTACCATGCATTGACTTTGATTTTCGGTGCTGCAGGGTGACTGTCAAGGAATGCAGAGGGAAGCAACTGTAGCTAACTCTGAGACCTAACAGCGATGTGTACCGTCCTCAGGTATGTGCTTACGGGCAATACACTTATTAAACACCTCTCTGTCCAACACCGGCATCTCATCACTTGAACTTAATTCCTGCTAAAAAATAAAGATAGTTCCTTCAAATCCAGACTTTTCCCTGCCAGCTTGTAGCTGTAGGATACAGTTTAAGTATGTCTGCCACTAGTTTCAAGTGCTATTTTGTAATTATTTTCCAGAAAGGTAGCACTAACTATATGGCATAATCAGTTTCTGAGCTGTAATTGCGACTGATCGTAATTAATACCGAAATTTTCTTCAGTTTCCCAACCAAAATAAATAAATTACACTAACCTAACCTTCCTCTGCTGCATCTGCACAATTTCCATGCGTCTGGTGGAGCAATTAGGATTTCTATCCAGAAAGACCAGGGGTCGAGCCCCAGAAAGGGCACCGCCATTTTTAAATTCCCCTTAGTTAGCCGGTGATGGTTGGGGGATGGGACATCATCAGAGCCCTGGAACAAAGGTATTCGCACCAAAACTCGAAATCTCCACCAGCAGGTTGTGTGGGGGAGGAGTGTGAATGGAACAGGCAGAGAAACACATGCCAGTGCAATTTAATTAATTTCCATATCAATTTTATATTTTATTTCAAAATTGCGCTCATGCCGTCATCTCCCTTCAACTGGAGTCCCAGTAATTCTTGGCTTGAACCGAATCTTAACATTAATATCCTTTCGCCTTAAATTTCACCATCTCTTGGAACTTTCCTTTATTTACGTCATTGCTTCTTAGACGTGTAGATTTAACAGGAGGGGTGAAATTATACATCGCTGTATTAGATACTTTTTAATTGTGCTAGTCGTTCTTGGTCTTCTTATCTTATTTTCTCCCTTTTTATTCTCGTACATGTTAGGTATTACTCATTTTTCACATAATTTTACTTTGTCGGACATTTTTTCCTCGTGTGTTGATTTTTCTTCAGTCTTGCTTCAATTATCTACCAAAATATCAGAACTGAAGTAAAACGGATCGTTATCTAACAATTTTCATATGCATTCTTCTGTATAATATTCCTTTCCATTCCGAAAGACAGACGGTTGGGTGATTTTAGGGGAAGAGTTCCAAACACCGAGGTCGTGTCTCATCGGATTAGGGAAGGTTGGGTAAGGAAGTCGGCCGTGTCATTTCAAACGAACCATCCCACATTTGCCTGAGGCGATTTAGGGAAATCACGAAAAACCTAAATCTGGATGGTTGGTTGCGGGTCTGAACCGTATTGCTCCCGAATGTGAATCAAGTGTGGTAACCACGGCGCCATCCCCCTCCGTCAGATGATTCGCCAGTCTCATACATCTACACACCTACGTGAATAATAGTTTTGTTGCCACTTTCCCCAACGATTTTAGAAATTTCGACGGAACGTAAATGGTCCCTTCTGCCTTTTTTTTATTTTGAATCTCCCAAAGCTCTTCTAAATTCTAATTCTAGTACTTCATCCCCAAAATCTTCATTATCAACTCTTGTTTCTTCTGCTATCACGTCCTCAGGTACGTCCACCGACCTATAGAGGATTTCGATATTCTCTTTCCATCCATCTGCTCTCTCAGCTGCAATTAACAATGAAATATTACGGCTATTGCTTTTAATTTCACCGAATTTTATTTTGACATTTCTATATGCTAAGTCAGTCTTTCCGACAATCATTTGTTTTTCGATTTCTTCGCATTTCTCATGTCGTCCTCTTCTTGAATTGAAAATTCGCGATTACCATCTGGCATCTACTGCATAACACTGACCCTTTCTTCGACTCCCTCCCCTACAACTGCAGTCTAATACCGTATGACTGTTCGATGTTCATCTCCATAGATGTTCTGTATTTCCAGTTCAATATTTTCAGATACTTTCTCTATCTCTTCATTTCTGCTTGCGACGTTGGCATGTTCACCTGAACTGTAGTTGTCAGTGTTGGTTTGCTGTCGATTCTGAAGAGAATAGTCATATCGCTGAATTGTTCACAGTAATTCACTCTCTGCCCTACTTTCCTAATCATAACGAATTTCCTGTTTATGTTCATATTACCTTATACTCGTGTGTGATGAATTCTTCTTTCTATCTCACTTCACTGACGCCCACTCGTTCTGGACTGAGCCTCTGCATTTCGCTCTACAGATTTTCTAGTTTCCACTGGACGTTCAAACTTCGGACATTCCAGGCTCCGACTGGTTAAATACTACACTTCTGTTGGTTGTCCAGTCTTTTATCGTGGTCATCTCCCCCTTGGCAGTCCCTTCCAGAGATCCGAATGGGAGACTAGTCCGGAATATTTTGGAAATTGAGAGATCATCACGACACCTCAGTTACAGGTCACGTGTTCTATGAATACACATTATGTTTCTTTACTACAATGGTTGCCATTGCCTTCTGAATTCTGATGCCGTTGATCATTACTGTCTATTCCGACTTTTACTGGCAATTTCACATTTCAAGAAGAATGCCCTGGACCTCCGTTGGCTACACCACCCCCTATGACAAGGCCTTTGGCAGAATAAGAGTGACTTCTTGTGTTACTGCTGGAGATTTTTATTCAAAATTTAAGCAGTACAGACGTTCGAACCAGGGACCGAGGACGTTCTGATTAATAAACACAGACGGGGACATCAACCCGCCGCTATATTTCTATCATTTTTGTTGATATTTGGTCTTTGCGAAAGTCATATGACCCGTTTAACTTGATAGTTGAATAATTAACTCATTTATTTATTTATTTTTGATACAGAGTGCACATAACTGTCAGACCGAATGCTCTGAGCTACCACGTCGGCAACCCTACAGCACGGATGCAGTAATGTGGTTTAAATACACGTGCGTTAGAGATAATACTGTCGGCAACAAAAGCTTCAGTCGTTGACAAAATATGACGCATCTATGAATAAATCATAATAAGCAGAAATCCACGTTGCTCGCGAATCAGGTGATTAATTATTGAAGTGGATAGCATATGCTGGAAAGAAGAAACAATGTTGTTCCAGCCCTATGCTCGAAACATTATGGAATATTCTATCTGCTAGAAAACCTGCAATAGATGGATTCATTTCTGAAACCAAACACGAAGAAATTCATCATGTAATTTAAGGAACGTTTCCGGCCATCTTTGAATTCTTTTAATATCGCTGAGGTGATGACAAATATATATTTTCACTGCGATGACACTGCTAATTCAGGGGTTGTAATTGCTTCGTAAAATTTAGTGATACATTTCATGTAACTTCCTGTTCATCTGTCCGCTTCAGCACATTTACTGTTGTGGTCCATACCTGTTTTTCATTACAACATTACTTTCATTACTTTCTATCATCTTCACACGAGGATAAGGCGTGCACTGTATGAGCACTCAGCAAATTTGTTTACCTATTATTTTTGGCCCTTGGACCTTTACAAGAGAAATGGTTAACGTGTTCACTAACAGCAACAGTAAAAGTATCATTTTAAATTCTCATGGAAATGTAAACTTTGCGACATTAGTTTTCTGGTCGTGTATCATCCTCTCGGCGTGGAACAAAGGTATCATGTTTCTGTTGTTGTTCACTCTAGGTGCTCTTTCACTAGGTCTCGTTTGTATGTGACACTTTAATGGAAGTATGCTAGTCACACATTTTTGTAAAGACACACTTGACTACTGGTGGGATGAATAGTTTTTGCGGGAACAATAAATTCTTATTCACAAGATACACAAAGGAGCCAAAGCGATCCGAAGCAAACAAAATAGCACAGAGTAACATACATATAAATCATCAGCACATATTAGCAAATCCTTCTTAAGATCACAAGTTTAGTGTACCATGACCTTCTACAAGATCCGTCAGTCTGCAGTGAGCGTGTAGCCACCACCTAAGTGGCTATTGCAGGTCAGTGTCCGAAATAAGTGCTGACGATGTAGGTTCGATCTAGGATTAATAGTAAAATTTCAGACGCACCATACGCAAATCCTAACTTGAAGTTACACAAGAACGTCCGCTGCTCACCGACGCCTACAGCATGTCGGTGATTGGAAATCGACGGTACGAGAATGAATCTTCGCACTTGAATGAACAGCAAACGTTCGCTCCTAGCACAGGAAAATCCTATTCATACCTAATTTAGTTAGCGGATGCTCCTTTCTCCAACGTAATAGGGATGGGAGAATTATGTGATATGGATGGGAGAATTACGTAGGTATGAAATAAGTAAATAAACGCAGTCGGTAGTGGCTCTCGGTACCTGAATAAAGCTGTGAAAATTACCAATGTGTCATTAATAACAAGGATCACTGTGTAACCTGAAGCGAAAAGATGGGTCGGAACAACCAGTTAGGTCACAATGTGTCCTATCAGGCAATCACGTCTTTTAATAACTCTGAGCCATATATATATCCAGTTCGATTCAGTAACTCCTCATTGATTTGTCGATCTACCCATATTATATACTGCACTCGTCAATAGCACCACATTTCAAAGGCTTGTGTTATATTGTCTCAACTGCTTATCGTCCTCATTTCACTTCCATACAAAGCTAGCCTCAAGACAAATACCTTCAGAAAAGACATCCGAATACTCAACTTCATATTAAATGTTAACTAATTCCTCTTTTTCAGTAATGCTTTCCTTGCCATTTTCCTTGCTTTCCTAGACTTTTAGTGACTTGTTTGCCTAATCTAACTGCCGCATTATTTCCTGACTTATTTACACTACATTCCTTTACCCTTGTTTTACTCTTGATGTTGTTCACCTTGTAATTATTTTTCAAGGCACATCACATTTCGTTCATCTACTCTTCAAAGCCCTTTGCCATGTCTGACAGAGTTACAGTCTCACTGAAAAATCTAAAAGTTATTATTTACGCTGCCTAACATTAATACCTAGTTTGAATTTCTCTTTGGTTTCCTTCACAGCTTGCAAAGAGTACAGACTGAATAGCTACAAACCTGTCTCACTCTGTTCTCATCTACGACTTCTTTGGTTTCCTTCATAGCTTGCTAAGTGTGCAGATTGAATAGCAGGCTAAAACCCTGTCTCACTCCGTTGTTAGATACGACTTCTCTTTCGTGTTCTATTCTAATAACGACAGTGTGGTTTCTGTATGAGTTGTAACAACCGTCGATTGTTGTGGCCGAGCGGTTCTAGGCGCTTCAGTCTGGAACCGGGCGACCGCTACAGTCGCAGGTTTGAATCCTGCCTCGGGCATGGATGTGTGTGATGTCCTTAGGTTAGTTAGGTTTAAGTAGTTGTAAGTTCTAGGGGACTGATGACCTCAGATGTGAAGTCCCATAGCACTCAGAGCCATTTGAACTATTTGTAAATAACCTTTCGCATCCCGTATTGTATCCCCCTTACACTAAAAATTTCAAAGAGTATATTCCAGCCCACATTGTCAAAAGCTTTCTCCAAAGTTACAATCGGTATTGAAGTCGGTTTACTGTTCTTCAATCTGACTCCCATACTATTCTTTAAGGTCAGTATTGCCTCACGTCTTTCTACGTTTCTGTCGGAACCAAACTGATCTTCATTGAGGTCGGCTTCTTTAGTTTTTATATGCTTCTGTAACTTATTCGTGTCTGTACGAGTAATATCGCTGAACCTTTCATCCTGTTAAGATTGATGACTTTCCCGTTTCGTCACTGGACGGCTCCGAATCGCAGCCTGAAACATGACTGTGTTACGTAAATACGTCTCTGTATTCACAGACCGTCAGAAAACTGAATGCACAAAATAAAAGAGTTCCTCCACACAAGGAGTGCCCTCTCCTTGTGCGTGGCAATGCCTAAACACACACGACCGCTGCTACATCCTCAGCAATCCGACGTCATCGATACACTGTAATTCTTCATGCTGTCTCGAGTTGGCCTCATCCGACTTCCGCTTGTTTCGAAAACTTAAAGAACACCTACGATGACTTTAACAGAGCAAGCAGTGCTGAAGTTGTGGCTCCGTCAACAATGTCAAACATTCAACCGTAATCGTATAACCACGCTTGTCTCTCGTTGAGACAAATACATTCGTTGCAAGGATGTCTATGTTGAGAAATAAATACGTCGATATTAAGAATCAAGATATAGAACGTTCATGACGTTTAATTTACTTAAAAAGCTTTAAGAGAAATCACGCAAAAAATTTTTAGACATTACTCTTCAGCACGACCTTGTGCTTTGCAACTATGACATGCTGAAATTATGGTTTGGCAGTATTCACACCTGTGAGCAACTGTGATTTTTGGAAGAGGAATAGGAGCACCGAAAAATAATTAATGTAGTGTAGTGAAATTTCGGGGAAAACGTTTGTCTAAGTAACGTACTTAAATGATGAATGCGCTGATGTCCTCAATGTTGAGCACCCATACGCCCCCCCCCCCCCTTAATGATGAAACCTGCAAGATTACAGGTTAACATAAGGGCGAGATAAGCCACAGCAAATGTGAAATCCGTCGGAATGTTCATTACAAGCATGCAATCCTGCTTGCATAGTATTGTACACGTACCGGACGTCAGTTTGTGAGATGGAGATCCATGATTGCTGCTCTTAATCAGTCAATACTAGGGCGGGTAATACTGTTCAAGGATGACGCTGGAGTTGTCGTCCGATGTTGTCCCACATGTAATCGATTTGAGACAGATCTGGAGAGCGAGTAGACCAATGCAACATTTCGACTTCGTGTGGAGCATTTTCTGTTACAAAAGCGGTATTTGGGACACCGTTATCCTGTTGAAACACATCACACGGCATGCTGTTCATGAATTACCGCACAGCAGGTAGAATCACCAGACTGATGTACAAAGTTGCAGGTCGGTTGCGTGGGAAATCCACCAGAGCCCTCCTGCTGTCATACGAAATCACACCCCAGACATTAACTCCACGTGTGGGTTCAGTGTGCCCAGCAGGAAGACACTTGGTTGCAGGCCCCCAACTGGTGTCCTTCTAACCAACACACGCCATCACTGGCACCGAGGAAGAAAAAGTTTTCACCAGAAAACACATCAGACCTACACCCTGCCATCCAGTGAGCTCTCGCTCGACGCTACTAAAGTCGCTTACGGTGGTGGTTTGGGATCGGTGTAATGCGCACTACAGAGCGTCTGGATTAGAGTTTTCCATTTGTCGCTGTGGTGACAAGTGCTGCTAAAATTTCTGCTGCATATGCAGTTCGATGCGCCGGAGACATATGCCGAACACGATGTTTTTCCCTCTCGGTGGTGCCACGTTGCCCTCCGGAAACTCAGTCTTCTTGGGACCATACATTCCCGGGACTACCACTGACAGCACTCATGTAGAGTCGCTAAATTCCTGTCGAGACTTCCGCAGAAGGAATGCGCAGCTTCTCGTATCCCTGTTATACGACCTCGTTGAAACTCAGTGAGGTGAGACGTTGTTAATGTCATCTTTGGCTCCTTAATGGCATTCTTCACTAACATCCATTCACCATGTCCAATCTCAAACGTAAGTATCGTTCACGAGCGCTGAATTGCGTATTTAAAGCAAACCTGAGTTGCATCCTCTTAAGAGACTGGCGCGAAATTAGAATAGACGTCATCTCTCAGACTTAGAAACACGCCTACCATCTTAATATCTTCCACTTTGCCCTTTTTTGTTTGTTTGTTTTTTAAGTCTTCCGTCTTTCCTGGTATCTCAGGAATTAAGACTGTCTTATGTATTTTCTATACAAGGTGGAATAATGCTTTCATGCCTGCCTCTTTCAGCCATCTCAGAAATTTTGAGGGAATTTCTACTCCTGGAGTCTTGTTTCCACTTACGCCCTTCATTGCTCTGGCGATTCCTGTCGCAGTATCAAATTTACCATTTCATCTTCATCTACTTCTTCCTCACTTTCTATAATTTTGTTTGTAACTTTGTTCCGTGACATAAACTGTTTATACACTCGTCCAACATTCGTCTTTCACTTCTTTGTGTAGAACTGACTTACCATCTGAGGTATTAATATTTACACAGACTTTTTTTCTCCAGGAGTCTCATTAATTTTCGTAATACCAGGTTCCATCCTTCCCTTAGTAATGCATGTTTTTACGGCCTTGCACTTGTCCTCTAGCGATTCCTACTTAGGCTTTTGCGCTTCCAATCACTCTCGTATTTTGGACGTTCGTATACCATCTCGAGTTTATCATTTGCTGCAGCTGTACAGTTTCTTTTCGTAAATTAAATGTCGTCCTGGGATTTCTACTAGAGTCTGTCCTTTTACGTATGCAATATTCTGCTGCCTTTCGTGTTTCGTCTCTCAAAACCTTAGCTTCACGTAAAATTAACGCACAAATCATTTTCTGGACGGTTATATATCCATAATACACTACATCGAATTTAATTTTACGTCAGATCCTCTGATTAGATTCTCTGTGTTTTGCTCAGCATCAGAATAATTTCCAAGTGATTTAGTGCTGTAATGCTGAATTATTAATACGGAAATCGGAGCGGGATATCAAAAGGAATGGTAGAGGCAGTAAAGGTCGCTCGGGCGACCCACCTGTCCAACCACTACACACACGAAGCGGACTACTCTCCGCGCTTTTTCTCAATTTCGAAATGAATTCTCTTTCATTCCCCCTCATGTTACGTGTATTCTATTAGCCGGCAGCGAAAAGGGGAGTAAACAAGCTGTGGGTGGAATACGGCGTCCCGTCTCCCTGGTATTTAACCCTGTAATTGATATTAGTTGCGCTGATAAATCACCCCGCGCAGGGGTCGGTAGCCCGCGGGCAGCTCCCGTGGACAATCAGCCTCGTGATTCAGTGGGGGTGCGCCTCGGGCACGCACCTGCGTGGCGCCGGTCACGTGGGCAATACACGGCCGCGCTGTCTGCCTCGGAGAGGAGGGAGACCGGGCGCGGTCTGAGATGACAAAGGGTAGTTCCATCTCTGCTGTCAGATTTTGTATGGCAGTGCAGACGAGGTAAACAACAAGCTAAATACCACTTCCTTCATGGCAAGCAAAAATACATAAAATTACTTCATCTATACAACGCGTCTCTTGCAGCGTCTGCTGGTGGAGATCTATAAGCATATCCTGACACTTAACCTCTTTCTATAAGAACCAGTGACGAAACGCGCTACTCTTATATGGATAATCTGTATTGCTTATGCGAATCATATGTGTTACGGATCCCAAAGTGACGAGCAAGATTCATGTATAGGTCGACCAAGAGCTTGTAAGATATCTTCCCACTCATGACTTCTCAACACGGTTTTTTTTTTTTTTTCGTTTAAGCTTCCTGTGCGCCTTGTCCAGTATAACCAAATATCAAGTCATCAGTCCCCTAGAACTTTGAACTACCTAAACCTAACTAACCTAAGGACATCACACACGTCCACGCCCGAGACTGGGTTCGAACCTGCGACCGTAGCGGTCTCGCGGTTCCAGACTGTAGCATCTTGAACCGCACGGCAAGTAACAAGACAGCTAAAACATATCAGCTACCGCTCAGTTTGCGTGTAATAATAGACTATAAGAAAAAAAGAAAGAAAACTGCCTTAGCACAAATAATTATGCGACGGATATCAGTAGATGTGATGTACATGTACATGCAAACACCTTAATTACTGATTAGAATTCCAGAAATTTTTGTTGTTGTAAGTTCCTATGGGACCAAACAGCAGAGTTCGAAGAAAAACTCTTAACTGAAGGCGATTCTACTCCAGTCAATGAGATTCCAGGCCAAATGTGCCCTAGGCTTACAAACTACTTAATCTAACTTAAAGTAACTTAAGGCTAAAGACAACACGCACACCCATGCCCTAGGAAGGACTCGAAATTCCAACGGGGGGAAGCTACTCGAACCGTGGAAAGCCGCCCACAGACTGCGCCCCCCCCCCCCCCCCCCCCCCACGGCATTTCAGGAAAACTCCACCATTTATTCAAGAGAAAGATCTTTATGCAGGTAGGTATTCGGCCTCGCTTTGACGGACAGAGTTGTTCGATGTCCTCCTGTCGGATATCCTGAAAGATTATGTCCAGGTGAAGAGACAAGTTGTCAAATCCAGAGTTGATTAGGAGGCCGTGCACAAAATGCTAGAAACATGCTCGATTTTTGAGAGATCCGGCTTTCCTCCTGATCAAGGACAAGGAGTAGAAACTCTCGCCTTACACAGACGGGCGTAATCCTTTCGAAGTGTAAGCCCAGCATGGTTTCCTATGAAGTAATGTGATGTTACGATGCCGCAGGCGACAACTGAAAGGGTACCGTTGACAAATAAAATGGCAGCAGTAGCCGACGGTGACACAAGCAGCAACAGGGAGGTACCCGATTTTGCGACTTTTACGAGTTCCTAACTAGGAGCCAATTTTGTAATATTATCTGCGTGCTTTAATAGTTTAGTTTCTTGTGTTTTGGGGTGTTTATTTAATATCTAATAGCCACAGTTCTCGCGTTTTCATTTGCGTCTGAAAGTAAATCGATTTTGTGACATATTACAAGTTCCTAGTCAGGGGCGGATTACTTAGTTCCACCTGAGTTCTTCGGTAGTTAGGGAATCTCTGCGGGTCAATCTAATTTATTAGAAACAGTTCATGAGTTTTCGTCAGGGTTTACAGTACAGTTGCGCAGCTCGTGCCAATTGTCCGTTGACCTACATAGTTTAGGTTTCCATGGTCTTTAGTATGGACAGTGACTGCGATTGTGGCATGTAGATGCGAGCCGAGTTGGTGACACTTCGCGCTCAGCTTCAGGCAATGAGGCTTCGGGTACACAGTTTGAAGCTGCAGTGGATGGGCACCACTGTTGTGGGCCGGCCGTGGGGATCCAACGGACGTCCAGCACGGCCGAGTCCTCATCCCGGTCCTCACCGGTGGACAGCACAGTTATTGCTCGCACTGAGGTTGACCCCTGACCGGTGGTCCAGTAGGAGGTCGCCCCGAGGCGTAGCAGGTAACGAAAGATTTCCCAGGCTTACCCACATGAGGTCTCCCCGGCTTGTCTGACAAACAGGTTCCAGGCGCTGTCTGTGGCTGACGCTGTCGCTGAGCCAGATTCTGTCACCTGTCCAATTTCAGGGGAAACCTCTCAGCCAGCAAGATCCAGACATTCACAGAGAGTGGAATTATTGATAGTTGGGAGCTCCAACGTCAGGAGCGTTTTGCACCCCCTAAGGGAAAAGAAAGTCCATGTCCACCCATGTCCACGGCCGGAGATGTCTGCTTGTCCTGTTCCAGAGGTTGCCCCTCAGTCTGCAAGATCCGGGCAGTCGCAGAGAGTGGACTTACTGGTAGTTGGGAGCTCCAATGTCAGGCGCGTAGTGGGGCCCCTTAGGGATATGGCAGGAAGAGAGGGGAAGAAAACCAATGTGCACTCCGTGTGCATACCGGCTGCGTCATTCCACATGTGGAACGAGTCCTCTCGGATGCCATTAAGAGCACAAGGTGCACCCAATTGCAGACGGTTGCTCACGTCGGTATCAATGATGCGTGTCACTTTGAATCGGAAGAGATTCTCTCTGTTTTCGAGTCGCTGACAGAAGTGGTAAAGGCTGTCAGTCTTGCTTTCAAGATGAAAGCAGAGCTGACCATTTGCAGCATAATCGACAGGACCGATTGCCGACCTCTGGTACAGAGCTGAGTGGGGAGTCTGAATCAGAGGCTCACATGCCTCTGCGACCGTGTAGGTTGCAGATGTATCGACTTGCGCCAAAGTGTGGTTGGGTTTCGGGATCCGCTGAATAGATCGGGTGTCCAGTATACGAAAGAGGTCCCTACACGTGTAGCAGGGGTTGTGTGGCGTGTACTGGGCGGTTTTTAAGGTTAGAGGGCCTCGGAAAACTCAAGAAGGTCTTCAGTCACAAAGGGTGCACGCTGAACGCAAGAAGAACGTAGATACAGGAACCACTGTTATAATAGTTGTAAATTGTCGTAGCTGTGTTGGGAAAGTACCAGAGCTCCCAGCGCTAATAGAAAACACTGATGCTCAAATCGCTATAGACACTGAAAGCTGGCTAAAACCGATGATAGCTGAAGTTTTTGCAAAGAACGTAACAGTGTTCCAAAAGTATAGGCTAAACACGGTTGGCGTTGGCGTGTTTGTTGTTGGTAGAAGTAGTTTATCTTGTCGCCAAATTGAAGTGGATAGCTCCTGTGAGTTAGTGTGGGCAGAGGTCATTGTTGGCAACAGGAATAAAATAACAACTGCATCCTTTGACCGAACTCCCAATTTAGATGCATTGTTGGCAACCGGAATAAATTAACAACTGGATCCTTTGACCGACCTCCCAATTTAGATGATAAAGTTCCTGAAAGGTTCAAAGGAAACTTGAGTTTGATTTCAAACACATACCCAACTCATACGATTATAGTTGGTGGTGACTTTAATTTACACTCCATATTTAGGCGAAAATACATGTTTAATTCCGGAGGCACGCAAAAAACATCATCCAAAATTGTGCTAAACGCAATCTCTGAAAATTGTTTCGAGCAGTTAGCTCATGAGTCAACGACAATAGTAAACGATTGTGAAAACACACTTGACCTCTTAGCAACAAATAATCCTGAGTCAATAACGAGCATCAAAACGGATACACGGATTGGTGAACATAGGATTATCGTATCGCCGGCCGGAGTAGCCGAACAGTTCTGGGCGCTAGAGTCTGGAACCGTACAACCGCTACGGTCGCAGGTTCGAATCCTGTCTCGGGCATGGATGTATATGACGTCCATTGGTTAATTAGGTTTCACTAGTTCTAAGTTCTAGGTGACTGATGACCTCAGACGTTAAGTCCCATAGTGCTTAGAGCCATTTGAACCATGTTGATTATCGTAGCGAGATTCAATATTGTGACACCCAAAATCTCCAAAAATAAACGAAAAATATACCTATTCAAAAAAGTGGATAAAATTCACTTAAAGCATTCCTGAGAGACAATCTCCACTCCTTCCAAATTAATTATATAAGTGTAGACCAGATGTGGCTTGAATTCAGAGAAATAGCGTCGGCAGCAATTAAGAGATTTATCTCAAAAAATTTAACAAATGACGTAGCTGTTCCTCCTTGGTACACAAAACGGGTCAGAACACGGTTTCAGAAACAATGAAACAAAGTTGCCAAATTTAAACAGACGCAAAAACCCCAAGGTTGGCCATCTTCTACAGAAGCTCGAAATTTAGCTCGGACTACAATGCGAGATGCTTATAACAGTTTCCTCAACGAAACTTGGTCTCGAAACCAGGCAGAAAATCCAAAGAGATTCTGGTCGCATGTGAAGGACAGGAAACAATCAGTGCCTTCTCTGCGCGATAGCAATGGAGATACTATCGAAGACAGTGCTGCCAACGCAGAGTTACTAAACACAGCCTTCCGAAATGCCTTTTCAAAAGAAAACGAAGTAAATATTCCAGAATTAAAATCAAGAACAGCTGCCAAGGTGAGTAACGTAGAAGTAAATATCCTCGTAGTAGTGAAGCAACTTAAATCACTTACTAAGTCTGTGTACCAATTAGGTTCCTTTCAGAGTATACTGATGCATTAGCTGTATACTTGAGAGTCATATACAACCGTTCGCTGGACGAAACATCCGTACCCAAGGAATGGAAAGTTGCACAGGTCACACCAATATTCATGAAAGGTAGTGGGAGTAATCCACTTAATTACAGGCCCATCTCATTAAGATCGATATGCAGGATTCTGGAACATATATTGTGTTCTAAAATTATTAATTTCCACGAAGAAAACGGTCTATTGACACACAGTCAACATGGATAGAGAAAACATCGCTTTTGTGAAACAAAAGTAGTACTTTATTAACATGAAGTGTTGAATGCTATTCACAAGGGAATTCAGATAGATTCCGTATTTCTGGATTTTCATAAGGCTTTTGACACAGTACTGCACAAGCAGCTTATAGTGAAATTGCGTGGTTATGGAATATCTTCTCAGTTACGTGATTGGATTTGTGACTCCCTGCCAGAGAGGTCACAGTTCGTAGTAATTGACGGAAGGTCATCAAGAAAAACAGAAGTGATTTCTGGCGTTCCACAAGGTAGTGTTATAGGCGCTTTGTTTTTCCTTACCGCCATAAGCGATTTGGGAACCGTCTTAGGTTGTTTGCAGATGACGCTGTCGTTTATCGACTAATAAAGTCATCAGAGGATCGAAACAAATTGCAAAACGATTTCGAAAAGATATCAGAATTGTGCGTAAATTGGGAGTTGACCCTAAATAACGAAAAATATGAGATTCTCCACATGAGTGCTGAAAGGAATCGATAAAATTTCGGTAACACTATAAATCAGTCAAATATAAAGGCCGTAAAGTCAACTAAATACTTAGGAATTACAATTACGAACAACTTAAATGGGAAGGAAAACGTAGAAAATGTTTTGGGGAATACTAACCAAAGACTGCGTTTTATTGGCGGGATACTTAGAAAATGTAACAGATCTACTAAGTAGACTGCCTAAACTACGCTTGTCCGCCCTGTTTTAGAATCCTGCAGCGCGGTGTGGGATCCTTACCAGGCAGGACTGACGGAGTACATCGAAAAAGTTCAAAGAAGGGCATTACGTTCAGTACTATCGCGAAATATGGGAGTGTCTCTGATAAGATACAGGGTTTGGGTAGGACTTCAATAAGAGAAAGGGGTTTTCGCTGCGACGGAATCTTCTCACGAAATTCAATCATGAACATTCGCTTCCGAATGCGAAAATATTTTTTTGATACCGGCATATATAGTGAGAAACGATCACCACAATAAAATAAGGGAAATCAGACCTCGTACGCCCGCCCGCGGTAGATGAGTGGTCAGCGCGACGGTATGTCAATCCTAAGTGCCCGGGTACGATTCCCGGCTGGGTCGGAGATTTTCTCCGCTCAGGGACTGGGTGTTGTCTTGTCCTAATCATCATCATTTCATCCACATCGACGCGCAAGTCGCCGAAATGGCGTCAAATCGAAAGACTTGCCCCAGGCGAACGGTCTATCCGACGGGAGGCCCTAGTCAAACGACATTTTCTTGTTTTTTTTATTTTACCCTGTACGGAATAATATATGTGTTCATTCTTTCCGAGCGCTAGGCGAGATTGGAACAATAGAGAATTGTGAAAGTGGTTCCTTGAACACTCTGCCACTCACTTAAATGGTATTTGCAGTGTATCCATGTAGATGTAGATGTAGATCGCTCCTTGCAGATCGGGTAACAGTCAGGTTCGTATACCACCGCTATCTAGGGTGCCTCCAGACATGCCTTCGCTTGTCATCAGTGCTCAGTTCCCAGAGAAACTCTTCACTGAAGGCGATTCTACCCGAGTCAATGACATTCCAGGCCAAATGTGCTCGAAACCACAACAAAGGAACTCCGTGCAAAGAGGTCAACGGTAGGAGGCGCAAGGGGCACCGTAATCTCACTCCCTTTTCTGTGATCCACCTATTTATGGTCGCTGTTGTCAATGAAGCACCGGTTACACGTCGGACAGATGATGATACTGGATCGTCCGCTCTGAGTGCCTCTCTGACGACTGCTTGCTTACGACATTCTATCCTCTCTCTCTATCGACCGCTTCCTTCTTGGCGCTGTGTTATGCTGTTTCATGCATTACTATCAACATCGTTGAAGAGTGGCACCGCTCCGACTCAATTGTCGGTCGATTCGCCTGACTGTGAGGCCTAGTTACTGTCCCAATGAGTACACAGAACGAAATTCGCAATAACTTTATGCCCAGGTATCGACAAACACCTGTTTGCTCTCTTGGCTTTGGGTGGTAAAATTGCGCTTACAATTTTCTATTTTATTTTTGCCCTGGAATGAATATACGTCAATGTGTGAACTGTATGATTAAATGCGTTCTTTTGTATCTATTACATGTCGAGGGAGAGTGCTTTACCACAACATCGGCAGCAACTTCGGCGACGCTGCCTGGCAAAATCTGACTGATGCTGTTCACCAAGCACAGGGCATCTCGCAGATGGAGATTAAGTGTGTGTTTGTGTGTGTGTGTGTGTGTGTGTGTGTGTGTGTGTGTGTGTGTGTGTGTGTGTGTGTGTGTATGTGTGGTACTTACAGTCTAGCGGTTCTAGGCGCTTCAGTCTGGAACCGCCCAACAGCTACGATCGCAGGTTCGAATCCTGCCACGGTCATGGATGTGTGTCATGTCCTTCGGTTAGTTAGGTTTAAGTAGTTCTAAATTCTAGGGGACTGATGACCTAAGAACTTACGTCCCATAGTGCTCAGAGCCATTTGAACTTACGGTGGCTCAAAGGCGAGGTCTTCGGTGCTCTTACACCCATAAAACAAACAAATGTGCATAAAACCTATAAAACTGTTGCACGCAGTGAGGGGTAAATATATGAAGTGACACTCACTCATTTCCGCCTACTTCGCCTTGAGCCACACAAATCACTCAATCTCACAGCCCTGATGGCAACTCAGGGAGGGTACAGGGTGCTACATCTCAGAATAAAACCAAAGTAAAGTAAAATCATAAATGAACTGAAGAAAAACACAGGGAAGTGTAACTGGCTGACCGCTTAAAAAAGACTTTGGATGAGCCAGTCACCCTTTCAACCCGCAAAAGATACTCTCTGAAATTTCTGGAAACAAGTTAAACGCATCACAAAACCTTAAAAGCCGCACCATATTCTTTTGAAAGTCACTTAAACTAGAGGGTAGATCTGCCGGCAAATCTGCCTCTGCTCTCTCTTCCGAAAATAAAACACAGTCCAGGAAAAGGGAGCATAGAAATATGTACGCCGCAAAAACACCACACATTGCAGTGTCCTCTCGCCGGAGCAAGAAGCAACGCGTCAGACGACTGTGGCCTGCGCAAAGACAAGTCATGAGGCCCTCATCCAGATGCCGGCCGGGGTGGCCGAGCGGTTCTAGGCGTTTCAGTCTGGAACTGCGCGACCGCAACGGTCGCAGGTTCCAATCCTGCCTCGCGCGTGGGTGTGTGTGATGTCCTTAGGTTAGTTAGCTTTAAGTAGTTCTAAGTTCTAGGGGACTGATGACCTCAGATGTTAAGTCCCATAGTACTCAGAGCTATTTGAACCATTTGAACCCTCATCCAGTCTTTGTCGCTGAAAGGAGATACGCCACGGCCACGGAGAGGGTTTTACGAGACGCAGCTTCTTAACCGTCACTTGCAGCCACTCGCTTTCCCATAGACGGATGTCTGTATACCTCATAAGCGAGTTGAAGTCACTCAAGGGGATGTCACACTGAAATAAGTGAGAATTACGACACGCCTGCTTGGCTGCTGCTTCCGCCCTTTCTTTCTGCGCAGTAACAACGTTGTAGCAGGAGGGCGTCCTGGATGTTCTGGACTACTTTATCTGTTGGGTACAAGCGTTGTAAGGAGTGGAGGGCACACAGAAAATCAGAACAGTCAAGAAATTTAACCATCGAGGCATATCTCACCTGCTCCATTGCATATACACTATATGATCAAAAGTATCCGGATACCTGGCTGAAAATGACTTACAAGTTCATGGCGCTTTCCATAGGTACTCCTGGAATTCAATATGTTGTTGGCCCAGCCTTATAATTGATGAAGCAAGCTTCCACTCTCGCAGGCGTATGGTCAATCAGGTGCTGGAAGGTCTCTTGGGGAATGGCAGCCAATTCTTCAAGGAGTGGTGCACTGAGGAGAGGTACTGATGTTGGTCGGTTAGGCCCGGTACGAAATCGGCGTTCCAAAACATCCCAAAGGTGTTCTGTAGGATTCACGTCACGACTCTGTGCAGGCCAGTCCATTACATGGATGTTATTGTCGTGTAACCAGTCCGCCACAGGCCGTGCATTATGAAAAGGTGCTCTGTCGTGGTGAAAGATGCAATCGGCACCCCCGAATTGCCCTTCAATAGTGGGAAACAAGAAGGTACTTAAACCATCAGTGTAGGCCTGTGCTGTGCTTGTGTCACGCAAAACAAGGTATGCAAGACCTCTCCATCAACAACACGACCACACCATAACACCACCTCCGAATTTTAGTTTTTACACACCGCGAGCGTCGTTTGGAATTTACCGGCGTGATATGTGGCTTATGAGCAGTCGCTCGACCATGAAATCCAAGTTTTCTCACCTTCCGCCTAACTGTCATAGTAATTGCAGTGGATCCTGATGTAGTTGGGAATTCCTGTGAAATGCTCCGGATAGATGTCTACCTATTGCACTTTACGACCCTCTTCAACTGTCGGCAGTCTCTGTCAGTCAACATACGAGGTCGGCTGCACGCTTTTGTGCTGTACGTGTCCCTTCACGTTTCCACTTTAGTATCACATCAGAAACAGTGGACCGATGGACGATTAGGAATGTGGAAAATTCACGTACAGACGTATGATACGAGTGACACCCAATCACCTGACCACGTTCGAAGTCCGTGGGTTCCGCGGAGCGCCCGGCCCCGCTCTGCTCTCTCACGATGTCTAATGACTACTGGGGTGCCTGATTTTGCGTACATGGCAGTAGGTGGCAGCACAGTGTACCTAATACGAAAAATGTATGTTTTTTGGGGCGTCTGGATACTTTTGATCACATAGTGTACCATAATCCCGCGTCAGAGACAGTGAAGTCCCCAGTCAAGAGAGCAACACACAAAGCAATCAAAGTGCCCAATAAAGGGGACACCATGCATTCATATATCTCATTCACCTAGTTGGGCCACGAATCCACCTTCTTCAGCACAGGCACACAAATACGTCCGGTCTCCCACGGGAATCTCAGAGTAATTAACCTGGAGGACATAGACAGGGACTGTAGATGGGTGGCAGTGGGTGGAAGTGGGGTGGGTCGGCTGGGAGGTGTGCCGAGATAGTCCATGTCGTTGCTGTAAACACTATGTCCAGGTGGCGCAGTGGCTAAAGTAGATGCCTAGAAAGCAGATCACGTGTTCGAATTCTGGTATGGCACATATTTTCACTCGTCACCGTTGATTCTGCTTAAAGTCCCGATACAGCTTTCATCACTAGTTTCTTTCCTGTCCTTTCCTTTCTCCCCCTCCACCTTTGATTTACATATAATGTATCACAACTGTGGATTCAACGTGGTGTCTGATCTTTCAGGCTTATTCGGAAGAACGGACGCCACCATTTCATATCAAATATTTTATTCTTGTTACCTCTAAATATAACGCCAAAAATGTTACCCATCAGTGTAATCAATAGAATAGCTTCATAAATTAGTTCTCATTTCCATAATAAGATATCCCAGAGTCCCGAATATCAGATCTCCTTCACTAAAACCCTAACTGTTCGTTAACATCCCTGTAATAAGAATGCTACCGCACTGCAGAACTCAATGGCAAGCAAGGGCACCACATATTACATTAGACAAAGAGTCATGAATTTATCCACTAGTCGTGTGGTGGGCTCATGGGTCTCTTTCCCAGTACAGCGAATTATTTACAGTGTCGGAAATCATATGAAAGCCTTACGATCTAACAGGATGCACCGGACGTCACTGGTTTAAACATAAGTAATGAGGCTGATCTTATTTCAGTTCCGTATGATTGTCTGCGTTCTGAAGTGCCTTGATCCGAAAACATTATTTACCTCCTTTCCCGTAACTGTCAGAAGCCTGCAGACGGAACTTCGTGGTAGCTGAAAGTGTGTCAGTTTTTGGTCCGGGTCTGGCAACAGGACTTCGTTGTGACCGTGATCTAAACCCAAAGAAAATGCCATTAAATATTTGAAGTAACACAGTTGGATGTTCTCTATCATTGCGGTAACATATCTGCGTGCAATTTCCATGGCTCAGTACTAGTTCAAAATGTTCTGGTTACCAATCCAAACCCACGTGTTCCAATATTTTATTCATTGGATTGGTACATTTACCGAGCACATTAAATCAATACCTAAGTTCATGCTTTTTGTCCTTCCTCCTTTCTACCCAAATTAATTTCATTCGTTCTGATGTGACTTCGAAGTTCCTCGAAGTTATGAAGCTGATCACTTCTCTGAAGATCACCTTCTCAATTTCGTTCCTGTATAAGTTTTTGTTATTTGTCTCCATTTCCTCAATGTTTGCTTCTCTGGGATCATTTACGGTCTGTGTAAACCACACAGGTTGTGAAACGTCCCCTTAGAAAAATTACAAGACTGTGCTTAAACTGTCACACAATATTTTTAGCGCAATGCAATCTGACTTTCAAAAATCCTTAAAAAAATGGCCCTGACTAACATTAACCTATACGTTTCACAAATCCCTTACCGCACAAAAATCTTGGTTACTCAAGCTACTGCAATACAGCGAGCGCCACTACTGCCAGCTAAATAAAAGATTCAGACTAGTTGAGGCACTAACTACTGATAGGCATAGTTCGCAAATGAATGTTTTTGATAGAGAAAAAACAATGTATTTACCTTAATATTGTTCAAAGGTCATATTATATATATCAGTTCATGACATCCAGTCTTACATTGTTAATGTCTCTGTCCAGATTATCCGCTCTCACGACTCCACCATCTCTCTCCCCACATACACAGCTGCTGGCGGCTCACCTCCATCTGCGCAACGCTACGCCCTGTTAACATCCAGCTGCCCAACACTACAATGGCAGACAACAATGCAAACTAGCCACACACTGCACACAGCATGTTTAAGTTTCATTATTTTGTTAAAGACTTTTTTTTGAGCCTGTCGTTTTCCATTCTCGCCAGATGTCCAAAGAATGGCATTCTTCTTTTGCGCATAGTACTATGTTCTCTGCACGTTTGTAGATTTATTTGATGGGTCATTGTCTATTGTTTCGGTTCCTGTTGTCCTTGGAACGAGTATGGTTGTTACCAATCTGCTTTCTATTTTCATTACTTTATTTTACCCACCTTTTGGCATCAGGTATAGTCTTTCGGCACCTCACAGAGCCTCTGTTCTCACCACTGTACTATGGTGTTTAATTTTGGTGTACCAAGATAATGCCTTCTTCTTATATGTGTTTCTGGTAGTCTGAAAAGCGATTTTAATGTTATCTCTAGGCTTTCTTTCTCATCGTTGTTTATGGTTAGCCACTAATCTAGAGATTTTAATGAATTGGCTTTCTTGATTCTGTTTTGATTTGCAAGTAGTTTCTTTGGGCGATTTTTTTTACAATTGTTATAAACTGTGCCATTGAGAAAGAAATTTGTACACCGACTTTTCTTGCTTACACACTTAGATTTTCTATTTGGATTTTCGTGTTCGCCCGTGTGTTTGTGTTCAGGGCAATATCATCCGAAAATGCCAAGGAATCTACAGAGATGTTATTATATCTGTTTCCAAATTTTTTGCTTCTAATCACTTTCTCTAGGGCTCAATTAAAAAGTATAGGCGACAACCAGTCGCCCTGACTGACTCCTGTATTTAGTTCAAAGCTTTTGGAGAATTCTCCACAGAACCTGACTTCAAATGATGTGTTTGTCAATGTGTCTTTGATACTGTTTGTCGTTTTTGGATCCAAGCCGAATTCTTTTCCAATACTGTGAAGGATTTCTCTATTTAGTATTTTATCATACAGGATAACAACGATACCGGAGTATATGAATCAGCACGTGTTAAGCCTTTCCTTTACTTTACAATGTGCCAGATATGTAACGTATATATGCGTGTAATCTTAGTGTCACCCTTAAATACGTTTGGACGGCTCTATGGCTGTTTCTAGTTCACTTCAAGATGTTGGTCATCATTTTCGACTTGGTCGGTTTCAGTCACGCTCCCTGCTGTTGGTGGGGTTAGCCCAGACAATATTTCCCCAAACATTATACAGTTTGTCACTGAGGAGGGCGTAGCCTCCATAGCAATATGGAACCACCGAACTTGCTGCTACACGATCACTACTGCGGTGTGATGATCGAACAATGTTCTGCCCACATACACCTTTTCTTTTCATTGAGCTTTCTTTTTACCCATTCCTGACATGCTTTAAGCTGAATAACATTTTCCCCCCTAGTAAGTCTCTGGTATGCGCAGACTGAAGCACTTCTCCTCTTTCGGAAATCGCTGCTTGGCCTTCCTCGTCCAACCATGGTATCATCTTTAAGGCCAGAATGAGATTTTCACTCTGCAGCGGAGTGTGCGCTGATATGAAACTTCCGGGCAGATTAAAACTGTGTGCCCGACCGAGACTCGAACTCGGGACCTTTGCCTTTCGCGGGCAAGTGCTAAGCCATGTCTCCACAGTATCCTTTCTTGCAGGAGTGCTAGTTCTGCATGTTTCGCAGAAGAGCTTCTGTGAAGTTTGGAAGGTAGGAGACGGATACTGGCAGAAGTAAAGCTGTGAGTACTAGGCGTGAGTCGTGCTTCGGTAGCTCAGTTGGTGGGGGGGTGGGCGTAGCTCAGATGATAGAGAGCTTGCTTAGTATGCGAGAGGTACTGGGATCAATACCCAGTGCCTCCAGAATTTTTAATTCTCGCTTCGCGCGTCGGGCGACTAGGTCGTGCTCTTAGTTCCGCCTCTACCGTAGCGCAGCGTGTTTTCCTCGTCAGTTTAGTGCCGTGTTGGTCTCCGTGCGCGTCGCATCGCTGGTTGTCGGCTGGTGTTTGGTGTTCGTGCGGCCCTTCCTGTCGCGGCGTCGTCTCTCGCCGTGATGTCCACCATGGTTCCCACGAAAGTTCCGCGTACAGGTACAGTCAGTTTTACCTTTGACAAATCCACGCGTCACGTCCAGCCCGGTTCTTTGGAGATACATGACTGGTTAGTCGATACAGTTAAGGTCACTACTGATCAGGTGCATACCGCATATTTCGACAGCGAATTATATGTGTTTTTTGTTAAGTTTCTTGACCCGCTCCAGGTTGATAGGCTACTTTCTCGCCATGGTTCTCAGGTACCCTTTACGCACCGTGATGGTTCCACTAGTATGGTTCTCTTGGCAAATGCAGAAGTGATATATACGAATGTTCGGGTATTTAACCTTCCGCCCGAGGTTGACGACTCTTTTCTGAAGTCCGTTTTGCTTCCTTATGGGGACGTACGCCATATTCGAAAGGAACGCTGGTCTGCTCAGCACCGCTTACAGGTATATAGTGGTATTCGGTCGGTGGAAATGGTGGTCAAAAAACCTATTCCTTCTCACCTACAGGTATGTGGTTATAGGGTCCATATCACGTACAGTGGCCAGGAAGGAACATGTTATTATTGTAATGAAACTGGTCATTTCCGTACTAATTGTCCGCGGCGTGTGGTGGTATTAAAACCTACATACGAACAGCGTAAAAAATTGACTTTAGCTGATCTTCTCCCGCAAGGATCTCGGACTGAATCGCTCACTGTTACTGAGGGACGCAGTGATCCGTTGCCCGACAACGGCCGTGATTTTCCCCCGTTGTCCTTGAGTAGGGATGTTGCTGCCCTTAATTCCGATGTTCCCGCGCTGATTTCTCACAACAAGCGTCGGCGAACACAGGATGATGCGGCTGATGAATCTTCCTCATTGGCTCGCCCTTCCGATGGGCCTCCGGTAAAGGACTCTCTTTCTCAGTCGGAAATCGTGGATGAGGAAGCCACAGGTGCTATCACGCCTTTGCAGAAGCTCCCTGACACCTTATCTGACGTTGTTCCTGCTACCGCGGCAGCCTCTTCGGAGACGCCCGTGACGGAACCTGCTTCTGGTTGCCACGTGTCTTCTCCGGTGCTCTCTGACACTTCTCCTATTGACTCTGTTTCGCATCCCCCTTCTGGAATTTCTGTCGCCCCCTCTGGGTCACAGCCTCCTCCCATCAAACAACTGATTGATTCTCCAGAGCCAGTGGATCCCGTTGTTATTCACCAACTGTCCCACCGTGAACCCATGTCAGCGGACGAGTGGGATGTAGAGGCCTCTCTCTCGCAATCTGACACGGAATGTCTACATGATGCTCCTACGCAGCCGAACGCTGCAGCGTCGGCACCGCGGAGCCGCAGTCGAATCCGTAAACAGCCACGGAGAGCCGCGTCACGGCCGAAGAAAAAGCAGTGGGAAGATGAGGGTTCTGTTTCGTAGTTTTTCTCTCTGTGGTTCAGCGCTTGTTTCTGGTATGATTACTTGTATGCTGCTCCGTCAGCTGACGGCTCTCTACCGATCTTTGTTTTTCTTTCTAGGTTGAAGTTCCATGCAAGCATATACATTTCTTACTCTGAATATTAACAGAATATGTTCTGAGCTTCGGCTCGCCGCTTTGCGACAATTTATCTATCAGTCTGGGGCAGATGTTGTTTTTTTACAGGAAGTCCTATTCGCCCAGTTTTCCATTCCTGGGTTCTCGACGTTTTTTAATGTCGCTTCCGAACTTTCTACGGGCACTGCCTTGTTTTATAGAGAAGGCATTCCGTTGATGAATTTCGAAGTACTCGACAGTGGAAGGGGGATCGGGTGCACGTTTTATGATCTCAGTTTACTCCTTCTTTATGCCCCTTCTGGTTCGGGTTGTACTACCGCACGCTCGAGTTTCTATAAAGAAGAAGTCATTTACCTGCTTCGTAAATCCCCGACAAAGATAATTTTAGGTGGGGACTTCAATTGTGTTCTACGGCCGGTAGATCAGTCTCCTAATTTTAATTTCAGTAAAGAACTCGACGACCTTGTGCGCTCCTTGCACCTGCGTGACGTGTGGGTTTCTCGCTATCCTACACTTGTGCGACATACCTACTTTACTCCCACGTCTAGCAGTCGCCTCGATCGCTTTTACCTTTCCGATTCCTTGTGTGGGCAACTTCTGGCTGTTGATGTGATACCAGCCTGTTTTACTGATCATTGCGCTGTAGCCGTTACGTTTAATTGCGAGCGACAACCGGTAAAATTGTTTCGTCCTCCTTGGATGCTCAATATCGCGTATTTGCAAGATACCTCCCTTGGTATCGTCCTGGAGGACATTTGGACTCGTTGTTCTCGTACTATGGACCGGTACCCGTCTATCGTGGCATGGTGGACACTGTATGCAAAACCACACATCCGTAGGGCTCTCATGCGTTTTGGGGCTGCGAAGGTGGCAGAAGATCGACGAACGCAAGAATTTTACTATTCTGTCTTACGTCAACTGTACGATAGTGCTACGCATGCTCCCCTCCGGGTTACTGATATACAGCGCATCAAAGCCAAATTGCTGCAGCTCAAACGCATTCAAATGGAGGGCCTGCGGACGAGGTCTCAACCACGTTCCCTTCTACAAGAGGAACTGACGTCACTCTACCATCTAGTCCGTTTACGGTCGCGCCGGAAACGTGGGTGCCTTGCCTCCCTCACAACCGCTGACGGCCGCGTGTTCACCTCTCACCGTGACATTTCTGACTTCGTTTACACCTATTTTACTGATCTGTACGATACTCATGTCCCGGCGGAAACCTCTCTTGACGACTTTACCTCCTTGCTGCCTCGCGTCGTCACTCCTCAATTAAACGACGCCTTTCTGCGTCCCTTTCAGAAGGATGACATATATGATGTTGTTGCAGGATCGCAGTCCCGCAAGTCGCCTGGATTAGATGGTATTCCTAAGGAGTTCTATGTTCAATTTTGGCCGCTCATTGGCGACACCTTAACGTCAATGGTAAATGAAGTGATGCGGGGAGTCTCACTTCCTGCTCCTTTTCAGGAAGGCAGAATGGTCCTCCTCCCGAAATCCACAGGTCGACCTGCAATTGATTCCCTCCGTCCTATTACTCTCCTTAACTTTGATTATAAACTTGTCGCTCGAGCAATTAATATCCGTCTCTCTAAGCCGCTCGATACCATTATTGCCGCCCACCAAAGCTGTGTGCCTGGACGCACGATACTGACTTCCGTTCTCGAATGTCGCGATGTAATCTCGGTGGCGGCTGCCGCTAATATCCCAGGGGCTTTGCTTTTTCTTGATTTCCAAAAAGCGTTCGATCGCGTCAGCCATGATTTTTTATCGAGAGTGCTCACCGCTGTCGGCTTTAATAATGATGCTCGACAAGTCTTAACTAATCTTTTTACCGGTATCAGTGTCTCGGTGATTGTGAACGGTCACCCTACCCCCCGGATATCGATCAGACGCGGGTTACCCCAGGGAAGCCCCTTATCCATGTCACTTTTTGTTCTATCCTTAGAGCCCTTACTTCGCCATCTCACCATGCACTTACGTGGCTGGAATATATTGGGGGAAATTTTTGCAGTCCGTGCATACGCCGATGACGTCATGGTTTTAGTACGACATGCCGAGGATATACCGCGGCTTAAGGATACCTTGGATTCATTTTGTGGTCTTGCTGGTGCTCGCATTAATGATCGCAAATGCACGTTCCGGCCGTTGAGAGGCTTTGATCATGTCGTCATTCCTTGGGCGACGGTTGTCGATCGCCATAAGACCTTGGGGATCATAGTGGATCGTAATCCGATCAAAATGGCGGCACTAAATTGGCGTGAGGTTACGAGTCGTGTTCACGGGGCGATCCTTGAACATGACCGCCGTTCCCTTAGCCTCCTTCACAAGGCACGGGTTTTAGAGACCTATGTCTTCAGTAAAATATACTACGTTGCGCAGGTCTTCCCGCTTCCCGCGATGATGGCCCGCAGGCTGAAACAGCTGTCTAGTCGATTTCTGTGGCGCCGCCATGTCTTCCGTGTCCGATACGAAGTTGTGGCCAGGCCTCGGAAGCTTGGAGGATTGGGTCTTTCAGATATCAAAGTGAAGACGTCCATCTTATTTGCCCGCCGCAATGTTTTAACCTGTACGCGGGCTCCGCATTCAGTCACCTCTCGTTTACTTTCCCGCCTCCGGCCGGCCAGTCTGACCCCTCCTGTTGATGTTGGACGGATTAATCCTAAATTGCGGCACATTCGTGAATACTTTGTACTTGTCGGTATTCTGGGTGCTGATATACTTTCTATGACGCATATTACTACCAACATGCTACAAATCCGTTGGGGTACAGCATGTTTCCCTTCTTCTGTTGAACTTGCTTCCCCGTCAACGTCATGGAAAACGGTCTGGTCTCATCTTAGTCTTCCCATTTTGCCGATGGAGATTGTTTCAACGTGGTATAAGGTCATTTACCGTCTGATACCTACTGGTGATCGTCTTTTTCGTATTGGCCTTCGTCCGACTGATCAGTGTGAGGAATGTCATCAAACTGACACCTTACTTCACAGGCTAGTTGCTTGCGGACGGGATCATTGGCTCTGGGTCCGCCGTCAATTAGCTTTTCTTACTAGAGGGCCTGAAACCGCATTCCCAGACGACATCTTCTTACATCCGGACATCTCTTATTTTCCTCAGACGAAAACGAACACGATTGTCTGGCTCTTGGGTTACTATGTCCACTACGTCATTGAAGGCGGTAATGACCCAGATCCCCGCGTTTTTCACCATTATTTGTCAACTGCGCATTGGAAATGGCAGCGGTTACCACAATACCGAACGCTTTTTGCGAATATGCTTTTTCTTGTGTTTAACCGTCAAGGGGTTGGTTAAGTTCCCCTGTGATTCCTGTTTCTTCCCTGAGCTCGAGTCCCCTCCCTTGTTGTATTTTTTCGTAATTTGTTTTTTCTCTCTCTCTTTTGCATGTATATATATACACCCAAAATTCATACGGGTGGGGTAACGGGTTGGTCTTCCCCTTCAGAAGAAATGTTTTATTTATGTTTCACCTAATTTGTTGATTTTCTTTTTGCAGCTAATATTAAATGATGATTTGACTATGGTTGTCTGAATTCTCGTGAAATATACCAAGTCAATCTGATAAAAAAAAAAAAAATGGATAAGGCGAAAAAAAAAAAAAGTTGGTAGAGCACTTGCCGGCGAAAGGCAAAGGTCCCGAGTTCGAGTCTCGGTCGGGCACACAGTTTTAATGTGCCAGGAAGTTTCATCTTTAAGGCCGTTCGCCTGGAATGTGGTATGGGTAGTTTCGATGTGGCCGTTCGCCTTTTCAATTAAATTTATCCATCCTTTACAGTCCTCCTCTACGTCTCTGGATTAAATGTATGACGAGAATTATTCCGCGTTGCCTTTTTCATATCCTGAAGGTAAGTACTGCTATAAATTGAAGTTTGAAGGGGGAAGAAGGGAAAGGGAAGGGAACGGATTACTGACGTCATCTGTACAGGGACGTTACATGGAATAGGAGGGTCTCCGGCACGGTATCTCAGCGTATTCGGTCAGAGAGCAGGTTGGCCTCTGTAATGGAAGGATCAACAAACGAACGGACGTCATGTGACGTCTGGAACGACCAAACACAACGATCAACAACGGAAAAAAACAGGCGACGAACGAAGATGCGTGCCTGACCGAGATTCGTTGCCCATCGAGCAAATGAAAATTACGAATGCGTGGTGTCTGTTCTTTCGGACATGTCTAAAAGAACAGACACTACGCATTGGTATAATTAATTTGCCTCTATGGGCAACGAATCCACCTTCTTCAGCACCGCCGCACAATTACGTCTGATGCCCTGCGGGAATCTGGAAGTAGAGGGCATGAACAGTGACTACGGTTAGGTGACGCTAGGTTGGAGTGTGATCGCCCGAGGGGTGTGCCGCAACAGTCCGTGCAGTCGCGATCAGCACTGTGTCTGGCTGGCGCTTTGGTTAACTCTACTGCCTAGCCAGCAGGAGATCCTAGTCTGGAACACAGTTTCCTCGTCGCCGCCGATTCCGCGTAAATTCCCTGAACAGCTGATATCAATAGTTCCTTCTCTTTCTATTCCTTTCTTCCCGCATCCAACGATTTCCTTTGGTCCCTGTTCTTTCTGACATGTTCGAATAAACAGACACTACGCTTTCATACAATAAATATTACTGTTCTGTCAGTAATCCGACCATTGGCAAATTGGACATAAGTCGCAAAACCCTCAGTGTCTTGAAGAATCCTCATACATCCGGACATGTCAGCTAAGAAGACGCTAGAACGACGTCTGTGTCCTACTGGGCTTCGCCAGGACTTGACATTCTAGTGGCAGAACCATGATTCTGGATTACCAAGTTCTTTCCGTGCACTAAATCAAACACAAGCGTGACCACCTGCCACGTTCTACGGCTTGTCCATGCTCGGTCACAATAGTATCCTATGATGAATTCATAATTTTCAGGTAAGAGAACTCATCCAACAGGCGACTAAAAAACGGTTACAGGCGTGTATATTCAAGGTATGAAACCAGGCAGAATACGGCGCTGCGGTCAGCAACGCCTATATAAGACCACAAGTGTCTTTCGCCGTTGTTACATCGGTTACTGCTGCTACAAAGGCAGGTTATCAAGATTTAAGTTAGTTTGAACGTACTGTTACAGTCGTCGCATGAGCCATGGGACACAGCATCTCCGAGGTAGCGATGAAGTGGGGATTTTTCCATGCGGCCATTTCACGACCGTACCGTGCATATCAGGATTCCGGTGATACGTCAGATCTCCGGAAAAGGACGTGCAAGAAATTGACAACGACGACTAAAGAGAATCATTTACGTTACTGACGTGCAACCATTCCGCAAATTGCTGCAGATTTGGATGTTGGGCCATCAAGAAGTGTCAGCGTGCGAATCATTCAAACAAACATCATCGATGTCTTCACGATACAAAAGTTTACGCCTCACTTGGGCCCGTCAGCGCCGACTTTTGACTGTTGATGACTGGAAACATATTGCCTGGTCGGACGAATCACGTTTCAAATTGCATCGTGCGGATGGACGTGTGCAGGTATCGAGACAACCTCATGAATCCACGGGGCCAGCATGTCAGCAGGGGACTGTTGAAGCTGGTGAAGGGTCTGTAATGGTGTGGAGTGTGTGCAGTTGGAGTGATACGTCTAGATACGACTCTAACTGCTGGCATTGACGAAAGCATCCAGTCTACCAGCATCCATACACGTAGACTGTGCATTCCTACGGACCTGGGTAACTTGAACAGGACAATGCGACGCCACAGACGTCCAGTATAGCTACAGAGTGGCTCCAGGAAACCCCTTCTGAGTTTAAATATTTCCGCTGGCCAACAAAATCCTCAGACATGAACATTATTGAGTATGTCTTGGACGTCTTGCAACGTGATGTTCAGAAGACACCTCCACCCCCTAGTATTCTTACGGATTCACTGACAGTCCTACAGTGTTCACGGTGTCAGTTCGCCCCAGCATTACTTCAGACAGCAGTCTAGCCCATTCCACGTCGAGTTGCGGAACTTCGGCGTACCAGTTTCTTTGGCTCTTCGGTGTATGTCCGCTGCTTTCATTTGCTGACTTTTGGGTGTTATTTAAATGTATTGTAATAGCGGACACAATGAAGACATCATTTCCAATAACTATAGGTAGGTGGTTAAATTCCACCCACCTTAATTTTATTAAAACAGCAACTCCCCTAAATCCCTCTTCTCTGTCTTCATGAACCGTACTACACTCCTGGAAATGGAAAAAAGAACACATTGACACCGGTGTGTCAGACCCACCATACTTGCTCCGGACACTGCGAGAGGGCTGTACAACCAATGATCACACGCACGGCACAGCGGACACACCAGGACCAGCGGTGTTGGCCGTTGAATGGTGCTAGCTGCGCAGCATTTGTGCACCGCCGCCGTCAGTGTCAGCCAGTTTGCCGTGGCATACGGAGCTCCATCGCAGTCTTTAACACTGGTAGCATGCCGCGACAGCGTGGACGTGAACCGTATGTGCACTTGACGGACTTTGAGCGAGGGCGTATAGTGGGCATGCGGGAGGCCGGGTGGAAGTACCGCCGAATTGCTCAACACGTGGGGCGTCAGGTCTCCACAGTACATCGATGTTGTCGCCAGTGGTCGGCGGAAGGTGCACGTGCCCGTCGACCTGGGACCGGACCGCAGCGACGCACGGATGCACGCCAGAACCGTAGGATCCTACGCAGTGCCGTAGGGGACCGCACCGCCACTTCCCACCTCCCAGCAAATTAGGGACACTGTTGCTCCTGGGGTATCGGCGAGGACCATTTGCAACCGTCTCCATGAAGTTGGCCTACGGTCCCGCACACCGTTAGGCCGTCTTCCGCTCACGCCCCAACATCGTGCAGCCCGCCTCCAGTGGTGCCGCGACAGGCGTGAATGGAGGGACGAATGGAGACGTGTCGTCTTCAGCGATGGGAGTCGCTTCTGCCTTGGTGCCAATGATGGTCGTATGCGTGTTTGGCGCCGTGCAGGTGAGCGCCACAATCAGGACTGCATACGACCGAGGCACACAGGGCCAAAACCCGGACACTGAATAGTACACGGTACATCCAAACCGTCATCGAACCTATCGTTCTACCATTCCTAGACCGGCAAGGGAACTTGCAGTTCCAACAGGACAATGCACGTCCTCATGTATCCCGTGCCACCCAACGTGCTCTAGAAGGTGTAAGTCAACTACCCTGGCCAGAAAGATCTCCGGATCTGTCCCCCATTGAGCATGTTTGGGACTGGATGAAGCGTCGTCTCACGCGGTCTGCACGTCCAACACGAACGCTGGTCCAACTGAGGCGCCAGGTGGAAATGGCATGGCAAGCCGTTCCACAGGACTACATCCAGCATCTCTACGATCGTCTCCATGGGAGAATAGCAGACTGCATTGCTGCGAAAGGTGGATATACACTGTACTAGTGCCGACATTGTGCATGCTCTGTTGCCTGTGTCTATGTGCCTGTGGTTCTGTCAGTTTGATCATGTGATGTATCTGCCCCCAGGAATGTGTCAATAAAGTTTCCCCTTCCTGGGACAATGAATTCACTGTGTTCTTGTTTCAATTTCCAGGAGTGTATATCCTGACATGTACAAGTTCTCTTCCTGCAATAGCGACGGCGCTGCCAATCCCATAATATAAATTATATCACCCTTCAACAAATAATGCACATTTTTCCCTGACAGAATGAGCAGACTGGATGTTCCAAATCTTAGATTTCTTCACATGGTTACTATCCACTATTTTGTGTGAGATAACGGAATGCGCCTCACTCACTCTCGCATACTATTTTTCAAATCGTATGGGTTTGGAACCGACTGAGTCACACAGATGACGAACGTTGTGCCGTAAGCTGGCACGGGTTTGATTGAGTCTGGGACGGTCACAACTTCGCAGTGTGCGGGCTGACCCGAAGAATCCGCCATGGGCTGCTGTGGTGGAAGGAGAGATGGACAGGTACTGAGTATGTTAGAGCAAGGTGTCAGAAAATCCGCGCAGCGGATTAGTGTCGAGGTGCAGTGTGCCGGCCGGCCTTTGAGCTTTTAAGGCGGTTTTCCATCTACCTCTCCAAATGCGAACTGGTTCCTTTTATCCCACCACAGTTACACTTTGTGGGCGATTGCTGCACAAACACAGTTTCCACGTACGTGTACGCCATAATTACTCTACCAGGCAAACATTTGAGGTTACACTCGTCTGCTAGGAGACTTTCCAAAATCTGCGGGAGGGGGGGGGGGGGGGGGGGAGGGGAGTCCACTGTGGGCCGCACTGCAGAATAACCCTAGGTTCAGTGCGGAGCGGCGGTGGGATGGGTGAACTGCTGTGGCCTGTTGTGGGTTTGTGAACCACTGAGGGCTACATCGGAACGAACCCTCTTCGTCGTTTCTAGGTCCCCGGTTTAATACATACATACATAACATTGGTAACAGAAGAAATAATTCAGTTGATATATGAAAGGAGGAAGTACAAACATGTTCCGGGAAAATCAGGAATACAGAAATACAAGTCGCTGAGGAATGAAATAAATAGGAAGTGCAGGGAAGCTAAGACGAAATGGTTGCAGGAAAATTGTGAAGACATCGAAAAAGATATGATTGTCGGAAGGACAGCCTCAGCATACAGAAAAGTCAAAACATTCTTTGGTGACATTAAAAGCAACGGTGGTAACATTAAGAGTGCAACGGGAATTCCAGTGTTACATGCAGAGGAGAGAGCAGATAGGTGCTGTTTGTCGTACCTTGGCTATCCTCCTTAGGCGACCTGTGTATTGTAGTCGATGCCGATCCACTGCAGGTAAATTTGTGTTTGGCGCCAGGTTGTCATGAATGAATTGCGTCAGTGTTTTGCGTAAGTGATTATAGACAGTGGGCTTCATCTGTGTATGTTCTTGTATTACACTTGTTTGGGTGTGGATCGCGCTGTTGTTTTGGCTCTTGTGGTCACGTTGCTGGCCTGATACGTGGGCGTAAATGAACTCGCACCAAGCCTGTATCATTATTCGTAGTAAACCTCAGTGAATTTACCGGCTCTCATATTGGTTATTTTGTCAATCTTTATGTTACTGTGCTCCAAGTGGCTATTGAGAACCGTCGCTGCAAGCTGAAATGTAACGATGACCATTTTCCTTAAGATTGTGTGAACTGCTAAACTGTTAGCATAGCTTGGGTTTAAGATACTGCTTAATCCATTGGTATCTGGCTTAGCGCCGTAACTCAATTTTGCACTGTCACACAAGTTTGAAGGTACAGATGTCGAAAGGGAAATTCCATCTCTGTGAGGAATGGGAGTTTCTGTTGAGTGTTTCTATGGCCAGGTTTTAATATACTTTCCCTTTCAGATGAGTCTGTTGAGATATCGTTTATATTACTTGTGTCGGCTTGGTGCCGACGGCGTCTTTAGACCATTGGAGCCGGCCGCTGTGGCCTAGCGGTTCTAGGCGCTTCAGTCCGGAACCGCGCTGCTGCTACAGTCGCTGGTTCTAATCCTGCCTTAGGCATGGATGTGTGTGATGTACTTAGGTTAGTCAGGTTTACGTAGTACTAAGTCTAGGAGTCTGATGACCTCGGATGTTAAGTCCCATTTTGCTTAGAGCCATTTTGAAGACCGTCCACTTGAATTGATTCTATTGTGGCGGTGACCCCAGGTGGCTTGAGCAGACTGTAAGATTAATTCAAGCTATGTGTTGTGTACAGAAACAGTAATTGCGGAGCTAAAAATATGATTGATGGCTCAAATGAAATTTTGAAATGCGACCTTGCAGGGGGGCCGTGTAGCGCAAGGAACACAACGATATGTCTGCCGTAAACGTTATCGAATCTTGGCCATTTTCCGCTTTTTGTACTTCAACTTGGACAGAAGTTGAAAACAGTATGAGACAGGACACTTCCTGCCAAATGCCTTACTGCCATTGCTCCATATCCAGGTTTAATGGTTTCGGCATTTCACTTCCTGTATTTCATCCTTATATCAAGAACAGTTTTTCAATCAACATTGTCGCAAGATACATCTGCATCAACAAATCACGTAAATGGACATTAGTCACTCTGAAATCCTGATTCCAAAATGAATCTTCAGTATTGTCTGTCGTATTTCCAATACTAAAGGAATAAAACATATCATACTGTGGTTCCAGCTGTGTGTGGACCTGATAGGAAACATCTGAAAACTCAAAGACCTAGCTTGTGATACTGCGAGATGAGCCACACACAGTCCGTTGGGGACTAACGACATCTGATGTGGTACACTTCAAGTCTGTGGGTTTTGGCTGGTGCTACATGGTCTTCTAGGCAAATACAAGGTGGTCCTGCCCTGTCTCAGAAAACATGATACACAGATACTTTGCTGGCCATGGTGGCCAACGGTTCTAGGCGCTCTAGTACGGAACCGCGCTGCCGCTACGGCACAGGCTCGAATCTTGCCTCGATCATGCATATGTGTGATGTCCTTAGGTTTAAGTAGTTCTAAGTCTATGGGAATAATGACCTCAGATGTTGAGTCCCACAGTGCTCAGAGCTATTTGAACCATACATAGATGCTTCAAACACGACGAAACAAAGATTAAGATTATGCGATTCACTGACAGATAATGTTAACGATGAAACATCCTGGCAGATTAAATCTGTGCCGTACCGAGACTCGAATTCGGGACGCGGGCAAGTGCTCTAACAACTGAGCTACCCAAGGACGACTCACGCCCGTCCTCACAGCTTTAATTCCGCCAGTACTTCGTCTCCTACCTTCCAAACATCAGAAAAGCCCTCCTGCGAACCTTCCAGAATTAGCACTCCTGGAATAAAGGATATTGCGGCGACATGGCTTAGCCACAGCCTGGAGGTTGTTTCTAGAATGAAGTTTGGATTTTAGGAGACGAGGTACTGGCGGAATTAAAACTGTGAGGACGGGGTGTGAGTTGTGCTTGGGTAGCTCAGTTGGTAGATCACTTGCCCGCGAAAGGCAAAGTTCCAGAGTTTGAGTCTCGGTCCGGCACACAGTTTTAATCTGTCAGGAAGTTTCATATCAGCGCACACTCCGTCATAGAGTGAAAATTTGATTCTAATGTTAACGATTCCCCTTGGGAGTTTACGATTGTGGCGACAGGAATAGCATACGACTAAAAGATTAGCATATAATAATTTGGCAAAATAATGAAAACAGTGGATACTTTACGAATGGATTGACGCTAGGGAAAAGACGGACGTTTCATCTACTGTGATTCGTCACGAAGTATGGGACTGACTGTGTCTTTAGTGCTGTATTTAGCATTCAACTCGTAGCATAAACCCTCGTGGCTGCAGTCTTTGTGGGATCCAGTGGTCGGCAACAGGCAGCTCGCTGGAGCGACTCTTGCATCTCTGTGGCAACAGACAGCACGGTACACGCAGTGCATTCCCGTGGGTGTACAGAGGACTCAGAGACGCGGCAGTCGCTACTTGCTTGTGAACACCACTGTGCCCTGGCTCTCTCTAAGGACTACACAATGCAACGTGCTCCAGTCTCCCGCTCTCCTGCCACCCTTCCTAATGCTCTCGTACGAATAGCATACTCTCTCTCTCTCTCACACACACACACACACACACACACACACACACACACATACACACACGCACACACACACACACACAAATAGAATATCACATTATACGTGCTTCCCCTCTCCAAAACACCAGAAACCTACTGCCACGTCTACATAGCGTCCCGTTGACGAGGTCTTGTAGCAGGGACGTACGTGTGTTAAAATTTTCAGTCCCCTCACAATGGACAACAGGGAAGGTGTGTCATAAGACAACTGAGGTATTAATTCGAACTCTATTTCTATCATATCTACTCAGGTAGCTAAAGAAACTGCCGCATGACATCGTGCAGTATTTCATTCATCTGTACAACAGTCATTATGTGCACAGACTATGCGTTACATGAACAGGAGTTTACAATTGACAACTATAAGATGAAATCAGTACATAATGTTGGGAACTTCACGTTGATTTATAAAAATGAATGGGGTGATGTGGAACTTAAGAGTATTTGTTGGAATTAATAAATGAAAAGACTAGTTCAGAAAACTTATTCAACGGATTTATTTACTGTATATTCGTCTGGCAATAATACAGCAACAAATCACAAGAACTTTTTAATTACCATGGCAGCAAAATCCCTTTCAGTTGCTGCAGTTTTTTCCTTATACGTTTGATGAGTGAGTTTTGGATTGCCAAAATATGTGACATAAATGGCCATATCTTTCGATTTCGTTGACTTAGAAGCCTAAAATATCTACACCGCAAAAGGACCATAGACATTAATATGAGGAATAAGTTTGAGCTTAATACTTCCACCCATTTCTGAGAAAAAAAGCTTCTTAACAATCGGACAGACAGGCAGGAAGAGGGACGGGCGACGAAGCGACCCTGTACGGGTTCTGTTTTTACACATTGAGGCACGGAACCCAAAAATGTAGCTAGGTCTCTGAAAACTAATACTGCTGAGCCGTGCATGGCTCGTGTTCATTCCGTTTATTGTTTGTTATCTTCTCTTACCGTACTGCCGCCTCGTTTTCGTATTCCATTTACTGGCGTCAAAGTCGGCCATTGTGGCCAAGCGGTTCTAGGCGCTTCAATCCGGAACCGCGTTGCTGCTATGGTCACAGGTTCGAATCCTGCCTCGGACATGGACGTGTGTGGTGTCCTTAGGTTAGTTAGGTTTAAGTAGTTCTATGTCTAGGGGACTGATGAGCTCAGATGTTTACCTGCTCGTGAGTAGCAGCAGCAGCGCTTATCGATAAGTGCTCTGTCGTACTAATTCTGGAGCGACCGATAGTATTTCCGGGTTGTCGTGGGTCAGTCGGGCACGTAACAGCAGTCGGGGACGGAGCAGCGGTCGGGGACGAAGGAGAGCCCGGTCGCAGCAGCAGCGAAGCCAGTGAGGTGCGGACAGCCAGCGCTCGCCGGCCGCTGACGACACACATGAATTGTCGAACGGAGGGAGATTGGTGCGGGACGACCGTTCGACGGTTGTTCGGTTGGTCGTCTCATCGGAAGACGTGTCTTTGGTCTTTTGACCATTTCTGGGCCTCGTCACTAGGTCATCGTGCCGGACGTGGGTCGGTGCCTTCCTTGTGCAGAGATGTAGTCAATGGGCGAGAGTCACCTCTGCATGGATGGGTCCGGGCCAGTATGCCCAGGTAGCCGTGTCTCCGAATCCCGAACGGACATCGGGTTGAGTCGGGTTGGAGCTGCAGTCAGCTTCGGAGAGTCAAGACCCACCCGACCGTTGCCGACACATGTAAATTGAGTGGGAACGGCGTGGGTTGGTCAGTCGGTCGGTCGTCTCATCAGACTACGTGCATTTGGTCGCCGACCGCTTGTGAAGACTCGGTGCGTCGAACTGATTCGTCCTTGTTGTTCCACAGTGATAGCTTTTACAACTGTTCAGGTTCTTGTGCAAGCGCGTTTACGTCGAACAGTGTGTAACTTCTGTGATTTCCACTCAGCAGATGTATGCTGTCTCTGTACTGGAGTAGTCAGTCGATCGGTTGAAATAGAGCAGCGAGTGTGTCGGGTGGAAGGGAAATGATTACGGTGTTGTTTGGTTCCCCAGCCGTCCCTAGGTCGCGTTGCCACGGATTGTTCAGTGTTACGCTTGCCTGTCTGTCTCACCTAAACAGTTGTTGGAGTTTCCTCCCCAGGCCGACCCTTGGAACACTTCTGAGTACCACTGTTTGTGATTGTCATTTTATAGTGTACCACGCCTTCAGCAGTGTATTTATGTCGGTTTATGTTTAGTATATAGCCTTCAGCCGAACTTCATGACAATTATTTTAAAATTAGGACTTCAGAAGTGTTTCATTTAATATTCTTATTGATCTACATTTAGATGTTTCAGAATCTGTGGCTTTAATATGTAAAAACACTGGGATCCAGTGTTGTACTCAGAACATATTTCCTCAAATTAGGGCCAATGGTCGAAACTAGTAGAATTTACTTGGCTAGGAATGCCGTTTTTGGCAGTGACATTTACGCTGCTTTTCATAATTTATTTTTTCGATTTACTCTCAGTCCTTATACCGTCCTCCCCCCATGAACCATGGACATTGCTGTTGGTGGGGAGGCTTGCGTGCCTCAGCGGTACAGATAGCCGTACTGTAGGTGCAACCCAACCACAACGGAGGGGTATCTGTTGAGAGGCCAGACAAACGTGTGCTTCCTGAAGAGGGGCAGCAGCCTTTTCAATAGTTGCAAGGGCAACAGTCTGGATGATTGACTGATCTGGCCTTGTAACACTAACCAAAACGGCCTTGCTGTGCTGGTACTGCGAACGGCTGAAAGCAAGGGGAAACTACAGCCGTAATTTTTTCCGAGGGAATGCAGCTTCACTGTATGATTAAATGATGATGGCGTCCTCTTGGGTAAAATATTCCGGAGGTAAAATAGTTCCCCATTCGGATCTCCGGGCGGGGAATACTCAAGAGGATGTCGTTATCAGGAGGAAGGAAACTGGAGTCCTACGGATAGTAGCGTGGAATGTCAGATCTCTCAATCGGGCAGGAAGGTTAGAAAATTTAAAACGGGAAATGGATAGGTTAAAGTTAGTTATAGTGGGAATTAGTGAAGTTCGGTGGCAGGAGGAACAAGACTCCCGGTCAGGTGACTACAGGGCTATAAACACAAATTCAAATAGGGGTAATGCAGAAGTAGGTTTAATAATGAATAGGAAAATAGGAATTCGGGTAAGCTACTACAAACAGCATAGTGAACGCATTATTGTCGCCAAGATAGATACGAAGCCCACACCTTCTACAGTAGTACAAGTTTATATGCCAACTAGCTCTGCAGATGACGAAGAAACTGAAGAAATGTATGATGAAGTAAAAGAAATTATACAGATAGTGAAGGGAGACGAAAATTTAATAGTCATGGGTGACTGGAATTCGAGTGCAGGAAAAGGGAGAGAAGGAAACGTAGTAGGTGAATATGGATTGGGGCTAAGAAATGAAAGATGAAGCCTCCTGATAGAATTTTGCACAGAGCACAACTTAATCATAGGTAACACTAACAATCATGAAAGAAGGCTGTATACATGGAAGATACTGAAAGGTATAAGATAGATTATATAATGGTCAGACAGAGATTTACGAACCAGGTTTAAAATTGTAAGACATTTCTAGTGGCAGATATGGACTCTGACCACAATCTATTGGTTGTTGTTGTGGTCTTCAGCCCTGAGACTGGTTTGATGCAGCTCTCCATGCTATTCTACCTTGTGCAAGCTTCTTCATCTCACAGTACCTCCTGCAACCTACATCCTTCTGAATCTGCCATACATGGCTACACTCCATACAAATACTATCAGAAATGACTTCCTGACACTTAAATCTATACTCGATGTTAAGAAATTTCTCTTCTTCAGAAACGCTTCCCTTGCCATTGCCAGTCTACATTTTGTATCCTCTCTACTTCGACCATCATCAGTTATTTTGCACCCCAAATAGCAAAACTCTTTTACTACTTCAATTGTCTTATTTCTTAATCTAAGTCCCTCAGAATCACCCAACTTTATTCGACTACATTCCATTATCCTCGTTTTGCTTTTGTTGATGTTCATCTTACATCCTCCTTTCAAGACACTATCCATTCCGTCCAACTGCTCTTCCAAGTCCTAGGACCTGTAAATTAAATCTGAAGAAACAGCAAAAGGTGGGAACTTAAGGAGATGGGAGCTGGGTAAACTGAAAGAACCAGAGGTTGTACAGACTTTCAGGAAGAAAATAAGGGAACAATTGACAGGAATGGGGGAAAGAAATACAGTAGAAGAAGAATGGTTAGCTTTCAGGGATGAAGTAGTGAAGGCAGCAGAGGATCAAGTAGGTAAAAAGACGAGGGCTAGTAGAAATCCTTGGGTAACAGAAGAAATATTGAATTTAATTGATGAAAGGAGAAAATATAACAAAACTCTAAATGAAGCAGGAAAAAAGGAATACAAACGTCTCAAAAATGAGATCGACAGGAAGAGCAAAATGGCTATGCAGGGATGGCTAAAGGAAAAATGTAAGGATGTAGAGGCCTATCTCACTAGGGGTAAGATAGATACTGCCTAAAGGAAAATTAAAGAGACCTTTGAGGAAAAGAGAGCCACTTGTATGAATATCAAGAGCTCAGATGAAAACCCAGTTCTAAGCAAAGAAGGGAAAGCAGAAAGGTGGAAGGAGTATATAGAGGGTCTGAATAAGGGCGATGTTCTTGAGGAAAATATAATGGAAATGTAAGAGGATGTAGATGAAGATGAAATGGGAGATACGATACTGCGTACTGAAAGGCCCCCAGAGTAGAGAACATTCCATTGGAACTACTGACGGCCTTGGGAGAGCCAGTCTTGACAAAACTCTACCATCTGGTGAGCAAGATGTATGAAACAGGCGAAGTACCATCAGACTTCAAGAAGAATATAATAATTCCAATCCCAAAGAAAGCAGGTGTTGACAGATGTGAAAATTAACGAACAATCAGTTTAATAAGTCACAGCTGCAAAATACTAACACGAATTTTTTACAGACGAATGGAAAAACTTGTAGAAGCCAACCGCGGGGAAGATCAGTTTGGATACCGTAGAAATACTGGAACACGTGAGGCAATACTGACCTTACTCCTTATCTTAGAAAATAGATTAAGGAAAGGCAAACATACGATTGTAGCATTTGTAGACTTCGAGAAAGCTTTTGACAATGTTGACTGGAATACTCTCTTTCAAATTCTAAAGGTGGCAGGGATAAAATACAGGGAGCGAAAGGCTATTTGCAATTTGTACAGAAACCAGATGGCTGTTATAAGAGTCGAGGGACATGAAAGGGAAGCAGTTGTTGGGAAGGGAGTGAGACAGGTTTGTAGCCTCTTCCTGATGTTACTCAATCTGTATATTGGGCAAGCAGTAAAGAAAACAAAAGAAAAATTAGGAGTACGTATTAAAATCCATGGAGAAGAAATAAAAACTTTGAGGTTCGCCGATGACATTGTAATTCTGTCAAAGACAGCAAAGGACTAGGAAAGGCAGTTGAATGGAATGGATAGCGTCTTGAAAGGAGGACATAAGATGGACATCAACAAAACCAAAACGAGGATAACGGAATGTAGTCGAATTAAGTCAGGTGATGCTGAGGGAATTAGATTAGGAAATGAGACACTTAGAGTAGTAAAGGAGTTTTGATATTTGGGGAGCGAAATAACTGATGATGGTCGAAGTAGAGAGGATATAAAATGTAGACCTGCAATGGGAAGGAAAGCGTTTCTGAAGAAGAGAAATTTTTTAACATCGAGAATATATTTAAAATGTCAGGAAGTCATTTCTGAAAGTATTTGTACGGCGTGTAGCCATGTATGGAAGTGAAACATTGACGATAAATATTTTGGACAAGAAGAGAATAGAAGCTTTCGAAATGTGGTGCTACAGAAGGATGCTGAAGATTAGATGGGTTGATCACATAACTGATGAGGAAGTATTGAATAGGATTGGGGAGAACAGAAGTTTGTGGCACAACTTTACCAGAAGAAGGGATCGGTTGGTAGGACATGTTCTGAGACATCAAGGGATTACCAATTTAATATTGGAGGGCAGCGTGGAGGGTAAAAATCGTAGAGGGAGACCAAGAGATGACTACATTTTGCAGATTCAGAAGGATGTAGGTTGCAGTGGGTACTGGGAGATGAAGAGGCTTGCACAGGATAGAGTAGCATGAAGAGCTGCATCAAACCAGTCTCATGACTGAAGACCACAACAACAACAAGGGTCTTGTGCTTCTGTATTCCTGAATTTTCCTGAACATCAGCTGAAGTATTTCTTTGTTAGGTATACTTTCTTCACCGTAACTTTCCTTGTACCTATACTTGTTGTCTAGCTTCGGTGATTGGCTATTTGAGAGATGTGCATTCCTTTTCTACTGAACCGTCTACTGAGCTATTCATCATTTCAGTATCTATATCTTCAGAGTATCTCTGAATACCTTAGTATTTCCGTGTCTCACTTCTTTGCACATTGTTTCTTCCTGACTAGTCTCTTAAACTTTAACCTACTCAGCATTACTACATTGTGATTTGAGTCTATATTTGATTCTGGGTAGGCCTTATATTCTAGTACCTGGTTTTGGGCTCTCTGCTTGACCATGCTGTAATCTAATTAAAATATTCCCTTACCTGCTGGCCTTTTCCAGGTATGCCCTTTCGTGATTCTTAAACAGACTATTCGACTATCTGAAACTGACTGCGGAACTCAATTCTCCTTTCTTCTCTGTCATTCCTGTTACCCCTTTCTTCTACAGCCGCATTCCAGTCTCCCATGACTATAAGATTTTCATTTGCACATGGTGAATGATATATTCAATATTCTCATGTACTTTCTTTGTCTTTTCATCTTTAGCTTCCGACATTGGTGCTGGTTTCTGTCAGTTCTGATGAAAGCAAAAGTATCATTGAGCTTTCAACATTAACTCACTTCGTGCCCTACCTCCCTATTCATAATGAATTCTACTTCCGTTACGGCATTTTCTACTGTTGTTGATATTACCCTATACTCATCGGACTAGAAAATCTTGCCTTCTTTCCATTTCACTTCACTGATCTCCAGTATATCTAGACTGAGGCTCTCATTTCCATTAAAAGATTTGGATGTCAGTATGCTCACACTACATTAAGGAATCCCACTGCCCCGTACTGATAATTTTCAACAATGTTCCATGTTGCCTTCAGCGTTTCCACCTCTCGCCATATGACGGTACGTCAACTAACTATTTACGGAATCAGCTCTCATCCGAGAAGAGCACACGAACCCGCTCGTCGTTGGTTCTGTTTGTGCTTTGGTTCTACGGCAAACGTTGCCGCCTATACGTAGGTGTGAACGGAATCCGACGTACTGGTCGCCGTGCAAAGGGACCACCCCCACCGACTCATCGTGCCAATGTGGAGCCTGGGATTGCGTACCTCATAGTCCTGTTAAATGCGGCTGCAGTAGCACCCGCAGATCGACGTGGGTCCTTTCTTGCCTATAACACAATTTGGTGGTGGTCTGCTTCTGCAGTGGATCGTGGTCGACCACCTCCTCTCCTCGCGAAACAGTACCATGCACCTAAAACTGTGCTGTGAGTATTGTCACACTCGTGAGATGTACACGTCACACTTCGTCCTTCGTCCAGTTTCTCAACAGTTCGTGCCCGTGCCGTCATCCCAATGTTGTTCCCGGACCATGTTGTAGTGAACAATACCACTACAGTGCACCGTAACTACTCGCTGATATACACAAACTGTCTTTCCCCGTTCCTCCGACTTTCTCGAGTTGCGGGGCCACCCCCATTTGACGCTACACTCACGCTGAACTCACGCCATTTGAAGTCCAGATTTCTGTACACGACAGGAATACTTCTGGCAAATTGCTCCCACACTTTCATTCACTGGAACTGAGTTGTTAATATCACATATTAGTTTATCTAAATCGTCCTTAAATTTTGCAGAGCTCTGTATAACTGCGTCTCATTAAGTTCAGTGTATCCACTGAAAGTTAGGTAATCAGTTAACATAACTGAACTACCGTGACTGTTTTTAGTATGATCGAAGAGACTTTCAGTACCCCTCTTTCTCCAGATCACCAATCAAATATTTCCCAAAAATATAGCATTAGATTTCTTTGAGAACTATTTTCATATTATTGTACACTCGGTGGAGTTCTTTTCGTCCAGTTAGTAACACAGTACATTGTAAACGCAAAAACAAAGTTTGATTAGAACGTTACGACCTAATTAACGATTAGTTTTATTAATTTAAGAATAAAATTTCTACACTTCTGTCAAGACGGTCATTACTGCAACATACGTCCACCTGTTTCAGTAACAACCAATATTTTCTGAAATCTATTGAGACAAATTCCTATTTTTATAACCTCTCAAATTTATTTCCATCGTTTCTCCCCTGTTTACTCTGACCATTTCAAAGAAAAGCTATTGCGCCACCATCTCTGTGTTTCAAATAAGACTACCGCCTACTCTCTCCAGCACTGTAGAAATGTCAAATGTCAGCAATAGCTGCTATGACATTACGCAGACAATTCGCCGGTTTCAACGGCGAGTGTCATTTCGCACAAATTCGAAGAGAAAACACTCCACTCTCTCTTTTCGGGATAGTTGCGTGCTGTTTACATCGAGTAATTTCACCAGGTAATAACGAAACAGCTCATTTAGAAACCTCTTTTATGTTTTCACAGTTTCCAACGCTTAAAAACTCTGCCGACGCGTTTGAATACACAGCGTAAATCAAAATTCGCCCACACGGAGGCCCAACCACTATTTCTTAGTTACTGACAGGAAAGAAAGAAAAAAAAAACGGAACTCCATTGTAATTTCGTTCTGTGCATATTTTCAGTAGCGAATGGATGTCGAAGAAAGAAAATTCGGCAGCAGTGTTTTCACGTCCGTGACACGTGTCTCCATTCAATGGACTATAGCTGTGCTGCACTGATACTGCAGTGGATGGTGTTTTCTTTGGAATACTCGTGGTCGTGACTTTGCTTCCATGTATATTTTAATTTTCTAATTTTAGACTGTGCGTACTGGTATTTAGCTTCTTACTCATCATACAGCAGTTACAGCAGATGTTACGTGGATTATTAACCACTGACGCAGTACAATCGTCCTTTTGTTATTCTACTCTTAAAGAGATATTTTCCTTTCGTGTCTTCTTCCATGCTTGCCGGTGCATTGCTTACCTTTTATTGTCTTCCGTTGTAGCCTTTCCCTCAAAGTAAAAAAAAAAAAAAAAACCCATCTCGACCCCTCGACCCTCCTCCTCCATGCAATTCCACACCTTGGTTTCTGCCTGATTCTCTTATCCCATACAGTTCCCTGCAGCCGTAGGAATAACATCGTCAATGTACTTTGTTCCGCAGTACTTTACAACTCACATTCCTTCCACCATAACTGCTTCTCACTAGCTCAGTCGATTACCACTTAGTACTTTCACTTCCATTGCATTTATTTATGAAATTTCGTCACCAGAAGGTTTAAATCCGCCTTCTCAGTACTTACCCATGTCCACTACTATTTTTCATTATTATCATACTGTGGTGAGAAAGTCATGCGATACTTTCTAAACAATGTCGGAGTCTCTTTTGCGCGGCACGGAGCACTAGCTCGACGTGGCATGGATTCTAAAAGTTGTACAAAGTCTCCTGCAGAAGTACTGAGCCAAGCTGCTTCCACAGCCGTCTACATAACTGCGGTCCGCAGCTAGTGGTCTAGTGGCTAGCGTTGCTGCCACTGGATCGTGGGGTCGTGGGTTCGATTCCCTTCCAGGTAGGGGACTTCGTCTGTCCGGAGACTGGGTGTCGGCGTTGTCCTCATCATTTCATCATCATCATCTTTGGTGACAGTGGCTAGATTGGACTGTGACTTTGTACGGGCCCTGATGACCGCGCAGATGAGTGACCCCTCTACCGCCACTCCCACCCTCCCCCCTCCCCCCCCCCCCCCCCCCCCCGCCAACCAAACATCGGCATCATTATCCGTAATTGCGAAAGTGTTGCTGAACCAGCGTTTTGTGTACGAACTTACCTCTGGATTATATCCCATAAATATTTGATGTGATTCATGTAGGGCATCTCGATGGACAAATTACTGTTGAGAACAAGTGACATGGAGTACTCTAGTCCATAAAAAATTCCATCTTTGTTTGGGAACATAGAGTCCATGATTGGCTGCAAACCGTCTCCTAGTAGCCGAATATAACCATTTCCAGTCCTGCAGTTTTAATTATGGCTGTTTCTTAGAAAATGTACATTAGTTTCAACATAGGAATCATACAGACAATCCATTCAAAATAACTGTTTGGTACATTGAGCTGGGTTTCGACACCTCCAAGGATGTCTTCATCAGAATGAGACTTTTAGAAATCTTAAGATTACGTTGCGAGAAAGCAATGCTCAAAACTAAGAGCAGATATGCTCAAGTCAAAAAAAATAAAATAAGACAGTTCCAGCCTTTGACACGGCTGCCTAGCAAGCAACAAATTAGACAGTCAACAGTTTTCGATAGTATTGAATCACAATCATGCAATATTCCTTTAAAAGAGTAAACCGCTACTTGACTCTGTATTACTGTAGTTATCTTCCGTAGTATCTAGATTTCGGCTTTTATGCCATTATCAAGTACACTGATAAAAGATGCTAGGTCATTATTATGTCATACCTGTTAAGGCAATCCAAGGCAACCCAAGTAAACAAGACACACACATGTTTTTAAGATGAAATGTCTTAACACATATGACACGATAATGGTCTGGTCGTATTTAGCATCGTACTTGAAAATGGCATAAAAGCCGGAATCATGATAGTACGGAAGATAATACACCATCAAACAGCGACCGCCTGTTTCAAATGGTTCAAATGGCTCTGAGCACTAAGCGACTTAAATTCTGAGGTCGTCAGTCGCCTAGAAATAGGAACTAATTAAACCTAACTAACCTAAGTACATCACACACATCCATGCACGATGCAGGATTCGAACCTGCGACCGTAGCGGTCGCTCGGTTCCAGACTGGAGCACCTAGAACCACACGACCACTCCGGCCGGAGATCACCTCTTTCCTTTTAAGAAAAAATATCCCATTCTACAGGGTGGCCCATTGATAGTGACCGGGCCAAATACCTCACAAAATAAGCATCAAACGAAAAAACTACAAAGAAGGAAACTCGTCTAGCTTGAAGGGGAACACTAGATGGCGCTATGGTTGGCCCGCTAGATGGCGCCGCCATAGGTCAAACGGATATCAACTGCGTTGTTTTAAAATGGCAACCCCTATTTTGTATTACATATTTCTGTAGTACGTAAAGAAATATGAATGTTTTAGTTGGACCACGTTTTTCGCTTTGTGATAGATGGCGCTGTAATAGTCACAAACATGTAAGTACGTATAACCGCCCAACGGGCGGGTGCTATGTATGCTGCTCGGTACCCTGGACGACATCATCCAGCTGTCCGGAACGTTCGCCGGATAGTTATGTTATTTAAGGAAACAGGAAGCATTCAGTCACATGTGAAACGTCAACCACGACCTGCAACAAATGATGATGCCCGAGTAGATGTTTTAGGTGCTGTCGCGGCTAATCCGCACATCAGTAGCACACAAATTGAGTGAGAATCGGGAATCTGAGAAACGTCGGTGTTGAGAATGCTGCATCATCATCGATTGCACACGTACCATGTTTATATACACCAGGAATTGCATGGCGACGTTTTTGGACGTCGTGTACAGTTCTGCCACTGGGCACAAGAGAAATTACGGGACGATGACATATTTCTTGCACGCGTTCTATTTAGCGACGAAGCGGTAACGTAAACCCTCATAATATGCACAATTGGGCAACGGAAAATCCACGATGACTGTTATAAGTGGAACATCAGCGACCTTGGCGGGTTAATGTATGGTGCGGCATTATGGGAGGAAGGATAATTGGAGCCCATTTTATCGATGGCAATCTAAATGGCGCAATGTATGTTGATTTCCAACATAATGTTCTACCGATGTTACTACAAGATGTTTCACTACATGACAGAAGGGCGATGTACTTCCAACATGATGGATGTCCGGCACATAGCTCGCGTGCGATTGATGAGGTATTGAATAGCTTATTTCATGACAGGTGGATTGGTCGTCGAAGCACCATACCATGGCTCGCACGTTCACACCGGATCTGTCGTCCCTGGATTTCTTTCTGCGGGGAAAGTTGAAGGATATTTGCTATTGTTATCCACCGACAACACCTGACAACAGGCGTGAGCACATTGTTAATGCATGTGTGAACATGACGGAAGGCGAACTACTCGCTGTTGAGAGGAATGTCGTTACACATATTGCCAAATGCATTGAGGTTGACAGACATCATTTTGAGCATTTATTGCATTAATGTGGTATTTACGGGTAATCACGCTGTAACAGCAAGCGTACTCAGAAATGATAAGTACACAAAGGTATATGTATCATACTGGAACAACCAAAATAAAATATCCAAAGGTACCTACGTTCTGTATTTTAATTTAAAAAACCTACCTGTTACCAACTGTTCGTATAAAATTGTGAGCCATATGTTTGTGACTATTACAGCACTATCTATCACAAGGCGAAAAAAATGGTCCAACAAAAACATTCATATTTCTTTACGTACTACACGAATATTTAACAAAAAATAAGGGTTCCTATTTAAAGAAACGCAGTTCAAATCCGTTTGACCTATGGCAGCGCCATCTAGCTGACCAATCATAGCGCCATCTGGTTTCCCCCTTCAAGCTAAATAAGTTTTGTTCTTTGTAGTTTTTTCGTTTGACGCTTATTTCGTGAGATATTTCGCCCCATTACGATCAATGGACCACCCTATACAATCGGTTCAGTTGGACTAGAGAACCATGGCATCGCGAGGTCTGCGCCACATTCGAGAGCTGTCATCAGCCCTTACCAGTTGACCAGGTCACGGTTCTCCAGTCGTCTATGGCCCAAACTATATGTTCACAATCCCAGAAGAGGCGTTGCAGGCGATGTCGTGCTGCTAACAAAAGCACTCGCATTCGTAGTCTACTGCCATAGCCCATTAACGCCATATTTCACCGCACTGCCCTAACGCATTCGTTCGTCATCCGTCCCTCATTGATTTATGCTGTTATTTCACGAATTGTTGCTTGTCTGCTATCACTGACATCTTTACACAAACGTCACACCTCTCGGTCGTTGAGCGGCCGTTGGCCACTGCAGTGTGCGTGGGAGAAGTAATGCCTGAAAACTGGCGTTTTCGGCCCTCTCCTTACACTGTGGATTTCGAAATATTGAATTCCTTAACGATTTACGAAATGCAATGTCCCATGTCTCTGGATCCAGCTATTATTCTGCCGTGAAAGCCTGTACATTCCTGTCGTGCGGCTGTAATAGCAAAGGAAGCCTTTTCAAATTAATCACATTTTTGCAGCCGGCAGCTCCTCCAATGCGCCGCCCTTTTATACCTTGTATACGCGATAGTAACGCCACATGTACATTTGTATGTCCCTATCCCATGGCTTTTTCGCCTCATTCATTTGTTCCAGCGTATGTCTAACATCCATATTGATAGGTTTCGTACTTGCTCCTGCCTCACCATAGGTAATTGTAACTGATTATTACACTTGTAGATAATTTCTAACATTTATCAGCAATTATTGCTATGTTCAGTGTTAAAAACGCTGTAGTTGTTGGTGTGTATCGCCTAAGAAACGTTGTATTATACATACCGTTGGGCAGATCAAAATCAGACAGTGAAAGAAACTGAACGTACCTCTGGTACTGAATTCCTGAACTTGTTTCGCTGATGAACGGTTCAATATTTCGTCCGTACGGAACATCATTATGGGTGCTGCGACTGTATATAAACACAAATAAATCATCTTTTGCATCTGTTACTGGTTTATTTTGCCACTACGCCTTTTAATGGTTCACGCAACTGCTTAAATACATGGCTGGTGTATGTGAAGAGTACAGGCGCTTTTTCGCTGTCACAGACGAAGGTCAGTGGAGGTTATTTTGCGACTTTTGGTAATCATAAAAATTGATTATCCTGAAAAGGCATATTACGGTTAAGAAACATGAGTTTTTGACAGTGATCGTATTTACAGGAACTATAAAGCTATAAAGGGTCTGCATACTGTTGCCTTATGTATGTTCTCTCTGCTGCACATTACGTTTACACTCTCACTTCCGAGATGTTGTACATGTTACAGATACATTTCTTTCCATTGGATACAGAGATAAATGGGTTGTAGCAAGATACTGACATGTGCGTAACTCAGTTACTGTATTAGGTACCCTTATATACTTCCTTTTTTTAAATATAGCATTGAATTAGTAAATAATAATTCAATGGTTGTGTACATAAATATGTTTTCCTTTCTTATAAAAAATATATAAAAGGGCGGCACTTGAATGTAGAATTGTGCACACTTGCATTATTATTCTAACTTCTTATTCATAAGAGGATTACAACAGATCGTGTAGATTGAACTTAATGAGGGATGAACAGGAGTGGATACCTCAATTGCTGTGCATTGAGAATGTAAATAATGAGAATGCATTTAAGTACTTTGTAAAAGCTTTTCAAAAAGTTGGTTCAGCTTTTTCACAATTGTCGTTAGTAGATGTTCCTCAAGCTACTTCTGTGAATATTGATTTCTGCTTTTAGGGACATTATGTGTGTGTTGTTCAGTGTATGTAATGTTCCAATATAAATGTCAGAGAATGAAAATTTATCTTGAATGCTTTTTAAGTTACGACGAATGCAATTTTTATTTTATATCGCTTGAAGATATTAGCTATTTTTTGTGAGATGTTACCATGGAAGGGAATGCATGTTATTAGTGTGTTTCCTTGGTTCTTGGTTGTTATTCTGTTCATTTTCCTTTTCATTTTTTTTAACTAGATTGTCTCTTACTATTGGTTTATACACATTAGCTGCAGCTATTTGTTTCATGGTTTTTATTTCATTCTGGAGGCCCTCATCACTTAGTAGTATTTTTAGAGCTTTATGATTCACTGAGCGATAAGCAGCTACTTTGTGCTAGTGGTGTGGCAGAAGGAAGTATCTATGTTTATGTGTGTGGTGGTTGGTATCCTGTAAATTTGGAAGACATATTTGTTATCCTATTTGTAGGTTGTTAAATCCTTGAGGTTAATGGAATTATTTATTTCCTGTTCACAGGTGAATTTAATATTCTCATGCAATTTGTTGAATGTCTGGAGGATGACCCGGATATCATCTTAGTTTCCACATCAGTGATCAGAAATATATAATTTACATATCTTCTGTAGAACTGATCTTTTCAATGCATATTGGATTTTTTTTAATGTTTGTGCTCTAGGTAGTTGGCTATAGCTTCCGAGACGTTGGCGCTCATAGTTACACCATTTCTTTGTTCATACATTTTTCCATTCAAAGGCACGTACTTATATTTCAGTACCAATTCCAGAAGGTTAACGAATTATGGCATTGCTGTCATTGAGAGATTGTTGTATTTTATTAGGTTTTGCATAATATCAGCAAAAGCCTCATGAATGGGGATGTTAGTATACACGCTTGTTCAGTGGCTTTTGACCTGGGGTTAAGCCATTTCCATTCCTGATAGTGGAAAACATTTTCAGTGCAAGTGTCTATCCAGCAATGGTCTTCTACAGGATTAAAGTTACTCGGTACTAGATTTTGGATCAATGTCCTGGTTTAAATACTAAACCTCTCTGCAGTGTCTGATAGAGTGAGGTCACGTGACACTACTGATGGTTTATCCGTCTGTCGGAAGGGGTCGGTATGCTTAGGGACTCCATTAGTGCTGTTCGCGAGGAATAGGCTATCTCTGGGCACTGCGTTACACCATCTCCCCTCTCTCGTCGTCATCCTCCTCAGCATCCGCATAATACAAAACAAACATTACACTACAGTACAATCCAACCCCCCCCCCCCCCCCACACACACACACACACACAAATAATGTAATGGAGTATATTGCAAATAAATAAAAAGACATGTTAGGTTATATTTAGTTAAGTCATCAACACTTGTGAGCCGTAAATTTACTCTCAAAATCTTTTCATAAAGAATTTACTATTTATTAGCGATTCATCACGAACATTAACACATTTAACCACACTAGGTGAGCTTTGAAGTAGTTGCCAGGAAGTAACTGATGAAAATGAAATTACCTTTAACAAATGGGAGTTTTATTCATAAAAGTCTTTTCAAAAACTTATCTAAAATTTATAAGCAGAGAAGCACCCTCGAAATATCAAGTTACAATTTTATTTATAGGCAGAAAGAACTATAGTGACATTATGAGCCTTCGGGCTGAGAAGCTTGCCGCTCCCTTTCAACAAGGCCGCAGTCTCGATCGCTCACAACAACCTCTGAAAGACTACACTGGTGCAAATCAGCAACACACCAGATTACTTTAAACAAAAAATTTTAACTCACACAAACACATTAACTGTGCACTCCGTAGGAAGGATGGAAACGGTGCAAACACTCACACTAAGAAATAATTTGCCAGCGAGAGAGCAATTTTTTTTTAAAAGGTCTCTTACGGTAGAAGGGTGGCAACTTTATAAAAATGGCTAAAACCCATAAAATTCAGACTTACATAAAATGTACAACATCCTCTGCATTACACATAAACCGCCTCGAAAGATGATAGGCAAGAGAAAAACATATTTCAATAATTCCACCTTTACACCTTAATTCTATAAATTCGTTAACACGGAATCCGACAAAGATGACAGAGGCAGCTATTAACGTATGGCAGATTGACAGGGGGATTACTGAACGAACCGCAGATTGCTCTAACCCTCCTCAACTCCACAAGGGAAAAACGGACCACCGAATTCACAAATAACCACCTTCCCGCGGATGGGCAAACGGAGAAAAAATGGTGGGACGACCCCAAAACAAAGCGGCTGGTGATCGGACCAACAAAACAAGTAGACTTAACTACTAACAAACTGCGATTTCTGGCGAAGAGCTGGCGCAGCACCCCGAACGCTCTCCCTAACCGTCCGCGGCCAGTCGCTTCAACGGACGCAGGAAGGCGCGCCGAACTCCCGTCGCACCGCGTCGCAGCTCGCCCCGGCCAGCCCTATGTCGTGGTTTCACTCCTGTTGGTCCCGTGTCAACCGCGAAGGCGCTACCCCTTTCTATACGGCGCTGCCCCCTGGACTCACGTGGGGACCTCACATATGCCGACGCTCAAGACGGACAGGTCATCTCGTGTCTCAGTGCGCGACCGACCAAACGACCGATCCAACCGCCAATGACCGTTGCCCGAGCATCTCGAGCAGACTGGGGACCTAACGCGCAGACTCTGATGCAGGAACTCAGCCCCGACCGGGAGTCCACTAGCTAAGTTCTGTTACTGGCGGAGTGGCAATACTCTCATTTTCTGGCTTAAAGTTTGATCCAAACGACAGACGTACTCGCACTCCGACTACAGACAGACACTAATTGCACCACAAATGCGAACCAGAAACAGACCAAACTGGTGACGCGAGACTGACCTAGCCTCACCACCGACTGACCAACTGCCGAGCTGACAACGCCCCTTAATAAGAGCACGTGAGCAGGGAACCTTTCCGCTTTCCCACCAAAGGGAGACACCAAAACTGTGATTGCCACAGCGGCGCCACCGCCAGAAACGGAGGGCGACTGCTTTAAACAGCGCGCTACGGTGCGCTCTCCAAAACTGATTTTTCTTTCTTTACCACGGCTTAACTTGCTAATGTTAAACACAAACACGCATTGACTCAAACAGAATGGCTCTAAAAAAGTGGTTATACGTACGTTAGGTGCACAATATATTAGTGTTTGACCTGCCATAATGTTGTTTTTACGGCCATCTTGCAATATTTGTTGGACTATTTTCGTGATGAGTTATTTTGCTTTCTTAGGGCTTTCTTACCATGGAGTTTTATTCACATGAGACGAGATTTTTCAGTCACATAAAAAATCGATGGGCGAAAAATTAATAGCTGCTCTGATGTGTGGTCACCGTTGCTGTTTTCCATGGCTACCAGAACCAATACAAACTTTGCTAGGTGTGAAAACGCGCACAGTTAAGAATCCTTGGGGTCAACAACAATTTTTACAGCAGCCTGTTTCTGACCACGCGCGAGCGCAGCAGACATTAAAGTAATAGAGGCGCACTGAACGAAGTGCTTCACGTCACGAAGTAGCATTTTCTGTTCATATTTGTATGGTGTAGGTTGTGTGTTCTCTTGAGTTTAGTCGTTTTTGCTTAGTAACATTTTTCTAGTGAGTATAGTATGTGAAAGTATTCTGAGAGCGTACAAACTGCGTCACGTGCATACTTCATGCTCTCTTTCGGCATGAAAGATTGCAAATGATCTGGCTGTCGAAATGGTGTGCAAATGATGCTGTCAACTTTCTAAATGTTAGAATGTAGTCTCTGATTTTCAGTGAAACTGATTATGCTAGGAACCTGCCTTCCGCACTGCTGAATTTCCAGCGGAAACGAGTGCTCACGGGTGATGCATTTCCGTCGTGTAATTTGCCTTGAGGTAGCAGTGTGACTGGTAGCACACCTGTGAAAGAAAAGAAAGGAATACGTGTTTTAACAAACATGTGGTCCGTAGAAAAAACTTAGACCTTAAAAAAGTTTTGAGCGTGGATGAAGAGTGCCGCTAAATGCACATTTACGGAAAAGATGTTTCAAATGCTTCAAATAATGTCAGCTTGCAGAACTCGGTAGCGTTCTTGCAGAAGAGAAATGGTCATCAGAAAAATATGTGCATGAAATAACGAACACGTAATAAAGGTCTGAGAACTAAGTTATTATCAAAAACTCTTGCGAAATTTATCGAATTTTGGGATTAATATTTTCACCCCAGCCAAATGGGAAGTTTGTTTCCCTGGTCAGAATGGGTTCGAAGGGGCAATGAAGACCTTGGCTAGTCCATTACTTCGGATGTATATTAGCAGAAAAATTACAATTTTCTCAGGAAAACGTCGAATATTCTCTACCTAAAAATTCAATATTACGCTCTTGGCTAAATAGCAATTTCACTGACCTCCAATGTATTTTGAAGGATGTTTTAGTGACGATGAAAATGCAGTCTGGAACACTGACTGACAGGTGAAGTATTTGTTTCTTGTCGTACGATGAAATGAACACTGATAGCAGAATCTATGGCAGATCGCAGTGGACGTCTCTGCGGTACAACAAACTTATAGGGAGGGAGAAAGGTGCAGGCTGTGTTTACGGAGAGCCATTTATTGCTTCACAATAGTTAGTAATCCGTTATTAAATAATCAATAACATATAAATCAATAGTAACTGTTTAAGATTGATTTCAGGGCGACAAACCAGAAAGACCAAAAATAAAATAAAATAAAACAGCCGTGACACAACTGGAAGTTTACAAGTTAAAACAAGTTACATAAGGCAGTTTACATACCCCTTTAAGCAGTTGCAATTTGTTTACACGGCAAGTAATGCCTATTCAAAATAACAAGTTCAACATTCATAAAATTACAACTCGAGAGGCCTTTAGGCTTTCGTAAAATTTCAACCAGGCAAATCTGACTCCTGTACAATTTCGCAAAGAGAATTACCATAAAAATTTGAAACAAGAAAGATGGGCCGAATTTAGTAAATTTTTACAAGTTCAGGAATACGATTAAATGCGGTTGATGGTACTTTTGACACCAGTAATTTAGAAATCTAAGGATAATCCCTCTTTTTCTTTCTTTTTTGAAAAGGAAATAGAAACTTTATAGGTTCAACATCTCACGAAACTGGGGGATCTCTTTAACATTAGGAACTTTTCAATCAAGAAGGTAGCAATATTGAAGATTTGGAACTCTGAATCCCTTAGGCTTTAGCACTTACCGAGACGCGAACGGTAACAAAATTTTTAAGATGTAAATATTCAGTATTTCATCCATCTGGAGAATCACTGTGCCATAACCAGTTTTTCGAACAGTAAAGGCAACACTTTTTTTTAATTTACAGGCCCGGGGTTACGGTAAAAAATCTAGAGCGTTCTTTGAGCTTTAACAATGTTGGAACAGGAAGGTAACAACGATTTTAAAACTTACAGTTTCAGCAACCCACAGTGTTAAGATTGTGATGTCTTCAAATCCAAGCAAATTTTAAGGCAGCAATTACAAAGTAAGGGAGTGCTAGCGGAGGCAACGCTAGGTTAGGATGGCTTAGGGTAACACAAACTGATTTAAACTTAAGTCCGAATGCCATAAAGATTAAGAACTTACTTTAAAGTCAGTACCGCCATTAGACATGTTTATTTGCAGTGTTATATTTAGACTTACACAATCATGATTTCGGCTTCAAAGTGTAATTATCAAGTGTTTTAAGTGTTATACAGTGCTTAAGAAGGCATACTCTCGTTTTTAAAATACACTATTAGTCACATTGTCTAAGGGTCGATATTTCTAGTAAAGCCTACTGCTTTGTTTCATCACTGAGTGTATTCTGTATGATTGTGTGAGACTAAATGTAACACTGCAAATAAACAATTTTAATGGCGGTACTGACTTTAAAGAAATGGATTATGTCTGTGGCCCCGCAGTAGGAAACAATTATGAAGAACTTTAGGTGCCTTAGGAAGCGAGAAGTACGAGTCGCCTCAGTGGCTATCGCGACAGAAGGCGCTACACCACGCCGCACACCCGTTCACGGCCTGGTGGACGAGCCTCGCTCGGCCAATCGGTGGGTAGTGGATAACACGGCGGGGCCAACGCATTCAACGCTACGGACAACTCGTGCAGCCGAGGTAAAACGAACACACACATGATTCATCCAAGACTGAGCATAAAAAAGAAGTAAATTCTCAAAGTTCGACACAAGAATACAAAATGCAAACTCCGGCCCAGACACCGACCGAATCCTAAGTGTTACGATGACTGCATAATGAAAACCAAGGTGATTAACTGTTTTCCACGCTGAGTGACCTCGCGCTTCGAGCGCCATGTCACGGTCTGCGCGGTCCCCTCCTGCCGGCGGTTTTGAGTCCTCCCCCAAACATGGGTGTATGTGTTGTTCTTAGATAAGTACTTTAAGTACTGTGTAAGTCTACGGACCGATCACGTCAACAGTTTGGGCTCTCAGGAATTCATACACATTTCAACATTTGATTAACTTTTTAATCCTTAAACCGTTATGACGGAACATAACAATTTGATTAAGCAACTAAAAACAAATTTTCTTAAGTAAACCTCAGAAGTACGAAGAAATGTTTGAGCGGTAATACCTAAGCACAAGATCACAGTAGTAATAACATATACAACAGTAAACAATAAATTTCTTGAAACTTCCTGGCAGATTAAAACTATGTGCCGGACCGTGACTACAACTCGGGAACTCTGCCCTTCGCGGGCAAGTGCTCTACCAACTGAGCTACCCAAGCACGACTCACGCCCCGTCCTCACAGCTCCACTTCCGCCAGTACCTCGTCTCCTACCTTCCAAGGTTCACAGGAGAGCTTCTGTAAAGTTTGGAAGGTAGAAGATGAGGTACTGGCTGAAGTAAAGCTGTGAGGGCAGCGCTTGAGTCGTGCTTGGGTAGCTCAGTTGGTAGAGCACTTGCCCGCGAAAGGCAAAGGTCCCGAGTTCGAGTCTCGGTCTGACATACAGTTTCAATCTGCCAGGAAGTTTCATATCCGCGCACACTCCGCTGCAGAGTGAAAATCTCATTCTATAAATTTCTTGTTTTAAGAGAAGTGCGGGATCTCACCAAGACGTTCCAACGTGTGTACAGAAAACGAGCCAGCACTCATCAGGCCGCTGGTGTTTCTTTATCACGACCACGCCAGATGGTACAATTCATGTACAAGTCGTCAAGCGAGAACTCGCCGCCTTTAAGGTCAGACTCTATATTTGACCTCAGTGGTCACTAGTATATATGATGCTCCACAACATATTTCAACCGAATTAATTCCACATCCAAGCAATAATGACAGTAGGTCACCGAAATTCTGAACGAACGGTAATTAAAGGTTAAACACAGTTTAAATACACTAAAATATATAAATATATCGTCTATAAAGGAAGTTAACAAAGAGGAGGCGAATTCAGTAGCTTGAGTGCGGAGTGATGGAGAACAGCGAGCAAACATGCCTATTGGAAGCAAGTCCAGCGCCGGAACATATGTGCCAAAATCCATAAACAGAGATACCTTACCCAAAAATAAGATAGGGCGGGCGGTTACCAGAGAAAATCAAGATTATCACGATGCCCACATCAGCAAACGGTCATTGTCAGATCCAGATACTGATTAGGGCTCAAAAACGTAGGGCCCAACACTCCACACCAACACACTCATGTAGAAGCAGCCGACCACTTCGACGAGCAACCGCCGATCTGGCTTCGTCATGGCACGCTCACTGTTTGTTCAAATGGCTCTGAGCGCTATGGGACTTAACATCTGACCTCATCAGCCCCCTACAATCCTAGAACTTAAAACTACTTGAACCTAACTAACCTAAGGACATCACACACATCCATGCCCCAGGCAAGATTCGAACCTACGACCGTAGCGGTCTCGCGGTTCCAGATTGAAGCACCTAGAACCGCTCGGCCACAGTGGCTGGCTCACCGGTTGTCACACGTTCCTCTCTCTCCCTGCCCCACCGCCCGTCAATAAGCTGGCTCCAAACCCCTCTAAAAAAAAAGAGCCAGCTACTAGAACAGCCTTTCAATTTCAGTTTTGATAACATAATGAGAGCTGCCCTCATAAACGAAATAATTGCTTCCTTGGCCATTATTTGCTACACTGTCGTGACTGCACTAGCAGACAAGGGTGCAAAGAACGGTTCTTTCTGGAAGGAATGAGCTGTGCGGGCTCCCAACGATTTTGGTTGTCGTTGGGAGTTGTAATCTTTGACTGTGAGCCACTCGGGATAGGTAGTGATCGTGGATCGAAATCAGCGGCGGGCAGCGGTGCTGGACGGCTCGGCCAGTAAGGGAGCAGCGATACGAGTTGCAAACGTAGCGTGCAGGGGCTAGTGAGTTGTTGTGGTGTGGCTGCGGGTGGTTGGCCGCTCTGGACAGCAGGTAGTCACAACTGCATTGCTACTGGGTATGGATCGTGCAGCCCAGTACTCTGGATTTCGTGCACATTTACTGACAATTAGGCTGCATTAATTCAGCAGATGAATACATTCTCAGAAATTTCTTTCTCAGATTAAAGCCAATTTTTGTTACTAGGAGACTTCTCTTCACAAGGAATGTCCTTTCTTCCGTTGCTAGTTTGCTTTTGGTATACTCTTTGCTCCGTACGTCATGGGCTGTTTTGGTGCCTAGGTACCAGAATTCCTTAACTTCATCTACTTCGTGACCATCTATCATAATGTTAAGTTTCTCACCGTTCTCATTTCTACTACTTCTCATTACTTTTGTCTTTCTCCGATTTACTCTCAGTCCATATTATGTACTCATCAGTCTGTCCACTACAGTCTGCAGATCTATACACTGAAGAGCCAAAGACACTGGTGCACCTGCCTAATTTCGTATAGGACTCCTCGAGAACACGGAGGTGCCGCAACACGACGTGGCCAGGTCTCGACGAAAGACTGGAGGTAGTGCTGGAGAGAACGGACACTATGAATGCTGCGGGGCTGTCCATAAATCCATAAGGGTACAAAGTGGTGTAGATCTCTTCCGAACAGAAGGTTGCAAGGCATCTCATATATGCCCAAAAATATTTATATCTGGGGAGTTTCGTAGCCGGCGAAGGGTTTATACTGAGAACGCTTTTCCTGGAGCCACTCTGTAGCAATTCTGGACTGGAAGGACTTCCTGAGACTCTGACGGTCATATTCCAGTCTCTACACCTTAGTAGCACAGCAGCAGAGGACCTGTGAATCCTGAATGTTGCCTAAGCTAGCTGTCGGTTAACTATCCAGACAAATGAGGGACCTAGCTTGGTTCTGATACCGAGTACAGTAGTTTAGTGAAGCTTAGTGCTGTATAGTGTAACGTTGTGTAGCAGCATAGTAAAAAATTATAAATTACAAAATTTTCGACCCAGCATTGCCGTGTAATACAATATTCGTAGTGCAATAGCAAGTGTCTTTGGATTCTGTATGAAAGTATACTTGTGCCCCGGATAGCCAAAGGGAATTATGAAGAATTTTTCCTAATTTATTTCTTTTAGGAATTGTTTTGATATTTTTTTTCTTTTTGTAGATCCTCCCTCCTTAAAACAGCAGAGCTTGGTTATGCAAAAAACATTTGAAATTATGCAAATGTATACTCCTGGAAATTGAAATAAGAACACCGTGAATTCATTGTCCCAGGAAGGGGAAACTTTATTGACACATTCCTGGGGTCAGATACATCACATGATCACACTGACAGAACCACAGGCACATAGACACAGGCAACAGAGCATGCATAATGTCGGCACTAGTACAGTGTATATCCAACACATTCCGCTACCGTGCCGGCAACCACTAAACCACGATGCCGCCGCTGTTGACTCTGAGCACTATGGGACTTAACATCTGCTGTCATCAGTCCCCTGGTACTTAGAACTACTTAAACCTAACTAACCTAAGGACATCACACACATCCATGCCCGAGGCAGGATTCGAACCTAAGACCGTAGCAGTCGCACGGTCCCGGACTGAGCGCCTATAACCGCTAGACCACTGCGGCCGGCGCCGCCGCTGTTCAATAAGGCTCAGTATTGCACTTCTTAAGGTTGGACCGTTCACTTGTTCTATTCTGCCTTTTTTTTACAGCTCAGTGCACTTTCTTTCTGTTTCCACGCTCGATCTGTGTTCAGCCTTTGATGGGCTATCCACTGGGATATTTTACAAGTAAATTTGGAAGGGAAGGGGGTGGGGGGATGGTGCGATGAGGAGTTTCCCTTACTGCATACGACTGAGTGCAGTAGCATGAATGTGACAAGGGTTTAATATCAGGGAAAAGTCAGGAAGGCTTAATCCTAGGTGCATTCCAGAGAGCTCATGTATCCACGATGAATCCTCCAATCCAAAGAAGACTCGTCGACGATGTTTATGAGGTAGCTGGCGAAGCACAGTATTACACCGTTTGACAAATTAGCTTTTTGTCAGTGATATTCTATTCTATTGCTTGAGCCCTTGTCCCACAGTTTGCGCAGGGTCAACACTGCTACAAACGGATTTGTCATGGTTAGTTCCAAGGTGTGGCCGGATGCCCATCCTGCCGCAACCCCATACTCCGTGGGACGGAACCATTGTACACCAGCTGTCTGCGTCTAGTGTAAATCATGAAATAGGGCGAAGGTATTTCAAATTTCAGCGAGGCGGAACATGGGGACCAGTAAGGTATTTACGTAGTAGGATGTGGAAAATAGCCTAAAAACCATATCCAGGCTGGCTGGCACACCGACCCTCGTCGGTAATTCCACGGGCGGATTCGATCCGGCGCCCGCGTGCCTACCCGAGTCCAGAAAGCAGCACATCAGCGCTCTCGGCTAACATGGAGGGTATTATTTTTTTTTCTCATCAGTAATGTATTTAAATAAATTGTTTCAGCAGTCCTGTTCAAATTACGCGGTGGTAAAACAATCGCTTCACGCCTGCCCATTGCATGTGTGATGTTTACAACCACTTTGAGTGATGCAGTTGCTATGCTATGATGCTTTCGGAAGCCACATTTATATCAAGGGTTTAGAATTTATGTGCACCGAGTCAATTAGTCAGTTCTGAAAGGTAGACCTGTAAAGATAGCCGCTTTTGAATAAAATAACTTAGGTTCAGGTTATGTTTAGTAAATGGTTAAATGGACTTTCACTCAACGTTATAAGCACCAACTCGTTGTATTCACTAACTAATTGCAGTTTAAAAGCATAAAACCTAAAGAAATCCATCTGAAACGCTAGGAAAACTCTTCTTGTACATTTGCCCGGCATCGACGTGGAGTCGGGGACGTTATTAACTGATTCTTCATGGCTAGCTTAAGAGTTCAAAATTGGGATAAAATTCAGGGTGAAAGGATATCAACTGTAAGATTCGCAACGCATACTGCTATCATCAGTGAAAGTTAAGAGGAATTACAGGATATGTTGAATGGCTTGAACAGTTTGAGTATGGAATATGGATTGATAGTAAATCGAAGAAAAGAAGAACTAATGGGAAGTAACAGAAATGAGAACAGCGTGAAACTTAACATTAGAATTGGGTAACACGAAGCAGACGAAGTTAAGGAATTCTTCTACCTAGACAGTAAAGCAACCGACGACAGACCGAGCAAGGACATAAAAATCAGATTAGCACTGGTATAATCTGCGTTCATGGCCAAGAAATGTCGGCCAGTGTAAAAAACACTTCCTAATTCAAGGAAGAAATTTCTAGGAATGTACGTCTGCCGCACAGCACTCTATGGTAATGAAACATGGACTGTGGGAAAACCGGAACGGAAGATAACAGAACCATTTGGGATGTGGTGCAACAGATGAATGTGGGAAATGGCGTGCACTGAGGAATGAGGTGGTTCTCCGCAGAATTGACGAGGCAGCTACTGGTTCGTCCGCCCATTTCAACGTCTGGGATTTACTGCTTAAACGTTCTGTAAAAGATATATAAGTATTTTATCTTTGGTTGCCCTTAATTTAAAAATTCCCGGCAATATTAAACGTATAAAAAATTATTCAGTAACAGTCTTCTGGCAACTCATTGTTTTAACAATCATCATATACTGAGGAGAAAAGAGTGCGTGATCGTTATCTAAGTCCAGCTTCGTCATCTGAATTTGCAACTATTTTACAACAAGAAAAACCGTACAGTATCTGTATGTACTATTCCGAGATGTCTGGAAGCTTTTTTGAATGCTATTGGTTTCCTACGTCGTCTTAGGAGTGATAATATGCTCCACTTTCGTTATTCCATGCTTTTTATCGATCACATGTAGCGAAAAGTGGACTTGTTTCACTTGATCTGAACTTACCATTGCCGGCTGCGTCGCCGACCTATTTCAGGCGCTTCAGTCTAGAACCGCGCGACCGCTACGGTCGCAGGTTGCAATCCTGCCTCGGGCATGGATGTGTGTGATGTCCTTAGGATAGTTAGGTAGTTCTAAGTTCTATGGGACTGATGACCTCAGGTGTTAAGTCCCATAGTGCTCAGGGCCATTTTTTTGAATTTACCATTAGTTGTGGATGTTGTTTTAAGGTAATACGTACGAAGCATGTCAAGAGAAGGACAGAAGTTGCAGTGTTGTTTACTCAATATGAAGTTTCTTTTTGTACAAAAAAATGGCCTTTACTTTTTGACTTGCCCTCACATTTGTGTGCGAGACTGCCGCGGGCGCTTGCATGTTTTCAGAGCTCTCTGGCTGTTTTGAGAGGCGCTCTGTTTGTCAGAGCCGGCCAGTACGCTGCCGCCAGCTCCAGCGGCGAACGCAGTGTGGCAGTCAAAGCGTGGCTGCCCTGTGCTGCCCGCATGCACCGCGCGCCGGACAGTAGCACGTCTCTGTGTCTGTGGAACGCACCTGCGCCAAAGTCCCGCGGCCGTCGCGACGTCCTCAAAGCCGAGCCCACCCCACTCTGCCATCTCCCCCTACCCGCTCTATTATTATTACCTGCGTCCATCTGTATCGGCCGACAGCGTGAATATTTCACCGCGACTGCCTGTAAGCTACTTAGCGGCGCGGACTTAACTGGCCTTTGTTTCCGCGGGATTACGCGCAAACAAGCAGCGCGGAGTGCGATTCTGCTGACGTGAACGAAGTCAGAAGCGAGGAGGGGAGTAGGTGAGGGAAGGGGACAGGCAGCGGCTGTAACGGCTGAGGCGGTAATGAGAGGGGTATGGATCTTGTTGCGGACAGTACCGGCCAGCGACGAGATTTCTGCACTTGGACATTCACCTGAGAGCGCTTAACGTACGCCCTTTATTACCGAAAAAGCACACGTGACGTCCAGTATGACGGGAGAACTCCATTTTCTCGTTGGGCTGGGTAAATTTGTTTTGCCTGCTGTAGCAGCCTGCCACGCTACCGGGACCCAGGGATTTTCGTGTGTGTCAGGGCGTCATACATGTACCCTGAAAACAAATATATAATTACGAATTATATTTTTTTAACCTTAGTGTACAGGAATTTTGAGGTACGAATAGACTTCGTATTTCTCTCATGTAACAGTACATACAAATTATAGGAAAATCTTATTGTTGGCAGATATACTCACTACACGAAATGGTAAATGTCGAGTTTTCTTAGTAACAGTGAACTAGCCCCAAGCAGTTAGAACGCTTTTACGACATACACTATTGACCATTACAATTGCTACACAAAGAAGAAATGCAGATGATAAACGGGTATTCATTGGACAAATATGTTATACTAGAACTGACATGAGAGTGCATTTTTACGCAATTTGGGTGCATAGATCAAAAATGTTCAAATGTGTCTGAAATCGTATGGGACGCAAGTGCTAAGGTCTTCAGTCCCTAAGCATACCGGCCGGAGCGACCGAGCGTTTCTAGGCGCTACAGTCTGGAACCGCGTGACCACTACGGTCGCAGGTTCGAATCCTGCCTCGAGCATGGATGTGTGTGATGTCCTTAGGTTAGTTAGGTTTAAGTAGTTCTAAGTTCTAGCGGACTGATGCCCTCAGAAGTTGAGTCCCATAGTGCTCAGAGCCATTTTGAACCCTATGCTTACACACTACGTAACCTAAATTATCCCACGGACAAACACACACACCCTTTCCCGAGGGACCAGGCGCACAGTCCATGACTGCAGCGCCCTAGACCGCTCGGCAAATCCCGCTCGGCCGTGCATCGATCCTGAGAAATCAGTGCCCAGAGGAACCACCTCTGGCCGTAATAACTGCCTTGATACCCCTGGCCATTGAGTCAAACAGAGCTTGGATGGCGTGTGCAAGTACAGCTGCCCATGCAGCTCCAACAAGATATCACAATTCATCAAGAGTAGTGACTGGCGTATTGTGACGAGCCAGTTGATCGTCCACCATTGACCAGACGTTTTCAATTGGTGAGAGATCTGGAGAATGTGCTGGCCATGGCAGCAGTCGAACACTTTCTGTATCCAGAAAGGCCCGTACAGGACCTGCAACATGTTTAGAGCCACGGGTCATAAAACTACTGAAATGTAACATCCACTGTTCAAAGTGCCGTCAATGCGAACAAGTGGTGACCAAGACGTGTAACTAATGGCACCCTATACCTTCACGCCGGGCCATACGCCAGTATGGCGATGACGAATACACGCTTCCAATGTGCGTTCACCTCGATGTCGCCAAACACGGATGCGAGCATCATGATGCTGTGAACAGAACCTGGATTCATCCGAAAAAATGTCGTTTTGCCATTCGTGCACCCTGGTTCGTCATTGAGTACACCATCGCAGACGCTCCTGTCGGTGATGCATCATCAAGGGTAACCGCAGCCAAGGTCTCCGAGCTGATAGTCCGTGCTGCTGCAAACGTCGTGGAACTATTCGTGCAGATGGTTGTTGTCTTGCAAACATCCCCATCTGTTGACTCAGGGATCGAGACGTGGCTCCATGATCCGTTACAACCATGTCGATAAAATGCCTGTCATCTCGACTGCTAGTGATACGACGCCGTCGGGATACAGCACGGCGTTCCGTATTGCGCTCCTGAACCCACCGATTCCATATTCTGCTAACAGCCATTGGAACCCGAACAACGTGAGCAGCAAAGTCGCAATACGATAAACCGCAATCGCAATAGGCTACAATCCGACCTTTATCAAAGTCGGGAACGTGATGCTACGAATTTCTCCGCCTTACACGAGGCATAATATCAACGTTTCACCAGGCAACGCCGGTCAACTGCTGTTTGTGTATGAGAAATCGGTTGGAAGGTTTCCTCGTGTCAGCACGTTGTAGGTGTCGCCACCGGCGCCAACCTTGTGTGAATGGTGTGAGAAGCTAATCATTTGCATATCACAGCATCTTCTTCCTGCCGGTTACATTTCGCGTCTGTAGCACGTCATCTATGTGGTGTAGCAATTTTAATGTCCAGTAGTGTAGCTTATTTTGATAATGGAATAAAACGATTGTAAAACCATCCTGTAGCCTGATGCAGTTCTATTTATTACTACTGTATAATGAACGGCACCATTTTTACCAATCCGCTGCGATAAAAATTGAAGATACAAAACTATTTTATTCCATTTTGTTGCGACGATATTCACAGAGACACTGCAAAACTGCAGTTGCCGGCATCTGTATCTACACACATACTCTGCAAGGCATTGTATGGTGCATTACTGAGGGTACCTTGTATCACCAACAAATAGTTTACATCCTGCTCGACTAGCAAATAGAACGAGGGAGAACAATTGTCTATACGCTTCTGTGCGAGCCCTACTAGCTCTCATCTTTGTGGCCCTTAAGCGAAATATACGTTTGTGGCAGTAGAATCACTCTGCCCTCAGTTTCAGGTGCTCTTGTTTTTCCGATAGTGTTTCGTTAAAAGAACGTCCTCTTACGTCCAGGGAATCCCACAGGAATTCGCGAAGCATCTCCATAATGCTCTCGGGGCTGTCGAATCTCGCAGTAACAAATGTAGCGGTTCGCCCCGAGTTTGCTTCGACATTCTCCTATAATCCTACCTGTGGATTAAGGGGGGGGGGGGATGATGAATACTCAAATGGTACTCAAGAGTACGCTGCACTACTGATTTTCTACGCTGTCACCATTATAGATGAACTACATTCTCCTAAAATTCTCCAAGTAAACTGATGTCGACCTTATGTGCTAGTTCCATTTCAGTCATCAGACTGTGTATTACATCTCCTTCTATGCCTATATGTAATTGACTTGGCCGGCCGGAGCGTCCGAGCGGTCCAGTCTGGAACCCCGCGACCGCTACGGTTTCAGGGTCGAATCCTGCCTCAGTCATGGTTATGTGTGATGTCCTTAGGTTAGTTAGGTTTAAGTAGTTCTGTAGTTCTAAGTTCTTTGGGACTGATGACCTCAGCTGTTAAGTCCAATAGTGCTCAGAGCCATTTAAAACATTTTGTAATTGACTTGTATCTGTACGCGGATGCCCACTTAGGACTGTAAACTATCATTTATAGCACAAGGTTTTTTTACTATCGTTCGATCATGGTCCCATAGGCTTCAACAGGGTGTGACACTGTAGTTTAATTGTGTGACCGGGTAAGATACGTAAATCAAAGTTACCATAAGGTCTGTTGTTTACTATAATCTCTCACACAAAACGCGTTCAGTAGTCGCGCTGAAGTATACCACGTAAATGTTTGATAATATCCTATTCACTGACAAATTATAATAATAACGTGACAGCGTAGCAAGTAAATACCTTTGGCAGCGACTCGGAACAAAGAACGATAGGTAGGTTGCTACATTATCAGCATACTAATCTGTTCCTGCGATTTGACGATAGTGTTTGTCAAAATTAGACTTCGTAAAATAGTACATACCAGAATGGCATTAATTAATACCCTAACGCTTACTGAGTACATTGCTACAATTTTTTTTAGCATCGTCGTTGTGTTGTCCACCTGAGCTACTGTCGTCGGCTGTTGTGTCGGACGATACCTGTTAATCACCTAAAGCTACCTAACGCAAACTTCACATCATGCTCCAGTTGGAGCTGCAAAGTGAAATGACTACTTCTCATACTGAATTCGGCGGGCAGATTCGAAGTGATTCTCTCATTAACTGCGTACAACGTGCCGCCTCAGTTCCTCCCGCTTCCCTCGCAACGTTAGCCCCTTCTTCGAGAGATAATCCTAGCCTCTCGCGAGCAGTTATGCAATGTCGTCAATTGTCCTGGAGCGGCCTCACACTTCTCAGTAATTTTCCGAAACTGATACGTCAGAAATGGGCTCATCAATGAAGGTCCGGTATTTTTGCGTCAAGAGCACGTTTGCTTGTAGTTTCCTACGATACTCCTAAGATTTCTAGACCTCCCGGGTGATCAAAGAGTCAGTAGAAACATGCTTGGAATGACATGGGGTTTTATTGGAACAAAAAAAAGTTCACAAAATGTCCGACAAATGGCGCTGGACAGAAAAACTGCTACCGTATCGGGTGAGAGGTACGCCGATATGTTACAGAATCGCATCTTCCCCAGCCTGGATGATAAACACCTGCTGGAACGTACGATGTTTATGGAGGATGGCACTCCACCCCATATTGCTAGACGCGTGTAAGATCTCTTGCGCGCGTCGTTTGGTGACGATCGTGTGCTCAGCCGCCACTTTCGTCATGCTTGGCCTCCCAGATCCCCAGACTCAGTGCGTGCAAATTTCTGGCTTTGGGGTTACCTGAAGTTGCAAGTGTATCGTGATCGACCGATATCTCTAAGGATGCTGAAAGACAACATCCGACGCCAATGCTTCACCATAACTCCGGACATGCTATACAGTGCTGTTCACAACATTATTCCTCGATTGCAGCTATTGTTGAGAATGATGGCGGACATATGGAGCATTTCCTGTAAGGAACATCATCTTTGCTTTGCCTTTCTTTGTTACGCTTATTATTGTTATTCTGATCAGATGAAGGGCCATCTGTGGTATATTGTTTGAACTTTTGTATTTTTTGGTTCTAATAAAAGCCCATGTCATTCCAAGCATGTGTGTCAATTTGTACCTCTCTATCTACATTATTCCGTGATTTATTAAGTTTTCAAATTTATATTGACTTTTTCATCACCCGACATATATGAGGGGCCAGCTGCTAGTACTTTTGGAACGACAAGGTTGGAATCCCATACTTACAAGAGCCCTCAGAGTTCGCCTGTCGTATTCCGCCGAGAGCATAGGGCCATTATTACCTGTGGCTTTCACACCGTCTACAGTTATATTGCTCTCCTGTCAGCAGACTAGAGGCGTCTTCGCTGCGTTGTCCAGCCAAAGCTTTTTGTTGTCCGCCTTCCAGGACTTACAGTGTATTTTAGAACGCCTTCACCGTAGAAACACGCTTTAGGAACGTGGCAGCGGCGGACATATTGTGCAGAATTCTAATGACTCCTATGTGGCCGTCCGGACAACCATGGCGCTAGCTGCTGTCCAAACTGTGTCAGCTCGCAACGGGCGTCCCCCTCACCCTGTTCTGTACACACAACAGCCTTCGACATACGCTGTCCTGCCTGGTGCCAGCATCACCTGAACAACCTGAGTTAACTCAATAGCGCCCGGAATGAGTTTTTCTTTCTGCAGCGGAGTGTGCGCTGATACGAAACTTCCTGGCAGATTAAAACTGTGTGCCGGACCGAGACACGAACTCGGGACCTTTGACTTTCGCGGGCAAGTGCTCTACCAACTGAGCTACCCAAGCACGATTCACGCCCAGCACCCAGGAATTTTCATATAAGCGCACACTTCGCTGCAGAGTGCAAATCTCATTCTGGAAACATCCCCCAGGCTGTGGCTAAGTCGTGAGTCGTGCTTGGGTAGCTCAGTTGGTAGAGCACTTGTCCGCGAAAGGCAAAGGTCCCGAGTTCGAGTGAAGTTTGGAAGGCAGGAGGCGAGGTACTGGCAGAAGTAAGGCTGTGAGGACCGGTCGTGAGTCGTGCTTGGGTAGCTCAGTTGGTAGAGCACTTGCCCGCGAAAGGCAAAGGTCCCGAGTTCGAGTGAAGTTTGGAAGGCAGGAGGCGAGGTACTGGCAGAAGTAAGGCTGTGAGGACCGGTCGTGAGTCGTGCTAGGGTAGCTCATTTGGTAGAGCACTTGCCCGCGAAAGGCAAAGGTCCCGAGTTCGACTGAAGTTTGGAAGGCAGGAGGCGAGGTACTGGCAGAAGTAAAGCTGTGAGGACCGGTCGTGAGTCGTGCTTGGGTAGCTCAGTTGGTAGAGCACTTGCCCGCGAAAGGCAAAGGTCCCGAGTTCGAGTGCAGTTTGGAAGGCAGGAGGCGAGGTACTGGCAGAAGTAAGGCTGTGAGGACCGGTCGTGAGTCGTGCTTGGGTAGCTCAGTTGGTAGAGCACTTGCCCGCGAAAGGCAAAGGTCCCGAGTTCGAGTGAAGTTTGGAAGGCAGGAGGCGAGGTACTGGCAGAAGTAAAGCTGTGAGGACCGGTCGTGAGTCGTGCTTGGGTAGCTCAGTTGGTAGAGCACTTGCCCGCGAAAGGCAAAGGTCCCGAGTTCGAGTGAAGTTTGGAAGGCAGGAGGCGAGGTACTGGCAGAAGTAAGGCTGTGAGGACCGGTCGTGAGTCACGCTTGGGTAGCTCAGTTGGTAGAGCACTTGCCCGCGAAAGGCAAAGGTCCCGAGTTCGAGTGAAGTTTGGAAGGCAGGAGGCGAGGTACTGGCAGAAGTAAAGCTGTGAGGACCGGTCGTGAGTCGTGCTTGGGTAGCTCAGTTGGTAGAGCACTGCCCGCGAAAGGCAAAGGTCCCGAGTTCGAGTGAAGTTTGGAAGGCAGGAGGCGAGGTACTGGCAGAAGTAAGGCTGTGAGGACCGGTCGTGAGTCGTGCTAGGGTAGCTCATTTGGTAGAGCACTTGCCCGCGAAAGGCAAAGGTCCCGAGTTCGAGTGAAGTTTGGAAGGCAGGAGGCGAGGTACTGGCAGAAGTAAAGCTGTGAGGACCGGTCGTGAGTCGTGCTTGGGTAGCTCAGTTGGTAGAGCACTTGTCCGCGAAAGGCAAAGGTCCCGAGTTCGAGTGAAGTTTGGAAGGCAGGAGGCGAGGTACTGGCAGAAGTAAGGCTGTGAGGACCGGTCGTGAGTCGTGCTTGGGTAGCTCAGTTGGTAGAGCACTTGCCCGCGAAAGGCAAAGGTCCCGAGTTCGAGTGAAGTTTGGAAGGCAGGAGGCGAGGTACTGGCAGAAGTAAAGCTGTGAGGACCGGTCGTCAGTCGTGCTTGGGTAGCTCAGTTGGTAGAGCACTTGCCCGCGAAAGGCAAAGGTCCCGAGTTCGAGTGAAGTTTGGAAGGCAGGAGGCGAGGTACTGGCAGAAGTAAGGCTGTGAGGACCGGTCGTGAGTCGTGCTTGGGTAGCTCAGTTGGTAGAGCACTTGCCCGCGAAAGGCAAAGGTCCCGAGTTCGAGTGAAGTTTGGAAGGCAGGAGGCGAGGTACTGGCAGAAGTAAGGCTGTGAGGACCGGTCGTGAGTCGTGCTTGGGTAGCTCAGTTGGTAGAGCACTTGCCCGCGAAAGGCAAAGGTCCCGAGTTCGAGTGAAGTTTGGAAGGCAGGAGGCGAGGCACTGGCAGAAGTAAAGCTGTGAGGACCGGTCGTGAGTCGTGCTTGGGTAGCTCAGTTGGTAGAGCACTTGCCCGCGAAAGGCAAAGGTCCCGAGTTCGAGTGAAGTTTGGAAGGCAGGAGGCGAGGTACTGGCAGAAGTAAGGCTGTGAGGACCGGTCGTGAGTCGTGCTTGGGTAGCTCAGTTGGTAGAGCACTTGCCCGCGAAAGGCAAAGGTCCCGAGTTCGAGTGAAGTTTGGAAGGCAGGAGGCGAGGTACTGGCAGAAGTAAAGCTGTGAGGACCGGTCGTGAGTCGTGCTTGGGTAGCTCAGTTGGTAGAGCACTTGCCCGCGAAAGGCAAAGGTCCCGAGTTCGAGTGAAGTTTGGAAGGCAGGAGGCGAGGTACTGGCAGAAGTAAGGCTGTGAGGACCGGTCGTGAGTCGTGCTTGGGTAGCTCAGTTGGTAGAGCACTTGCCCGCGAAAGGCAAAGGTCCCGAGTTCGAGTGAAGTTTGGAAGGCAGGAGGCGAGGTACTGGCAGAAGTAAAGCTGTGAGGACCGGTCGTGAGTCGTGCTTGGGTAGCTCAGTTGGTAGAGCACTTGTCCGCGAAAGGCAAAGGTCCCGAGTTCGAGTGAAGTTTGGAAGGCAGGAGGCGAGGTACTGGCAGAAGTAAGGCTGTGAGGACCGGTCGTGAGTCGTGCTTGGGTAGCTCAGTTGGTAGAGCACTTGCCCGCGAAAGGCAAAGGTCCCGAGTTCGAGTGAAGTTTGGAAGGCAGGAGGCGAGGTACTGGCAGAAGTAAAGCTGTGAGGACCGGTCGTGAGTCGTGCTTGGGTAGCTCAGTTGGTAGAGCACTTGCCCGCGAAAGGCAAAGGTCCCGAGTTCGAGTGAAGTTTGGAAGGCAGGAGGCGAGGTACTGGCAGAAGTAAGGCTGTGAGGACCGGTCGTGAGTCGTGCTTGGGTAGCTCAGTTGGTAGAGCACTTGCCCGCGAAAGGCAAAGGTCCCGAGTTCGAGTGAAGTTTGGAAGGCAGGAGGCGAGGTACTGGCAGAAGTAAGGCTGTGAGGACCGGTCGTGAGTCGTGCTTGGGTAGCTCAGTTGGTAGAGCACTTGCCCGCGAAAGGCAAAGGTCCCGAGTTCGAGTGAAGTTTGGAAGGCAGGAGGCGAGGCACTGGCAGAAGTAAAGCTGTGAGGACCGGTCGTGAGTCGTGCTTGGGTAGCTCAGTTGGTAGAGCACTTGCCCGCGAAAGGCAAAGGTCCCGAGTTCGAGTGAAGTTTGGAAGGCAGGAGGCGAGGTACTGGCAGAAGTAAGGCTGTGAGGACCGGTCGTGAGTCGTGCTTGGGTAGCTCAGTTGGTAGAGCACTTGCCCGCGAAAGGCAAAGGTCCCGAGTTCGAGTGAAGTTTGGAAGGCAGGAGGCGAGGTACTGGCAGAAGTAAAGCTGTGAGGACCGGTCGTGAGTCGTGCTTGGGTAGCTCAGTTGGTAGAGCACTTGCCCGCGAAAGGCAAAGGTCCCGAGTTCGAGTGAAGTTTGGAAGGCAGGAGGCGAGGTACTGGCAGAAGTAAGGCTGTGAGGACCGGTCGTGAGTCGTGCTTGGGTAGCTCAGTTGGTAGAGCACTTGCCCGCGAAAGGCAAAGGTCCCGAGTTCGAGTGAAGTTTGGAAGGCAGGAGGCGAGGTACTGGCAGAAGTAAAGCTGTGAGGACCGGTCGTGAGTCGTGCTTGGGTAGCTCAGTTGGTAGAGCACTTGTCCGCGAAAGGCAAAGGTCCCGAGTTCGAGTGAAGTTTGGAAGGCAGGAGGCGAGGTACTGGCAGAAGTAAGGCTGTGAGGACCGGTCGTGAGTCGTGCTTGGGTAGCTCAGTTGGTAGAGCACTTGCCCGCGAAAGGCAAAGGTCCCGATTTCGAGTTTCTGTCCGACACACAGTTTTAATCTGCCAGGAAGTTCCAAAAGTGCCTTTCCGCCCGCTTGGTAAACTCTTTGTCTGTGTAATTGCCAGCGCAGCCAAACAGTCTAAGAAATAAAACACCTACAAGTACTTCACTTAATACTAACCACTACTTGTTAATCCTTAATTTTTAAAAAAGGAATGCCTTATATACTCGATACCCATGCCTTTACCAGTTTCTTTGGTGCTTCAAAGACAGAGACATAGCAAGAGGCAGAATATGGCGTTCCGATCGGCAACGCCTATATGCTGTAAGACGTCTGTCGCTGTTTTTAGATTGGTTACCGCTGCTACAATGACAGGTTATCAAGATTTAATGAGTTTCAACGTTGTGTTGCAGTTGGCACACGAGTGATCGAACGCAGTACCTCCGAGGTAGTTATAAAGTGGGATTTTCCCGTACGACCATTTCGAGAGTGTACCGTGAATATCAGGTATCGATTATAACATCTAACCTCCAAGATCGCTGCTGCCGAAGAAATTTCCTGCAAGAACTGGACCAACGACGACTGAAGAGAATCGTTCAAAGTGACTGCACAACACAAACCTTACGCGTCACCTGGGACCGTCAACCCGACATTTGACTACTGATGACTGCAAACATGTGGCCTGGTCGTACTATTTCATCTTCAAATTGTGTCGAGCGGATGGACGTGTACGTGTATGGAGACAATCTCATGAATCCATGAACTCTGCATGGCAGCAAGGGACTGTTCAAGCTTGTGGAGGCTCTGGAATAGTATTGGGCGTATGCAGTTGGAGTTATATGGAACCCTTGAGACGTACAGATACGACTCTGATGGATGACACGTACGTAAGCACCCTGTTTAAATCACGTGCCTCCATTCATGTCCATTGTGCATTCAGTCGGACTTGGACAATTATAGCAGAACAGCTACAGAGTAGCCCCAGGAACACTCTTCTGAGTTTAAACATTTTCACTGGCCACCAAACTCCTCGGAAATGACCATTATTGAGCATATCTGAGATTTCTTGTAACATGCCGTTCAGGAGAGATATCCGCCCCCTCGCACTCTTACGGATTCATGGACAGCCCTGCAGGATTAATGTGTCAGCTCCCTCCGGCACTATTCCAGACATTAGTCGGGTCCATGCCACGTCTTGTTACGGCACTTCTGCGAGATCGCGGGGGACCTACAGGATATTAAGCAGGTGTACCATTTTCTTTAGGTCTTCATTGTTTATCGGTAATGTGAAAGTCGACGAATATGCCCTTTTCGCCGACTTTAAACTATGAATAAAAGAAGGAGTAGACATGAAGATTCTGGTAAGTAATGAGAGGTGTATCGTGAAGACATCCATGGGAATGAATCATGTAACATGATACAGAGTAAATCAGTAGCAGTCTGATTGCACCCAAAACAGTGTGTAGACATTACGAATAGCTGTACTTAGTGTACCTCAAATAACTATTGGTTCTCGATGCCAGCGCACCTAAAATCCATGGCTGCAATCTATCTCTCTACCTATAAATACATATTGTAAATTAAAGTAACCCAATGCAGTTTCTGTCTGTATATTCTTGCTAATCTCAGGAACTGCTCTATGGATTATGGTACAGTTTTCACAAAAAGCCATAGTGATTCACAAGGAAGATTCGCACATACAGGGTGTTCCATTTATCTGAAGATCGCACATAAGGCGAAATAGGTGGCAGGCAGCGAGTTCTCCATTACCCGGAAAGGCAGGTGCTGGGTCACACATCTACCGCCACAACACTAAATTTTAAATATATGCAGATAAATTTTGTACTGAATCATATCATGCAAGGAGATGGTGGAACTACATGTCATTCTTTTCCAAACATTTCGGTCACGAACTTGAGAATTTATTTAAGGTACAGATGCTGTGGTGTGGGGCGATGTGCATGATTGGAAATGAAGAACTCACTTCTTACACAGTGACTTGCTGTGTAGAAACTTTTAATGAACCTCTTGTGGTACAATCATATGATTTTATGGAACTTGTTTTAAAACTGACATGTTACATTACGTGAAGTCAAAGCATAAAAGGCACTCTACAGGTTAACATATGTTAATAAAAACCAGGTTGATAAAATACACACAGTTAATAAAATACTTGTATCACCCATGCTTAGTGCTGGCCACGTGGCTCCTCCGAGGTTACCACACAGCGCAGGACTGCTGACCGAGTGTTAACATAAAGGCGGCATCTCTGCTACAAAGTTATTTGTCTCGTAGCTGTATGATGCGAACACAGGAATCATCTCTATGAATTGCGCTACAGAAAAAACTACGTCTATCAGCAACAGACACGCCACCATCAACTACATTTAATCTATAATTTCTGAAAACCGTTTGGTCCTTTGTAAAAATTTCAGGTGAACTTACCTCTAGATTCAGTCAGGTTTTGGTGCCTATTACGATTTGAGCTCCAGTGCCTCCTATTAGTGACGGAGCTTTTCTGCTACACTAACGCATCTGCCAACGCCCCTGGGTGTAATCTCGTTCCGTGTTTCCCTTGTACTGTTTGAGAGTGGAGCCTTCTAGCTTAATGACATTGTCTCGAGCCACATATACGACATAGAGGATTAAAGGAACACAAAGAAGAAATCTTAAATTTCGCATGGCTGTGAAAAAGTAAGACATGGTTATCAACACAGGAAAAAATTGCTTACGAACAGAAATATAAAACATTATTTCTAATGGAACTAGTCTATACCAGAAATGTCGGATGTCGCGATGAACATATCGCAAAGGAATAAAAAAAAATAAAAAAATAATCATTCAGTCCAAGAACGCAGGGATACGACGCAGATGGTCAGTCACAGCATGCAAAGAGATGACAAAAGGCTCTCAAAGATAGTTAAGTGCGAAATATATAAAAGAAGAGGTCTAGAGTAAAATAGTAACAATTCATTTTTTAAAAAAGAAAACATAGTCTTGATGAGAGATGTATCGTGCATAAAATTTACAGAGATTACGTGGAATTAATAATAATAGTTCAATGGCTCATGTTATTCACATCGTATTTTAAATTTCATGTCCATTATTTGTGGGATAACACTGTTAACTATAAATGAATAGATCTAGGGAATATACAAGTGTATTTCCTCTGGATACAGCCAATCGGTTGCATTGGATTTCATCAAACTTAGTGGAAGTATGAGGTGTATTAATTATGTAATATCTTGCGTAGGCACAATATCTTCAACCTTGGTCTATTAGCTGCTTCCAGTCCACGCGGCACATTGATGCAAATGCTCAGTCGTGAGTTGTGCTGTAATAGGTTAACACGTGTTTGTGTGTCTCATCACGGAAATGAAACCGCATAATATTGCGCAACGGTATGACATTTCTTTTTGCGTTAAATTGGCAGAAATCGCAACGAAAACTTACGGTACGCTTCAGAAGGCTTTTGGAGAGGAGGTTATATCTAGAGCTCAAGCTTTTCGTTGGCATAAAATGTTGAGTGAAGGTAGAACGAATGTGGAAGATGAAGACCGCAATGGACGACCATCAGCCTCACGGACGGAAGTCAACTTGGTCAGGGTGTGTGAACTCGTACGATCTGATCGAATATTATCCATGAAAATGATCGCAGAAGAATAGAACATCAATCGAGAAGCGGTTCTTCTAATAATAACTGAAGATATTGGTATGACAAAGATTTGTGCAAAAATGATCCCCAAACATCTCACACCACAACAGCGAGAAACACAGAAAATGTGGCAGCCGATCTGTTAAAGCAAACGTAAATCAATCCAGAATTGTTGAGCCTTGTTATCACTGGTAATGAAAGTTTGTTTTTTCAGTAAGATCCAGAGACAAAACGCCAAAGTTCGGAATGATGCTCAAAGGGATCATCCAGACCAAAAAACGTTCGCATGTCAAAGTCAAAAGTGAAATGCATGCTTGTGTGCTTCTTAGATTCCAAGGGAATTGTTCAAAAAGAGCGGGACCTCCTGGACAAACAGTTAAAGACTTAGTAAAAGAGTTCTTCGGGTCCATGCCAACATTACTGATAATTGGATTCTGCATCACGATAATGCGCCATCTCATACTGCTCTGTCGGTACAGCAATTTTTAACCTCAAAACAAATTTCAGTACTACCACAGCCACTTAAATCACCAGATCCAGTCGCTCTGTGTGACTTTTTTCAATTTACAAGAGTCAAAACGGCGGTCAAGGGACACCATCCTCAAACAACACAAGATGTCCAAAATGCTGTGGAGAGGGTCTTGGAGGATATTACAGAAGAATTCCAGAAATGTTAGCATCAATGGCAGAAACGCTGGAAAAAGCGAGTTCAATCAGGAGGGAACTACTTTGAAGGGGACAACACCTAACTTGCCTAAAACGGTAAGCAACTTTTTTTTTCATATCAGTCTCATTACTTTATTGTCGCACTTCGTATGTATGTTCAAATGCTATAGAGGCACGGATGGAGTTATTTTTACTACATTTTGTATAGTCACTAATATTTCCTTCGAAACAATAGTGTGGCGTCATCATTGGAGGCCTGAGCATGAAAGGGAGTTCTAAATTGTGTGGAGGAATTTCAGAACTTGGTACATATGCTACTAACATTGGGAATAAGAGGACCAAGTTTCATCTTTGGCTCATCTGTCTTCTGATTGATGTGGTGTGAGCCGGTACGACAACGACCCTAACATCGATAGGTATGGGGTTGGCTCTGAGCATTATGGTACTTAACTTCTGAGGTCATCAGTCCTTTAGAACTTAGAACTACTTAAACCTAACCAACCTAAGGATATCACACACACCCATGCCCGAGGCAGGATTCGAACCTGCGACCGTAGCGGTCGCGCGGTTTCAAACTGTAGCGCCTAGAACCGCTCGGCCACCCTGGCCGGCTATGTATGGGGATGGCAGTAGGAATGGAGGGTCGTCTTCTAGAATTATGTTATGTCGGGGAAGGTGAAGAAGGGGAGGTTGTAGAGGGGTGGATAACATACCTTGGGAAAGACAGTGATTTAAATATATCGACAATTAATTTAGGACATTGAATGTAAGTTCTACACTGAAGAGATTGCTGTAGGAGAGGAGATCCTTGTTAGCAGCATCAAACAAGGAGGACTCAGAATAAAATATGTAAGCATTATTAAAAGAATGAGCGTGCTGAATTTGATATTTGATGAAAATACACCATCCAGTCACAATAATATGACCATGTGTCAAAAGCCTGAATAGCGTTCTTCTGCCGCGCGGACCGCTGGAAGGGACAGAGGTTCTGGAAAGTACCTACAGGGATGTGGAGCCATGCCCGACCCCAGTACCATGACCACCTGATCTACGTTTCTGGGTTGAGGATCCGTGGCGCATATAGCCCCATCGAGGACATCGCACTGATCCTTGACTGGGTATAAATTCAGGGACTGTTGTGTCGACGCACGTGCGCTGTGGGGTGCGTGACACGCTGCCATGTCCTGACAACAGATACAGTCGTGACGAGGATAAACAAACTGCCTTTATGGTGGAAATTGTCCCCATAGACACATACTGGGGTTGATCCATTGTGACTTACAGAATAACAAAGCTACTCATGGGCTACCACGAAAACATACCCAAGCCCAGAAGGGTCCCTCTTGGTAGCAGCGCGTTTGCTTTCAGACATTTGACGACATGCACGTGAACGGCCGTTTGCCCGATGAAACATAGAACGTGATTTATTTGAAAAAGCCATCCGTCGCCACTCAGAGTACGTCCAGTTGCGCTGTTGGCGTGAAAATTCCAGTCTTCGTCGCCGATGAACTGCAGTCAGCATGGGTGGAATACACGTTGTACTTCAACCACAACGGTAGGCAGACGGCCGTAGTGACCGAACGGTTCTAGGCGCTACAGTCTGGAACCGCGTTGACCGCTACGGTCGCAGGTTCGAATCCTGCCTGCGGCATGGATGTGTGTGTTGTCCTTAGGTTAGTTAGGTTTAAGTAGTTCTAAGTTCTAGGGGACTGATGACCACAGCATTTAAGTACCATAGTGCTCAGAGCCATTTGAACCACAACGGCAGGCGAACAGTTTATAGACGTAGCCGTTTCGGTAATGCTTCCACCTTTGACACGAAAGCCAATGATCACTTCCTTTCCGACGTCAGGTACGTCGTTCCATTCCCGCATTACAGCAACGACTGCATTTTGTTTCCCGCGTCCTACCCCCTCTTTCCCACCGACTTATGTTATGTAACCTTCATTGTTAGTGGAATGAGACTTTCGCTCTGCAGCGGAGTGTGCACTGAGATGAAACTTCCTGCCAGAGTAAAACTGTGTGCCGGACCGAGACTCGAATTCGGGACTTTTGCCTTTCGCGGACAATTTCTCTACCAACTGAGCTATCCAAGAACGACTCACGCCCCGTCCTCACAGCTTTACTTCTGCCAGTACCCCGCCTCCTACTTTTCAAACTTTACAGAAAGGCAAAGGTCCCGAGTTCGTGTCTCGGTCCGGCAGACAGTTTTAATCTGCCAGGAAATTTCATTGTTAGTGCTGCCACCAGCTGCCACCTGTGGGTGGCTACTGCATGTTGACGTCAAACAGAGGCACGATTATTTTTTATAGAGTAAAAACTGTTGTGGAAGGTACGGTTTGAAGAATATCCTAGAACTATTTGATGAAGTTTGGTATAAGAGCTACTCTCTGATGAAAAGATTGCCACACAAGAGGAAGTTGTTACCGGCCGCAGCAAGCCAGGTAGTGACCCAAGAAGAAAATAACTGTACAAGCATTATTAAAGGGATGAGTTTGCTGGAGTTGAAATGGTATTGGAAAATAAAGTTGAGCCCAAAGGAGTACTTGTTTATTCCCTTACGGTGGAAACACAATTTCTAACTTATTGAACCAAAGAAAGAATTACAAAGTATTGACACAATACGAAGAGTAGGGGAAAATTCGTACAATTCCGTATTCGTACAATTCCGTAGACGACGCATAATGTCGAATTGGACACGGACGTCATTGGAAACCTTCCGCTGTCTTTCAAAAGTAAGTATTACAGAACTGACCTGAAAATAATTAGTGTAATCAAGGAAGGATCAAAATATAAATAATCTTATAAGTGTTTCAACCTTACTTTCACCCATCGCCTCCACACTCGGACGAGGACAATTTAAGCAAATATATCGGTGTACAAACTTGAAGAAAATGTTTTAAACGATGTGTCCGAAGGGAACGCCGGTATTAAAAGAAAACTGAGTCCACACAATATTGAAAACATTTCCGGATTCCTCGCATTCTTGGAGGTAAGAAGTAAAACCGGAGGTAGTTTTTCCGCTATTTTGCCGGACCGAGTAAAACCACGATTTAAGCTGCGGAGGAGCACGTCTCAAGAAGAGGGAGATCGAAAAACTCTTGTGACGAATGCTCCACAACTGAGGCACACAAACGCTATTTATGAAACGTGTTAAGGCTTTTTATGCACAGCGGTTTCTTGTAGCTCGCCTGAAGAACAGCCACCATAAATTCCACGTAATCCTACCGTTTCCCCGAGGTTCTCTTCCTCGCTTTCTATATAAGGTCGTGAAATATGGTACCTCAGCAGATTTATGAACAAGTACTGCGTTTTCATAGAAGTGTTTGCGGGATCAAACGTACCGCTTCCTTTACAACCGTAATTTGTTTGCTTCGCGAAAGATCCTCCTTTTGTGTTCAGGTGGATACAGTAAATTTTCATCTTGCTTTCGCAAACAGTTCCACCGTGCATGGTGTTTATAAAGTTTCATTATAGTGTATGAGTGCGACGGCCTCTTGCATGACCAGATACCCATTGTTCTCTGAAACATATTTATACAAAAACCGAAAGCCATTAGAGACAGAGCATAGGATTTACTTCAGAGTTTCCTTTTCGCTGTAAATACCACAAAAGCGTGGCAGTATTTTTTGTTGTGTTTTCAACATCATTAACGATTTCGTTAGGGAATTAAATAACAAAACTATTAGCTACGTGATATTAGTGTCTCTACAGAATCTGCGATATAGCATCACCGGTTAAAGTTTTGGGGAAACTGCGGTCGTCACTGGATAAGAAATATATAAACTGATTGAGTATGTTTTGAGAAACCGACAATTGTATTCAGTTTTGTCTGCCGCTAGAATAAACGCAGTTTGATTCCCATTTTTAATTCAGTTTTTAAAGGTGCGGTAAATTTACGTTAGTTGTACCACTGACAAAATCGTACTCCACTATTATCTGATCCCATGTTTATAAAATGAGGCATCACGTGGTGTAAACCTGAACAAAATAATTGTGCGAATGAATGAAAGTAAGATAGCGGAAGGCTGGATGTCGTTAAAGAAAAAAAATAGGAAGAAATTTAGTTTAAAGTTATTCTTTCATTCTCTCGTATATTTGTAAGCAATTCCAGAGAAGAATATGAATGCTAAGTAATTTTTTGTGTAACTCCTACTTTCGTGGTACTCTGTCATTCTTTTAAGCATAATCAAACGGTAAAAAACTTTGAGGTTCTGACTGGAGATATGATTTGAAACGGTGAAGATCTCACCGCGTAGGTCGTACATGCGGAGAATTCGTTCACCGTACGGTTGCGACTTTGGCGTTGATAGCAGTTACATAGCTATTTTCTCAGCTGATTCTTATGACGAAGGGAGTTTACAATATGTGGAATCAGGAGCACATATAGAATGTTGTGCTGAAACATGGGAATAGTGAAATTGGATTTAATGAAGCACGTAGGAGGTACAATATAGCATACAGCAGAGTCTACACTGCGTAGTCATTTGTATAGTTTAAATAAAACATCAAAATTTGGAAGGTGTAATGATATGACATCGGAGATGGAAGATGAGCTGGTGCAGAATATAATAATCCGGTTTCCTGTAAATAGCTATTAATGAATCTAGGAAACTTGTCTACTACCTTCCTAAGAAATATCATCTACCGCTTCGCTTCAATAAATAAATGAAGACAGCCGGTAGAAACAGATATTACAGGTTTAGAAAGTATCATCCCAATTAGTCCTTGCGAGTTCCCGAAGCAATTTCGATCGAACGAAGGAAGGGGTTTAATAAAAACCGTGTTAATATGAGGAAATACTCAATGAACATAAGTTTACCATTGACCACATACATATCTTAGGTAACACCGGACTATCCACAGTTCAAAAGCATCTAAATCAATTGTTCGAGATGGCAAATGTTGTGTGCATGCAATCACATGCGGAGAAAGGGGTCTTACAACGTCATCTGTAAGTGTAATTAATCCAGGAGACGCAGTCATACCTCCAGTGTTAACATTTAAGTGGAGCAGAATGAATTATGCCTTAAAAAGGGGAACTCCACCAACCGCAGCACTTGAATGCTCCACAAATGGACAGATGATATCAGAACTGTTTGTTGTAGGGCTAGAAAATTATAGGATGTTGATAGATAGGAAAAAGGGTGTAGAAACAAATTTCGCTTTCACTGGATGGACATGGCACACGCACCAAAAATGTAGAAGCAATTCAGTTGTAAAATTAAGAAATATTTTTTGTCATCTCCGTGCAAAACAACTGATTTTAATATGCCAATTTTCTGCAGCATAAATATGCCAATTTAAGCAGTTTACTTTGTTATGTATTTATATTTTGTTTCACATGGGTTCTCTCATTATATGACTATATGGAAGTGTGTGTGTGTGAATTGCTAAGGGACCAAAGTGCTGAGGTCATCGGTCCCTAGACTCTAACACCACTTAATCTAACTTACGCTAAGGACAACACACATATCCATGCCCGAGGGAGGACTTGAACCTCCGGCGAAAGGGGCCGCACGATCCGTAACATGGCGCCTCAAACAGCGCGGCCACTCCGCGCCGCATCTATGGAAGTAACATTAAGTTTATAGTTTGTAATTTGTTATTTTGCAGATACTGCAGGAACTTTTCACAAAATGTATTGGTGGGCAAGGGCTGATATTGTTAGCCAATAACAGATTGAAATAATAGCTACCAAGTGTATGTTTCTGCAAACATACAGTTATGACAATAAAGGACTAAAAGTAGGATAACGTAGAATGTTAGTGATGTTAGCTGCAGTATTCTAAGTGCGAGTCGTTTACGGGGTATCGTATTTTGCCAAGTGCCCACATCGATACTTGTACAAGACCTGGGGTAGCACACACTAAAGGACAAGATAGGTGCTTAAACTTGTTGTGAGGATTCTGGTCAGTAACGAGACAAGTGATCATCACAGATTATGTTCAAAATGCTCTCGAGCAGGTGTAACACTCATATGCATGCTAGCGTCAAAAAGTCTACTGCACAGGTTCTAGCATTTCATAGGAAATGTGTGAGTAGGCTGCAGTAATATGTCGTTGCATACCATTGAGTAGAGTTGGTATGTCCTCGTAGACAGCGTCTTGCAGGTTTCCCCAGAACAAAGAGTCTACATGCGTCAAATCCGGGGAACGAACCGGCCAAGGTACAACTCTTCTGTGTCCAATACAACGATCTGCAAATGTTTCTTGAAGACAAGTTGTACTACCTCGTGCACTATCAGCTGGACAACCATCATGATGGTACCACTGGTTCCTCGTTATCTGCAGAGAAATATCTTCTGCATCCGTGGAAAATAATCTGTTAGGAGGCTAAAACAGTATTACGCATCCAGTGTTCCGCCTATTAAAAAGGGGCCCATGAGGCGATGATTCACTATACCACTCCATGGAGGCTGATGTTTCACCTGACGACGCCAACAGGGATTGTGAAACGTCCCCTTAGAAGAATTATACACGACTGTGCTTAAACTGACACACAATAGTTTTTAGCGCAACGTAATCTGACTTTCAATAATGCCTACAAGAGAATGGCCCTGACTAACATTAACCTATATGTTTCACAAATCACTTACCTCACAAAAATCTTCGTTACTCGAACTACTGCAATACAGCAAACGCCACTACTGCCTGCTAACTAAAAGATTCAAACTACGGAAGTCACTAACTACTGATAGGCACAGTTAGCAAATGAAAGATTTTAATACAGAACAAACAATGTATTTACCTTTATAGTCAATATATATATATATATATATATCAGTTCATGACACCAATTCTTACAATTTTCAAAACTCCGCCATGTCTCTCCCCACGTCCACAACTGCGCAACGCTACGCGCTGTTAGCATCCAGCAGCCGCTGCCCAACACTACAATGACAGACCACAATGCAAACCACTCACAAACTGCACAAGGCACAGCCAGTGCTTTTCATACAGAGCGTTACATGGCGGCGGCGTTACCAATAAAAAGAAACTAAACAGCCTACTTACATAGCCCCCATGCTCCCCACAAAAAAATTTACGAATTGTTTTGGGCAGTGGCCAATACAGATTTGAAAAATTTTTTCATAATTACAATAACAAAGAAATGAAATGCACACACTTACCGATACAATATTGGTCAAAAGTTAAAATTTTCTCACAGACCATAAAGGCAGTCCTGATCATTCATCAAAGTAAAATTGCAGTGTTTTTCTCAAAGTCTGTAGTAAAAGAAAATGAACACGGAAGTAGTGGAATTCCATGCAGTCTTGAAGAAGTAGTGTTGTCCTTCCAACAGAAAGACAGTGCTGACTCTTGACATGCTGACAGGTAATGGGCCACAACAGAGCAAACCCACAGCAGAGTCAGTCGAAGTTTTAAAGAATATTGGTAGGTAGGTCGTCACACAGTAGACCCATTGTAGTCCTGGTAGAGATTACGGTATTGGTGGGCCACCAGAGGTGCAGACCCACTGCAGTCCTCGTAGAAATAATGGTATTGGTGGGTCATCAAAGGTGTAGACCCACTGTAGTCCTTGTAGAAATGGCCAGCAGCCATCTGTTTGACTGTGCAGGCGCACAATCGCCATTAAAGAGTCTTGCGGATATTATAGCAAGTCCATAACCTCCACTTGTGCACTCACAAATTTTTTTTTAATTGTCCTTAGAACCAGCAATGCTGTTATCCAGTCCCTTACTGAATTATTAACACACTTGCAAACACTATCAGTCCCTACTTCTCACATATTATCCATATACTATGACCAACAGAAATGTGTGCAGTGAAATGTAATTTACAAGTTACTTAATTTGATGAACTGGTGTCAATTACAATTTTATAACATAAGAATACAATAACAAAGGTACAATATATATCATTGAAGAACATAATAGTACAGATAACATTTGCAGTAATACAGTCTTTACAAAAGAATCGAAATAACACATACATCAGTGTTACAGGAATTGTGACAGGAGCACATACATAAAAAATCAGAATAAATTTCTAAACATCAACTTCACACATGAGCATTAAAATAAAATAGAATAAACAATGTCTAAACATCTTTACAAAGTAAATAACATATTATTGATGTAAATTATATTTGAGGATAACTGTATTCCTCATCATAGTGAATGTAGCTTAGTATTAGAACAGAAAAAATTCTATGAAACAGTACACAGAGACAGGAAGAAAATAAATACACAAGGATACACAAACACATAGTGGGATAACACAAAAGGAAAGGACATGGTTAGTTTTCAGGGTAAAATTTGGTACTGGAGTCCAACCCAAAACTTCATTCGATAGATCGCCCCTCTTATTTCAACATTTTCTCCAGCCAAAAAAAATCCTATCCAGCATGCTTTCTGTATTCTGTTCTCATCCTCTTTCAAAAATTGTTTTCCTCCACTGTACACTACTTTTTTGGCCAAACCATTTTCTTATAGCTTCTCAATGCTTTTCTTCCAATTCATCATAGTTAGTTTCATATATAGTCTACCCCCTCTTAAGCTAACTTAAACCTACTGAGCTCAGATGCTAAACTAAGGGACGAGGCAATGCAGCAGCACAAAACAATTAATACAAACAGCAATGACAAAAAAGTGCAAGTAACCAAAGCAAGCAGCAATAAATGTAATAACTTATACCTAAACATGACAAACCCACAAGCAGAAAAAATAGTACACTAAAGACAACAATTCAGATAAGGGAAAGTTATAATAACATCTTAATGACTATGTAATTAAAGTGGTGCACCACAACTTATTCTATGAAATAAATTACCAAGTACTTGAAAGGAAATTTTTGTTTGCAGTTCCTGTTACTAGTCACTTCTTATTGTTCTTTCCTTTCCAAGTGCTCCTTTTTTTTAAAAAATGTGGATCATAAAATTACTATTTAACATATCAGTTGACAGAAAGTTTTCACATTAGCAAATGCGTTTGCTTTTATTTTATAAAACCAATGTTGTAACACAGCTGGAAAACAGATATCAACTGAAATAAGCAATTAAAGTAAAGAATAAAAACATCATTCAATAGCTATGTGGCATTTCATAAGTCAGAAGAAGCTCTCTCAACTCTTGTAGAAAGACACTTGTCATAATCAGTTGTGCAGATGTAAGAATGTTTCCAAGAAATGAGCGTGTCGTATTTGCGGTGCTTTCTACAAAGGAATGTCAATAGCGAGGATAATGGCCTCCTTTTTTTCACCTGTGCCTCTGAAAGGCACACACTAATGGCTTTCTTTTGTCAGGTGGTTGTCGCGCAGCTGGGTGCCCACGACGCATTACGTGTCTTATCGAAATATTTACGACACCAGTTTCTGCTACAATGGCAGTCTCATATAAAAATATTTCACAGGTCAAGAATTTGCGTTATAAATCTGTAGAAACAAAACCCTATTGATATAATAGTGTCCAAAAAATTTTCGTCGCCATTGTAATACATTCACGCATTTACATACATTTCATAACTCTTAAAGTACGATTCTTGGTTTCCAACAACCTTTTTCACAAACCAGAGTCCCTAACCACTACTCATTATTCCTTACCTTATTCGTCGACACTTCTTCAATATTTCATCATAACAGATACGTAGCATAATCAAATAACTCTTATACCATCAGCTTATTGATCATAAACATACCGCAACAGCATAATACACATAGTCATCGCAATAATAACATCATAACACCTCAGTCAACTGTCAAAATCGTAGTAGTTTCCTCCAATAATTTCAAACCTAAAAAAAATTCTCTGGTCATGTCAAAAGTGTCATCTGCCTCAAACGTACTTTAAAAATCATGATCCCATACCAAATACATCATTCAAAGCTCTCATATTATCACAATGGTTCTGAAAAATATGAAGCGTTCGCACAGCACAGACAAAATACAATTTAATAAGTGTAAAGTTATCCAGCTGTGTAATTGCATAAACATCTGTCACTGTCGTAGTAAAATAAATGTTTGTCTCTCTCAGTTAAATGATCAGATAGCTGTGTAATTTATGTGTTAGAGCAATATGGTACCGATGTGTAAAGTTGTATAAGCAAATACCATATTAGCTAGGGCTCCTTGTGCTTGCCAAACACATGGTACACAAAGGAAGCTGAGGATTAATGTAATTATACCCTCAGGTGTTACAGATTACAGCAATGCAATGAAATGTATCACGAAAAACTTTCTCTTTAATTCAACAATCTTGATAAATAAATGGTTTAAGTACCAAATTAATGACTCAAATGCTTACCCCGTCATGCTAAATGTGCGTTTTGCTGTAAGATAATCCTGTGGAAGTGTCATAGTTATCGCCCTCTGTAAGCAAAGTTCTGCTGAAGTCAATGTACATACCTCATCATAAACGAAAGTGAAATGCTTTCCGTATAGATATCGTAGTTATTACGTACCTTACCATAATCAAGAAAACACTATAATGTAACGTATTGTTGTGCTATGATAAAGGCTGTCTCATTGTAGCTGTACCACAAAAGTTACTACTAAAACATGTTTTACTTTCCATAATAATACAGCAAAACTGTGCAGATATAAAACAGATATACCCCGAAAAGGCAACAATGTAAATCGTGTCACATATTAGTAGCGTCGTGATATAATCGTGTAGCTATTAGAGAAACCAAATGCTAAGTCATCTTTAATCTCACCGATTGTACTTCAAATAAAGAATGTATTTTCAAGTAAACCAAAATGTTGCATTAAAATCTCATTAGCAGTACTGGTAAATGTTCTAAGTATGTAAGCCTTATAGTCGTAACGTAATCGTGCAACTAACAAGCAAGAATGCACACACACAATAACACTGTGACGTCTCTTCACTATAACAATGCACTCGTAAATACTGTCTAAATAAGTTCTCTAAGTTCTAGACTGGATAGTTAACTTCAAAACATAGTTGCAGGTTAACAGTTTCTCAGTGTGACAAAGCATACTAGAAATGTGAAGTGAAATGTTTTATGGCAAAGACGAAGTTAAAAATCAGATTATCTTTCAATAAACGGTTTTACATGTGAAATGTAGTACAATCCTTTACTCTTCCTAGTGCTCAGAGTTAACTTGAACGCAATTATCATGCGGTATACGTCGGTAAAGAATACTGGAATTTTTCTCAAGGTTAGCATCTATGTTATTTTTCTCTGAGCCAGCGGCGCAGGTGGCTGCCTGCGGTGCGAGTCATTGTCTGTTACTTTGTTGGCGCGCGCCGTTATTGGGATTAGGAGACCTAACTTCTACAAATTCACCTTGTCGAGAAGGCCCTGCCCGATTTGAAGCTCGCTAGTTCTGATGCAATTCAGGTCTGTCGTTACGATGATATCGTCTGTCGTCATGTCGATAGATTCCATAGTTTCTTTCTTGTCGGTCACGTGGTGGAGAATTTCTCCCTGAATCGTAACTGCGCGCTGGACCGTTGCGTCTTAAGTTATTCTGTCTCCCTTGATAATAATTATTTAGGTTTCCAAATTCTCTGTTTCTCTGATTGTCTCTGTGACAGTCATTACCGCGGAGAGGTGATCTTTCCCTGTAATAATTACAACTCTGCCAACGGTTGTCATACGGATGTTGTCTGTTTTAGTCACGATTTACGTTGTACGAATAGCCTTGTGGTGTATTATTTGTGTCATCGCGGAATTGTGACAGGTGTGACCTGTAATTGTTGTGCTCCTGTTTTCGCGTTCCGCGATTGTCAGTGTCAATTTCCAATTCTTGTAACAGTCCCTGAAAAACTTCAATGTCTTCTTTGCAACGTCCTGCCAAAATAATATGTCGTAAATGTTCAGGCAATTTGATTAAGCAAATACGGATGAGTTCTGAGGGGCTGTATGCGTTTGAAAGATACTGATTCTTATGTAACATGTCTTCAAAATATTTCACAAGACTGGAAAATTCAGATTGTTCGAAATGTTTCATCATAATGATGCTATGTTTTACTCGGTCTTGTGTAGCTTGAGACCAATATGCTGAGAGGAAGGCATGATAAAATTCTCCTTCACTGTGACAATCGTGAATGACCGATCGCATTCTTACAGCTGGTTCATTCTCTAAATAGCCACACATAAATTCTAATCTGTGCTCTAATGACCAGTTGGGGGGGGGGGGGGGGGGGTTGAACAATGAGAGAATTGATGAAGCCACGCTTGTGGATGAATGTCAAAATCTTCGTGTCGGTGGGTAGGATATCGGTCACTGTTACGTCGTGTCGGCGGTTCCATCTCAAAATTCGGCGCACCTTGCCAATTTCTTTCATAATTTCCGAAATGCCCTGTGTTATTATTTTGTGGCTTTTCCGTATTTCTAAGTTCCTCTTCCCATGTTGGAGAGCGAGTGTCCTCTGAAATACGTAATTCTTGTATTACCTGTGTCAGCTGATCTTGCACTTCCCGGATTTCTCTTTGGTGTTGTGTATTAATTTGATTCTCATTTTGTTTGAATTTCCTAATTTGTTCGCACTCTTCTGTATCCTTAAGATCATCATCTACCTTTGTAGATAAGTTAATGAACTGATCTGAAAGTTTGGCTACTTTCTCCGATAGTGAACACATTTCCTTAGTGTGTTTTTCTGAACCAAGTTTCAGAGTGTCCATTTGTGTTGAAATCGAATCTACTGTGTCCTTTAAGTTTTCCTGAGTTCTTGCAAGTTGCGTAATCGAATCGGTGGATGCAACTGAGTCCATTTTAGCTTGCAAGGTGTCGTGATTTTCACGAACAATAGTTTGCAGTTGTTTTATGGCTGCTTCATGATTCTGTAATGCATTTTCATGACGGGAAAAAATAGGTTGAAAAAGCTCACAAATTTGTGTTTTTACCTCATTACAGATTTTTTGGCATTTCTTTTCAATGTTATGTAACTCAGTAGTTAAATCTTCGCGTGTTTTTTCAAGTGTGGTGTCTAACTTTCGAAGATTTTGTTCCATTATGTCAAACTTTTGAAGATTTTGTTCCATTGTGCCTAAATTTTAAAGATTTTGTTCCATTGTGTCTAACTTTTGAAGCTTTTGTCCCATTTATTGCATTAATTGTAATAACAATGCACTGGTGTCTGAAACATGTTCCTTAGTGCTATTCGGCAATGCATTTGAACTGGCAATATTCGCAGTTTGAAAAACAGAAAATGTGTCTTGACTTATTTGAGAAAACGGTGTGGACGCAAAACCTGAATATACAGTATTTGCAAGATTGTATCCTGTCATTTCGGAATCCTGAGGCGAGCTGTGGCCGACCGAGCGATCGATAATGCTATCCTGTTCACTACCTGTTTCACTGTCTACACCATTATTTGACGCCCCCTCCATTTCCCTATGCATAGTTATGAAATTACTACTTTGAATGTCTGTTAATTCATTGCACAGTGGTGGTGGTAAGCTACGCTCGTCGTCACTATTATTTCTCAGTTTACTTTGGAACCTAGTGTTACGTTTTTCACACGCAATTATTGTCACAATATTTCACACGATAACACAGAAAACCACAACTTGAAGAGCGAAAATAAGAGAACACATTAACATAGCACTGAAAATAGTATCTAGTTAATTGCAAGCGCAGCTGCAAAATACTTCGTGCAAAACTGTTTTACTGTACAACAATGAAAGACTGCAACTACAAAGGAAATTCTCTCTATGATTATGCGCTAGCAATAAACAAAAGCTACACTAATTACACAAACTACAAGGAAAAAATCAGAAGATTCCAGTGAGGTACCCTGGCAGGGTCGCCATATGAAACGTCCCCTTAGAAGAATTATACACGACTGTGCTTAAACTGACACACAATAGTTTTTAGCGCAACACAATCTGACTTTCAATAATACCTACAAGAGGATGGTCCTGACTAACATTAACCTATATGTTTCACAAATCACTTACCTCACAAAAATTTTCGTTACTCGAACTACTGCAATACAGCCAACGCCACTACTGCCTGCTAACTAAAAGATTCAAGCTACCGAAGTCACTAACTACTGATAGGCCCAGTTAGCAAATGAAAGATTTTAATAGAGAACAAACAATGTATTTACCTTGAAAGTCATAATATACATATATATATATCAGTTCATGACACCAATTCTTACAAATTTCAAAACTCCGCCATCTCTCTCGCCATGTCCACCACCGCTGGTGGCTCACCTCCAACTGCGCAACGCTACGCGCTGTTAGCATCCAGCAGCCACTGCCCAACACTACAATGGCAGACAACAATGCAAACCACTCACAAACTGCACAAGGCACAGCCAGTGCCTTTCATACAGAGTGCTACGTGGTGGCGGCGTTACCAATAAAAAGAACCTAAACAGTCTACTTACAACTGTCAACGGACCAATAGTGTATGTTTCGGTGGTTTACCTTCCCATGATTGGTAAATGTGGCTTCATCACTAAACGAGATGCATGGTTTATCTGGGGTATAAGTTAACACGATTTTCATAATCATTTCCATGCAGCTCTCAATGGGGAGAGATGTGTTAGGGATGGAACCTATGTTTGAAATTGATAGGACACTTGCCTGAGACATGCCACTTCCTAGTGCGATTGCGAAGGAGCTAACGTGCGGATCTACTGCAACAGCAGCAAGAACATTAATTTCCTCCTCTTTTGTCGTAACTTCTTTCCCTCCATTTAGCCGCGCTGTATAGCCATGCGGTCTGGGGCGCATTATCACGGTTCGCGCAGCTTCCTCCCATCGGAGGTTCGAGTCCTCCCTCGGGCATGGGTGTTTGTGGGTTGTCTTTAGAGTACGTTTACGTTATATTAAGTAGTGCGTAAGCTTAGTAACCAATGACTTAAGCAGTTTGGTCTCAAAGGTTCTTACCACCGCCCTCTGTTTTGTTGTCAAGTTATTACAGTATCACTTTCACGTAAGTGGTTGAAGAGGTTGACAAATAATCGACGAGATGGTTGACGGCTGTTGGGCAAACGTGTTGCGTTCACTGTACTAGAACGAACTGCTTTCCTCCTACATGCTCCATACACAATGAATCTGCGTTGGTGGGTCCCATTGTCCATTCACGACCTGCTGCTAGGACTGTTCCATATTAGCTGACCAGCAAGTCACAGTGCACTCAAGGACCAGACAAGCACACTATAAGCTAATATAACAACATTGTACCTCGCAGCTACGGCATAAACATGCGTCAGTGTGGAAACTTCTCAAAATACATCTCGTAAACGTCTTCCGTTAGAAATCTACAACAAATACCATTGATATCCTAATGTAGCCTGCTTTAGTCTGTTAATATAAATTGCCACTGTTCCAATGAAAAGTGTATGTTTGCACAAAAATACACTTTCTAATTGTTATTACAATCAATCTATTGGCTAATAATAAGAACTCTGACTGCCAGTCCATTCTGTGAAAAATGCACACCAATAGCGCTTTCCATTTCCGCATAATCTACGGTGCAAGTTTTAGTGTGCCTCTGGGACTTATAAAGCAGTAGGTAATGAGAAAATTAATTGCAGTAGGTCAGCTCAAGAAACGTTTTTTTCTGAGGAGTTATGATCATAATTTATTTTATCATTTTCCAGAAAGTTACAGCAAAAAGATGCAAGTTTAAAATGGAACAATAGTTTTTTCTATCATGTACTGGAGACGTTGAAACCAGCTGTGTACAAATAAATTAAAATAACATTCCTATTATATTTACTTTGGTAGCGGCAACCTTCCGAATACAAGTTTAAAATGGAACAATAGTTGTTTCTATCATGTACTGGAGTCGTTGAAACCAGCTGTGTACAAATAAATTAAAATATCATTCCTATCATATTTAGTTTGGTAGCGGCAACCTTCCGAAGTTTCAGGGGGTTACTACACGCAGCACATAATTCGTGACTGCGTGTTGATTAATGTTCCGGCGGTAGAATATTGATTTCAGTGAGGAGTTCAAACGTATGTGCTTGGTTCCTGAATGCACAACGCAATGTGCCTTCTGAAGGATCTGCGGACGAGACGTAACGTCTCCGATGTCGTGGAGCGACATGCTTCCTCGACGCGCCGGTTTAGACCACCTGGGTTTGTGGGTTCAGTGACGTGAACACGATTCTCTAGATTTTTCCCCCAAAAACAAATCTGCTGGTGGTAAATCGGGCGACAGTGCGGACCATTCATGAGGACCACTGCGCCCGATCCATCTTGTAGGGAATCTGTTGTTCAGTTCCTCCACAACAGCATGCGCAGAAAGGGCTAGGTGACCATCGTGCTGCACCCAACCCACACAAGTTCACAAGTTCAAGTAGATGGCCAAACTGTCGACAACAAAAGACCGATACATCTCATATGACACTGTACCTGTGAATTAGATTTCATTCCCTACGATTCCATACCACAGATTAATACACTCCTGGAAATGGAAAAAAGAACACATTGACACCGGTGTGTCAGACCCACCATACTTGCTCCGGACACTGCGAGAGGGCTGTACAAGCAATGATCACACGCACGGCACAGCGGACACACCAGGAACCGCGGTGTTGGCCGTCGAATGGCGCTAACTGCGCAGCATTTGTGCACCGCCGCCGTCAGTGTCAGCCAGTTTGCCGTGGCATACGGAGCTCCATCGCAGTCTTTAACACTGGTAGCATGCCGCGACAGCGTGGACGTGAACCGTATGTGCAGTTGATGGACTTTGTACGAGGGCGTATAGTGGGCATGCGGGAGGCCGGGTGGACGTACCGCCGAATTGCTCAACACGTGGGGCGTGAGGTCTCCACAGCACATAGATGGTGTCGCCAGTGGTCGGCGGAAGGTGCACGTGCCCGTCGACCTGGGACCGGACCGCAGCGACGCACGGATGCACGACAAGACCGTAGGATCCTACGCAGTGCCGTAGGGGACCGCACCGCCACTTCCCAGCAAATTAGGGACACTGTTGCTCCTGGGGTATCGGCGAGGACCATTCGCAACCGTCTCCATGAAGCTGGGCTACGGTCCCGCACACCGTTAGGCCGTCTTCCGCTCACGCCCCAACATCGTGCAGCCCGCCTCCAGTGGTGTCGCGACAGGCGTGAATGGAGGGACGAATGGAGACGTGTCGTCTTCAGCGATGAGAGTCGCTTCTGCCTTGGTGCTAATGATGGTCGTATGCGTGTTTGGCGCCGTGCAGGTGAGCGCCACAATCAGGACTGCATACGACTGAGGCACACAGGGCCAACACCCGGCATCATGGTGTGGGGAGCGATCTCCTACACTGGCCGTACACCTCTGGTGATCGTCGAGGGGACACTGAATAGTGCACGGTACATATAAACCGTCATCGAACCCATCGTTCTACCATTCCTAGACCCGCAAGGGAACTTGCTGTTCCAACAGGACAATGCACGTCCCGTGCCACCCAACGTGCTTTAGAAGGTGTAAGTCAGCTACCCTGGCCAGCAAGATCTCCGGATCTGTCCCCCATTGAGCATGTTTGGGACTGGATGAAGCGTCGTCTCACGCGGTCTGCACGTCCAGTACGAACGCTGGTCCAACTGAGGCGCCAGGTGGAAATGGCATGGCAAGCCGATCCACAGGACTACATCCAGTATCTCTACGATCGTCTCCAAGGGAGAATAGCAGCCTGCATTGCTGCTAAAGGTGGATATACACTGTACCAGTGCCGACATTGTGCATGCTCTGTTGCCTGTGTCTATGTGCCTGTGGTTCTGTCAGTGTGATCGTGTGATGTATCTGACCCCAGGAATGTGTCAATAAAGTTTCCCCTTCCTGGGACAATGAATTCACGGTGTTCTTATTTCAATTTCCAGGAGTGTAGATCAACAACGTTGACGTTCGACAGGTCGCACTCACCGACGATTGTCTGCTGCCCAGTAGTGCGTGTTATGATGGTTCACTGCACCGCTGTTTGTGAACGTGGGCTCACCGGAGAACGTAACACTTTGTGAGAAGTCCAGAGTGAAATTACGCATGGCCCATTCATAGGAAATTACTCTTCGATTGAAATCTTTCCCACGTCGCTCCTGCGTCAGCGACAGGCGGTACGGGTGAAACCTGTAACCCTGTCCTATACGCCACACAGATGTAAGGCTAACACCAGCGACTGCAGCAACGTCTCGTAAGCTGACAGGGGGATCGTGGTGTATTGCTGGTAAAAGAAACTCCTCCGTCTCCTCACTTCTTGCACATCTTCGTCTCTTACTGCTGCGCTTTCTATTACAGCTTGTTTCCCGACGTCGTTTTTCAGCACTTATAAACGTAATGGCTGCGGAGACTTTGTCCTATGGTCCAGCCTGTCGCGTATACGGCCATGTGTGGCGCAGTCGACAGACTAGCAGCCCATCGAAGTAGCTTGTCACTCGGTGACAATGGCGACGTTGCATCTCGTCCTCAGTACCTTTAGAAGGCGCATTGCGTTATATATAGCGTGGGATAACCGCAACTGGAACTCCGAAGTACGGTAGCTCTCAAACTAAACGTGATTTAAATAGCTGGTTTAAATGATTCTATTGCATAACAGAAACAGCTATTGTTCCATTTAAAAGTTGAACCTCTTTGCTGTAACTCTTTGGAAAATAACACAATAAACTATGGACAAAGCTCCACAGAATGTGTAACGTTCTTATGTTGATAAAGCAACAAATTTTCTCGTCAACTATTAGTTACAGAGGCAAAGACAAACGCTATTTTTAAACACCTTATTTTAGGGTATATTTAGGGCTTGGTCAGAAACGATAGTGGCGGAAGTGGAGAAGTGGGACCTCGAGATGGCCAAGCACCTATAAAAAAGTTGCATTTTTGGCGCATGTCGGGTGAGGAACAAGCCATTTCTTTGTCAGTTGTTTCCAGGCAGCAGTTGTCGCAACGGAAATAGTACAAAAAGTTAATACGAGGATCCAGCGGTATGGTCCATAAGCAGAAAACTTTTGTATTCTTTATTTTCAGTTTTTACGTTACACGGCTAATAAACCGAAATAGGAACAGGATAGTGCATTTGTGTACAGTGCTATATACTGTAAGTGTTTAGTTAAAACTTCAAAATGCTCTTATCTATTGACAAAGCAAAAGATATCACATCGCCGACAAGACTGCATGAAAATGGAATGCATTACACGTCACCAGTTATTCCCTCCAGTATTTTATTATACAAGTACGATGCAGCACGCCCGGTTTGCTGACAAGGTGTGCGATGAGGATGCACCTTTTATATGTCAGAAAAAAAAAAAATTTACTACAGAAGTCTTGAGACAACCATATAAACTGCAAATACTGCGTAGTTTGTAACGTTCCTAAGACGCTGAGTAAATTATTGCTTACAGAGTTTTTGCGACGAATACCATTAGAGCAGGAGTAAATAATGAACTGTAAAATAACCAAAGTATTAAACTTTTTTTAAGGAGTTATCGTATACGGCTTATAATACCTTCTTGAAGAATTATTTATTTTCCTTTGCTATTTCGTTTCATGTCCTTTACGGAAATATTAGAAAATATAGCACATTGAAGATTATTCCGGCTCATTTGCAATGCACTAACGTAAAAATAGCAAATAAAAAGTACGTTTCCACACGTGAACTTGACCCTCTGATCCTCGGATTACCGTTCTGTACTCTTCACGATGCGCCAGCCGTTGCCTGCAAATGATGCCAACAAAGATGTCTGATGCCACACCCACGACCGCGCCAAACATGCTTTTTTCTTCTGACAGCTTGTCCATCTGGAGGTCCCATTTTATCACTTTTGTTTCATGCCAAGCCCTGAATACATCATCAATTTATATGAAATCTGTAACGTCGAGAAGTCGCGGGGCCCTTGTCAGCTAGCCAGGATTTCGTGGACATCTGCAAATAATGACGCCACTTCACTTAAATTGACTGTGACACAATTTCTTGGATTCTAATTCCATACAAACGGCGTAAAGAACACCGTGAGTACAAATTCACTCATTACGTTTTAAGAAAACTGCGACACTTTTTCAGTAACTCGCATACCCATCACTTTTCTACTCGTATTCTAATATTTTGTCATTGCCGTTTTAAGTTCCCTTCAAATCTACCAAAATAATTTTTCTTAATTCACCTTCATCAGATCTTAAATCAGACACACTCTTGACACTGTCGTAAGAAGTTCCGTGAAGTAGGCCCTTACGTTGGTGTGTCTTGTAAATCTCAGAATATAAATCATCTTTTAGAGTACACCAAAGGCATACAAAAGTATTGAAACTGGGCATATATAAAGAGAAGAGAGAGAGAGAGAGAGTGTGGGTGGGGGAGAGGGGGGGGGGGAGAGGGTGAGAGCGAGGCCGAGAGCGGGAGGGATGGAGGGAGGAGGAGGGAGGTGACAGATTGGGTCATATGTGGAGCTACGTGGATTATTGGTTCAGATAATACTTCAGCTTACGTGAACTTTACAACAAAGGTATAACCTCCACCCAAACTGATTACGTCGTGCCATCTTTATAAATGTTGTTAACTCCTGTCTCAACGTTGGTCGCCGTTTCTAAACAAATCATTGACAGTCTGAAGTGAAATTAATCGTATAGAATTTTCCAAGAGGAAAACTGTAAAGGAGTTTGAAAGTTATTCCCAGAAGATAACTATGGGCCGGACTGGGACTCAAAGCTGGTTCCTTGTCTTTAAAGTGAAAAAGTCACTGACCGTGATGTCCAAACACAACCCACGACCAACCCTCATAGCTTCAACTCTTCACAACGGCTTTCCTTCAAATATTTGTGGAATAATATTCCTGGAGATAATATTACTGCTTGTGAAAACCAAGATGTCAAGTTAGGGCCCAGAACCAGTATCCAGTTTACATTGTGTAAAGAAGTTTCATATTCTCTTAACAGTCTGTACTCTGTAGATATATCCGGTCTTGTGTGGAAATGGACAGTCTAAACTCCAGTGATGTCTAGAAATTTTCTCCTTTAACATATCACACATCAAGTGCGAACCAATAGGAACATATCTAACATGGTTACAAGACCTCGACAAATCAGCAGATGCGATGACAATCCATTGTCCTGCTATACAAGACCTCGATAAATCAGCAGATGCGATAACAATCCATTTTCCTACTGTAGCTACGTAAGTACACTCATAAATGGATGAATGAAAATGGAAACACGTATAAGAAATGTATGTGTAAAGGGATATAGGTGTTGTGAAAGTGCAAAGTGTGGCAACTATACAGTAATTGAAGTAAGGAAATAGTTTCAGAATTTGTAAGAAGACTCAGAAGTATTATTTTCTGAACTCTCTCTAAGGGTGAGGGACCTAATATACAAAACACGGCTAAGATCACATAAAAAAAGTGAAAAGACGTCAACGATTTAGAGGATAGTTGGTTATAAATGCTCTCCTAGCGGTTTCTGATAGTATTTTTTTTCATTACGTGAATAATTTTACGGAAATGTTAATCCTATTTGGACAATCTTATTAGTAGTTAATTTCCTGTTAAAAATTCCATGAGCTAATAATTATCTCCCCTCTGTTCACTCACATATATTTAGAGGTGGTGTTAAAATGAATTGTGGTCCGAAAATGTTTCATTTCTTAATCTCTAGCTGTTACCACATGAATTTAAATTGAGTGAAGATGACGAATAACTGATAAAGCCTGAAATGTAGTAGCTATCTTTCCACCTCTCATTACTTACAGCTCGGACGTTATAATCTTTCGCGCTATTTAGCACAACAGAAATGTATGCAAATTTTTATGTTAATTAGTAGATACGTTTAGACGTTTCTTGTGTACGGCTTTCAACCCTCTGCCTCTTATCTTCGAAGCGATTGCAGAAACTGAAGAAAAGATGCATATGCATGCAGTACCCCATTCCGTAATGTTGGCTAGAGCTAGGCACTTTTAATAACCGCTTCAACTCACTTCTCCACAACATTTCATGCATTTACAGTTCTCTGTAGTTTTTGCAACGCAGGCTCACAGTGAAGTTTAAATGTAGACACACACAACCTGGAGTTTAAAAAATCACGGGAAAGTGTCGGCCCTGTATTGCCACAGTCGGTATGCCTAATGGTGACTAATGTGACAAGCGGCTTTTCCATGTGCAAGTAACCAATGTAAAATCTCTCCCCTTGAAAACGGTATGCTATCGACAACTAAGAACTCTTTTGTTGATCAGCAGTCTGAACTTTGAGTGTCATGTTCCGTGACTGTTATGCACCTCGTATTATGGTTTCTATTTTTCATTATTTTGTTCCGTGTTGTTGATGATGGGTACATGTGCTGACACTGAACTCTGACTCCTCACTGCTAAAGGCGCTTAAATGCAGCTACATTTATATGTCTTTTTATGGTAAAATTTTCGGTCAATCGTTAGATTTTATTATAGTCCTTTCGACGGTTTTCCTATTTCTCATTTAGATCTTTTGATATTTCCAAGTGCCCTCCATTTTTATTCGCGGTTATTCTTTAACGTAATCGTAAAATACATATGTTATGTTCAGATCCTATTTCATACTGGGACAGTTTGTTACTACTGATACGTCTTCGCTGGTGCTGTCATTAGTCTAATTTTATCGTCACGGTTGTTACTTGTAACTGGGGACCTTATTAAAATTTCTACTCTTAGCACCGGTTTTAGGATTTTTCCGTGAGGTATTATCACTTTACATCAAGTATCTGTCAGCTGAGGTCTACAAACGGCACGGTTTCTTGTCAGACAGGCAAATTGAGACCCGACTTGAAACGTATCTTTGGATCTCACACCAACAATATTTCAGTACATATCTCAGAATGGCACTGTGGGCAATCTACTTTATATGAAAACTGCAGGTTCCAGTGTTCCATCATAAATCCTATTCTGCTACTTGCTTTATCAATGAAATAGATGTGACTGTTCTAAATGAAATCCACACTCATTATTACTCATAAGTAATTTTAATGACTTATTCGAATTGTGACTTATTGCTCGTATAGTCAAGTGATAATAATTTTTTTAATTTCTGACTTTCACAATTCTATCTTTAGTAGTGGAATTATTTCGTGATGATGGTTTGTACGTGTCTCACGATACATGAACACAGTTTTATCGGACAGTACTTGTTGGTAGATATACTCGTCATCCGTGAAAGGTGTAACGTTACAAATAATGTCTATATCTGCAAATAATTTTCGGTCCAATAGCATCCCTAGGTAGAATTCCATTGCCACCATTTTTTTTAAATTAATAGCAATGTGATAACGATTTCAAAGCTTTTGTGACTCTAGCAAACAGTCAGCTCAGCGTTTGAGCGTGTCACTTTAGTCCACTGTTCTTAGTGTCTCTTTTGTGAAAAACGGGGGAGTGGTGGGGGAGGATTTCCCGTGTTTCAAGGAATCCTTGAATCCTTGCTAGTTTCCATGGAAACACTGTACTGTCGTTTAAGGCAAGCAGTTACGTCTGAAGTCACAAAATGTAGAACTCTGCTACATTTGCGAAATGGTCGCCTTCTGCTGTCACTTTTGTAAATGGTTGAAACGCACCACACACCTATATACTGCAGATGATGCCCGTATTCTTGAATAGATGTGAAATACTTGATACTATGAAGAAAGATATTCAACTCCCTCATAAGAAGATGCAAACAACTGACACCAGATTAAAAATTTCATAAGCCAAGGTATCTGCCAAAAACGTCGAAGTTCAGTATGAGCTGACAGACAAAACCAGACGTCACTTACGCTGTAATTAACTCCACAGTGGCTTGGATCTTCAATATAACTGGTGCAATAATGTTCTAATGACGCTGTGTCAGGTTTCTTCAGATGATTAGAGTTGATAAATTTTCTAATTACGTTCCTGAACCTGATGCTTTGAAACATAACACGCTGACAACAGATCAACAAAAGTATAAGTTGGAAAGGTTCCGTAGAAAGATATTACATATTAGTGAGTCTGTCATTTGTGACCTTACATCTTTGCGGTCAGTGAACTGAAGCGACACGAAAGTGCGTGCTGCTTCCCGATGACCGGAGGTTTTTTACTGCTTTCTGTGGGGGGACTGATTTACTTCCCTAGCAACTTACATTGCTCCCAAAGTTGCAGAGTATTCTACTTCTGAGTACAATACTACTTTATGACTTAAAAGTAACCGGTCTGTCATAGCAGAATTGCAAATTAAATACATCAATCTAGGGGCGCAAATAAAAGCCTGGAAATGAATAGACGTCATCATTCAATTCACGATATATTTCTAATTTCACAAATATTGGTCATTGTAATATATGGTCCTGTAGGTCTACTACTCACTGTTATTTCACTTTGTAAGAGGTACCTTGCTGACTCGTATTGCTTGTTCGGATTCAGTACTTAGTCATAAGGAAGCTCCAGCATCAGATCAACTGTTATTTTCATTTAGTCTACCCCAGTTACATCAAACTGCATATCCAACCGCTATCAGAGCTAAATCTTCTCTTGCATACATATATTAATTTGGACTGAATTCTATAGAGCACGGCGAAAGGATACTTCTTACTGGTGTTACATTCACGTACGCACTGAAGAAAAGAGTATTGTCTACATGTCTCCGTGCGTGCATCAAACCCTTTTACCTCGTTCTTCAAATTATGAAGATCTTTCAAGAATTGTTCCCAACTTATGAGGAATAACAAATTTCTAAATTAACACAAATCGGTTTTGCGGAAACAACTTAGCCTTTCTTCCAACGAATTCCATTTTTTCCCTTGGTCTCTGCCGCATCTTTCATTTCCTTTTTTTGACATGTTAAATTCCTAACAGTGTTTCCTTTGAATTTCTACGCCATGCTGTGTAAGCCGTATGTGAACTGAGCTTCAAATTCTGAAGTAATAATTAACAGCTTGTAGGCGTATAGCTGGATTTCTCTAGAAACTTCGCAACAAATTTAAGCAGCCATCTACGTTCTCTGATTACTTGCGTTCATTAAATTTCTTTTCGCTTCGTCGAATTACCTCCAGATGCTTAAACATTGTAACAGTCTCTGCAAATTCTTGAAAGTGCAGACTTACCGCTATTTTACTTTTTCATTAAAATTAGTGATGTACAGTCACAGCAAGGAAAAGGCGCGTTCAATAAAACATATAGATATACTGTGTCGTTTCGTACCTGCTGTTGATCTCTCTAACAGCGCCTATGTGACGGTAACGGTCAAACCTTCTTTCAATAGATGAAATATTTCAGCATTTATTCCGTATGGTCGTCTATAGCATATCAGTCGACAATATTAAAAACGGTCAAAAACGTTTCGGGTTTCTGTAAGTTGAAATCGAACGCATTGTGTATTGGCCATTGAACACGAGATGGTTCTTACTGAATTTTCGCTGTTTCTCTGAGAAAAGCCTTGTTTCCACAAATAAATTTAAAGTTTTAGGATTCTGAAACAGATGGATGGTAGAGTTTATTATTTTTAATTCTGATCATATTTCTTTTTTTATCCGCTACAAACAAAACGGGAGTTCTCCACAGAAGTAGTCCGGATAAATGTAAAAGGGAGCGCAATGCATACAGCGTTCGTCTTAGCGATGAGTAGTAGGAATGCTTTTCCATAATCGGAAGTTATTTTTCATTATCCCTCAGTCTGAGTTTTCGTGTGAATTACTCGCTGTTGGACAGTTCTTTCTCTTCTTGAGGACCTTCTGCATTGTGGCTCCTGACCGAAGTAAAATAATTTTGTATTGAACGGAAAGAATATGCTACCTTGTATTTCTTTATTTTTCGTTTAGACATTTAGGTGCATTACAAACATAATAATACAATGTAGTCTAAAGCTGTAGCAATCCGGCGTTTGATCGGCAATAAGTGAGCGATTTCGCTGTTGACTGGAATAGCATCTACAAGAAGTATAGTGATATATAGGTCGGACCTATTTCTTAAAGATCCTCAAATGATGTTTACGAACGCTGTGTTTAAAGTTACTAATGAAATTTTCAATAATACCTGCTATGAGTCTTCTCACAGGCGTAACAATAAAATCTATTTACCAGACAGATCGCATTTGTTGTAAGACTGCAGCAGCCTACCCAATTCTGCTGGCGATGTCTGCATGTACGTCCTATTTATTACAGTTTTCAGTAGATAAATTTCAGCTTTTTATGCACATGCCTCTTGTTTCATTACAACTTTTTTAGCGCTCCAGATCTCGCCAATTCATCTAGCTTGTTCGTCGTTGATTGTGAACTTCGTGGTACTTGTGCCACAAGAACGATGACATCAGCAAAATTAATACCCATAGGCCTAGATTCTTCATTTAAACGAATGCCCGAGTTGATGTAGCACATTGTTTTTATTTTTTTTTTTCATTGTGAAATCTAATACTTATATAAATAGGAATGGTGGCAAAACGCATCCTGGTCTGATGACTGTCAGAATGCCAAAGGAAGGAGCGTTCCCATCTTCCGTCATATAACTACTCGAATCTCGATACACATTTCAAAAAAACGCCAGTGAGGTAGCCACGATTCACGTAAATGCTTATAATAGTCCACTATTATTCTGGACATATACTATCAGTTGCGTTAATTTTTATAATCAACGAAGCTTAGCTGCACTTGATAGTTGAAGTCTGTGCCTCATTCTGATCGCAGAGTAAATTTTTCCCCCATTTCGAAAAGCAGCCCATTCTTCTCGTAGTAGACAATCTGCTGCTTCTGGTATCCCTATTATAAGCACGAGGCACAAAACTTCGCCTGGTACCATGAGAAGTGTGTTGCCTCTCCAGTTTGTGCATTCGCTTAGATTTACTTTCTTGGGTAGTTTAATAAAAATGCCACGCCTCCAGTCTACTGGAACGTGTCTTGTTCGCTAACAGGTGTTTCGCTGTTTAGTAAGATGATGAATGAAGCCCGGCACTACATGTTTCACAATTTCGGTTCAGATGTCGTGGAACGAAGTGCTTTACTGTTTGTAAGTATTGCTTTGCTGTACAAAGATCTGTTTCTGGAATATAACCTTTTTTACAATTGGATCTTGCGCTTCTGCTGACTTTTCTAAGTTGCAAATATTAGGTACCTGAGGCTGGTTTAAGATTCTGTTGATGTACTGTGTCGGTAGGTTGTTGTTCTTTGTGGTCTCCAGTCCTGAGACTGGTTTGATGTAGCTCTCCATGCTACTCTACCCTGCGTAAGCTTCTTCATCTCCCAGTACCTACTGCATCCTACATTCTTCTGAATCTGCTTAGTGTATTCATCTCTTGGTCTCCCTCTATAATTTTTACCCTCGACGCTACCCTCCAATACTTAACTGGTGATCCCTTGATGCCTGAGAACATGTCCTACCAACCGATCCCTTCTTCTAGTCAAGTTGTGCCACAAACTTCTCTTCGCCCCAATCCTATTCAATACTTCCTCATGAGTTATGTGATCTACCCATCTAATCTTCAGCATTCTTCTGTAGCAGAAAGCTTCTATTCTCTTCTTGCCCAAACTATTTATCGTCCATGTTTCACTTCCAGACATGGCTACACTCCATACAAATACTTTCGGAAATGATTTCCTAACACTTAAATCTATACTCGATGTCAACTATTTCTCTTCTTTAGAAACGCTTTCCTTGCCATTACACGTCTACATTTTATATCCTCTCTACTTCGACTATCATCAGTTATTTTGCACCCCAAATAGCAAAACTCCTTTACTGCTTTGAGTGTCTCGTTTCCTAATCTAATTCCCTCAGCATCACCCGACTTAATTCGACTACATTCCATTATCCTCGTTTTGCTTTTGTTGATGTTCATCTTATATCCTCCTTTCAAGACACTGTCCATTCCATTCAACTGCTTTTCTAAGTTCTTTGCTGTCTCTGACAGAATTGCAATGTCATCGGCGAACCTCAAAGTTTTTATTTCTTCTCCATGGATTTTAATACCTACTCCGAATTTTTCTGTTGTTTCTTTTATTGCTTGCTCAATATACAGATTGAATAACATCGGGGACAGGCTACAACCCTGTATTACACCCTTCCCAACCACTGCTTCCCATTCATGCCCCTCGACTCTTATAACTGCCATCTGGTTTCTGTACAAATTGTAAATAGCCTTTCGCTCACTGTATTTTACCCCTGCCACCTTTAGAATTTAAAAAAGAGTCGATAGGTAAGTTTTTCAAAATTTGAGTTCAGATTTTTATCCATTACAGCCCGTTTGAAAACTGTGGGCTCCAACACGTTATCGAACGAGACGTCCTGGTATCATTTCGAGTGGCACCTTTCTTGACACGGCGGTTTCACTCAACATACTTTCATCTCATTAGCTGAAGCTTTTCTTGGTATTCTGTTTGTTTACGCTGTTGTTTCACCTTCTCTTTTTCATCTACCAGATACGAAGTTTAATCTTGATTTCATCGCTCTTTCTCTTTTCTTTTACGCGTCCAGTTGTCTCTTCGGCACATGAGTTCATAGAATCCTTGAATTTATAAAATTATGTTTGACTTTATTAGGTTGATATTGTAATGCCTGTGATAGGTTTTTTAACACTAATTTAAAATGAATATTCTACTTCCTTGAGTTTTTATCTTTGTCACATCAAACGGTCGTTTACGCTGTGTTGCTACCACTTGAATTTTATTTTAAAGTCCTCACCAAGAAATGTTCCGACCTAACATCCGCACCACGGTAATTTCATAATTATATCTCACAAACATGGTTTTCATCCGCTTTTTGTACAAACATAATAAATTTTAGGCAGACTATTTCCATTAGGCGTACTCGTGGTATTCTTGTGTATTTTTTATGTTACAGGAAACTATGAAATATGGAGAGCCCGTGGAAGCTACCCAATCAGGTGAAAAGTTAAGAATTACAGTTCGTGCGTTGTGATGCCAGAAAGCGTCCAAAAACATGCTGAAAGTCATTACGATCATTGCAAATTAATGAATTCATTTCACCAAAATGAATTTAAGACCATGAAAAGGTAATTAATTAAATACATTGTCTAGCTGCACGTAAGTATCATCCTTGTCTCATTCGCATGAATCTTCCATCGGTGCAAGACCACCACATTACTTGCTCTGGTGTGAGTGGAACGAAATAGCGCAGCTATGATTCGATCATTAGCTGGTTTCTGTCCAATCAGACCCTTGCCGCTATTTGACTAATTACAGGAAGTGTGGTGCCTGGGAACACTTTCCATACTTTCGCCTCTATCCAGCTGTAAAATAGAAGTTTCATATACGAGGGTTGAATGAAAAGTATTCCCTCCACCTTCGTTAATTGGGTTTGGGTGGGAATATTTTAATGAATCCTACGCAGGAATAATCCTTAGAATCTGATAATTAATTTGCAATATTCACTTTTCCAAATAATCATCGGCAAATTGGAGACATTTATGCCAACGATAAATAACTTTTCTGAAGCCATCACGGAAGAAGTCGACACTCTGTTACCGCAACCACAGTCTCACAGTTCTCGCAACGTCTTCATGAGAAGCATAATGATATCCCCACAGATCGTCTTTCATTATCGGGAATAGATGGAAGTCAGACGGTGCTAAATCTGGACTGTATAGAGGATGCCGTATGGTGGTGAGATTCAGTCTCTGACGTTCTGCTGTGGTGGCACGTGGAGTGTGTAGTTTAGCATTGTCATGATGCAGGAAAACTTTTCCCTTTTCCTTTCGGAAACTTCACAAGGTCGTTTCAGAGTTTGCAGCGTTGTGATGTAACGCTCTGAATTTATTGTTGTTCCACGATCAGGGAAATCTGCCCGCTTTCGTTTCAGGATTCAGCATCCGGGGTACCCATCCGACAGCCAAACAAAGCAATAATGTAACTCGTAAGTTCTTGTGAAATGCCGATTGTGCTTGCAGTTTCTGTTTGAGTGATACGAAGATCGTCCTGAATCAATCTGTCAACATTTTGCTTATGAAACTCGGTGGTTTCTGTCGCAGGCAGTCCAACCCCTTGTTTGTCACGCAGGTCAGATGTTCCCGCCTTAACGTCTTTAAACTTGCCCAATGACGCACAGTACTCACATCAACACAATCACCATAAACTGCTTTCATTCTCTGATTAATCTCCTTTGGGGTGACCCCTTCTACTGTAAAGAATTCAATGGCTGCACGTTGCTCAAATCGCATTGACCGACCGTATGCGCAAGGTTCCATACCTTACACTGTAACAACACAACCGTTCAATGCTAAGGCTTCCCACCGACTGGAGCTGTAGAGAAGAGGCTACGGAAGAGCCAGTACTTGCTGCCATCTGTTGAAGAGTTACGAAGATGGAGGCATTACTTTTCAGTCAACCCTCATACTTCCTTATTCCATTTTGAAATGATGGCATTCCCTTTTTATTGCTGCAGTCCTTTGCTGTACATACAACAGTCTTACCTGCTAGCCCAAATCCATGCAGAGACTGCCCGTTATGCACGAAGTAAAGAATGATTTTACCATCACCGAGTATGTGAACGCTGCCCGTTCAACGAACTTCGCAAGGAGTATCTATGCAAGCTCTAACAACCCTACCACAAGAAACGTCAAAATTTTAATAACGATTGTGGCGTTGCTCACGCTGCTAAATACTGCATTTTCGGGCAACAACGGTCATATTATGTGGCAGGTGTCATTAGAGCACAGTTAATAGTCATTTCATGTAATAATGAAAAAACTAAGCACTCATCTTTTTGTGTTTCCAACGTTGGTCTCATATTATCATGGCTCAATCGTTGAAAATCTTGGTGGTTATGATTCCAAGCTCGGATGCAAAGAGGCCTAGGTTTTATTCTGCTATATTTAAAAGTTATGTAGATGCACTTCACAAACCATTCTTGGAGATTACATTTTTGCAGGACAATGGTGATGTAAAAAAAGTAATCAGCACTCCGAACTTAAGTTACACTTCCTTTTAATTGCTTTTATTGCAATATCACGTAACACACAAACATCACTTCACAATACAAAACATACTTGAAAACATCTTCCTCACAGTCACTGTTGAAGTTCACATTTTTTAAGCTGACGACAATATTCGTCTTTCCAACATGACGTCCACGACTTGACTTTTATCAAGGTCCGACTCTCTAACAACTCAACAACTAACTAACTATCGCTTACGCGCCAAAAAATCAGAGTTACAAGTACGTCAAAGATCTTAGTGACAAAAGAAAGAATACACATAAGAATAATATCATTGCAATATAAACATATCGATGTATCACAAATGAAATCAAATCAGAATGTTGTCACAGAAATATGTAAACTACTTTACAGAAACATAGTAGAATATTACTGGTATCGAGAGGTGCAGATGAGGTGCCGTAATGGTTTCATTTAAGAGATGCACATTCCAAGTTCCCACCCGGCTGATTCCCCCCCCCCCCCCCCCCAGTAAACAATGAATTCCGTTTCATCCGTAAGTGGATACACAGTCGCTTCTTTCCTCGATTATTCAAGTCGTTGTTATGTCCATGCCGAGATTTACAACTCAGTTTCAGGACGGTCAGGTTGGGAGCACTGAATACTTCTTGTTGTTCCTATAGGGGCAAAAAGTTGGACGGGATGAGGTTGCTGACCAGACGCCTTGTGCTTTCCTTTCTAATCCGCGATTTGGAGAGGCAATGCCCCTACGAAATGTCTAAACATTTTTGATCCAATTTCCTTTACCTAATATTGTTTATATTTTGGTTTCTTCAGAACATTAAAATTGTAGAATAACAATGAATACCTTTTTGTTCCGAATACTTGCCCAACATGGAGAGTCGGCGTCTACGGCAAAGTTTAGGAAAAAAAAAGAGAGTGGAATGTTGAAACGTCCCCTTACAAAAATTTATGAATTACTGTGCTGATAAACCTCTTACATTATTTGATTTTCAAACAGCTGAGCAGAACTCAACGTATTCAGACATTTCGCTCTTTACCTATTCTGATCAACACTAAACTAACACCCAATATTTTTAGCGCAACGCAGTCAGACTTTGAATAATCCCTACAAGACAATGGCCGTGACTAACATTAACCTATACCTTTGACAAATCACTTACCTCAAAAAATCTTTGTTACTCGAACTACTACAATACTAGTGCCCGCTAAATAAAAGATTCAAACTACTGAAGGCACTAACTACTGATAGGCATACTAAGCAAATGAAAGATTTTGATAGAGAACAAACAATGTATTTACCTTAATAGTGTTCAAAAGTCATAATATATATAGCAGTTCATGGCATCCAGTCTTACAAATTTACTGTCTCTGATGGACACACGTCCAGATCATCCGCTCTCACAACTCCGCCATTTCACTCCCCACATCCACCACTGCTGGCGGCTCACCTCCAACTGCGCAACGCTACTCGCTGTTAACAGCAAACTGCCCAACACTACAATACCGAATATTACAACAATGCTAACCAGCCAATACAGAGCGCTACGTCGCGTTACCAATGTAGAAACCTAAACAACCTACTTACAATGTTTATAATATGTTCTTGCTTTTGGAACTGACAGCACACTCCTGCGGTATAATGCCCAAAATATAGAGTCTGGATCACTGCGTATACGTACTTTCTTCGAGGACATGAGAATATTAAGGCAAATGTAGAGAGGCGGCTCTTTAGTCCTCCGCTCTTCGCGGTCTCTTTGAAAGTGAAAGCGGCGTTAATATTAACTGCCTGAAATGCACACCACTATGAAAGACGTCGTTAACTATGAGGGTCGTTCATTATGAGGCCTCCAGAAAAGCTCAACCCTTCTTCAGTGAATAAAGACAGCGACAGACGCGGAGCTGGGGACTGGGGGAGCGTATTTCGGGGCATCCCCTCCGACCGCGCCGCAGTGCTGCCCTGCCACCGCTTGTGCGTGGCTAACGAGGACGTCTGGAGAGTGTCGCGCGGCCGGCGGGTCTCTAATTGGCTGTTACGAGCGTAATTGCTTGCACGTGGTCCGCCGCCGCCGCTGCCGTCCTCAGGGGTCGCCGGGCGCATCGTCACCGCCGTCAGTCGCTGCTGGCGAGGCATCCGGACCGCTGGCTGGCGCTCCTCGAGGTCACCTCCCAGTGAACCTGCCGAACACCACGACCGTCAATTTATTCGCAAGCACTACAAGCTTCAGCATACAATGTAATATTAATAAACTTGTCATGCGTGAGGGAAACCAAACTGCAGTTATGACAGTCGAGGGGCATGAAAGGGATGTAGTGGTTAGGGAGTGAGACAGGGTTATAGCCTATCCCAGACGCTATTCAAACTGCACATTGAGCAACCAATAAAGGAAACGAAAGAAAAATTCAGAGTAGGGATAGAAGTTCAGGGAGAAGAAATAAAAACTCAGTGGTTTGACGACGACATTGTAATTCAGGATTTGGAAGGACAGCTGAACGGCATTGGCAGCGTCTTGAAAGGAGGATATAAGATAAACGTAAACAGCGAAAGGATAATGGAATAGTCAAATTAAATTAGGTGATGCTGAGGGAATTATATTAGAAATCGAGCCACTAAAAGTAGGAGGTGACTTTTGCTGTTTGGGCAACAAAATAACCAATACTGGTAGTAGCAGAGAAGGTATAAAATGTAAGGTTGGATATGTCAAGAAATGACTATCTGAAGAAGGGATAGATGACGTAGAATTGAGGTACAGTTGTTATACAGTCCATTCTTAGAGTATTTATCTGGTGTGTAAACAAGAATTGAAGTGAAACATGGCCGATAAAAAGATTAGAAAGGAATAGAACAGAGGCTTTTGAAATGTGCTGCTGCAGACGGATGGTTAGTATTAGATGGGTAGGTGGCGTAACTAATAATGGTTCAAATGGCTCTGAGCACTATGGGACTTAATGTCTAAGGTCATCAGTCCCCTAGAACTTAGAACTACTTAAACCTAACTGTCCTAAGGACATCACACACATCCATGACCGGGGCAGGATTCGAACCTGCGACCTTAGCGGCCTTGTGGTTCCAGACTGTAGCGCCTAGAACTGCTCGGCCACACCGGCCGACCCAGCCGGACTTAATAGGACATTTTCTGAGACATCAAGGTATCATCAGTTTACGGTAATATTGGAGGGAAGTGCGGAGGGGGGTAAGAATCGTAGAAGGATATCAAGAGATGAATACGGTAAGCACATTCACACGGATATAGGTTGCAGTAGTTACTCGTAGATAAACAGGTTTGCGGAGGATAGAGTAGCTTGTAGAAATACATCAGGCCAGCCTTTGGGCTGAGGGTCGCAACAACGATACACGTAACGGAGAGAAGCATTTGAATATCTAAAAAGGTAAGATTCGTTGGAAGCAGTATTTGAGGAGGGACCATTAGACAAGGTGGCAACCTCTCCATGCTGTTATGTTATTTGTACATCGAGCAATAAACAGAAGGTAAACCTGAAAAGCGAACTGAACTTCAATGAAAAGAAGTACACCTGCGAGGTTTTCCGATGACATTGCAATTCTGTCTTAGATGGCAAAGAACGAGGAACGTTGTACGATGTGGATGCTACCTTGAAAACCGTTTATAGGATCAACATCAATAACATGAAAACATTTAGAAGTCGAAATGAATAAGGAGATAATGAGGGAATCACACTGTCGAGTGTAAGCAGTGTGACCACCTTTCAAAAGCCTGAGCATCTTCTGCAGCGTGAACCGCTGCTAGACGTGCAGGAGGAGTCTCAGTATGGTTATGCAAGGTACCGAAATGGACGTGGAGGCGTGTCGACTCCAGATCGATGCTGAGCGGCGCTGGTTTTCTTGTTTCAGGATCCATGACGCGAACAGCCCGATCGAGTTGGTCACATAGGCTCACGATTGGGTTTAAATCGCGGGAGTTTGGTGGCCAGGGGAATACGGGAATCTCATTCTGGTGATCTTCGAACCACGCATGTACACTGTGGGCCGTTTGACACGTTGCATTTTCCTGAAGGCGGATGCCATTGCATCGAGAAAACAAAAACTGTTTTAAGGAGTGTACGTGCCCCCAAGGATGGCTCAAACAATGGCTCTGAGCACTATGGGACTCAACATCTTAGGTCATAAGTCCCCTAGAACTTAGAACTACTTAAACCTAACTAACCTATGGACATCACACACATCCATGCCCGAGGCAGGATTCGAACCTGCGACCGTAGCAGCCCCGCAGTTCCGGACTGCAGCGCCAGAACCGCACGGCCACCGCGGCCGGCCCCCCAAGGATGTTTACATACTTGTGTTGACCCATTGTGCCTTCGAGAATCACGATATCACCTACGAATTACCACAGACCGTAACGCTCCCTCCTATGGCCTGGACCCTTCCGACGATTGTTGCTTCGTGTTTTGCCTTAAAACGTTTAAAGTCGTAGAGGTCAACTTCCATTTGTCATCGTAAGAGACCCATGGTCTCCACTAGATGTCCAGTTTCAGTATTGGCGTCCAGATTCTGGCCTTCGTAGGTGGAGAACTTCAGTCAGTATGGGTGCCTGCAATAGGCGCTAGGCGCGTAGCCCACGTCTTTCCGCTCGTCCACGTCTCTGCAACCGTCGTTCTTTCTAGTAGCCTATGGCCCGTGGTGTACAGCAGTTGCTTCAGCACCTGTTGTGGATAGCGCCATTTTCCGTTGCACGGTATACTTTACCCACGACGGCACATGAATACCTTAGAAACTTAGCCGTTTCGGAAACGCTTCCACCCCTGGTCCGGAAGCCTGTCACAGTGCCATTTATTGTACGTTGACATCGAACATACGCGAGGGCCACATTTATATGTTTGGATCGTCAGGATTAAGAAACGGGACACGAAAATTGGCAGATGCGTTTTGTTATTTAAGAAGGAAAACAGCTAACGATGACTGCAATAGCAACGATATAAGCTGAAGACTGGAAATTGCTAGGAAAGAACTTCTGAAAAGGAGCTGTTTGGTATCGTAAAAACAGATATTTAAATGTTATTAAATCTTGTCTGAGATATTAGCGTGCAGTCAGGCCCTGTACGGAAGAGAAATATGGACGATGAACCGTTATGACAAATCTCTTGAAATGTCTGTCTGTTTTGTGTTTCTTTTTAATAAACCCATGTTTATGTGTATCATACGCTGTGATACGTTCTTGGTCCTAAGAAGAGAAAGTGCCTTATTGCAAAAAAAAGTCAAGATGAAGCTTCAGAAAGATACTTACTGCTCGTCATATCTTTGTAACTAGGGAAGGCACCAGTGAAATAAAAGCTCTTCTGCCAAGTGTGTTTGTTACTTATGCATTCTTTTTCAAACTGCTTCTGACTGATTCATAATATCCTGTACACTATATACACTATACAGAATTATAATACTAGATTTGATCAAGTCTAAATCGGACATGTACGAAAGAGACCCACAGCGATCATTCGCATGCTTCCGTTCTTGCTTTATATTAATGACGTTCCACTTTATTTGACTCAAGAGCTAGAATTAGACTAGTTTGCAGATGATACAAGCACTGTTGCTAAGACAAACAAAACATCATGAACCGTGAAAGCATTAAGTGAATATTACTAACTTGTTTAGCACAAATGGACTAGCTTTAAACTACGAAGAAAAGGTCATCCTGTTTTGTACCGTAAAAAATATCCCACGTCCTATTACTCTGGCAAATCAACAAGCCATAATAAACACAGTAGAGAATTTTAAGTTTTTTGGTGTGCTTATTGATGAACAGTTGGAAACGAAAATCAGTGGACGTGCGAAAACGTTTGTGTTTAGCTATTTTTGCTATAAGAATAATAGCTACTTTTGGGATACAGAAGTCAGTAGGTCAATGTATTCTGCATATTTTCATTCACTGGTGTCTAATAGGATAATATTCTGGGATAACTTCTTGCATACGTGATGGTTCAAATGGCTCTGAGCACTATGGGACTCAACTGCTGTGGTCATCAGTCCCCTAGAACTTAGAACTACTTAAACCTAACTAACCTAAGGACATCACACACGTCAATGCCCGAGGCAGGATTCGAACCCACGACCGTAGCAGTCGCACGGTTCCGGACTGCGCGCCTAGAACCGCGAGACCACCGCGGCCGGCCCTTGCATAGGTGAGAAGTATTCATTGTACACAATAAAATACTTACAAATATGTGTGAAAGTTAAAAAATGTGCATCTCGAAAGTATCTCTTTAAGCAGCTGGAAATATTAAAAGCAGTCCATAATACATTATTTATTCACTTCCGAAATTTATCGATAATCCATCAGCTTTGATGAGTAAAAAGATATTCAAAAGTACAGCACCAGAGGGAAAAATTGTGAGCATTACTATTCAGTGAATGCAGCTGTATCAAAGAAATGGGTGAAATAAAATCTTTGACGATCTATCCATTAAAATAAAATATCTGAAATATAGCGGAAGTGTCTTAAAATGTAGATTAAAAGTGTTTCACCTTGACCATTCCTCTAACACCATACAAGAATTACGTCGAAAAATATAGTCAGTCTGTGAATGGCCAGCATGTAGCTAAGAAAATATTGCTTTCTTATTACTTTTTTAAATTGTATATAGGGGTTTAAAGTTCGTTCTATTAATGTGTTACACACCATAATGCTTATCATTACATGTATCTAAAGAACAAGGAACTAACTTACATGGTGACATCGAAGTACAGACAATAGTTCAACGAATACCAAAATGATGTACAATTGTACCACAAAGACTACTATTTACGTAACTGTAGCTACTTAATTGTAGGTTGCAAACGGCAAATCAGAAGAACATAAAACATATTAATTCATGCACAAAATGGTCATATGAGAAATTTTTCGTGGAACTGTTTTTTTCTAAATGGAAAACGTTGGTCTCAGAATGTACAAAAGCTTTCAGAACGGAAACTAGTGAAAGAGTGCCACTTTACTTCGGGCGTGGCTGGTAAGGCTTGGAGAGGATGTGATATACTCGCACATTACCTACTACGGATCTACTAATTATGGAACACATCACTCGGCAATTCTAGGATGCGGCGACTTGTTCCCCGCTTATCTGCTCTTATGTCACAGTTTCTGCATACTGTTTGTACCAAAAAGAATATAATAATTACACCCTTAGCTTTTGGATAGCTGAAAGGAGAAATTTTCGGTTGAAAATTTGTACTTACTTTTGGAGACGTTTCTGTATGCAAAAAGAGCCACCTCTTAATCAACAGTTCACACTCCCCAGTACAGCATTCTGACCAGTACCGAAGTAGTCATAGGATATAATTACCAGATAACGCACATCAAAGTCTAGATTAGTCTTAGGTTCCAATAGCCGATAATAAGCATAGGGTAAAGGAAGTCTATTAAGAATTGTCCTATTGTGAAATGAGATCATGTGACATTGTATATAATGATACGCTAATTTATTATGTCAAGGTCGCCTAATTACTACAGGTGTAACGTTCCAGTTTTGACAGTTTCTTGCCATCTTCTGATTATTAATTAACAATTAACCCGCAGACATGACGAAACTGTTTGTGGATAATTAAAACATCTGAAGATGGCAATAAATTGCCGAATCCGGTAATAAGACCGTTGTAGTATTTAGGTTATGTTGACATAATATGTAGCTACAAAAAGAAAGTCTATTCCAAAATGAAGAGACAACAGTTTTTATATGTCAGTTCTCCGACTGGTTTGATGTGGTCCGCGACACCTCGCTCTCAGAGAAGCAATTACACCATTATCATCAGTATTATTTGTATGGCATATTACAGTCTCTGTCTTCTACTAGAATTTCTACTCCCTCCATTTCCCTCCATTGCTATGGAAGTTGTTCTCTTATCTTTTAACAGATGTCCTATCATCCTGTCCCTGTCAGCGTTTTCCATAAACTACATTTATTTCCTCCTCCGTTCTAGGCAGTCCCTCCTCATTTCTTACCTTATCAGACAACACCCATTCACAGTACCACATCTCAAATGCTTCAGTATTTCATTTCTCATGTTTCCATGACCCACTTACTCTGGGTTCCAGACGTACATTCCCAGAAATTTGCTCATAAAATGAAAGAATGAAAGCCAATTATAGTAGGGGGCGGGAGGGAGGGTGGGCGGGGGGAGGGGGGGGGGGTGCTGGAGCGGAAAATGCCCTCTTAACCTACGCTAGTCTGCTTCTTATATTCTCCTTACTTCATGCCTCATGCGTTATTTTGTTTCCATGGTAGTAGAATTTCATCACTTATTCCGCTTCGTTGTCCCAAACTTTGGTAAGTTTATTGCTGTTCAAACATCTGCTACTCCTTCTTGTTTTCGTCTTCCTTTTACTTACTCACGATCCTTTAGCTGTAATCAGCAGATCGTTCCTTCCACTGAGTATTCCAAGGAGTTTTCCCTCGTAATAACTGGCGATAAAATGCCCTACGCGAATCTTAAACTTGATAATCTTTCCCCCTGGTTTTTAATCCCATTCCTGAATCTACCATTTATTTCCGTCATCGCCACTTCAGCGTACAGACTGAACACAAAGAGTGAAAGATTGCTATCCTGTTACATACACATTCGAATCCAAACACTTCGTTCTTAGTCTTATTTTACGTTCTTTCTAGGTTTCTATACACATTGTATATTACTCGTCCTTCTCTACAGATTGAGCCCATTTTTTGCAGAATTTCAACATCTCGTCACACTTTACATCCTCGAACGCTTTTTCCAGGTCAACAAATCCTATGAACCTGTCTTGTTTGTCTTTAAATGGCACTGAGCACTATGGGAGTTTACTTCTGAGGTCATCAGTCCCCTAGAACTTAGAACAACTTAAACCTAACTAACCTAAGGACATCGCACACATCCATGCCCGAGGCAGGACTGTAGCGTCTAGAACCGCTCTGCCATTCCGGCCGGTTGATTTCTCTTTGAGCCTTGCTTTCAATATCAAGCAAATTTTTAGAAAATCATACCAAGAGTCGTTTCCTTTTCTAAAGCCAAACCGATTGTCACGTAACAGATCCAAAATTTCAATTTCATGAATTCTTTCAGGTTAATTGGATGCATGAGCTGTGAAGATGAGTGTATACAATAATTCTCGCGCTCATCTGACTTTGCTATTTCGGAACTGTGGGGAAGTTTTTTTCCAAATGTATGATCACGTGTTTCCAGCCAAAATGCTACATACGAATAGTGGTTCGTTTTCCATTACTCCAAATTATTTTACAGATTCCGGAGAAATTTTATCTATGTTTCTGCCGTTTTAGATCACAAGTCCTTCATAGTCACGTCCAGTTCTGACTGCAATACCGAAGAATCACCACTTTTTCTGAATCGACTTACATATCTTCGTCTACCACGTCATAAAACACGTCGTCCCACTCACAGAGAGGTTCACTGTATTTTTCTCCGTAACCTCTCCTTTCTGTATGTTTACTACAGAAATTCCTCCTGAACACTTTAAGCTGATACCCTCGATTTTAATTTCAGTGGAGGACAGTTTTATTCTGCTACTAGCTGAATACGTCCTTCATCAGCCCGCTCTTCAGTACGGATAAATTGTGATCAGAGTCTATATCTGTTCCTGGGTACGCCTCAAAATCAGATATCCACAGCATAATACAGTCGCTATCTGCTCATGTCTCTTCCCGTGTCTCTGGGCCTCCTCCTTTTATGAATTTTTGGAGCGTATTCGCTGTTATTACTGTAGCTGATGTTTATTAGAGGACTTGGTCTTCCTCTTCTTTGACTCCTGCTGCTGAACGCTTATCCTGCTATAACACTGTCTCCGGTTCCTTCCTCTATAAGAGTATTCTAGTTCCTCATGTATATTATCATACCATTTCAGTGTCCTCATATACCCTATCTCTTAAATTTCTATATGTATGTCGACATGTATATCTGAATTGTTATTGTGGGTGTTGGTTTCGTGTAGGTTCTGATGAGAATAATTCTATCACGGAATTGTTCGAAGTAACTAACTTTCTGATCTACAATAACGAATCCTACCCTTAGTATACTATCTTTTGATGCTGTTGATATTACCCTATATCCGTGTAACAAGAAGTCCTCATTTTCTTTCCATTTCATTTTACTGATCCCATCACATCTAGAGTGAGCCGTTGCATTTCGGTTCCCAGAATTTCTAGCACTCCTATCACGTCACAATTATGACGTATCATTCTGCAACTACTGGAAAGTTAAGCTGTGTTGATTATTGGACCTTTTCCTCATAGTTACCTCCTCCTAGGCAGTACCCAACTGGAGATCCTAGAGTCTGGACCCGAGCGACCGCTCCTGTCGCAAGTTCGAATCCTGCCTTAGACATGGGTGTGTGTGATGTCCTTAGGTTGGTTAGGTTTAATTAGTTCTACGTTCTAGGCGACTGATGACCTCAGAAGTTAAGTCGCATAGTGCTTAAGCCATTTTGGAGATCCTAGTGGGGATCTAGTCCGGAATCTTTTGCCAATGGAGAGACCATCATGACGCTTTTCCAATTACCACATCATGCCCTTGAATACACGTAGTGTTTCTTTAACGCAGTAGGTTACATTGCATTATGCATAGTCATACCGTTGGTCATAGCTGATTATTTCGCCTTTCAGCGGCAATTCCCTTCGCCAACGGCAAGACGTTGCCCTAAAACTCTTAGTGTTTCATTAACGCAGTAGGTTACATTGCATTATGCATAATCATACCGTTGATCATTGCTGATTATTTCGCCTTTGAGCTGCAATTCCCTTCGCCAACGCCAAGACGTTGCCCTAAAACTCAGTCGCCTCTCCCGCTCCCTATGACAAGACCGTTCGCAGAACGAAAGTGACCCCTTGTACCTGAAAGTCTTCGCTGACGATTGTCATTCCAAACTGAAACAGCACCAAGACTCGAACCTGGAACCCATGGCATTTGATTACTACTCAAAGACACTACCTCAAGCCGACTGAGATGTTTACTAGCCACGTTATTTTACAATACTGGTAGACTGTCATACATTGCCTGCAAAACATTTTCAGATGCACGATACGGTGAGCTTAAGCTAGGTCTTGATCCGTTAATTTTACAAGCTCCGCACTTTGTTCCAAGTGGCTGAAGATACACTTGTGATCAAAAGTATCCTGACACCCACCAAAAACATACAATTTTCATATTAGGTGCAGTGTGCTGCCACCTGCTGCCATGTACTCCATAACACCAACCTCAGTACTCACTAGACATCTTGAGAGAGCAGAATGGGACGTTCCGCGTAACTCACAGACCTCGAACGTTATCGGGTAATTGGGTTTCACTTGTGTCATACGTCTGTACGCGAGATTTCGACACTCATAAATATTCCTAGGTTCACAGTTTCCGAGCTGATAGTGAAGTGGAAACGTGAAGGGACACGTGCAGCACAAAAGCGTACAGGCTGACCTCGTCTGTTGACTGACAGAGACCGCCGACAGTTGAAGAGGGTCGTAATGTGTAATTGGCAGACATCAATCTAGACCATCACACACTAATTCCAAACTGCATCAGGATCCAATGCAAGTACTAGGACAGTCAGGTGGTAGGTGAGAAAACTAGGATTTCGTGGTCGAGCGGCTGCTCATAAGCGACACTTCACGCCATTAAATGCCAGTCGACGCCTCGCTTGGTGTAAGGAGCGTAAACACTGGACGATTCAACAGTGGAAAAACGTTGTGTGGAGTGACTAATCACCGTACACAGTGTGGCGATTCGATGGCATGGTGTGGGTGCGGCGAATTCTCGATGCACGTCATCTGCCAGCGTGTGTAGTGCCAACATTAAAATTCGGAGGCGGTGGTGTTATGGTGTAATCGTGTTTTTCATGAAAAGGTTTTGCACCCCTTGTTGTTTTGCGTACCACTATCACAGCACAGCCTTACATTGATGCTTGAATCACCTTCACTGTTGAAGAGCAAGTTGCATTTTTCAACACGATCGAGCACCTGTTCATAACGCACTGCCTGTGGTGGAGTGGTTACACGACAATAACATCCCTGTAATGGACTGGCCTGCCCACGGTCCTGCACTGAATCCTATAGAACACCTTTGGGATCTAGAATGAGATTTTCACTCTGCAGCGGAGTGTGCGCTGATATGAAATTTCCTTACAAATTAAAACTGTGTGCCCGACCGAGACTCGAACTCGGGACCTTTGCCTTTCGTGGGCAAGTGCTCTACCAACTGAGCTACCGAAGCACGACTCACGCACGGTACTCACAGCTTTACTTCTGCCAGTACCTCGTCTCCTACCTTCCAAACTTTGCAGAAGCTCTCCTGCGAAACTTGCAGAACTAGCACTCCTGGAAGAAAGGATATGTCGGAGACATGGCTTAGCCACAGCCTGGGGGATGTTTCCGGAATGAGATTTTCACTCTGCAGTGGAGTGTGCGCTGATATGAAACTTCCTGGAAGATTAAAACTGTGTGCCCGACCGAGTCTCGAACTCGGGAACTTTGCCTTTCGCGGGCAAGTGCTCTACCATCTGAGCTACCGAAGGACGACTCACGCCCGGTACTCACAGTGAAAATCTCATTCTGGAAACATTCCCCAGGCTGTGGCTAAGCCATGTCTCCGCAATATCCTTTCTTTCGGGAGTGCTAGTTCTGCAAGGTTCGCAGGAGAGCTTCTGTAAAGTTTGGAAGGTAGGAGACGAGGTACTGGCAGAAGTAAAGCTGTCAGTACCGGCCGTGAGTCGTGCTTCGGTAGCTCAGTTGGTAGAGCACTTGCCAGCGAAAGACAAAGGTCCCTAGTTCGAGTCTCGGTCGGGCACACAGTTTTAATCTGTCAGGAAGTTTCACCTTTGGGATGTTTTGGAAAGCCGACTTTGTGCCAGGTCTCACCGACCGACATCAGTACCTCTCCTCAGTGCCGCGCTGCGTGAAGAATGCGCCGCCAATCCACAATAAACCTTCCAGAACCTGGTTGAAGGTATGCCTGCAAGAGTGGAAGCTCTCATCCGGGCTAATTTTGGGCCAACACCAAACTGAATTCCAGCATTACCTATAGGGGGCGCCACGAAGTTCTAAGTCATTTTGAGCCAGATGTCCGGATACTTTCCATCATATAGTGTATCTGGTGAATTAAGAATTCCATAAAATGAACCAGAGATTCATTACGATTGACGCCATAATTCTTCAATTATTTGTAAAACTCGAAATGTCTATCGCGAAACTGTGCAAGAGGCAAATCAACCCAAATCAATTAAGCTCCAGTTCCAGGGACACAGTAGGCGTCATAAAACGATTATGTAACGCTTAGCCTACGCACAGTGAGCAGAGATCTCAATGTGTGATACGTAGTTGAAGTGTGGTTTACTACATATTCAAGGACTCTTAACGTCTTTCTCAAAACGCCGTATGCGTACTAACGGTCATTCCAAAACTTATACATAGAGTTCAGTGTGGACAGTATTATCATAACGTACGTACTTGTGGCGAATCATGCCACTGAAACTGAATATTTATAACATTCTCCTAAATCTTCGTGGCGACTCTTTTACGAACTTGTAGAAACCGATCAACGACATTATATTTGATGCACTCGACTCCAAATTGGCATCATCAGATTTCACCCTGCCAAAAGCAACGATCAGATGCAATAGTTAGTTACATGTTCCACAGACCATCTAATCAATTATCTCGTCGAAATAATGTGGAACGAGTAGGTTTACAGGGTATGCATCCGTGCTTACCGTTTATATTTACGAACAAATTATCATTTTATTTCTACTCATGCAACATCACTTAAAAACTAGACTTATTTTTGTTTTTGATACCAGTAAGAAAGTAAGATTCCACGATCTGGGAATGAGATCCGCCATTGCAAATGGTACACTGATAACTACTGTAATCACCAGAATGTTGAAGCAGGAACGCAAACGTGCATGCATTATGTTGTACAAGTGCCGGACCTAGTATGTGGGATGAAGTTCCATGCCTGTTGCACTTAATCGGTCAATACAGGGACAGTTAATGCTGCTTGTGCATGACGCTGAAGATGACCGATTATGTCCTCTATGTGCCCGGGTGGAGATAGATTTGGTGAACGAGTAGGCTAAAGGAACAAGTCGACGCTCTTTAGAGAATTTTGGGTTACGAGAGCGTTGTGAGAGCAAGCGTTATCCTGCTGAAAACACCCCCTGGAGTGCTGTTCATCAATGACAGCACAACAGGTCGAAGAACAAGACTGACGTACAAATCGGCAATCATGGTGCGTTGGATAAACACGAGGATGCTTCTGCTGTCATACGAAATCGCACCTGAGACCATAAGTCCAGGTGTAGTTGCAGTGTGTCTAGCACGCTGACAGTTTGTGTCTGGCCTCCCTCTAACCACCATATTATTATTACTGGCACCGAGGCAGAACCTGTTTTCATCAAAAAACATAACAGACCTCCACTGTGCCCTCCAGTGAGGTCTCGCTTAACGCCACTGAATTCGCAAATGACGGTGTTAGTGGAACGCACGCTATAGTGCGTCTGGCTCGGAGCTGTCCTTGTAGCAGCCGATTTGTAACATTTTTTGAAAGACATCATGTTTACGCCAGTGACTGTCAAACTATTATACAGGCTGACACATTTATATGTCGCTGTCGTTTGCTGTAATATACATTCGTCACAGTGCTAAAATATAAATGTGTCAGCGTGTATTAAGTTGACATGGCTTGCGCCCGTACTTTCTCGTGACCACCGCTGCCAGCAATCATGTACAGCTGCTACATTCCTGCCAAGTTTTTATGTAGTATCGAAGAAGGAACATCTGTCTCCTTGTAGCCCTATTACACGATCTCGCTAAGTCTGTGAGGTGTTGCTAATGGCGTCTTTGAGACCTTATAGGCATTCTTGAGTAACATTAATTCAACATGTGCAGTCTCAAAGAAAACGAAATATCAGTACCGTTACAACTTGTATTTAAAGCAAATCTGATTTTCATCCTCATAGTGACGCTACCAACGCCACTGTATTACGACTGATGGAAAATTTTAATAGAAATACTACGTCAGGCTGGTTATTCGACCTGTTTTGCTGTCATTCACAAACAGCACTCCAGGGGGTGTTTTCCAGCAGGATAACGCTTGCCCACACACCGCTATGGTAACCCAATCAACTTTCGTATAAGTCACGTAACTCCTAGTTGCTGCACACTGGAAAGCTCTTCGGTACATTTAGCATCATTCGACTTAATTCTCTTTGGCACGTTTTGTAGAGGCTCTGCCCAACATATTTCTCCATTTGGACAGCAGTGCACGTACCTTTAACACCAGCTGCCATTGAGATACTAGTTAATGAAAGCATTAAGTACACCTATAATCAATCATTTCTATGTTCAGCCATATTAGTTCAGTTGCGCCGGTGCAAATATATTATATCTAACTTGACGAAATGAGTCAGTCCTGCCCCGGTTTAAAAGGACGATCGATTATTCCTCCGTCTCTACCACTGGTTCATACGTGCGTGAATGGCATATAACTCCGGCTTTCGTGAAAGCCCGTGAAACTCATTAAGGCCGCTGCGTCTTTGTTGTGAGTCCCTGGAGGGAAACCAGGAGGGTGCTCAGATGCAAGACGGTGGGGATAGTCAGATCGCTCCCGTTTGGTAATTAGCTGCACGTGGTGAGACCCCAAGAGTGACGCTAACGAGCGGGCTCCCGCCCTCGTCTGGGACCTGCCAGTCACGGATTTGGTCCCAAAATTTACATCCCTCTGTAACACGACCATATCTCAGGCGCTGGAGTTTCCCCCTTCCCAAAAATGTGAACCATATGTAAACTGTTGGCATTCTAGAAGAAGAGCATAAATACCATCGATGAAGGCATTTCGACGACTGAGATGGCCACCTTCACGTGGCGCCATATTCACAGTACCTATGAGATAACTTCTGGGAGCGTTACTCGGACTTCTAGGAAAAAAGTTTCATATTCGGTTTCAAGTCTGCTTAAATTTTCAACTGTAATAACATTCGTATGTTCATAGACTGCAGGCACACCACTCCTGAACGATTTTCACAGATATCATTTCATACCATTGCATCTTTGTGATCTCATCCTCAACTGAGTTATATACTGTGTCAAATTACAACGTTTATAGCAAACGCTGGTAAAATTGCTATGAAAATCTATATTAAAAACATCCGTGTGCCTAGTTTGTGGAGCTCATTAACTAATATTGTTATTTCCTAAAAACTTGTAACAATTCTAAGCAGGCTGTCGTTTTCTCCTTCGCCCTTGCAGCTCTGGTAACCTATAAATATCGTTACTCACTTCTGGAGGTAGTATTTAATGCTAATCACCACCACAATACGTGGTTAATAGGAGGAAATACAACAGTCATGTCGAGAATAAATCAGTAAAGAAATCGTTGCAACCACATTTGAAGACCGTTCTCGCAGAGCATTACTAAAAAGTGTGTACAAAAACAACTGACGTTTCATTAACTATTTGAAACCGATAACGTCAGATTTGATGAACGAAATTAACAAGTCCGCCTTTGTTCGTGAGCCCAACTGATAAACGGATACTCGTAAGTACCCGTGAGGATTCAGAATACAACTGCGTGAGAACAAAAAGACATACAGTGAATAGACAAATATCAGTGGATGGATCATATCGCAAATTCTTTTAACTCACATCACAGCTACCGTATAAGGACAATATTTGTCGGGCGGCAAACACCAACACAGCGGATACAGGGGGATGAAATTTAATACCTTCATCCGACCGTTCAGACCTTGGTCTTACGTCATTTCCGCAATCCACCAGGCAAATGCGTGGATGGTTCTTTGTAAAGGTAAAGCCCTATTTACTACCCTATTGTTACGTAATCCGAGCTTGTGCTCGGTCTCTAATGACCACACTGACGACGGGAAGCTAAACTCTAATGCTACTTCCTACATCTCCCTGCGAAAATTCATTGAGGTCGCTGCCACTAATTGTCCGGGAAGGCACGACGACAGCCCGTTTGGAAATTTGTTCCTAGACTCGCCAACTGCGGATGCGAACTAAAGTAGCGCAACAACACGAAGCAAACGATTCCTCTACTTGTTCTCACACACCTGATCCCTGGTGCACGTTTGACGACGCAGCTCTGTCTGTGCTGGGGAAAGGTTTAAATTTCGCAACGACGCCTAAGAGTTTGCCAGTCGTTGATTTTATTAGTTCTATCGAACAGGCTGTTTATAAACTACCTTCCGAGGCTGCGCTAGACGTTAGGAGGGAAGCCTGTCGTGTGTTACCTGGGTCTCGTCCACCCAAGTGTAACATTACAGCAGCTGAGGCAGCATCATTACGTTCACTCAGAATGGATACTGATATTGTTATTTTACATGCGGACAAGGGAAATGCCATGGTTTTGTTGAACAAGCACGATTACATTCAAAAGATGCAGTGTCTCCTTTCTGCCCCAACGTATCGCAAAATCGGTGCTGACCGTACTAAGAGTGTTGAGAGAATGGCTAATAACCTCCTGAAGAAAAGTTCTTTGTCACAAGAGACTATCAAGAGTCTTAATTCTTACTGTCCTGTACCACCCAGATTATATGGCCTCCCTAAGTTCCATAAAGAGGCTGTCCCTTTGACGTCTATTGTTTCTAATATTGGTGCTCCGAGATATCGTGTAGCTAAACATCTTGCTAGTTTGAGCCCACTAGTAGATAGGTGTGAACACCACATTAAGAACTCTGAGGATTCTTACGTCGAGTACAGGGATTGCATTTGAATGTCTCTGATTTTTTAGTCAGTTTTGATGTGGTTTCTCTTTTCACTCGCGTTCCTCTCTCTGATTCGTTGCAGCTAATTGAGTTTGTGTTTGGTGTCGAGTTCACAGATTTGTTTCGACAAGTGCTGACTCCCACTTACTTTTTATTCAATGGTCAGTTCTACGAACAAACTGATGGAGTTGCAGTGGGAAGCCCGTTGCAACCTATTGCGGCCAATTTGTTTATGGAGGCCTTTGAGGAACGTGCATTGAAGTCAGCGACCTTGAAACCTGCGTGTCTTTTTCAGATATGTAGATGATACTTTTGTTGTTTGGCCTCATGGTAGTGAGAATTTAAACCGGTTTTTGGAACACCTGAATTCAACCCACCCGAATATTCAGTTCACTGTGGAGGTGGAAAAGAATGGATGCCTTCAATTCCTTGATGTGTTGGTCAGAAGGAAGACTGATGGTACGTTGGGACATTCTGTTTATAGGAAGCCTACTCACACTGACTTGTATCTGCGAGCTGATAGTTGCCACCATCCAGCTCAGTGTGAAGGAGTACTTCGTGGACGATCAAACGTGCGTTGCGCTATCAGCCTTCTGTGTAACGGGTGAGTGACGATAGCAACGACGTGTCACCTAAGTCTACGGCCTTTTTTCGTTACGGAGGAAGCATTTCCAATAGGATTGGCCGTTTTTGCGGAAATATGCTTTGAAATGTGGTTTACGACCACTTTCTAAGATTAAGGCCGTGTTGGCGTCCGTAAAACATGATCTTGGTTTGCGTAAGGCTGGTGTCTATCGCATTACTTCCAGTTGTGGCATGTCATATATTGGTCAGACAATCAGGACTGTGGAATACCGGTGTATTGAACACAAGCGTCATACACGCTTACAGCAGCCGAGCAAATCGGCTATTTCAGAGCATTGCCTAGACACCAGTCATCACATGGAATACAACAACACGGAGATTCTGGTTTGCACGTCCAGCTAGTGGGATAGTGTTATAAAGAAAGCTGTTGAAATCAAACTATCAAGCAACCTTATAAACAGAGATGGTGGATTTTTTTTAAATGCTGCTTGGAATCCGACTCTGTCTCTCATCTAAAAACTGACGGACAGAATTAGTGCTATCTCAGCTGTTGATTAATAGTCGCTATCGATATTTCTGATGTTGGTTATATTTGGTTGTGTGTTGACTCTACGATTACTTGTTTTGTGTGTGGTATCTTCCTCTGTGAATCGAGGTATTAAACTCCCTTCCACATTGCTTGCTCCTTGCAGTTGTGCCCTGAGAAAGGCAAGCTGTGCTCCTGTCGAAATATCGGCGGTGGTCGACGACGTCACCCGGCAGCAAACCGTAAGTTATTAGAACGTTCAATTCGCCGAGAAAAGTTAAGGACAGCGAAGTTATTTGGTCGCGTATAGCAGTTCTTCGTGAAATCAAGTTAACTGGTGGTGTTTTTGTCAGCCACCCGACTCCGAAGGGATAAGGGATAAAAATGAAAACTACAGAGTTTCATTGAGTACTGCAGAGTGTCAAGCATAAGTTACATGCAAAAGACAACTACCAGCATGCTTCATAAGTAATTAAATAGTCTGTATTAAATAAGATAGTTACAGAAGACGAAAACTTCGTCTTGAACTCAGTCCATCTAAACATGAACCTTACATTTTCTGACATCATGGCAGGAATAAGTAGAAAATCAATAGACTGTTCTACATTAGCGGTAAACCAGTTGCGGTTAACGATACGAGAGATTAACAATATAATTGAATACAACAATGATATTCGGAATGCTGCAAACGAACGTGCATTTCCGTATTTAAACCTATATGAAGATTTAGGAAACGAGAAAACTGCTCCAGCAACTAACGGATAATCTAAGACCACTAGTATAGCCGTAGGCGAGAGCGCACTCATAATAGCAATGTCTGAGATAACAAACAATAGCCATCGTGAAAATGACGCAGTCGTAGTCGGACAACTTATGTTGTTTTTGTGGTCTTCAATTCTGAGATTGGTTTTGTGCAGCTCTCCATGCCACTCTATCCTGTGCAAGCCTCTTCCTCTCCAATTAACTATTGCAACTTACGTCTTCCCGAATCTGCTTAGCGTATTCACCTCTTGGTCTCCCTCTACGACTTTACCCTCGACCATTCCGTCCAGTACTAAATAGCTGATCCCTTGATGCCTCAGAACGTGTCCTACCAAATGATCCCTTCTTCTTGTCAAGTTGAGCCACAAATTCCTCTTCTCCCCAATTCTGTTCATTACCTCCTGTTTGGTTACGTGATCTGTCAATGTAATCATGAGAATTCTTCTGTAGCACCACATTTCGAAAGCTTATATTCTCTGCTTGTCTAAACTGTTTATCGTCCATGTTTCACTTCTATATATGGCTACACTCCACAAAAGTACTTTCAGAAACGACTTCCTGAAATTTAAATCTATACTCAATATTAACAAATTCTCTTCGTCAGAAACCCTTCCCTTGCCATAGCCAGTCTACATTTTATATTCTCTCTACTCCGACCATCATCAGTCATTTTGCTCCCCAAATAAAGAGACATACTTACTTTTTAAGTGTCTCATTTCGTAATCTAATACCTTCAGCATTACCTGCTTTCATTCGACTACATTTCATTGTTCTCGTTTTGCTTTTGTTGACGATCATCTTATATCCTTCTTTCAAGACACTTTCCATTCCGCTGAGCTGCTCTTGCAGGTCCATTCTTGTATCCGACAAAATTATAATGTCATCAGCAAACCTCAAAGTTTTTGTTTATTCCCCATGGATATTAGTTCTTATTCTGAATTTCCATTTAGTTTCCTTTTGTTCTTGTTGTATATAGAGATTGGATAAAATCGGGGATAGGCTACAACCCTGTCTCACTCCCTTCTCAATCACTGTTTCCCTTTCATGCCCCTCGGCTCTTATGACTGCCATCTGCTGTATGCACAAATTGTAAATAGCCTTTGGCTCCCTTTATTTTACCGTTGCCACCTTCAGAATCTAAAGCAGTGTATTCCACTCAACATCATCAAAAGCTTTCTCTAACTCTACAAATGCTAGAAACGTAGGTTTGCCTTTCCTTAACTTATCTTCTAACGTAAGTCGTAGGGTCCTTACTGCCTTGTGTGTGTCTATATTTCTACAGAATCCAAACTGATCTTCCCCGTGGTCGGCTTTTTCCATTCGTCTGTAAAGAATTCGTTTTACCGCTTTGCAACCCTGACTTTTTAAACTGGTAGTTCGGTAATCTCCACACCTGTCAACACATGCTTACTTCGTGATTGTGCGCCTGGTTAGCTGGGTGGTAACGCGCTCGCCTCCCACGTATGCGGTCCTGCGTTTGGTTTGAGATGTTCTCCGCTCAGGGACTGAGTGTTGTGTTGCCCTTATCATCATTTCATTCTCAACACCACAGCGCACGTCACTCAACGTGACAACGACTGAAACATGACTTACATTTGGCGGTCGAACTTTACCCGATGGGGCATACCGGCCAACGAAGCCGTACGCTCATTTCCATGTTTTTTTTCTTTGGGATTGGAATTATTATATTCTTCTTGAAGTCTGATGGTATTTCGTGTGTCTCATTCATCTTGCTCACTAGTTGGAATAGTTTTGTCATGACTGGTTCTCCCAAGGCTAACAATAATTCTAGTGGAATTTTGTCTACTCCCGGGGTCTTGTTTCGACTTAGGTCTTTCAGTGCTGTGTCAAATTCTTCACGCAGTATCATATCCGGTAGAAGTATGTACGGTGAATCTAGCATGTTCACTCTATCGATGAAAAATTGCCTAATGCACGTAGAATCCAGATGGTGAAAGCACAGCAGCAAAGGCAGTCTCGTGTTCTTCGTTTCAACATGTGCAAGTCAATCACATTTTCGGGGTGTGGTTTGGGTAGTGAGGACGGCACTGCATTGGCCGTAAGAGTCGTAGTACATTGACATAGATTATTAATAGAACATGATAGTTTTCGGTATATACATTATTATAATTACCTGAGACGGCAGTAACATCAATACCGGTTCAGTAAAATACGCCAATGCATGTATAGTCGATCACCAGTGTCAGTTTAACAGGTAGGTAAAATCATCCTTAGTTGTCTTTTTACAACATGCAAGGCCTCTAAACCGAATGTGGAATGCACTAACGAAGTTTTGGTTTCGTATGTGTTGTACAACAAACAAAAACTCTTCCCCTACCTGTACATGATTTTACCGACATGGTACAGTAATATGGCAGGATGCCAGTAGTTACCGTCTACCTTGTTTGGACGTATAATTCAATCGATATATCTAAGGTGTCTCTCCTAAAGGTCATCAGGCGTATTTTCTATAGTGCATATATTTGCAATTTCGTTTTTACAACGTACATCTGGAGTGATCCCAAGCAAATATTTCTCATCACGTTCTACATGTGATGCCCAGTGTCGATGGAAGGTGTCGGTTTATTTTCCATTACAAGAAAAATGATTTTTAAAGTGGAAATTTACGCATACAACAGAACGGTCCCAAATTAGCTTAGTGCGATATTCGTCTTATTGATATTTAGATAGTAAAACACAAGGAAGAGTGAGTACTCAACGGATACAGCACCGTCCCCTGGCCCACGCTGGCTACTACCTCCATGCACAAGTGTTATGCTTAGGTCGCTCCTGGATTACGTGCTATTCATCGTGTTTTACTGTGTCTGTCAATACATCACGATAAAAAGAATCCAGCACTAAGTTGGTAGAGCTCAGTCGAATAGGGACGTAACACTCAAGTTAAAAAAAAAGAATATACAACACATTCTGTCGACGCTGGTCGTCTCATGAAAGACATGATTATCAGAATTAGTTTTGGGCTGACACCAGCTACTCGTTGCAAAAACGAAATCGCAAATATCTGCCGAAACACCAGAGAAATTACGCCTGAAGACTGTTTGGAGGGACGTCTTGTTTATGTGATTGGTTTTTACATGTGTATAAAAACAAACTCTTGTAATTTTACAGTTCTTTTAATAAAAAATTAAACTGTAGCCATACAACTAACCAAAATTCAGTCCAACTTTCTGTGCCCAAATTTCTGTGTTCCACTTTCTGTGCCCCACTTCCTGTCTTTATTTGTGTAAAAGATACGCTAATGAGGCACAGCATTATGATGACGGTGCATCTCTGGAGTAATCACGCCTGGTGGCATTCGGGAGGACGGTTCAATCGCGCGTCCGGCCATCCTGATTTAGATTTTCCGTGGTTTCCCTAAATCGCTTCAGGCAAATGCCGGGATGGTTCCTTTCAAAGGACACGCCCGACTTCTTTCCCCGTACTTCCCAAATCCGATGAGACCGATGACCACGCTGTCTGGTCTCCCTCCCCAAAACAAAAATGATGTCCAAGCCACTTTTCAGTACGTGTGGGTCGGAGGTTTGACCGTTCTGTGAAAGCAATATAGGGGTCGTGTGCAGGTACGCTGCGCTGCAGACGAACATCTGCTCGAAACATACACCGTGCCACGCACTTCCGACAGTGTAACTGTATTATAATATCGGGGCCATTCACCTGGGGTGCCATACGACCTTTGGTACTGATCAGAGGCATCAAGATACCTGTGGACCAATGATATACTGATATTTGCAGTAATGGAACGTTGCACTAGGATAGCTTTCCGTGTCACAGACTCGAGGCTTCAAGAGTTTCAGGAGCTAGATAGTGACTGGATGTATTGGTTACCAACATCGTCTGATCTGAACTCACGGGCTGCTCCCTTAACATAGACAAATGTAATGTATTGCGAATACATGGAAACAAGTATCCTTTATTCTATGATTATATGAAGTGGAACAAACACTGGTAGCAGTGACTTATGTAAAATATCTGGGAGTATGCGTGCGAAACGATTTGAAGTGGAATGATCATATAAAATTAATTGTTGGTAAGGCGGGTATTAGGTTGAGATTCATTGAGAGAGTCTCTAGACATGTAGTCCATCAACAAAGAAGGTGGCTTACAAAACACTCGTTCGACCTATACTTGAGTATTGCTCATCAGTGTGGGATCCTTACAAGATCGGGTTGACGGGGCAGATAGAGAAGATTCAAAGAAGAGCGGCGCGTTTAGTTACAGGGTTATTTGGTAAGCGTGATAGCGTTACGGAGATGTCTAGCAAACTCAAGTGGCAGACTCTGCAAGAGAGGCCCTCTGCATTGCACTGCAGCTTTCTGTCCAAATTTCGAGAGGGTGCGTTTCTGGATGAGGTAACGAACATATTGCCTCCCCCTACTTATACCTCCCGAGAAGATCACGAATACAAAATTAGAGATATACGAGCGCGCACGGAGGCTTTCCGGCGGTCATTCTTCCCGCGAACCACACGCGACTGGAACGGGAAAGGGAGGTAATGACAGTGGCACGTAAAGTGCCCTCAGCCCCCCGCCGTTGGGTGGCTTGCGGAGTATAAATGTAGATGTAGAATCAGGTGCCATTTCCGCGTTCACAAGCTACCTGCCAATAATTAACGAGAACTGCGTGACAAGGTAGTAGATATCTGGTGCCAATGTCTCCGAAAGTGTACCCAAGACATGACGAATCCATCTTACACAATCGCTGGGAATCACTGTTTTATTGCGTTTCACAGGTGGATCAAAACGTTGTTGTGTAGGTGGTCACAATGTTTTGGTTCATTAGTTAAGAGCCCATCAACATCGTATGGAATGTTTTGCTAATAACTCTGTGTGTGTGTGTGGTAGGAAAAAGCAGATGTGGACCAACGGTGCATAAATGACTGAAGACACAGGAAATGGGCTATGACGCCCGCCTTCCTTGCTGCAACTGACGTGCATGCAGAAAAAGAACAGCGGCGCCTTGTCCCCAGCGACAAAGTATGGCGTTGTTTGAGTCGCAGGTTACCGCATGGCTGGAGGGAAACGTGGTCGCAGCATCTGTAGCGCACACTGCCAGCCCCTGGGGAGTCCGGCAACTTGGCGAACGCGAGAACCTCCCCGAGTCCCAGACGGCTAGCGAGTGTGAGCAGGGAGCGAGAGAGAAGGAAGCGCGGAAAGGCACTACCCACCCCCTCGGCGTCCTTACTCGCCAATTATCCCGGCGGCCTCGGGCGGAACTAAAGGCTGTCTTCCGCTCGACCTACGTCGGTCTCTGGCTGCCCGCCTGCCCTTCCCTCCCGGGAGGAGCCGACGTGTTTGTTGGCGTGCCCGCAGCGCACACACGCCACCGAGCCTGTGATCAGTACAGAGGGGACGCGCCCGAGTCGCAAATTGGACGTCGCACGTTTTTCGGTCGTTAATTTAGACTGCGATGATGACATCGCATGTCCTAGACGTCAGTGAGCGCGAAGGTGGAAAACCAAACACCTGCTGCACCGTGACTACTGAGTGGGAATCATAACACGCGTGCTCTATACGTTTTCTGGGAGCACCGTAACGATGGCAAACAACTTTGTTTAAATGAGTGGTGTTTCTGCGTACAAGGTGACGTTTCCAGCCACTGGTTAGTTCAAATGAGAGCGTTTATTTTCCTGTTTGTTTATTCAGAAATCCCGTCTCCGTTATACGCCATGAACTGCTGTACGCGAATCGTAATATGCTCGCTCTATAGGTTTGTTGAGACTGCTGTAATGATGGCAAACAGCTTTGTTTAAATGCTACAGTACGTATTTGTGCTCACAGCTACTGATAAGTTCCAGCACCAGAGTGTTAATTTTCCTCTTTGTTTCTTTAGAAATATGTCTCGGTTATATACCAAGAGCTGTCAGTTGTACTCCTAGCGAAGTGTACCGTTTCTCTGCTGTAGTTCATTACGCAACAGCTGATTTGCGTATTTATTATCATAGCAGCTGGTCTGAAAACCTGGATACGAACCGGAATGAAAAAAAATTAAGAAAAGCTTTCATTTACCATTTTCAACAGCGAAAAGGAATTGCATTCATAACAAGTCTTCTTCTTGACGTTTATATTTCAAAATGCGTAACAGAGTAGCAAAATGGTATTTTTTTCATAGAAAGGTTAAGGGTTTTTCTTCTCCTCAACTCCTCTTTCAACATTTCCATTACAAATTTGTGCCTGTAACAATAACCCTCTTCGGGTAGTACGAAATTTTCTCCCGATTGTCTCTTGAAATTCTCTGCATCTTAATACTGAGACAATCAGAAGTTAGCTTTAATAGCAGAGATATGTAATTACTTGAGACGACTATTTTTAAATCTCATAATAAGCACTTGTCCTGATCACCAATGAATTCTGACGACTCTACAAATAACACATGGTCTGACACAAGTACAACAAACAGTAGCATGAGGAGCCTCTCATACGAATACACAACAACGAATGGCAGTAATTTTGTTACATAACTGGCGAGAAATCCCGACGAAGGCACAGAAACAATGAGGGGTCAGGCAACACAGCATCTGCAACTTTGCAGGTATGAGGATGCAAAAAGGAAAATTAATTAAAATCGTGTTATTAGCACTTTATGTATAATTTTTCCGTAAAACCTTAACAAGAACAACAACACACACTGTCAGGTGGCTTGCGGAGTGTGGATGTAGATGTAGATGTAGAGCTTCCATTTCCACGTTTTGTTTCGTATGCCATAAGGCGAACAGCTTCCGCCATTCTTATATTAGGATTATATAAAAGGCAGAGAAAAACCGTCACTAAACAGAGAAGGGTCATATGCTTCATTCGCACTTAGCAGTGGCCATGAAAATATTGTGGAGCAACCTTCACCCTTTAAGATTGACAGGTCTAAAAAAAACTCCTAAAAAGCAAGGTTACCAGCAATAATTCTCAGCAAGTTTCATATCAGCTCATACTCCGCTACAGAGTGAAAATCTCATTCTGGAAACGCCCATCAGGCTGTGGCTAAGCCATATCTCCGCAATACCCTTCCTTCCAGGAGTGCTAGTTCCACAAGGTTCGCAGAAGCGCTTCTGTGAAGTTTGGAAGGTAGGAGACGAGGTACCGACAAAACTGAAGCTTTGACGACGGGTCGTGAGTCATGTTTGGGTAGCTCAGTTGGTAGAGCACTTGTCCGCGAAAGGCATAGATCCAGAGTTCGTTTCTCGGTCATTCACTCAGTTTTAATCTGCCAGGAAGTTTCATGTCAGCGCACACTCAGCTGCAGAGTGAAATTCTCATTCTGGAATAATTTCCATTTCAAGCAATATAAAATTTTTCATATATAAATATAAGGAAGATAATCCCATGTTCCCGATGAGGCGTAAAAACCAACTTTCCTCCTGCGGTCGATCCACAGAACTAGCTCGTAATCAATCGGTAATGAATAATAATATCCTTGGATTACGCACAGTTACCATCCTTCATGTAAGTAATGCTGGTTGTGGTTCAAATTTTTTACCCACAATAAAAACTTGTTTACGAAATAACTCAGTCTGGGCCCGCCGAGGAGAACAGTGCTCCATTTTATCGCAGTAGAATGAAATAGTTAACGTGTTAATCGTATGCTGCTTCATTAAAATTAATAACCGATTTTGCTTTTCCCAAATTCTACCCCAGTCGTTCTAAATATTTCCCGGAGGTTGTAATTCTACCTTGTTGTTATATTTACTTACATTAAATGTCCTGATTGTTGGGCACACATATAGGAGAGAGACCCTGTTTAATATGGAAAATCATAGATAAGAAAAGATATACAGGGTGAATCACTAACTATTGCCACCGAGAACAGCTCCGAAAGTATGATAGGATCTGAAAAGTTTGTGAGACAAAAGTTTGATGTGGCAAAGGAGGGAATAATATTACGGTGGTTTTTTGTTGTCAGGTTGGGTCGCTCCAGTGATATGGTCAACTTTGTGATTTTTTAAATGGAGTTTATAGTTTTGTATTAATTTTCTGATAGTGGCTGTCGAGAAGAATACTGTGATATGTAACAGTAAGGTCTTTGAAGTTCAACGAAAGTCACAAAAGTGGCATGAACGTCCATTTACATAAGGTGTTCGATGTAATTACCATTGGTGTCAATGTACTGTTGCCATCTTATTATCATGGATTGAGTGGTATTCCTTATCACTTAGGTACTTATAGAAGCACATGCTCTGACAATTCTCAATCTCATATATTCAGCAGTAGATGGAACGTCTTTATAAACAATGTCTTCTACGAATCCACAGAAGAAAATGTCCACAGGCGTCAAGTCTCGCGAACGAGCCGGCCACGACGCTTCTCTTCCGCGTTCATTCCAACGTTTTGGGAATTGTACCCCCAATTCATTTCTAACCATCAGCGAAAAATGTACCAGACACTCATTGTGTTGATACCACATTCTGATCCTTGTTCCTAAAGGTATTCCTTCAAATAACAGATTTATTGTTTCTTGCAGGAATTAGATGTACTTCCTACCATTTCCTTCGATGAAATAGGGGCCTATAATTCTGTCTTCCAGAATCCCACATCATACATTCACCGACCATGGTTTTTTGTGTGCAACTTGCCGCAGCCATCATGGATTTTCAGTTGCCCAATAATGCATGTTATGCAAATTAACATTTCCATGGTTCGTGAATGGAGCCTCGTCATTAAATAAAATAAAATTAGTAAATGTGTCATCCCTCTGAATCTGAAGTTGAGCCCAACGGCAGAATTGAATGCGACGCAAGCAAGCCGTACCAGTTAGTTCTTGGTGGAGACTGGTATGGTAAGGATGATATTTATGGCGAAGCAGAACACGAACCACACTATTCTGGCTATTGCTAGATTTCCATGCTTTTGACGCAAACTATCACAAGGATCTCGAACCACAGTGCTGATAGTACCAATTTCCGTATGCTCGCTAGTAACTTTCCTATGCCGGATATGTTTCCGATACGTTGAAGATCCAGTTATTCTCAATTTATCATACACTTATTTAAATGTACGACGTGGAGTACCTTTAAGATATCTTTCAGTCTATAAGCCTCTAGTTGTCACTGAATTTCGTTGGTATTCTCCGTAAATGAGTAGCATATCGACTTGTTCTTCGAAGGAATACATCATTCACATTCGACTGATTCGACGATGCTCCCTGCCGCCGTTGGATAAGCAGCTGCAGCAGCAAGACGTATACTCCTAGCTCACTCATTTGTTACATAGTTTAATTGTTAATTTATTTGCGTGTTTTCGGTACTTGCATTGTTTCATTCATAAATTTCGGACGTATTATAGTACTTGAGAGTTGTAGCATCGCGTTTTAGTACCTGAATAGTGTAAATTCGCATAGTTGTCTGTCTTCTGTTTTGTTTTTAAAGGCCAGTGTCGGTTGCTCAGTCAGTGTGCTCCCTGCCGCCGTTGGATAAGCAGCTGCAGCAGCAAGTCGTATACTCCTAGCTCATTCATTTGTTATTATAGTTTAATTCTTAATTTATTTGCATGTTTTCGGTACCTGCATTGTTTAATTCATAAATTTCGGGCGTATTATAGTACTTGAGCTGTAGCATCGCGTTTTAGTACCTGAATAGTGTAAATGCGCGTAGTCGTCTGTCTTCTGTTTTGTTTTTAACGGCCAGTTTCGGTTGGTCAGTCAGTGTGCTCCCTGCCGCCGTTGGATAAGCAGCTGCAGCAGCAAGTCGTATACTCCTAGCTCACTCATTTGTTACATAGTTTAATTCTTAATTTCTTTGCGTGTTTTTGGTACTTGCATTGTTTAATTCATAAATTTCGGGCGTATTATAGTACTTGAGAGTTGTAACATCGCGTTTTAGTACCTGAATAGTGTAAAATCGCGTAGTCTCCTTCCGCCGCCAAGCAGTGTGTCAGCAGTGCGCAAGTAGCAGCATTACTGCATTTACTAGGCAGACTTCTATTTTAATAACGGTTTAAATTTTGTGTCGAATTGTTTGTGCTCTCTGTAGATTAATTCAGACGTTCTTTGCACAACAGTTTTTAGCATGGATAGGGACTGCAACTGCTGTGTTCGGATGCAGGCTGAGTTGGCATCCCTTCGTTCCCAGCTTCAGGCAGTGTTGGCTTCGGTCACACAGCTTGAGGCTGTTCCCAATGGGCATCACTGTGGGGGTCCGGATGGGGGTTTGTCGGGGACGGCCAGCTCGTCCCACGCATCCCCCGATCATACTACGACTGTGGCTGCCTGGGATACTGCCCACATTGAGGCTGATCCCTCACCTGTGGTAGATTCGGAGGTCGTCTCGAGGTGTGGCAGTGGGCGAAAGACATTCCGGAGGACTGAACGGAAGGCCTCTCCAGTTTGTCTGACGAACCGGTTTCAGGCTCTGTCTCCGGCTGATACTAATATTCAGCCGGAGATGTCTGCTTGTCCTGTTCCAGAGGTTGCCCCTCAGTCTGCAAGATCTGGGCAGTCGCAGAGGGTGGGCTTACTGGTAGTTGGGAGCACCAATGTCAGACGTGTAATGGGGCCCCTTAGGGATATGGCAGCAAGAGAGGGGAAGAAAACCAATGTTCACTCCGTGTGCATACCGGGGGGAGTCATTCCAGATGTGGAAAGGGTCCTTCCGGTTGTCATGAAGGGTACAGGGTACACCCATCTGCAAGTGGTCGCTCATGTCGGCACCAATGATGTGTGTAGCTATGGATCGGAGGAAATCCTCTCTGGCTTCCGGCGGATATCTGATTTGGTGAAGACTGCCAATTTCCCTAGCAGGATGAAAGCAGAGTTCACCATCTGCAGCATCGTCAACAGGACTGACTGCAGACCTTTGGTACAGAGCCGAGTGGAGGGTCTGAATGAGAGGCGGAGAGGGTTCTGCGACCGTGTGGGCTGCAGATTCCTCGACATGTGCCATAGGGTGGTGGGGTATCGGGTTCCGCTGGATAGGTCAGGAGTCCACTACACGCAGCAAGCGGCTACACGGCTAGCAGGGGCTGTGAGGCGTGGACTGGGCGGTTTTTTAGGTTAGATGGCCTCGGGCAAGTACAGAAGGGGCAACAGCCTCAAAGGGTGAGGTGCAAAGTCAGGTCATGCGGGGACCAAGCAGCAATCGGTATTGTAATTGTAAACTGTCGAAGCTGCATTGGTAAGGTAACGGAACTTCAAGCGCTGATAGAAAGCACCGAAGCTGAAATCGTTATAGGTACAGAAAGAGATAAGTTCAGCCGAAATTTTTACAATGGCACAGACGGTGTTAAGAAAGGATAGATTGCATGCAACCGGTGGTGGCGCTTTTGTCGCTGTTAGTAGTAGTTTATCCTATAATGAAGTAGAAGTGGATAGTTCCTGTGAAATATTATGGGTGGAGGTTACACTCAACAACCGAGCTAGGTTAATAATTGGCTCTTTTTACCGACCTCCCGACTCAGCAGCATTAGTGGCAGAACAGCTGCGAGAAAATTTGGAATACATTTCACATAAATTTTCTCAGCATATTATGGTCTTAGGTGGAGATTTGAATTTACCAGATATAGACTAGGACACTCAGATATTTAGGATGGGTTGTAGGGACAGAGCATCGAGTGACGTTATACTGAGTGTACTATCCGAAAATTACCTCGAGCAATTAAACAGAGAACCGTCTCGTGGAGGTAACATCTTGGACCTACTGATAACAAACAGACCAGAACTTTTCGACTCTGTAAGTGCAGAACAGGGAATCAGTGATCATAAGGCCGTTGCAGCATCCCTGAATATGGAAGTTAATAGGAATATAAAAAAAGGGAGGAAGGTTTATCGGTTTAGCAAGAGTAATAGGTGCCAGATTTCAGACTACCTAACAGATCAAAACGAAAATTTATGTTCCGCCACTGAAAATGTTGAGTGTTTATGGAAAAAGTTTAAGGCAATTTTAAAATGCGTTTAGACAGGTACGTGCCGAGTAAGACTGTGAGTAACAGGATAAACCCACCGTGGTTCAACAACAAAGATAGGAAACTACTGCAGAAGCAAAGAGAGCTTCATTCCAAGTTTAAACGCAGCCAAAACCTCTCAGACAATCAGAACCTAAACGATGTCAAACTTAGCGTAAGGAGGGCTATGAGTGAAGCGTTCAGTGAATTCGAAAGTAAAATTCTATTTACCGACTTGACAGAAAATCCTAGGAAGTTCTGATCTTAAGTTAAATCAGTAAGTGGCTCGATACAGCATATCCAGACACTTCGGGATGATGATGGCTTTGAAACAGAGGATGACACGCGTAAAGCTGAAATACTAAACACCTTTTTCCAAAGCTGTTTCACAGAAGAAGACCGCACTGGAGTTCCTACTCTAAATCCTCGCACTAACGAAGAAATGGCTGACATCGAAATAAGTGTCCAAGGAATAGAAAAGCAACTGGAATCACTCAACAGAGGAACGTCCACTGGACCTGACGGAATACCAGTTCGATTCTACACAGAGTACGCGAAAGAACTTGCCCCCCTTCTAACAGCCGTGTACCACAAGTATCTAGAGGAACAGAAGGTTCCAAATGATTGGGAAAGAGCACAGGTAGTTCCAGTCTTCAAGAAGGGTCGTCGAGCAGAGGCGCAAAACTATAGATCCATACTGCGACTGCTACGGTCGCAGGTTCGAATCCTGCCTAGGGCATGGATGTGTGTGATGTCCTTAGGTTAGTTAGGTTTAAGTAGTTCTAAGTTCTAGGGGACTGATGACCACAGCAGTTGAGTCCCATAGTGCTCAGAGCCATTTGAACCATTTTTATAGACCTATATCTCTGACGTCGATCTGTTGCAGAATTTTAGAACATGTTTTTTGCCCGAGTATCATGTCGTTTTTGGAAACCCAGAATCTACTCTATAGGAATCAACATGGATTCTGGAAACAGCAATCGAGTGAGACCCAAATCGCTTTATTTGTTCATGAGACCCAGAAATTATTAGACACAGACTCCCAGGTAGATGCTATTTTCCTAGACTTCCGGAAGGCGTTCGATACAGTTCCGCACTGTCGCCAGATAAACAAAGTAAGAGCCTACGGAATATCAGACCAGCTGTGTGGCTGGATTGAAGAGATTTTAGCAAACAGAACACAGCATCTTCTTATCAATGGAGAGACGTCTACAGACATTAAAGTAACCTCTGGCGTGCCACAGGGGAGTATTATGGGACCATTGCTTTTCACAATATTTATAAATGACCTAGTAGATGGTGTCGGAAGTTCCATGCGGCATTTCGCGGATGATGCTGTAGTATACAGAGAAGTGGCAGCATTAGGAAATTGTAGCGAAATGCAGTAAGATCTGCAGCGGATAGGCACTTGGTGTAGGGAGTGGCAACTGACTCCTAACATAGCCAAATGTAATGTATTGCGAATACATAGAAAGAAGGATCCTTTATTGTATGATTATGTGATAGCGGAACAAATACTGGTAACAGTTACTTCTGTTAAATATCTGGGAGTATGTGTGCGGAACGATTTGAAATGCAATGATCATATAAAATTAATTGTTGGTAAGGCGGGTACCAGATTGAGATTCATTGGGAGAATCCTTAGAAAATGTAGTCCATCAACAAAGGAGGTGGCTTACAAAACACTCGTTCGACCTATACTTGAGTATTGCTCATCAGTGTGGGATCCGTACCAGATCGGTTTGACGGAGGAGATAGAGAAGATCCAAAGAAGAGCGGCACGTTTCGTCACAGGGTTATTTGGTAACCGTGATAGCGTTACGGAGATGTTTAGCAAACTCAAGTGGCAGACTCTACGAGAGAGGCGCTCTGCATCGCGGTGTAGCTTGCTCGCCAGGTTTCGAGAGGATGCGTTTCTGGATTAGGTATCGAATATACTGCTTCCTGCTACTTATACCTCCCGTGGAGATCACGAATATAAAATTAGAGAGATTCGAGCGCGCACGGAGGCTTTCAGACAGTCGTTCTTCCCACGAACCATACGCGACTTGAACAGAAAAGGGAGGTAGTGACAGTGGCACGTAAAATGCCCTCCGCCACACACCATTGGGGGGCTTGCGGAGTTTGAATTTAGATGTATATGTAGATGTTCTAGTCTTACCGTTCCTATTAAAGTTGTACTGCAAAACCGCCGAATGGTATTTACACGTCAACGGCACGTTAGATGGATACACCGTATTCGGCGAATATTTGCTATTCGCACGATGTACGAGATAGAATTGTCAGAGCACATGTTTCTATAAGGACCTAAGTGATAAGGAATACCACTCAATCCATGATAATAAGATGGCAGCGCTGCATTGACACCAATGGCCAACACATCGAATACCTTCTGTAAATTGGAGTTCATGCCACCTTTTTGACCTTCAAAGACCTTACTGTTACACATCACTGGATTCGACGCTGTCAGAAAATAAGTACCAAACTACAGCATCACGTTAAAAAAAAATAATACCTTGACCTTCATATCTCAGAATCATCCCACCTAGCAACAAAACACCAACGTCATATTATGCCCCCATTGTTCCATGCAACATTTGTGCCACAAACTTTTCAGCTACTATCATACTTTCGGAGTTATTCAAGGTGACAATTGTTTGTGACTCACCCTGTATATCTTATGCAGAGATTGGTGTAACTTTAATATTAGTTTTACAGATGGCAAGCGAAATTATTTTCTGTTCGGAGCAAGAGATCACTATCTGTCAGCACTCGTTTAAATGTTTCAGGATAGGAATCCAACTCCGTCCGAACAGGCCTCGAAAGGCCCATCGGTACCGCCCGGCCGCCGTGTCATCCTCAGTCCACAGACGTCACTGGATGCGGATACGGGGGTGCATGTGGTCAGTATACCGCTCTCCCGATCGTATGTCAGTTTACGAGACCGGAGCCGCTACTTCTCAATCAAGTAGCTCCACAGTTTGCCTTATAAGGCCTGAGCGCACCCCGCCTGCCAACAGCGCTCGGCAGACCGGATGGTCACACATCCAAGTGTTAGCAGCCCCACAGCGCTGAACTTCGACGATCTGACGGGAGCCGGCGTTACCACGGCTGCAAGGCCGTTGGCACATATTGCGAGAAAGCATTTGTCAATATTTAGAGCACATATGCTCAAGTCAGAAATTAAAATTAAAAATACGTCAGCCTTAAGCGTTTATGTCTTACTAGGAACAACATTGACTATACCCTTCCTGCACCGTAATTTGACAGTCTCTTAAAATTTCATTCAGATGAATGCATCCTTAGAGCTGTCGACACCTGGGTCAGTGTACCAGTTATATGCAATCGGTCGGTTCTGTGATTCCTATGTTGAGATCAATATCACTTCCGCTGAACACGTAGCAATTCACTCAGGTAACTATGTCTAGACGGAGCACATAATTCCTGGATAATTATGGACCACAATTTTTTAATTCAAAGTGTTTGTAATGCGTTTGAAAAATTCTGAGGCGTACTGTCAGATCACATCGCGTAAACTAAACAATATTTACTCATGTTGAGTTCGTTGGGGAGGTCTGTACTCATTACTTAAGAGAAGAAGAACTTCTTAGCCGAGGTCGCTATAAAAAACTTTAATGTAGATAACCGGTTTCGGTAAAACTAAGTTACCGTTTTTAAGTCTTCATAATCGTTATTACAAACCACTGATTTTCCAGGTACGTAATACATGAAAGGAGTGATGTTCATCACAGTTCGCCAAAACATATCCCATAACATAAGACGTCGTGCCTATCGGGCACCACAAGACTAACTCAAAAACAATACCTCAATGCGGCAGCTGCTCGTCATCTCAGGCGCCACTCTTGCTTGTTGTTGTGGCTCACCAACTTTACGATTGACTGTTAGAAAATCACAGGCTCCTAGATGTGAAGCTAGAACGTAATCGCAAGAAACGTTGACATCCAGATACGCTACTGGAAAACTGAGACGCGGGTTACGGACGAGCGGCGTTTGGATTGGGCCACAAGCCACGGGAAAGGAGCCCACGACCAGCTTAGCCCTCTTGGCTTCGTATCAGCGTTGTCTAACCTGATTTGGTTGCTTGCCGTCAAGGATTTCATAATGATACCTTTATTGGTTCCCACGTTTTGCAGAGTTGAAAACGTATCTCCGTTAATTGAGTCGTTAGCTACGCTTAGGGATGCTAACTTCTACAACACACCAATAAGGAACCTCTACCGTAACTCCAAATTTTTAAGCTGATCAGTTTTTATTTTAGTAAGAGAAAAACTCGTCCAGCGTACTATTCAGAAAAGGTATGACAATCAGTTTAGTATAACACAGCGAGTCAATAACTTTCAATATAAATATCACAGAGCTTATTTAAATCAGACAATGGAAAATCCAGGATGGAATGTTACAATACGAGAGAAGGAAAGTTGCTGCTCTCCATATAGCGGAGATGCCGAGTCGCGATAGGCACAATAAGTGCAGTTTCAGCTCTCTGAGACAGCAGACGTGTGTGCAAGTTGCGCACGTGTTTGTGTGTGCGTGTGTGTATGTGTCTACTGTTGACAAAGGCCTTAATGGCCGAAAGCTATGACTGTGTGAATCTTTTTATAGAACTTGTTTAAACTCTTACAAAATTTTAAAGTGTTAAAAATTTAACATAAACGTGTACCATTCCATATTGCTGTTGATCATCGACTAAATGGTACTCACCATTTATTTTGCCTTAGTTATCAGCGTCATGTTATGTCATTCCTAACAATTAAAAATTTCTGACAACTGTAACTATACTTCACAACTCAAGCATTTCACCGTGAATAATGCTAGTTATTTTCGTTGTAAAAAGATATCTGTTGAAGCCGCTGAGGAGTTGAATTAGATATCATTACTTCGACATTAATCGTCGTAGTACAACAAAGAACTAATGCCGATTGTCGGCCATTGACGTCTCTTATCTACGCGTAATTGTTGTTTTGAACAAGGCTCATTTCGTAAAACATTTAATTTTCTGGTGAATTTTCAAAATTCGAGGTATTGTTGGGTAATACATAGAATGTATTATTTAACCTATTTTATCAGCAGAATAAGGGTACAGTTTAAATAAGGAAAATTCAATCTTAAATACAACCGACGATAAAAAGTGAGTAACGTGATATACCATACCAAGTTTGCGAAGTACCCCTCATAAGACAACTCCTTACTTCGTAATACTGATCAGTGATATGTACATCAAACATTGATCTAACTTAGACAAGTCAATTGCACAAATAAGTAAAATTAGCAAAAAGATACAGTATTCTAGCGTCTTGTTGAGGATCCAAAGCAGACATTTTTTTTATTCTTAAATACGGGAAGCGTCTTTCTATACGAGACGGCTGGGAATCCTAACTTTAGGCATTTCTTCTACTTCTCTAATTACTGTCCCAGCAAGGAGAGGCGGGAGAGAAGATCTTTGTCTCTCCATATTTTTGTTGCATCCCGTATCAAAATTGAACTGAAACAGTAGATTTTTCCCATGACGTAGCCTTTTGTGACTCCTATGTTCATCGAATCCGTCTGTAACACCCACACCTCTTACAAGTGGCCCGGGATCTTGTATTTTCCTGGTCTTAGATTTAGCTAGACTTTTATAGATACCGCATAATTTGTATTCAGCCGAGGTATGGAAAACAGTTATATTGAATTTCTCTGTAAGTGTCGGTCGATAATGGACAAAAAAATTGTTCAAATGGCTCTGAGCATTATGGGACTTACCACCTGAGGTCATCAGTCCCATAGAACTTAGGTATTCTGGTTGAAATGTATTGCAAATGCGCTTCTCGCAGTTTCTCTTCTGGACAAGCACAGAGCATAGAGGCTTAAGTTGTGCTGACAGGGTCCGTGGTTCTGAGATACCTCAAGCTCTATGAGCGTGTGACCATACTGACCATAAACACCGCTGCACTGGAATGGACGCAGCCCGTAGATACAAGTTGGTCTGTACTTTGGTGTACGAAATTCACTGCAACCCAAAGAACTGTCTCCTTTTCTATGAACCATCATATCCAGAAACGGAGGGGTATCCATTTTTCTCCACTTCCATGGTGTAGCATATATTTGGACGGAGGAGTTTCGATGTTCTATTAAGAAAGAAACCGTTAGTGCCCCATGCCACGAATGTAGCTTCTTCGAACCCCCAGAAACACTGAAAGGGTACAGTACCTTACGACACTGAAAATAGGTACCACATTCGTCGTTATTCTTGTCAGAACAACATATTTTTTGTAATAATAACTCAGTTTCACTTAATACACCGAAGCCTGATACCAGTGTAAGAAAGAATGACAATTTATTTATTTAATTGATCACATGTGCACTCCCAGAAAATAAATCCCTACATCCATTTTGGTGAGATCTTCGAAATGAATGAATGTATGGTCGTCTGCTAACCGCAGATAGTGAATGTTCATTATATGATCATCTTTGAGACGGTCCTTTGGTCACCTTTGGTGCAACCGAAGAGATGAAATTTACCAGAGCTTTGAGCGCCTGAAATGTGGCTGACCAATGGGTAGCATGGTCTTCCCCCACCTCGACAGAGGTGCGAGCTCACCTGAAGAACGGCCATGTTTCAGCACTCTGCCGCTGGATCTTGTGTTGGTAACACCTGTCTTAGGTATGCTCCGTAAAGACAAAAGAGTGGAGACATGGTATGTATGTGAAATACTTAAGAGTAGTTTGGAATAATAATTTCTATATTTCAGGAACTTTTGTGGGGAGAATTAAATGTCTGGCAGGTAATATTAAGAGGATCGTAGTAATCTTCGGAAGTGACAAACGGTCACAATGAAACCACGTGTAGCAATAAGTTTAAATACTTCCGAGTGCTTAAGCTGAATTACTGGCGTGTGTACTATAAGTTGGAAATATTTAAGAAATGGCGTGTGCAGGACTTGAAATTAGAGACGTGTACTTCCACGTGGTGAGCACTGTTTGAGTCTCAATCTGTGTCTGAGACAAAGGATAAAGAGAAGTACACGTCCATGGTATCAGTTGAGGACTCGCCTGCTTGACGAATATGTTCTTAATATTACATTGCGTGTTATGTTTCCGTGTGACGCTTGATACAAACTATAATACTTTGCGAGTGAAGCAAGGTGAGTTAGCCGTCTATCCAGCAACGCCACATGGCTTGCATTGCACAGGAAGACGTGCATATATCCTCCAGAGTTCATAGTCGGAAAGAAAAATTACGAAGTGGGGCAGTGTCGTGTGAAACTGGGATGATTACTAACAGAAGTGGGAAAGCTGAAAGTGATGTGCTTATAACGTTGTGACTATTCCTTGTGTTGTATTCCATGTTGCCAGTGTGGTGTATTTCATGTAATTTAAGTATGTGTGGTCTGCGTGGGAGAGTAGCAAGATAGGTTCAGGGGCAGTGGGTTATGCATGTTCCTTTTTGTACCGCTCGGTCTGGAGGAAAGTTTCGTGATGATGGTTGTGAGAGTCGAAGTGTGAGATATAGCAAAGTGCACTATAGTGTTAGATAATTACGAGACCATGAGATAGAGAATCACCAATGTAAAGCCCTGCCCACTGGGCGGAGTCTCTCATACGCAATTGTTGCAGAAAATGTTATGGTGTGTTTAGGTTATAGAATTTATCGGAATAAAAAAGATAGTGGAAAGAAAAAGATTGGTGGCATTTTCCTTCGAATAGTATGTTGTCATGATACCCAGAATTTATAATGTGTTCGCCATTCATATTCAGTGCGATGGCCACGTGTTGAACAAAACCATTGGGTAAGAAAGAAAATGTGGTATTGCCAGTGCGTAGTGAACAGTAGGAGTTGTGTAAATTACTAATAGTCAGATGTGTGTTATCCGTGTCCGTTGAGTAATATTCAAACAGGAGAACAGTTTGTAACTTAACTGTACTAGAGCTCATGTTACTTGATAAATAAGAATGAATCCACTCGCTTGGCAGACCACTCATCTTGCAGGCCTGACTGCTTGATGCCACAGTATGAGCAAGGCATGTGGGTGCCCCTCAACACTTAGGTTTCAAAACTGCCTACTGAAGTTCTTTGTCCTTGACGTCATCCATAAAAAGAGTACCTACTATGTGAGACTACAGTCTACCCATAGCAAAACCGTCAATTTGCTCAAAGTATTGGTTGCTGAATAGAAGGCAATTTCGAAAAATGTAGAATGTCGTCATCCAACTTATCTCCTACGAGATGCAACCAATTCTTGTACCGTTCTTTTTACTCTTCCCAATTTCTGCAGAAATAGAATACTACTGACTACTCAATTTATGTTGTGTTGTTGCAGTGTATTACTAATAGTATGTAGTTCTTTAGTTCTGCTTGAAAAAAAAAACCTTCGTTGTGATCGAACGAATGAGCCTCCCATAACGTTTGGAGGATCCATTCAAGTTGTTAATTATTACTGGAGAAATACTTCACGATATTTACAAGCTATTGCAAATGTATGTTCCTTAATGACGTGCAGCTCTGAAAATTCCTGGCAGACAGCTACTGTTCACCGGTCCAGTTCTCGAACTCGGAGCCTTTGACTTACGCTGACGATAAACCTACAGTGCTATCCAGTCTAAATTCGCGCAACCGACCAAGATCTCGGCAGAGATCAAGTCTGAAAGAGGTGAGTACATACACACGCCTATGGCGCTGAATTCCAACAGTCCTCTATAAGTATGTATCTTTTACAGGTGGGGTATTCAGCCGCCAAACATTTGTTAAAATCCATGGTGACACGTTCAGCTGTCCTTTATTTTACTCAATTCGCTACTAGTTTGGATCAAATGAACATTATCAAGCTAATACAGCATAAACGGCAGGAAAGATATACCATACTTTGAACAAAAGTAAATACTCTCATATCTGTTCCCAATCTAGCACATATAAGTCATCATCGGACGACGACTCCATTTGTTCAAAGTACAGCAATAATAGTCCTTTCATTGGCCGACCATGTGCAACGGGCATGGAGCTCCATCACACTAACAGGCATCCCCAGGCATCCCACACCTGTATAAGACAATGAATGTAGCCTTGTATGCTTGTACTCAGAATTTTGAGGATTACACCGGTCATTAATGTACTAGCATTTGACATTTTCAATGACTTATCCCTTGCTTAGATTAACCTGCGATCTTGCGACATTAGTAATTTAGATTTGTTACCTACAGGAATGTATTCCGAAAATTTTATTACTCTAAGTTAATTATTAATTGCTTTTGTGATTTTTTCCGTCACTGTGTTAATCATCGGCCATTACAATTTTATATCTGACCGGTAAATTGTTATAGCGTCTGAGTTACCTAATTACATCTCCCGCTCATCATCAATGCCTCTCTCCCACCAGCACCTTATACTCTACTTCAAATTTCATAGAGGTTCTCCTACAAGAACTTGCGGAAGTAGTGTAGGAGAAAGACCGGAAATTACAAAGAAGCGGGTTAGCCACAGGCAAGAGGATCGTTAGCAGAATGTGAATTGCAGAGCAGTCATGTAGAAATGGATTATCACTTTCGTTGGCGTGTGCGTTGTAACTCCCTGACTGATAATTACGGGATAGAAATATGCTATCCAATTAAGTTTCACGGCACTTCCTGATTACTTAGTGCAAATTTTTTCACAGCAGATAATTTCATTCTGGAAACTCACAAACAATTCGAATGTTACTGTACTGCTGTAGTAAGGTACGGGATGAAACTTCATGAGACTTTAAGGTTTATTCGATCTGATCTGCTGAGTATCGTGTAGTTCTGCTGCTGTGAAGTTGCCACGTCACTGGTTCCTCCGCTGAACGTCGAACACTTTGCACGATTTCCAAGGCGCCGTGCAGCTGCTGCCCTCTAAGCCTGCCGGTACGCCCACCAACCTTCCTTTTCGCAGAGACCTCCGCGGGAATACGGTGTAAGAAAGTTGAACTGCGACGCGGAGACCGTGTGCCCGTCCCAGCGGACGAATTTCCAGAACTTTCCACATAAAATTCGACAACAGTGCAGAGCCCGTTTCCTAAAACTTATGTAACTGGTGCTGAAGAATGCTTAATACGTGAAAGAAGTTTCCTATCCCCATCGAATGAACCTAAAAAGAAAAAGAAAGAAAGGAAAGCTTCCAGTAGCATGACAGATTATCTCATTGTGTATGGCCCAACAGAATAATTCTGAGCCTCCTGTTATCATCAATCGAAAGTTTTATCATAGCGTCGGATGTGACATCAAACTGGAAAATTAGTTTATAGTGTAAATTGTAATGTTGATGCATTAAGTAGTTCTGAAAGCGGTGCTGATATTCAAGACAATAAACGCTCGTTAAAAGCCGGAGCTACCTGGGGAAGTTAACCTTGCATTAGTGAGCAACTGTTTCATCAGGTATCCAGTCTAGCTTACCAAATTCCCAACCAGACTAACATTAATTATAATCCTACGACAACCGGTGATATATAAATATATAAAAAGAGAATTTAAATAAAAAGAAATAAATCAGTTTATATTTGGACATTGATCATTGTTCCGTTAAAATTTCAACATATTAAATTTGATACGTAACTAAACTAGTGCCTTATTTAGGATTGTGAAAATGTGAGTTTGTAATCTTACAGAACACATCAAATATGGACCAAGATTGGGAGACTGCAAACAACACTGCATTCATAAAATAACATACAAAGAACGTTGAAACATATGCAGGAGGAAATTAACCACAACCAAAAGATTCAATTTTCACCCAAAGAAGTTACGTTCGTAGCGCAATCCTGTCCTTAATGAAATTACCACACACTGGTATACTAAATTCATATTGACCCTCTCGGAAATCTTCCCAAAAAGAATAGCTGAGGGCTGCCTTGATGATTCCACCACATCCTTCACCTTAGTCAACTTGGTTTACACAAAGAGTGTAACTCGACAATAATTTTGATGATTAAAATAAATTACATCGAAACGCAATTTACAAAAGAAAAACCTCGAACTGTTTACTATCGTCTTACTATTAACCTGATGGGTTAATGAATTTGTAAGTAGGCTGTTTAGGTTTTTTTATTGGTAACGCCGCCGCCACGTTGCGCTCTGTATGAAAATCACTGGCTGTGCCGTGTGCAGTCTGTGGCTGGTTTGCATTGTTGTCTGCCATTGTAGTGTTGGGCAGCGGCAGCTGGATGTTAACAGCGCGTAGCGTTGCGCAATTAGAGGTGAGCCGCCAGCATTGGTGGATGTGGGGAGAGAAATGGCGGAGTTTTGAAATTTGTAAGACTGGATGTCATGAAGTGCTACATATATTATGACTAGTAAGGTAAATACATTGTTTGTTCTCTAATAAAATCTTTCATCAGTAGTTAGTGACTTCCGTAGTTTGAATCCTTTAGTTAGCTGGCAGTAGTGGCGCTCACCGTATTGAAGTAGTTCGAGTAACGAAGGTTTTTTGGGAGGTAAGTGATTAGTGAAAGGTATAGGTCAATATTAGTCAGGGCCATTCTTTTGTAGGGATATTTAAAAGTCAGGTTGCGTTGCGCTAAAAATATTGTGTGTCAGTTTAAGCACAGTTTTATATAGTTTTTCTAAGGGGACGTTTCATATGTCGGCCCTTAGCCGAGGATACCTCACTGGAATCTTCAGATTTTTTTTCGTGTAGTTTGTGTAGTTAGTGTAGCCTTTGTTTACTGCTAGCGCGTAATTGCAGAGAGAATTTCCTCTGTAGTTGTAGTTTTTCATTGTTGTATAGTAAAACAGTTGTGGCATGCATGTAGATTTGCCCCAAGTATTTTGCAGCTGCGATTGCAATTAACTAGGTATTATTTTCAGTGCTATGTTAATGTGTTCTCTTATTTTTTCACTTCAAATTGTGTTTTTCTGTGTTATCGTGTGAAATATTGTGACAATAATGGCGTGTGAAAAACGTAATACTAGGCTCCAAAGTAAACTGAGAAATGACAGTGAAGACGAAAGCAGTGTGTTAGCGCCACCATCTAATGAATTAACTAATGTTCAAAGTAGTAATTTGGTAATTGTGCATAGAGAAATGGAGCGGGCTATACATAATGGTGTAGGCAGTGAAACAATTAGTGAACCGGGAAGCATTATCGATCGATCGGTCGGCAACAGCTCGCCTCAGGATTCCGAAATGACAGGACACAATCTTGCAAATACTATAGATTCAGGTTTTGCGTCCTCACCGTTTTCTCAAATAAGTCAAGACACATTTTCTGTTTTTAAACTGCGAATATTGCCGGTTCAAATGCATTGCCGAATAGCACTGAGGAACATGTTTCAGACACCAGTGCATTGTTATTACAATTAATGCAACAAATGGGACGTAAGCTTCAAAAGTTAGACACAATGGAACAAAATCTTCAAAAGTTAGACATAATGGAACAAAATCTTCGGAAGTTAGACACCACACTTGAACAAACACGTGAAGATTTAACTACTGAGTTACATAACATTGAATCGAAATGTCAAAAAATCTCACGAAGCAGCCATAAAAGAACTGCAAACTATTGTTCGTGAAAATCACGACACCTTGCAAGCTAAAATGGACTCAGTTGCATCTACCGATTCGGTTATGCAACTTGCAAGAACTCAAGAAAACTCAAAAGACAAATTCGATTTCAACACAAATGGACACTCTGAAACTTGGTTCAGAAAAACACACAGAGGAAATAATTTCACTATCGGATAAAGTAACCGAACTTTCAGACCAGTTCACTAACTTATCTACAAAGGTAGATGATGATCTGAATGACACAAAACCTGTAGCCTTCACTGACACCGAAGAGTATGAACAAATTAGAAAATTCTAACAGAATCAAAATCAAATCAACACGCAGTACAAAAGAGAAATGCGGGAAGTACAAGATCAGTTGGCTCAAGTAATAGAAGAATTACATATTTCAGAGGACCCTCGTGCTCCAGTACGGGAAGAGAGAAATAGAAATACAGAACAATCACAAAATAATAACACAGGACACTTCGGAAATTATGAAAGAAATTGGCAAGGTGCATTGAATTTTGAAATGGAACCGCTGAAACGATGTAACAACGACCGATATGCTACCCGCCGACATGATGATTTTGACTATAAGCTTTTCATTACTACTTCAAAACATTTAAGAATTCTGGCGTGGCTTCATCAATTCTCTCATTGTTTTCCTCCCAACTGGTCATTAGAGCACAGATTCGAATTTATGTGTGGCTACTTGGAGAACGAACCAGCTGTAAGAATGCGATTGGTCATTCACGATTGTCACAGTGAAGGAGAATTTTATCATGCCTTCCTCTCAGCATATTGGTCTAAAGCTACACAAGACCGAGTAAAACATATTATCATAATGATGAAACACTTAGAACAATCTGAATTTTCCAGACTTGTCAAATTTTTCGAAGACATGTTACGTAAGAATCAGTATCTACGTCAGAATCAAACCCATACAACCCCTCAGAACTCATCCGCATTTGCTTAATCAAACTACCTGAACATTTACAACAGATTATTTAAGCAGAGCGATTCAAAGACGACATTGAAGCTTTTCAGGGACTTTTAGAAGAACTGGAAATTGACACTGACAATCGTGGAATGCGAAAACAGGAGCACAACAATTACAGGTCACATCTGTCACAATTCCGCGATGACAGAAATAATACACGACAAGGCTATTCTTACAACGTAAATCGTGACCAAAATAGACACCACCCGTATGACAACCACTGGAAGAGTAATAATAGTTACAGAGAAATGTCGCATTTCCGTAGTAATGAATATGACAGAGATAACCATAGAAACAGACAATATGGAACAAAAACAATAATTATCAAGGGAGACAGAATAACTTCAGACGCAACGGTCCAGCGCGCAGTTACGATTCAGGGAGAAATTCTCCACCACATGATAGACAAACAAGAAACTATTTAAACTACCGACAAAACGACAGACCTGAATTCCATCCGAACTGGCGAGCTTCAAACAGGGCAGGGCCTTCTCGTCAAGGTGAATTTGTAGAAGTTAGGTCTCCTAATCCCAATAACGGCGCGCGCCAACAAAGAGACAGACAATGACTCACACATCAGGCAGCCGCGTGCGCCGGCTGGCTCACAGAAAAATAACATAGACGCTAACCTTGAGAAAAATTCCAGTATTCTTTACCGCCGTATACCACATGATAATTGACTTCAAGATGATTTGCTGCATACTGAGGAAGAGTAAAGGGTACACTATATTTCACATGTAAAACCGTTTATTGAAAGATAATCTGCTTTTTAACTTTGTCTTTGCCATAAAACATTTCACTTCACATTTCTAGTGTTCTTTGTCAGAGTGAGAAACTGTTAACATGGAACAATGTTTTGAAGTTAACTATCCAGTCTAGAACCTAGGGAACATTTTTATACAGAAATTACGAATGCATTGTTATAGTGAACAGACGACACTGTGTTGTATTTGTACTTTCTTGCTTGTTAGTTGCTCGATTACGTAACGACCATCAGGCTTACATACTTAGGACATATACTGGTACTGAAAATGAGATTTTAATGCAACATTTTGGTTTACTTGAAAATACATTATGGATTTAAAGTGCTTTCTGAGAGATACCAGATGACACAGTGGTTCGTTTGTTTGACAGCTACACGATTATATCACGACGCTACTATGAGTGACAATTTACAATGTTGCTTTTGCGGTGTATCTGTTTTATATCTGCACAGTTTTTCTGAATTCTTCTGGAAAGGAAAACATGTTTTAGTAGTAACTTTGTGGTATAGCTACAATGAGACAGCCTTTTCCGTAGCACAACAATACGTTACATTACAGTACTCTCTTGATCACGATAAGGTACGTAATAACTACGATATCTATACGCATAGAAATTCACTTTTGTTTATCATGAGGTAAGTACATAGACTTCTGCACAACTTAGCTTTCGGAGAACGATAACTGCGACACTTCCACAGAGATTATCTTACAAGACCCACAGTTTAAGGCTACAGTATACATATTTAAGTGAATAATTCTGTACTTAAAACATTTATTTTTAAAGATATTTGAAGTACAATGATACAAAGGTTTTCCGTGATACATTTCATCCCATTGCTGTAATCTGTAACACCTGAGGTTATAATTACATCAATCCTCAGGGGGGTACACGCTTACTTTGTGTACCATGTGTGCGGCAAGCACAAGGAGCCCTAGCTAATACGGTATTTGCTTATACAACTTTACACATTGGTACCATATTTCTCTAACACAGAACTACACAGGTATGTGATCATTTAACTGAGAGAGACAAGTATTTATTTTACTACATCAGTGACAGATGTTTACGTAATTACACGGTTGGATAACTTCACACTTATTAAATTGTATTTTCTCTGTACTTTGTGAAATGTTCATATTTTTTCGGAACCATTGTGATACTATGAGAGCTTTGAATGATGTGTTTGGTATAAGATCATGATTTTTAAAGTACGTTTGAGGCAGATGACACTTTTGACATGACCAGAGAATTTTTTTTAGGTTTTGAAATTATTGGAGGAAGCTACAACGATTTTGAGATTAGGCTGAGGTTTTATGATGTTATGATGACTATGTGTATTATGCTGCTGAGGTATGTTTATGATCAATAAGCTGTTGCTATGTGAGGAATTTGATTATGCTACTTATTTGTTATGATGAAATATTGAAGAAGTGTCGACGAATAAGGTAAGGAATAATGAGTAGTGGTTAGGGACTCTGGTTTGTGAAAAAGGTTGTTGGAAACCAAGAATCGTACTTTTATGAAATGTATGTACATGAGTGAATGTATTACAATGCCGACGAAAATTTTTTGGACACTATTATATTTAAAGGATTTTGTTTCTACAGATTTATAACGCAAATTCTTGACCTGTGAATTTTTTTTATATGAGACTGCCACTGTAGCGGAAACTGCTATCGTAAATATTTCAGTAAGAAAGGTAAGTGACCTTGACGTAATGCGTTTTGGGCGCCCAGCTGAGATGTTCTTGTCTGACAAAAGAAAGCCATTAGGTGAAAAAAAAAGAAGCCATTATCCTTGCTATTGACATTCCTTTGTAGTAAGCATCGCTCATTACTTGGAAAGATACTTACATCTGCACACCTGATAATGACAACCGCCTTTCTACGAGAGTTGAGAGAATTTCTAACTTATGAAATGTCATATGACTATTGAGTGATCTTTTTATGCTTTGTTGCTTATTTCATTTGTATCTGGTTTCCAGCTTTGTTGCAGAATTGGTTTTATAAAATAAAATTATATGCATTTGCTAATGTGAACACTTTCTGTCCACAGATCTATTAAATAATAATTTTATAATCCACGTTCTTCGAAAGAGGAGCACTTGGAAAGGAAAGAACAATAAGAAGGGATTAATAAAAGTTACTGCATACGGAATTTTCTTGTCAAGTACATGGTAATATTTTTTTTTTACAATAAGTTTTTGTGGTGCACCACTTTAATCATATAGAGATTAAAATGTGAATATACATTTCCTTTATCTGCATTGTTGTCTTTATTGTAATATTTTTTCTGCTTTAGCTTTGTGATGTTCAGATATAAGTTATTGTATTTGCTGCTGCTGTTTGCTAGGCGTAGTCCTACTAAATATCACTTTGCGTTACTCTGTTAAGCCAATTTTACTACTGATTTATTTTTCTTGTTTGCTGCTCATTGCCTTATATTAGTTGTAATATTGCCGTTTCCTTTGACAATTAGAATTTTTTGTCATTGCTGTTTGTGTTAATTGTTTTGTGCTGCTGCATTGCGTCGTTCCTCCATTAAGCATCTGAGCTCAGTAGCTTTAAGTTAGCTTAAGATGGGTAGCCTATGAAAGAGAACGAGTTGTGATGAATTGGAAGAAATGCATTGAGAAGCTATAAGAAAATGATTTGGCCAAAAAAGTTGTGTACAGTGGAGAAAAACTATGAAAGAGGTTGTGAACAAAATACAGAAAGCATGGTTGGATAGGATATTTTTGGTGGAAACAAATGTTAAGACATGACGTAAGATCTACAGAATGAAATTTTGGGTTGGACTGAAAACAAACCCTGTCCTGTATTTTGTGTTATTACGCTATGTGAATCTGTGTTGGTCCTGTCTTTATGTGTTTAGATAATAAGATTTACGTTATAGAATTTTTCTGATATTATGTTATTTTCTTTGTAAAGATGTTTAGACATTATTTATTCTATTCTGTTTTAATGCTCATGTGTGAAGTTTATGTTTCAAAAGTTATTCTGATCTTTATGTATGTGCTTATGTCATAAGTTTTGTAACACTGATGTGCATGTTTATTTCTATTCTTTTGTAAAGCCTGTTTTACTACAAAAGTTATCTGTACTATTATGTTCTTTAATGATGTATTTTCTGCCTTTGTAATTGTATTTCTATGTTTTAAATTTTTAATTGTATAGACACCAGTTCTTCAAATTAAGTACCATTTCACTGCACACATTTCTGTTGGTCATGGTATATGGATAATATGTGAGAAGTAGGGACTGTTAGTGTTTGCACATGTGTTGATAATTCAGCAAGGGACTGGTTAACAGCTTTGCTGGTTCTAAGGACAATTCCAAAAACTTTGTGTGTGCACAAGTGGTGGTTGATGGACTAGCTATATTCTCTGCAAGACTCTTCGATGGTGATTGTGCACCTGCACAGTCACAACAGATGGCTGCTGGCTATCTCTACAAGGACTGAAGTGGGTCTACACCTTTGATGACTCACCAATAGCATTATTTCTACAAGGACTGCAATGGGTCTGCACCTCTGGTGGCCCACCAATACCGTAATCTCTACCAGGAATACAATGGGTCTACTCTGTGACGACCTACCTACCAATATTCTTCAAAACTTCGACTGACTCTGCTGTGGGTTTGCTCTGTTGTGGCCCATTACCTGTCTGCATGTCAAGAGTGAGTACTATCTTTCCGTTGGAAGGACAACGCTACTTCTTCAAGACTGCATGGAAATCCACTACTTTCGTGTGCATTCTCTTTTACTACTCAGACCTTAAGAAAAACACTGCAATTTTACTTTGATGAATGATCAGGACTGTCTTTATGGACTGTGAGAAAATTTTAGCTTTTGACCAACATTGTATCGATAAGTGTGTGCATTTCATTTCTTTGTTATTGTAATTATGAAAAAGTTTTTCAAACCTGTATTGGCCACTGCCCAAAACAATTTGTAAATTTTTTGTGGGGAGCATGGGGGCTATGTAAGTAGGCTGTTTAGGTTTTTTTTTTATTGGTAACGCCGCCGCCACGTAGCGCTCTGTATGACAATCACTGGCTGTGCCGTGTGCAGTCTGTGGCTGGTTTGCATTGTTGTCTGCCATTGTAGTGTTGGGCAGCGGCAGCTGGATGTTAACAGCGCGTAGCGTTGCGCAGTTGGAGGTGAGCCGCCAGCAGTGGTGGATGTGGGGAGAGAAATGGCAGAGTTTTGAAATTTGTAAGATTGGATGTCATGAAGTGCTATATACATTATGACTATTAAGGTAAATACATTGTTTGTTCTCTATTAAAATCTTTCATTTGCTAACTATCCCTATCAGTAGTTAGTGACTTCTGTAGTTTGAATCTTTTAGTTAGCTGGCAGTAGTGGCGCTCGCTGTATTGCAGTAGTTCGAGTAACCAAGATTTTTGTGAGGTAAGTGATTTGTGAAAGGTATAGGTCAATGTTAGTCAGGGCCATTCTTTTGTAGGGATTATTGAAAGTCAGGTTGCGTTGCGCTAAAAATATTGTGGGTCAATTTAAGCACAGTCGTGTATAATTTTTCTAAAGGGACGTTTCAAACTGTATAAGCAGGTGGTGCTGGTCTCACAAAGTACACCCCACGTGGGTTGAACATAAAGTTAAGTTGCTATATAGGAAAATATTGTCAAGACGAGACGTTATAATCTCACGCACATTCGCATTTAAGATTGATGATCTTAGTTAGAGTTACGGATCATCAACACATGGTTCCACTTTGCTCACAAAGTAGTGACTAAGCAACTACTGGAAGATATTCTGAACTTCACATTCGAATTACACTGCGTTGCAATTTAAGGCAACATTAGATATTTTAGATCTAAACCTGAAATAAAGGTGATTAAATTTTCAGTTAAGCTGAACTTAAGAAATCCATTGTCCTGCGGACATGCTTAGCCGGAGATCTTACCACTTCAGACGCTCGCCACGGACCGATTGCTGTGGGTCCCTCCTGAGGGTGCCTCACAGATACATTCGGAAGTGACCAGAGAGGCAGCTTCCTATGCCAACATGACAAGGGACAGACAGGACCATACCAAGAATAGAAACCTCTTTGCTTTTAGAAAGCGTAGCTACCTGTTCCGACGTTGGTCCTACTGTTCTCTAGCAGAGAGGCTTTTCTGCTACCATCAAGCATGCAACTAGAAATACATTTGCCCATTCATCCTTTCACACTGAAGGGAAGGGGGATGAAAGTATCTTATGATACACAGTATGTAAAAGAAAGCGGATATAGGTTCCGTATGAGACTGTGTGACATGAATTACATTTAAACTGTGTTTTAAAGTGTAATTGTGTGACAGATCGTTCTTGAATATGTGTAAAAGTAACACCGTTCCACTACTCAGTCTCCTCCTAGATAGAGTCAGAAACACCACAGTAAATTTAGAAGTGGACTGTATGACGTCAATGACAACAGATTTAAGAAATTAACATGAAATGAATCCAACAGAGACCTTTCAAAGTGAACAGCAAAAATCAAGATATCTGTATTTACAGATGACTCACAGGAAACACAATGGTTTACTACAGCTGTGAGAAATTGTATGATTTAGAATGAGAGTTTAGGAGTGTATAAGGCATATTGAATGCTTTTCCTTTCATATTACGAGAAGACATTGGCGTTTGGGAAAACCCTTGCCGGAGTAAGTGACCCCTCACTGGGACTGTATCTACACCCTTACTAAACAGTTAACAATGAGCTGGAAAGGGTGGATAGAGGAGAAAACATTGTTAGAAAAGGTGAGTGGCGACTGCTGCTCACTTTCATTGTTGTGGCTCGGATTGAAAGTCAGTAAACTTAAAATCGGAATTATTCCGAAGTTTTTGTTGTATAACCCTCATTTATGACACACTGCTTAAAAGGCACTGGATAAATAGCAACTATGGTAATTATACAGCTATACATATAATCAAGGAGATACTGTAGCTAATGGTAAAGTATATACAGAAACTTCTGTTTTGATGTTACTGTGAGTGTGACTGTATGTGTGAGATGGCGAGAGGGGGATTGGGGGAGGGGGTGGGTTGGCGAGAGGGTCGGTGGGAGTAATATTGTGGTTAGGTACGTCAGCTTCAATAGGTTTCTGTGTACTTTTCTAGGTGTGTGATGTTAATTTGTTGTCACACATTTCAGTGATTAAATTTGTGGTTAGGAGAAGCCTGTTGGCTTTTGCCTTACAGGGACAGAAAAGGAGTTGGGGAAAATCTTGGGTAGGAGTTATTTCACGAGTATTTAGAGATCTCTCTCTTGGTAGGTTATTTACACATTGAAGTGACAGAAGTCATAGAATACCTCATAATATCGTCTCGGATCTCCTATAGCTCCACGTAGTGCAGCACCTCGACGTATTAAGGGCTCAACAAGTCGTTGAAAGTCCTCTGCAGAGATATTGAGCCATACTGCCCCTGTAGCCGTACATAATTGTTGAAGTGTTCCTGGTGCAGGATTTTGTGCACGAACTGAGCTTTCGATTATTTCCAATAAATTTTAAAGGGAATACAAGTCGGGTTATCTGGTTGATCAAATCATTCTGCTGAATTTTCCAGAATGTTCTTCAAACCAACGGCAAACAACTATGGCCCTGTGGCATTGCAAATGAAAGGAAGTCAATGATCAGTTCAGTTGGACCACAGTCGATTGCATGTAAATGAAACCTAGATCATTATGGAGCCTCCAACAGTTTGCACAGTGCCTTGTTAACGACTTGAGTCCATGGCCTTCGTGAGATCTGCGCCACACTCCAATCCTACCATCAGCTGTTACCAACTGAAATCGGGACTCATCTGAGCAGGCCAGGGTTTTTCAGTCATCTATTGTCCAACCAATACGACCTTGAGCCCAGGAGGTGCATTGAAGGGATGTCATGCTGTTAATAAAGTCACTCGCGCCAGTTTATGCAGTTATTTCACGCACTGGTACTGTCTGTTAGGGCTGACAACTCGGTCGTTATGTGAAGGTAATCGGCCACTGAATTGTCCATGTTGAGAGGTAATGCCTGAAATATGGTCTTCTCCGCACATCGTTGACATGGTGGACTTTGGAATATTGAATTCTACAACGATTTTCGAAACTGAATGTCCTATGCATCTAGCCCCAACTTCCATTTCGCGTTCAAAATCTCTCACTCCCGTCGTGCGACCATAACCACGACGGAAATCTTTTCATCTGAGTACAAATGATAGCTGCACCAAATGACTGCCCTTACGTTTCTCGTGTATGCGTTACTAAAACTGTCTATATATGCGCATATTGCTATCCCGTGGCTATTGTCGCCTCACTGTACAGTAATTGGGCACTATTATTCATTTGAAGGGCAAAAATGTCAATCACTAGGTTGTAAAAGTTTCAGTTCCACCGATATCCTCCTAATGAACGGAGCCAACAGCCAGTGAGTTTAGCCTTTCTTGACCGATACTGTTGCTGAAGAAGGTTTTAATTCTTTTTAAAGCGTTGAGACAGGTCTCTGATTCTGCTGTTGAAGCAGGTGTAGTTACTACAGTATACATAACTTTTTGTTCTTTCGTTCATGAAGCCACAGTCCTATTGAATTCTTACAAAGATATTTTTGTTATGTGACTGATAATGGCGGAAATTTCTTTACAGAAACTATACTATTCAGTGAAAGATTTTTCAAAGAAATGTTGAATAACAAAAGTGAATAGATCAGAGAACGATATAACGCCTTCAAACGAATCGGGGCGACAAATCACTGACAGTTCATTTTTCAGTTTATCGTGGTAAATAAGTGGACCACGGCTTAATGAAAACGTGTTGACTACAGTTTCTGGGAAATGTTCCCTGAATGTAGAAAACGTTTTTGTGTCAGTGATTTCGATGCCACTAGTGCAAGAGAGTTTTGAAATCTTACTTTCAGTTGGTTGGCCACAATGTCACATACTTCCTTGAAATCTGCTGTCACTCTAAGTTTTGTGCTACATTTGTATCGTGTTCTTGGACAAGCAAAGCATTTATTTCAGTAGCTCGACATCTTTCCACGTTCTCTTGTTTTTCAGAAAAACCTGTCTCAAAATTTAATTCATTGGATACAGCAACGGCATATGCGCTTTGCGTCTCATCTGTGTTATATATTATATCAACACGTTTCGTAATGTCGTAGAGAAAATTTAGAAGCAACATAGGTTTTTCATTGTGAAGTAGGTTTCTTAAAGTAAATAATTCTCCTATTGTAATATCATCCTAAGTACCTCTTCGTCAGTCTTGTTAAGACATTCCAATAACTGCTATTTATTTTCTTGAACACTGCTTCCAATGCGTGACGGCAAGTTCTATCTATTTACAGAAACTGAAGGAATTCTCTTGTTGCACAGTGTCCCTAACATATAATTTCGCTTTAATGATAAAGAGAGATATCTTAGAAATCCAGCAATATTTCAAAGAACAACGTAACAGACTTTATATTCGTACTACAGGTATTCTGAATTACCAATTAATGGTAACCATAACAGGGAACGTACTTGGGATATGGGGAAGTACTCTGCATCGGAGTCTGTACACCACCATGATTGCCTCTGAGTAATTGGATGTCATCACATGCCCTAGCGATAAGTTTTTCTTGATTACTGTCCACTTGCTGTAGGAGGACAAGAAAAATATATTTATCGTACACACCGCTTTGTTCTCTAGTTATGCGAAATAAAAGAAATAATTTAACTCATTCACTGTTCAACTCTAATTATAATTGTCTCGGACCACTGTGCTTCGTATTTAAATCCATGGTTCTCTTTTATGTACATCTTAATAGCTTTCTATGGAATTAACAAGCTGGCTTCTACCGGTGTACTTATTTCAACTTCTCCTCTAGGATGACTTGGTACAGGATGCAATTCTCTTTTATGTACATCTTAAAAGCTTTCTATGGAATTAACAAGCTGGCTTCTACCGGTGTACTTATTTCAACTTCTCCTCTAGGGTGACTTGGTACAGGATGCAATTCTATTGTGCAGATGTGATGCAGATATCTATTATTTCTCCTATCTGATGAATCCCATTCAAGCTGTCTACAAAGAAATCTCTCCCTAAGTAGCTCTCTATAATTTATACTGTTACCATTTACCTTGAGAATGGCAATGACACTCAATTTTATGACATAACAATTGTCTTAATTCAGTTTACATCGAACATCGATAGATGAAAATATAGCTTATGGGTTTGTGTGCTCCCTTACAGAAGATCTTGAATTTATACCTCATGCCTGAAATGCATGTACATATAAAGGAAAATTCAGTACGCCTTTTAATTTCAATTATTACTTAGGGCAAGGGAATAATGTCTGCGCAAAAACGCTATAACATGAAACATGTGTAGCGGCCATGGTTTGAAGTAGACACCGTGGCTAGGGATTTGTTGTACGTAATATGCACCAATGATTTGTATTCACGTCCAGAATGGAAAATTTTCGTTATCTGCAACCTACTACCTACGGTTTAAATACAAGTTACACTGTCAGTACAGACAGAAACCTATGACCTTACTCATTAGGCTAACCTTGGTGGATAGTCCTACAGCGGAGCGACTGATAATACTGAACTCTGTTGATGTCTTGAGATATACAACTTGGCGGAACTCCCGTACTCACCAAAAAACGTACAGCGTTGGCCACATAAGTTTCTGTTACAACATTGCATTGCCAGTCTTGTTCAGATATACGATGCAATGTCCTTTGAACATGTACGCATTATTTGCATAGGAAGTAAAGCCGATTTTGTACAATGACGAACTGCCATAGCTATGACGTGGCACACATGGACGATTGCGGTCAGATCTGTGTTCGCTCCTTAAATATGAACAACATAAGTAGGTAAATGAGTGCGGTCTGCTGACTGAATGCTGCTTAAGGCTGCACTGTATTTCGAATACTGCCAGTGTTACTCAACTTCTTCTTTTGCCACAGTACAAGTTTTATTCCCATTCAGAGCTCTGTTATAGGGGTACTGCAAGGAACTCTGTTCTCAAACCAGTGTCAGCATTTTCTTGAGGAAGGCTTTCTTCGTTCACGTCAATCTCTCGTACTGCAGCAAACATGTGTAACAGTTGTTCCTAGATCAGAATAATCGTTTGCTTTTTCCGTTTAAAATCTCAGCTTTGGTGCTAACGAAGTTGCTGTTCTCCTTTTTCTTCGTTGCATGTATGAAACTAAATATGTTCTTTCCACTTCGCACCACTATTGTGCTGCTTGTTTCTAGGCCACACCTGCCCTGAACATGCTGGCCAATCTTTCAGAAGCCTTATTAATTTTGGGAAAGAAGCACTATAGGCAGCCAACCGTGTCGTTGTAATACGACGCCACTGTGTTTTCATTCTTCTGCAGCAGTTTTCGTTCATTTACCTGTCTACCTCTTATTCGTAGGGTCTTCAGAGTATGCTTCTATCTAACACGTTTGATCACATTAACTTGCTCCGTTTGCTCTTCTACTTTCATAAAATCTTTCGGTGCAACGTTTTCATGTTGTATACGACACGCCTTTCATTGCCGTTTACAGGTCGCGTCCGGACATTTCGAACAATAGATTTCGCTCCTGTCATAAAACGCAATTCCTAATTTCACTATTCAGCGAATGTAGTTTGAGTTACGGGCTCAGTATAACTAAAGGGCAATGGATGAACGTATCCTGGAGCACTGTGTATCTATTCAAATACCGAGACCACACACTAAAATGCAGTTACAGTATGTATGATAGTAGAGACATAATGATACATCTCATTAGGCCCATAACTAGTTTTGAGCAATTACATATGAATCCTCATAAGAGGATAGCAAACTGTCCATCATCTGAGTCCAAAATACTTTTTCATGAACAGCGTAGACGGTATCAACTCTAACATCCCACTAACCAACTCCCATTAGTGTTGCAATAAGTCACTTCGTTGTACATGTAACACCAGTCCTTTCTAACATCATTTCATGAAAGAGACTAGGGGGCCTTAATGCTGTCTCACCAACGTCTTCAGTAACCATATCCCTTCAATCCCTGAGATGGACAATAGACACTTTCACTGACTGATTACCGCCAATGTCTCACTGAGGACTGCTTCAAGTAAACAATCAGGAAATTATTGCAAACAATTATTATGCCAGAACTACCAATTATACCTTTCTTAAAGTTTTCGCAGGGCATCGAATATTCCATCATTTCACGGACGTGCATCCTGGGTGCCATTAATTCTTTTTTTGGTATTTCTGCTGACAATTTACAGCCATTCGCAACTTGATTCACTTGGATCATTTCTAAATCACTTAACGCAATACTGTGGAGTAAATACACTGTTGGTACCAAGAACATTAGTCATAGACAAACATTTCTGCGTCTAATGGCAAAACAAAGCAAGCGCTGAGTCAGCGAATTCACCGTGCTTACGAAGTACGTGGTTGATTATTACTGGTGGCATATGTAGGAGTGCCAGGAAATGAAGACTTGAAACAATATTTAATTTGAGAGAGCAGACGTGAAGTTTCCCTCATTTGCCGAGCTAGAGAACGTCGCCTGGGTTTAGCAGATTCTTAGCGCAGTAGTATGACGCTATTGTCAGAATATGACCCGTAATCTATCAAATGCTTGCTTTGTTTTGATGTTAGAAGCAGGAAGTTTTACCTATGGCACACTCTTGATCCAATCTCCGACGGTCGCACCTTTCGTCTACAGTACTGTGGAAAGTGACTAAAAATGTTGCAAAGCGACTCACATTGAGAATGGCTGTAAAGCTGACAGCGGAAATACCGCGATAAGAATTAATAACATCCCGGATACACAAAAGAAATATAATGGAATAAATTATATCCTATTTATAAACTTTGGAATTTGCGAACGAGTTACCAATTTCTCTTTGACGATATTATGCCTTCTTCAAAAACGCTAAATGGCTCGAACCTAGTAACGAAAATCGATATAGACACACACACACACACACACACACACACACACACACACACACACACACACACATGCATACAAACATACGAGCGCGGGCGCAGGTGCGTGCGCGAACACACGCTAACACACAGATGGAGTAACCGCTATAAATGCACATATTTCTATCACTGACTGAGGACAGTGTACTAAACAACATTATGTCAGTATTTACATGATTTTCAGACTAATAATTACAGCTATTATAAGCCATATGTCTTTAGGTTGGGCAGCAGCTCTACATGCCTGATGCAAGAGCAGGTCATTAATGTTTATTTTTCTCTAGGCAGCAGGTGAGGTATTGCAATGGGGATGTCTTGGCTCAAAACGCTTAGTTTATACTGATTGGCTTAGTTTACTCAGTGCTGCAGTTATGATCGCGCTGAACACATCAGGTCGTAAAGTTTGCGACGTGTTTGTGAGAAGACTGTTCGATATAGAGCAAAAACAACCGACACACTGAGGTGTGCACACATTAAGGTGCCACTAGTGAAACTACCTGCATTTATACCCGTTACACGCCGTATATATGAAATGGGTTTGTGGATAAAGTAGATAAAATGTGTTTGTGAGTGAGATTGAGAATATGTCAAGAACCTGCTGCCGCCAATCACTGGTTTTTCATGTGTGAAGCTACCCTTGGCTCCCCCCCCCCCCCCCCACATGTGCTCTATGATGACACATGTCGTGATTGTCTACGTAACAGTGTCTAAAATGTTCGCCACCACGTGGTAGTCACTAGTGCATCCATCTGTTCCACACCACTATATTTTCCAAGGGAAACGATTCTAAATCTTGAGCTACAGTGATTATTATCGAATTCTACTGAGTGTTTTGAATAATCTAGAATATTTTAGAATTTATAGAAAACTACTTTCTAACGGCGCTTGCCGCACTAACCCACAATCCGAAATAATCGTCTTAACGGATGAGTTCCGCAATACTGTAACAACAAAGGAACCAGTTATCGAAAAAGTGCATTCGCTTATAAAAAGAAACTACGTAACCAAACAAAAGTAGAGTGAGCGAACAAATTTAACAAGAAAAGTGAATTCAGCAAAAATTCTGCGAGTACAAATTATGACACCAGGTGAAGAATCCATTGATACAGAGGTGAACCAAGATAAAAGTGTAAGCTCACCATGAGAATTCTTAATTTCGTTCATTGTTCCCAGTTTTCCCTTTCAAAAAAAGCTTCTAAACAACTTCATACAATTAACTGCAAAAGAAAAAAAGGGAAATCAGTCTACCACGAAATCAAGTAATTCCAACCAACTTACAATTTACCTTTGAACGTCTTCAGTGTTTGATAAGATTAAAGCATATTATGAGTAACAATAAAGCAAAAGGGCTAACATTCCAGTGTTTCCGGGTGAATTTAAAAGAACAGTGTTTCCTCTGCACACAGCTAAAAGTAGCATGTTCATCTGCTGGACAACTTGTCCACACCCGGAAGCGAAATACTAAATTCAGCTTAAAACAATGTATTTTGAGTAAGTTAGATGTTATTTATATGAGATGATGAACTGTACATTTTAGGGTTCCGTACCTCTATGGTGAAAAGAGAACCCTTATAAAAACACTTTCTTGTCTGTCTGTTTGTCTGTGTGTCTTTCAGTCTGTCCAATTGTTATAAACCTTTTTCCCTCAAGAATGCATAGACGTATCAAATTGAAATGTAATTGACTGAGGACTATGATCTCTTGGGGATGTAAGAAATCGAAGCTTTGCAGTCTGTTTGAAAAGTCTCGTTTTGGAAATTATGAAATATGAAACGTCCCCTTAGAAAATATTATGAATGACAGTGCACGAAAATCTCTTACGTTATTCGGTTTTCAAACAGCTGAGCAAAACTGAACGTACTCAGACAGTTCTCTCTTTACTTATTCTGATCATCACTAAACTGACACACAATATTTTTAGAGTAACGCAATCTGACTTTGAATAATCCCTACAAAAGAGTGCCATGAAAAAGAAGAATCGATAACTTTCATGAATCACTTACCTTACAAAAATCTTCTTTACTCGAACTACTACAATAGAGCGATCGCCAATACTGCCAGCTAAATAAAAGATTCTAACTACTGGAAGCACTAACTACTGATGGGAATAGTTAGGAAATAAAAGATTTGGATAGAGAACAAACAAGTCATCATATATATATATATATATATATATATATATATATATATATATATATATATATATAATTCCTGACCGATCTTGACATAAGTATCCATCTTATGTACGAGGTTGTCTTGACAGATCTTGTCGTAGGCGTTCTGCAAGTCCAGAAAAGGGCAGCTGTCGACTTGGCAGAGTTGAATCTTTTGCTGATGTGTTCGGCGATCCAGCGACCGAGGGTTGAGCAAAGAGACGCGAAGTGAATCCAAACCGCCAAAGACGGATCGTCCCATCCACAAATTTCCTTTTTCTGGCGGACACACGTCTAGATCGTCCGCTTATACTAACCTCTCATAACTCTGGCATCACTCTCTCCACATCCACTACCCCTTGCGGCTCACCTCCAACTGCTCAACGCTACGCGCTGTTCACATCCAACTGCCCAATACTACAATAGCGAATATTCCAACAATGAGTCCAAGCAGCCACAGACTGCACTCAGCACAGTCAGTTATTTTCATACAGAGCGCTACGTGTCGCTACGACATAAAAAGCTAAACAGCCTACTTACAAGTTCAAACAAAACAAACGTCCATTTATGGAATATAATTTGGTACTAGCAAACTTACTCGTAACTCCTATGGGTACCTCCAGTTGACCTAGAACCTTGCAGTCTGGGAATAAGCCAAGTTTCACATTAAAACTAATGGAATAAGAACCGAAAATTGTAAATCTCTTATCATATCACCCTAACAAAAATACCTTCTTGACATTTGTCAGCTGACTGTCCGTCTGTAAGGATCCCGTTCGCGCAGGTATGGGTAGACGTATCAAGTTCACATTTATGTAAGGTCTACTGTCTCCTCGTAGTTAAAAATTTAAGCAAGTCACTGCAATCAATAGACACTGCTATTTATGTCACACATTTTGATACTAGGAACTCATTCATCAAAATCTATACTGAACTTTCGTTGCCTGGAAACATACAAATGTCGACAACAGTCCAAAATCGTCGAGATTCTCGATTCCAGAGACCGATAAATTGTTTATATACATAATGAAGATTGTACGGAGCCCTCCTAGTCGGACCTTGCCAATTTCATTTCTAGTACAGAAAAAGAATTGAAAGAAAGACAAAGCGATCTAATCCTTTTCAGCTAGTGAATACATATTTTATTTAGGGACTACAAATGGAAATGGATAACGTTACCCCTGGAATGAATCACCTTAGGCGCTGTTCCCGTTTCCAGAACTTCTCACTCGAGTCTCGTCGCGAGAAGCGCTCTGGTTAAACATCTCCCCTGCGGCGCGGTCGGTGTCTGCTGCGCTCTCAGGTGCTAATGCGTCCGCCGCCGCCCGGCCAGCCACTCTGATCCCACTTTGATTTCGTCTGGAGTCTGAATCGCGGTCGTGGGCCGCCGCCGCCTCCCGCTACTCACTGTCTCATTCCGTATTCAGTGTGTAAACTCGCGGAAGGCAGGGGCGGCGTAAATTTATAGTGTGGGAGGCAGGGGGTGGGGGTGGGGGGTCAGGGGTATGAGGTGGGTGTGGGGGCGGCAGCTTCACTAGGCTCCGGGGGCAGACGTCGGACGGCCGAGTTGGCGGTCGGCGGCAAATGCCCCGGCGGTGAACAAGTTGGCCAGAGAGGGGAGTAGGCGGGGTGCAGGCGGCAACCGCGCCATCTCTCGCTTAATTGTGTAATTACTGCACGTGTCCGTCTAAGTCTACGCTAACCCAATACTATTTCGGCACGCTTATAACATACGTGCAGTAATGGAAGGGAGTTTCTGACTCATTCAACCAGTACCACCCACTACACGACGCTTTTTGTGATACCAACTTTCTAGAGTTGGGAAACTATACCGCCACATCACAATAAGGTTAATCTACAGAATATACTGGCCACACAGACATCAGCCAGTCTTTGTTCTCCCTCACTCCAGCCTTTCGTATATTGTCAGCTGCATCTTCATCTCCCAGACCCAGTATATGCATGCCTCCCGCGATAATACCCTTCCATCTCGTTCTCGCCCGCCCTAGTGGTCTCCTTCCTTCGGCATCTCCATCCATTACCGCCATTATTACCGTGTTCTTTCCTTTCGTCCTCACATGTCCGTACCACCTAATCTCTTAGTTTTCTGACTCGCTACGATGTCTGGTAGTGTGCTTAATCACCTTTGTTCTGTCATTTTTCCTTTCCTTTATCTCTTATTTCTTTCATTAGTCCATATATATTTCTCACTACTTTATTTAAAAAAAGGTGAGGTTTTTTTGTGCGGGCCCATGGCTCGCTAACGTTGCACACTAATGGTTTGATGATGGTGTGATAAACTGGGTGATAAAAAAGTCAGTATAAATTCGAAAACTGAATAAATCACAAAATGATGTAGATAGAGAGTTACAAATTGACATACATGCTTGGAATGACATGGGGTTTTATTAGAACAAAAGAAAGTTCACACAATGCCCGACAGATGCACGTCGTATGGTGATGATCGTGCGCTCAGCTGCCACTTTCGTAATGCTTGGCCTCCAAGGTCCGTGCGATTATTGGATTTGGGGTTACCTGAAGTCGTAAGTGTATCGTGATCGACCGACATCTCTAGGGCTGCTGAGAGACAACATCCGACGCCAATGTCTCACCATAACTCCGGACATGCTTTACAGTGCTGTTCACAACATTATTCCTCGACTACACCTATTATTGAGGAATGATGGTGGACATATTGAGCATTTCCTATAAAGAACATCATCATTGCTTTGTCGTACTTTGTTATGCTAATTATTGCTATTCTGAACAGATGAAGCGCCATCCGTGGGATATTTTTTGATACTTTGAATTTTTTTGGTTCTAATAAAATCCCATGTCATTCCAAGCATGTATGTCAATTTGTACCTCTCTGTCTACGTTATTCTGTGATTTATTCCGTTTTCAGATTTATACTGACCTTTTGATCACCAGGTATTCTATCTTTGCCTGCGTGGATAGTAACTTAGATCTTCTGCTGATATGTATAGCTCCTACATATCTTCCCCCAGTTTGAATTCTCGTGACAGTCCTTGTTCTGTAAGGTTTTGTTGCCTGATGTTCACATCGAGGTAGATGAATGTGTATGTCTTCTGTATTGTAAGGTTCCTGATTGTTAGATGATTTGGTCATATCTCGGTTCTTCTTCCTGTTACCATGAACTTGATTCTCTGTTTTACTTTCAGTTACACTTAGACATACTTTCGTACCTCCTTCCATAGGCTACTGAAATCACTCAACAGAGGAAAGTCCACTGGACCTGACGGGATACCAATTCGATTCTACACAGAGTACGCGGATGAACTGGCCCCTTCTAACAGTCGTGTACCGCAAGACTGTAGAGGAACGGAAGGTTCCAAATGACTGGAAAAGAGCACACTTAGTCCCGGTCTTCAAGAAGGGCCGTCGAGCAGATGCACAAAACTGTAGATCTGTATCTCTGACATCGATTTGTTATAGAATTTTAGAACATGTTTTTTGCTCGCGTATCATGTCATTTCTCTAAACCCAGAATCTACTCTGTAGGAATCAACATGGATTCCGGAAACAGCGATCGTGTGAGACCCAACTCGCTTTATTTGTTCATAAGACCCAGAAAATATTAGATACAGGCTCCCAGGTTGATGCCGTTTTCCTTGACTCAATCAAATTAAGAGCCTACGGAATATCAGACCTGCTGTGTGGCTGGATTGAAGAGTTTTTGGCAAACAGAACACAGCATCTTGTTCTCAATGGAGAAACGTCTACAGGCGTTAAAGTAACCTCAGGCGTGCCACAGTGGAGTGTTATGGGACCATTACATTTCACAGACTATATAAATGACATAGTAGATAGTGTCTGAAGTTCCATTCGGATTTTCGCGGATGATGCTGTAGTATACAGAGAAGTTGCAGCATTAGAAAACTGCAGCGAAATGCAGGAAGATCTGCAGCGGATAGGCACTTGATGCAGGGTGTGGCAACTGACCCTTAACGTAGACAAATGTAGTGTATTGCGAATACATAGAAAAAACGATGCTTTATTGTATGATTATGTGATAGCGGAACAAACACTGGTAGCAGTTACTTCTGTAAAATATCTGGGAGTATGCGTACGGAACGATCTGAAGTGAAATGATCATATAAAATTAATTGTTGGCAAGGTGGATGCCAAGCTGAGATTCATTGGAAGAGTCCTTAGAAAATGTAGTCCATAAACAAAGGAGGTGGCTTATAAAACACTCGTTCGACCTATACTTGAGTATTGCTCATCAGTGCGAGTTGACAGAGGAGATAGAGAAGATCCAAAGCAGAGCGGCGCGTTTCGTCACAGGGTTACTTGGTAAGCGTGATAGCGTTAAGGAGATGTTTAGCAAACTCAAGTGGCATCGCGGTGTAGCTTGCTGTCCAGGTTTCGAGAGGGTGCGTTTCTGGATGAGGTAACGGATATATTGCTTCCCCCTACTTATACCTCCCCAGGAGATCGCGAATGTAAAATTAGAGAGATTCGAGCGTAAAATTAGAGAGATTCGCGGAGGCTTTCCGACGGTCATTCTTCCCGCGAACCATACGCGACTTGAACAGGAAAGGGAGGCAATGACAGTGGCACGTAAAGTGCCCTCCGCCACTCACCGTAGGGTCGCTTGCGGAGTATAAATTTAGATGTACAGTTCCCAATTTCTCGAGGTCTTCAATGCTCTTTCTTATCACCAGAAAATCATCCGCCACAGTCAGAACACTTACCTTTCTTCCTACGGTGACTCCTGCACATTCTTGTGTTACTATCCTCAGGGCGTTGTTAAGTGCCAAATTGAAATTGTTCGTTGTATAACATCTCCCTGTCTCACTAATGTTTTTACTTAAAATGTTTGCTTGTAATCCCCTTGTACTTTCACTTTACACTTTAATTCCATCACATACATTTCAGTTGGCTTTATCCGCTTGTCCGGTAAGCCACACTCTGCCATGATCTTCCACGTGTCCTCTCGATACTATCATATGCTTCGTTGAAGTCTGTAAACACAGAGAAGATATCATAATTGTGCACCCAGTTCTTATCCAGTATTTGTCTTAGAGTGAATATTTCGTAGGTTGTTGACTGGCCCTTTCTCAACTCCGCCTGTGCTGTGTCTAACGTTTCGTCAATGTGCAGGTTGAGCCTGTTCAGTATAATTCTTGATGTTATTTTATAGCAAGGGAATGGTAGAGATATCCCTTTATAGTTCTGTGGCAACATTTTGTCTCCCTTCCTGTATATGGGATATAGAGCAGCAGTTTTCCATTCCTCTAGCATTGCTTCTTACCTCCACACCTGTTTTATGAATTTAACTAGGCATTCCTATGTCTTGTCTCCCCATTCCTCGATGAGCTCTGGTGACATCATGTCTATGTGTGCGGTCTTCCCGTTGTTCAGTATTTATTTGTTTATTTATTTATTTATTTTGCCTTCTTCAACAACATTTGTGTTGATTCTTCGACTATTGGTTGTATGTTCTGGTTGTTTTCTGCCCTGTTTGCATTGGCGTATGTGTCTACCAGTTAGTTCAACAGTTGTTTGAAGCATCCTCTACAGTTATCTAGATTCCCGTCATTCGTAGAGATCAGCTTTCCAGTTTACTAGAGATTGGGAAGCCTTTTAGGCTAATACTGATTTTCCTATAAAAAATAAGTATCTTATATTTTAATTAGGCTTGTGATGTTATGCGTGTCACAAGGGTGGGCGAGTGATACCCAACAGACAGTAATGGTATGGTGTTGGGTGCTGTCAGTAACTGAACGCGCTGGGCAATAACCAGGTACGTCACGTTTACGTACATTTCGGTAAACCGCAAAAAAAAGTTCAGATATTCGAAAACTTTTACTAATCGGTCTTGTCTTTTCCCATATTTATTTAGGTCTCCAACACACCGCAATCGCTTATTATATAACCAAACAAGGATTTATTATTATCAAAACACAAAGAAAATAAAGAAATTAGCTGTCAGTGGACATTGACTTTTTATCAAAGGGGGAAACTGAAAATTTTTGGAGGACCGGGATTCGAAGCCACTACACCATCCAAACATAGCGGTCACCACATCTACCCGGAGTACCTCAGCACGCCTCCCGTTAGACCCAAATTATCAACTTATACCACACACGACTATTGTAGTGCCCCTGCTCATTGGCTTCATTACGGCGTCTCACCGATTCCCGTAAGAGGTAGAGGCTGTAGTGCATCTCCAATGAAGAGTTCATTGGACGTCATTGTCTAACATACATACATATATGTACATGCAACAGCATATAATTCATAAATAGAGGGTCAGCCCCGCATTTTTTTCTATGAAAATCGACGAGAGACGTCACCTCAAGTGGCGGGAGTGAACAGTGGTCAAATAGTTATCCACGTTTTCGATAGGTAGCAGCACCAACCTAGAGACTGTCCTGAAGAAAAGTGGCTATATATTCGACCACAGAAAGTTTGGGTGCAGTATTATAGATGATAAGGTTCAAATCTAATGGGTATTTTGCAGAGATATTCGACCGTAGTGGAAGTGTCCAAATATTTAGCCACGATTCGTCACCTACAGAACCACATCGAGTATTGTGAACGTCAAAGTGTTAAACCAACGCATAAGTCGGGACAAGCACAGCTCACTACATTTTTCTTTCCAGATTCTGTGACTGTCCTTTCTAGAGAGGTCCATTTTTTCCACTGAACTGCCTCCTTAGCTATTCCTTACTGCGGTGTCCACATCATTATACAACTTCAAGTAAATCTCTCCATACCGCTTCTTAGTGCAATGATTTTTGGTGATTAATTGCTTGATTTTCAGCTACTCTCCGTCACTACTAAATTGTGATCCGAGCGTATCTGCTCCTGGCTACGTGTTTCAATCCAGTATCTATTTCGGAATCTCTGACTATGACGCCATCTATCTGAATTTTTTACCGCATCCCCCGGCTTGATCTGCTTCTTGACAGAGTATTCACTATTACTAGCTGAAATTTGCTACAGAACTCAATTAGTCTTTCTCCGCCAACATTCGTAGTACCAAACCCATATTCTCCCGTAAGCATTTCTTGTACTCCTTTCATTAATGATATATTTTCATCTTCCTTTACGTACGGAATTACCCTTCCTATCCTGTGATACATTTTCCCTATCTCTTCCTCTTCCACTTGTGATATCGGCATTTATACCTGAACTATCGTAGTTGGTATTGGTTTGCTCTCGATTCTATGAGGACAACCCTATCACTGAACTGTTCACAGTAAAACACTCTCTGTCCTACATGCCTATTCATAACGAATCCTACTCCCGTTATATCATTTTCTGTAACTGTTGATACTACCCTATACTGATCTAACCAGAAGGCCATGTCGTCTTTCCATTTTACTTCACTGAGCCCCACCACACCTAGGCTGCATTTCCCTTTTCAGATTTTCTAGCTTCTCTACCAAGTACAAGCTTCTGACATTCAACGCCCCGACTGATATCAAGTTACCCTGTCGTTGATCATCTCCACCTTCGCAGTACCATTCTGGAGATCTGACTGGCGGATTGCTCCGCAATTTTTGCCAGTGGAAATGTCGTCATGACCCTTTATCAAGTTACATGCTACATGTCCTCTGGATACACATTGTATGTGTTTAATACTGTGTTTTCCATTTCCTTGTGCATCCTCATGTCATTGATAGTTGTTGATTCTTCCGCCTTGAGAGGCAATATCCCACCCCAGGGACAAGAGAGTGTCCTGAAGCTTTATTCACTCGTCCGCCCTCTTCGACGAGACAGTTGGCTGAATGAGGATGACAACTTACGCCCGAAGTTTTCGTCCGACAATGCTGGTGACTTTTACTCAAAATTTAAGCTTTGACGAGTTTCGAAACAGGGACTAATTACCAATCAAAGACGATACCCGTAGACCACAAGCCGTTAGATGTCAAAAATCTAGACCAAGCCGCTACAGTGACACCACACCACACTGAGCTGTTTGGCATTCCCATGGCCCTTGCGTTTGTCGGCGCATCCTCAAGAAGTGCGACCAGAGTACTGTGCGTCTTCCGTCCAGGGGGTTTACTGGTCCGCTGTTTGCATTCTCCTCTCGCCATTCCAAAAAATGTATGAAATGACTTTGAGCACTATGGGACTTAACTGGAGAGGTCATCAGTCCCCTAGAACTTAGAACTACTTAAACCTAACTAACCTAAGGGCGTCACACACATCCATGCCAGAGGCCGGATTTGCTGCGACCGTAGCGGTCGCGCGGTTCCAGACTCTAGCGCCTGGAACCGCTCGGCCACCCGGGCTTGCCTCACCATTCCACCAGACTGTATTTGAGATGTGAAATACGGCGTCTACGTAGAACCATTGGTTAATTAGTGAAGATGAAGGTGATCTGAGCTGATAATCGCTGCTATTCTTCTAATATATAACTGAGAATGTTTTGATTGATATAAATGGTATCTGACGAATTAGCAATCCGATATGCGTATCAAAAGGTGACAAGAGGGAGGGCATGGAAGGGCTGATGCTTCTCAATGTATCGATGGTAATGTGGACCTGAGAGTTTGTGGATAGCCAAAAGACATGTATGATTGAAAGTGGACATGTTTTTATAGGAAATCCCTTTATTCTATAGTAACAAAACATGCGACATATCATGCCATTAGCTACGCTCTACTCCGATGAAACAACTGGACGGAAATTATTGACCCATAACATCCAATGGGAAGGATTAGGTGAACTTAACGGTTGGAAATTGTCCATGGATCGCATTCGGGAGGACTGCGATTCAATCACGCGTCCGGTCATCCTGATTGAGGTATTCCGTGATTTCCCTAAATCGCTCCAGCCAAACTCCGGGATGGTTCCTTTGAAAGGGCATGGCCGACTTCCTTCCCCGTCCTTCCCTAATCCGATGAGACCGATGACCTCGCTGTTTGGTCTCTTCCCCCAAACAATCCAATCCAATCAAATTATCCATGGACTCGTATAAAGCATTCTCATATGTACCTTGAAACATGGCTGTCAGACTTGTTTCATTATTACGATACAATTGTTCCGAGTGCACACTGAACGGAAAATGTCATTTTCTGAGATATGTGTGACGTTCGTGCCTAGCGAACAGTGCAAAGTTCTCCTCGAGTCGGCATTCCGGCGAGGGACAGTAATACCTTCCCGCTGTTCTATCTGCGACCACAAAATGAAAGCCTCAAAGGTAGACGCACTGATGTCTGAGATTTGAGGATACAGACCTAGACACTATCGTATGTGGTTTGTTTGGTAAGATTCAGTCACACTTTGCGGGTAAGAAATTCGTTGGTGCCGTTAATTTTTGCTATAATTCCCATCATTATTTCTGTTCATCTGAATGTCGCCGTTTTATATGGAATTGGGACCTGCAGATTCTTTGAATGGTTTTATACGAGGGCGAGTGAATCAATTCCATATTCGTCATTCTGGACCAGCAACAAGTGTGAGAATACATTCTCGTTCACTGACGATATTTCGTGAGGATAACTGGTAGATCTTACTTCAGAACCGATTGCGAGATTTCTTCGTATCACAGACCACATCTACTGGACGCTTGTATCTCTCTCTATACCGCCTTACATGTCTTCATGGTAGTGTTAATGGAAACGAAAAAGCGTTAATACACCCTTTCAGAGGTTTCCAGTACACTCAAAGTGTAATGCTGCAACATTGCATATGGAGTACATGAAATGGTTGCATTTAATCGCCCCATACTTAAACACCTACGTTAGAACGTGGTGTAGCCTCCATAGGTGGCAATGTAGGTACTGACTCTGGCATTCAGCCGTCAGTCGATCGTATGAATGGCGAATAGTGCCCTGGCATACTTTATACCACCCCTGTCCGACCTGCGCACGTATTTCTGTAAGAGTTACAGATATTTTAAACATTTTGTGGTTGTGCGCTTAGCTTAGCAATTGTGTATGTAAGTATATAATAATTTCCTGTCAGCCAACCAGCTGCCAACGATTAAAAAAAAAAAACAAACAACTCATTAGCAGGTTTCAAATGGTTCAAATGGCTCTGAGCGCTATGGGACTTAATGTCTAAGGTCATCAGTCCCCTAACTAACCTAAGGACATCATACACATCCATGCCTGTGGCAGGATTCGAACCTGCGACCACAGCGGTCGCGCGGTTCCAGACTGTAGCGCCTAGAACCGCTCGGCTACACCGGCCGGCCACAGGTTTCGATATCTCTAAGATTATCTTCATCAGAATGATAAAAGTTACCTAGAAAATGTTTAAGTTACAGGTAATATACATCACACAGTTACATATCTGAAAAATCTCAAATAAAAAGCGGAAAACTGTACTTACATGGACTCCATTACAACTTTTAAATTTTCAGCAACGGTGCTATCGTGAAATGCCATGTATTTGTGACATGAGTCAAGAAAATGGGTCATAATAAAAAAGGCAGCCGTTATCACACAATAAACAATCATAGTTGCAAGCGGCGGCACAAGTTAACTGCTGTGACCAGCAAAACCAACACACACGCAGTGCAAGAGGCATCCTCTGAAGGCCGCAATCGAGCCGTGCACGCCGATGCCATGACGTGACTTGGAGACGGGACAGAGGTGTGCACGCCCGTAGTCCTGTTGCCAATAACAGATTCGCTAAAGCATGTTTTGACACATATGGGGTCACAAGCGCTCTGTGCTGTGGCAGCTGTACCATCTGCCACTGCTATACTTACGATACGGCGATCCTGGCGGCCGTCTGTGTTACGTGGACACCCAGAACCTTGTCTGTGGGTGTAAGATTGTTCAAGTACCGACTGATACTACCATCATTGTGCAACCTCGCTGCACGTACAACTTGTCTGGCAATTCTCCGAAAAGACCATCCCGCCACTCGGAAGACCACAATCTGACTCCTTTCCAACTCGCTCAGTTGGATGTAGGAAGCACGAGTGCGTCTTTGTGGCATGGTTGTTAGCTCGCTTCGCACATTTGCCCCACATCGAGACTTCTGGCTGTGAATATCCCATATTAAAGACACAGACAGCGCTCTGATAGCTGTGGTACCGTGCTGCTACTATCCTCCATCATAGGATCAAAATCGACACTGTATTTCCAAATGTACTAATATTTTACTGGCTATATATATATATATATATATATATATATATATATATATATATATATATATATATATATATATATCATCAGAGCTATGTTTAAATAGATAGATGTGTGAAGTTTATTTCGATATTACGGCTAATTTTCCCGGATCCCGGAAAGCACTTCTAACTATACGTTACCACAGACCATCTTAAGCCCATTCCTCAGCCAGAGTATTTTTTTTTTTTTTTCGTAGGTCTTGTGACTGGTTTGATGTGGCCCGCCAGAAATTCTCTCCTGTGCCAACTTCTTCATCTCAGAGTAGAACTTCCAGACTGTTTCGTCAACTATTTCCCGGATGCATTCGAATCTCTGCCATCTTCTACAATTTTTACCCTCTACGGCGCCTTATAGTACAAACGCAGGTGTTCCCTGAAGCGTCAAATTACACTTTGTGATGAAAAGCACCTGGACACCCCCGAAAACATACGTTTTTCATATTAGGTGCATTATACTGCCACCTACTGCCAGGTAATACATATCAGCGACATCAGTAGTCATTAGAAATCGTAGGAGAGCAGAATGGGGCGCTCCGCCGAACTTTACGGTTTTCGAACGTAATCAGGTGATTTGTTGTTACTTGTCATTCGTCTGCACACGAGATTTCCACACTCCTAAACACACCTAGGTCCACTGTTTCCGATGTGATAGTGAAGTAGAAACGGGATGGGACACGTACAGCACAAAAGCGTACAGGACGACCTCTTCTGTTGACTGACAGAGACCACCGGCAGCTGCAGAATATCATAAAGTGTAACAGGTAGACATCTATCCAGACCGTCACACAGGAATTCTGAACTGCACCATGATCCACTGCAAGCACTATGACCGATAGGCGGAAGGTGAGAAAACCGGGATTTTATGATCGAGCGGCTGCTCGTAAGCCACACATCACACCGGTAAATGCCCAACAAAGCCTCGCTTGGTGTAAATACCGTAAACATTGGACGATTGAACATTGGAAAAACGTGGTGTGGAGTGACGAGTCACGGAACACGATGTAGCCATCCCACTGTAGGGTGAGGGTATGACAAATGCCTGGTGAACGTGATCTGCCGACTTGTGTAGTGCCAACAGTAAAATTCGGAGGCGGTGGTGTTATGGTGTCTTCGTGTTTTTGATGGAGGGTGCTTGCATCCCTTGTTGTTTTGCGTGGCACTATGATAGCACAGGCCTACATTAATGTTTGAAGCACCTTCTTGTTTCCCACTGCTGAAGAGAAATTCGGGGATGGCGACTACAGCTTTCAACACGATCGAGCACCTGTTCATAATGCACGGCCAGTGGCGGAGTATTTACTCGACAATAACATCCCTGTAATGGACTGTCCTGTACAGAGTCCTGATCTGAATCCTACAGAACACCTCTGAGATGTCTTGGAACGCCAACTTCGTGCCAACCCTCACCGACCGACATCGATACCTCTATCCAGTGCAGTACTTCGTGAAGAATGCGCTGCCATTCCCCAAGAAACCTTCCAGCACCTGCCTGTGAGAGTGCAAGTAGTCATCAAAGCTAAGGGTGGACCAACACCATATTGAATTTCATCATTACCTATGTAGGGTGCCACGAACTTGTAAGTACTTTTGAACAAGTAGTGTATGTCCTACCACCCTGTCCATTCTTCTTTTCAGTGGTTTCTATACGTTCCTTTCCTCACCGAATCTACAGAGAACCTCCTCATCCCTTCCCTTATCAGTCCGCTTAATTTTCAACACCCGTCTATAGTACCAAAGCTCAAATGCTTCTATTTTGTTCTGTTCTCACAGTTTGCTATGAATGTATTCTAAGAAATACTATTCCTTGGCCAAACATCTCTCTGTCACAACCTCTTGGCAGCATTAATTCTTTTTCTGTAATTTTCATTTTCAATAAGGTAACGTCATTGAGCTCGGACCACGTGATGTACAAACATTTGTATACCGGGTGGCTATGATTAAACTGGTCAGTGGTCCCACTGCTGCAGTGCAAGCTGCATACGTTGCTGGGCGCTTAAATATAGTAAGTATGTTCATTAATCTGTGTCCTCACGGAGTAGATTACGTTTAACAAAAATAATAACCCTACTTTCTGCCACCAGGTGAAAACATAACGCTGTAAGAAATCAGAATATGTTGTAGGTACAGGAAAAGGGGAGGTGAGGAACGAACAAATACACGATAACGGTGGTTTTGGAACATTTATCTGAGAATGGTCACAAATTACAGCCTTTATACATCATGTGCGTACTTCGCAACATGCTGCATCGACAACGCGGGGTAGTCGACAGTTTCTCACAGCGTATCCGGCCACTTACCTAATAAAGAAAGTCTTTCACATATCGCTACTACATGGACATACTTCGGGGAATCTGGAGAGCCATATAAATTGCAGTTCTTAAGGGATGATGCACTAATTATTGAATGCTTCTCGAAGCAAATCTCTCACCTGGCAAGCAATATGTAATGTCGCCCCATCATGCTTGACAATAGCGGTGTGGACACAGCTGTGTTCTTCCAAAGCTGGACTCAAGTGTGGCACAAGGAAGTAGTTAAATCGTGCAGATGTCACTGGGAACCTAACAGGCCTACTAGGTGACATCTTTTTCTCAGCAAACGCACCTGTTAACGAACACACATACCGTGATTACCATCCACACATGATTAAGATTACATAAACTCATTTCCATTAATAAAGGTTTACCAGAAATTACATTTCAAAATTTCTTCCTGTGACCCAGCACTGAGAGGGAAGACGATTTTGCACATAATACATTTTTTAACTTTATCATTCCCACATAATATGTTTTCAATTATTTGTCTTAATGTAGTAAAACTTTGAAACTTTTCTTTCACGACATCTCGTTTATATAAAGTGTTTTGATAAAAATATTGCTAATGTCTTACGTTTTTTAATGATTCCATGCTTTTTCTTCTATTGAGAAATTGTTTTGCTTTCCACCTACTTTACAGATGAAGTATTAACCGTGTAGGAATACACAAGTGATTTCCGACGAAGCGTTATTCATTTAGTGAAGAAACAACCGTAAGTCGTTCCTATAATCATAGATTCAGTTGTATGACTAAACAAAATTTACTATTTCCCTTACAAAAGCAGCTGCAGCTGTATTGAAAATATTTTTATGTGTCACTTGCTACTTCTCAATAATGCTTAAAAAACGGTTCTGTTTCAAAATTATAGGAAAATATAAAAATTGTTCAGATTCGACCTTCTAGATATTGGTTACCTTTTCCCATTAGTTGGAGCAGAGGCATTATTTTCTAGCTCTCTTTTGACTTTAGCAGGATTTTAACAGTTATTTTTTTTTATATAACAACAGTGAATGTGGTGTGTGTAATACACGAGTTCTCAGACTTTCCGTATGTGGAGGGAGGAATGATGAATATTCTACAACACAAAGATCTGCCTGCGAAATATTTTAGAGTTCCGTCTATACAAAGGAAACTCTAACTTCCTTTGGTTGTTAAAGATGTTCAACAGGTTTTCGTCACATATACGTAAGATGCACAAATCCTTCCGTCGTCATTTTTATAGCTGAAATACTTAGCAGTTTTGCACAACAGTAACATACGTTATTGCCTGTGTTTGAAGTTCAATTAAACTTTTGTTGCGTCGATCACACATTAACCATTTACTACGCTGAAGTCCGAAATTAATGGAAATCTGATTTACACATTTCTACCTAATAGAAAGCAATTAGATGGCAGCAGTCTTCTTAACATGTAACTATTATGATTATCAAAATTGCAAGATTCTCTGTCCATAATGTTTGTTTTCAGGCATTAATTTCTTCTCTGATTCAGAAACATACAAACTTAAATAATCAAACTGGAACCTACCTATCCGTCGATCCTAATCTCACCGGGAAAGAAGAAACTTTACCCACAGTGAATGAATTCATTCATAAGTCGAGTGTCAGATAATAAACCGTTTCTCTTCTGTCATATAGTTGTCACAATGTAGTTTCCTCATGTACTTAAAGGAGAGGACAATGTGGTGGAATTTAAATGATGTCACACAATTGTTCAGGAAGAGAAGAGTAATAACTTACTCCATTCAGCAGCCAGAAAATTTCAATTTTTTGTTTATAAAGCTATAGCTGGATTATAAGGAGCGCACTAATTTAGGAACCAATTCAGACACGAATGAAATTGTAAAAGCAGAAGACATGTAATTAATTTCAAGTGTGTCATATTCTTTCACATATATTGAGCTTCTTATGAGGTCCACGTTTGTCTAAACAGCCTTAGAGAAGTATCAACCATTACATATCATCAATTATGCGATTGGTTGACAACTGTGCTTCATTCATTTACTGCTTTTTTTGCTGACCTTTTTTATTTACAAGTGAGTAAAAGATCAACGTTTTTTGAGTCTTTTTCTGTCTGTGATCACCTTTGTATTCCCTGTTGCTTCTTGCAACGCCACGTTCTAAGTAGACCATTTATGGGTTCGTATGTTGGCCGCACTATGTAGCGCTCTGCATTGATAACTCTGAAAGCGCTGTGCGCACTCTGTAAGAGACTCTCTGTGGCTGGTAGGACGCAGTAGAAAGTGAACAGCCAGCAGTGATGGATGTCGGGAGTGAGTAGTCAGCAGTGGTGGAGGTTAGAGATTAATAATTAGCAGTGTTGGAGGTTTGCAGTATTAGCGTGAGTGGACGGTCTGAATTTGTATCCATGATGGAGATTTATTACCGATGATTATATAATTTTTTTGAATTGGTTGTCACTTGATTAAGGTAAAATCTGCTAAATACATTGTTTGGTCTGCAAAAAAATTTTTCCTTTGCTAACCACATGCTTATTGGTAGTTAGAGCCTTCAGTAGTTAGAATTTCTTATCAGTATTAGCGCTTGTATCGCTGTAGTTCGTGTCATAAGGATTTTCTGTGAGTTGAGTGACTTATGATATTTATGGGTTGTTGTTAGGAATTCCTCTAATTCAGGGCCATTCTATTGTATTAATTATTTGAAGTCAGGTTACTATTTTTGAGGAGTCAGATTGCGTTGCGCCAGGATGTTGTGGGTCAGTTTTAAGATTATAAGAATAAGTAAAGAGAAAGTATTCTCAGTATGTTCAGTTTCATTCAACAGTTCCAGAATCAAATAAATTTAGAAGTTTCACCTTCTCAGATATTTCAATTGAACTGAAAACATATTGAAGAAATATCGAAGTTAACAACTGCTGAACGCACATCAGGTGTCCCACTAACCACTCCATTCATTTGCGAAGTGTCTTCCAAAAACATTTTTCCTCACCTATTAGTTTTTAAATTTCTTAATTTCCTGCCTAGAATTTCCATTTAATATTTAACATTCTTCGGTAGGACCACACCTTAAATCGGTAGTATTGATTTTCTTCCGGATTTGCCACGGTAGGAGTTTCAGTATCTTAAAATGTCATGTTTCGGTTGTACGCTATTCAGGAACTTGTACATCTCTGTATCAGTTAAATTCCAGTAACTCTAGGGTGTGAAGTAACTACAATAATGTGTTTGAGGAAATAAATATAATGAGACGGAGAGTAGGCTGTGCTCCTCGAATATAACTGGGTCGTAACCAGAATTACACGATGAAGACGCCCCTCAGCGTACACCCAGATCTCATAGATCGTTCTTCTTACATCTTCGTAAGTTTGTACAAGACACGTGAAGGATGCCACCCACAGTCTAACGGAGGGCAAAATTTGAGGCTCGACTGTTTATCCTTTTTTTCCTAAAACGAATATGAACGTTGTGTTGCGCCTGGAAAAGAGGCCACAGGGAGTAGACCGGCAGTCCGCCCCCTTGGCTGAGAGGTCTGCGCATCTGACGGAAATGTAGCGGTTTGGGGTTCGCTTCCCAGCTGGGTCGGTAATTTCCTTCGCTCAGGGACTGGGTGATGTGCTGTCCTCGCCATCAGTTCATCATCATCGACACGAAAGTCGCCCAGTGTGGTGTCAACTGAAAAAACTTGCAATTCGGCTGCCGAACTTACCCAGGGAAGGACGCCCGGCCATCAATGCCATACGATCATTTCATTTCACGGGACAACAAAAACTTTCATTGTCGTGTCTTTATCAAATGCTTAATTGTTGCTTGAACTGTCTTCTACTGTCCCATACGGCATTAGTGATTTTTTTCATAGAGATTTTCATCGTAATCACATAGGAGGAAGCCATTCAATGGCAAAAGAACCTGATGACAACGAAATTCCTTCAGTTCACTCGCTAATAAACGCAATACAGAACTAGAATGTATCCTTCTGAAATACTTAGGATTATCCGTATTACTGGGTACCATTTCAGAATGTATTAGCATATACATCTCTCGCAGAGAGTGTGCTGAGGTGATATGACAACACAGGTCTGCGACATAAAAATTGTTTCCAATATATTAAGTGATTTTTATAGTGTTTTAAATGCTGATTTCGTGAAAAATAGTGAAAAATTTCTACCACATAAAGTTATTTCACCAACTACTTGTTTATTTTTTACTTTTTCCGGTATTTCAGCACTCTACTGAGTTTGAATTTTGGTTTTTAGGATCTCCATAAACTGTTGTTTAGCCGTTTTTATACCACATATACGTAAAATACAGAGTAATTAGGAGAAACCATCAGCATATTAGGTCAGTGCCTGTCTGTTGCGCTGCCCCTTCCCCCGCCATCACCAAGCAGTGAGTTTCTACTATTGTCCTTCCGTTCACAGTACTTCTTCACTCTGTGCTGTTCACGTATTCTTGTTACTAGTGCTTGAAAGTAGTGACTGTTCTCTTGTGTTGTGAAGTCGTTATCTGTACAATGGATAATGGCTACCACAGGATGTATAAACTCGCCAGATTTCTTCTACATTTGTGGTAACTATGCCGTTAAAAAAGCAATAAATAAATATTTCCGATTTTGTTTAAAAAGTATATTTCGCCTATTTTGGTATAAAGTTAGGCCATTATGATAAGCCTTAGGGTCCAGACAAAGTTTTGTTAAGTGTGTGTTGAAGAACTGAGGCAATGGTTTCAACGTAAAAAGGAATCCTTACGTTTTGGAATACCAATGGTTTGGAGGAAGCCCAAAACTCGTAGTGATGACTGCTAATTTGGTTCTTGCAACATACGAGGTTTAAATTTGAAAAACAAAAAGGATATTTCTTACCCCAACATTCAATCAATCATTCACCCAGTTCTACACAAAATAATACCGTCTCCTCCAGATTCTTTGGATGATACAGATGATCACGAGCCATTGGCTCAGCAAGGTGGTAGTGAAGAAAACAGAGATTGCTACGATCCTGGCACAACCTGTCCCATTCCATTCTCACAATCTGAACTGAAAGAATAAATTATAGACCTAGGCCTTTCAAAAGAATCAGCAGAGGTTGCTCCGGGTACATCCTTTTCTTGGTATCGATCGAGAAAAGGCGTTTGTATCTTTCTTCTCTCGAGAAGGTGACCTGGTGTTTTACAGTGATGTTCCTAGACTTATGGGACATTTCAAAACAGAATATGCTCCTGATGAGAGGAGACTTTTTATTGATTCCTCGCCGCGCGGGATTAGCCGAGCGGTATAAACCGCTGCAGTCATAGTCTGTACGGTTGGTCCCGGCGGAGGTTCGAGTCCTCCCTTGGGCATGCGTGTCTGTGTTTGTCCTTGGGATAATTTAGGTTTAGTAGCGTGTAAGCTTAGCGACTAATGACCATAGCAGTTAAGTCCCATAAGATTTCACACACATTTTTTTTCAAATTGATTCTTCAAAAATAAGCCTTAAAGCAGTACTTCTACACAATGGCAATAAGTATGCTTCTATCCCATCTGGACACTCAGTTCACTTAAAAGAATGTTACGAAAACCTTGAGCTGATAAAGCAAATTCTGCTATCCAAGCCACAAATGGACACTATGTGGTGATTTAAAAGTGATTTTAACGCTGATTGGTCAATGAAGTGGCTATACGAAGTTCCCTTGCTTTCTCAGTGAGTGGAACAGTAGAGACAGAAAGCAACACTATATAAAAAAGCTTGGCCCTTGAGAAAAACCTTACAGGTAGGGGCTAAAATTGTTGAGAGGAAAACTCTTGTTGATCCCAAAAAGGCATTACTTACGCCACTTCATATTAAGTTGGCGCTGGTAAAACAATTTGATAAGACATTGCCAAAAGAAGGGGAGTGCTTCAGATATCTTTGTGGACAGTTTTCTGTTTTATCCGAGGCAGAGCCAAAGGATGGAATCTTTGTCGGACCAGACATTAGAAAACTAATGACAGATCGCAACTTTGTGGACAAAATGGAAACAAAAGAAAAGGTAGCATGGTTATCTTTTAAATTAGTTGCTACCGATTTCCTAGAAAACAAAAGAGATCCAAACTACAAGAAAATTTTAAGAAGCTGGGCTGTAACATGAGCATTAAAGTTCATTTTCTCCACTCACATCTTGACTATTACCCTGTACACCCTGGTGATGTAAGTGAAGACGAGGGCGAAAGATTCCACCAAGAGATCAAAAAAAAAAAAAAAATGGAAAGTAGATATCAATGAAGGTGGAAGGTCAACATGATAGGGGACTACTGCTCAACGAGTCCACAGTCAGGAAAGCACTAAAAGAACGTTCGACAGAAAGCGAAACCGTTATTATAAGGACATATTAGCTTAAAGTGAAATGGAAGTGTACTGTAAATGTAGTTTAGAACATGATTTGCAAATAAAGTAAAGTTTTATAACATTGGAAAAATGTAACAAATTGCTTAAATTTTGCTATTATACCCAAAAATACCTGACATAATAGAAAAAAAATGGATTGCATTTTCGAAATCTGCCCTGAAAAGTGCGTAAAAGTCAGTTATGAAATTCCAGACAACTTTCAAAAAATATTATTTTGCCGACCAGTGCAATCAAAGAATTTCAGACCCGTTGGCAATAAATAACAAAAGCTACATGTGTAGCCGATATTCTATATGAAATAAATTACATTTCATTTATCATTTCACAGTCTCAGTATTTCGTAATTGCGTCGATATTTACTCGCAAATGTTGGGCATTACATACCATGGCATGAGAAGCAAATTCGATTTAAGTGTTAAGATCTATAGGAATATCCACCACCAAGCAAAACTGTGTTTATTTTAGACGATGAACTCCATCGCATAGATATTACCTTTAGCATGGGAGCACGCCAGTCATCAGTTAATATCACTACAGCAAAACAACCAGCAATAAGTACTTGCCTTTTATGCCAATTTAGAAGAAGATTCCACTGAGAACAAGATACGCCGCTAGGGTGCTACAGGTCGGCGGCTGTTGTTTAAGTCAGAACCGACAACGTTTTCCACTTCACAGGCAGCTGCCGGCGTGGGGCACTCCGCCACGCCTCTCGTACCCATTTACAAGTGAAATGCGCTACGGTGCTTTCACATTAGGCCGAGGTTTCTATAGTGATCGCCGAGTGCTCTTTTAAAAATAGTCACCTGATCGACTCCGAGTGCTCGTAAGACAACTATTATTTCTTCTTCGGATGAATATCACATCTTATTCCCATTTCAAAGAAATGCGTGGACAGGAGACGGAGTTTCAGTACTGATCAGAACGTTGATTGTTCAGGAAGACCGCAGTTCAAACATTGTCTCACGTGGGTACTAAGTGACCTCCTTGGATCACCTTATTTGAAAAGATCGACGTATATTGAATAAGGCAATGACAGACTTGTTTCGAGTTATTCAAGCGTTCGCTTCATTCTAATTATTACGTATTGCTTGATTCTAATCGTCCTTCTCATCCTGGATGGAAAATGGATAATAAAATTGTTCCTTCATGAAAGCACGCTGTAATCTCCTGTGACGTTGATTCATAACGCTATAGATCACTCGAAACTATCGGAATGGCGTGATAATGTAATTAACGCCACACATAACTGTCACATAGACAAACCCATCATTGCGAGCAATATTAGCTCTATGTTTGTCTCTTTTGTAGCCTCGTTTTGCGAAACGTTTCTCTCTAGCAACGTACGTGTCTTATATCGACGTAAGATTCATTTCGTAAAGCTGTCGTGTTCAATTTAAGAAACTAGAATTTCGTATTTCAATAAGTTTTTAATTACTTCATTTTCTGACAGACCAAAGTTACGATTAACTGACACATGTTCTGTTGCCAAACTTTCTAATAAATAATTTAAAATAACTGGAAAATCTATTATGATATAATCAATTGTCAAAACTTTATTTTAATATCGTCAACAAATCCACGTGAATAATGTTTAGAAATTATCTGGTATGCCCTATTCTACATCACAGCAGTCAGAGTTACCTCAAAACTTTTGAAGACAACTATAGTTTTATTGCGTCACCGACAGAAATTTACATAAGGGTGTTCGCACTTTTTGGCATTCAGTATTGACACAGAAGGTCGATAATCTAATGAAGAAGAAGTTTCTGATATGTCTGGCTAAACAGACTACGATTATGATGATGTTATACATTTTAGTGGGATCGGAATCAACGGACACATGTTCTATTGCAAAACTTTGTACTAAATAATTTAAAATAACTGGAAAATCTTTAAGTAATATAGACGCATTTTATGTTCGAAGAAAAATTACCAGAATTAAAATAAGGATCGGATCTTTAAGAGGAAAACGCACTATGTTACAAAGTAAAATTTAAAAATAAATTACTTGTGGTAGCGCTTCAGAGAGACTAATACAACGCCATAAGGTTTTTTTTGCGGCTGATGCAATGATGTTATTTATCCGTAATTAGCATTGTAGCTCTGCTAGTTTCGACAGCTGAAAGATGAATAAATAGTAATGGATGCCCCATGACGCTACACTCTGCTAGCTCACCGAAGTTTAATTGAGGAGTATACATAATTTTTTTCTAGTACAAAGCAAATATTTGTGTCACTTTCCAATTGTAGCGTGGGTGTGGTCTCTTCATAAAATCCAGCAAATGTTTCTAACAACTGAAAATGTCAATACACAGAGAGAAATTCATCAGAAACAAGTTAATATAACCGACATTCTGTAATTCATATTTTTAAATCGCAATATCGAAGTGGCATCTGCAGATTTCCCTGAAAAAAATCCTTAACCATATGAACTATTGTGAGAAACAGATTTAATCTTTTCTTTCCAACCTCTCCACTCTTGAATAAACTGTTCTATTTACTGACGCCAACTGATATATCATCACAGAAATTCCTTAAGTATTTTCGTGTGATTCATAATAGACATAGAGGAGGACGAACAGCTCAGAGAAAAACATGTACTAAGAATATTCTGATGATAATTTTTCACTTCATTTCATTCTGAAGAGAGACTCGTTCCCGCTAAGTAAAGTAAAATTGAAGGTGCAAAATGTTTCTGGAATATTGTAGCTCGAATACTGAGAAAAAAATTTAAAGATGCCTGTCTTATCCCTACACCCTCTTGAGCACACGAGAAACTAAAATCATTATTATTTATTCTGTGGGGGAACATTCTTCCAGCCCAGCAGCTTCTTCGAGCCTGACGTTAAATCCATCAAGGATCTCCTTTTTAACTATGGTAGTGTAGTGTATGCCCCTGTATCACCTAGGGAACATATCTGTGTCTTTTCTTTGCGATAGTCTGCTGAGTACGCAGAGAGTTGCCTGTAACAGATGGACTAATGCGCGGCAATGAATAGCCAATCAAATTGCTGAAATTTCAAGATGAGTCCAGTAGGTTGAGTTTCCAAGGCCACTGGGAGAGGAAAAGATAGGCACTTGGTTATGTTTGCCCAGAAGACTAAACACGGATTGTCCATTAAGTTTTAGGATTGGAGCAGCAGAAGCCCAATCCTTCAACTCACATTTCGCCAGTAAATCTGTCAACAGTTTTGCAACTGCGCTGGAGGATGGGTTAGTGCACATTAAAATATGCCGAAGATGCAATAGTCATAGTTTTTACAGAGGTACTCCTCAATCATATGCAGAATGCATATGCACTAAGAAAAAGTAAAAAACCGATGCAACACGAAGGATGCCCCTTTCAGATTATAAGCCTGTTTTACAGTCATTATTTCAAATATATTTTTCATATATTTTGGCATATGATCATGGAAAGATAATTCAACTATCAAGGCGATAATTTGGAATACTTGTAGGTCATAAAATACACAATAATTAAATGATCACATGACGTATTCAGAGATAAATATCAAAATTATAATGATTATGGTTTGGTTTAGGGGTTGAATATTACGGATCTTACTACACAATATTGATAACATGCCTCTCGTTGCTACATAGCAGGGAAACACGGGTGTTTTAATAATTTTCACGGTATTTAAGGATGAACATTATGATAGAAAAAATATTACTGAACAGCATGGAGTGGGGCTTGATCAAAGAAGTTTCCCCTTTAACTGTTCTTGCTGCATCCACAAATGGTGCCCGAGGAAAAACACTTTGGTCGTTCACCAGCAATACTGTATGTCTCTTCTGTAGTTTTATTTTTGGTATTTCACTTAAAAACAAGAATTAAGAAGTCCGAATGGGATGGAAATCGGTAGATGCGATGCACGTTTGTAGACAGACAAAGGACTACGTTTTCAGAAAAAAGGGATGATTTATTCGAGAGACACAGCTTCAAAGCTGAACAAATCAGTGAAGTGTTGGTCTACACTCCTGGAAATGGAAAAAAGAACACATTGACACCGGTGTGTCAGACCCACCATACTTGCTCCGGACACTGCGAGAGGGCTGTTCTAGCAATGATCACACGCACGGCACAGCGGACACACCAGGAACCGCGGTGTTGGCCGTCCAATGGCGCTAGCTGCGCAGCATTTGTGCACCGCCGCCGTCAGTGTCAGCCAGTTTGCCGTGGCATACGGAGCTCCATCGCAATCTTTAACACTGGTAGCATGCCGCGACAGCGTGGACGTGAACCGTATTTGCAGTTGACGGACTTTGAGCGAGGGCGTATAGTGGGCATGCGGGAGGCCGGGTGGACGTACCGCCGAATTGCTCAACACGTGGGGCGTGAGGTCTCCACAGTACATCGATGTTGTCGCCAGTGGTCGGCGGAAGGTGCACGTGCCCGTTGTCCTGGGACCGGACCGCAGCGACGCACGGATGCACGCCAAGACCGTAGGATCCTACACAGTGCCGTAGGGGACCGCACCGCTACTTCCCAGCAAATTAGGGACATTGTTGCTCCTGGGGTATCGGCGAGGACCATTCGCAACAGTCTCCATGAAGCTGGGCTACGGTCCCGCAGACCGTTAGGCCGTCTTCCGCTCACGCCCCAACATCGTGCAGCCCGCTCCAGTGGTGTCGCGACAGGCGTGAATAGAGGGACGAATATAGACGTGTCGTCTTAAGCGATGAGAGTCGCTTCTGCCTTGGTGCCAATGATGGTCGTATGCGTGTTTGGCGCCGTGCAGGTGAGCGCCACAATCAGGACTGCATACAACCGAGGCACACAGGGCCAACACCCGGCATCATGGTGTGGGGAGCGATCTACACTGGCCATACACCTCTGGTAATCGTCGAGGGGACACTGAATAGTGCACGGTACATCCAAACCGTCATCGAACCCATCTTTCTACCATTCCTAGACCGGCAAGGGAACTTGCTGTTCCAACAGGACAATGCACGTCCGCATGTATCCCGTGCCACCCAACGTGCTCTAGAAGGTGTAAGTCAACTACCCTGGCCAGCAAGATCTCCGGATCTGTCCCCCATTGAGCATGTTTGGGACTGGATGAAGCGTCGTCTCACCCGGTCTGCACGTCCAGCACGAACGCTGGTCCAACTGAGGCGCCAGGTGGAAATGGCATGGCAAGCCGTTCCACAGGACTACATCCAGCATCTCTACGATCGTCTCCATGGGAGAATAGCAGCCTGCATTGCTGCGAAAGGTGGATATAAACTGTACTAGTGCCGACATTGTGCATGCTCTGTTGCCTGTGTCTATGTGCCTGTGGTTCTTTCAGTGTGATCATGTGATGTATCTGATCCCAGGAATGTGTCAATAAAGTTTCCACTTCCTGGGACAATGAATTGACGGTGTTCTTATTTCAATTTCCAGGAGTGTATTTAGATGTCAGCCATTTTTCGTTTCTGCGAGGATTTAGAGAAGGAAATGCAGTGGGGTCGTCCTCTGTGAAACAGCTTTGGAAAAAGGTGTTTTGTATTTCAGCTTTACGCCTGTCATCCTCTGTTTCAATGCCATCATCATCCTGGAGTGTCTGGATATTCTGTTTCGAGCAACTTACTGATTTAACCTAAAACCAGAACTTCCTAGGATTTTCTGTCAAGTCGGTACATAGAATTTTACTTTCGAATTCACTGAACGCTTCACGCATAGCCCTCCTTACGCTAACTTTGACATCGTTTAGCTTCTGTTTGTCTGAGAGATTTTGGTTGCGTTTAAACTTGGAGTGAAGCTCTCTTGGCTTTCGCAGTAGTTTCCTAACTTTGTTGTTGAACAACGGGGGGTTTTTCCCGTCCCTCACAGTTTTACTCGGCACGTACCTGTGAAAACGCATTTTACGATTGCTTTGAACTTTTTCCATAAAGACTCGACATTGTCAGTGTCGAAACAGAAATTTTCCTTTTGATCTGTTAGGTAGTCTGAAATCTGCCTTCTATTACGCTTACTAAACAGATAAACCTTCCTCCATTTTCTTATATTCTTAGTAACTTCCATATTCAGGGATGCTTCAACGGCCTTATGATCACTGATTCCCTATTCAGCACATACAGAGTCGAAAAGTTCGGGTCTGTTTGTTATCAGTAGGTCCAATATGTTATCTCCACGAGTCGGGTCTCTGTTTAATTGCTCGAGGTAATTTTCGGATAGTGCACTCAGTGTAATGTCACTCGATGCTCTGTCCCTACCACCCCTCCTAAACATCTGAGTGTCCCAGTTTATATCTGGTAAACTGAAATCTCCACCTAAGACCATAACATGTTGAGAAAATTTATGTGAAATGTATTCCAAATTTTCTCTCAGTTGTTCTGCCGCTAATGCTGCTGAGTCTGGAGGTCGGTAAAAGAAGCCAATTATTAACCTAGCTAGGTTGTTGAGTGTAACCTCCACCCATAATAATTCACAGGAACTATCCACTTCTATTTCACGCAGGATAAACTACTGCTAACATCGACGAACACTCCACCACCGGTTGCATGCAATCTATCCTTTCTAAACGCCGTCTGTACCTTTGTAAAAATTTCAGCAGAATTTATCTCTGGCTTCAGCCATATTTCTGAACCTATAACGATTTCAGTTTCTCTGCTTTCTATCACCGCTTGAAGTTCCGGTACTTTACCAAATCATCTTCGTCAGTTTACAATTACAATACCAATTGCTGCTTGGTCCTCGCATGTTCTGACTTTGCCCCGCACCCGTTGAGGCTGTTGCCCTTTCTGTACTTGCCCGAGGCCATCTAACCTAGAAAATCGCCCAGCCCACGCCACACAACCCCTGCCACCCGTGTACCCGCTTGTTGCGTGTTATTGGTGATTATGTTGAAAAATAGGATTATGTAGCCAAAAGAGTGGGGAATAATACCGTGTGTTGGAATTCTTAATGAAACCATCCCGAAAAAATGCGTTGCATTACTTATTGAACGGCACTTTGAAGTTTCGATCTTCTTTGACGTAAGTAACAGTCATTAATAAGAGCAGTACTGCATTAATGGTCTGTAAACGTTAATTTAAACTGACACATCTGTGACGAGTATCCAACACTTCGAAAAAGGAGCCAGTAACACAGAGAATGGCGTGAAATAATAGTAATCATGTTTCTCCAAAAAGTATGTGCGTTCTGAGTACATTTGAGATAAAACAAGAGCTAGGATTGCAAGTGTGTCCCTGAAAACAAACATAGATCTGCGTTCCACATACAACCAGAATCAAATGTCAGACAACGCGCCTACCAAAAGCTGTCTTTTCAGCTCTCAAAGGTTCTGACGTAGCCAACTACTTCTCTCAATTTCAATTTTCAGCACACTCTTCCACAGACACAGACACCTATCACAGGCAACCGGAAGTAACTGAATCTATCTTGCAGACAGTTTTAATGAAAAGGTAGAAATGACTGTAACTGTGGTTTTAAATGCCACTACTGGTGTGTGCTGTGCGTAACCTGGACCGTTATCTGGGCTCGTTTCGGTGTCATATGGGTCTGTTGTATACCAGAGTTCCAAATCCCATGCATTTACTAAAACTTAGACCCTAACACGATACAATTTAGAAGGCAAGTGAACGAAATTATTTATAAATAAATAAACTATATGCATATAGCCCCTGGGATTAATAAAATTATCGAAAGAGCATAATTATCGTTTGTTTCCAATAAACTTTTACCGCAATTAATTCGCACGTTTACTAATGGTGGAACGGCAAATCGGCGGATTCAGATCAAAATAGCCATTAATAATAGTTAATGTTGCGCAGCGGAACAATGTACATAGATCACGAGTATGCTTAGTTGGCTTACAGTCCATTAATCACAAAATTCTAAAGCGAAAGCAGTTTCTCGCAGTTGATCGTAGACCGTAACACTGCAAAGAAGTTCACTACACATGAGTCTCAATATTAACTGCAACAAAGTGTACGACATTCTCAGCTGCCTCAAGTTCCAAAAATAAAAATCGATTGGGCCCTCAAACCCTATCGATGAAACTAGGGTAACAATCCAGTAAAAAGTTATTAATGTCCGAATCAGAGTTCACCAATCTAACAATCGACACGTAAAAACATGTTTAACGTGAGGGGCTGCTGTAATCGCAAAATTTGTTGTCATCATCACAACTTCCAGTCTCAGAGGCAGTTTAATCTTGAATATATGTCCTATGACTTCTTTTCGCCGACCGATGTGGCCGAGCGGTTCTAGGCGCCACAGTCCGGAACCGCGGGACCGCTACGGTCGCAGGTTCAAATGCTGCTTCGGGCATGGATGTGTGTCATGTACCTAGGTTAGGTAGGTTTAAGTAGTTCTAAGTTCTACGGGAGTGATGACCTCTGAAGTTAAGACCCATAGTGCTCAGAGCCAATTGAACCATTTGACTTCTTTCCCCTCTCAGTTAATTTTTAGGGCAAATGCTTTTGTCTCAGTTCTGCCTTTCACTCTCTTCTATAGTAGCTCTTTCCGTGAATGGATGGAACGAAAGCTGGGGTCCTACGCTGCTCATTTAAGTATTCAATTACGTCATACTGAACATTTGCTTTATTCATTTGTATTATTTACTCTTTCTCTCATAAGTTTTAACGTTTTTCAGCATTATTCGTTATTGGTCGTCTTAATACGATGTAGCAATGGATCGGCCACCAACGTCGCAAACTTAAACGCTCATAGTGCGATCCAAAAAACAATGTCTATCTTCGCTCAGTTTCATGATAATGAACTCCGATGCCGAATTATAAGCGTCATTTTATTGCAAAATTTGTTCTGACGCACAAAACTAATCATTGTTCATAGGTCACGCATCATCTTGTTAACGATAGGCCGAAAACATAGGCTTCGCCGATTTTCTTCATATCATCAGTATAACCGCGCTTTCTCTCTTCAGTCTGCCATATTTTCTACAACCAATATTAACAACTTAACAAACGGAAGGAGCTATTATAAATGGTGAGACCACGAAGGAACTTAGAAGCCTCTAAAGCTGTTAGTTTTTCTAGTGTTGCATATGCCATATCTCAGCGGAGAATTTCAAAGGAAAGAAGAAATAAACAACAAAAAGGGAAAAAAATTATTACTGGAACTAGAGAATCTCATTTCTAAAATTATCTGCAGCGCGTAATTTTAGTTTCTCATGCCGCTTACAGCACGTAATACTGGAATTTTCGTTCAAGCCACTAGATAACAGTATCTTCGGTTTTAAATTTTGTCCTTCTTAATGAGTTTACACGACTGCAAGCCATAAGATGGCTGACATTATGACGTTTTGTCAACAACGGCATGTGCCACTTTACATTGTTGTACCCGCATTCCTGAACTGGATATTTTTACCTAGCAGATGTTTTTTCAGTCCGAAGTTACTTTCAATATTTGTAAAATATGTGTGAGATACGCAAATGTTATGATGAAAATCGGAAAGATTTCTAGAATGACTACAAAGAAAGATAGAACGTAGAGCTTAACACTGAATGGAACGAGTTTGCTAACATGAAAATAGAAAATGTACAAATTTCGGAAACCGATCTGGAATTGCACTCTGAAACTGATGCAGATATTTTGACAGGTAATAACCTACAAAAATATCATCCAGTTGCACGTCGCAGTGTTTGAGAAAATAGGTCATGAAATAAGCAAATTTTTACTGTAGTGGGAGAGGCCATGCACACTCCCAGTAAGGGCACTCAGGACGGTTACTTCGAAGTACTTCACCGTTGTCAGCGTTTTGCTATGTTTTGTCGCTTTTGGTGTATTCGAGTAGCTGTCTTTTTAGATTAATAAGAATACAGCTACTAACGATCTTAGTGATCTAGCAGCTCATGCACCATTTATCGATCCGCCTCAGGTTATCAGTATTTTGCAACAGTCATCTGGCGTTGCCATCTTCCTACAGACACTAGCCTTGAATGCTGCTGGACATAAATTTACTGCGGAGTTCTGATATAAGTGTTTTTGTAGATTCATTTTGGCAGTTAGATTCAATTTATACTGCTAGCCCACAATTTACTGCCACCACGTGTACACACAATTCACTTTTAGTCCAAGTGTTTCCAGCAATACACGCAGCTACGATCCACGAAAGTATAAGCAAAGCTTTACGTTTTCGGGAAGAGGTGAAAGTTCAAAGGTGGCATTTGCTGACCTTCTTTTCAAGGCACCGTGATGCCTGTTCAACAGCGCACCGCCCTGTCTTCCAGTTCTTAGACATTAAGCACAAGTTGTGGATGATGGCTGCATTCTCGTCACCTCCACGCACCTTGCGACATGTCCACAATGAGATATATAAGATGTAACCGTTTTCACCTGCAAAAACCAAATGACGGTTTGCTATTCACAGAGTTTTAAACACGCTACATTCGTAAAATGCCACCTTCTAACAGTCAAAACATGAGTACGAACTTATCTGGACTCGTTAGCTTATAAAGTTCTGATACATCTGTACGGTATCCAGGTAAAAAACACTCTCTTTTCTCGAAAAAGGAACTAGGTTTTAATGTAAAAAGAAGTCCAGTGGCAAATAATAATGTAGTAAAAGAACATGATTCGTAGTTTAAACAAGTAGGACAGAGTGGTCTAAATTCGACCGCTTTGGAAATGTTGTTGACTACATCCTGAAGAGTAAGTCACAAAATTACTTATATATTGCTATTCTCAAGCATAGGATCTCGTCCCTGGTATCTTATTCAAAGACTGGAAATTCTTCAAAAACAAACACACCACCCTTAACTTTCTAAACACCTGGAAGTGGTATAAAGTAGGAATCTGGTTCATTACTTGTACAAGTAGGTTCATAAATTGTACCTCCTTACAAATTATAACTCTGACGCAGAAAAGTAGGTACTAGTCTAAGTTGAAGGAAGTTTTGCATATTTTAGTTCTTACGTCACTGGCCGGCCGCGGTGGCCGAGCGGTTCTAGGCGCTTCAGTCCGGAACCGCGTAACTGCTACGGTCGCAGGTTCGAATCCTGCCTCCGGCATGGATGTGTGTGATGTCCTTAGGTTAGTCAGGTTTAAGTAGTTCTAAGTTCTAGGGGACTGATGACCTCAGATGTTAAGTCCCATAGTGCTCAGAGCCATTCTTACGTCACGGTTTACAGGCATTACAATACATTTTCCTATTCTCCCCAAGACTGCATCCTTTGCTTATACCCACGTTTCGCGTTTCCTGCAGAGGATCATTTCTTCCATACGATCTGCTTCGCTATACCATTTCCCTGTTTTACGAACGAGTTTCTGTGATACCTCCTCCACATAGTCTCGAAGACAGTTCCCTTTCGTAGGTGGATGTGTAGTTACACACTTCTTCTCTGCTTCGGTCAGCTTTATTTTGTTTAGCATGCACTGCTCCTCAGCACAGAGCTTCTAGTTGAGGCCTTGACAGTTCTGTTTGGAGCTCTCATCGTTCCCCTGGGACGGGCAATATTTTATGGATCTGCTCCTTCTGCCTACGTTCTGCCTGCCTTTACATTCCATCCATCGAAATTAAGGGGTAATATGTTTCCTTCGGCAAAGTCTAAGGCAAGTTATCTTACGTTCAATACGTTTAATTAATATCATGTATTCAAATGTAAGTATATGCTTTTCCCATTGCTTTTCAAGTTCTCTGGAAACAATTTACTACGCCCCTGCCTATGACAATAAATTTTAAGATAAATTACTCAGACATAAAATAGGAAATCACCCTGTAAAGAACTTAAGTATTCATATGTAATTTGCAGAAACACTGCCTAATATTGTATCTATTGTTGGGAACAAAATCAAACCACCTTTGAAGTCTTACATTGTTTCTGCAGCGATGTCATTTAGCGAGGAGGATGGGAGTCATGAATAAGTTGTCCTACTGTATAGGGTGAGATAGCTTAGACAGGCTACCTCGGATATGCCCAAAGCGATTTTGCCAAGTTCATAAAACACAGGACGTCAACTTTTCTGGGGATCACAAGTAACAGGCTATTTTTCGCTATTATGGAACTGTATACCTTTTCTGCGGCACTGGGTGCAGTCTCCTAGGAGTTGAACAACGTAACACATGAGGAAGATCATCAGATTGTAGCAAGATAACGTCACCACTCTACTGGTATCAGGAGAAGCGTTGGCTCAGTTTGCTACCTTTCAGTGCCAAATGTAAGTACCTATGCTATGGAGAACTTACCACTGTTTCTCTTGCTCGTCGTTGTACTGAAAATTTCACACTGCATATGGGAATCGAAAAAGTGGGTATGGTTTTCATGTCAACACCCCAAGATTAATTTTCACACCCGTAAGTAAAAGGAAGGTACAGCGCGCGGACGTCATTGTCACAAAGGCAGACAGTGGTAACACTACTTTGCTTTTGAACAATCTTAATTATCCAGAAAATCCTTTCATGTCCTCCGAAAAGACCGCACTACAGTACGAACATCCCCTCAACTACTGTACTCATATTAACAGCTTTAGTAGGGCACTAGTAGGGCTCAAACAGGAAGAAGCAGCCGGCCGCGGTGTCCGAGCGGTTTTAGGCTCTTCAATCCGGAACTACGCGACTGCTACGGTCGCAGGTTCGAATCCTGCCTCGGACATGAGTGTGTGTGTTGTCCTTAGGTTAGTTATATTTAAGTAGTTCTAAGATCTATGGGACTGATGACCTCAGATGTTAAGTACCATAGTGCTCAGAGCCATTTGAACCAGGAAGACGCAACTGTTAGGCGTTTTCGAGAGAATCGAGTTCGAAAATTATAAGTGTGGTTGTGCTGTGTGCTTTGTGAGGTCGGTACTATTTAGGGAGTCCGCAGCCCAGAAAGTAAGAGCTTAATTTCACGAACGCTAAGTCCCTGTATCCAATCGCGCCGGCGTTAGTTTCTTTTTCCTCTCACAAGCGATTTTAGGAACATATTTGTGAAGACCGTGCAAAGTACTGATATTTAATCATTTATTTACTATTCTCCTGATGTTTAACACGAAGATAAGAGAGAAAACTTATTTTATGTCAAGCAAATTGGAAATGAAGAAAAGATAAAAGAAAACTATTAATTAACTCAGTGTAGTCATTTTATTTATATAATTGTATATACATTTGTGACAACCATAATGTGTAATATACGCAGTACGGCACAAATCGGGATGATGCTGATAAGACAAACATGAAGAACTATAGCTATCGCGACATATAGCCGACGTAACGAGCGCCGAAGTTTCTCGTGTCCATGGTTTTTTTAATGTGTTTATTGCAAACAAATTTCTTCATATGCGTAAACGGTACTAGTTCGTCACACAGTTTCACTGTGTATCAACGCATTTAGAAGCATAACATATATTATTGATGCACGTAAGTCACAAAAAAGTAGCATCGACAGCAAAATTCAATCCATCCTAACTGACGAGTTCGGCTGCGGCCTCCTGGCATTTTTGTGATAATACAAATTGTATAAGCACACGTAAAATTTTCAGACTTGATTTTGTCGAAGACGATTGAGATTTGCGCCTTCCGAATTATACTTGTCGAAGTCCTAGTCGTACCCTGCAAAGTCAGAGAGTAAATCAAGAAAGTAACTTACTTATTTTAGGATTGTGAGGTAAAGTTATCGACTGCCAGAATATTCAACACGACTTCGTTCCAGTGAAGCTTCTCTCTGCACGCTTCCGTACTCAAGGCTCCTGTTCCCGGACTCCTTGGAAATGCACTCACACTGAGCTCGAAAAACTCGCATTTCCCAGGTCTGGTGCGGACATTTCCAGAAGGGCGCCTATGATCTCACATTACGTTCGAACATTATAAATTACCTCGAAGAAAACCACTTATTGACAAATAATCTGCATGCATTAAGAAAATGTCGTTCTTGTTACACGTTACGAGCTCATTATTCAGCCGCAGTAATGAGTATTATCCACAGAGGATATTCCACATTTCTAGATTTTCAGAAGGGGTTTAATACCTTCCCTCACTAACGACTACGAATACAATTTCGTGCCTACCGAATATCATCTCATTTTACGACTGGATTCGTCATTTCCTATCAAAAAGGTCACCAGTCGTAGTAATTGACGGAAAGTCATCCACTAAAACAGAAATCAAATCTGGCTTCTCAAGGAAGCGGTATACGCATTCTGCTGTTCACAATCCATACAGGCGGTTTACACTGCTTGCAGAAGATGTTGTGATTTTCCGTCTCCAAATCATCAAAACTAATTTCCAAAATGATTAGGCAAGATATCTGTATGGAGTGAAAAGCGCAATTTCACTATAAACAATGGAGTGTATGAAGCCATCCGCATGAGTACTATAAGCAGTACAATAAATTTCAGCTACACGATAAATGACAAATGACTTTGAATTCATGTAAGTACTTAGGGATTATAGTTACGGATTATTCAAAGTGGAATGATGACACGGGTAATGTTTTTGGGGAAAGCAAACCAAAAGATGCGATTCATTGCCAGATGCAACAGGTCTTCTAAAGACTCTGCGTACACTACGCTTGCCCATCCTCTTCTGGAGTACGCTGCGCTGCGTGGAATCCGCATCATATAGAAACGACGGAAAATATCGAAAAAGTCCAGTTAAGTACTTGTCGTTTCGTATTATCACGAACAGGCGAAAGGATCTCATCCATATAATATGCAAGTCGGGGTGCAAATTATTAAAACAAAGACATTTACGGCAAAAACTTTTAACGAAATTTCATACAACATCCTCCTTCTCATGTAAATATTTTGTTTCCACCCAACTGCACAGGGAGTTTTGTGTGGTACGGTAGAGGAATTGCTTGAGTGTAGTTCGATAAACCGTCTGCCGAACATTTAATTACAAAATAGGGAATAGTAATGTAGATGAAGGTGATTATTGGTGTGGCCCCAAACAGCCGCAACCATTTACAGTGCTTAACAGTTATGCTGCTCAAGTAATTGAGAAGTATTCCAATCTTCTTACAAACTGAGTGGTCACACTGTAAGTAGGCTGTTTAGGTTTTTTTATTGATAACGCCACGTAGCGCTCTGTATGAAGATCACTGGCTGTGCTGTGTGCAGTCTGTGGCTGGTTGGCATTGTTGTAATACTCGCCATTGTAGTGTTGGGCAGCTGGATGTGAACAGTGCGTAGCGTTGCGCAGTTGGAGGTGAGCCGCCAGCAGTGGTGGATATGGGGAGAGAGATGGCGGAGTTTTGAAATTTGTAAGACTGGATGTCATGAAGTACTATATACATTATGACTTTTCAACACTATTGAGGTAAATACATTGTTTGTTCTCTATCAAAATCTTACATTTGCTAACTATGCCTATCAGTAGTTAGTGCCTTCCGTAATTTTAATCTTTTATTTAGTTGGCAGTAGTGGCGCTCGCTGTATTGCAGTAGTTCGAGTAACGAAGACTTTTGGTGAGGTAAGTGATTTGTGAAACGTATAGGTTAATGTTAGTCAGGTCCATTTTTTTGTAGGGATTATTAAAAAAACAATTTTGCGTTGCGCTAAAAAAATATTGTGTGTCAGTTTAAGCACAGTCATGTATAAGTGTTCAAAGGGGACGTTTCAACACGTCAACTCTAATCGCAATTCAAGGGCCCCTACACTTAAGAGAAAGTTTTGCCGCGGAACCCAGTGTCCTATCCTTACTCAAATAGAAAGGATAAATGTGTAGTCAAGTGTTTCTTTCTTTCAAGAAAATGATTTAAAATTCGCTATTAAGCAGGCTTTTAAAGGGTCGGACCTGAAACTTCTTGGTGGTTGCTTAAAAGTCAATATACGTCTTTCAAAATACACTGGCGAAACATCAAGAAGGAATTTTTCGACCCAAACTAAAACTGATAGTTGCGTTTCTACATCTGAAGAATGATGTCTGTTCAAATCTCGTGCCAGTCCCATAAGAGTGGCGTTAGTAGCGGCATTATGAGTCTGCAAATCAGGTTCGATTAAAATACACGCTGTGCAGGTCGTGATGGTTAGTTGGCTTTGAGATTGGATGTGGAGAGTTGATGTTAATCAAGAGCAATGTTGACGTCTTGGATATTCGGGAATCCAGCCGGATTTTCGCGTCGTTCTCGCACGATATTTCAACAGCGTGCGAGAACGAAGCGAACATCCGGCTGGATTCCCGAATATCCAAGATGTCAACAGATCGCCGGGAAAGCATGAAGAACTACAAGAACAATGTTACTTACAATCCGTAATTTTGCTAAAATGTTTATTTATATGACCGGTTTCAGTTCCTGTAGAACCATCTTCAGATTTGAATCGATAATGATACTGATTTACTACGTGTGGGGCTGCCAAGTTCTATACCATCTTTTGCACTCCCCTGACTTAAGCCCTCGTAAGTTCAACTCTATTTCTAATCTGAAAGGAAACACTTCACGTCACTCGCTTCAGAAATTCGTCGGGTAATAGAACGCGCCGCTCGAATTGTCAACACAACTGGCACTGCTAAGAGTGTCTTACGACTTCCACGTCGCTGGAAACGGGTTGTACACAATGCTGGTGACTACGTTGAAGGTCAGTAAAACTTTGAAACACGTATCTATTTTGTACTAGCTGTAAATAAATAGTTGCCACCATTTAAGTTCCAACCCTCGTATTTTCCCTGTTGATGCTGAGGACCCTCAAGAGTGTACGGATAAGCCAATTGTTAAGTTACAAAGGTTAGCAAGACGACTGTTCTGCAGTCTGTAAGGTTACTGTAATTTTGTTTTAGGGGTAAGATATGGAGGGGGGACAGAAGTTAGGGGGCAAGCAATTTGCTAGGCATGGGTGACCGAAACGTTGCCGTTTGTAATTTGTGTTACATTTATGCTACACAAACAGCTGATGTTCATACATATATATGTCTCAGCACCTTTGTGCCACTGGCAGTGGGTTCTTTCATTCAATTCTATGAAATATAAATATGATTCAAGTCTTAATCATCCTAGTGAAGCTAAGCCGAAAACGATTTATATTGTGATTATTACTTTATTTTCTTTATTCTCTTTACATTATGGTATACTGTCCTCTTGATATCTGCAGCTTAATGGTGTCACTGTGAATCTGGATGGTGAGTTAAAAAATCTCTCTATTTATACACATAATTTAATTGCGTGAAAATATTTCGCAGCTTTGTTTTGTGATTACTTACATTTAAACTCAAAGTTCATATCATTCTTGCGCAAAATTAGAACTTTGTTTACTTTGTCTCTCCCTCTGTATAGCTTAATGTTTGTGTATGCATTTCTTATTTTGAATTCGTTTGCGTCATTTTTTGATAAATTTCCGTTTAAGTGTCAAACAATATGTAGTTGTTTGTTGTTGTTGACTTCAGTCCTGAGACTGGTTTGATGCAGCTCTCCAAGCTAGTCTATCCTGTGCAAGCTTCTTCATCTCCCAGTACTTACTGCAACCTACATCCTTCTGAATCTGTTTAGTGTATACATTTCTTGGTCTCCCTCTACGATTTTTACCCTCCACGCTGCCCTCCAATGCTAAATTTGTGATCCCTTGATGCCTCAGAACATGTCCTACCAACCGGTCTCTTCTTCTTGTCAAGTTGTGCTACAAACTCCTCTTCTCTCCAATTCTATTCAGTACCTCATCATTAGTTATATAATCTACCGATATAATCTTCAACATTCTTCTGCAGCACCACATTTCGAAAGCTTCTATTCTATTCTTGTCCAAACTATTTATCGCCCATGTTTCACTTCCATACATGGCCATACTCCATACTAAAACTTTCAGAAACGACTTCCTGACACTTAAATCTATACTCGATGTTAACAAATTTCTCTTCTTCAGAAACGCTTTCCTTGCCAATATGCCACTGATTAATATTGAAATGATGTTTTGGTGTGAGTACACACAGCCACTAAAAACAGCAAATGTAGACACTACTTGGTAGTTAATATTTTTGGAACGAAATAACACATCGGTGAAATTTTGCATGGTAGCACAGTCCATTTTTTTTCTCAACAGCTCTTGGTGTGCGTTTTCCAGCAGATGACAGTGCAGCACTGAAATGAGTAAGACTGGCATTTGAGCAACGCAAGGCCATATTGAAATCTTCCCATATCTCCAGGCCTTTTCCAAGTATACCTCCTCCTCTTGTGATTCTTGAACAGGGTATTCGCTATTACTAGCTGAAACTTGTTACAGAATGCAATTAGTCTTTCTCCTCTTTCATTCCTTGTCCCAAGTCCATATTCTCCTGTAACCTTTTCTTCTACTCCTTCCCCTACAACTGCATTCCAGTCGCCCATGACTATTAGATTTTCGTCCCCCTTTACATACTGCATTACCCTTTCAATATCCTCACACACTTTCTCTATCTGTTCATCTTCAGCTTGCGATGTCGGCATGTATACCTGAACTATCGTTGTCGGTGTTGGTCTGCTGTCGATTCTGATTAGAACAACCCGGTCACTGAACTGTTTACAGTAACACACCCTCTGCCCTACCTTCCTATTCATATCGAATCCTACACCTGTTATACCATTTTCTGCTGATGTTGATATTACCCGATACTCATCTGACCAGAAATCCTTGCCTTCCTTCCACTTCACTTCACTGACCCCTACTACATCCAGATTGAGCCTTTGCATTTCCCTTTTCAGATTTTCTAGTTTCCCTACCACGTTCAAGCTTCTGACATTCCACGCCCCGACTCGTAGAACATTATCCTTTCGTTGATTATTCAATCTTTTTCTCATGGTAACCTCTCCCTTGGCAGTCCCCTTCCGGAGATCCGAATGGGGGACTATTCCGGAATCTTTTGCCAATGGAGAGATCATCATGACACTTCTTCAACTACAGGCCACATGTCCTGTGGATACACGTTACGTGTCTTTAATGCAGTGGTTTCCATTGCCTTCTGCATCCTCATCTCATTGATCATTGCTGATTCTTCCGCCTTTAGGGGCAGTTTCCCACCCCTAGGACAAGAGAGTGCCCTGAACGTCTATCCGCTCCTCCGCCCTCTTTGACAAGGCCGTTGGCAGAATGCGGCTGACTTCTTACGCCGGAAGTCTTCGGCCGCCAATACCGGGACATACGGGAAGATTGCAATTAGATTACATCATGGTCAGACAGAGATTCCGAAATCAGATAATGGATTGTAAGGCGTTCCCAGGAGCAGATATAGACTCAGATCACAACATAGTAGTGATCAAGAGTAGGCTGAAATTCAAGACATTAGTCAGGAAGAATCAATAGGCAAAGAATTGGGATACGGATGTTCTAAGGAGTGACGAGATACGTTTGAAGTTCTCTAACGCTGTAGATGCAGCAATAAGGAATAGCGCAGTAGGCAACACAGTTGAGGAGGAATGGACGTCTCTAAAAATCGTCATCACAGAAGTTGGGAAGGAAAACATAGGTACAAAGAAGGTAGCTGCGAAGAAACCATGGGTAACAGAGGAGATACATCAGTTGATTGATGAAAGGAGGAAGTACAAACATGTTCCGGGAAAATCAGGAATACAGAAATACATGTCGCTGAGGAATGAAATAAATAGGAAGTGCAGGGAAGCTAAGACGAAATGGCTGCAGGAAAAATGTGAAGACATCGAAAAAGATATCATTGTGGGAAGGACAGACTCAGCATACAGGAAGGTCAAAATAACCTTTGGTGACATTAAAAGCAACGGAGGTAACATTAAGAGTGAAACGGGAAATCCACTGTTAAATGCATAGGAGAGAGCAAATACGTGGAAAGAATACATTGAAAGCCTCTATGAGGGTGAAGATTTGTCTGATGTGATAGAAGAAGAAACAGGAGTCGATTTAGAAGAGATAGGGGATCCCGGATTAGAATTGTCATTTAAAAGAGCTTTGGAGGACTTACGGTTAAATAAGGCAGAAGGGATAGATAACATTCCATCAGAATTTCTAAAATCATTAGGGGAAGTGGCAACAAAACGACTGTTCACGTTGGTGTGTAGAATATATGAGTCTGGCGACGTACCATCTGACTTTCGGAAAAGCGTCATCCACACAATTCCGAAGACGGCAAGAGCTGACAAGTGTGAGAATTATCGCACAATCAGCTTAACAGCTCATGCATCGAAGCTGCTTACAAGAATAATATACAGAAGAATGGAGAAGAAAATTGAGAATGCGCTAGGTGACGATCAGTTTGGCTTTAGGAAAAGTAAAGGCACGAGAGAGGCAATTCTGACGTTACGGCTAACAATGGAAGCAAGGCTAAAGAAAAATCAAGGCACGTTCATAGGATTTGTCGACATGGAAAAAGCGTTCGACAATATAAAATGGTGCAAGCTGTTCAAGATTCTGAAAAAGTAGGGGTAAACTATAGGGAGAGACGGGTCATATACAATATGTACAACAACCAAGAGGGAATAATAAGAGTGGACGATCAAGAACGAAGTGCTTGTATTAAGTAGGGTGTAAGACAAGGCTGTAGCCTTTCGCCCCTACTCTTCAATCTGTACATCGAGGAAGCAATGATGGAAATAAAAGAAAGGTTCAGGAGTGGAATCAAAATACAAGGTGAAAGGATATCAATGATACGATTCGCTGATGAAATTGGTATCCTGAGTGAAAGTGAAGAAGAATTAAATGATCTGCTGAACGGAATGAACAGTCTAATGAGTACACAGTATGGTTTGAGAATAAATCGGAGAAAGAAGAAGGTAATGAGAAGTAGTAGAAATGAGAACAGCGAGAAACTTAACTTCAGGATTGATGGTCACGAAGTCAATGAAGTTAAGGAATTCTGCTACCTAGGCAGTAAAATAACCAATGACGGACGGAGCAAGGAGGACATCAAAAGGAGACTCGCTATGGCAATAAAGGCATTTCTGGCCAAGAGAAGTCTACTAATATCAAATACCGGCCTTAATTTGAGGAAGAAATTTCTGAGGATGTACGTCTGGAGTACAGCATTGTATGGTAGTGAAACATGGACTGTGGGGAAACCGGAACAGAAGAGAATCGTAGCATTTGAGATGTGGTGCTATAGACGAATGTTGAAAATTAGGTGGATTGATAAGGTAAGGAATGAGGTGGTTCTACGCAGGATCGGAGAGGAAAGGAATATGTGGAAAACACTTATAAGGAAAAGGGACAGGGTGATAGGACATCTCCTAAGACATGAGGGAATGACTTCCATGGTACTAGAGGGAGCTGTAGAGGGCAAAAACTGTAGAGGAAGACAGAGATGGGAATACATCAAGCAAATAATTGAGGACGTAGGTTGCAAGTGCTACTCTGAGATGAAGAGGTTAGCACAGGAAAGGAATTCGTGGCGAGCCGCATCAAACAAGTCAGTAGACTGATGACAAAAAAAATGGCCATTTTGAATTTCTACTGTAAGTTCGAATACATACTGAAAGTAAAACGGCCCATACTTCTTTCAAGGTATCGTGACTGGTACAGTCACAGTCATTGATTTTACCTGCATCCTAGCGGTGTTAGGAAATTAAAGGTTTTACCTAGAGCTGGATGGCGCTCCGACTCACTACTGCAGAGACGTCAGAGCTTAGTTGCATGAAAATCTACCTGGACGGTGAATAGGTAGAAGTGAAGCTGATGAGTACCACCACAGTCTCCAGACCTTACACCTTTAGACCTCCCTCTACCTATGACACGACTTCATAAGCGAATCTATCAACAGAAGCCAGCTACTCTGAACGAGGTACGAGAAACCACGAAGGCGTCCTGCGCCTCTGTCGCACGAGCAACACTGACCGCCGTAGTTCGGTCAATATTTCAGATGCATCGACGTTGTCTGATTGCTAATGGGGGTCACTTTCAATATATAAGATAACCTGCGCCCATGCAAGCATTGAACTGTAGTCATTTTATCCATTAAGGGGAGATTTATTATCTTTTCATTAAAAAAATCGATTTTTTTAAAATTGAATTTTTGGATCCATGAAAGTGTTTAGAATCCACCCCTGAAACTGTTTTTCTAAATACAGAACGGAAATGTTTGGTATTCGCGGTTGAACAAAAAATGCATCTGCCTGAGATCGGTCTTTTTCACTCACCAGTTTTGTTCTTTTTTTTCTTTCGGTGGACCAGTTATTATGCCGGTGCTTGGGAGGAAACACTCAAAACTTAAATGAAAGTTTGAACGAGTGGGTTTGGATGTTAGCCCCCAAGCATTTTCATTCTTGAGGGAAGACTGGGAAGATTGTGACTTTCCTGGCAGTGAGCAGCTTCAGCGAAGGGTATTCAGCAATTCTGAAGACCATGGCAACGATGGACGTCACCCTGGGACTCTATTCGACGCAGCTCGCCAAGCATTCGGATAACCACCATCTTCAAGCGGCCGAAAACCGCTTGTCACCGGCCGTACGAGCGGCTCTGGAGCAACGCAGGATGCCCCAGTTGGAGCAGAACGCCCTGTAAGAGAAAGAGGAAGTACTAGTATATGGACGCGGAATAGCATGTTGAACGTAAGTTGCATTATATTACACTTATTTGTAGTCAAAACTTCAAACTCGTTTTTCTCGAAATGACTTTTTCTTATCCCGCAGTATAGTAAATTCAAATCTACTGAACCGATTGGCATGATTCTTTGTTTCCGACGAAGCTAGCTAAATTGTCTACGAGTTGTACCACTTTTATTCTGATCCATTAACTATAAATATTTTTACTTGGCTGACGAAGTCTAACTATCGATGAAAAAATCCTATTTTTTAATGGCCGCCATTTTGTTTCCTGTGGTTCAAATAACTTAAGCGAGGTACAACTCCTAAAGAATCTTACATAATTCGCTAACGTCAACTCAATTTTGATTTCAGACGAGTCGGCTGACCTGTGACATACCGCGCATGGAGGTCTACATCGAAATTTTGTTTCGTTCCGACGGCGCTTCCGCCTTTGCCCTTCGACATTTCCGGTAGAAAAAATTCCAATTTCTAGAGGTAATATCAGTAAACATTTTGACCAAATTCAACATTGATATCTATAACAAATAAGGAGAAAAATTTCTCAAAGAACATGCTTTTTCCTGGTCAAAGAAAGTAAACTTCCCCTTAATACTGATTATCGAAGATTACCTACATTCTTCTGGAATCCTCTGTATTTTACAAAAAAGAACATGTACCGTTGTAGATTATATAATAATTTTCTTTATTTACTTGGAGTAAAATTAAACGAAGAAAATTAATATAGCGTATAGTGAACTATGTTTTCGAATGTAGAGCTGAGTAATGTAGTCCATTCGTTTATGATCTGTTTTCTGTCTGCCAATGCCTTCTGTGTGCGGAAGTTTCCTCTGTTGTAAGCCTTTGGTATAGGCTGTGGCTGAGTTTTAATTTTTTTTTCTTAATTCAGTGTCTGTTTCAGTAGGTTGGTGATGGTGGACTATTAACTGTTACGTACACGGTGAAAGTTATTGAACTATATGAAATAAGCTCGTCGTAGCTTCTGAATGGTTTGCATTGCGACGTTCAAACTGCAGGGTTGGTGACATGGGATGTTGGGAATTAGTAAGCTCAGGCGCATGTGCCTTGTTGCTGTCGGCCAGTTGCACGTGAAAATGTAATGGTGCAGCATGTTTGAGCGTATAGGGTGTGTGAAGACCTACTGTACGAGCAATAACAACCCAACTGCGGCTCAAAGGAAGTTTGTGACCAAGCTCAAGCTGAAGACAACCGGTCCCAGTGTGGTAACAACCAAGAATTTGATTCGCAGGTTTGAGAGAACAGTTAGTGTTCGTGATAACAGTGTTGGAAACGACGGTCATCCAAAAAGAGGTGAAAAAGCCCGAAAACATCGAGACATCGAGATGACACGCGCTGTCCTTCAAACCAGCCCCAGGAGATCGGTCACACGAGCTGCACAATAGGCGGGAATCGACCGCGAGACACTGCCACAAGTTGTTGTAGAAAACTGGCATCTCTTTCCATACAAAATTCAAAACCATCAGCCATTACGCCCCAGGGCCATAGAACAGCGGTTGTATTTCGTCAACACTATTGTCCAGAATTGACGAACAGTACTTTGAGGTAAATATGGTTTGGTTTAGCGATGAAGCCTACTTTCATTTTGATGGTTTCGTCATTAAGCAAAATTGTCGCATTTGAGCGACTGAGAAGCCGTATTTCGGAATCGAGAATCTTCTTCGCCCTCAACAGGTGACTGTGTGGTGTACAATGTTCTGTCACGGAATAATAGGTGCGATATTTTTTGACTGCACGGTGACTACCGAACGATATGTGAAGATTTTTGAAGATTATTCCATTCCCATTACTCAAAGTAACTCTGATTTCGACAAAATGTGGTTCACGAAAAATGGAGCTTGGCCCCATTGAAGCAGGTGAGTGTTCGATGTCATGAAGGAGCACTTTGGCGATCGCATTCTGCTTCTGATGTACCCAGAGGCCACTGGCATGGGGCTCGAACCATTCCACCTCCACTGAAAAAATTCTGTGTAAATATTAGCGTAAACTCTGCCATTTACTTGAAACATCCTGCTGCAACCTGTAAACTATCCCTGTGGTAGCGTAGTGTATGAACGCACTTCCTTGAACCAGAAGTCTCCTTGCGATGAAGAAGGCTGCTGAGTGCCGATAGGTATATCGCCTATTATTCATTTCATTCTATAGTATTGGACATATTAACTAAAATGATTTTATCAAACGAAACCATATGGTTTCAGAGAACTTTTCAAGTCTCACTTATCTGTGACGTGTATGCGCACAGTGAAGCGATGAATGGAAGTTTGCACCACGGCCAGGATTCGAACTCGAGTCTGCTGCACACTAGGCAGATGAGCTAACTTCTATTCCATTCTGATATAGTGGCTTTGCAAAAACGCACTAGCATGCCTCTCTCCACAATCCAAATTTCTACTCACACCTCAGGCGACTCAAACACATTGCAGAGGCTCTTTAGCTGTGTTGGAGTAGCACCTGAGCATCGAAAGAAACGGGGGATCCTGTCTGAAACTTTACAATAGGTGCTTCAATAAAATGAAACTATACGGTTCCAAAGACCTTTCCACGTGTCAAACACCTATGATTAATACATGCACACTTAAGCGACGAATATAAATTTGAACCAATGCCAGATTTATAAAGCGCTGCTCTATAGGAAGATGCGCTAACCACTACACCAGTCTAGAGGCTTTGCAGAACGGCATGGACTACCCTAGCAGACCGCATTCGTCTCTTAACTCTGTATATAATGATCATAGATGTCTGGAACCATTTGATTTCATTTTATTAAGGAATCTATACCTGGATTTCGATGCTGAGGTGGTATTCCAAACCCAAGTGGAGAGACCTTGTCATACTGCTCCAGGTTAAGTGGAATGGCAAGTAAGCTGAGGCGTAAATAGGAATTTGAGTTGAGAACGGAGGCATGCCATAGTAGTTTGTACAGTTCTGCAAGGCCTCTGCGCCAGGGTGGCGTACTGGTTAGAGCTTTCACGTAGTCAGCAGGAGGCCTGGGTTCGAATGTGCTCCCTGGTAGAACTTTTCATTCATTGTTTCAGTTTCCATGTATACAGTATGGAATGATTCTATTCAGCTTGTTTGATTGTACTTCTTTGGCTAGTTTTCGATTTGTAATTTGAAAATGCTCTGGTATTTCGGTAGCGTATCTGATAAAATCTGAAAAAATGAGTTCTTGTTGTTGTGGTTTTCAGTCCAGAGACTGGTTTGACGCAGCTTTCCATGCTACTCTATGCTGTGCAAGTTTCTTCATCACCCACCACGTACTACAGCCTACATCCTTGTGAATCTGCTTAGTGTATTCATCTCTTGGTCTCCCTCTACGAATTTTACCATCCAGGCTGCCCTCCAATACAAAACTGGTGATCCCTTGATGCTTCAAAACATGTCCTACCAACCGATCCCTTCTTCTAGTCAAGTTGTGCCACAAACTCCTCTTCTCACCAATTTTATTCAATACCTCCTCTTTAGTTATACGATCTACACATCTGAACTTCAGCATTGTTCTGTAGCACCCCATTTCGAAAGCTTCTATTCTGTTCTTGTCCAAACTATTTATCGTCCACGTTTCACCTCCATACATGGCTACACTCCATACAAATACTTTCAGAAACGACTTCCTGACACTTAAATCTATATTCGATGTTAACAAATTTCTCTTCTTTAGAAACTCTTTCCTTGTTATTGCCAGTCTACATTTTATATCCTCTGTACTTCGACCATCATCAGTTATTTTGCTCCCAAAATGCAAAACTCCTTTACTACTTTAAGTGTCTCATTTCCTAATCTAATTCCCGCAGCATCACTCGAGTTAACTCAACTTCAATCCATTATCCTCGTTTTGCTTTTGTTGATGTTCAACTTACATCCTCCTTTCAAGACACTGTCCATTCCGTTCTACTGCTCTTCCAAGTCCTTTGCTGTCTCTGACAGAATTACAATGTCATCGGTGAACCTTAAACTTTTTATTTCTTCTCCATGGATTTTAATACCTATTTCAAATTTTTATTTTGTTTCCTTTACTGCTTGCTCAATATACAGATTGAATAATATTGGGGAGAGGCTACAAGCCTGTCTAGCCCCCTTCCCAACCACTGCTTCCCTTTCATGTCCCTCGACTCTTATAACTGCCATCTTGTTTCTTCACAAATTGTAAATATCCTTTCGCTGCCTGTAGTTTACCCCTGCCACCTTCAGAATTTGAAATAGAGTATTCCAGTCAACATTGTCAAAAGCTTTCTCCAAGCCTACAAATGCTAGAAACGCGGGTTTGCCTTTTGTTAATCTAGCTCCTAAGATATGCCGTAGGGTCAGTATTGCCTCAGGTGTTCCAACATTTCTACGGATTCCAAACTGATCTTCCGCGAGGTCGGCTTCAACCAGTTTTTCCATCCGTCTGTAAAGAATTCGCGTTAGCATTTTGCAGCCGTGACTTCTTAAACTGATAGTTCGGTAATTTTCACATCCGTCAACACCTGCTTTCTTTGGGATTGGACTTACTATATTCTTCTTGAAGTCTGTGGGTATTTCAGCTGTCTGATACATTTTGCTCACCAGGTGGTAGAGTTTTGTGAGGACTGTCTCTCCGAAGGCTGTCAGTAGTTCTAGTGGAATCTTCTCTACTCCCGGGGCCTTATTTCGACTTAGGTCTTTCAGTACTCTGTCAAACTCTTCACGCAGTATCATACCTCCCATTTGATCTTCATCTAATGAGTATGTTATCCAAAAATAAGTCGGTCAACCAATTGGAAGGTGTATGTCACTTACAATTTTCTGTGGGTATAAGAAAACATGCGACCATTGTAGAAGGTAAATACGTCATTCCTCTAATGACTTTCTTTTACTAAGTAGCTATCCACTGGCACTTAAGCCGACAATATGCAGAAGAAGTTGGTAAGGAGAGAGGTGTTAGGCCGTAGCGTTTTAGTTTGCCAGTTAACGACACTAGGGTGTCAGTAGCAGCACTGAAACAATTTGCCAGCCGCGGTCGCTGCTTTTTGCAGGCGGGTTTTTGATGACGGCCCGCTGGCCGTCCGAGGGCGTAGCAGTCAATCCATTGTTGCCGGCGGAAGGAGTCTGCTTTATAGATTGTTTTGTTTCCGTCGCCGCAGGTGGCTTTTTGCCTCCGCTAGTGATTCATCACGGCGGCGTGGCGGGCCGCTGCCGGCAGTCCGTTCCTTCCATTTGGTGTGTGGCAGCGCTCATTACTCACCTGAATTCGCTCGGGGAACCAACACTTCTGCCAGCAGTGCGGTTTGTGCTACTGTTTCCGCGAAAAGAAAACTTTCTTTATGAGCGACAGTCAGCAGGCGAAACAAGTTTTACGCTTTGTGAATAGCCCTTTCGCTATTCAAACACGCAGTTTCGTTCACTCTTATTTATGTACACAGTAATAAGATTGGTTCTGTCGGTGGGAATGCAATCTCAGATTACTAAAGGAGGAGAGAATAGTTAGCACGGTGACTATTTTCGGTGCTGACACTGCGTTTAGGGCAACTATTCGCTGCAAGCGCGATTAATAGACCTCCATCACATGAACGACGTTCGCACATTCTCCACGAATGGTAATGACGTATGTGTGTTTAGACATGTAAGCCGTAGCGGAGAGAAACTCCTTTTCCTTTTGTTAACCTCTTCATTCTTTGCAAAGGAGGCTACCCACAAATATCTGTTGTGATGAGACCAACATTGTTTCCGTTTTTCTCGGGGTCAAGTGGCTTTCAGGCGCTTTAATTCACCAATCTCTCTCTTTTCCGCCATGTATCATGTTTACAGATTTCTGTGACGAACCACCAGTTAGACGTGATAAATACCACAGTATCTTCAAAACAGAAAAGATGTCGTCATCAGGTATTTAACGGAGTGTCGGCAATAACATTTGACTCTTACTTTTTTTTGCCGGCCGCGGTGGTCTCGCGGTTCTAGGCGCGCAGTCCGGAACCGTGCGACTGCTACGGTCGCAGGTTCGAATACTGCCTCGGGCATGGATGTGTGTGATGTCCTTAGGTTAGTTAGGTTTAAGTAGTTCTAAGTTCTAGGGGACTAATGACCACAGCAGTTGAGTCCCATAGTTCTCAGAGCCATTTGAACCATTTGACTAATTTTTACTCTGACTTTGGACTTCTGATATACAGGACGAAAAACTCTGACAGGTGTTACGGGACTCCGAAACACATGTTTTTCTCCATTGCCATATTTTCTTGTAATGATTATTTGTATCGGTAGAGCGTGTTTCCTCTAAATGAAAGCTGATTAAATTAACAGACTTTGGGATTCTGCTTGGGACAATGAAATCACTTTTTCTAATGTGTTTCCCTGGGAGCACAAAAATTAACACAAACTTGTATTACTTGTTTATTACCAAGAGACAATAATATTAACATAAAGCAAGCAATTCAGTTACAGTAGAGGTTCAGAAATATCTCCACTGACTTGCACATAGAGGTTACACAGTTGGTCATGTTCTGTCTACCACGGTTGAAAACTGCAGAACTGTCTTTCATTCCTCCTACTGCTGCTGCTATTATCTAGGCCACCAGAGCCTCTTGTGATTTAACAGGGGTTTTGTAAAGTAGGTTGCCGTCTATCGTCACGCAAAAAGGTCAGGGCGTCAAATCAGGGAATCGAATAGGCTATGGTACAGGATAACCCACATTCCCGCATACAAGTATTAATTGTTTATTACCAACAGACAACAATATTAACACAATATAACTAATTCAGTTAAAGTAGAGATTCACAAATGTTTCCATTGGTTTGTAAGCAGAGGCTACACCAGTTGGCCATTTTCTAAGACGGACGAAGAAGTGTCTTTTAATTCCTACAGCTGCTGCTACTATCAAGGCAACCAGATCCTCTTATGTTTCTACAGGGGATTTATAAACTAGGTCGCCCACCTGTCATCTCACTAAAAACTTCAGAGGGGTCAAATCGTGAAATCTAAATGGCCACGGTACAGGACCACCACTAAAAACCCACATTACTGGTAACTGTCGGTTCAAGAATCGACTCATAAAACGATTCATACGTATCGGCGCCCCACTATGCCGTCTGGTAGCGCGTGCCACGTCATCTAGCAACATTGGAAATTATTTTGCGAGGAAATTGTAGTAATGCCTGCTATTTAATGGCCCAGGTGGGAGACGAGAGGCCCAGTTAAACGGTCACCAAGAAAACTGCTCACACAATCACATAGAACTGCAACTGTAGAGCGTAGGTAAATGTGGTGTGTATTTTAACCTCATTCAAAAAATGCAAATTATGTGTGGTGAAGACTCCATCACTCCCTAACGTCGTTTCATCTGTAAACAACGCACTTGATGGAAATGTAGGATGTATTTGACACTGTTTCAGGTGTCACTGCGAAGACTGTGCTGTGAAAAGATAATCATCGTGTTCGATGTTGTGCACACGCTGTAACTGAAATGGATTAACAATTTCTCATGTGATATGTTTCTCACATTTTTCTAATTCTTCCCCAGATTATGCGCAATTTCACGAGTGCTGAGAGCTATTAAGCCCTGAACCAGATTAAATATGCTCTCCGGCGCTTATGACATTAGAAAAGAATGTATGTTTTTATGTCCAAATGGTTCAGATGGCACCAGTCCCCTAGAACTTAGAACTACTTAAACCTAACTTACGTAAGGACATCACACACATCCATGCCCGAGGCAGGATTCGAACCTGCGACCTTAGAGGTCGGGCGCTTCAAGGCTAAAGCGCCTAGAACCGCTCAGCCACACAGGCCGGCTTTTGTATCCCGTGCAACCTTAGAGAGTTTATCGGTTTAAATAATTTTCACCCTGCGAATCCCTGTACATGCCTGAGGGGCCTGAAGTGCTATTCTCTGTTCAAAAGTATGTAAATGAAGTTTTAAAATTAGTAAAAGATTACTAAGTGATAGAATTAATTTTGGGTGTAAGACAAATCCTTCTTTGCGAAGACACTTAATTAAAATGCCTTATTTCCTTATTTACAACCTTTTGAAGGTCAATTTTAGCTTGATCAGCGTGATTTCCTAGAACAGCTAGCCACGTCACTAAAATGTCTTTCACTTATACTCTCACCCAGTTGTGACAATGGTTGAAAACTTATTTAAGTAATTTTGCAAAATAAATGGGGTACTTAACCTGTAAGTCTTAGTGCGAGAAGGAAGGTGCAAAATGGATTTTCAAGTAAGTCGACGAACTGTTTCCAGGAGAGCGTAATAGGAGAGTGTCTTACCTACTGTCGGAGATGCTCGCCATGACTTGGTTCGGTAGCGAGAGCAACGTGGTTGGTGAGCAGCTCGACGAACAGCTTCATCCCCATATTCTTCTTCTCCTTCTCCTTCTTCTTCTTCTTCCATTTCAAGAAGAGAGTGTTGACCTATTCCGAAACCTAAGTAGTTTTACAGAACCGTTGTCTCTATCACTTCATTCCCCGTTCTATATCCAATCTTACAGTTTGTTTAAAATGTAATGCTTGACATGGCAAATGCTCAGGCGGCATCTAACTGATGCGGTCATAACACCGTTATAATGTTTTTTAGTGCATAATACCTTTTGTCATGAGTATTTTCACATCTAATGCCCAACTTTTGTCTTGACTACACACTCTGTCTCTTAATCTTAGTCCTAGAAGTGAAATCAGAAACTTCATCTCATCTTCTTCAATGATTTGTTCCTTCACTTTCTTTTATTACCATATCGAAGAGCAGGCTCATCCACCACGTCCTACAGTACTAGTGTTATTTCTTTTCTCACTGCCCTACCTTGGTCCTCCATACACAGCCATTTATTTCTTCATATTTTCAATGAAAACTGAATCAGTTCTCTATATTGAAATATGAGTCCTGTCCGGAAATATTTAATTGGGTTTACCTTTTATACTCTCATTATTTATCGCCATTTTTGATCTTTATACGTGTTTCACGCCCGTTGCCATAACGTTCGTTTTATTTGCTAATGTAATCGTCTGATAATTCTGTAAAACATTGAGTTTGATCACATTTTCTTGTAAAAGCCACGCTCACTGACTGCTACAAGAATCTAGTCGTTCGCTACTGCAAACAGAGTTTGCAGTTTGTTTACTTATCAGGTCCATCCTTTTGAGGTCTTTAGAAACTCGTCCTTATAGATGTTTGTGGATATATACCGGACTCTATACCAACAGTCGTCAGGCCATTTTACTCTGGTTTTCTGCAGATACCTGTAGTTGCATTTTTGCATTGTGTAGCTGGGTTCAACATAAACAATTACTGCTCGTCACTTGTTTCATGTGACGCCTGGTGTCAACAGAAAGCGTCGCTTTGCTTTCCATTAAAAACAAAACTATATTTAAAACCGAATTTTACATGCCTATTCAACAGAGCACTCCAAGATTTGTCTGACATTGATTATATCGATATATATTAATAGGGACAGGGAATCATGAAGAATAAACACCTCTCCAGGAGCGACTCAGTAGCGCTGCTCCACGGCGGTAGCAGACCTTCTGGGGATACGAAAAGTATCGCACTATACCAGTCAGGGACCGCTCTGTATAATGGGCACATTAAACTCCGTTTTAAAAATCATTTTGTTTGCAACGAGAAATAAATCGACTGGGTGTCACATGAAAGATGACTAGCATTATTTAATTGGGCTTGCTGCAGCTACACAATTCAGGAAAGATATTGCAAGTATCTGTAGAAACATCTGGACAGTAGTTGGGAGGAGAGACACGCTATGTATATAAAACGTTGGGAGAGAGACCACACACTTGTTCTAGTCCCTGGTTTACAGTATTTACACCACCGTTCATACTAGTTTCAGCATTATCATACAATAATTTAATTTAGTTACATTGCAATCAGTAAGTATGCCCCGTAATTTCATCCTTATTGCCTGATCGTAGCCCAGGAAGAGCAGAAAGAGTGGCTTGCTGAACTCTCTTCTCTTTTGTGTCATTTGTTATAAGCAAATGTTGGAGCAGTACAGGACCAACATTTACGAAAGCCGTATGGTTCTTCTGCTTACAAAGTTCCTGATATCAGCCAGAGATAGCTTTTAATGATGGAAGAATAGATTATGTAAGCAATATTTAAAATGGATGTAATCCTGTTCTAGTGGTTACAGGAGTCATCGTCAGGATCCACAAATGTGACAGAAAGGACCGTCTGAAGCAAAAAGGTGTGGTAAGATGGGTTCTAAAGGCAATATCTTAAGATCTATGAGCATTTGTACATTTTCGTTATTGTTGAAATGCGTGTCTTCTACTGAGCAAGTGCTCTAACCCTAAGGCAAACATTTTGGCGCCCATGTTTACTCGAACTTTTGTTCTTTTTTTTGTTCATACTACCACCTCCCAGAATATGGAAAGCACAGAGCTTCCAGTAAGAGAGATTTGTTTCAATATATGGAAGATGAAGAAGTGCTCGAAGATCTTAAGATGTAGAGTTTACAGTCCATGTGTACTAAATGTTTTTACTTCAGTTGATCGTCCTGGTGACATCTCTGAATATTGACTATTCCTTCTGAAACACCCCACATTTAGAGCTCTATTTCATCTCCTTGTTTGTGTGTTCTTCCATTCCTCTCAATTTTCCCCAAACACTGAATACTGTTATTCAGTAACTGCACAGATTCCATTTCACACTTCATGTTGCTGTTTAAAGGTTCCAAATATACTGTTACTTTCCTGTAGGCATACTTTGAAGTATGTCCATCCTCTTTTAGAATACTGTTGCGTGGTGTGGGATTCTAACCAGATAGGACTGACTGAGTACATCGAAAAAGTTCAAAGAATGGCAGCACGTTTTTTATTAGCGCGAAATATGGGAAAGAGTGTCTCAGAAATGTTACAGGATTTAGAACGGACATCATTAAAAGAAAGGTGTTTTTCGTTGCGACGGAATCTTCTAAAGAAATTCCAATCACCAACCTTCTCCTCCGAATGTGAAAATATTTTGTTGACACCGACTTACATAGAGAGAAGCGATCACAAAGATAAAATAAGGGAAATTATAGCTCATACAGAAAAATATAGGTGTTCATTCTTCCCCAATGCTATTCGAGATTGGAATAACAGAGAATTGTGATAGTAGTTTGATGAACCCTCTGCCAGGAACTTATGTTATTTGCCGAGTATCCATGTAGATGTAGATATACAAGTCTGTCACTCTGATTTCATTGCATTCTCCCAAATTCTTATTATTTGAGAGGTACCGCCCATTTTCTATGACTGCTAGTTGCTTGTAATACAGCAACCATACGTTCCCTGGAATTGTATCAGTTTTAGCTTTGTCACTAATTTCACATCACTGGAATCTGAATCGTTCAAATCCACATTTTGACCTCCAGTTAAATAATATTTTAATCTTTTAACAGTTCTTTGCCTTTCCGGACCCAAGCGCCTAGCGATACTTGGCCAAAGTAGCTATCTTATGATTTCATATTTTTGCTTAAATTCCTGTGCTGAGCATCGTATGTTAAATGTTTCTAACCATACATGACTATAGAGGCAAGTATATTGTTCCGAATTTGAACACTGAAGGGACACACAGCTTTATTGTTATTTCTGTGGGCCAATAAATTCTTTCTTCTAGACATATTTGTGACACAGATACAATAATTTTCAGTAAAATGAAAGGGATATTTACAACACTATTCAGTTTCATGACTCTTTAAAATCTTGTGAAGAATTATTTGCTTTCAAATAACAGTTTGGTGTTTCTAGTTTCCATAATTCATGAGGAAAATCTTCAATTCTTCCATTGTTTACAAATATATCCTGTATTTTCAATGTGATAGAGCTGAAAGGAAGAATCAAAGAAAAGATTATACTTCCATTAAGCTGGAAAAGAAAAGACAAAATAACGCATATGAAATTCTGGAGAATTATAGTAATTTTTCACATGTAGTTCAAAATCTCTATTTCCATTCAGTGCAGCAATGATAATATGTGACTCAAAGATAGAGACACAAACCTTAGATTTTTGTAGTCCTTCTTGCTCTAGCTCAGATGACTCTTGAGAATAATCTGGGTCATATCTAAAGACAGGAACAAGGATTTCCACTGATTCCACAACAAATTTACATCTCAGAACTTGAAGAACTGCCATGACAGTAAAATCTCCTTCATAAGTAATTTCCTTTTAAAAATTGAAAAAAATGTGCACATATTTCTAAAGGATAAAGCACTTAATTTTTCTTTCTTTTTAACTTCCCATTATTTAGTGTTTGACCCGCAGTGGTCAACTCACTAGTGAGAAGTGAAGTCAGTCACTGAAGGATAGATGAAGTAATAAAAGGATGTTACATTCTAGATTAAAGAATGTATCCTTCCTTCATGGTGATGGTTCAAATGGCTCTGAGCACTATGGGACTTAACATCTATGGTCATCAGTCCTTTATGGTGATCTCATACAATTTTTCTATGTAGCAGTCAATCAATTTTTTATTGGATCTGTACCTCCAGCTCCAACATTATGAAAGCTCACGAACACTTAAGCATGACTAGGATGAACCAAATCATCTTCAATATTTTCTTTAATCTTTGTGCTCTTGTTGGGAAGATTTGGGCTAGTTTTTGTCCTGTCATTCACAGGAAATGATCGATACTGATAGTGCTCTGTTATGATAATTTTTTATTAACCATAAAAGTTTATTACACAATTTCTAAAATAACTGTCACAGTAGCGCTACTGAAGTCAATCAAATTATCATTTTCGCTTGTAACAATCATTTCTAATTCCTGAATAGTTAAAAAATAGGAGTATATATAAGATAATGTGGTTCATGAATTATTGGCCCATCAAATTCAGCATTAGGCATTAATGAAGAAAAAATAAAATTTTCGCAATGGAAATGATCAGTACGCTCTACAAACTTTTGGTCAGCTAAATTAACATTTATATTAATTAAATTGAAGGAAGTAAATTTGATACAGAAAACCTGTCAGTAATGCAATGTCCACTTTCAACAGTTTGACCACTAAATCTAAGCACACTCCCAATGCTATATACATATACTAACATCAATCCTAATAAGAACTTTATTTAAAATTTCATCTGCGCTAATGTGAATAATTAGTTATTTATGAATAATTTTTTTTATTGAGTTGACAAGGAGGAATTTCTGTAGTTTCTCCATCACAACCAAACTGACGATTTCTTGTGTAGTATTTGATGCCAGAAATTTTGTATGAGGTTGAACTACTGGAACATAATACAACTTTCACATATAGGTGCAGTCATTTTTTGAAGACAAGTTAACTTACCACTCAATTGAGATAGGCCACTCATTTAATATTATTAAAATTTTTTGGACTATATGAAAACTGAATGGAACAGAAAATAATTTCAGAGAAATGGATAAATGAAGATGTTAAGGTTTCACCAAATGGTACTCTATGTGCAATAACAGGACCATGTAGTAGTGGAGAAACATTACTGTCTGACAAGTATGTTTTAGCTCCAGGATGGATGAAGTGGAATAAAACCAATAAGTAGTATGTCTATTGAAAAACAAAATGTGACTCAAACAAAATAGGCAGAATTGATAAAAAGATGCAAAAGAATTGAAGTTAAAAGTAATGAAAAATAGCTACTTTTATTGAAAATAATGATGAAATTATACCACTAGATGAATGTGAAGATAATGCAGTTGTTATATTTGACAGTTTTATTTCCGAAAATAAGGATGTAGTTATGGAATATTTTGTTAGAAGAAGACATAAAGAAGTATACAGTTTTTATATAGCTCACACAATTAAAAAAATACCAAAAAATTTGTAAAATCAAAATGTTAAAAATATTTTTAGACAAGACAATACAAATGTAAACAACATGCACAACAGACTTTTTGGCGGCGATTTGAAATTTGTTGATTGCAAGGATAAATAAAAGAAATGTGTGAATAAGAGTCATTTCAGATCTCTACAATAGGTATGACTAGGAAGCCTAAAGACGAAAGGTACAGATAAAAGGGATTTAATTTCTTAATTAACTTACATTCTTTATCTTTAATAAATGTTTGCAAGATATTACACAGATATGGATACAAAGGTAGACAAAATGGAAAGACAAAGAAAAAGTTAAAAGGGGAATTAAAAACAGGAAGAAACAACCTAGAATAAATTAAGATAAATATTAAAAATAGGATCAATGTGTTATTTGCACAATCAAAGGAATAAGATATAAGGTTTTGAAAGTTATTAATGAAAAACCTCTACAGGTTGAAAACACAATTCGGTATAAAATCCCTAATAATTTGATAAATTTCGTGATACATCCCCAGATAACACAGCATGATCATACTCTAAGTGAATCAGAATTACATGATGTATTGATATAATACATAGAATAAAATAAAGATAAAAAAACTTGAAAGACATTGTAGTTAAAAAATTAATATAAATGGTAGAATGCTAGCATTTATGAACCATGGTTAAGATAACGTTTTTGGAGTTACGACTTGTTGGCATATTTAAATTCGTTTTTTTTATTACCAGTGAAATGTGATGGGGAGAAATTAACAGTTACTGATAGGACCTGTGATTGTACACATGTACTGATGAATCACTTAACTAAAAAACAGATTAATGCAGAAGGTATGAATACAAAATTTCGTCCTGCTAATGTATCATATTATACTGATATTTTTACAATCCAGGGGCATTATATTATGAAAACTATCCAAATAAAATTTAAAAAAAGTAGTGGTATCTAATATGAAACATCGATAAAAGAAATTGTTTATGCCCATATCCAAAAATTGAAAGTAGATTTAGAATTAAGTTTCAAAGAAATCTACAAGAAAACAAATTGATTATGTTTGATGAATCATGTTAAAGATTTAGTTGAAACATTAGTAGTAATTCATAGTGAAGATTTGTCTGGAAATAAAAATTATTATAATGAAGAAGTCAGAATAATGCAGATGTTAACAAATAAATTTAATGGTTTCATTACTACCAGTACAAAAGCAGTCCCATATTTTATCACAATTCTGATTAATTTCCGAAATATATTTTGGAAAAATGAAAAGCATATGAAAGGATTAGTAAACATGACTTTACATACTTTACAATTGGCTGAAACAGATATACTGCACTAGACGTACTGCTCAACTTTCACAAAACTACTTAAAGGTTAGGAAAAGGTGGTCTAGGTATAAATCCATTAGATGAAGCTTGTAAATAGCGTGTTACTGCATGTACAGATAATAAAGCTTTAGAATCTTAATATCAAGCTGATAAAGAATGTTAGCTGCAAAAGGGAGTATGTATGCTAAAGATACATCACTTGCCAAAAGATTAGCTGCTACTGTTGTCAGAGGAATAATGTATGGAAAATGTAAAATGTGTGTGGACTTCAACAAAACTGGTCAGGGGCTGTAAAAATTTTAATTCTCATAACATTTCATTAATATAAATAAATGACTCCATAATTGATTATAATTTACTATTGGACAGCAAAACTACTCCAAAATTAATCAAAACTAAACTCAGTAATACACGATTACCTAGTATTGATAATTTTTTAACTGAGCACAAAAAGAAAGAAAGATAGGTTACTGATAACCTAACAAAGAAGAAAGAATGATCGAACTAGTAAAACATGAAGGAGGACTTCTTCCTTTGCTGTTAGCATCATTACCATATTTACTACCTATTGGTTCACCAGCAGGGCAGAAGCCAGTTTGCAAGAGCAATAACGACAAGAGAAATGTGATAAATAATTAGAAGAACAAAAGAGGGCATCATCTAGCAATAGAGAGAGTAGGAACTCAAATATAATAATTCCTAAAAATAATCAGTATGTATACTTTATGAGTATGTAATTTTGATAAAGTAAAACTTCATAAAACTTCAATAGTAAACACTTCCATGACATTCTTATAGTTGATGAAAAAAAAAAAAATTAGTGTTGAATAGTTAATTCGGATTATCCTGGTTATATTCATTAGATGTGTTAATGTAAGCATAATGGTAAAAAAATTTATTTGATTCATTTGTGGTTACTATACCAGAACAAATACCTAACTGTTTGGAATAAAAATGAAAAGTATTAGAATATGAAGAGAATGCAATATATTAGAGAAACAATCTGTGTTCATTTAAGTATATTGATTTCAGAAAACTGTAACTTTAATACAATTTTGAATCTAGTAAATTATGTGAAAAACATGAACTTAGAAGAAATTGAAAGTGAACTGGTATCAATAAATGATGAATTTCAATCAAATATTAAAGGAAACCAAATAAAAAATTATCAAACAGTTCAACAATAATCAAAGTGATGTTAATAATTCCTTAATTAATAAAGTTACACATTTCAAGCAAGAAAGAGTTAAAAGATTCTGTAAATGGCTATGATGCAGTTACCTACAGATATATATATATATATATATATATATATATATATATATATATATATATATATAAATGACATTTGTCCATGTTAGCAAAACTGAGCACTAAAAAATTCTGACAGAGTTCAGTAATTTCATCATTATCCAACTTCTTAATGTAACGATTATGTGGAATTATCAAGATAATTTTACCACTATAACACAGGTGATGAGAAGATGGAAAGTATAAACATAACTCTTACATTTGCTTTGAATAAGTGTAATAGATTAGAAAATATAATACATGATACAAATAGTCGAATTTACTTTTATGACTGAGAATGAACAAAAAGTGGACAATTTCTAATACAGTTTCAGTATTTTTGTTGCTAAGAACATGTGAAGTACTGAAAATTAGTTGATTTTGATATGACAGTAAGTGTATCTAATACAATATATAAAGTAAATAATAGTAATCAATGAATAATGATAGACAAATCAAATATTCTAACCATAAAAGTAAAACATACAGTTACAATGGTTCCAGTAGGGTAAAGTTAATTATATTTGGTGTCATAAATTAAAATTTCATTAATTTTAATGAATATAGTTGGATAATCACAATCACAGCTGGACATTGAAGTGCTGAAAATTTATTGACACATATATAATCTTTAATGGTAGATAGAGTTGTGAAGCTCATTACACAGTATGCAAGGCAGAAGAGAGTAAATTTGTGAAAACAATTTTAGTTTTGATGTAACACAGTCAAGGGACTGCTTCAGCAGTCACTGTCTGAATAATTGTGAAGAAACAATTAATGAATTACATAAATTTTAAAAGTAGAAATCTTTTCTTCAGGGTATATGTATTTGGAAACCTGTATAGTAGAAATAGATGATGTGAACTTGAAAGGAAAATCAAAAAGAAATAAAGGAGATTAATATGTACTAACTGTTGTAGACATTTTATACAAATTTATGTAGGCTTTTCCATTTAAAGATAAAACAGGAAAAATTTGTCTAATTTTCTGAAAAAATTTTATAGTTCAGATGTGCAAAAAACCTACAAACAGATGTGATGAAATCTATAATACAGACAGATACTTACAAGAAGCCATAATATTAAGAATTATTAAACTTTTCAATATTAAAAGCACCAATGATTCAATAGAACACTTAGAGATATAACGTGGAAAGATATTTTACTTACATGGAAATTATAAATGGAATGAACTAGATGATAAATATGATAATAGAAACTATTCATCAATAGAAGCTAAGCAAATAGAAGTTAATGATAAACATTATAAACCAATTGTAACTGTATCTAATGAAAGACCCAAATACAAAGTGTGTACTAAAGTTAATATTGAGATTATTTGAGAATATAGTGAGAACTGTAACTGTTTGAGACTTTAACTTTTAATTGATAGAGTGTGACAGAGTTAATGGGTTTTGTTCATTAGACATATATAAAAGTTATTGTGAATGTAACATAAAATTTAATTACAAAAAAGTATATGCATTTTCACTTCCATTCTTGAAGATTAATTGTATTGTTAATCAATTTATTTTGTGTGTATCCATTCAAAATATTAAACTAATTTCTATAGCAAACAATGTGTAAATTTTCTCTTATCCTCAGGTACAGTATTACTCAGTTGGGATCATAATTAAGTCTTCAGATTTCTTCAAAGTTTGGATGATTACCTCTCATACTGTTCAATTGTTTTTATTAATTTCTTCTTTATATGCCAATGACATAAAATTGAAATTCACCCCACCTCTACTTCTGAAATTAGAAAAATAAAAAATTCACTTAAGAGTAAAAACTCACATAGAATTGATGGTGTATCCTACAGAATACTAAAAGCTTGTTCCCAGGAGATAAGTAGGATTCCCAGCCACATATGTAGTTACTTACTGAAACAGATAAACTGAAATACACTACCGTTAAATCATTGCATAAAAAAGGGATAGGTCTGATGCTAACAACTACTGCCTAATCTAACTTCAGACAACTTTATCTATAATTCTCAAGAAAATAATGCATTGAATGTAGGAGCACCACATACTTGTAAAATTGAAGTACATACAAAATGACCATTTGCTTTTCAGAAAAGCTTTTCACTAGACAATGCTATATATGCTTTCATTGACTGAACTGAATAACTGAACATCTCACTTAGGTTTTTTTTTAATTTCATATAGGCTTTCGATTGTCTGAATCATGTAATTCTTCTAGATAAGCTTAAATATTGTGGTATGAGTGGGACAGTGCACAAATGGTTTATTTCATATTTAACTGGAAGAATGGTTGAAATTCACAGTGCAGATAATCGGCAAAAATGAGCAGAGTTATCTAACAGGGAAGGTATCAAGAATGATGTCCCAGGAGGTTCAATCTGGGATCCCTTATTGTTTTTCAAATATATTAAGGAATTAACACACTACATTGATCAAGATGCAAAGCTAGTTTTTTGCTGAAGATGCGCTATAATAATCACACCCAAAAACAAGAATCAGCTAAGGAAATTGTAAATAATCTCTTTCAGAACATTATTACGTGGCTATCTGCAAATAACTACATTTTGAGAAAACACAGTATACAAAATTCTGTACAGTACATGGCATAACACTATTAATTAATATAGACTACAAACAGAAGATCATTTCTAAGGCAGAATATTCAAAATTTCTGGGTGTGTGCACTGATGATTATAGTAATTGGAAGAAATACATAAATCATCTGCAGAAACAGTGCAGTTCAGCTACTTAGGTAAGTCGGGTTATTGCAAATTTTGCTCATAAACATATAAGTAAATTGGCATAGTATGGTTATTTTCACTCACTGCTTTCATATGATATCATATTTTGGGGTAGATTATCATTAAGAGAAAAAGTATACGTGTATTCATGGCAGAAAATTGTGAAATCGGAATAATAGCTGGATACCACCCATGATCACCTTCCAGACATTTATTTAAGCAACTCAGGATATTCACAGTACCTTCACAATACACACATTCACTTATGAAATTTGTTTTTAATAACTCATCCCATTTCAAAAATAATTGCGAATGCCAGAAGAAAGGATTATCTTCACTACTGTGGGTCACATCTGACTTTGGCACAGAAAGAGGTGAATTTTGCTGCCACAAAAGTCTTTGGTTAAATAGCATTAAAAGCCTGACAGATAGACTTCCAACATTTAAAATCAAATTCAAAGAATTTCTGAGCAACAGCTCCTACTCAGATAATGAAGTTATAGATATGAAGTAGTAACAGCACAAAAAAAGTATTTTATATATAGAAAACTTATGTTAAAGTGACACGTTCCACATCATTACGAAATATCATTTTCATAATCTATGGAGTAACTATTATGTATGAAGTCTTGCAGTTAGCATTGAATAATTTTAAAAGAATGACAGGGGTTTCTAAATTCTGATCGAATGTGTGAGGAACATGAGATAAGGCAGTGGCTTTGTGACACTATATATTGAGTGTCAGTGACAGAGGGGAACGGTGGTCACTATTTTGTCAGGGATGGAAGAACGGAAAGCGACACTGTGTGGGTCGTGGAGTCAGCTCTATCCTTGGCTCAGTGGGTGAGGTGTGTGTCAAACATGGGTAGTTCCAATAAGGGGATTTACTGATACATAAGACCCTTTCAACAAACAGAAGAATATATTGTTTTAACTCACTCAATTCCTCATGGCAGTGACACAAGCATTATTATAGCATGCTCATTCGAGTAACTGCTGGTACAGTGATGGCTCATGTTGTAGCAGAGGGCCAGGTGGTGTATTCTTCTGTTTACTGTACTTGTGAGCCACTGTGGCAGGTGTGTGGTCCTCACAGTGAACTCGCTCGTTGCGTTCTTAACTAGTAGCTGCAGTATGGCGTGGTGTGCTCCCTCCTGGAATCGAACCACCGATTCTCAGGTTTGCCATCTTCTGGCAGAGTTCATCAACCTCTAGGTTAATAGGTTCCCTTTTCGTGAGCTTGCAGTCCCATCGTCCACACCAGCCACCTTGGTAAAAACCATGTGAACTTCTTTATGTTAAAATGAGGGATGTCATCTTTTGCATTGGCCTATTGGCGTGGTGGGGAAGTCTGGTTCTGTTAAGCAGGTTATCAGCTAAGTCACTACAGTGAAGTATGATGGCTGCTGATTGACCTTCAGTCAGTCCACCTAGGTGGAGATTCTTCATCTATTCTTTCTCCTCTCAAAGGATCTGCGTATTTGGCAGAGGTATTTATTGGGCGTTTTAGCCAATATCGTTAAATTTTCAGGGTATCGACTGACTCTATAGTCACTGACCTATGCTTCCCCAATTGGGCAGAGATGTGACAAATATCGCCACATGTGTCAGCTTTATTGGGTTTATGTCTATGCTGGAATGGTTGGGCATTGCCTTTCGTGCACTACGAAATCACCAGATACATCATGAATGTGAGTTCAGTTTGGTGACAGTACCTGGAGTATTAACTACTGATGCACAAATTGTGCTGGTCGTTGTTCTTCTTGGAAGCATTTACACTCTACTTGGTCATTGATTTGTAGAAGTGCTGACTACTGAGGGCAGGCTATGCTGCTCATTGGCCTCCTTGTTTGACTACTTCTGCTTCTGATTAGTGTGGCTTAACAGTCTCCAAAATGTTCACTCACCTGTAGTAAGTCTTTACATATTTTTCCCCAGAATCTCTGCTTTGATTAACCATAAATAACATATAATTATTATACACCCTACAATAGTACCTATTTCTCTATTTATTTCTTGACTTATTTCTAAAGCATTATCAACTGACTCAATTAAATGTTCTGTATGTTCATATCTGATTTTAATCCCATCAACTTTCATTTTGTTTAAATTAAGCAAGAAGGTATTTTCTCTTTCATTTTATAATCTCCATGTGCAAGAATTGATGGTACAAATTCATATATATTCTATTTTTCGAATTTCAAGGCATCTTATTTTTGTGTTTAAAAAATTGGTGAATATAAGCCAGGTTCATTGACAAATATTGACGATTTTTCACTACCTCTTAACCACAAGGACTTATTAGAGTTAAAACTATCCTATTTTTTTGTCTTCAGCATCAATACGTTTTCTGTGTAGTGAGTGTCTTTAAATTTCAATATTTCTGCAACATCTATAGCTTTAAATCGTTTATTGTCTTTTCATCAGTTACCATACATGCATGGTTACCTTTCAGGAGTTCTATGATCGATTGCATTTGTACAGAAGAAACATATATAATGTAATATATTTTTAGCTAAATTCTGAATCGAACTAAATCAAAATTTCATCTTGAAAAACCTTTTCAGTTATGAGTCGATCCTCACTTGAATATTCATGTTTTATTTGTGTGTATTCTAGATTATAATTACTTAATGAATCTATGAAATAAGTTTTTATATTTTAGTTTTGCAGGATCCACTTTGTTGGACCCCATAATTGCATAGTGAATAAAACATCAAATGTTATTCATGACCAAAACATTCTGTTTTTCTAATAATGGAACCCAAATATCTTTAACCAAGGAAATGAAATTTAATTCATGGTTTTTATAGCTAATAAATTCAAAAATATTGATCATAGCTTGCATTTTAAATTTTATTAATCAAAATTAAATATTAACTTCAGTAGTTCAAATTAATTGATAAATAAGGATTTAACATTAGTTCTGTGAACATCTCTCCTGGGATACATTTGGTAAAGATGTAACTGACAGCTTATCATTTTTTATAGTAGCTTGTTTTCGGCTTTTGCAAGAGGGTCTGGAATTTATCTCATAGATCATTTAAATAATCTACTTTTGTAATTTCATTAAGTATGTCTCAAACTCTGATTATAGATATGAATTTCGTTTTCATGAAATGTGTATTGTACTGAAAACTAGTAACTGAAATAAAAAATACATAGTAGAAAGAAATAGGAGTTGGAATATTTCATCTATACAGTTATCTAATGTGCAGAACTGGAAAGACAATTTACTTATGTGGTTTTTAACTTAAAATGGGAACAAAAGAAGATAATGCATAACTTTACTAATATCTAATAAATATTTAATCTTTATAAACGGATGATTGCAAAAATTACCAAAAATGTAAGGTAGATAAGTCAAAAGATAAATTTTATTCACACATGCATGCAAGAGTAAGCATTCACATATTTATGGAAACATTTAATAAAATTCATCAGAGAATTATCTATAGTAATATGTAATGTGACAATACTACATGAGGGCTTGGAGGAAACGTTAGAGCCCAGAACTGCAATGAAGCCAAAGCCAACCAGCAGATGCTGGTATTTGAACTGTGCAATCGGCCCCCATGTTGCGGGATCACGAGCGCCAATATCAGGCCACAAGTAAAGGACCTCAGCTACTGTAGGCCGTCACTCCTGCTTGATCAGAAGCCGTCAGCAGCTGTAAAATTTTCCTAAATCCGTCTCCGATGTCAATATACTGGGGCCAGCCTTACAGAAGACACTCCAGCTCGATTAACTTCAGCTCGATTAACAGTCGTTGCACTGTTACACATGGTTCACAGTGGCCCACAAACGCAGCTCTACTGCGACTTCAGCGATGGGAGCCAGCATTTGAAAGCTGACCCAGCCGAATACATCACGTTTGGGCATGATAGGGCAACACCCGGCACCTGCCACTCGATACAACTATTTCACCGGAAATAGTCATATCGAGTGGCTAAAGAACGTAGTACACCACAGGAAAGAACGAGAAACATGATTAACAGTGTGAAGAAGCTCAAAACGAAAAATTGTGCTTATATGGCAGTAATAAATGTTAATAAATGTGGTAGTGCGACCTCCAGACCAGATGTGAGGAAACGCAGACCAGCAAATCATCGCACTGATGATGCCTTTGAACAAACAAGATAAGGCGAAATGCATATTGGATAAATTAAGTAGCGTAAGTAGGTTGTTTATGTGTTTGTATGATGGCATCGCTATGTAGCACTCTGCATTAATAACTCCGGCAGCACTGTGTGCACTCTGTAAGAGACTCTCTATGGCTGGTCGGACTTGCGGTTGGAGGTGAACAGCCAGCAGTGATGGAAGATACATGTGAGTAGTCAGCAGTGATGGATGTTAGAGGTTAACAATTAGCAGTGTTGGAGAATGCAGCATTAGCGCAAGCGGACGGTCTGAATGTGTATATGTCAATGAGATTTATTACTGATGATTATGTAACATTTTTGAACTGATTATCACATGTATAAGGTAAAATTGGCTAAATACATTGTTTTCTCTGCAACCAAATCTTTCCTTTGCTAACCACAAACCTACTACTAGTTAGAGCCTACAGTAGTTAGGATCTTTTATTATTTTTAAATGGACTGAAATAACTGGGAAGGTGAAACTTGTTAATATAATTATGAAACTGCGGAGTGAAGCTGAAGTATTGTGTCTTCCCTTGACTTTATCATTACATTTCTGACCTACACAATTCTTCCTGAAAAATACAGCTCATTATTCCTCCCATTCGTTTATTGTCCATAATATACTAACGTAACGTAATCTGACTGCTCAAAAATTGATAACCTGACTTCAAATAATTAATACAAAAGAATGATCCTGAATAAGAATAAATCCTACCAGTATCCTATCAACATATCATAAGTCACTTACTTCACAGAAATTCTTCATTACACGAACTGCAGCAATGCAGCAAACACGAATAAAGCCAGCTAAATAAAATATTCTAACTACTGAAGACTCTAACTCCTAATAGGCACGCAGCTAACCTCTAACCTCCGTCACTACCGACTACTCACAATAAATTTCCATCACTGCTGGCTGCTCACTTCCAACCGCTAGTCCGACCAGCCACAGAGTCTCTTACAGAGTGCACACAGCACTGTGAGGGATGTACTTAAGTGGACGCCATATCTTGAATTGTGAAATACCTAATCGTTAAGAGGTACATCATGTACTGGTACCCGGGCTACGTTGAACAGCATCCATTTTATCCTCATCATCATCATCACGTATTGAGCACTCGTACTGATCATGAACGCTAGGTAGGAAAACTGTGTCCTGTAACATTCTAAACACTTCACTAATGGTTCGTGCATTCAGAATCCTCCGAGTTGGATAACGTACACGGTTTTCGTTAACTGCAGCCATAGCATTACCAACACATTTGCCATAAAGAAACACCACATCAGCGTTTTCCTGTTTCGTAAATCTCAAAGGCATCCCTATTTCATAAATAATTTACAACTGCTACTACATGGTTTCACTTAAATACACTGTTTTAATTATGTTCTTTCATTGAACTACACTGAAATCTCGTGTCAAGGTTAGGAAACGACGGAAACAACTCACTAACGGTTGCCAAAAATGACATAAACGTTTCTACATTATTAATGGAAAGTAAACAGATTTACTCGTACAATAATGTTTGCCTCACTGGATGTTCTGGAAAACTACTGCAGATACATGTCTGAGACATTTTTTATTAGATTCACCACGCCAATAACAATAAAATAAATGGAAATTGTGCTTTACTTTAACCTCTTACAGTTTTGCGAAGGCTTCATATGGGGGAAGTTGCTAAATTTCAGACGAAATCTTTTATTACCGTAACTCCATAACTGAAAATTTGCGGACCTGTATTTATATGAACATTTCTCTTTAGTTTTACTTGTAGAATAACATATCACAATATTTGCATATTTTCGTGAATCACCCTGTATATTTTAGACTTTCCTTTACTAATTTAATAACTGCAAAAATTTGTGGCCTTGTGCTTTGAAGGTTCCCCTGATGTTGCCTAAAGCCGAGTAACCGATCGTGTTCTAATAACCATTAATTGTTCCAGCTGTGTGCGGAGATCTTCCTAACATGATGCCTCTCATCAGCTGCGGTGGCCAGGAATATAATACACTCCTGGAAATTGAAATAAGAACGCCGTGAATTCATTGTCCCAGGAAGGGGAAACTTTATTGACACATTCCTGGGGTCAGATACATCACATGATCACACTGACAGAACCACAGGCACATAGACACAGGCAACAGAGCATGCACAATGTCGGCACTAGTACAGTGTATATCCACCTTTCGCAGCAATGCAGGCTGCTATTCTCCCATGGAGACATTCTGCGCGGTGTCTGTTCTATATCATGTCTCCCTACTGCAGCTATGCTCTGAGCGGGTTCTTTAGGGAATTGACTAATTTGAACCTGGGACCTGTTGCTGGGAGGAGACGCCAGACCAAACATGACATGTAGAATTCAGAAGAGTTCAACAACAGATCCACTGCATTCCCTGTAAAAGAATCTTAATACTAACTAAATTTAGTGGAAGGGGTTCAAGGCTTTCCTATTTTCAGTTAGATGGTAAAATAACGTCGAAAAAGCAGTTAAGTTTACCATTGGAAATTTTATTCTACTCACAAAACATTGTTTATAAATTGCACTATTGATAAAAGGAAATGTTTTAATACAGGATGATAAAAACCAACTGCATTCAGCAAAAATGTGAACGAATATTCCCTGAGTGGGTTTCCAAGTTCTACAATGGATCGAAGAATGACCTATGCCATATCACATCTATAATCTAGGTTTAAATTAAGTTTCACAAAAGATAAAACTATCAAAATGGTCTACAGTGACCCTCAATTATCTTTAATTACTTATCTAACTTGTTGTAAATTACAGTGGCTCATGTGGCTTCTCAATAACTATATAACTGAAAACTCATCGCATTTCAGATTTTTGCTTCAAGTGGCAAATGTGAACATCGACACTAGTATTACGCAAAAAGGGGGTGTAACAGATGAGACTTCTGCAGTTCTGAGTGAAGCTTTATGTGCTGTTATGTGGCATCACATTCGTTCATTACCTTGTCAGTGTTCGTCAGTTACCGAAATTGGTTTAAAAAAAAATATCTGGCTGTGTTTTCATCTGACCAATCAGGGTCTCAATGTTAACCTTAAGCTCCACCTACAAAAATTCTGGCTATCCAATGAGAAACGTTATACTTTTCGTGGTGGGGCAAAGTTTTTAAAGTTGGCAATATAACAGAGAAGCAAAAATGAAGTTAAAACTTGAAGCTGGTTGGTCCTTCTTGAGGGCTCTATCTTTTTAACATGGGCTGGGTGGTGGTCCTGACGTAACAGAGACGCGAAAGAGTCTCACGCGAAGACTTGCGGCTGGGGGTGGCCCTTTTTGTGTTATCGTACGATCTATACGGTTCTTCTGGAAGGCTCTAGCTTTTAACATGGGCTGGGGGATGGTCCTGACGTAACAGAGACATGAAAAAGTCTCATGCTAAAACTTCCTCCCCTCGCAACTGCGTCTGTCTCATTGCGGGAAGGTATGACTCGCATTTAGGCATTCTTGTGTTAGTCTGTGGTCTTCCATTTGCTCACTCATTACTCGTATTACTTTGGTTAATTTAATGTCACGATTTATTTGGAGCTATGGGACATTCTACTGGATTTGCTTATCATGTTAGGGTTTTCATGGAAGGTGTTGGATATGTGTGACACCTTACATATAACCATCCTTTGAACTTAATTTTTGCACTGAATTTTGGAAATGTTTGTATCGTTGTCTAAGTCAGTCAAAAGTTATTCCCTTATCTTAATTTGGTTGCCTACTGTTCAGCCACGTTATTCTGGTTCTATACTAGTTTGTATTACTAATTTATATTTTTATATACTTCCACATTATGCTGAAAACTGACAACAGAAGAATATTTTTATGCTATTATTAATTTTTAATTATTTTCTTTTATTTAAGTGTGAAGTTTGTTTTTTAAGAAGTTTGTTATCGAAAGTGAGGAGTGTTTCACATCGATTTTCTTAGAAATATTGTTTTTTATAAATATAGTAATTAAGTTAAATCTATTCCTAACACATGTTTTAAATATCATGTACAAGTGTAATGTTTTTGTTTCTAGACACTCATTTCAATATTGTTACACTAACAAATAAGAATTATTTCCAAGAATTGCTTTGACAAAGAAATATACATACACAATTATTGAGATATTATCCTAATAAATGGTACAAGTGTTAAAAATGTAAAACATCCAACAAGATAATTTTTTATTCTTTGTTTTTATAAGGAGAAAATAAGTAAAATATAGTTATTCTTTTATTTTTATGAGAAGAAAATAAGTGGCATATTGTTTCTTTATATACTGTCCATTTCAGAACTAATGACTTATTTTTATCGATAGTCTATTTTGTACTTAAGTCCATAGTCTATGACTGTTATTTTATAGTTTATTAGGTGTGGGGTGTGCTTAACTTATTTAGTTTTTCACACATTTCTTTTGCACAATTCCTACATCACATAATTTGATTTCACACATTCACACAATCCTATGAATGAGGTTGGCGAATGTTTTTTTTGCACAAAGGTGATGGACTTGAACGAGATGGATGTGGGCAAGTATTTGATGTACAGCTTCGTTCGTTGTTCCTTGTTGGCTTTGCAAGTGTGTGTTGCTGTTGTGGAGGTCCCATAATGGAATGGAGTTGTGAGTGCAGAATCATGTGCTTTACTGGCTTTGTATGCGTGGAAGTCATCGTTATGTGTCGCTGAAAGCGGTCGTTTTTCGATGTAATACTTCACAGACGACTAGTTTACAATAAGATAGGGATTTGGGAAGGTATGGCGTCTATTCTTCACCCATCTTGTTTCTTGGTCTCAATCTTGCTAATCTACAGCTTCACTTCTTCCTGCTTTTTCTCTGCTTCTTACTTGCTTCTTGGTTCTTCTCTGGGCAGGATATGGAAATATTTATTGATAACTAGTTGCTTTGAAGTTTTCCTCCTACTAACAGTTTGATAAATGGTTTGGGCATTTCATTTCTACTTTGTAAGTTTTCTTCAGTTTTGTGCATCAGTGTGATGTTTAATAGCAGTAGTGTGACTTTTAAACATATTTTTTGCCAGTAGTGGCTTGCCCAAGCCGTCTTCTTGACGGGCCATTTTTTGCTTGGTCCACTGAGTGGGTGCATCCCGGAGTTTAAGAGCGGTGAAAGTCTGGTGTTTGCTTGTCAGTCCCTGCAGCGGTCCCTTCTGGCATTCAGTGTCCTGCCATGTCTCTGCAGGGTTCCGTGTTCTCTCCCAGCAGGGTTCCGCCTAGCAGGCAGATTTACGGCCCACTTCCGATACAAGGGCCTTCTGTTGGTCTCAGTGTCCTTTTCTTTCTCTCGACGCCTTGTAGGAATTGTGTCTTGCTAATTACGTCCTTATCTTTCTTGATACTTCTCTCGTTGCAACTAGTGGGTCGTAGCACCTTCTCCTTGCTGGAGTTTTTACAATATTTCTAACAAAAAGTTTTACTTATCATCATCCAACATATGTCTAGTACCTACATTGTTTTACACCTTCTTAAAAAGCTTTACAAATTTTGGCTCCCTTTCCATGTTACAATTCTAAGATATTTTGAGTCTTAACTTCTACAAGAAACCTCTAATGCGTTTTTTATTTTTGTGTAGTGTCGTGGTGTATAGCATTTTAATATTTAATACTGTTAGACTATCTGCGCTTCTTCCCTTTACCATAATTATGGTACTATTGGTGTTATTTTTGTTTTTGTTTTTCTTGAAACTACTTTCTTTTTCCCATCTTCCTCTTTCTTCATTCTACTTTCTTCTGACGATCTTATCTGCAACAGAATCTTGAAATATTGTGCTGATTACTTACCAGTAATAAAATTAATCTTCAAACTTGTACTGGAAGTGTTTAATACTGCCAGTCTTAGGTAAATGTACCTCTGCTTTATCTCGTAAAATACCCTGTGATTCTCTTTTACTGTGTTCCGAATTACCTTGAACTTCTTGCAATTTTTGGTAGATCTCTTTATGGACTTCAAACATGAGTTAAGGCGATTTCCCCTTTTGTGCATATCTTTCTAATTCTTCATCCTCTTTATCTCACGGCATTCTTAATTGTTTCATTATAACTGGTATTTCTTCTAATTTTAGCTTTTGCTCAAAGAGAAGTGTGACATTACCGATTTTAGCATTACCTTACCCCATATCTATTATCGCCCGTCTCTCATTTAAAAAATCTGCACCTGTAATCAAATGTGCAGTTAGTTTAGGTATAAGCACGAAGTTAGCTTCGATCTTTTGACCTTGCAACGAAAGAGTTTTGTCTCGTAACTTCCGCAGCATTGTTTCTAATAGGACCTCTTACTTTAATCTTACGTGTTTTCAGAACTGTGCAATTCCAATTTCCAAGTTCTACAATGGATCGAAGAATGACCTATGACATATCACATCCATAATCTAGGTTTAAATTAAGTTTCACAAAAGATAAAACTATCAAAATGGTCTACAGTGACCCTCAATTATCTCTAATTACTTATGTAACTTGTTGTAGATTACAGCGGCAAATCTGGCTTCTCAATAACTATATAACAGAAAAATAATCGCGTTTCAGATTTTTACTTCAAGTGGCAAATGTGAACATCATGAGCTTTAATTGACGATCGACACTAGTATTACGCAAAACGGGGTGAAACATATGAGACTTCTGCAGTTCTGAGTGAAGCTTTATGTTCTGTTATGCGGCATCGCGTGCGTTCATTACCTTGTCGGTGTTCGTCAGATGACAGCGGGCAGCACAGCTCCACCTACCTCGCCGCCTCGGAAGCAACTCTCTCTTAACTTCTCCTTACTACAATTTACCGAAGTTGGTTAAAAAAAACTATCTGGCTGTGTTTTCATCTGACCAATCAGGGTCTCAATGTTAATCTTAAGCTCCACCTACAGAAATTCTGTCTATCCAATGAGAAACGTTATACTTTTCACGGTGGGGCAATGTTGTTAAAGTTTGCAACATAACAGAGACGCGAAAAAGTCTCACGCTAAAACTTGCAGCTGGTGTGGTCCTTTTAGCGTTATCGTAAGATCTATACTGTTCTTCTGGGGGGCTCTATCTTTTAACATGGGATGGGGATGGTCCTGACGTAACAGAGACACGAAAAAGTCTCACGTTAAAACTTGCGTCTGGGGTGGTCCTAGCGGTTAGCTGGCGACGTGGGTGTCCGTCCCTTATCGTAGGGCCTTCTCTCTTAACACGATTCTGCTCTCGGCTCCTGTTCTCGTTTTTCCCCTCGGGACTGCGTCTGTCTCACGGTGGGAAGGTATGACATGCATTTAGGCAATCTTGTGTTAGTCTGTGGCCTTCCATTTGCTCACTCGTTACTCTTATTACTTTGGTTAATTTAATGTCACGATTTATTCGGAGCTATGTAACATAGTAGTGGATTTGCTTATCATGTAAGGGTTTTCATGGAAGGTGTTGGATATGCCTGACACCTTACAGAACTACTGTATCAGTATACTTTGAAAATATTGTGCTGGCAGAAGAGCCAACACCGTGTTACTAGAGGAGGTCGAAATGCACGCGTTTTTACTCACGCAGGCTGGTGTGAGGAATAAAGGACTATACTGACGTGAGCTCTGGAACATGACAAGGAATTAGAATTCAGAAAGCGGACGTAATTAGTTTGATACTTAACTTTAATCCCTTAATGATGAATGTCGTTCTTGACAGTACATGATGCACAAAATTAACTGTTCAGAATACATTCACAGTAACTGAATATGGCGCCTTGCTAGGTCGTAGCAAATGACGTAGCTGAAGGCTGTGCTAAACTGTCATCTCTGCAAACGAGAGCGAATGTAGACATTGACCCATCGCTAGCAAAGTCGCCTGTGAAACTGAGCGAGTGCTAGGAAGTCTCTCTAGACTAGACCAACCGTGTGGCGGCTCTCGGTCTGCAATCACTGATAGTGGCGACACGCGGGTCCGACGTATACTAAAGGACGCGGCCGTTTTAAAGGCTACCACCTAGCAGGTGTCGCGTCTGGCGGTGACACCACAGAAAGTACCTTAATTGGTATACAGTCTGGAACGGAGGCCTTGTATTTATTAAGTGATTTAAGCTGCTTTGTTATATCGAGATTGTGTACGCCAAATTTAATCACGATAGCAGTCGTTCTTGATCCAAAATCTGGCATAGTTCCTTCGTCATCTTTGGTGAGCGAAATTCGAAAAACGTCTTTTGTAACCAGCAGCAAACACCGATTATCCATACTCTATGTTCGGTGCCCCTACAAGAAGTCCGTTTAGTCTGAATAGTGGCAGTTACTGGTCATGAGCTGTAATCAACAGCAAACACCTGACGATGTCGAAGAGATGTCTTGAAGAAATAGTATTCGGTTCAGTGAATGTGATCTGGCAAGAGAGCCGAGAACCAGATATTGAACACACCAGCTTGTAAAGCATTACAGACACATAGTTTCCCTTTTGTTGATGGATGGACAAATATTCCGACCTCTCCCAAACTCCAAGGTCTCTGCTGCAGCGCTGGAGGCGAAACTTGAGCTCTTCCCTCAAGAGAACGGTCCATCAAATATCTGCCGTTCGAAGAATGTATTGGCGAGCCGCCTTCGTTTAACGAACTAATCGGCTCTCATTGCAAACAAATTCCCTTCTCAAATCGTTCTGCCCCTATTTATCCCAGCCGTCTTCTGTGCAGTGTCTGAGCAAAGGGAGACCTCTTTTCGATAGGGCTGCATTTAACGTTGACCATCTTACGAATGCCATATTATAGATACTAAGACGACCGATATCGGAATATAAAATCGGCTACAGTCGCTTACTAGTGGAAAGGTATTTGGGAAGGACGAAACACTTATATTTTACGAAGATCATGCGAAAGAACTTGCTCCTTTCTAGCAGCAGTTTGCCATACTTTATTGGAACATCGAAGGGTACCATATGATTGGATACAAACTGCAAGGACATTCTTGTTTCGAAGACGGATCTTTGGACAAATATACACAATTATAAAACCATAAGGTGAACGTCACAGTCTGTTGTAGATTTATGAAACACGTTTGTGCATCAATATTACGATCTTTCTGGGGAATGAAAATATACGAAAATCATAAAAGTATTTGTCACTGTAATCTATGATACCGTAGGCAAAGACGCCTTGTTTGGCGCCTTGTTCCATTGCATGTGAAAGATTTTCGATAATGCCCTGAGCTGTCGCTAAGTTAACTAAGTACGAGCTAATCGAATATCGGACAACTTTGTTTTTTAATCCAGGAATTCCTAGCAGATACAGCTCAACACGACACGATGTTATTAACGAGACGAAATCGATGCAGATAAAGGAGATTTTGGAAGTAACCCAGGGCAGTGTACTATGGTCGATACTCCTAAATGCTGTTCACAGACGACTGGAACGTTGCAGTGTCAGAAGATTACATGAAACTGCAGGGAGATCGGGGGAGGATCAGTGGAACTTAATCGTGAACGGAAATAAACTTACCGTGTTCCGCATGAGCAGGCAAATACATTCGTTAACGTTCGATGACACTATTTCCGGGATATCAACGGGAACAGCAACAACACTGAAACACCAGTGAAAATCGCCCGAAGGGGCCTAAAGAGGTATTAGCAGATGATCTAAATTGTAGGAAAATCAGCAAACAGAGATTTATTGTGCGAATCGTAAGGAAATTTAGTTCATCCACGAAATAATGAGCTTACGAAACACTGGAGGTGAGACCGTTTCTGGAGCATTTATCATCACTCTGAGAATATTGCCAGGTTCGTTAACAGGCGAGACTTAAAATATTTATAAATATGCCGCATTTTTCATTACGGGTTCATTTAGAACGCGCAACAGCGTTACGAAGGTGCTTAGCCAGCTAAAGGTGACGGACGCTACGTGAGAGTTGCTGTGTATCGCGGAGGAGTTTACCGCTGAAATTGTGTTGAAATTTCGACAACGTACGTTTGAGATGCCGGATAACACATCACTTTCGTCCTACATATGTCTCGCTAAATTGGCAAGACGAAAAAATGTTAGAGAGTTCATATGGAAGTTTGTTGACCGACTACCTTCCTGAGCAATGTTCGTGAATGTAACACAGGAAGTAGAAGCATCCTCCTCCCTACATGGTAAAGTGACGTGCAGAGTATCAGTACAGGTATAACTGAGTGTATGACAACTACTACGAGTCGTCGTCGAGGGCTAAGTTATTTCACTCTACGGGTAACACTTCTGCAATTGCTATCAGTAGTTACCTATTGTTGTCACACTATACCTAATTTAACCATCTGACGCCCTATAAATACACAAGTTACCCATAACCAATGGCCCCATCTCCTATCAGTTCTGACAGTATGTTATGCTTTGAAGTTGCTAGATAGTGCCCTAAATATCAACTGTCTAGTGCTGGTACCGATAAAATCATTCATAGAAATGGTAGGGGACTATCTACTGAATGCTAACTTCTAGCTTAAATTGATCCTACTTATTAAATCTTAAGACTGAACAACGAAACTGTGCAAGATTACACGGTCTTGCTACAAGTATGAGGGAAAACACAATCACTAATGAGTGTACTTATGGGATTACCATAAGGTTGTGGATCGGCAAGGAGGTAAGGAGGGATAAGAAATTAATGGTATCTCCTCAAATAAACGAGGTCATAGGGCTTGCACGTACGGGCGGGATCAAAATAATTGCATCGGTCAGCATTTATGTTGAGGTACGGTTTAATCAGGCATGCAAAAGGAGCCAATACCACCCACTCGGTTCCGTGTGAGCAGTTCATTCAAAGTAACAATATGGCTTCTACTAGTTAAGCTGTGTTAGATTCATGAGCCCAAGTCACAGATCTTAGTGAATCTACCTGACGTTAAATTGAATGAAAGACACGTAATGAAACTGTTGGCTCAGTAAGAACAGAAACATAACGGAACCTGTGTGGTGTGTGTACTGTAAGACCTTCATTATACACACCATCAGATTATTTCACTTGTCGCTCTAACGAAGTAGGCAAGTGTCAGAAATATGTCTCGTGGTATTACCGTGTCATGTTTATCTTGTGCCATTAGGTCAGACGATAGAAATGCCACTTGCACGCTTAGAGTAGCAGATTGACAGTGACGAACTTTAAACAGAACTTGATTAATTTTCACACACATTTATTAAAATAATAACAAGCATAAAAATTATTTACCTTGGTTCTGGATGCTACTTGAAGTTCCTTTGGTATTGGTACCTTAATCTTATTCTCACATATATCTCTGATACTAGACAAAAGTGTCTATATATTTCTCTTCATAGCTCTGTACAGGAATATGGTAATCTTATTAGGCGCAGACTGGAACTTGACTATAGACTGGTACAGACAAATGTAGACTGGTACAGACTGATGCAGACTGACTAATCAGAGGTCTGTACACTCGTTATAATACCTCGCACGTTCAGGTATCACTGCGCGAGCTTGATCCGTGAGGAGAAAAAGTTCTACATTAGCAGCAATCTCTTGGCTGCGTTACATATTAATACGCGGTTCGGTGGAAGGAGAATTTGGTCCGTCTCTATGGCAGCGCCATCTCGTAGTGCAGAGACGGACCAGCACTGGACCTGCACTGTTGTGCTTAGTGGGGCGTGCTCTAGTGGGAAAGTAGTGTACGCACTGACTACGCGGAACTATGTTCACAACAACCTGTCAATCAACTTCACAAGGTAGCGATAGCTTCCCAAATAGCTGAATCCACATCTCAAGTTGCCATATGCTTCCTTCCGAACTGGATAATCGAAATTTTCACCTCTGCTCCTTTCCACGACCATTACCATAATGCCTCACGTATGATTCCCCCTGTTACAGACACTACAATTATTCTCCATGTACTTTGCTTCTGAGGACCAGTTGGCTCTGCGTACGAAAGTCCAAAGGCTTGGTTTTAGCCAATTACGTTGTAGCAAGAGTTTACCCGCCAGTAAGGTGAGCTACTGTTTACAGGGCATATTCGCTCTATCCCCTCTAAGTTAAAGTGTGGGAACTAGCCAACGGGACAGAGACACGGGCGGACTTTCTGCAGTCCCCACCAAATAAACTTGAGAACTTCCACATAATACTATTATGAGCAACAGACAATGTGTAAGGAAGACAGAGCGTGTCTGCGCAAAGAACTCCCTGGCGACATCTTCGCTGAGCAACTTAGAATCTTCTAGAAAATATCCTCTCCTTAAGCATTTGTTGGGATATGCAAATAAGTCTTCCACTCTCACTCGTTAACACGATCGCTGTCCTAACATTTATCGGAGAGACATATTTGCTCAACTCCGTGTATCTTCGCTCCACCAACGCCGTGATCTTGGAGCCTACGGACCTTACTCCAGTGGACGGACATACAATTCCTTTTTTACATGAAATTTAATCGATTTCCGAGTATCAGCAGCTATCAGCTGTGTAATGCAATTCTGATAATGAAAATCTGTGCGGGATCGGGACTCTGCCATGGATTTTCTGCTTATAGCGAGCGATCACATTACCGTTATGCTATCCAAGCACGACTCGCGTCACACCAAAATTTCCAGATGGCTGACCGTGAGTTATGCCCGCTTAACCTAATGGTAAGGCGATAAATCGCGATAAGCAGAGAATACGGGTTCGTGTCCCGATCTGGCAAAAATTTTCACTTTCGCCATTCCGTTAAGCACCTTATGACTGTTCACATTCGCAATTGCGAATACATTTCATGTATTCATAACGGCTGCAGTCGCCGCAGTGCCTGTTTCTTTCGACAACCATGCGTGTTCGAAGTAATTGCGTCTTAGTTCTGACCTACATAAGCACAGTAATATCTTAGCCTTCTTTTGTCAACAAGTGTCCCCTCATAGTGGAGCCCACAGCCCGAGCAGCGTCCCCGCCTGTGCAAAGAACACCCATGGGGATGGAGTGCAATCTATCTTCACACACACACACACACACACACACACACACACACACACACACACACACAACCACTGTTCACTGCAGTGGCTGGAATCCAAAAGCCTAAAACTACATGCAAGATTCTTTTTATGTGTTACCGAGTGATCACAGGAGCTCCTTCTCTGCCTGTACTGTAAGATGTAGCTACTTTAGAACAATTGTAATTTGGGATAAGACAGTTCTTATTCATAGAGCGTCTGCATCCGTTCTTCCTTAAGCAGATGCCTTATTTACTGGCATCCGATTACGGGCACTGAAATCAATTAGTAAGCAAAATCTACCTAAGATATTGATTTCAATTAAATGATTCAGCTAGCAGTTGTCAGGGACAGTTGAAGTAGCAATCTTTGATTTCCGCCATGTCATTGTCTGCTACGTCCAAATGTGAGTAGTTCTTGCACATAAGCCATCAAAGAGAGCAACGAGAGTTCAGCTGCGTTTCCATGATGAGAGGTCTTTTTCTCACAAATCTTGTTCATTCCAGATTCATTTCTCTACACAAACAATTTAACAATGTTCACTCCTGGGTGGCCGTTTTCCACACTTATATTTATGGTGGTAACCTGCTTGTAGCTTCCTAAGACAAAGTCATCAATAGATACAAAATGAATCGATGGTCAACTTGGCGTCTGGAGCTCTTTGTATAGGCTGGTACACACTAAACCGACTTAGACCAATGAACGGAAACCCACCACTTCTTTCCCTGAAATTTTCTTAGTGTGTACGGGCGGCCTTCTTTGCGGTTCGTACTGCCAACAGTAACATCAAAGTGTTGACGGTGAATTAGACGGCGGAGAGAATGTTCGTTCATGCATTAGCGATATCCTTTATCTGTTGAACCGCTGTGTAGAGTGGGAAAAGGAACGAGCATTAAAGCTGATAGCCTTATCGTGAACAGGAATGGTTATGGGACGCTATGAACTGGATTGTAAAAATAAATTGACAATATGAGGCGCTTGGACAGAAATAAGTAAACTCTTACAAATTAACGTGCACGAGATGTAAAAGATAATTGAATGCTTATGGTTATGCTCTGACTGCACGTACAGCTCTCCTAAAAGAAGTATCCGGTTTCGAAATTTTCGGGCCTACATAATGTAATAATAATTCGAAATCCGTAGCTCTCATTTTTAAAACTATGAATAATCCCATGTTTCAACTCAGCCTTAATGTCACATATTTATTTTGTCCCTCCTTCTTAAAAGGGTGATCGTCCACCAGCGTCGTCTCTTATTCTACTTCTTTTTCTAATTATCAGATTATTGCACTAAAATAATCCTCTTCTTCCCACGTAATATCGTCCAGTGAAACTGTTTTTAAAACGCCAATTTATAAAAATAACAAAATGAGAGCTACCTTGACTATTTATCAGAACCAATTCCTGTAGTAGCTGCACCTTTTTTGGGTTTAAGTCAGCTGATAACTGTAACTGATTGAAGGAAGACCCTCTAACTACGGAATCACCTTCAGAGGACGTCAGGCATCAAGGTAGTGAAGGAATTGGCATATTTCATCATAATAATTCACAGTGCTGAGAATGGCCGTGATGCAGGGTTTGAGTGAGGCACGGTCAAATTGGGGGTGCACCAGGGATCAATGTTTTGACCACTCCGGTTTCTTCCTTATATAAATGATATGCCCTCTAGTATTATTGATAATTCTAAAATATTTCTGTTTGCTGGAGACACTAGTGTTGTAGTAAAGGATTTTGAGTGCAACATTGCCTCTATTTCTAATACTGCACTTTATGACACATGTCCATGGCTTGTGGAAAATAAACTAACGCTACATCACAGAAACACTAAATTTTTACCGTTTTTTAACATACAATTGAAAAAAATTCGACGTCTTGGATATTCGGGAATCCAGCCGGATGTTCGCGTCGTTCTCGCACGATATTTCAACAGCGTGCCTCGCTGTCTCCTTCAGTTGCTACATGAGACTGGTCCTTGAGTCGATCGAGTCCAGTATTTATGCCTGGGAGGAGCTGGGCGTTCCCTAGTCGGTCCGCGCCGAGTCGAGTGTTCCATCTGCGGTCCGCGCCCGCCAAACTCGGCTTCAACGGAACCCTCCAGTCGCGGATGTTCCGACTGCCGTCGGCGCCCGTTTTGGCCGTCCTCAACGGTTGTGGTTGTCATTTGGGGTGTGTCAGACCCGATCTGAGATGTTGGGTACTCTATCTCATGACTGTTACTACGGTATCCACTTCTGTTGCGTGCTGGGCGCTCCCTAATCGATCCACGCCGCGTCATGTGTTCCAACTGAGGTCCGCGCCCGCCTGACGCGGCTACATTGTCCCTCTCTGGTCGCCGGTGTTCCCTATGCCGTCCGAGCCCGGCCTGGCCGTCTTCTGAAGTCGAGTTCATGATCTGGGGTGTGTCAGATCTTGTCTCTAATGTCCAACATCTTGTCTCACGGCTGTTCTCTCGGTCTCCACTTATATTTCTTGCTGAATCACAGAGTGTCCTGCGTTGAGTTTTCACAAGATCAAGCACTGGATTCCAGACAGTGCTGATTTGGTATCCCGAGTCACGGTTGATTAGATTGTCTGTGACCTTAATCTCAATTGCTTCTTTAATGACACTGTCCTAAAAACTTGAGGTCTGTGTCACAATCTTGGAGTCATTGTAATCCATTGAATGACCAAGTTCCAGACAATGCTCTGCTATGGCTGATTTAGTTGCCTGCCTGAGTCTGGTATGTCTCTGGTGTTCTTTACACCTTATGTCCACAGTTCTGGTGGTCTGGCCAATGTATGACATCCCACACTGGCATCGTATGTTGTAAGCCAGGTATTTACAACACACGATGCCAGTGTGGGATGTCATACATTGGCCAGACCACCACCGTATCCATTCACTGTCGTTTGTTTGCCATCATCCTGCTAGTCTTTAGGCGCCTTGAGACAACTGAAACGTTTTGATCCATCATAAACGAACTATTTGTCTCTATTATCTACCTTCCTTGATATATGCGACTTCACTCACTTATTTAATACAGGGTGGACAAAATGAGATTTTCAGGGAAAATATTTATGACACTTACGCGTAATTGATCATGACCAATGAACAGGAAAACTGGCAGTCTCAATAGTACTGGAAACCGTGAAATCGATGTATTAATCGTTTTCTGTCACCTACCTTCTTACGAGCATTTTCCTCATACTCCGTCGCAAGTAGTGCACTGTCTAATGAAGGTTGAGTGAATGAAAGGGGCAGTCGTGTTTAGTGACCACTCAACGCAGGGCCTAATCCTTCTCATGACAAAACAGCTCGTGCTCATCGTGTGTTAAAAACGTAAGCACAACTCTTTGTTTAGTACCATGAACCGACCTACCGGCGTCAAAGTTATCAACGGAATCTCAAATTTCCGTCAGACTCTCGTGCTGCGATCAGTAATGCAGAGCGGCTACACTTGTGTCTCACAGCACAGCGCTGCATTGATGTCAACGGTGGGCATTTCCAACATCTTCGGTTATGATTGTTAACAATTATCAAACGCCCGTGAGCGGTATGATTACTGTTGTCCGGGCCTGTTCTATTTTTTTGCCACCCTGCATGTGTAAAACTGTATCACGGGAAACGACACTCGTGCGGTGCATGCATTACTATTTGGAAAACTAATGAACAACACACGATGAAAATTTATATACGACAATATGAAACCCGCTTCCTACATTCAGAGTTCGTTGCTTTCAATGTGCCGGCTATAGACTTGGATTTGTGCCTGACATCTGAGATGTCTTCGCGCTGAAGCCAACCGCTTAAGTCCGCTTACCCTTATAGAAGGATTGTAGCAGAAACATGTCCCAGTGAAAATATCTGGTATGCTGGTTGCTGAATAAACGTAGATTTAGGGGCCAAGATTTGCGACACGGAGATGAATTTTGAGGGACATATTGTACCCAAGTACATTACACAGGAATGTGACCTTACTGACCTAAAATTCTTCAACGTATGTCTTGGAAGTAACTGCTAGCGATGATCCGTCTTCTATGTGGAACTTCTTTTACTTTCATTTGACTCAACTTGTACACAGGTACCAAATAACATCTGAGTCTCTTTAGTGCCTTTACGTTCTTCAAGAACCTCTAAATCCATATGAAACTGTGGCACGATGTCTTTGTCACGCTCGTCTTATCACAGTTTCTTATTGACGTTTACAATGACTGGCAATAATAGTGCCTTAAAACTACTTTTGTGTGAGTAGAAGAACAGCAATCACACTAACTGTTGTCATCCACATCGAGTCTTGACGTGATGCCTTCAACGCGCCAAAAAGTGAACCTCATTGTAATGGATTACACAAGTCCCTTGTGTCTGGTGGAAGTGTGAAGCTTTTTAAGCCATTAAAAGCAACTGATAATACGTAAAATCAGTAGTTCTGGTTTGCCATCATTTAGTCCCACATACTGTCAGATATCACGAAGTGAAGCAACGTCGATTAGTTGAAAACCTTCAGTAGGTATATAGCCAGAGTCACCAGGATACCAGATATGTTCAGTAGGACATGTTTCTGATACAATCATTCTATCAGGGTCAACGGACTTCAGCGGTTGGCTTCAACACGAAGGCATCCCCGATGTTAGGCACAAACCCAAGTCTACAATTGGCTGGCGTATTTAAACCAACGAATTCTGAATGTAGGCAGCGGGTTGCATACTCTTGTTCATGAATTTTCTGGCTCCTTTTCGTTTCTTCAACATCTGCGTTTTCTGGAGGCGATTCTAACATTCAACGATTGTCGAAATCATTTGAAATTGTCTGAAAAAATGAGGGAACGTCTTAGTACGTTAGAGATACAGGGGTTTTGTAGACAAACCTGATGTTTTAAATACAGCCCGGTTTGGTTTCTTGAGTCACATCATACCTTGGGAAATTCAGCAGAAAAAATCTCTTTGCCCCCATATGTAACGTGCCTGTTTTTTCGCGATACGTCACGGATTTCTCTCGTGCGCCAAATTCTTCTTTTCAAAGTAGCATTTACTCGTAACCTCCACATTTGTTTGCTATACATTCCATTCTCTATCGTCAGCTACAGTTTTTACTCCCTCAGGCTCCCTCTAGTACCGTGAAATTATTGAATAATTTATAAAGAAATATCTTCTTCTCGTCAATGTTTTACACATGTTACTCTGCACGTCAATCCTCTATAGAACTTCTACATTTCCCATCCATTAAGTCCATCTGATTTTTAATATTCTTCTTTAGGATCTTACGCCAAATGATTTAATAACCTTCTTTTATGGTTTTACTGCTATCCACCCTAGAGTCATAGTCAACACACATTCCTTACGAACGCTGTAATGTTTATCCGATGGGAGTGTTACAGCTGTGTACAAAAAATGTGCCTAATTTCTGCGAGGTTATGACACCATCCTATCCCCATGAACCATGGACTTTGCCGTTGGTGGGGAAGCTTGCGTACCTCAGCGATACAGATGGCCGTACCGTAGACGCAACCACAACGGAGGGGTATCTGTTGAGAGGCCAGTTCCTGAAGAGGGGCTGGAACCTTTTCAGTAGTTGCAGGGGCAACGGTCTGGATGATTGACTGATCTGGCCTTGCAACACAACCAAAACGGCCTTGCTGTGCTGGTACTGAGAACGGCTGAAAGCAAGGGGAAACTACAGACGTAATTTTTCCCGAGGGCATGCAACTTTACTGTATGGGTAAATGATGATGGAATCCTCTTGGGTAAAATATTCCGGAGGTAAAATAGTCCCCCATTCCGATCTCCGGGCGGGGACTACTCAGGAAGACGTCGTTATCAGGAGAAAGAAAACTGGCGTTCTACGGATCGGAGCATAGAATGTCGGATCCCTTAATCGGGCAGGTAGGTTAGAAAATTTAAAAAAGGAAACAAATAGGTTGAAGTTAGATATAGTAGGAATTAGTGAAGTTCGGTGGCAGGAGGAACAAGACTTTTGGTCAGGTCAATACAGGGTTATATATACCAAATCAAATAGAGGTATTGCAGGAGTAGGTTTAATAATGAATAAAAAAATTGGAGTGCGGGTAAGCCACTACAAACAGCATAATGAACGCCCAAGATAGACACGAAGCCCACACCTACTACAATAGTACAATTTTATATGCCAACTAGCTCTGCAGATGATGAAGGAACTGATGAAATGTATAAAGAGATAAGAGAAATTATTCAGGTAGTAAAGGGAGACGAAAATTTAATAATCATGGGTGATTGGAATTCCAGAGTAGGAAAAGGGAGAGAAGGAAACATAGTGGGTGAATACGGATTGGGGGAGAGAAATGAAAGAGGAAGCCGTCTGGTGGAATTTTGCACAGAGCATAACCTAATTATAGCTAACACTTGGTTCAAGAATCATAAAAGAAGGTAGTATACGTGGAAGAATCCTAGGGATACTAGACGATATCAGATAGATTATATAATGGTAAGAGGGAGATTTAGGAACCAGGTTTTAAATTGTAAGAAATTTCCAGGGGCAGATGTGGACTCTGACCACAGTCTATTGGTTATGAACTGTAGATTAAAACAGAATAAACTGCAAAAAGGTGGGATCTTAAGGAGATGGGACCTGGATGAACTGAAAGAACCAGAGGTTGTACAGAGTTTCAGGGAGAGCATAAGGGATTAGTTTGACAGGAATGGGGGAAAGAAATACGGTAGAAGAAGAGTGGGTAGCCCTGAGGGATGAAGTAGTGAAGGCAGCAGAGGATCAAAAAAAGACGAGGGCTTGTAGAAATCCTTGGGTAACAGAATAAATATTGAATTTAATTGATGAAACGAGAAAATATAAAAATGCAGTAAATGAAGCAGGAAAAAAGGAATACAAACGTCTCAAAAACAAGATCAAAAGAAAGTGCTAAATGCGTAAGCAGGAATGGCTAGGGGACAAATGTAAGGATGTAGAGGCTTATCTCACTAGGGGTAACATAGATACTGCCTACAGGTTAATTAAAGAGACCTTTGGAGAAAAGAGAGCGACTTGTATGAATATCAAGAGTTCAGATGGAAACCCATTTCTAAGCAAAGAAGGGAAAGCAGAAAGGTGGAAGGAGTATATAGAGGGACTATACGAGGGCGATGTTCTTGAGGACAATATTATGGAAATGGAAGAGAATGTAGAAGAAGATGAAATAGGAGATACGATACTGCGTGAAGAGTTTGACAGAGCACTGAAAGACCTGAGTCGAAACAAGGCCCGGGAGCAGACAACATTCCATTGGAAGTACTGACGGCCTTGGGAGTGCCAGTCCTGACAAAACTCTACCATCTGGTGAGCAAGATGTATGAGACCGGCGAAATACCCTCAGACATCAAGAAGAATATAATAATTCCAAGCTCAAAGAGAGCGGTTGTTGACAGATGTGAACATAACCGAACTATCAGTTTAATAAGCCACGGCTGCAAAATACTAACGCGTATTCTTTACAAACGAATGGGAAACCTGGTAGAAGGAGACCACGGCGAAGATCAGTTTGGATTCCGCAGAAATGTTGGAGCACATGAGGCAATACTGACCCTACGCCTTATGTTAGAAAATAGATTAAGGAAAGGCAAACCTACATTTCTAGCTTTTGTAGACTTGGAGAAAGCTTTGGACATTGTTGACTGGAGTACTCTCTTTTAAATTCTGAAGGTGGAAGGCGTAAAATACAGGGAGCGAAAGGCTATTTACAATTTGTACAGAAACCAGATGGCAGTTATAAGAGTCGAGGGGCACGAACGGGAAGCAGTGGTTGGGAAGGGAGTTAGACAGGGATGTAGCCTATCCCCGATGTTATTCAATCTGTATATTGAGCAAGCAGTAAAGGAAATAAAAGAAAAATTCGGAGTAGGTATTAAAGTCCAGGGAGAAGAAATAAAAACTTTGAGGTTCGCCGATGAGATTGAAATTCTTTCAGACAGCAAAGGACTTGGAAGAGCAGTTGAACGGAATGGACCGTTCTTGAAAGGAGGATATAAGATGAACATCAACAAAAGCAAAACGAGGATAATGGAATGTAGTCGAATTAAGTCGCGTGATGCTGAGGGAACTAGATTAGGAAATGAGACACCTAAAGTAGTAAAGGTGTTTTGCTATTTGGGGGGCAAAATAACTGATGATGGTCGAAGTAGAGAGGGTATAAAATGTAGACTGGCAATTGCGAGGAAAGCGTTTCTGACGCAGAGAAATTTGTTAACATCGAGTATAGATTGAAGTGTCAGGAAGTCGTTTCTGAAAGTATTTTTATGGAGTGTAGCTACATGTGTAAGTGAAACATGACGATAAATAGTTATGACAAGAAGAAAATAGAAGCTTTCGAAATGTGGTGCTACAGAAGAATGCTGAAGATTAGATGGGAAGATCACATAACTAATGAGGAGGTACTGAATAAAATTGGGGATAAGAGGAGTTTGTGGCACAACTTTTACAAGAAGAAGGGATCGGTTGGTAGGACATGTTCTAAGGCATGAAGGGATCACAAATTTAGCATTGGAGGGCAGCGTGGAGCGTAAAAATCGTGGAGGGAGACCAAGAGATGAATACACTAAGCAGATTCAGAAGGATGTAGGTTGCCGTAGGTACTGGGAGGTGAAGAAGCTTGCATAGGATAGAGTAGCATTGAGAGCTGTATCTAACCAGCCTCAGGACTGAAGACAACAACAACAACCATGACACCATGTTCACTCTAACCAAGAAACAGTTAAGAAATGTGAGCTGGAGTCATATTGTACAGCCTTCCTTTTATCCACTTTTCCAGAAAAATTCATAAACCCGATTTAAGTGCGCGGTTCGGCAGGACCATATAAATTCAAGGGCTTCAATTTCTTGTATTTGTCAACCAAAGTGAACAGATATACTGTTGACACTACTAGCAATTATAAACTACGCTAAAACTCGTGGGTACCAACAATATAAGTGAAACATACAATTGCACTATCATTATATAGACTGTAGCGGTAATTTGCAATCATCAGCTGTCGAAATTTCTTCATAATACGTTGACAAAGGTATCCTGGCGTGAAGTATGACCGCAGCAGTATATAAAGCTCCTAGGTAAAGAATGGTTCGAAACCAGCGACGTTTCAGACATACATGAAGCGCCAACGATTGTTGATATGCATGGTTTGAAAATAATTTATTTGCCTTCACAACCAATTTGTATCTGAAATGATCAGTTTCGGACGGTACCAGCCATATTCAAAAGATGACACACATGTGTAACTCGCTCCATATGCTGAGGGAACATTGCTGTCGTTGACGTCGTGCCAGAAATTAAATTATTTTTCAAAGATAAACCTTTTCATTTGAGTTCCCGAAGAAAAATTTGCAAGAAAATTAAGGAAGAACGATGAAAAAGTTTACGTTCTGTGAAAACCAAAATATAATATCTTCAGTGCGTGTAACATAGCATAAAGCGATTTTCGGGTCTGGGGTCAGAATGGAAAACAGTGTTACAAAATGTGATAAACGTGTATGCGGTATACTTCCGTAGACTAGAAATGACAACAAACCATTTGCAAAATATAGTTTCATTAAACCTTGTCCGTGGTTCCGCCAGTTTTAAAACTGTCTTCTTTGGAAGGCATTGTACTTAGAATAACATATTATCTTAATCCGATGTGGGAGTTGTTGACCCTATCTAGTGGATGCGAGCGTAATCCTATTGGTCAACATTTAAAATAAATTTTTTAAATTTAGTAGCTCTCTATCATATCATTTACGATCATTCTGTCCACGTAACTAATGCAATAAAAATACCTCGGACTAACACTTAATCGCCGACTAACCATTCAACAGAGATTCCACAATAGGCTAAAATTACCAAAACTCTTACTAACCGGCCGAATTTACCTGATAGCACTTTTCCACAATCTTCCACACCTACGAAACCCTAATCCGACTCATACTGTGCTATGTGGCACGCACTTACGCTTCTCCCTCCTTTTATTACTTCCTACAGATCCTCAAACGCCTTGCTTCCGCCTACCCTTTCGGGATCCGCTTACTCTCCCTCACTCGCATCATCTACCAACTTGTAAAATTCTCCAGTATATTCACCCATCACGAACACCTCCAAATATCCTTTTCACCCATAAGCTCAACGCTACCCTCCCCCTTGTTTCCCCCATGCTCACTAATCCTCGTACTCTACATGCCACCATCACTACACACCTGCCAATGAAACTTTATTCACTTACCCGATCACCAAATTTACCCCGATGTAAACCTGTCCTGCCATATCTAGCAGATATCCGAATCACTCATCCATTGTCAGGGATCCCTTCCCCTCCAATCTTCCCACTTCCTATACATTTCATCAAACCACATCCATGTCCACTTGTCCACCATCTGTCCTCCAAATACTCACCCACACGCATTAACATTATCCCATGGAACCATGGAAATCTTCTCCCGTGCAGTGTATATCCACTCATCTTTAGTCATCTATGTATCTCTTTTAATCAGTCAGACATCCGTCTACCTATTTTACTTTGTGTAACTTCGTATTTCTTTTTTCGTATTAATCTTCGAGTGTAACACTAATTTTCCATTCGTCTCTCTCTATATTTGTAATTAATCACTGAATGAACCTTTTATTTTTTTTTTTATTCTACCAACCGTTTCTTTCGTCACCCGCCATGTACAAATTTTCTATTATTTCCTTTAAAAAAAATCGTCTGATGTGGCTCAAGAGCGGCAAACTGTATCTGCTGACAGCCCAGCCACCCTGCCAATATGGGGTGGTGGGGGAATGTAACAGCAATAAAGAGAAAATCAAAAGACGACGACAAGAATCTGCCCCATCCTGTACTATCACATTCAGCCTGGATATCCATTCCTCTCAAGTTCTGTAGGTCCCACTAGATTCGCTAACGTCATGCACTCTGCCTCGCTTAGCGCATCCGTTTACCTTTCCCCACAAGATTCCTCCACCAACTCACCACACTCCCATCTCTCCTAACTCACATTTATCACCTGAGAACAGTCTACACCAGCCGAAAACTCGACTCCAATATTCATATCATTTCCACTCTACTTTCCATTCCTCACATCTTTACCAATACATCCGACCAACCCTTCACTTTCAGAGGCTCCACATGCTCTCCCAACGGAAATGCAACCATCTCCTCCTGCCATATTATGAACGCTGCTCTGACACTTACCCATCCTACCAGCTCTATGTCCACAGCCCTCAGTCCACTTCAGCAAGTCTTCCTCTCCCTCTCCTCCTCACATTTCCTTACCTGATTTTTCCCCCTTTCTTTCCTCATTCTCTTTTTCCCAACAACTATTAGTGTCACCAACTCCCCCCCCCCCCCTCCCACACTACTCCATCCTTTCTTCTGACACCTTAGTCACTCCTACCCCACTGCTGAAAGGAACCAGTTTTCCATTCTTATATCATCACATTTCTACCTTCTTCACCGGCCAGATATTTCTCCTTCAACAACTGACTCCCTGTTCCATAGCAGGTTCTTCCAATTTATAGCGTAAGAAAAGCGCTCCTCTCACATATTAGCGTTTCAGCCACATGTTTTAAATGTGCATTTATTGTACTTTATTTTACCTTTTATTATTATAATTTTAACTACCAGTGCAAAAAGTCATCCCTCATATATCTCAAAGCATTCATTTTATTTTTCTATTTTTAAAAAACGTACTTTCCTTTTATCTGTTTCTGCTCAACATTTTTTCCCATTGGCTAAGGATTGGGTTGCTTTTACAACTAACAGCTCCCCCCACCCAACTCCTTTAGGAGGCGTGGGGGGATTAAATAAAAATAAAGAAAGAAAATCGGTAGCATATATACATATCAAAGAATTTTAAAGTCTGACATGTGTTAAAACCAAAAATTTTGCAGTACCACTTGAAAATGACCCAAACGCAAACATTCGAAACTGTAATAGTGAAATAAATAATTTCTACAGCCAATGGTGAATATGATATCCACAAAACAACAGGTTCTACATGACTGCTAACCACAACCATGGCAAATTACTCAGATTATGCAATGATCTACTTCGGTACCATTCGCTCCTGCTGGAAGTCGTTTGAAGGAGACCTCAGTCAGCTACGATAAATGAGACAGATTTTAAATTTATATTATTAGTAATACACAGTGTTGAGCAGTAACTCTTAGACCACAGGAAGTCTCTCCGTTTATACCAGGACAATATTTTTGATGAACATGTTACTACTGTTCAACACTCCTCCCCTCTTCATTTCCAGACAGGCCCCAGATCAATTGATCATCGCAGAAGGCTGTTACCAAAGTTTGCATGTAACAACGTACTTCAACAAAATCATTAAAATATACTACTTTGACATAGTCATACTGTTTAATAAAGTTCAACGCTATTTGACAGAATTTTACAGGATTTGTCATTCCACTACGGAATTGGGGCTGGTACGGTAGAGTAATTAGAGCAATGGTAGCAACAGCCAGGAGCCAGAAAAATGTATTCCACAATCTACCTGGAAGCCCCCAGCTGTCCCAAGAGGCGAGCTGAGGAAAGGTGAGGTAAGGAGACTGGGAGACTTGGCTGCTCCACTTTATTAGTGTTTTTAAAATCCATTTTAGCTCGCAGCAGAGAGGTCCTTTCTTTCCTTCGGCGCTCCCCGCATTGTGTCGTAATTGAAGGCGACCAGACAAAACCCGCGGAGCACTCATTATTCTCCCGTCAGGTGCAGGCTGACTCCGGCCTCACCTTCCGAAAGAAGGTGCAGAATCCGCAATTTATTCCCTCCCTTATCTGCCGTCTCCCCGCTCCCTCCGTATTACAGCAGAATATACCGAACTTCCACTACCCGTTTTTTCTTCCTATTTCCCTTTGAGAAAGGGAAGATTTGGCCAAGGAAGAGCGCCCATCGTCACACAGAAAGGCGCCAGAACGCGTAATATGTTCTGAAGCGTAGAAGTTCCGTCCCTCCAATTCTTCACCTCAATTCATCAGAACGTAGCAGTCTGATTACAGCGCTGTAGAACACAATGCTCCCTGAGCTGGTACCATGCATATCCAGCAAAGCTTACACCACTTTCTTTCTTTTACTGCGAGCTGACTCCTTTCAAAATAGTAGAAACACATACGTATTGCAGATATGGCACAATTTCTGAGAATTATCTCTTGTAGCCATAGAGGTGCTTCATAGATGATACAATTTGTACTTTTTTTGCGCATATTTAAACTTGCACATGTGCTTAAGTGGTAGCTTCTTTGATGAGTAATCAAAAGCGTCCTCGGGTTTGAAACTCGCCACCTCTTAAATTTTAATTAATAATCAGCATTGGCGCCCGAAGTCTTCCTGCATAAGAAGTCACCCTCATTCCGCCAACGGCCTTGTCAAAGAGGGCGGAGGAGCGGACAGACGCTCAGGACATCATCTTTTCCTGGGGTGAAAAACTGCTCTGAAGGTGGTAGCATCAGCATTGATAAACGGAATGAGGAAGAAGAAGGCAACGGAGGCCACTGCTCTACGAGACACAACGTGTGATCACATCCCATATGAGCTGAAGTCATAATGATCTGCACATTGCCAAAAGATTCCGGAATAGTCCTTCATTCGGGTCTCCGGGAGGGAACTGCCAATGGTAAGGTGATAATAAGAAAAAGCTTGAATGACCAAGGCAACGATAACGTCCTACGAGTTGGGGCGTGGAATGCCAGAAGCTTGAACATGATTGGAAAGATAGAAAATCAGAAACGGGAAATGCAAACGCTCAGTCTAGACATAGTAGGGGTCAATGAAGTGAAATGTAAAGAAAACAAGTGTTTATAGTCGAATGAGTATAGGATAATGTGAACAGCAGCAGAAAATGGTATAAAGGGTGTAGGATTCGTAATGAATAGGAAGGCACGGCATGGAGTGTGTTACTGTAACCAGATCAGTGATGGAGTTTCTCTTATCAGAATTGACGACAGTAGTTTAGGTAAAGCTGCTGACGTCACAAGCTGAAGATGAAAAGATAGAGAAAGTAGATGAGGATATTGAAAGTGTAATACAGTACGTAAAGGGAGACGCAAATCTGTCATGGGGGACTGGGATGCAGTTTTAAGGGAAAGTGTAGAAAAAAAGATGACAGGCGAATATTGGCTAGGAACAAGGAATAAGACAGAAGTGATACTGAGATCAGTAATAAATTACAGCTAGAAAAGGCAAGTACTGTGTTAAAGAATCACAAGTGTCGGAGGTTTACCTGGAGAAGGCTGAATGATACTGGAAGCTTTCAGTTAGATAAAATAATGGTTAGACAGAGATCCAGAACTCAGATACTTGACTAAGGCGGACCCAGGAGCGGTTATAGACCCCGATAACAGTGTAGTAATGATGAAAAATAAGCTGAAGTTTAAGACAGACAGGAAGAGTCAATACGCAAAGAAGTAGACGGTAGAGTTGAATGAACATGTCCTAAAAGGGCAATCCCACAAGTTGGAAAATAAAACATAGGTACAAAGAAGGTAATTACGAAGAATCCAAGGGTAACAGAAAATACTTTAGTTAATCGAAGGAAGTAGTAAGTTCAAAAATATTTACGTAAATTAAGAAATACGGAAGTACAAGTTTCTGGAGACTGAAATAAATAGGAACTGCATAGAAGCTAAGACGTAGTGGTTGCAGAATCCAAAAAGGAATGTTTGTCGGAAGGACTGACTCAGTATCTGGGAAAGTGTGAAATCCAGTATTAAATGAAGAGGAGAGAGCAGACCGGTAAGTAAAATGAAGGCCTCTATGAGAGGGAAGATTTGTCTGATGTGGTGAAGGAAGGAACCGGTGTCATTATTGAAGAGATAGTAGATTCAGTATAAGAATCAGAATTTAAGAGAGTTTTGGAGGACTGAAAATCAAATAATGCACAACAGATAGATAACATTCGATCAGAATATCAAAAATCATAGGGAGAAGTGGCAATATAACGATTATTGAAGTTTGTGCGTAGAATGTACGAGTCTGGTGACATACTATGTGACTTTTGGAAAGACATCATCCATACGATTCGGAACAGTGCAAGAGCTGACAAGTGTGAGAATTATCGCACAGTCAGCTTAGCAGCTCATGCATCCGAGCTACTTAAAAAAATAATATACACTAAAAAAGAAAACTGAGGACGTGCTAGATGACGATCAGTTTAGCTTCAGGAAAGGTAATGGCATCAGACAAAAAATTCTGAAGTTGCGGTTAATAATGGAAGCAAGACAAAAGAAAGTCAAGAGACTTTCATAGGATTTGAGGACATGGAAAAAGCCTTTGACAATGTAAAATGGTGCAAGATATACGAAATTATGAGAAGAATAAGGATAAGCTATAAGGCGACATGTGTAATATACAGTATGCACAAGAGCCAAGAGTGAACAACAAGAGTGGACGACCAAGAACGAAGTGCTCCGATTAGAAACTGTGTCACACAGGGATGTAGTCTTCCGTTCTTACTGTTCCATCTGTACAACGAAGAAGCAATGCCGGAAATAAAAGAAAGATTTAGGAGTGGAACTGAATTTCAAAGTGAAAGACTATCAATGATACGATTCGCTGATGACATTGCTATCCTGAGCGAACGTGATGAAGAATTACATGGTTTACTGAACGGAATGTACAGTATGAGTACGAATTATCGACTGAGAGTAAATTGAAGAAAGACGAAAGTAGTGAGAAGTACCGGAAATGAGAACAACGAGAAACCTAACGTTAGGATTGATTGTCACGAACTAGATGGTTCAAATGGTTCAAATGGATCTGAGCACTATGGGACTTAACATCTATGGTCATCAGTCCTCTAGAACTTAGAACTACTTAAACCTAACTAACCCAAGGACATCACAAACAGCCATACCCGAGGCAGGATTCGAACCTGCGACCGTAGCGGTCGCACGGGTCCAGACTGTAGCTCCTAGAACCGCTGGGCCACTCCGGCCGGCAATACACCATCGCAGGCGCTCCTGTCTGTGATGCAGCGTCAAGGGTAACCGCAGCCGTGGTCCCCGAGCTGATAGTCCATGCTGCTGCAAATGTCGTCCAACTGTTCATGCAGATGGTTGTAGTCTTGCAAACGACACCATCTGCGCCAACCTTGTGGGAATGCTCTGAAAAGCTAATCATTTGCATATCAGAGCATCTTCTTCCTATTGGTTAAATTTCGCGTCTGTAGCACGTGATCTTCGCGGTGTAGCAATTTTAATGGCCAGTAGTGTATTATGTACAAATCCCTTCACAAAAAGAACTTGAAGAGATCTGTGTGCTGTGTTTTGTACTGAATTTGTAGGTAGACAAGACCTTCTTTTAACTGTAGTGTACTATAGATACCTTGATGAAACCGCAATCCACATTGGTTCGCAGAAAATGCAGGTCATACGCATCTACAAATAGGGCGAGAGAAATGTTCCACAAAACTACAGTCTAATATGTATACATCCATCTGCTGTACCATATTAGAACACAGTGTGTTCATACTGTATGGAATATAGTATCTCGAATAGAATGACTTACGAAAGCCTGTAATGGAACTGCTGAATCTCCCTTTCTTCGTCATGTAATGAAGTACTAGATACTAGTGATAAATTCACGACAGGATACAGTACATCAGAGATTGTAATTCTGTTATTGGTGTATTTTTATCGATAAGAAATAGGTGGCTCTATACATAACATCCAAAGTGTGTGTTCCAATATGTTCTGGCATAAATGGTCTTGTACGTTGTATTTATTTGAGCATTAAATATTCAATATCAGTTTAATATGAAGTTAATGAGATTAAAATTACTAATGATGAACTAGCAAAGGAACTTCAAGAAAGAAGTCATTTGCTAGGTAAAAGAATCACTCTGTTTTATATATGATCTTTGTTCTCGCTAGCTTGTTGTGTGAGATGGCTGTTGTATTTCGTTGACGTGAAGTTGCAGTACTGTATGTCTAATTCGTAATCTCAATTTTAGACATATTTCAATGTTAAAATCGTGCTGCGTCACAATAATGCTAATTAAATGCTGTATTTTTGTAACAAATTATTTGACGTTCATTTCTCAAACAAAACCCTGAATGTCTTCCTGCAAGCAGAAGATTGCTCTGGTAGTTGAGCCAACAAACACGTTATTGCATGAAGACAAGAAGCTGAGTAATGAAAATTACGAAGTTAATTAACACAGTTTAGGATTTGTGAAAAATTCAACCCGTGTTATTATTTGTTCTCGTGGACAGAACATTTTACCCAACATAAGCAAAGAAGTTATTCTTGACTTTTGTAATTAAAACAGAATAAGTACTGTAGGTACCTGTCAAACTACATAGTTTCTGAAAACGTCGATCAAATCAAACAACTAGCACAAATATCACGTAACATTCTCAAAGCTACTGTAACCTCCCCACAAAATAATTTCCGTAATCTCCCAACAGTAAGGAATATAATTATTTATAGCATTCAGCGTAACATCCCACAGATAAATTCCGTAACCTACCAATAATACAATGAGACTAATCTCTCAATAAAATTGCGACTCACTTATAACCTTTCAATAACTGACTGTCAATTTAACCTGGTAAATTTTGGACGTCAGCAGTGCTGCGTCATGGCCCCGATACATCATTCTGAATAAACTGAAAAATCTTACCTTAATTAGGTCGCCGGATAACGCGTATTTATCTGCTCCTATAAGAAATTTTTCTGGCTCAGCTAAGTGCAATGCTGGCCGATAGATTTGTCTTACATAAAAGGAAAGAACTGATTTTTCTTTTCAATAATCGGGATGACCAAGGATCGGAGAAATTAGTAAATTCTTTAAATTGAAATGAATGATTATCAAAAGTTACTTTTTATGAGAAAGATTCTTATCAAGCGATTTTTTTAAAAACATTTACATGGGACTTGATATAACAATACTACATATGCGCGAGGCTGCTTTTACCTTATACTACAACGCTCAGGCTCCGCCATCGCTGCACACGACCGGCCCAGCCAACACGATACACCAGACTGCTAACAACTACCTACAGCTACTACTACACAGTTCCTACTGCAGACAACACTGCTCTTTGGTCTCAGATTCTCTTACAGCTTACATATCGCAGGCAGCACGTGGGCAGTCCATCGAAATTACATCAGCTTGAGTGCGCTAGCAACAAATTCTTTAATCATGGACCTCTTACACTACGGATACAGGTAATTAGGCGAGTGAAATTTTTATTTGCTTCGGGAACACATTTCACTGATTATTAACACTTATTGATCTAACTAAGGGCTATCAAACAATATTTTCTAATTAATTTGATCTCTTGTAAGGATGCAGCATATTATCTTGAGGAACAATCGAGTAGACATAATTTCGCGAGAGCCCCAATGAAGTATGATAAAAATTCTCGTTTTTCATGTATTAATGACCTGTTGTCCAACAGCAAGAGTAACACCAGACTTTCTGCACATAATAAATTTTCTTATAGAAAAATTCCTTCTTAGAAAAACAGCACAAATTGTCTGACTCAGAGAAATATTTGTAGTCCTTCAATCATCTCGTACCTCTTTAGAATACACATGCGTTGAGGTTTAATCGGTGATTCTCTGACTAACCTATGACACAAATGTATTGTAATTGCTCGCGTTTCCTGATTTCCTACGATGAAAAAGCTAGTATTCTCTATGACTCCAGTCTTCAGACTGCCCAAATGGGTAAGCGATGTGCTTTGGCAGCTGGTCGAGTTCACGTCGTTCGACACGCAGAGCGGGCGAGAAGAATGGAGCTGCAAGTGTCGCATTTAAAGCTGATTTGCGTTGATTTTCGTTATGTTGTTTTCCGTTGATTGTAAGAGCTAGTAATGTTTGATAAGTCGTCTTTCTTCCTAATGTTCGTTATAACGAGGCACTGTGTCCACGTCCACTAGGAAATGGTGAAAACCACATGAAGTGAAAGTGAAAGTGAGAGAAATCCACGAACATCGGTACTTTCTTCTGTTTAGGTCTCTTCTATAGAAGGTGTAAAAAGATACATGTGCTTCATGCTTCTCTTGTTAAGATTAGGCTTTATTTTTTCAGAGGTTCTTTGGACTAAAAAAAGATGTAATGTCGCGCTTTATTTATTCTAGTTTGTGAGCAACAAACTTTTAGGTGTAGTTCCAATGGAATATATATCCAACAGCTCATTGCAGATTAGTGTCACATCGATATAGAATGAAATTTTTAGTTTCAGTAGTAGATAAGGGAGATGTCACACTTCGGTTTAATCGTAGGAGAGGTTTAGAGGGAAAATACAATGAGTCTACAGTGGAGATTCTAAGAAAATATTTGTGCTATTTATTCTAAACAACTGGTTAAATTTGTGGTAACCGTACCAAATACACTGTCCAGTCTCACTAATGTGACCACCTGTCAGAAGCCTGAATAACCAACTTCTGCATGTCGGACTGCTACGAGAAGCGCAGGGAGAGAGTCAGTGGCTTTCTGGAAGGTACCGACACAGATATGGAACCATGCTGACTCTAATACCCTGGCCAGATACGCTAGCTTATACGGTTGAGGATCCGCAGTGCGTACAGTAGGATCGAGGTGATAATCCGTGGAGTCTTCCGGCCGGAGGATTTCTGTAAAATCATCCTGGTGCCCTTCGAACGACGCACTTTCACTGCGACTTGTGTGACTGCATTGCATTGTCCTGCTGAGGAAAAATAAAATGCATGTATAGTTGGACATAACTCTCTAGAGTAGATGCATATTTGTATTGATCCCTTGTGTTTTCCGGAATGACGAAATCATACAGGGAGTGCCACGAAAACATTCCCTAGATCATTACGTTCCTGACCTGTATCCTTCCCACGACTTTTGGGGGTATTGCCTTTAGGCGTCTCACGGCCATCCGTCCGATGAAGCAGAAAATGTGTTTCATGACAAATCCCATCTTTGCTATTCATTGGATGTCGAGTTGCGATAATGGCGTGAGGAGACTCTGTTGGTAGTCCCTTAGTTCATCCGGGAGGTCAGTTGTTCAGGTGTTACACTTCTTTTCGCCTGTACACATCTCCGTCATTCCCACTGTTATCTACGGCCCGTGGTGCACCACGGTTGACTAGGCGCCTGTTTTGGATAGCGCCTTTTTGACATGCACCGTGTATTACACAGAAGTGACAAACATCGTGGGATACCATATGCACATACACAGGGTGGTCCATCGTTCGTGACCGGGCCAAATATCTCACGAAATAACCATAAAACGAAAAAAACTACAAAGAACGAAACTTGTCTAGCTTGAAGGGGGAAACCAGATGGCGCTGAGGTTGGCCCGCTAGATGACGCTGCCATAGGTCAATAGGATATCAACTGCGGTTTTTACAATAGGAACCCCCATTTTTTATTACATATTCATGTAGTACGTAAAGAAATATGAATGTTCTAGTTGGTCCACTTTTTTCGCTTTGTGATACATGGCACTGTAATAGTCACAAACATATGGCACACAATTTCATGACGAACTGTTGGTAACAGGTAAGTTTTTTAAATTAAAATACAGAACGTAGGTACGTTTGAACGTTTCATTTCGGTTGTTCCACTGTGATAGATGTACCTTTGCGAACTTATCATTTCTGAGAAAGCATGCTGTTACAGCGCGATTACCTGTAAATACCACATTAACGCAATAAATGCTCAAAATGATGTCCGTCAACCTCAATGCATTGGTAATGCGTATAACGACATTCCTCTGAACAGCGAGTAGTTCGCCATCCGTAATGATCGCACATGCAATAACAATGCGTTGACGCATGTTGTCAGGCGTTGTCGGTGGGTCACGATAGCAAATGTCGTTCAACTTCCCCCCACAGAAAGAAATGTGGGGACGTCAGATCCGGTGAAGGTGTGAGACATGTTATGGTGCTTCGACGACTTATCCACCAGTCATGAAACATGCTATTAGGTACCGTTTCAACCGCAGGCGAGCTATGTGCTTGACATCCATCATGTTGTAAGTACATGGCCATTCTGTCATGCAGTGAAACGTTTTGTAGTAACATCGGTAGAACATCACGTAGGAAATCAGCATACATTGCACCATTTAGATTGCCATCGATTAAATGGGGGCCAATTATCCTTCCTCCCATAATGCCGCACCATACATTAACCCGCCAAGTTCGCTGGTGTTCCACTTGTCGCAGCAATCGTGGATTTTCCGTTGCCCACTAGTGCATATTATGGCGGTTTACGTTACCGCTGTTGGTGAATGACGCTTCGTCGCTAAATAGAACGCGTGCAAAAAATCTGTCATCATCCCGTAATATCTCTTGTGCTCAGTGGCAGGACTGTCCACGACGTTCGAAGTCGTCGCTATGCAATTCCTGGTGCATAGAAATATGGTACGGGTGCAATCGATGTTGATGTAGCATTCTCAACACCGACGTTTTTCAGATTCCCGATTATCGCGCAATTTGTCTTTTACTATTGTGCGGATTAGCCGCGACAACAGCTAAAACACCTACTTGGGTATCATCATTTGTGGCACTTCGTGGTTGACGTTTCACATATGGCTGAACACTTCCTGTTTCCTTAAATAACGTAACTATCCGGAGAACGGTCAGGACACTTGGATGATGTCTTACAGGATACCGAGCAGCATACATAGCACACGCCCATTGGGCACTTTGATCACAATAGCTATGCATCAACACGATATCGACCTCTTCTGCAATTGATAAACGGTCCTCTCTAACACGGGTAATGTATCACGAAGCAAATACCGTCAGCACTGGCGGAATGTTACGTGATACCACGTATTTATATGTTTGTGACTATTACAGCGCCATCTATCAGAAAGCGAAAAAAGTGGTCCTACAAAACGTTCATATTTTTTACGTACTACACGAATATGTAATAAAAATGGGGGTTCATATTTTTTAAAAACGCAGTTGAAATCCGTTTGACCTATGGCAGCATCATCTAGCGGCCAACCAAAGCGCCATCGGGTCTCCACCGTCAAGCTACACGAGTTTCTCCTTCGCAGGGGAACTTGTGTGAAGTTTGGAAGGTAGGAGGCGAGGTACTGGCGGATCTAAGGCTGTGAGGACGGGGTAGCTTGGGTAACTCAGTTTGTAGAGCACTTGCCCTCGAAAGGCAAAGGTCCCGAGTTCGAGCCACGATCCGGCACATAGTTTTAATCCCCCAGGAAATTTCATATCAGCGCACACTCCTCTGTAGAGTGAAAATTTCATTCTAGAAACCTGAAGAGCTGTTGTCATTCCTATAGGGAAACTTAGCCAATTAGAATCCATTCCAAGAAAAAAAAAATCAGGAACATAGTTTAGCGTTTATGACATCCTTTGGAGCCGACAAACTATTGCAAGTACAAAATATGTGAAATTTGAAAATTCAGGGGACAATGCATGCATAGAAAATAAACGTAGATGTACAAAGAAGGAATTACCCTAATGGGTCGGAAATCTGAACATGTACAGACTAACAAATGATTTTTTTTTGGTCATCAGTTTTTGTTTGATGCGGCCCGCCGCGAATTCCTGTCCTGTGCTAACCTCTTCATATCAGAGTAGCACTTGCAACCTACGTCCTCAGTTATTTGCTTGACGTATTCAAATCTCTGTCTTCCTCTACAGTTTTTGCCCTCTACAGCTCCCTCTTGCACCATGGAAGTCATTCCCTCATGTCTTAGCAGATGTCCTATCATCCTGTCCCTTCTCCTTAGCAGTGTTTTCCACTTATTCCTTTCCTATCCGATTCTGCGTAGAACCTCCTCATTCCTTGCTTTATCAGTCCACCTAATTTTCAACATTTATGTTCTCATTTCTACTACTTCTCATTACCTTCGTCTTTCTCCGATTTACTCTCAAACCATACTGTGTACTCATTAGACTTTTCATTCCGTTCAGCTGATCATTTAATTCTTCTTCACTTTCACTCAGGATAGCAACGTCATCAGCGAATCGTATCATTGATATCCTTTCACCTTGTATTTTAATTCCACTCCTGAACCTTTCTTTTATTTCCATAATTGCTTCTTCGATGTACAGATTGAAGAGTAGGGGCGAAAGGCTACAGCCTTGTCTTACTCCCTTCATAACACGAGCACTTCGTTCTTGATGGTCCACTCTTATTATTCCCTCTTGGTTGTTGTACATATTGTATATGACCCGTCTCTCCCTATAGCTTACCCCTACTTTTTTCAGTATCTTGAACAGCTTGCACCATTTCATATTGTAGAACGTGTCTTGATTTTTCTTTAGCCTTGCTTCCATTATTAGCCGTAAAGTCAGAATTGCCTCGTGCCTTTACTTTTCCTAAAGCCAAACTGATCGTCACCTAGCGCATTCTCAGTTTTCTTTTTCATTCTTCTGTATATTATTCTTGTAAGCAGCTTCGATGCATGAGCTGTTAAGCTGATTGTGCGGTAATTCTCGCACTTGTCAGCTCTTGCCGTCTTCAGAATTGTGTGGATGATGCTTTTCCGAAAGTCAGACTCATATATTCTACACACCAACGTGAATAGTCGATATGTTGCCACTTCCCCTAATGATTTTAGAAATTCTAATGGAATGTTATCTATCCCTTCTGCCTTATTTGACCGTAAGTCCTCCAAAGCTCTTTTAAATTCCGATTCTAATACTGGATCCCCTACCTCTTCTAAATCGACTACTGTTTTTTCTTCTATCACATCAGACAAATCTTCACCCTCAAAGAGACTTTCAATGTATTCTTTCCACCTATCTGCTCTTTCCTCTGCATTTAACAGTGGAATTCCCGTTGCACTCTTAATGTTACCACCGTTGCATTTAATGTCACCTAAGGTTGTTTTGACTTTCCTGTATGCTGAGTCTGTCCTTCCGACAATCATATCTTTTTCTATGTCTTCACATTTTTCCTGCAGTCACTTCGTCTTAGCTTCCCTGCACTTCCTATTTATTTCATTCCTCAGCGACTTGTATTTATGTATTCCTGATTTTCCCGGAACATGTTTGTACTTCCTCCTTTCATCAATCAACTGAAGTATTTCTTGTGTTACCCATGGTTTCTTCGCAGCTACCTTCTTTGTACCTATGTATTCCTTCCCAACATCTGTGGTGGCCCTTTTTAGAGACGTCCATTCCTCTTCAACTGTGCTGCCTACTGCGCTATTCCTTATTGCTGTATCTATAGCGTTAGAGACCTTCAAACGTATCTCGTCATTCCTTAGAACTCTTGTATCCCACTTCTTAGCGTATTGATTCTTCCTGACTAATGTCTTGAACTTCAGCCTACTCTTCATCACTACTATATTGTGATCTGAGTCTATATCTGCTCCTGTGTACGCCTGACAATCCAGTATCTGACTTCGGAATCTCTGTCTGACCATGGTGTAATCCAATTGAAATCTTCCCGTATCTCCCGGCCTTTTCCAAGTATACCTCCTCCTCTTGTGATTCTTGAACAGGGTATTCGCTATTACTAGCTGAAACTTGTTACAGAACGCAATTAGTCTTTCTCCTCTTTCATTCCTTGTCCCAAGCCCATACTCTCCTGTAACTTTTTCTTCTACTCCTTCCCCTACAACTGCATTCCAGTCGCCCATAACTATTAGATTACTCTTTCAATATCCTGATACACTTTCTCTGCCGGCCGCGGTGGTCTCGCGGTTCTAGGCGCGCAGTCCGGAACCGTGCGACTGTTAGGGTTGCAGGTTCGAATCCTGCCTCGGGCATGGATGTGTGTGATGTCCTTAGGTTAGTTAGGTTTAAGTAGTTCTAAGTTCTAGGGGACTAATGACCACAGCAGTTGAGTCCCATAATGCTCAGAGCCATTTTTGAACACTTTCTCTATCTGTTCTACTTCAGCTTGCGACGTCGGCATGTATACCTGAACTATCGTTGTCGGTGTTGGTCTGCTGTCGATTCTGATTAGAACAACCCGGTCACTGAACTGTTCACAGTAACACACCCTCTGCCCTACCTTCCTATTCATAACGAATCCTACACCTGTTATACCATTTTCTGCTGCTGTTGATATTACCCGATACTCATCTGACCAGAAATCCTTGTCTTCCTTCCACTTCACTTCACTGACCCCTACTATATCTAGATTGAGCCTTTGCATTTCCCTTTTCTGATTTTCTATTTTCCCTACCACGTTCAAGCTTCTGACATTCCACGCCCCGACTCGTAGAACATCATCCTTTCGTTGATTATTCAATCTGTTTCTCTTGGTAACCTCCCCCTTGGCAGTCCCCTCCCGGAGATCCGAATGGGGGCTATTCCGGAATCTTTTGCCAATGGAGAGATCATCATGACACTTCTTCAACTACAGGCCACATGTCCTGTGGATACACGTTAATGGATATTGTCTTTAAATTGTCGATTTGTTGTTCTACTGTGTGCTGTTCGTGTGCGTATTTTACAGAATTGTCACGTCGGGACGTGCGGTCATGGGGATTGGGTGCTTGAAGAGGGACCAATTGCAATACGAGTTATGAATTAGAGGGCAGCCTGACGACGGTGGCGTTGAGTGAGCTGTCTGCGCGGCTGCGACATGCGGTGGCGCTCCCGGTCCAGGCATTCGAGGAGCGCGTCGGTCAGGTGGGTGACGCCTTGTTGTCTTGTGCCTCCTCCCTGGATCAGATGCAGTCAAAGTTAGATTTCTTTACGGGTAGTTCTCCCTCCCCCTAGCAAGTGTACCATTAGCAGGTACAAATCACTCACTTCATTATCCGACTTAGTGATCTTGTTCAGGTGGCTGTCGGCCCGGGATTCAAGGATAAGGCAAACGAGCTACGGGAGCGGGTTTTGAAATTGCAAGTTCAGTTGAGTGCTTTGGAATGGGAAAGTGCTGCGGTGGAGGGAGAACAGGGAGGTGACGCTTCGTTGAGTTTGCCAATGGAGTCCTCTGACACCGGATCCCGAAATCAGACTAGTGGGGATAATTACTTTGCTAAACTTCCAAACCCCTCGGTGTCCATATTACAGGGAGTTGAGTTCTTGTCGAAAGAATCCATGGAGTATTTAGTTCAGTTTTTGTGGTTTTTAGTTAAGTTTGAGAGGATTGCTGATGAGTTAAGCGCGCCGGCAAGGGTGGTGTGTCAGTTGCTCTATTCCTTGTCCAGTGGTTCCCTCACTCTATTAGTAGCATCCGTTCTTGAAAGTGACGGCAGCTTGAGTGGGTTGCGAATAAAGATCGTGCAGGAAAGGTTAACCACTTGGGACAGAAGCCATCTAGTGAATAGATATGTATTCAGAGTACAGAGGAAGCAGGAGTCCCTGAGTGACTACATAACCGATGTACGAACAGCGGTGCTGGCCTTTCACACTCGCCGCCCGGAGCATGAAGTCGTGAAGGGGTTGAAACCGGAAGATGGGAGTCGTGTATTGTTCGGTGAAAGGCCGACGTCTTACGCAGACTTGGAACGGCTAGTTCATGAAATTGAGGGGGTTTCTCGAGCAGCTGACATGCGGGAGTGCGAAGGAATTTCCGGTAGCAGCCTGCAAGTAGCGTCCCCGCTAAGGTCGTGTGCTATTGTTGTAACCAACCGGGACCTTTCGAACGTAAGTGCAAGGTCTTAGGGACAGCAATGTCGAACATCTGACGCCAGCTGGCACGCAGGCGAGGTCGCCGTGGTCCCATGCCTAGGGCCTCCAATAGAGTCCGGGCGGTGTCTAACGCCATATTACCGTTTGCTTGCGTAAGTTTGAACAATGAGCCGGTGTGTGTTCTGATTGCTTCTAGCCGTAATATATCTCTTCTCGACTATCGGTTGTATCAAAGATATGAGTCCATTTGTAAGTTCCCGGCGCTGCGGAGTGTTTCGGTCATCTGTCGGGGTGTGAATGGCCAGCGTTTAGATGTGGTTGGCTAAATAAAGGTGGGGTGCAGAGTTGGCGATTTTTCTTGGCCTGTTAAGGTATGTGTAGTGAGGAATTTGAGAATGGATATCCTTTTGGGGTGTAACTTTATAGAGCTTACTGGGCTGGTATTTGATTACGTGGGAGGCGTGTTCTATTTTCGATTTTCTCGAGTAACCAAGTTTCAGTTTTGTAACCATTATACAAAGGGATTTTCGGGTGTGTAGTGCTAATAGTAATGCCTCTGGTTGTAATTTACCTTACCGAGCAGCAAGCCTCGCAGTTGATGAAAGTCTTTGAGAAGTTTCCTCGTGTGTCAACGGACGAGCTGGGAGTCACCAATAAAATTTAGTACTTTATCCGTGTCGCCGATAATCAACCGGTGAGGCAAGCACCGTATAGGCTGTCACCTCCTAAGATGAAGGTTTTGAGGCAGATAATTGACGACATGCTTGAAAACGGGGTTATTCGGCCGTCTTGAGGCATTATCACTTTTCGGTTCTTGGAGGATATCTGGGGGTCTTTAAGACTATTTGTAAGATTAGAGAAGACTTGCCGTGACCAACCCTATATCGGGATGTTAGGAAAATGGTGAGAGCTTGCAGGGAATGCAGTATGGCTAAACCTAGTTCTAACGCTCGTTGGGGGTTGCTTCAGTCTTATGGAGCGCCTCTTTATTGATTATGTGGGTCAACTGCCCTGTATCCAGGATGGGTACAGATCTATTTTGGTGGCGGTTGATGATTTCACTCGATTTGTCTGGATGTTTCCGAGCACCAGTCATGGCCAAAAATACTATTGCTTATCTCGAGAGGATTTTTTCCTTGTTTGGTCCGCCCAAGGTTTAGGTTAGCGATAATGCTCCTGGCTTTGTTTCGAAAGAGTTTCGAAGGTTTTGTTTTCATCAAGCCGTGTCTCATGTCACGACGACACCCTCTTATCCGCAACCTTCGTTCGATGAGCGCTTTAACCGAAACCTTAAATCAGCATTGATAATTTATCGCGAGAAGAGCCGGACCAAATGGGATAGATCCCTGCCGTGGCTCAATTTGGCCTTCAATACCGCCCGTCACGAGTCGCATCAAACCACCCTGCCCGCTTTACTGTTGGCCTATTCTGTAAATTCTCCGCTAGCTAACTTGTGGTCGATCTCGGACCTGTTGATGGAGGAGATATCAGCAGAAATTATCCACGAGAATTGGCAGAGAGCAAGGGCCAATACAGATTTCGCCCATAGGTTGGAAGCGGACTGATACAACAATGACCGTCGTCCTGCTAACATCAGAGGGGGCGACCTGGTTTTTTTCAGGCGTGTGCCAGGATGCGGGAAAGGATATAAAGCGTAATCTAAATTTGCGCCTCGCTTTGAAGGCCCTTATCAGGTTCTTCAGGTCCTCACCCCGGTGACCTACCGAGTATGGCACCAACAATATGGCCAGGAAAAAAGAGTGCACATATCACAAATCAAGCTTAGCAATGTTGGGTAGTTGCCTAAGTTCCTGCTTGTGTAACCTCATCTCGGGGGTTTTAGGTTAAGCGGTGGAGGCTGAGCCAGATCGCTGGGCGATCATCAGCGATCGGCTTGTTATCTTTGGCCTTTCCACGGGCATGAGGATCTTTGCGTTCGCGGCTGGGGCGCGCTGTGGGCGAGAGGCAGTCGGTTTGGGGCGGCCGGTGAGACTGGCGCAGTTATGGCTCGGGCATAAGGACACGTGTGATGTCTGTTACGCTGGGGCTGTCTGCTAATCGTGAAACTCGTGCAACGGTTACTGGTTGCCGGGAAGGCACTTCATACAAACTGTTCCGAGCCTCGTAGTGAGAGGGTAGTCCGGAGTTGATGTTGGCCTAGATGTTTGTACAAACTGAGGTGCCTGTGTGAGAATCACGGCGTCGGCCTGTTGGTTACGTCGTCCTTCTGGCAGCCACCGCAAGCGGATGTTCGGCCGCAATGTCTACAGTTTGTGGTAAGCATAGTGTGAAGAAGTTGTCGTAGGATGTGCTCTCAGCCTGAATCTAAACCTGTGTTATTTGTGGGTGCCAACCCCTTATCTGTTACTGCTTCCATGTGTCCTGTAAGATTTCACAGCAAAACTGTGTTATTGTGGCATTCTCTGTTTCTGTCTTAGCCTCCGCCTAGAAAGGGGATAAGATTTAGAGTTCCTAAATGCTGTAATTTAAAGGTGTTCTTTCAGAATAAGCGCCTGTTTCTTTGGGACGCTGCAGTTCAAACAGGAGTGGCGTAATGTTAATGAGATTTTGTTGACAGTCAAATGAAGTGTAATTAATGTCATGCTCTTTTCTGGGGCACGCAGCTGTGTTATAGAACTCATTTAGAAGTGTTCTGTCGGGTGAATGACTGCTCCCCACTTCAGTGTATTCTTTTCAGTAGTACTGCAAGTTTTTTTTGGATATTTGTTAGTGCGGTGTATTGATTAAATTTTGTTTACCTGGTTATTGGCATAACTCGCGCTTCACGCTGTTTAATGTCAGACAGATTCAAGTGTATCTTCATTTATGTTATTTGAAATAAATATGTTGGATTGACCTTAATGAATTATGTGCAGTTGAAGTAAGGGACCCAGTCCTTCATTAGTGCTTAACAGTGGCATGAGGTTCGGGTTGTGAGCCCTGTGTTCAGACCAAAGGATAATGCTGATACATGGTGGATCAACGCTCTGGTTGGCGTTTTGCTAGTTTAAATCACCTCGGGGTATGACAACGCGGTGTATTCGACCTGCGATCATCGCACGGTGGCTCTGGCAGCAGTCCACATACGCAGAGGTGTTGATGCATGTCAGAGTATGGTCAGCGAGTAAGTGTACAGACATTTTCAGACGTGCTAATTGTGATTGTGTGTTGAAAATGACTCAAAGAACACACATCGATGATGTTATGAGGGGTAGAATACTAGAACGACTGGAGACTGGTCATACACAGCAGGTCGTAGAACGGGCCCTCCGTGTGCCACAAAGTGTGTCTCAAGATTTTGGCAACTATTCCAGCAGATAGGAAACGTGTCCAGGCGCTACGGTGTGAGATGTCCACAGTGTACAACACAACAAGAAGACCGATCTCTCACCATCAATGCCCGCAGACGGCCACGGAGGAACGCAGGTAGCCTTGTTCGGGACAATACCGCAGCCTCTGGAACAGTAGTCTCCAGACACACAGTCCACAGACGACTGAACAGAAATGGTATGTACTCCCGGAGACCTGAAAAGTGCATTCCACTGACCCCTGGTCAGAGGAGAGCCCGTAAAGCCTGGTGTCAAGAACACAGTACGTGGTCAGTGGAACAGTGGTCCCAGGTTATGTTCACGAACGAGTCCAGATAGAGTCTGAACAGTGATTCTCGCCGGGTTTTCATCTGGCGTGAACCAGGAACCAGATACCAGTCCCTTAATGTCCTTGAAATGGACCTATATGGTGGTCGTGGATTGATGGTGTTGGGTGGGATTGTGGTTGGTGCACGTACACCCCTCCATGTCTTTGACAGAGGGAATGTAACAGGTCAGGTGCATCGGGACGTGATTTTGCACCATTATGTCTGCCTTTTCATGGTTGCAGTGGGTCCCACTTTCCTCCTGGTGGACGATAACGCACGTTCCCACCAAGCTGCCGTCGTGGAGAAGTACCTTGCAACAGAAGATATCGGTCGAATGGAGTAGCCTGCCTATTCTCCAGACCTAAACCACACCGAGGACGTCTGGGATGCTCTTGGTCGACATATCGCTGCATGTCATCAAACCCTTACGACACTTCAGAAGATCCGACAGGCACTGATGCCAGAATGGGAGGCTATACCCCAGCAGCTGCTCGACCACCTGATCTAGGGTATGATAAACCGTTGTGCTGCCTGTTTACGTGTGTATGGTGTTCAAATCCCATACTGATGTCGGGGTACACGCGCAGGAAACAGTGGTGTTTTGTAGCACATGTGTTTTGGGACGGTTTTCTCGACTTACCACCAATACCCTGGACTTACAGGTCTGTGTCGTGTATGTTCCCTATGTGCCTATTCTATTAGCGCCAGTCCTTCGTAGTGCCACGTTTCGTGGCCCCACAATCTGCAGTTAACTTTAATGTATGAGTATCAGTGTACATGTGTAACAACGATGGAGTAGAAAACGAAAGTATCAAGACAAAATTGAAAAATTGACTAAAAAAGCGGTAGGAGGTGTTAAAAAATACAGCAGACTGTCTTGGCTGGCTGATGTGAGAATAAGAAGGAACGAAGCAGCCTCTGTGACACACAAATTCCTAGTGTGAACACCCAAGACAAGAGAAACACAGATGTTTGAAACGAGAAAGACCAAGTCCAATAGACAATACTAGAGGGAGAAAGGAAGAGGTAAAATGCAGGTAGGGCGACATCCACTGAGGCTAAGGTGCCCATCCTTAAACTGAATAATAAAAGCCCCCTTCACGGATAAATCTTAAAACCATGTTGGCTGTTGAGGCATTGTCACCTACAATATAAGGGGGCTAGCCAAGTTTGTCTGATGCAGTGACGGCAAAGGAAAATTGAGTCCTTGCGAGGGGCTTGTACGGAGGATCATCACACATTAGTCGTCTCCAATCAAATACGTAACTAATTTTTCAAAGTCAGGGAGCGTCATTCTGTATTCCAGGACACAAAAACTTTGTTACGTCATGTTGTTGTTTTTGCTGTTGTTGTTGTTGCTGTGGTCTTCAGTCCTGAGACTGGTTTGATGCAGCTCTCCATGCTACTCTATCCTGTGCAACCTTCTTCATCTCCCAGTACCTACTGCAACCTACATCCTTCTGAATCTGCTTGGTGTATTCATCTCTTGGTCTGTCTCTACGATTTTACCCTCCACGCTCCCCTCCAATACTAAATTGGTGATCCCTTGATGCCTTAGAACACGTGCTACCAACCGATCCCTTCTTCTGGTCAAATTGTGCCACAAACTTCTCTTCTCCCCAATCGTATTCAATACTTCCTCATTAGTTATGCGATGTACCCATCTAATCTTCAGCATTCTTCGGTAGCACCACATTTCGAAAGCTTCTATTCTCTTCTTGTCCAAACTATTTATCGTCCATGTTTTACTTCCATACATGGCTATACTCCATACAATTACTTTCAGACAAGACTTCCTGACACTTAAATCTATACTCGATGTTAACAAATTTCTCTTTTTCTGAAACGCTTTCGTTGCCATTGCCAGTCTACATTTTATATCCTCTCTACTTCGACCATCATCAGTTATTTTGCTCCCCAAATAGCAAAACTCCTTTACTACCTTAAACGTCTCATTTCCTAATGTAATTCTCTCAGTATCACCCGACTTAATTCGACTACATTCCATTATCCTCGTTTTGCTTTTATTGATGTTCATCTTATATACTCCTCTCAAGACACTGTCCATTCCATTCAAGTGCTCTTCCAAGTCCTTTGCTGTCTCTGACACGTCATACAGATCGAATATCAGATTCAAATATACCGATCTCCAGAACTGGTTTACGAGTAGCCTCTTTAGCTAGCTTGTCTTCTAGTTCATTCCCCGTGATTCCGATCGGTCCCATTGACATGTGACCTCTGGACCCTCCAAGATTTTCGAGGAGTAAACAGAGTCTTGGATGGCCATTACCTAAAGATGGCGAGGAATGCACCGGTCGAGAGCTTGTAAGGCACTCAAGGAGTCGCTAAAAATGAGGGAGGACTATCCAGCGCAGAAACGGATATGCTCAAGAGCGCGAGAAATGGCTACCAAATCTGCAGTGAAATCACCGCTATCTGGCAAGGAGTGCAAGTCGATATGTATTACGTGATCATAATCGAATACAACGTGACCATCAACCATTTAGCCACCCGTGTAAACTACCTCTGAACCCTGCGATTGGAAAATAATAAAGAGAAACAGGCAGCGGAAGGCCGCAGAATGAGCTGAGTGATATGTCCAGATGAAGTAGTAGTGGAAGTATACATCATGGTGGTGTGCATGAGAGGAGTTGGAGGAGAAGTGATAGAGGGGAAGACACGGATACAGATAGCAATTGTTATCACTAATGTGGGCTGCCATTGTTTGAGATGGATCGCAGTGTTAAGAAAAGCAGACTCATTCTGATGTTTAGGAGAGCTGCGAATGAGTGCTGTATTATTGGCAAGCAGGTGTTGTCACCTGATCTGCAATAGAGGAACACCCCCTTCCACGAGTAGGCAGAAATGGTTACCAAGCAGGGATCTGAGAATTGTAAACAGCTGATGCCAGAAATATTTTTACAATTTTATTGCAGTGGAAACAAACCTCACCACATTTGAAACACTCATATAATCGCTGAATTATAAGGGCATCAAAATCAAAGCAGTTTCAAATTTAAATTCGCAAAAATTAGATACCATTGGTGATATTGCAGCTCTCGAAGAATGAATTTAAATTAAATCCAGACCATTAGGACACATTTTCAATTATCCCAGATGATATTTATGAACGCCTGTAAACAGGTAATGGTCTCCATTTCATTGTAATTTCAAAATAAGATGATTTAGCGTAAAAAAATTTAAATACCAAAGATCAAATGAAGCAGTCAAAATTTACATATTCGGTCGCAACAGGTAGTCGCACTAGATTAAGACAGGTATATTAAAAACAGTAAGTTTTAGAGCTCTAATAGGGGATAAACCTTTTGCCACAGTAGGGAATCGATCTATGTGCTGGCCAACATTCATGTCACCTAGGCGTCATATTACAGCCAACAAATTTGTAAATGTTATATTCGTGGTCACTCCTCAGAGTGGAAGGAAGTGAATGGGGGAGGGAGGGAGGGAGGGTAAGCCGACCAACTGTGCTGCATGGACGTCGCCAAGCTATCTGCCAATCACCGTGGGGCCCTGACATTTCAGCCAGCTACCCAATGGGCTGCTCAGCCCCCAAGCCATTGAGCTATATTAAGTTTTGTAATTCAGTTGCATGAGCCCTACCATTTGCTGTCAGAACACCATGTTGTTGAGATTACGAAGGGGCTCCACTGCCTTCAGGAAAGATGCTCTCCATTCTAGCCTTGTGTTCTGTAGTGAGAAGATTGTGGTGTGGCTATTCGTTATAACAAAATGCTTTTATTATTATTCCAATCAAATGAGTTCCGCCATTATCAGTAGTGAGAATTGAGTTCAAAAATGGCGAAGGAAAACACCTGAACAGCATATATTGATGCCATAGCACAGTTGTCTGTAAAATATTGAAAATGTTAATTTAGGAAGGTTCCTGGAATTTGCTCCGATTTACTTATAGAAAAATACTTGTGTCTATCAATTAATGTGAAGGGGCATTTGCTTTCAAACAACTAACAACCCACAGCATGTGTATATACACCTCGTAGTTTAATGTAATAAACTTACATTTATATCTCCGTGGGCTAGCTGAACTATGTATTATTTGCCGCATTATAGCGGATCGGTATTTGTGTGACGTCTTGAAACTTCAAGCTCGAAAATGCTGAAACTATGTATAAATATGGTCTTATATTAAGTGATGTTATATGAATAACCCTAACAAGACATGTTGAAAGGTATATACAAGGAGTAAATTAGTTCAAGTTTTGTTGGAAAATATTATATTGCACCAGAGAGGGTCAAATGTAGTATCAACTGTGTAATAGCGACATTGCTCAACAGCGATTACTGTTCATGGTGTTATGGGTAATGAGTTTCAGTAACTTTAGATCGAGAGCTGTATGGAGGATGTGTTGTATCTGATGTGCGCTAGATGTATACTTACTGAATACGGGCAATAACGATTTTCTATTTACAAGATACCATAACATGTGCTACCTTAAAAGGAATCTCAACGGAAATTGGAAATAATTAAGGTAAAGAAATTTTTTTTGTTACTAATGCAATGGGGGTAATATTAACTGTTGACTGAGACAATGTATCGCATTCACATCCAATGATTTTCTAAAGCTAATTGTTAATGTATAATCGGTTTAAGGATTTGTTAATTGTCACCATTATTCATTTTCAAAGAGACAAAATACAGGTTTCAAAGTTAGTGCCATATTGTTACTTACCCCAAATAAATACCAGTTCCCAGATCGATGTCATTTTTGATTAATTATTTTTGTAAAGAACTTATTGTCTCAGTCATATTCGATTTAATTAAAATGTTTGCTAAACCACAGCCATACACAACAGTAGCTGTTTTCTAACTATGTAATTTAAAGTACTAACAGAGAGCAGTGCAAAGAATGTTACCACTGCGCAGATAATGGTAAGAAATTTAACTATGTCAGGGATAGGATTCATTAAGCACAGGGACATTTATTTTCAAATTGATAAGATTTAGTTTTATTACCAGGGCCAACTTCGAAGCAATAGTGTTGCACCAGATTCGGTTTTTGTTTTATGTAAATTCATGCAGTTTTGGTTTGGTTTAAAGTTATTGACAGTTTACAATCTGGCAGCTGAATTAAATTTACGTTCTTACAGTCAGAAATGTTCAGTTCAGGATAAAGTGCATTAGCGATTAGATAAAATACTCGTTCATATGAAATTCCCATTATAACAGTTGTGCTTCAAACTACTGTCAGTTATGTAATTCCTGTCGCATTTCAAATGGGCATGTTTCACTTATTTCAAGGGTGCATGTTTCAGTGTGACATTATGAGTTCCACCATCATGGTGCGATGATGTCAAGTAGGCCTTCTCTTAAGGTGACATTAAATGTGCAAACTTAATCAATGGCATGTATTTAAACACGTACGCAGTTAAGATGTGATGCAAATGTTAAATCGTCACCATGTGAATTACATGCTCATATGGATTTATATGATAATTATTATAAAATATATTATTATAAAATAGATCGTTAATTTTGGGACCTCCAAGACTGTGAGTTACAATACCTGTCAGTAAGAACTTACCCATCTCAAATTATTATGATATACATAGATCGTTATATTTTGTGCTTTGCTGTTATTACAGTGCTAGCAAAACACAGAGGTGTTCCACAGACAAACGTACACATCGCCACAGGAACAACAGTCCTTAAGTGAGTATTCACCGCCTTTTATACCAAGACATGTGAGATTATTTGGACCTTCAGGCAATCGGTAGGAATATCATTCAACAAAATGGCTCCCCCTCCCCCCCCCCCCCCCCACGTATATATGTAGGTCTAACTGCTATATGACAAGCACACACATGCCACAATCAGTTTACATCAAACCGCTATAAGATTGAACTTCTGATGGTGCAGTATAATAACTTTGTTCGGTAAATGGACAGAAAATCCTTGTTCCGTTGTTGTTACAACTTATCTACGTATTTTAATGAAATTAAGAGATGAAGCAGCCAGACACGATGCACCATTGCTGAAATACATTCCACCTTGAATTGTGAGCCACTATGTCCCACCAGTAAGAGCGACTTGAGCTTGTAAAGAGAGACTGCACAGCATCAAAGCCTTCTAACTATATTCTTCTGGTGGTCCATAATACAAAAATTAATACAGAATGTGTTCACGTTCAAACATACGAGTAATCTATTTGAGCACTAGAAGACAACATGTATACTCACGGCCCGAGACATGTGTTGGAACTTCTGACGATGCAATAAAATGACAGTAAGTATTAAACCTTATGAAAATGAGGTAACGTTGAAAAACATCGTACATGTTAAAAACTACCTTTCTGAGTGCTTAGCACAGCATTTAATCGAGAAGTTACGTAAATTTTTGTTACTAGTATGAGTAATCAATGAGCGTGCACACATTTTCTCCTTCTTACTCACCTTACCTTTTTATTCAATAACCATCTGTTTACTTCTTATGACGCCTTTAGTTTAGTTTTTAATTGCAATGAGTTGTATCATAGCAGAGCAGACTGTGCCAGCACTGGGCGAGAAGCCAGTTTCACACTGGACAGCAACAAGCGACAATCCCCGGGCTGCAAGAGATATACTCTCAATGCTGGCGAGTCGAAGGTGCTGCGAGGGCAGCATGACCCACTGAGATGGGCACTACGTTTCCACAAGGAACAGCAGCCTATGGGGAACCGCACGCAGCATACAGTAAAGTTAAGGTTCGGCAAAAACTCAGAACAAGCTACCTCGTTGTAGTTTCACGGTAACGCAGGTGAAAAGAGCGTTCTGCACCCCACGCTGGGAAGACAGTTCTCAAGACAACATTTTAAAAATTTCGGAAGGAGGACAGTCGTGTTGCTTTCCCTACCACTGTTTTATGATTTTCTTCTTTTTAGAGAAATTTCATACCGAGCGTGAGAATGCTGTTGCATTAGCAAGGTGTAAAAAAAGAACTGCTGGTTGGGTAATACGCTATAACGTCACAGGGACTTTAGGAGTCACTTCCCTTTGCAAGCATAGACTGTAAGAACTCATGGGATTCGACAGGATTTTTTCGTTTTGTAGTGCACACTCTTTGCACTGTGCTCTTCCCAGTGTTTGAGAGAGACGTGAAAGAAATGAAAGAAAGTTTGAGAATGCGATGGTTCGTAATTCCCAACAAGAAAATATGCAGTCTTTCCTTCTTTATTTTATTCTTCACAATCCTACTGCTATTTAGTAAATGAGGCCGTCTGCTTTACGAGATTAGCAGGTTTTCTATGTCGGGCCACCCTGGCAGAGGACCGGAGGTACTTTAGCTGGCTCATGCACACCAGCCATCTTCCTTAGCACGCCGCCAAGTAGTCTTCTATCTACCCTTCAGTTGTGACAGACTAATTTCTGTTCATAACTTCAGGAGTTGACAGTCTTCCAGTTACGATCACGGAAGGTAGAAATGATACAGAAAAAAGTTCGTTTGGTGAACCATATTAGTTACACTTCGGCTCTTAAGTGTTTGTACAAGAGCTTCAGTCAGGTACATATTTCTTAGTGTTCCATTTGAAGTCTTTCTTCACTCTGTATTGAAATTTGCAGAAGTTTAAAGATAGGTTTTTTGCTCTGGACACATGCTAACCTCCTCTTTAATTTAAATTGGGATAGAGCTCTTTCGGAAAATTATTTCAGCATAAGGAAGATTTAGTCGTGATTCAACCACCCCCAGATGAGTCTGCAAACACAGACATGATGTGCAGAGTCCACGCTGACCAGCGACTGTCGTCGTGGTCAAGACGCCGCTGTACAGTCACTCGCTATGGTGAAGTATCTCTCGGCTGTGACATGAAAGGGAAATCAGGTGCAATGTTCTGGGTAATGTCTGTCGTTTCAATGATTTTACTTTTATCTTCCAGACGTGCTCAGTTCCCTTCACGTATGTTATACACATTCATAGACATTTGGGTAGCGTAATTTGTCTTGTGAAACAGGAGTAGAGAATGTGTTGAGTTCGATTTCGTCCTTCCCGTATGTAAACACATGTCAAATATTTCAACTGTATTCATTCTCGATTTTCTAATGAAGTTTATGGTTCATGCTTAAAGTGATCAGTAGTTGTTGTTCACCTTTCAGTTTTTATGTGCTGAGAATGAATATTATTCATTGAATACAAGACATTGTTTCGAGCAGTAGTACGATTCATCCCTGAAATTTGTATGTTATAACTGCAGTTTGAAGGAAAGTCAAATACGTTCTGAAGAAGTACTAGATTTAAATTCATGCGAGTAGAATACATTATTAAGAAGTACCAGATTACATTCATGTAAGTCGGGTGTGTTATTAAGGTGCTTAGGAGCAGTAATAATTTGTGCTAATCCTCGACTTTAGACTAATTGTCACAGGGTCAAATTCATTCCTTTGGAGGCAGTTTTCAGATCCTTGTGGGATTTGGAAACACGTTCAATCTGAGCGGAGTAATGTGGCATGCTACCTATGCAAACATGAACGAGATGGTAGTTAATAAAATAATCTCTCCATGCAATATTTCTCAGCACTCTAGTGACGTTACAGCAGTCTTTCTGCAACATTGCTCCAATATTGCTGCAACTTCCTGCAACATGTGCTCATCTAGCCCCACGAGCAGACCTCTGAGATACTGCGGTGGCCTTGACAAGTTACCATAAAAGTCTCCTGCCGAGCCTTTGATGTATCTGACTCTAAAGATGAGTATGTCAGCAACTTCCTTCTGGCGGCGGGAATGCAGCTAACCAGTATGAAGGAAAAATTATTGAACATAAATTGTTAAGGTACTTCGATTATTTGTTTTACATAACGCACTGTGAAAAAATACACTGCCATATATCCATATATATAACTTTGGACATGTCTGCAACAAGAGGTGCTACACACACAAAACCACACACACACACACACACACACATATATATATATATATATATATATATATATATATATATATATATATATATATATATATATATGCAGAGACACATCCTACTATTATGTTGATTAAAAAAATGCATGAGTAATGAGAGTGAAGATAGGTTAAGAATTTTGTTCTGATGGCAGTGTATAAAAAATTGAGGCGAGACTGCCAATGACCTGTTCTGTGCCGAAGCACATCTGACTGGAACTCGGACAGCAATTGGAAACGTTGCGAGTAACGAGGATGACAGGCAGTGTATTAGTTGTGTGTGGATCTGTTGAGAATTTGAAGCTACTGGGGGCATGCTAGAGTACTCCATACAGTTGCACTTGCCACTGTCCAGATGGCTTAGTAGATAGAGCGTCTGTCTAGTAAGCAGAGACCCAGGTGCGACTCCACGTCTAGTATTTATTGTCAATTTTCCCCATTGATTTCAACCAATGCCCACTCGCAGCCCATGGCTGTTATTGCTTTGGGACTGCCATAATTGTTCATAATCATGTTCACATATGCACTACAAGATATGTGAGCGTGTGTGTGTGTGTGTGTGTGTGTGTGTGTGTGTGTGTGTGTGTGTGTGTGTGTGTGCATGCGCGTGTGTGTGTGTGTGTGTGTGTGTGTAGCACGAAACACGTGGTGCATGGCAGCGTAGTAAGAAACCTGACTTTCATCCTTCTTGCTGGAGTGTTAAGGCTGCTACTCCATCCTTTTGTACTTCATGTTGTATCCAGAAAAAAATTCTATGAGCAGGCATTAATAAAAGGCAGTGGTTACTTTTTACACAGGCCCCTTCCCCTCACTGATTATTCATATCTTTTAATAATATAATCAACGTTGGAAATAGAATTATCTGGTAAACAAATGCACGGTCTACATTTGGTAGAGGCTAACATTAACTTAGTCAAAGCACATTGCAGTTATTAAACTATTGCCTTGCGTCCCTGATTAATTTCATCCATCACAACACATACTGCCTCGAATAATGGATGGGGGAAATGCACTCTTCACATTTATTCTTTCTCCCTCCAGGATGATACACAACAGTACGAATAAATTTCCAAATGCAAGTCATGTACCAGCTCCCACGGTGACAACAACCACATTACAGGACTTCGTCTTCTAAATGTAAATGCTTATGAGCAAGCGTTTGTTCTTGTATCAGACAACTGAGGCTGTAGCCAGTGGAGCTCCATGTTAGGTGGAGGTTTAGGATTGATTCCTACAGCAATATGCTGAGTATCATAAATTTTCTTCTTCAGCTTCTGCATTGTTTACATCATATGGTGTGTTCAACAGGAGGAATATCCATCTATTAGACAACAAAAACCCTATCACATAAACTGCGTGTGATCCAGACACTAATACAAGATAGGGTATTCAGTGGAATGCACTACACTTAATCTAATATGACAGAGAAATACATGCATAGTTAACGAAAGTTTAGTTTTCCGTGACACCCAGCAATGAGACGCCATTTTTCTGTGACAGTGATGTAACCCAAACTCTTAAAATAGCAGCTATCATTTCCATTCAATGAGAGTTTCCCTTTTTTGAATTTCCTAATGCTCACACAGTCCTAATAACCAGAGATTATCGTAATAGTATAGCATAACAACATACCTATATGTGTGTTTCGGTATTCCATGGAAGAAAGTCAAAGTAGATCTCCTGATAATTCTACCATCACCATCATACACTTAGATGACAAAGGTCATTGGACAGCAATATCCTCATATTCAGATAGCAGTGGTATCGTTTACAGAAGGTATAAAAGTCAAGCGTGTTTACAGAGTACCCATTCGTACTCATCTGATTCATCTGAAAAGGTTTCTGATATGATTATGATTGCACATTGGGGTTTGATAGCTTTTTGATGCACAGTGGTAGTTTGAGACAGACTCAAGGTGCATTCCATTTCAATCTTTAGGGAATTCAGTATTCCGAAATCCATAGTGTCAGGAGTGCGCTAAGAATACCAGATTTCTGGCATTACCTCTCATTGTGGCCTGTGGCATTCATTAACTGTCCGAGAGCAGCTGTTTGGACATAGAGTTCTCAGTGCTAGCAGACAAGAAGTACTTATGGAAATACAAACCAATGTGAGACGTACGACGAACGTATCCGTCAGGACAGTACGGCAAAATCTGGTGTTAATGGGCTAGGGCAGAAGACGACCGACATAAGTGACTTTGCTAACAGCACAACTTGGCCTGCAGGACCCCTCATGAGCTCGTGACCATATCAGCTGGACAATAGACGACTGAAAATCTGTTGCCTGGTCAGATGTAGCCCGAGTTCATCTGGTAACAGCTGATGGTAGGGTACGAGTGTGGAGAGTGTGGCGCAGACCCCACGAAGTTATGGGCCCAAGTTTGCAACAAGGCGCTGTGCAAGGTGGTGGCGGCTCCATAATGGTACGGGCTCTTTTTACATGAAATGGAGTGGGTTCTCTGGCCCTACTGAACCTATCATTGACTGAAAATGGTGATATTCGGCTACCTGCAGACCATTTCTAACCATTCATGGCCCCCACATTCCCCAACAACGATGAAATTTTAGTGGTGATCATGTGCCACCTCACGGGGCCCCACTTGTTCTCAATAGGTTAGATGAACATTCTGGGTAATTCGAGCGTATAATTTGGCCACTCATCAAACACTTATCAGCCGCAATCGAGATGTCACTTCGCGCACAAAATCCTGTACCAGCAACACTTTCGCTATTTGGGACAGCTATAGAGGCAGCCTGACCCGGTACTTCTGCAGGGGATTTACAGTGACTTGTTGAGACCATGCTACGTCGAGCTGCTGCACTACGCCGGGAAAAATGAGGTCCGAAAGGTATTAGCCGATATCGTACGCTTTTTGGAACCTCACAGTATATCTTGCACATAAGCTATTATGTTGACACACCTGATCTGCAATACATATAATGTCAATATTACTTGACGCACAATATTGCAACGACTAATGTATGGAAGAAAGATATTTACAAAGAGCCCCACGTGCTCACCTATTTGTGAGAGCAACGCTGTTGTTGAACAGAACGTTTTATTTGACCGATTGTGGTTCACAGCATATCAGAGCAGGCATTTCACTTAACGCTGAGATTGAGATTGTAATTGAAAGAGAGGAAGAGGTACTTCGAAGGAATGTTCAACTCAAACAAATACAGTGATATTTGCTTATGTAACAGACTATTGTATAATGAGAGACAATTAACCAATGTGTTCAAGCAAGATCTAACCAACAGCAATAGCAGCAGTGACAGTCTTGATGCCTAGATAAGTACATTTAGTGGGACAGCACATAAATTATTGGTTGATGCGACAACGAATGGTGTGTTATTAACATAACGAACTGTTGCTAACAGTGCTGCGATATATTTCACTGCAGTAATATTCTTGTCAGTAACATGGACTCATGAACTGTTAAATTAATTATACAGTAATTCTCGCATTTTCCCGCTACGTTTAAAAGTGTGGATGATGTTTTTCCGAAAATCGGGTGATATATATAGCCAGTCTCATGAAGTTCACCAACCGCTATGAATAGTCGACTTGTTGCCATTCCCACCAATTATTTTACAAATTTCGTTTAAATGTTATCTGTCTCTTTCCGTCTTGTTTGATCCATTGTCACCCAAAGCTCTTAAATCCTGATTCTAGTACTGGGTATTCTACATCTTCCCTGTCGACTCCTGTTTCCTCTTCCATCGCGTCGTCAGACAAGTCCTGACCTTCGTTGAGGCCTTCAATGAACTTGTCCACCTATCTGTTCTCTCTGCATTTCAAATAATCATTTCTCTCTCTATTTCAGAAAAATTTACATGTATCCAGTTTTCCTTAGATTACGTGCATTTGGCATTTGTTTCATTTCTAAGGGGCTTGAATGTCTCAGTTCGAATATGTGTTTAATTCCATGACGCATACCACTAGTTTCCGTTGGAATAGATGTGACTGAATGCCACACTGTTTAGTCGGGAAGATATGTGTTAGGGTATGTTTTTCCCTTTGCTGCTGCTATAGAACAATAGAGTTACAAGCTGCAGAGGTACCTCGGGGTCTTTCGTACTCGAAATCTTTAATTGGGAGTTGTTTAAGTCTGTTATACACAGCTCAGGTAATATTTAATTCATTAAGCTGCTCGGCTTCTTCACAAGGCCATTGCAATAGCTAGTCACTTCTGCTTTGTATTTCAGCCGTAGCCACGTCGATTTCTCACAACGTGGCACAGTTTTGTTTCCCCTTTGTCGCATCTCCCCCAGCCACCCCAGTCACAGATATCTTTATTACTGAAACTTTGTCGAGCACTTGGGAGAGAATCATGGTTGATCACTATCCATCTCTATCATCGTTATGTAAAGGAAACATTAAGACAGTTAGTTACTTAGTTTCATGTTCCGTGATCTTTTTTTATAATAAATAGTAATGATGTGGAATGAGTCATTTTACACTCACATCACAAATTAATCTGTAATTATGGGTATATGCTTAACATTTATAAGCTTTTTGCATACAGACATAATTATTAGTTATCACCTTTTGCACTTAACGGTAATAAGAATTCTTCTCCGGAATACAAGTAGTTTTCAAGGAAAAACTTTTTCAGTTTGTTTTCAAATTTTACCTTAATGATTTGTCTCCTGAAGACTGCCAATGTTTCTAAGTGCAAATAAGCTGAACTTCGTTGCGCTAGGACCTCGACATCTAATTTTTCCAGTTTAACTTTACCAGTACGGACCCCTAAAAATTTAGAAATTAGCACACTATTTATTATTTCCCTGTTAGAGGGTGAGGGATTCGCAGAAAACTAGATAATGACAGTTTTAAGAACGTCGTTACGATTTCTTCTGTTGCTGTATGTATTCTTGGATTGATTGCAATACTAGGACCATCTACCAGAGAAACTAAATCCGCTTGTTACTTATTAGACGAAAGATACTTGACGTATATGAGTAAGAATACTGGGTGTAAGACTGAGCCTTGTGGAACCTCATATATGATTTGTCGCTAGTCACAATTACGTCCCAAGTCTACACTGATTGAATTACTAAGTACCATTTCTTCATTCATCTGGTTAGATGTGACATATCCATTGGCTGACTGTAACAATATTCACACAGAACATCGGTTTATCTAGGAGAATACTCAGATTTGCACAGTAAAATGCCACAGACACATAGCAGAAAATAGAAAATTTTTATTTAACGTCTGTAAAATTTGTTTAGCAAAAAATGGCAACTGTTGTGAAACCAAAACTGTGATTTGCTGACGATATTATTCAGGCTAAAAAATTTAGGAGAACGATGTCAGCAGTGAAACAGGTCTCTTATCATCTTCTTTGAAGACGGATTTAACAACGACGTATTTCAGTTTGTTTGGAAAATGCCTTCAGTTAGTGACAAATTGTGTATTCTCGTAAGACCAAGATTATTATATGGGAGCAAATCTTTACTACTTTACTTGAAACACCATCATAACCAGATGAAATTTTACCTTTCAGAGAATCTGAAATCTTCTTAATTTAATACGTTACTGATACATTCATCAGACTTAACTTCATTACAGGTACATTTTCAATATAATGCTGTGGCATTTATCTAGAAATGGAGGTCCTTTCAGTTTCTATTATTTTTGAGAAAAGATTGTTAAATACGTTTTCTACCTGTGACTCGTCATTTATAGTCCTTCCATTCAATTCAGTAGTGATGTTTCCTTTTCTGCTGCTGGTTATGCTGTCTCTCGTTTGACTACATTCCAAAAGCCATAAGTCCGTTGTCAGAACTGCTGATTTATGACATTATGTTCCTTAATTTTTTAGTAACCTCTCTTAGCAATTTTGAGTAGTCTCTGTAGCGAACAAGTATTGCTACACCTCTGCCTGTTCTTGCCAACAGAAACATTTCACTTTTCTTTTCACAAATACTTTAAAGCCTCCACCAAACCATGCTTTCTTGCATAGTTGTTTAATGCCCTTTCTGATTAGATTATATGGAAAGCTGTTTTCAAATAATTGTATGAATTTATCATGAAAGGTATTAAGTTTTATACTACTATTCCGTTCATTGTAAATTATTCTTAAATTAATTTTTTCTGGGGTCATTAATTATTCTAACTGAAATCCTCTTGGGAGTATCCATACTATATGATATTATGTTATTTATCCCATCTATATATGTATCCTGCTCATAAAGAGTATTTTTAATCGATAAACAGTTATCTTCTTGTTTTGAACAAAGAAGATTATCAGTGATGGACCTAGACACTTTTTCCAGCCATGCTGAAAATATCAATTACTGAGGTCAAAACATACGTAGGATTCCAAGAAGATTTCCAGATCACTTTTCCAATGAGAATCCATTGAGAAATCTACACTGAAGTCACCACAGGCTATTAATTGCTTGCTGCTGTCTGTCAGATAGCACAGTAAGGAATCCAGATTACTCAAATACAGTTCTAAATTTCCCATTGGTTACATGTATACAGTTACAGTTAAAAGGGAACTGTAGTTTGTTAATTCATAATCCCACAGTTCTGTGCGCTGATCACTACAAAATCTAGTAGTCTCAGTGTTTCTAAACTTGTGTTATATCTTAATACCCGTAACAACTCCTCTTTTCTCATTCTAGTTGTGCAAGGAATAAGCGGCTAGAGTGTAATGTTTTGCATGGAACATGTCTAACCCTGTGGTTATTTAGTGCACAGAGGGGCACTGGTTGGCTACCTTCTCTGAGCTCTCTAAATTTTCCAACGAGGCAAGAAGCTCTTCCAAATTGTTACACAGACCTGTAATATAGATACCCGTGACAACCATGGAGGAGTTCAATTCATCCACATTTTTAATGCCGATGGTTTTCCTACACCATATTACTCATCTTAATCTGTAGTGTTCGACTGTTTTTTCCACCACGTATACAGATATCGTGAAACGATCACGATGTTAATATTAGAAAGAGGCTCAAGGATTTTTAAGAGTCATTGCTAGAGCTCAGCATTCGCGATAGGAGTGGCAAAGGGGAAAGTGACTGTGGTATAGGAAGTGCCCTCCATTTTGTTAGCATAGAGGCATGAAAGACGCACGGACTAAAGGGGATACATGCAATGTTAAGAACAGTATTTATTCATGTGACAGTAGAAAAATAGCAGACCCAGAAGGATTTGTGTGACATGAATTAAAATTGGTAGGTGTGTTCCTACATATGAGAGATGACGCCTCTTTAGTTTTCACGCCAGTCGCATAAGAATGGCGCCAGTAGCGAGGCTTTTAAGATGAAAGTCTTGTTTCCTTTACACACATACTGTAATGAGCGTTAGTTACATTTGGAATTCGACGTGGTGAGTTTATGTTAGGGAAGATTACCTCTAAGGAGTTAAAGACGCCATTATCAACACCTCACTGAGTTTGAACGAGGACGCGGAGTAGATCTACGAGAAGCTGGTTGTTCCTTTGGCGATATCGCAGAAAGACTTGGCAGGCCTGTACCCGCTGGTAGCTGTGGTCACGGGTATGTACGGTCCTAAGAAGACTGGGTACCGACACTAGGAGGGGGAAGTTCACCGTGCTTTGTCTCATGTATACCTCGGCAGCAGCAATTTTAACAGAGGCTCAGACCAAAGTGACGCAACGAACTGTTACAAATCGCTTACTTAAAGGAGAGCTGTGATCAGCGCCAAAATCCCTAACCACCATCACTTGCAACTACTCTGGAGTCTAGCGAGAGCTCGCTCGAGCACAAGGTGGACGTCTGTTATGTTTTCTGATGAAGGCTGTTTTTGCCTCTGTGCCAGTGATGGCCGTGTGTTGTTTAGGAGGATGTCAGCTGAAGGCCTCCAACCAACCTGTCTACGTACTAGGCACATTGGACCTACCTACACCTGGAGTTATATTCTGGGTTGCGATTTCGTATAACACGAGCACTCTGGTGATTACCCCAAGAACCCTCACCGAAAATTTGTATTTCTGTCTGGTGATGCGACCTGTCGTACTGCTGTTCATGAACGACATTCCAGCTGTTTTTTTTTTTTTTTTTTTTTCAACAGAATAACTCTCGCCCACGTACCACTGTTGCTACCTAAACTGCTCCACAGAGTGTGGACATGTTGCCTTGGCCTGCTCGATTACCATATCTGTCCTAATAGATAAAATATGGGACATCATCGAACGGTAATCATCGATTACCACCATTAACCGCTCTTATGTTGGCCGACCAACTGCAAGAGGCATGGAACTTCCTCCCACAAACAGACATCCGGCACCTGTACCACAGACTGCTTGCAGTTTTGCAAGTTTGCACTCAACATTTTGGTGGCTACACCGGTTATTACTGTACCAGCACTTCGCATTTGCAATCGCTTACCCCCACTAGCATGGCCTGAGACCTTGCAATCGTAATCACTTAAAAATGTTACACCCACAAATATATTCACGAAATTTCATTTACATTGATTACGTTTTGGTGGTGTGATTTCTTGTTTCCATTCAGTGTATTTCTAGCCGTTTTCCTCGGTTGCTAATTATAAGTTCACTTTTGTTTTTCTTAATGATAAGAAAATTTCCGTCTTTTTACAACTGAAATTCTTTCTTGACTATCAGATATATTTAGCCTGTTTATGTTAGGAATCTTCAGTGTTATTCATTTTTGCTTCCTCTTCATCTAGCTAATGCAAAACAACAAGTGGGTGGATGAACGGAACATAAAAATAAATACCACTGAAGTTTCCTATCACTTATGGGCGAAACATGTCTGGTACTGAAGAATAAATTTCACCTGCAAAAGGCGGATATTTTCTTATCTTTATGATAAATCATAGCTGAATCTTAAGAATGAAGAATAGTCTTTGCCTCAGTGACCGTAAGTCTGAGAACAGTGAAGGGCTGCGTGGGAATATCGTGGTAGATAAATAAAGCTTGAAATGCATGTATTGAAAGTTCAGCATTAACTTGAAATTCCCTGAACTGATCTACCTAATCGGTGGTGATGTCGTTTGTGTACTATATTACTTCATTCCATACTTTCCTGCCTGCGACGCAATACAGAATTTTGACTGTAGTTAAATCACCTGTGTATCGTTACAAACAGGGAATCCAACGACGTTTTACATCTCATCTGTAAACGCTTTAAGATTTTAGATCGAATTGGGAAGCTGAAATGTTACACGGTAAGTACATAGCACAATGCAATAGGATTAGCAGTATATGAATATGTGACGCCATGACCAAATTACTGAAAGTGTGGTGGTGGTGGTGGTTAGTGTTTAACGTCCCGTCGACAACGAAATCATTAGAGACGGAGCGCAAGCTCGGGTTAGGGAAGGATTGGGAAGGAAATCGGCCGTGCCCTTTCAGAGGAACCATCCCGGCATTTGCCTGAAACGATTTAGGGAAATCACGGAAAACCTAAATCAGGATGGCTGGAGATGGGATTGAACCGTCGTCCTCCCGTATGCGAGTCCAGTGTGCTAACCACTGCGCCACCTCGCTCGGTACTGAAAGTGTTGTCATCCTGGATCTGTATAGAACACACTATCGTAGTAGGTGTCTGTGAAGGCGCATCAAAAATGGAAACACGTCCACATTCATCTCCTGAATAAACAGGAGCTGAACATGTGATGTACATGACGTTCGATTGGCTCACTCTAAATATAGAACATATGTTGCGAGGATGGCATGTTTTGAAGGTTGGCTGTTAGCTATTACGCAACATCCTGAAACTAAGAGATGCTGAGTTCTTTTACACTGGTATTGGAGTTCAAACAGTGAGTTTCCATTGCTTCAGGAGGTTAAGATGCATGACGTATGACGCATGATCAATAATTTGAACATGCTGTGAGGTTTTCCAAGTGTTTCTTCGTAATTCTTTGAAAGGTACAGTCTTCGTGGATAATATTTGACAGAAGAAAGATGTAAAAATTAAAACAAGGGATGTGACTATTACTACACATCCACCGAATGTTCTTAAAACAGTAAGAGCATGGGGGAGATTCTGGAATGCTAAAAAGGGTGAAATCTGCATTCAGGGTGAGGTGGGAGTGATATTCACTCACTGCAGCCATGTCATGGCTTGAGTTAAATGTTACCTCTTCTATCCTTAAGTTGTGTGTTCGAGTCTTGTTTAAATCAGTAAGAGTAAATTTTTGGGGAATTTTATTCTATTTATTTTGGAAAAACTATGTGCCGGAACGAGACTCGAACTCGGGAAGTTTCATATCAGCGCATACTCCACTGCTGGGTGAAAATCTCATTCTGGAAACGTTCCCGAGGCTGTAAGTAAGCCATGTCTCCGCAATATCCTTTCTTCAGGAGTGCTAGTTCTGGAAGGTTCGCAGGAGAGCTTCTGCAAAGTTTGGACGGTAGGAGACGAGGTACTGGCAGAAGTAAAGCTGCGAGGACGGGGCGTCAGTCGCGCTTGAGTGGCTCAGTTGGTAGAGCACTTGCCCACGAAAGGCAAAGGTCCCCCGTTGGAGTCTCGATCCAGCACTCTGTTTTAATCTGCCAGGCAGTTTCAAATCTATACTCGATGTTAACAAATTTCTCTTCTTCAGAAAAGCTTTCCTTGCCACTGCCAGTCTACATTTTATATCCTCTCTACTTCGACCATCATCAGTTATTTTGCTCCCCAAATTGCAAAACTCCTTTGTAAGTGTCTCATTATCTAATCTAATTCCCTCAGCATCACCCGACTTCATCCGACTAAATTACATTATGCTCGTTTTGCTTTTGTTGATGTTCATCTTATATCCTCATTCAAGACACTGTCCATTTCGTTCAACTGCTCTTCCAGGTCCTATGCTGTCTCTGACAGAATTGCAATGTCATCGGCGAACGTCGGAGTTTTTATTTCTTCTCCATGGATTTTAATACCTACTCCGAATTTTTCTTTTGTTCCCTTTACTGCTTGCTCATTATACAGACCGAATAACTTCGGGGAGAGGCTACAGCCCTGTCTCTCTCGCTTTCCAACCACTGCTTCCCTTTCATGCCCCTCGATTCTTATAACTGCCATCTAGTGTCAGTAAAAATTGTAAATAGACTTTCACTCCCTGTATTTTACCCCTGGCACCTTTGGAATTTGAAAGAGCATATTCTAGTCAACACTGTCAAAAGCTTGCTCTAAGTCTACAAGTGCTAGAAACGTAGGTTTGCCTTTCCGTAATCTTTCTTCTAAGATAAGTCGTAAGGTCAGTATTGCATCACGTGTTCCAACATTTCTACGGAATCCAAATTGATCTTGCGCGTGGTCGGCCTTTACCCGTTTTTCCATTCTTCTGTAAAGAATTCGCGTTAGTATTTTGCAGCTGTGACTTATTAAACTGATATTTCAGTAATTTTCAACATCTGCCAACACCTGCTTTCTTTTGGATTGGAATTATTACATTCTTATTTAAGTCTCAGGGTATTTCGCCTGTCACATACATCTTGCTCACCAGATGGGAGAGTTTTGTCAGGACTGGCTCTCCCAAGGCTGTCCGTAGTTTGAATGGAATGTTGTCTACTCCCGGGGCCTTGTGTCGGCTCTGGTCTTTCAGTGTTCTGTCAGACTCTTCACACAGTATCGTATCTTCCATTTCATCTTCATCTACATACATTTCCAAAATATTGTCCTCAAGTACATCGCACTTGTGTAGACTCTCTATATACTCCTTTAACCTTTCTGCTTTCCCTTCTTTGCTTACAAATGGGAGTCCGCCTGAGCTATTGATATTCATACAACTGGCTCTCTTTTTTCCAAAGTTCTCTTTAATTTTCCTGTAGGCAGTATCTATCTTACGCCTAGTGAGATAAGCCTCTACATCCTTGTCCTCTAACCATCCCTGCTTAGCCATTTTGCACTACCTGTCAATATCATTTTTGAGACATTTGTATTCCTTTTTGCCGGCTTCATTCACAGCATTTTTATATTTTCTCCTTTCATCAATGAAATTCAATATTTCTTCTGTTACCCAAGGATTTCTACTAGCCCTCGTCTATTTACCTACTTGATCCTCTGCTGCCTTCACTACTTCATCCCTCAGAGTTACCCATCCTTCTTCTACTGTATTGCTTTCCCCCATTCCTGTCAATTGTTCCCTTATATTCTCCCAGAAGCTCTGTAAAACCTCTGGTTTAGTCAGTCTCTCGAGGTCCCATCTCCTTAGATTCCCACGTTTTTGCAGTTTCTTCAGTTTCAATCTGGAGTTCATAACTGATAGATTGTTGCCAGAGTCCACATCTCCCCCTGGAAATGGCTTGCAATTAAAAACCTGGTTCCTAAATCTCTGTCTTACCATTATATAATCTATCTAATATCTTCTAGTACCTCCAGGATTCTTCCATGTATACAATCCTCTTTTACGATTCTTGAACAAACTGTTAGCTATGATTAAGTTGTGCTCTGAGCAAAATTCTACCAGGCGGCTTCCTCTTTCATTTCTTAACCCCAATCCATATTCACCTACTATGTTTCCTTCTCTCCCTTTTCCTACACTCGAATTCCAGTCACCCATGACTATTAAATTTTCGTCTCCGTTCACTACCTGAATAATTTCTTATATCTCATCATACATTTCTTTTGATTTTGTATTTATCACCCTGTATTCACATGCCCAAAAGTCTTGTTCCTACTGCCACCGAACGTCACTAATTCCCACTACATCTAACTTTAACCTATCCATTTCCCTTTTGAAATTTTCTAACATTGCTGCCCGATTAAGGAATCTGACATTCAACGCTCCGATCCGTAGAACTCCAGTTTTCTTTTTCCTGATAACGACGTCCTATTGAGTAGTCCTCCCCCGGAGATCCGAATGGGGGACTATTTTACCTCTGGAATATTTTACCCAAGAGGACGTCATCATCATTTAACCATACAGTAGAGCTGCATGCTACATATTACAACCTGCAGAGAAAAATAATGATTTTTAAAAACTTCTAGACACCCAGATCTTCTTTTAGCAATACATTTAGATCAACCTCCACAGATTCAAACTCGGGAAATCCATTCGACAGTTATAAATCACAGCTTATTAACTATGTTTTATTTAGCAATGAAATTTATACATATATTCTAATATTATAAAAGAATAATAATTTACTACATTTTTCATGTAGGCAGACTTGTTTTTAATAAATCCTCATCTTCTCCATTGAAACAATTAACTGCTTTTTGTACATAGTAAATTCAGCATATATGTAATCCAGCCCATGGGCTGCAATAATATCGCTGAACTAGGAACCAGCACAGGGTAGCAATTGTAGAATTGTAGAATTGAACTCATTCCTCACATCTTCACTCAATATTTGACAGTGAAACGTATCACGTCACGTGTTTGCAGCACTTCGTTGTTTTAATAAAACACCATAACCGGTCACATGGCACAACAATGTTATAGAAGCATTAAGGTGCTCACTGGTTGTAATGCTGCTGAAGAAAACATTATTACTGATCGTGTCCCTCCAGAACTCGTTGGTTAATTGGCTCTCAGTGTAGAATAGTCTGCACTGAAAATGATAGATCAAATTATGACACTGACAGGCTGTGAACTGCAGTCGTTCAAATAAAACGGCCTCGTGAACAGCAGAATTGCTACAACAATTAGGTGAACTGGTGGGCCAAAGTGTATGCATATAGTCTCCACCCCACCTGTTATTCTCTGCGCAGTCATATCCCTCTACCCACCACAAAGCTACCTAAAGAGTATTTGCCCTAGGATTGTTCTCCATGACAAATGGATTGTTTATTTATGAACCTAAATGAAGATTAATATTGTAATATCCGATGTAACTGCGCATAATTACAGTATGTCGGCATGAAAGTGCTCTTGGGGGGGGGGGGGGGGAGATGGGTTTTATGCTTTTTACGAACGAGCCCTGCTCAGCCGCCAAATTGAGGCTTGAAAGCATCTGTAGCTGCAGGAGAGTGGTGGGGCTTTGTCATGTTTTGGAGACAGCGCTTTCAAGTTAACAATCTTGCACTTTCGAAAGAAACACGGCTTGCAAAAAATAATGTCCTAGCCTCATGAACACTTCTCTAATTTCCGAGGTGCTCTGAATGAGACCAGTTGCTTGACATAAAAACACACCATTCGTAAATTTGTCAGTCACTTCCCTGCGAGGGAATTGAAGTGACAGATTTTTAGAAATATATGGAGGAATTTCAGTGTGGTTTGCATTTGATCATGACTACGTGTCTTGGTTTGATTTAGTGTGCTTGAAAGAATATCAGTACTGCGTGGCCATGTATGAATTTTCCGCTGTTGGCAGTTATACCCTGTGTGCAAGAAGACACGGCAGGGTGTAAGATCGAGGTAAAGTATTATGGATCTTGCTGGCTACATGTGGAAGTGTATGCAAGTTGCGTATATCAGTAGTATATATTGGAGATGGACTGTGAAGTGTACCTGGGCAGATGACTGGGGTCTATTGTTCTTAGAACGGCAATGCAATCTTTGCCCTCTGTCACAGAGCCATTTTTACTATGGTGGTGTTCTGCACGACTATCAGTGAATAATTATGGTGAACATAATCAATGGCACTGATGATGGGTCTTTTCATGGGCTGCACTTGTGGAAACCATCACGACCACTTGTCGCAGTCCAACATTGTACTACTGAACGTGTGACTTCCTGAAAATCTGTCACAGTCACTGTCTTTTAGTTCGTGCTAATGAGATTCGACGATAAATTTCAGACGGCCATTACATCAGAAAGGCATATTTATTGTTGGTTTAAGTGTTGCTTAAAATCAATAAATGCATATTAGAATGTGTATGTTATCTGTTTGGTACAATTATATTTTTTCTTGAAAAATGACTGAGGAAATTATAGGATTTCTCTGAACAAACCTCTGCCTTAAAATTTATATTATGGACCTTAAATCATTCTCATTAACCACTTAAGTTGTTGTTAAGTTGGATGTTAAAGGACTGTCCAGCACTTAATTACTTTCTTGGGTCATGGTAAAACTTCGGAGTTTCAAAGAAATTGGTGCCCCCGTGTCCAGGATTACATTTGTCGGATTTTCTGTAAACCAGTGAGCACCACTGAAGTCACAGCTTTTACTCACTGAATTCTCGTTCATTGTGTGACTTTTCAAGGGTGAGTATGTCACATTGCTGTAGTTTCTAGTACTTTTTAATGCTAATTAATGACTCACGCAATTTAATTTCATTATCTGAATGATCATGGTTTAGCGGATTCTGTTCCATGTCTGATGGTCTAATCTGCTTTGCAAAACAGTGTTGTGCAATTCTGGAACGGTAATAAATATAACCAGGTACACTAGAAACTCCGCTACAACCTCTTACTATGGCAACGGTGAACCATTCATTTCCATATGAGGAAGTATCGTTTATATCTAAACTAAAATTAAGAGAACATCCAAGAAATACACAAGGTCCATCGACGAGCGTGTGGGCTGCAACACTCTTCACTGCAATGCAATTTTTTTTGGTCTCCTGATGTTGTAGTAAGTTCAATGCTTTCTATGGTTTTGTAGACTGTTTGCATGAAATTAGATAACGGTTACCGTATGCTTTTTTGGTCGTGGAGCCTTAGAATTTCGTAAATGTTAGAGTGGAAATGACGTCACAGTATCCAGTAGTTTTGGATCAGACTGGTCCATGAGACCTACCAACTGCATTTGAATCACTTCAAAGGGAAGTCGTTAGAAATAGAATGTCCGTCTATCCGTCTCCTACTAAATGTACTCATTACAGTCTGACTGGCCCCAATGCAGCGTGTAAACAAATATGACAGAAGATTTGTGCAATGTGCAGACAGTGTAAACACTCAGCAGAAGAATGAGGGAGCTGCACTTGATTGTATTTAAGGTAGAAGAAATGAGGACAGCAGTGAGACGGGCATAGAAGCAGCGATTGACGACGACTGAGCATCGATCAACAGTAATAATTTAACAGAAATGTTGACTGGTGAAGGATTAAGTGAAAAGATTTTATAATTCTTATGTTGTATTGAGTGGTGGGTGGGTGGGATCTTACATTCTTATCGAACATCTGTGTGTGGGAACAGAATCAGTATCAGAGAGATTACCGACGATTTATAAACATAAGGAGAAAGTGGTGATCATAAAACGTTGATGGATAAATTTTTGTGCCCAGCTGAATTTTGATACCAACGTGAGGCAATAACTTTAAAGAGAATTCAGGGCAATGAATCTCTTTTTTTTTCTACGTGTAGTACCTCATAGTATTAAATCGAGGCATATGCTTATAGCCAACTGGATTAGAAATCACAATGTTCAGTTAGGCCATTAGCGAGATTTGCACACATAAGATGAGATACCACATTCCGACAGGTGTGAAACAATGGGTAATGCCAGACACGTACTGTTCAGAGGAGAAGGATGTTCATTGCATGGACCACGAGAAGGACAAAATTAGTTGAAACAGCGACTGTCAGAAAATAAAGGACAAGAAAGATTGTCAGGAAGGGGAGCTAACAAAGTGATAGAGGAACGAGGGCAGTGCTGGAAATCAGCAGGATATTCTGAACGATGAAGAAAAGTAACACGACTGTGGAATTAGTCCTGGTCCAAGGGACGATTAGGAAATGTGTAACAAGTTGAGTACTATGGATCTCATGGGTCATGAAGTTCACAGGGAGCGTGGATATCAAGGATGAGATGAAGAGGTGGATTTGCAAGATGTAAAGGCGGAAATAAGCTTCACAACTGCGGAAACGAGAAGAACAGTAAATCGAACCATGAAGCGAAAAATCTTACTCTGACAGGTTCACAAAGAACTGTGCTAGACAGAAGCAGCGACACAGGTGATAACTATCTCAACATCATAAAATATTTGAAGCTGATCACGATGACAAAGGCGTGGGAGAAAAACGATGGGGAGAAAATTAAGATATCAGATAAAATATAACTTAAGAAAACAAAGATGTGGGAGAAAGGATACAAAATGAAATCTGAACAATACATAGAGAAAAAAGAAAACTTTTAAATTGGCTGCAGAATCGAAGAAACCATCGCAGGAGGAGAAGGACAAAGCGTGGGAAGCTAGAAGAATTGCGAAAGAAGCGAAGAAAGAGTGCCATAAATTAAGGGAAAATAGGCATAAAGCAATATCGATATCAGAGAATAAGTTTAAAAAAATAGGGAAGCGTCAGGAGAAGAGGAAGAGACTGGCGTAATAGCCAGAGGAGCATGTGGACTAATTCAAAGAATATATCAGAAAAAAACCACAAGACACCATGCACCAATTACAGTTCGAGAATCGAGAAATGATACCAGAATATATCAATAGGGCCCAGGCTGGTCGAAACGGCATACACACAGAGAGCAAGACAAAATTCAAAGAAGTTCGGTAGTTCCCTATACTCGAAAAGTCACAGGACAAAGTCATTTGTACCGAGTGAAGGGAAGCAGAGAAATCGCTAGAAGATACAGCCGCATCTGAAACAGCGTTAATGTGTGCAAAGAGGAACAGAATGGACAACATTAGCGAAGAAGGTTCGGGAACGACAGTGAATAAAAACACACGCCAAGTTGGCAGAGACAGTAGATGGCCTCGTAAATATAGACAACCTGGGAACAGACAGAAATTGTGATGCTGTCACAGAATTTACGTCGAGATAAAAGTAAATGCTGGACTTGAGATCCTGGTGTTGCCGTTCATATTCACGGAATTAAAGTCTATGCCATGGGTTGGTTGTGACAGTTCGATAACTGCTTTCCTCCAAGACGTTTAGGACCTCGATACCAGGATTATGTAATGACGCTTCTAGACCCACAGACGTTAAACAGACTGTTTCCAGGGGTGAGGAAATGCTCATAGGTCATGGCTTTCAGGGATGAATTTGTGAAGCTCTTCGGATCTTGCACGAAGTAAAATGACATGAAACAGGAAATACTGAATAGTTATTATTAACATCTCCCCCTTAACCTATAACAACTGATTCTAACAGCTCCCGCGGAAGATGACAATGCAAACAAACATTTTAGGAAATGAGCTTAAGGGCGTTAAGGCAGAAGTGGTTCTGGAAGCCGCTCCGTTTACTCATCGAACTAGAGAGAAGGAACTTATACCTTGACGAACCCTTCTTCACCACACGAGTCTTTTGGTTGTGCAGGGGTAGACTGACGAAGAAATTTCATTGGGCCTTAATTGCATAGAAGAAAGACAATATGGATGAATATAGGCGTAGGTTTTGAGGACATGTGGCAGATAGTGTGCAAAGAGAAATAAGGCCACAATATTCCCGTATGCAGACGTACTTACCATTTTTATCGAAAACATTAAAATCAGTCATGCTAATCACAACTGTTGCGAACACCAGTTTAGACAACCAGATAAAGAGTACAGAGTGTACAAATAGTAGTGCTCTGTTGCAGAGTGAAGGCACTGCCTGCTGCAGATATGAGTCACGAAACCAGGCATAGAAATGGGAAAGCTGCCTCCTGTGTGTTTAGGACTGTATTTATTAAATAATGAAGTATAATAAATGATACAGCTTACAAAAGTTTGTCTCTCATGTTGTTCTGTTTAGAGTTGATTAGAATAAGTAGGTAATTCATGGTAGCAAGGATCTGTATTTGACTATTTTTCTACGGCTGTTTGTATATGAGTAGTGTGATTAACTGTATATGTTTCATTCTTCTATTTCCAGGAATCTGAGGAACCTGTTCTTCTATCAGCTTGACTGTTTCAACTGTGACACGATCTGTTTACTGTCACTAGAGTGTCAACCAGTCATATTCAGAACCAACGATGAAAAAATGTTAATGTACGTCGCATAAAATTTCATGCTGTAAAGAGTTTTATGCTCTTCATATTTCTATTGGAGCTCTATTTTTGGTCTTATTTTGTTAAGTTTTCAATTTTACTTACTCCATTTTTGTGGAAAGATTTTCATGGAGATATTAAGGATTGTTAAATAATTATGTACTGAGTCTGGCATTAAGGACTACAGAGAAACATGTGAACAGAAGCACTGGGGACACGACGATGGCTGCAGTATGGTGACAGCTCGATATACTGGGAGCACTGACTGGCAGCGGCACATCAAGAGAGAAGATGGCACATGCCATTGTCGACAGCATGCGGGCAAGCAAAAGGTCCAGTCCAGCTAATGGCTGCTGCAGTTAAGCTCGAATAAGCTGCAGGCAGAAGGCAACGATCACATGGGAATTTACATGAATGGAGCACGTTGGGTTCAGAGACAGAGTAGTGAGATCGCAGGAGATGAGGGAAAGACGACTACAGGTAATTAACAAGTGACGGCCAAAGTGAACAGCTGTCTGGAACGACGAAGTAGTCAACGTCAACAAGGCATTCCAATAATTACAGGGGCTCTCATGACAGGTAATGCCGGAGCTATGAAACAACAAAGAAGGTTATACCTCATACAGTTCATAACGGAATATGTCTTCACTACCATTATGTGAACTGACCTATTCTGGTGCCAGAGACTAGTATCCATAAACCCATCACTACCACAACACTGTACTGTGCTACACAACTACTATTAGTTGCTTCATAACTGTTATTAGTTACACTTTCTGTCCTCCCTGTGAGAACTTCCTAATCCTATCTACTGTCACACTCGCTATTGATCAAGACATGCTTTTCAATTTAACCTATGGATAGTAAGGAATGACTCTATAACCCCTCTAAAACTAATTTCTACTCACACAGGTTAGCAACAGATCATTATGGTATAGTCGAGTTCAAAAGTATGAAATCAGCACCAGTCACATCGCCAAGCACATTGGAGATGTTCCCTACTGGCTTTTCCTGGACGCACACCTCTGACCAAGGGACTGCTACAATGTGGGAATGCCAAAGATGTTATCATCAAGCAAGGAGTTTCACACACAACACCACTGTCGCCACTAGACTAGAACGTGGCCCATCTGCTGTGCACTGTATTGACTGTATCTACGAGATGAGCACACCTATCAAGCGAATAATGTCCAAATGGAAACGCATCGGACTAAACTGTGTAACTTCCCGCTGTACGTTATCCTTCAGTGAACCCCAATGTACTAGCTATGACAAAGTGGGGTTTTCACCAAGTCACAGTGCACCTGTGACGTTGCAAAATAATACATCCAATATATCCGGGTGGTTCTCTGTTTCCTGTATATATCAGTGTCCTTCTGAGCGTTTTTTCTCGTGTGTTTTGTTTTATATTAATCGTTTTGATGTCTCTCACGTACTGCAAGTGGACTGTAAATAAGTTTAAACATGTTTATACTTAAGAATTCCATGATTACAAAGGTTTGCTTCTATATTTGATTGCCATTGTTACACAGATGAAGTACTCACACCATGTTTTCATCAACAAAGTAATTTAGTAAATCCAAACATTAGACTTTCTACGTAGAGTTTAACATACAGTTAATTGCTGAACTACGTGAAAACATGGCTACCAGAAAATTCAGTAGCTATCCATTATGTCTCTGTTGTTTTGAATCCATCGCACCTTATGGCTGCTATATACACAACACATAATTAATATTCACAGGTTCTAGATGATATTTTGAACGCACGTGGAATCACCATTGGCATTTGGTAGGTAGGTGATATGAGTTCATCTTCAGATACAAATTTTTCGTTCCATAATCTGATTAATAAACGAGGAACAGTATTTAATGTCAGGCAGAGTAATAGATTTGAAGTACATAAAGTAATGAAGTAGTGTTGTCTCCGACCTGACTAAAGAAAATTTATTTTTCTTCCTTTCAGCAGGTATTTGAGTTGAGTCCTTAGTTGCTGTTGTCTTCCATCATGCAGAAGGACCTCCCTTCATCTTTCAGTCCAGCGATAATGTAAGGTAAAAGTGGTTTCCTTGGGGGTAACTGTGTATGTGTGTAATTTGATTGTCATCTACGTACTGTGGTTGGCAGAATTACTTGGTGTATGTGGTTATAGTTAACAATACGCTTTGTCGTTTGGGCAGACCAAACATTCACAACAAATAATATGGATTGTGGGCAGCTAAATTATGATTCTTTTCTGCCCCTCTACTTATCTTAAGGGGGTCACCTACCATACAAATTTTTCATTGACAAGGGGATGCCATGTGATGCAGCGAACAATTTTGCACGACTTCTCATTAATATGAGGATAATTTAATATGAGGATGATTTAGAACTTGGGCGGAAATAACAGTGCACACTTCAATAACAATAACTACTAAAGTGTGTTGCATCACGTTGACTGTATACGCTCAACTCTAACGTCATGAATTTACAGTTAAAGTGATTCTCGACACCTCTGTTTCCTGAGTGATTTCTAAGAACGTGAGAAAGGGCAAAACATTGCATTTTGAACACATTGGGCAGAGGAGGCAGAAAAAAAAGGAAAAAAAGAAAGAAGAAAAAAGGAGCAAAAGGAGAGTGGGGCTTCTTCGTGTTCTGAGAGGGGCGTTTGAAGGTAACCATCTTCCACTCTTTGAAAGAAACACGACTTGCTGAAAATAATGGCCAAGCCTCAGTAGCAGCTGCCTAGTTTCAGAAGTCCTCTGATGCGAGGCTAGCTGCGGAGAGCAAGAACATGCCATTGATAAATTTCGTCTGTCACATACCGGAGATGGAGCTGAGGTGACAGGTTTTTAGAAGTACAAATAGAAGTAATTTTTTAGAAGTGGAAAGGCATATTGTAATGTGGTTCGGGTTCTATTTGGACACATTGTCCTGGTTACGTTTTTGTGTGCTTGAAAGAACCTCGCTATCGGGTAGTCCTGCATGCGTTTTCTAGTATTGGTGGGCATATCCTGCAGGGTGGGACGAAATGCAGACTGTAAGATTGAGCTGAAAAATTATATTACATGTGCATATCAAATGCACATG